>NC_060247.1:125686472-126920645 GCF_921293095.1 Ischnura elegans
TTAAGTTTATAAGCCTCTCGTAAAAAAAATGCTTATCCCATAAATTTCATCGATTAAACGTTATTTAGCAGAAGAAATGCCAATTATAGCGATTTAGCCACTGAAATGTAAAACTTTTGCCGTAATCGTGAAGAAAATCAGAAGTATTTTGTAATTAAATGTATTTTTATCACAAACATTATGAGTTTGAAATACTCTTGCCATCTGTCAGACGAGATGGTAAACATTTTTCTGTTTTTTTTAGGGTAATGTAGACCAATAATGAGGATCAAGTCAGGCTGCAAAAGGTGATTGCAATGGAAAGTCTTTGGCGCCAACAAACGCAAAGCATTTTGTTTATTCTAATATACTTTATTAAGCTTTCCACCCTTGTAAATAGTGACTGACAATAAAACTGAGGTTCGCAGAGGGTAGCATTATAGCCTATGACTTATCAAAGGAGCAAACCTATTAAATTTTAAGCTAACGTTTTACAGTAATATGTTATATTATTTTTCAAATTTGATCCTCGGAATGGAAATATGTTACTTTCATACACCAGTCTCTTGCTCATCGTATTCAATAAAGCTTTTCCGTTATAGGTAGAAAAAAGCAAGTTCGTTCAAAACAGAGTTAATCATAAGTTACCCGAAGATAGAGGGAGAAATGAATTTTTACAAACGGCATATTTTCACATAAGTGGAATCATTATACCGTCCAAGATGTCAAATTACGGAAATATCTTTGTTAAAGTTTCATCCATATGGAATTGCTAGTCTTCTCTAACCTCTGGGTGTGTTGTCTTCATGTTACAAGAGTATATTTAAAGTTCACCTTTTGTATTTAATACTAACTAGCCACAAGTTAAGGAACGCCATAAATCGAGAATAAAAGCGCATAACAATGCAAGCGTATTCCAAGAATGTAGATAACCGCGGATTTCTGTCGCAAATATGGCGCATTGCTTTCATGGGTGGCCGTGGTTGACAGGAATATCGACTCATCCGTCGCCGAAGATTGTAAACACGGTCCCGACCGATGTTGGAACTCGGCGAGACAAGCCTCAAGGACGGCTGAGTGATTAAGGGAAGGAGGCATGGATGCGTCCGATGAGGGAGAAAGCGGCTTTGGTGAAGGAGGGAGACGAGGCAGTGGGGAGAAAGGCGATGCTATGTTCTCGCTGAGTGAAGACGGACCTCGGGGAAATGAGACAGAAAAGGAGGAGGCGTGGCGCAAATTGAGCATTTCGGGACCCGAAACCTCCCTCCCCACTCCCTCCCCCTACTCCACATCCTCATCTTCCCCTCCTTTCACTCCTCCTCACTCCGCGTCCGTGGTAACGGCCCTCTCTTCCCCGGCCCGGGTCATCGTGAAACCGAAAAACCAAAACATTTTTGTGAAAGAAAACGTACCAATTCCACGTATTCAGGTCAGATAGCTCCGTCGTTGTTAATTCTTCTTGCCGGGTCCTTTTTCGTGGGAATAACCCGATTTTCCGTGAACTGGAGGATGCATCTCTACTCCACTTGGCATTGACGCAGTGCGTCGTTGGGTCCATCCTCAAATGAAACACGCCGAGTCGTAAAGTTGCATGACATACCCTACTATTACCCATTGAATTAAAGGTTTTTCTATATGGTTTGCTGAATAACAAATTCGAGTAGGCATAAGTTCTTTTGAATTTATGGGATTTTTTCATTCTAATAAAATACTATAGTTTTAACAATGTATGTATAATTTTCTTATTAAATGTGACTGAAATATATACTTACTCCATATTCAAATCGTTATTCTAATACATTTTATTTCTGTAAGGTAAATTGCTAAAAACTCATGTATTACTAAACAGGTTCGTGGCCCAAATGAATGAAATACTGACATATTTACTTCATCTGTTTATTAAGCACCTGCCGTCGCAGTTTTTCTGCTTGGAAATCAAACATTTTAAAAGTAATCCTCTATATCTCATTGGGTCCGAATTGCGTGTGAGCTATAACTGAATGGAATAGGTTTGGCGGCTTTTATCAACGTCCCATTTTTGATTGATGGCATGGATTCGTTATCGTTAAGTAAAACGGAGCAACTTTGGTGTGTCCAAATAGTTTAATACGACTCATGTTTTGCATGGGCTATAATCTAGGTATAAAGGACATCGATTGGTGATAGTAACAGTGAAATGATCGTTCAGATCAGAGATGGCCAATGAAACGAAACGAAACCCAGAGGGAAGCGAAAATATGAGGCCTAGGTTTAGTTTCGTTCCCGCTCGAAATTAAAATCGCCGAAGAGTTTACTTTCGACCAGGGACGAAACTTTACTCCCGGGAACGAAATTAAATTAATCGGAACCCCGCTGCTCATAGTTAAGTTTCGATCCCAGAAGTTGAATGGAGGGGGGAAAAAAGGAATACTTTCTACCCCATTTCATGACAGCAATAGGAGATTTTAAAGCATTTAACTTCATCATATTGCGACTGAATGCTAGCCTGCGCATTATGAGTGGAAAAGTGCCCCACGCATCTAGAGGCGGTAGGGCGAACCTCCACTCGATTCAACCATACCCCGTACTCGGTGTGTGGGTCGAAACGAAACTGTTCAAAGGTGAAGTACGTGGTCCATCCGTTGCGAAACATAATCTGTGTTTCGTTTTTTTCGTCCCATATATTTAGTTTAGTTTCGACCCGAAGTAGTTTTGACTCCAATTTCGTTTCTACCCTGAGTTTAGATCCCTAGGTTTTATTCTTTTCCGTTTATTTCTACATTTCGCTCCCGGGAACGAAAATATTGAAAGTTTACTGATTTTGAATTTTATTTAGTTTTGAATGCCATCCCTGTTTGAGAGGTTTCAGAGGTGCTACTTGCCATAGCATTTGATTTGCACAAGTAACGTACAATTCGAATTCTTAGGTGTACAGCGAGTCCTGCGAGTTATGCAACATGCATATTTAAAATGCTGCGCAAGTGTATACACTGCAGGATAAATAACATGTTATCTGTTCACCGTTGACACCCCGGATTACAATTTCTAAACCAAGAGGAAATGAGGTTTGTGATATTCCAGGTAGTGCTTACGAAATAAGTTTTTGATAAGAAATGAACAGATTTACGGCAAAACAGTTGTTGTCGAAGCGCCATTCCTTTAACATAATTTACTATTCTCTGTCGGTCACATCACACTATTAGTGCTTTAAGTGCTATTACTGATAAAACAGAATTTATAATCCAAAGAAAAATTTTTCATTAACTTGTTTTGAGGGAAAAACTTGTTTTTCAATTGTACTTTTAAATATTATATGTTTATTTAAAGAATAATATTACACGCGCACCTTTTCAATCAGCAAATTGCACCCTCAGAGTAAACGAATGAACTTCGTGAGCGATAATATTTAGTCCTATTTTGAAAGGATTAACTACAGTAATAATATGACGTACAAATTAACATCATTTGCAACTTTATTTCGTGCGTATTGCATTTACGAATTCTGAAAAAGCCCGAAAAGTATCATTGCATTATTTTTGAGATAAATAAAGTTCATCTTGTTCCCAATTAGGAAATGATAATGAATTCCACAATATGTTAATAATTTGCTTTTAGGTTCCTTTTATTCATTATTTTTCATCATCTGCAACTGTTTGTTATGCATCTTAATTTTAATCTTATAGAACTTGAAATTGTGAACGCTGGTTACATTACTGATTGTGATAAATCGTCTCAAATCAAAGATAAAATTATATCATTTCAATATGATAATACGGATTTCAAACCTATGCCATTTATCCTTATCAATATTTAAAATATCAAATCACTGTACAATATTTCCCTAATCGGTAGTTCGTTAATTTATACTTCACATGTAATTTTATAATTGTTTAAAATGATTTCGAAAGTTTTTCGTTTTGTAAAGTATTTCGTCTTTGAAGTGATGAGGTTCAACATCCATTTTGGTTCTGCATCTCCTCCAATGGTGTTGCAAAGGGAGTGAATTAATTACATTTTCAGAGAACGGACAGGCTTCCACGATAAACGTAATTGATGCGGCATCCGCTAAGAGTTCCAATTCTTTAGGGCTTGACGACGTCGTAATAACAAGCCCAATGGTTCAATAGGCCAACTACGATTTGACCTCAGAGATAATGTGTTTGCCAAACGTAGTCGGGCATACGTATTTTTGTCAAACAAATCCGGGTTCAAAGGTTTGATTATTCCCTAGAAGCTTAGGAAAAACGATGTTATAGTGCCGTTTTTTGTGGCAAATATTGAATTTTTAATTCGGTTATAAGTAG
This sequence comes from Ischnura elegans, assembly GCF_921293095.1. Taxonomy (NCBI): domain Eukaryota; kingdom Metazoa; phylum Arthropoda; class Insecta; order Odonata; family Coenagrionidae; genus Ischnura; species Ischnura elegans. The sequence continues at coordinate 125,690,735 of NC_060247.1, forward strand.
GTTAAATGACATCAGTGGAAGTTTGCAAGTAGAGATAGTATATATGCGGATTATTGTTTCTAAATACATCTCATAGATCTTAGTGCAACGAGGAATACGGAGATAAGGTAATAATTCTCTATGAATTTTAGTTCAGAGACTAATACCTACATTGTTCGCAATTTCTACTTTTCAGAGCCCCAAATATTTGATCCGTGTAAATAAAAAATAAACATGATCGGTTCATTCTCCAACATAACTGCATATCTTTAACACACGGTCATCTAAAATGGTTCGGACCAAGTTGAATATGGCTCATTTTATTGTAGAGGTCATTTTTTTCATCCGAAGGGCAGAGTAAATGTTTATAGAATTGTACTGAAGTTTTTATGAACCTTACTTTATTTACCCTAAGTTTTTGGGCTCTTTCTCCACATCTATGGCGCTCTCCTCATTTATTTACCATAAACAACTTCGCGACCATGGTGGTAAACTGCTAAATGGATGGATAGGAAAATCCTGCATGTTAATTTTCTTAATTATATTTATTATTACCGATTATTTATTTTATTGTATTAAAATAAGAATAATATATTCTGAAAATTTCACCAATTTTACATTTCCTTCTTTGTGAGAGGAACCCTCTAAGCATATTTTACCGACGAAGTTTTGATGTTAGTGCTCCGTTACAAATCTCATGCAATTTGCTGGGTCGACATCATAAACCTGTGTACGAAGTCCACGTCCTCCATCGCTGACGGCCCTCTGCCCCTGGCATTTAATTATTGCTATCTGAAAGTTATGCCTTCGCAGCATGGGGCCTGCGTTTGTCCTCTGCGAAACGTGTAGGTAATGCATATGATATACAGGGCTGCTGTTAGAATGGACCCTCAGAAATCCTAGCGGAAGTTTTCTAACCCCGCTGGCAACTGTTCCATCCGCATCACCTCCAAGTTTTACTGAGAAATTTCATGAACGCTTATAATGAATTATGTACTATTCTTAAATTATTTGAAGGTGCCTTAAAGAAATATATGAGATATATAGCATTAATATCCTCATTAATTAGATAATCTATACTTAAGTTAAGGGGTAAGAATTATTTCGGATAAATGACGTCCTAGTAATATTCGATAGCCCAAGCGTAATAATTCATCAAAAATAATTTTGTCTCATGGCAATTTTTTCGTAATATTGGTTTTTTAATTTGAAATATACATTTTTCTATTTGAAACCAAACATTTAATGCCCTAACATAACTTAAATTAAACGTTATTCTTGTACTTATTGCATAATTTTTTGGATAGCTCTTTCCGACTTACTATTGCTGAATGGCCTGTGTTTGAACTGCCAAGTGTGTTTTTTATTTAAGGGGCGTCAATTCTTAGTGTTAAAACAAGGACAAATATCTTTAGAGGCAATTTCCAACTAGGTGAATTACCTTGTAACCATGTCTCAATTATCGCTAAATAACAATGCAAAACAAATAAAACTAATTTTTTCCAAATATTATCCACAAAAATGTTTTTGAAAAGAATATAGAGATAGGCTTTGTAGAAACGCATACGGGATAAACATAGTTTATTATTGATGGAGGTGTGTGGTGAAAGCATCAGAACGCCAAGAAAAGACTGACGTTAAGTTTAGTTCCGTCTGTCATCCGAGATATCTTAAGAAAACAAGCGCAGTCTCGTTCGTCAGGGTGGACTTTTTTATTCTCTTGGAAAAGAATATATGCTATAGTTTTTATATAATTTTTTCGTTTTCCGAACTGGAGAGGTCATTCAAAGTCAAGGCTCTTTGCATCTATTTTCCCTACCTGTATGTAGCTTCTCTACATTTAGACCCAAAGCAATAACTTTTAGCAGTTTTATCAAATACGGACGCTCCCTCTACATATTTATCAGCTAAAAAGTTTCACAAATTCTTTGCTATGTGTCAAAAATGTTATTTCTAATTTATTCTTTTTTCTTCTTACTGATATTGTAGCGTCTGTATTGGCATTTTATGTTGGAATATTATGTTAAAATAGAAAGATAAAGTTATTTTGAGTAATGCCAAGGTACAAGACACAAGACTTGACGGTCAAGTGGTAATAGAGCTGCGAGTTTTGAAATATTTTAAAATTTGTTTGTAGAATATTTTTTTACAGTCAAGAGACGCGAAAAAAGGCATTAAACTTTTCATGACAATGATTTTTATGAGCCATCAGTGTCATATTTGTGAACAAAATGCTCTCCAAAAATATCGACTGCAACTAAAAATCAGCGAGAATGCCCATTTTTGTAATCAATTAAGTTGTTATTTATAAGCAAAGTGAATGATCAAAAATAAAATGTTAAAATCATAGGTTAAATTTCTTTGCAAGGAAATTAATGTCGTAGCATTAACCATTTAACCACTGTCTTCGTGAGAAGTCTTAAGAGAGCACTTTTCCTCTTTGTTATATAGTTGATTTACGTTTCGGATTTCCTATTTTGAAAACATTATGGTGTTTCAATTGGCGAAATTTGAATGACTTTTTCTGAGATCTAGCAAAAATATTCCCTGCATATTATTTTCCAAAATGTCAAGCTTTGTACGAAAGACATTTGGAGTATGAATTTATGAACTCCCCTTCAACCCTTTCTAACCCAGAGCTGCTTCAAGGAGAAATCAAATTTGAAGATTTTTCATTTTGAAAACTTGAAAATTTAACACTCAATTATAATCATCGTGGCAGCTAAATATTTCGTCATTAAAATTTACTCTACAAAATAATAGGTAGTTTAGATACTTTCTAAATAAAGCTGAAAGTTTAAACATTTTTGATGTTGCTTAGAAGCAACATTGGGTTATAATGGGTTAATGGAAACATACCTCACTGTCGGTAGGTCGCATTTAGTCTGTTTTCGCGAAGAGGTAATGGTTTTAACTGAAATAACCAAGTTGAAATTGTTTATGATATGATTTTTTCATTTTCTATCTCAAAGACAAAATTATCTATATGAAATCTTAAGAAAGGAAAGCTCCTGACCCTGGTGCACCTCAAAAATTACAAGGATATTTATTTGAGAATATATAAAAGCTTCACTCTGAGCTGAACCGGAGACTCTTATGGCCTATGTTTCTTTTAGAAGGTCTTTCCTCTATTTTAATAAATAGTATAAAATTATTTGAAAATAAAATAAATTGACATTTTATATTGAAAGACTTCTTGGATAAATATGTATTACTTATACCACTTCTTTTCTCAAATAAAGCGACCGGGGTTTTGAGGAAAAATCATCACCATCAGGCGTAAATTGGCTGAAGCGATTTATTTGACTAAGAAGACTTATTTTGCCAGTGGTATGTTGAACAAGCGATGAATCATGGAATAAAAAGCCATAAGTTTGAGTGAAGCCATAAGTGCGTAATATTATCTTGAACTTTCTGGGATGACACAATAGGAGTCTTTGGAATTAGCAAAAGGATATTGCTTGCTAAAAGGGAAAATTGGTTGGTACTTCTCTTTTATGTAAGTCAAGATTTCAATCCCTGTTTCAAAAATTCTCCTAGCAAAAATATTAATGAATAACTAGCAATACCTTCTGTTGAAATAAGGAGTTAGTTTTCGAGAGTAGGTAAGGTGATAGGTACTCTACTTTTTTAACATCTAATATGAGAATATGAGATTAAGCTTGGAATTTCTTGAGATTTTACTCGAAAATAAACACTATCTGGAAACAAGACGTGGTCACCATCATCCCCATAGTAATATCATCAACAGGAATAACACATTCATCACTTAAATTTGGAATTGAGCAATTAAAAATTAAAAGAAATACAATATATAAAATTCAAAAATCTGTAATTCTGGATACATGTAGAACAGTCACATTGTTTTTAAATGAATTGTAACATGAGGCAGTGTCATGCAGCAAAAAACCCCACTCCAAGAAAACACCCACACAAGAAGGGGGCGTGAAACACCTGCGAAAACCTACTGAGTTAAAGCTAATGTCATGTTACATGTAAAATACAGCATAGTTAATGAGGTACAAAGTATACACAATTATTACACATGCAATGATGACATAAAATATAATATATATTTATAAATATTCAGTGATACATATCACTTTGTCGTAGGCGCTGCTCAGTGTCATGTTTATTAACCAGGTAGTTGTGAAGAGAAAAGTGCTCTGTGTAGCCTCCTCTTAAAAGATGCCAATAATGATGATTTCCTAGTTGAAAGGTTAAGATTATTCATATAGATTCATTCTCAACGGTAAATAATTTGTTGTAAATGACAGTTCAGTGATGAGGTATAACAAGATTGTGATTCCCTCTCTTGTTTGTCATGTGGACAGTGTCAAGACTCCTGAACTCGTATGATAGGTAAGGAGGTGTTTTTGTGTTTAGAATTTGATATAGGAGAGATAGAGTATGCAGCCGGCTTCGAGAATCGAGTTTCAGCCATGACAGTTTATTAACATAATCGGTTGTATGGTCCGATAATTGTAATTTAAATATGAATCTAATGCATCTGTTCATGGAACGTTGAAGCTTAATTCTAAGTTCTTGATAAAGGTCCAGTAACTGACGAACTAAACCGTTATTTATAGAGTGGTTTTCCTGTATAGTGAACTTTTCTCTTCATGATTTTATTCTCGTCCTTTGTAGATCCATTTTTCTTAGCCCAGCACTCGGTAAAAATTATTTCTATACTCGAGCGAAAACTCCAACTTGAAGGAAAGACCGCACTTTTATTTCATCCGGCTCTTATCTGATGGCGGACCGACAGAAATTCCACTTTAGGGGTGAAAAGATTATATCCCACGAGAAATATTTCAGGGAGACATTTTTCCATGAGTTCTGTCCGTTCAATTTATTGCACGAACAATATCAAGATACAGGTGATTCATTCACTTCTCTCATGATCGGTAGAATGATAAAATTTACGTACTTCAGGTTTTATTGCTTTCGTACTCCTTGGGCTTGTTATCATCCAAATGGTCACGGAAGTCAGTATTTGATCGATGCATATAGTTTATTTATTGACATAGGAGGCAGAAAATTCCGGAAAAAAGTTTGCAAAGGCAAAAAAACTGCTGTGTCGTGAGTCTAGTAAGAATTACTGCACATTGAAATTTACGGAGGTGACGATGTTCAGTGACTTTTAGCAATTCCAAAATACATTTCGCCTACCTGGATATACTCTCAGATTCAACGGATCTTGCGATATTGGTACTCAATCATGGTGTCAGAGTGGTTAGTTTTACTTCGATAAACCCTTGATTGATCATCTATGGAAAAGAAATCTCTTCGCTTATTAAATGACCAAGACTGAAATTTCTCTGCTTGCTTGTGCGATATTAGATTTGCTCTGTAGTATTCGGAATGGAGTTCCGTACACAAATATTGATGGTCTTTCTGCTAGTGTGGTAAGCGTCAATCAGAATAATTATTTCATTGAGTCAGATGCACATGTCGAATGCACCACTCGTATTTAATTGAGATGCAAAATCAATATAATTAGATTTCAATTTCAGATTCTCCCTGCCATTGATTAGCTCATGCTTTTTGGGATAATAAAGAACTTGCAGCCTGATTTCTTTGGTTTTACTTTTATTTCTTCGCCCATTTAGGAAACTTTAAATGATCAAAATTTCATTTCTGGCTGTCAATCAATGTGTTAATGGTTTCTATTCTAACATGGGTTGGTATAGAAACCGCATTTGGGTTTTTTACCCAGTGTTACGAAAGTAAATAAAATCCACAAGCGTGTGCCCAAATTTATTTTTTCCTATTTTCTGAAGACGAAAATGTAATAATCGCTCTCAAATATCGAGTTATTATTAGTTAGAATTTTTAAAATCATCCGATTGATTTATGACAGCCTCATTGAAAAGAACTCGTAAGTGTGTAAAAATAATAGAAATGACATGAGAGAAGAGGAGAAGAAATCTTTTTTCTTCCACCTCTTTCCTAAAAAAAAGCATTGCCATAATTGTACTGATTGCCATTTTCTGCTATGTTGTATCTTTCACTCGCCAAATTTATATGGCTTCCCTGCTTATTTGCCTTATTAAACAAATTAATCTGTAAATGACGCTATGTTTTGAAACTAAGATGCATTTCACCATGTAGAGGTGTTTTTTTACTGCCTTATTCCAAAGAAACAGCAAGTTTGAGGCTAGCTTTGCCGTTTAAAAACATTTTTATGGCTCAGTAGTTTGAAAAAGCTACTTCAATCGTCAATGATTGGATTATAATTCAGATTAACTTTCCAAATTAGTGACTTGTATTCATATCAATATGCGTAACTGCCATTTTGTCTGAAGATGTCAAAATTCCTTACAAATTAAATCAATAGATTCAAATGAACTCAATATACTATTTCGCATCTGTATCTAGGTTTTTAACCATGAATTATATTTTCAGCTTTACACGGCTGACATTTTTTAATTATGAAAAAAATTATATGCTAGTTTACAGCATGCGTAATCAAGATTGATTATGAAGACACAAAATGATTTATAAAGCTGATATTTTTTTGCACAGCAAGCTTTTTGCACTTCTGACATGTTTATTTTAGAATAAAGAGACATGATTTTTAATTGAGCCTGTGTATGTGCTGTACCCAGATTATTTTTCCTTTCATCTTCTAAAATATAGCATGACATTCGATTTTTGAAAATTTTCAATCGAGAATTTGTGAACTTGGTCTATTTTCTCCGCAGTGCCACGCTATTATTCCTTTCGTTTCGGCCCTTCGGTCCAGCGAGCTCTGAGTAGCGTCAACAAAGCCTTCATTTGTCTTTGATGCCAGTTTATGGTGTAAACAAAATTTTGTTATTCGGAACCCGAGGGAGGTTGGGCATTTTATACATGTCGATCACTGCGACTGCGCTTTATCATCCAAAATATCTCTTTCAATAACTTCTCGGAAAAAACATATGAAGTTGAGTTTACGCAGCGGGGATGTGCTTTGACGTAGAATTTTTTTGCTATCGTAAGCAGTCTCAACCTTCTCTATAACAAATGTCACAGATGCTGAAAATTTAAAAATGTGATTCGAATGATATCTGGACAGCAAAAATGAATTATTAAACTGGATAGAATATGAATCAGGAAGGATATTTCTGCGGTTCGTGCTTCAAATTTGGAGCAAATTTACTTCGGTCCTGCAGTATTTTGTGACAGCCAAATCGACTTTCCAAATATGTAATAGAGTATTTGCAGCCAAAAATCAACCTTTTCATGAAGAAGAGATTTAAAAATATATTAACTAATGAAATATTACTTACAATTAGTTATAATCACTCAGGAAATACCTGCAAATACTTTCGGCTGTGATTTGGAGCTGACACAAATAATTTTAAGTTTTCATTTAGTAAAAGGTGGAGTATGTATTATTTAATTTTATAGTGGTAATTGAAATATGTTTGAAAATTGTTATTGCTGTGGGTATCAAATGCTCATTTGTTACCGAATCAGTTTATTGTTTTTGTCATTTTGGCTATTGCGGGAGATGAAATTATATCCGTCAAAGAAAAATTTTGTGAAGTCATTGGGGCTGGAATTATTGGGATTGGTCAAGGGGGTAAAATGCTTAAGAATATTAGTATAAAATGGGCAAAAGTTTTTACGTTACTACACCATTTTTTTTTATTCTTCTCGGCATAATTAAAATAATTGTTACCCTATTACCGGTAAACGTAGATTTTTAAACTTCATTTTAATTAAAATCGTTTTTCAGTCATGAACCAACAATTTAATGTTTAGGATATTAATATAAAACGGAAAAATGTGTACATGTTACTAAACCATTTTGAAATTGCTCTTGGCATAATTTTTAAAAACAAAATTTGTAACCCTACAGAACCAGTAAACGTAGATTTTTTATTTTAATATTAATTTTAATCGTTTTTCAATCATGAAACATCAAATTTATTTTTAGAATGCCCTCATTAGGCTATCTACAATGAAATGATCATCAAACTCTCGTTCCAAAACTATGAAGGAACGCCGCGGAAAGGAAACAGTTGATGGTGATTTTAAAGCACATAATAGCTAGATTATTCACAGTCAATTTTGACGCTCCATTCCAATGACTGAGTATTCAATTTAGGCTACAAGAAAATCCTAGAAAAGGTGCTGGCGAACGACAAAAAAGCCGTTTTCGAACGAATCGCTGTTCCATCGATTGTACGGCGGAAAGATAGTTGATCTCTATTTTGGCTTCAACGGAGATGATGACCGTGAATAGAAGTCCGGACTACTTGCATTAGCACATTGTTGAGCTAACCCGTTTCCCTTACGTTCAAAAGTTGGCCGCAGCCCAGTTGTCGGTTAAAAAAAAAGAAGTGTTCGCCCCGCTGTAAACGGTCACTGCATATGGCTTGGGCTCAAAATTACTGCGAGGACTTTATGGGGTGAGCTCTCAGCAAACACGCGTAGCCCTGACTGTGAGTTTAACTGCTCGATTCTCTCGCATCAACCCGCAGGGACATTTGCAGGGAGGAACGACAGGGGTGGCGAGAAAACAGAAAACATCGACGCGCCTCGGAACAACGCAGTACTACTGCTGCTGCTGCTGCTGGTCATACATTTCACAATCGCAATTCGTGGCCAACATTTTTTTTTATCCGACCTTCTCGCCGTCTGGTAGGCACACATGCCGCACATTCTGTGTGCATTCAGTCGGATCGCCAGATGCCGCCAATGCTTTAAACTCGGGTGATTCCGGCATGGGAAAGACAAAGAACGTAAGTTTTACAGCGCCCCGCGGACAGGATAATTTAAAGGCTTAAAGCGTTCATCATCCGTGGAAAACATGGCGAATAAAACTCGTATCAAACCATTGGCTTTGACAGCATGGCTTTGCACATTATGAGCTGATTCCAAGAATGCTGTGCTAGTAAAGCGATTGATAGTGGGTTAAAATTTTAAAATTTCTTTGTAAATGAGCTATCAAAATTTTTTTAGGGGGAAATAACAATTTTTGGCACTTTTTCAATTCAGGTTAGTTTAATGAGATGGAATGGTATTGCAGTTATCTTGAGTCCACATCATTCGCTGTAATTTTACTATCCACTGGAAATTTAATTAAATGCATTTAGGGACTAATTTATTTTTATATTAAAATATTTGAGCTTTTCTTGATTTGAACTTAAATTTCATTTGTATACTAAATTCCTTTTTAGTATCATCGACGAATATTTCGTTTTACGTACATGTGTTCGAGATTTCTTCTATTCAAGTAAACCACTTGATACGGTTCACAGAAAATTATCCAATTTTCTTAAATAACATCTCAATAAAAAGGGGTTTTCCTACAGTATAAAATATTATTACATAGTGAAGATGTGCTTAACATGACCGCGAAGCTTTAATGCCGCCTTATTGAATGTAGGGTTACCGCCGAGGTCCCTGTATTAAGGCACCGGCAAGGTGGTGGTTCAAAATCAAGTTAATTCAAAAACATTTCAGGGTACTCATCGAGTCGAATGCTGAATGAGAAGTGGAATGTATTTGGATTTGTTCATAATTACATAACTTTTATTGGAATTCGTTTTGTATTTAATGAAACGGATATAGTTAATATGAAGCAAGGATGTTTATCAAATAATAGGGGACGGAAGGTATCTATGAAGCACCCAGCGCCATGATGGACCACGCGAATCAGCTATATCTTCAGTCACCGTGGATAGATATATTTGGGACATAGGAAGGATTTAAGGAATAAAAATATGAAAACTAGCATCTGATGACACCTAAAAACTAAAAGAAACTGTCTTGAGAAAGAAAAGAGTAGAGAAGTTTCTTAATGTTTAAGAATTATTCTCCTCCAAGAAAGAAAAGAAGTTATTGGTTTAATTTTCAAATGCATCGCCACTTACAGTGCTACTGGGACCGCATAGTCAGGGAACCCATTAAAATGCGCCTCAATTTAAAAAAATTCTATCGTGATACTGGTTTCGTCTGAGTAATACTTGGGCACTGATATGATGCTGCGTAAAACAGATAAGTAAATAACAGTTTAATGCGAACGAAATTACGTATATCAGCCAATGAGACGACTCTTAAACATATCTAGAACCTGGTCAGTTCAATTCATAGAGTAATATGACAAGGTGTGATAAAACCGCCTTGGAAATGGAAAGCAAGTCTTCTTACAACACGTTGATGGAATTTAAGTCAATATCCTGGGGGTGAGGCCGAGAACATTTTCTAAATACTATTCATGGAAAAAAACTTAAATCGTAATTTTCTTACCACAAAAAATATCTTTAACATCTTGGAATTGCAGTACAATGAATCAAAGATAAAAGGCATTAGTTCCAAAGTTTGCTGGCAGGACATTGGCTTCAGAATTTTTTTTCTTAATATTCTAACTTAATTTTAAATGAGGCCAACTAAGGATACTATGAGAAATAAGATATTCTTTTACAAATAAAATAGACCCTAATGCTCAAATTTACCGGAGAAAAGCTAGTAATTGTTTCATTTTTCTTCCCTGTTGACAGCACGTCAAATAGTTTTTATTTAAATTTTAAAAATGTTAGTGGCATACGCATATTATTTCTCTTACTAATAATTTATTGAGGAGTAGTCACATGAAATAAACGATATCCAATTTTCAATATCCCTATAGTCATGACTTTGATACTATATTTATAGCAAAAAGGCTAGTTAATTAATAGTCCAATTCCTCTGCATATTGTTTATCGCATATCCTTTGAAAGCTAGGGAAATCTAGTGGTAGTGGGGAAGCGTACTTCTCATTGAAGAGGAGGTCTCTTAACTGCGAAATATTTACAATAATAAGCGTTAGGCGTTGAGCGTATTACTTTACTAGAACGCTTGACTGATCTTTAGAAAGATAACAGAGACGACATCTGGCACCAACCTCTTCCTGTATGTGAAGCGTCGGTCCAATTTCTCAAAATGATTGGTTGCAGCAATGCCATCCTCAAGGAAAAATTCCGCCGAATCAATCCGAATTTAATGACACCTCATGTCGTTTCATAAAACACGGCCGTTGTGAAGTTTTTCAATTGCTGCCCATGATATTTATGTAGGAATCTAACTTTCCCTATGGAAGCCTGATCAAAACTTTAAGCATTTTTTTTTTGTTGAGTTTGTCTTAAATCGTTTCACATATTGCTGATTTTGGTCCTACATAACCTTCCTACGGGTGCAAACTTGACGTTATTTTTTATTTTTATCAGTCGCTTAGCGGAAAATTCACATGTCCTTCGTAAATACTGTTTATTATGACATGCTCTACTAAGCCTTTGTGACGCTTACTTTTATTTCGAACTTCAGCGCGGGAATCCGTTCTAGTATGGTTTTGAGGTCGTCATTGAGTCCCTGCTCATCAAGATTTTGAAAGAAGTTATTTTTAATGATATGATTGAATGAATTTATTATGACTTTGAGACTATATAATATACTTGTTACATATATATTTTCAGCACCTTCAATAGTGCGTTGAAACTCCTGACCTCCATTAGTTTGTGACACGTATGATGTCCCCTTAAGTAAGTTTAAAGGGATGGATTCCAGGCAATTAGGACTACGCACGAGATCTAGGCAATCTTGTCGTAGATGTTAATGACTTCAACAATTTTTGGAATCTATTCTTTTTTCTGGTGTGGGCTGTCCACGCCAGTGAACATTCATATATCCAATGTGAAATGCGTACGTTTTCCTAATTATTGTATTTTTACACGGCCAAAACGAGCACCACATACTTTCTCATGCTCCTTCTCGGTGCTGTAACATTTTCAATAACGACTTACAGATATTAACAGTAATTGAGCACATGTCTCCTAAACTCAGCTGTTATCGTTTTTCGCCAGGAAAAAGGTTGTGTCTAGAACTACCAGACTTGGCCAACGCCCTCCATCGGTCGAGAGGATCGAATTAATCCCCTAAAATTTAGTTGCACATGTGTACTGTGACAACATACTAAGTAACATTTCTTTTCCTATTTCTTTTCCTCCACCAACGAGAGCCTATAACCGTAATTTATAACAAAAATTATGTCATAGAAGATCGCTTCATTCTTAAAATAATATCTTTCATGCAGAGGGATCAATTTTAATACGTTCACCCGTTTGGAGTACATCTGATAGTTTCGTACACAATATTTAGAATTGACGATCCTGTTTTACACCCATGCATGAAATACAAATAGAATATAATTATTGACATGAAATGACTATATATTTCAACGTTTTCAAAAAGTATTCATCTCAAATCTTAAAAAGGATTAAATTCATCCCTCCCGCCGTTCTAGTGTTAATCACATTTTTGTGAGTGAATAGTTTGCGGTAAAGATGCCGATGAAGATTCGTTGCATCCGAAAGAAATATTTGTATCCAGGAGATCATAGAAATTCAGACCAGGTGTGTTGAGCGGCAGTGAATACAGTTATGGGTAGTTACAGAAAGGAATAATAGCAACCAAGTTGAGAGAATAGACGCTGGATCTCTTTAAGATGCACCCATCCCCAAAAGTGGCAAGAAAATACCGGAATAAAAATTCACTGGGGACATTTAATTGACCTGAATATTCTTTTTACTTTATTTTTATATCATACATAGGATGGAAGTGATGCTGCATAGTAACTTAATTCATTGCTAACGAGCTGGTCTAGAATCTTTGTTGATATAAATTTCCTAAATAAGAAGTAATTCCTAGTAGAGCAAGGGTAGTTTTTGCACCGAATCGCTCTGGGATTAATGTCTTTACCGGAGGTTGAAGGAAAAAGGAAATGTATTTAGGTACAGGAAAGGGTTTTTTCTATTCATATACCGTTCTTGTGTAAATCTATAAATACAATACACGTTTGTTCCTATGGTAGCCATGGTGACATTTATCTCCGTGATTTTATAAGGGTCCGATACTCTCTCCTCCCTTATCGCTGTATAGGCATTTGAGGTCGTGGCGTAGCACAGCGTATTACGCACATCGTCTGTGTTTTTATTATCATCTGCTGGTACTCCCTACTTGCCAAGTTTGGAAATACGCAGCGCTGACAGGAAAAGAGGGATATAAGGGCATGTAGGGAAAGGGGCCATGAACATTTTTCTTTTTCTGGCTGTTTTCCTTTATACTCAATAACGATGCTCAGGAAGTGAGCACAAGTTCCCTTTATTTTTGTGATTCAGGTTTTGCTGAAGAAGCAGAGAGCTAATCTTATCTAAATTTTTATTTTTGAATACATTCTTTTTTCTTGAAATCAACTCCTAGAAGTGCTTGTGTGGGGCACCATTGTCGACTACGTCCTTCACCCTCCTGTTCAACCAGCGACGATACCTCAGGGACACCCATAGGTAAATGTCTATTCTACTGCGGTTCTTGCCGGGAACTTGTCGTTTTGCTCACAATGTCCCGAAACTGGCGTTGCGGGATAATACGTAAACAGCGTTGTTTCTTTTGAGAGCCAATCTTATCCATGTATTTCTGAATACAGAATTTATTCGTTCTGTAAGAAATCGCATTTGGCATTGCTGAGTGAAACAAGAAAATCACCTAGTTATTCCAATCGAATTGTTAATAAGAATCTTTTGTGGAAATAAAATCTTTTAAATATATTTTAAATATTGCTTCTTTTTTATCTCTATGATGACTTCCTTTCTGATTTTTGTTTCTCTTGAAAAGTTAAAATGAATTGATATTCCTATATTTCAGTCATGAATACAAGAATTGAAGTTAGGAAAACAATTCATGAGATTATGAATACAGAGTATGTTTCTTTATGCTAGCGAGGCGTCTGATCATTGTCGGCAGCAGAAAAGTTTAGAGTTGATGAATTCGAAATACGGTGATATGGGAGAATGATGAAGATAAAATGTATCGTCCTAGTAAGTAACGAGGAAGTGCTAAGAAGAACGGGGGATAGAGAATATTCCTGAATGTCCTGAAAAGAATACAGGAAAACTTAATCAGCCGCAATGTAAAGGATGACAGCATGATGAAGACAATCGTGGATAGGCAATGAGGAAGATCCAGAATGAGTTATATAGAACAGGTTATTGAGGATGTAGAAGAGGACAAACACAAATATGAAAAGGTTATCAGGTAGCAGCGTCTAGAAGATAACTGTATGGAAAATAAAACTGTATGTAAATCTTGTTCTTTCCCTGCATATTTTCGTGTTATAATAGCATCGAAGCGTAAGGAGAAATGGGCCAGATGAACTGTGGGAAAACCTGGGAAGAATTAGTGTAGTTGAACTCGTTTAATTTCATATATTTTTACATAAATTACTTTTTAATTAACAGTCATGTAATACCTAATAAGATTGTGAGAAATAGGCTCGGCTAATTATATATCAGGGATAGAACAATTTAAACTAGAGGAACATCTGTAACAGTGTAGAGGTTAGATTGGATGAATTTCGGTGAATTTCTTCGGTGACTGTTTTTGGAGCAGATATGATATTGATGAAGCTACCCAGTAAATAATAGGTCAGTCCAAAACTCATTCTTTAATAAAACATTCCTTATGTTGGTGTGCTGAAATTCACTTCTATTCACCACTAGTGTCACCGTCCCCCGATGTTTTTCTTCCACGTGTCATTCTTCATCCCAAAGGCAAAAGCGTATGTGATTCTAAGATTACTGTAACTAAAATGTGAATAATTTTGAAACACATGCCAGTGAAGGTGATTTTCATTTTTAAAATGTAATACTAGGTCCTGTTAATAACACAACATTTTTAAGCATTCGGTCGACTTTTAAGAGCATTTCAAATTAAAAAGGCCTTCATATTATATTTTGGGTATTGCTTCAAAATTTCCAGTTCGTAGTTTGTCTTCTTCACTTGAGTCAACACTCTGAATTGTATTTGGCTTTGTTTTATGTGAATACTTCTCAGCACTTAAACAGTGGTCAGGCTATACATTTTCTTTGCTCACATGTGAGGCAAGAAAAACTACATGTTCTCCATTGATCATATTCTTTTTATTCAATATAGAATTTCATGAGTGATAATGAACCGAAAATTGTTCCCAGAATTGACTGTCAATTTAAAATGCCAAATCATTCTTCGCCGTTCTAGAATAAATTATGATTGCCGTTTTCTTCCCACCTAAGATGGATAGGCAAACGATACCTGAGTGCAATTCTTATTCTGGGTCGTCTTCCAATGAGTTATTGCCCTTTAACCTTTCCCTGAAGTAGGTGGCTCCATATGCCCTCATGCTTATTCCCTTTACGCCCTCTGCCCTCAGTAATTGGCTCCCGAACGTGCCTCCCGCAGGCATCCCCTCACTTCGCGCGAGCCCCGCCAGATGTCACTTTTCACCTTCAACCTGCGCCTCTCTTTCTTACCGTACACATGGCATCCTCTCACCATCCACTCGCGCACAATTCTTCCTCTTATTCCCAATACGCCTCCTCACTGAATCCATTTCACTCCGCACAATTCTCTCTCTTTCTCTTATTTTTCTCCCCCCTCCCCCCCTTCGCTTTTCTTTCATTCTGTCCGTCTCTTCCTCTACTCTTCCCATGACCTTTCCGGCTTCCCTTTTCAAGCACCCGTCTCTCTCACATTATCAAAAGCGAAGCACCAGACGGTCGCACATTCAGCAACTGATGCCAAACCCCTTTTTAACGGCGAGCGATACGTCGAAGTGCCGTCTGGCAAATTAAGAAGACACCTCACTCCCCCTCAACCGTCCATTTTTCTATGACTTATTATTAATTATGAATGAAAATCCATATTTTTGAAGCCAAATTATAGTAACCGCACCTTCCCGTCAAAGTAAAAAAAGGTTTTTCCATGGTAAATTTCACCCTTGATGTATATAGAAGCCATACTTTGTAGTTCCACATAAAATTTATTCGATTGCCCATGGTTTTAGGGTAAAACGTCATCATCGTATAAGATTTAAATGAGTTCTCAAGAAATGCTTTCTTAAAAACTGCTTTAAGTACCTTCACTCATCAGTCGTACCCTGTGCGACTGGAAGAAATTTGCTAAACTAAGTGAATGAAAACCTAGCACTTCCTAATTCTACATAATAATTTATTTAAAAGACTATGGTTTCGACGTAGAACGCTTAAATTAGGGAAAAACAGTTGCAAACACGCATTTATGTACAGGAGAAATATTACATTATTCCAATATTCCATTTCCCATTTATAGTTGAAAGTTAGGGGAGGCTGGGTGACTGTTACGGTGAAGTATCTGTAGCTGGGGCACTGCATACATGAACATATTTTAGTGTGCACTCGTTTTACAAACAAAAAAATAATAATTCGGGAAATATCGTCCAAAAATTCTTATGAGCTCTCATTTCGGTTGTTCGTGGTTCTAAAATTGTTGCCACTCAGGCATTTGTATTTATTCAAAGTCCTAAAATTGTCTTATGCCAGAAGTGGCAATATGTCGAGTTCATCTGATAAATAAAAATGTAATTTAAGGGGTGAGTCATTCACTGTAACAAACACACCAAGGTTAACATTACATAAAAGTTGCGTTCTCTACATGGGGCCTATGATATTTAATTCACTGCCCGCTAAAATTTAAAAATATAAATCCTTAAATGAAATGTGAAGAATTACCTAAGACTGGCTTTTCCCTCAAGAAATAATTGAACATTTATTTTGATGTTATTTTTTTAACACTTAAGTAATATTCTCTGCATATCTTTTTGCCATACATTTTTTTATTTGATGGTGGCTCAATTCTGATCTAATGACGTTTACTAAATTACCTAAATCTCCTTCTATTTTTTATCTTTGTTATTCAGCTGTAAAATTAAAACGTAGGAGAAGATAAAATCATTATTTTTATATTATGTTGGATGGGAAGAGGAAAACCCTGACCTTCCGACCTCTTCAAACCTACTACTGTAAATTGGAAATGTTCTATGCCTTACAAAACTATATTTTTACCTGTTTGTCCCTGATGATGACATACCACGTGTAAACCGTGGCCGGTTGAATACATTCCGATTCAATCAATTTCACATTGATTTGCAAATTCCTTCAAGAGACACCGTAGACAACGAATTTATTTAATACTTGTTTAACATTTGTGCTAAAATCTTGAATTATTATTAGAATTGAGTTTAGAAAATTGTAAACATTTGATTGTATACCTCTTAAAAAAATGTTTCCTAGTATTTTATCGGATGCAAAATATTTTAAAATATATATGTAACTTGAGAAATGAGTTTATGTTGACCAAGGTATGCTCAGTATATAATGAAAATTTCATTAACATAACGTCATTTTTAAAGGAGTTAATTCCTTAGATGAGACTATACAGATTGCGAGTAGTATTATAAGCTGTTCAATTATAACTCTTCAAAGAAAATCTCGATGGGGTGGAGCTACTGTGCATAATTCCACCCTATTCGTCGGAGGGGAGGGGGAACAAAATACAACCGTTGAAGAGGGAGTGATGCACGGAATATAGGGTTGAGCACGGGTTTTCGGTCTGGCACCAGTGTTGCTTGCAGGTTGCTGCTCAGGAAATTGCCCCGGTAGGTGAGGATATGAGGTGTGCCTTGGTTACGGGGAGGCATCATTTTCCGCGGGCGCTATTTCGGGGGTGGGTGTCTTGTCACTTGTTTGGTGACATCCTCCGCAGAGCCTTGCCATCGTGTCGATGTAATGGCGCCCGCGAACAGCAGGTGGTGCGGTTTCTCGACGAGGTCATGGAAGAGCGAGGACAGCCCTTATGCAGCATCAGCATATATATACATCGCCCTTTAAACTGAGGTTGCCCCCTTTAGCGATCTGTACTTTGCCCAAACGGTGAGCATTAATTTATAGATCTCATTTTCACAGTTTATTTACAGTACAGCGCATTGCCTTTCATATTCTCAAGTACTTTCGTCCCTCTCGTTATTTTTAACTTCCCTCGAATTATTTTCTAGACGCAAGACTGATGTTGTGCAGTTAACGACTCATGTCCGATCAGAAAAATAATTTGTGCTGTTTGTTTTTAATTTAGTAGAATTTTCAGTAGGTTAAATCGTGTATAATTTAATCTCTTTGTGGTCTTATCTGCATCCACAAAGCCAAATCTTCAAGCAAGTTCAAAATATTTTCGTAGGTCGCGAGTTTTTTCATCCCTCATGCACTACTCTAGATTTACCAACGATTTTTTTGTCATTGCATCAATACCGGCGTCTAAATTAAATATGTCTTCTATGCCAAAATAGAGCTTTTCAAGTATCATAATATCATTGCACATTTTCCGAACTAGTTTTTGCAGGGTTAAATCAATTTATGTGAGCCATGTGTCAAGAAATTGATTATTTTGATAAAATAATATGTAATGATATCGAAATATATTCAATCATTACCTTTCAGAACTAATCTTTTCTGGCTTAGATTAAGATATTGTAAAATTTATAACATATCACTCTACTTCCTATATTTTTATAAATCATTTTCTTTTACTTTACACAAAGTCCTCAAAACATTATTTGTTAAAAACTACTTTTAGTGCCTACGCTCATCAGACCACCGATTAAGAGAGAATTGCGTCTGTTTACCGGAATTAAATAAATTTTTACCCTGAAAAGAGCGTGACATTTTGTTTGGAATTCCTTTACAAACTACACAACTAGTACGAGTTTGGCAGTCAGTTGCTTCAAACGATTATAGTAGTTCAAATTTTATTTTTTCCGTAATGCCTTCTACTTTTCACCCAAGTCACCGAGAAGATGATAACCAAACTGGAGTAATAATTTATCTTTTTCAACTGTCCGCGGTGTATAGCGAATGGAAGTGGCATTTTGCAATTCCTAGAAGATGACCCTAATTGGTAAGTTACCTGATGAAAATAAGGATACCGAGTGCGGGCAAGATAAAATAAAATTTCGTCCTGTTGAAATATCACGGGAGCAACTTGGAATCGGAGACGTAGTTATCGCCCGCTGAGCACCACGACCAGGCCACTTTAATCTCCAGTAATTATCGCCATTCTGTGTGTGCGGATTAAAACAACGAAAATGCAGCGCACGCACGTTGTGAGGAAATCTTTTCGGTGCATTCGGCTAATTTGTGGCTCAAAAGGACGGACAAACATGAAACAAGCTTCGTGAATTGAGGACAGACGCGTAACACGGCTACCCTAACCCGTCCCACTGGAGAAAATTCTCAGAAGAGGGAAGAAAAAAAAACTTCCTCTCGAAACCGGACTTCCGAAAAATTAAAAACCCAGGGACAGTATGGCGTTGAGTATTTTCCCTTTGCGAATTTGCGTCGTTAAAACTCGAAGAGGTCACGATACTTCAAAGCCGCAAAAAAATGAGGGAGTTTCTTTTTAACACAAAAACTTATGGAGATATTTCCCAAGCCCTTCCCCTGTAATTTAGAGAGATGGTGTGTCTCGTTAACTTGTGCGAGCGCATTTGAATACTTCTTTCTCATTTCCCGAAGAGACGCTTGGGTGTACGATCAAAGAACCCGGTCTTGAATTCATTTAAAACGCGCAAAATATCTATTTCGTTTTCTATGTCTCCCCATTGCCATTTTAACGTGGCGTCTAATTTTTCAAAGAGAGTTACTCGGCTACATTGTATAACAAATAAATTGTTTCTGCTAGGGTTGATGAGCAACTTCTGATTAAGTTAGTTTGGGATCTGATTGGCTAGTAGCACGGCGCACCATCACTGCTATCAAACGTTGCAATATAAAGGACGACATTCTACCGTAGATTTCGTCAACCAGAGCAAAAAGGTATAAGATTTGGCAATAGCACGGAAGATGATGGGCCACTACGCCCTTCCTCATGCATATCTTTTCACTGAAGAGAGGATGCGACCTTTATACGACGAGAGCGATGTCCCATTACCATCAAACATATCTAAAATGAGTGTAACAAGTATCGAACTTCCAGGAATAAGAGGGACTCTTTCCGTAGTAATCAGTGATAAAACCAATTAGGTTGATATTGTGAGACATTGCCTTAAAGACAATGGATTTATAACAAAAATATAACGCATGCGGTTAGGATAATAAGGCAATTGGTGGAAAATTAAAATAAATACACACCTTTTATATTCCTTGACCTTAGCCGCCGTTAGGTGTAAATATGACCTTAGCCGTCGACGCACCCTTATTACAATTACTGCAATTACTCTTCTCCACCACCTCAATTGTAGGCATATCCAGCAGCCTCTCTTCCAGGGGGAAAGGTCCATTGCTGTTAGAAAACACTCCCTGTGCCCAGTACGACGGTTATAGTATCAATTATTGGGATCAGAGTAACTCTTCCCTAAGCACAGTATGATAATGCGAATAAGGTTAAGTGATACAATATATTAAGGACATGCATCAGTAAAACTGATAAGTGTCCTAAAAGACGCTCACCTTATGAGAAAAATGTATTTTATTCAATTGAGGACGGTTAGAAAAATGAGAGAAACATAAATATCGTTGCATCAAGCAAATAAGTCACGTCACCTCCTTTATTCCTTGACTGTGGTGTTGCAAAATGACATTAGCCGTCGCCGCACCCATAATACAAGGTACTATTTCTACTGCTGCGACATTGGTGTCTAAAATTTAATGTTTATCCTTGCTGGTTACCATAAAAGGTTTCATCCAAAAAACTGAGTCATTAAGGTCAAAGATGTGTCCCTGAGAACCCGTAGCGCTATAAGCCGTTGTGTATCTGGGAATGCTCTCATAAAATCTTCTTGCCTCTCAGACTCAGGTGAATTGCGATAGATATAAAAAGGCGCGTAGCGAGCGCACTTAACCTAGCAAACGTAGGCCTTCCAAACCTTCGCCTAAAAAAACATCTTAAATCGTCTTCTCGGTCATTCTATTTTCGCTGTGGCCACTTTTCTTCACACGAAGATAACCCTGAACGCATATGTTACCGTGGCATTTTAAAAATAATTGGACTGTGGCTATTTCTCACGTATTTAGAAATTCTCGTTCCAGCTGAAATTGTCCGTATGAATTAACTATTTGCTCACTAATGGTTTTACAGCTGCCATCTGTTTTTAATTTTCTTTTAGTCCTCAAAATTATAGCATCTACCGCGTTGAATGTTGAACAATCAGGTGACATTTGCTTGATTCAAATTAATTTTTCTCTCATATTCATTTGAATCATTATTTTGAGCATAATATTTAGGTATGCAGGGTAATATTTAGGCCTGAAATTTCACTTCATAAATGTTGAGATAGTGATCAGTATAACAAAAGATATTAAAAGGATGATCTTAAGCATATCACCCCACAAGCCACTTAAATGGGCATATGGCGAGGTATATCAGGATAACGTTAGATCTGATGTGAGGAAATAAATGACCTTAAGTTGATCTGTGACTCATTATTGGCTTTATTGTAGGTTTTTCTTTTTATCATTCGCAGCAGACTCTTTTGTTACTCCATTAACTTCTATGAATTGCCACCAACAGGACCATATTTCATTGATACAAACAAGTTCATCTGTTGTATTGGTTTAAGGAGCAAAATATTCCATTGTTTATAGAATTGCGTAATTTTCCTCTTGCTTATCCTCCTGTTGCGGCAGTTTCTCCTGGTGATAATAACCATGGCAACCGTTGTGACCCACTGTCGGATGCTTGTCGCAGTAGAGCTCTTCCCATAAGCTATTTCAATTTCCGCCAAATCTAGCAAATTGTAATTTTTTTTGTATATATCGTTGCATTGACTTTATCAGGAAATTGAGTTCTTATTAGGCAAAGACTCTGATCGATTAATTAAAGTTTTTCATCATTACCAGCGGCTAATCCATAAAATTATCATACGCTGCAGACTTTCGTATCGATTTTTGTTTCCATTTATCATTCTGCATCTCATTATACAGGGCCATATTGTTCGGAAGATAAATACGAAAAAAATAACTCAGTAACTTTGGAAATACTTTAAATTTGATTAATTCTTGGGAAACTCACCATTTTTCATTTTGCTGCTAACTTTTCAGACATAAAACGAAAAAAAAAAGTTGCGTCGCCGAATTGTACTCATTTTGCATTGCCCTAGATACTCAAATTCGAGCAACAGCCATTATTTCTGCTGGTTGGCACGTAAATGTATTTGGGTAATGGAACTTGCTTAATCGGTACCGATTAATGAAATTAATCAAGGGATGAGAGGATGGTCGTTAATTTAAGATGATTTCCCATTTTATGTGCTGTAATTGGTACGGATTATTAGAGATGAAGACATGCATTTGCGTCTTTATACGACCCTTAGGCACATACAAATCACACATTATCCGAATTTTAATCCATTACTTGAAAAATGTGCAATGATATGATGAAGGCCCAAGATCAATCTAATTAACAAATTTTAAACAAACATTAAAATGGCTATTAAAGTGGTACTTTATATAAGATTATTATAAACTGAACTTTTAATGCGGCTTATAATAGAAATTTTTTTGATTCCCAGTATTAACTCACGTTCCTCCTTTGTTCTTGAAACCTTTCTATTGCTACTTAAAATATGAGGATAGTGGATAACTTCTCAGTGGTTCTGATTTATTGATGATTGTCTATATACTTGACGAAATCGTTTGGAACGTTTCCTTAAGTTATTCGTTGTCCAAATGGTCATGCCTCCGAAGAGGACTTGCTTACCTTGGTTGCAGCGAGGTAAAGTTCTCGCCGATCAAACAAGAGGTCGCGGGTTCGAGTCCCACCTTGGTAGGTTGCCCTTACACTGGGAATTGTCGTTCGTGCACGTGTAATTGTTGAAATGTTTAGTAAATATTGATGTAAAAGGCCAAAATGTCTTCTTGAGGTGGTCTGGAAGGAAATAATTAAATAAATTATTCTAAGGGAGAATTAATCACTGCTGGAAGGTTTTGAATGAGCTATAATGAAGTCCAAGGAATGCTTTAAAAATACTTTAGTTGTGGAATTACGGTACATATTTTGTGGAAAATTTTAGTATGTTTGTCTATTGATGAGAGTTTTAAGTTGATTATACTCAACGTGAGGAATAGATTTAATAAAATTAAGTTGAAATATTTTTTCTACGATAATGACGTTCATTAGTATAGACGATAATAGCTGCCTAGAGCAATCTTGTAGGAAATAACTTCTTTTTTTATATTTCCTGACTTTTTAAAGTCTAAATTTCATGTAGTGGAAGAAATTTATAATTTTTGTGTATAAAAAACCTTTAAAAGAGTGTTTTACCATCCATCAACACATGCATGCAATGCCTAAAGCATAATTTCATTCCACCTATTCTGGTGATGCACAAAAAGTGTGAAAGTATAGAGCGGAAAATTCGACGTACCTATTTAAATTCGTACAAAATGGATTTACTCAATGTCAACCCGCCGCGGCATGAAATAGTTTTATGATTGTCTCGACAGCAGGAAGCAATAACCAGCAGTGGTCAAAAGTGAAAATGCTGCAGTTATTCTTTCAAACGGCGCTGCGGCTATCTCCTGGGAATTCACTTTTACCAAGCGCGGCACCAAATTGAAACGTTCAAAAAAGTTTGCCTCATTTATTTTATTTTTATTTTTTCTCAGTGTTTCTCCCTTAGGACTGTGAAACGGTGCTATCGCGACCCTGCCCAGGGATGCCGCACGTTCCCCGCGGGGAACGGGACCGTATCCCCACGGGGTCTATCAACGCGTCCCCTCCAGCCCCCTTCTCATGCTCATGAATATTTATAATATAATACGCACATAACGGCGGCGTGTGCGTTGAGTAAACAAAAGGAGGGAGGGGTTGGGTGGAGTGGGGGAGGTTAGGGTAGCTGGGTGTGTATGTATTGCGGGTTGTGCGAGGTCGAGGAGCCTGAGGGGAAAATTGAGGGAAGGGGGGGAGGGGTAAGGACTGGAGTCCCTTCCCCTCTACTCCCGTGACCCACTCACACTTCTGAGGGGAAAAGCACTTGGCTCCCGTAATTGGGAACTGGGGTGGGGGATGGTGGGGTGTATGGCAGCGGGTGATTAAAAAGCGGGACGCGAAGATTGGCCGTGGGAGAAGTTTGCAGCTGAAGGCGAGGATTAGGGGAGGAGGATACGAAGAAGACTATTTGCGAATAAAGAGAGAGAGGAAGGACCTACCATGGCGCGTAGGAGACACCAGCCGCTCATATTAAGAGTCTCTCTCGTTTGCAAATCCCAGAAAATATTTGTATCTCCGGGTGAAACTTTCCCTCCTACTTCCTTAATTGAACTGCCGAGATTATTTTATGTTGAGTGCCTAATACGTCCATCGACTGAGAAATAACTCCCCAAAATATTTGTATCGTCATGACTTCACCGAATTTTCTTAATATTCAGGAGGAATCCCCGCAGGGTGATAGCTGGTGGTACAAGATATTCAACTAGAAAAATCTAAAAATGTTTCATGATTCGATGCCAAGAATCGTCTTGCTATCTTTTTGTATTAATTTGCACTCATCCAATACTCACGTAACTGGAGATAAGACCGTACTAAACGGTACAAAACTGAGCACATTGAAAAGAATTTACTTTTCTTTTCCTACCTTTGTACTAAATGATTCACATCTCCGGCCACATTGATTGAATGATTTACACTGCCGGCCTCAGTGGCGCCAGTGTAAAGTCCCCGACTGCTAACCTAGAGGTCGCGGGTTCGAATCCCGCCTGGGTGGTTTGACCACCATCCAGGTCATGGATGTATGTGATTGTCAAACAAGTTAATTGTAGGACTATATAGTCCTAAATTCGCTTGCGAAATAAAGACGACATAATAATAATAATTATTATTATCTGTTTACTCCCATTACTATTGCTCCCATTTTCCAGAATTTATGTCTGACTCCTAGCTGTCCCTCATCGGAACTATACTGTTTGTTGTCACTCATCTCTAACACTTATTATGTGCTTTATTCTTTTCTTCGCTCATCCACATAAATTAATTCCACCAACTGACCACAATAATAAAGCTGTGAATCTTCATTTGGTTGATTGCAGGCCTCGAATGTTAGGTTTCCCTCTCCTTGAATTTATTTTTTTATTTCATATTTGTCGGCATAGAAACCCATTATGACTCAAATTGGGACCTAACTGCATGGATATTGTAATAACTGGTATCAGTGTGCGTTGTGACCTATTCCCCCAATGGTTTCGTCGTTTTCAGTTAATAAAAAAATAGACTGACAAACAAGAGAATTTTTTTATCATTTGCCCGGGAAGCTCTTCAAAATAAATGAGACTGAAAAATATTTGTATACTGACCAGACCTGCCTAATTGACCTGCCGTGTATACCTTTCCGTTTCTCTCTGAACATGCGTTTTCTTTTTTTAGCCACGGCAACCCACCAGCCTCGCATTGTTTATTTACTTTTATATTGCGCGCATCTATTCATGGAGGATTGGTGTTGTAGCCATAGAAAAAAGGGTCATCCAGTGTTTGATGGCACGCGGCAGTAGATTTGCGGCCTTGGATGCGGCGATACAGGCGAAATGACAGTCGGACCCAGGCTCATGAGTGGATGTGGGGCGCCACCCCTTCATTCCCCAAACGAAGCACGCCCGGCAGCGGAGGAGCGAAGGACGTGCATTGTGGGTGCTCGCATTAGACCTGGGAGTTTCGGTTCGTATTTAAGATTCGGTTCACGTGATCTGATTCATGACAATGATTCCACTGATAAATAATGCAAAATAAAAATAAATTTTTATAAAAACCAACGTAGTTATAGCGAACTAAATGGAAGACCAAATATATTTCCTATGAGCCTGACAAAGAGTCTAAATTACTTGCTTCCTATGCAATGAAAAACTTCTAGCGCATGGTCCACTATGACACCCAATTTGTAAACAAATTTGTTGTTATGACTCTCTATCATTCCCGTTCTTGTAAATGATCGCAACGCTGTCATCGGATTTTGGTGACCAATATTTGAACTAATCACCATACCTGTATTCAATTCTGAATAGCAATGGAGATACAGTTAAAACCATGATTAAAGTGTTAAAATATTGCATTTCCATCTGGTTATGGGTTATCCTAAAAATTTAAGACTGGTAATTTGGTAGATTTTAGCTTGGGTTAAAATTGAATCGTAGGATTTGACCCGTTCAAGATGGCAAACAACAAAGTAAATTGAATGAAATTAAAAAATTATAATAATTTAAAATTTTTCAGGTTTTACCGCGCGACACGGGTTATCTCCAGACGTTTCACGATCCTTGGTGGTCACTTCTTAAAAGGTGATTGAGCTGCTGTCGGTGTGGGTCGCAATCACCTCAAGCAGCAAAATCTCCTTTAAAGAAGCGGCAAGCATGGTTAGCGAAACGTCGGGAAATAACCTTTACCACGCGGTAAGACTCGGAAATGTGTTATTTTGTCAACCATGAACCGTAAAAGTCTCAATTAACAATAATTTTACTGTTCAAATTCTTCATGCAAAACAAAACCATTAAGAGTCTCCATTCTTTGGCCAAATCCTTGATTCCATGACGCATGCATAGTAAATCTAAGTTATATTTGATCTCATCATAAATGAACGTTCAACGAGCGTACAAGCATTTTAATCAAAGTTGACTACCCACCGAACAATGTCAAAGTCAGTTAGTGGAGTATAAAAATTGATTCTTTTCGGGATACATCCTACACTGCCAATGTCCAAGCCGCCCTTCAAAGATGGTAAAAAAACGGTTAACCTCTAGTCCCCATGCTCTTTCCTGGTCATGAATATAAAAAAAGACATATGATGCAGTCTTAAACCGCTGAATGTAAGTATTTCATTTAGAACGAGTTTCGTTCGGCGAATTTTACACTAGCAGCGGTATCACTAGATTCTCTAGAAACGTAGCCATCCACATCCTCTGCTAGCTCTAACATATTTTAATTCTTCGTCCCTCATAAGAAATTTAATTTTATATTAACGGTTTTGTTCATTTGAATCATTTCATCAGAGAATCATGATTCAATTCATTCAATTCATGCCAGTGAAGCGTTCTTTTCCAACAATTCATTAATGAACGACTCAGCTGTAGTGTATATTTACCGCTTTCCTTTCTTCCCTTTTCTCTCGCTTGACCTCCCTTTTTTCATTAATTAGAGGGTTACACGAGAGGACTGGGAGAGCAGTTGGGCGAGCTCATTATTAGGCGGGTTGGCATGGTACCTAGAAACTCGCGGGAAAGTGAACCCTGGAATTGATGACGCAGAGCAAGTTGCGAACAGAGGGAAAATACGAGAGAGAGAGGAAGTTTTTTACTGTCGTCATTCATGGCGAGTATCCACTTCTACGGGCTGATTCTGGAGATCTCCGTGCACTCGTATGCAATGATAGGGCGCATCATTCTCGATCGACTGTAAGATTTTTTTCTCGTTTTTCGTTTCATATATCTCTATTTTAAACTTATCTAGAGACTTGCGACAGAATAACTGAGCTATCATAACATTTCAAAGTTCTAATTAAGGGACGAACACATTAGCAGAACAACAAGAGTAAGAAAATGTAAAACAAAGATAAAAAAGTGATAACATATGAGTCAAAAGTATGGGAAATCAAGTAAAAAAAGCAGAAGTAAGGCATTGGATTCTTAGACAGGTTAATTGAGAAGGAATTGCAGAAAGAGTACACTTGCTAAAGTTAGAAATGATACAATAACGATGACATTGAAATTGGAAAAAGAGATACTCGACGAGGTAAAAAAGAACCAACTACTCTGGTTTGGCATTGTTGATAGAATGGATGACACAAGATGGCGCTAGCAAAAATTGGATTCTAGACCTCCAGTAAAACTGAATAGAGAAAGAACAAGAGTTAATTGAAGACAGGAAATACTAAAAAAATTGAACAAAAGCAAGATGGAGAGTATCATAACAAGGAAAAATGGAAGATGATTACAGGAAAACGACAAAATTAGTAAAAATTATGCTGTATATACACCTACTTCATGCAGGATATTGAAATATTAAGACGAAATGAGCGATGAGTTGTGTACTTCTTCTCTATACTTGGCCGTCTGTGAAAATACGAGTAATTGGATGCGATCTATTGTTTAAATAACCCTGATTTCCAAAGGTAGTGATATATTATAAAAGAGAAAACGCGTCAATGGAATGCTTAAAAATAAGCCTTAAGCCCGGTCCGTAATGGTTCCACTGACGCTAATGTAAGCTTCCGCATGGGTGCGGACCGTGCGCACGTGGATCATCCGCGCGCGTACGGGCCATAGAGACAGGGTTGGACTTACACAATACACATGAACGCGTACGGCTGATGCGGACCAAGCAGATTTGTCAATGGTAATTGAGTGAGCTTGGAGATGACAGTGCGAGTGCGTCTTTTCGCTATGGATAGTGAAAGGGAGTGGGCATGCGAAACTAATTGGAAAACTTAGATTCATCAAGCACGAACATCAGTAAATGTGGTCTCCAAAGTGGCTTTTAATTTTCTTCGTGCCACAATAGGGTGCGGCCAAAACCTTCTTTTGCAGACACTTTTCTTCCGTTTTTTTTTTCTTATTTGGTATACAGCAATAGGGTGGTTTCCTATTACTTTTTTTATTGCCTAAATCGAAAGATTATTACTCCTGGAGTAGGCATTTCACGCTCTGAGATTTTCGAATGACGATATCTATTTTCCGCGATTAAACGAAAAGTGAAAATTTTCAAGCGCGCGAAAACGCGACGGCTAAGTAGGAATGCTGGGAAAAGTCCGGGTGATGTATTTCTGGTTCCAGCTGTTACCTTGCGAGGTGACCGTGGGACGAGGATATGTTCTCCGCTGCGATGCAGGCTGTTAGCAGGTAGCAGAGTACCCAGCTAGCAGGTAGCGCTTGGCTTAAATAAGGATTATTGATACCTTATCAAAAGAAGGAAACTTTCCGACCATGGGCAGTTTTAATAGGTGATTATTAAGAGATGTTTCCCTGAACTCTGTGCCTCATGCATGCATTGGTAATCTCAGACAATGTAAAACTCCTATCTACTCGTATAGAAACTAGGTCCCTGTGACGTCACGTGGAATGGAATCGCGTAGGCGCCAATTTGGTCTTTTTCAAATGCGGTGAAAATTGACCATTGCCATTCGTCTAAACAGGGATTTCTAAAACCGAATAATTTGTATATTATGAATACACTAATGGTGGGTAACGAATAGCACTCAATACATTTCGTTTTGTTTGATGAAGGAAACTTCCCTATCGCTTTGATTGCACCTGGCAGTATGACGTTATTCTACCTCGGCAAGCTGCAGCAGCTGATATTGTGCCACACGCGGACAGATTTCGTCCGCGCCTATGTGAACAGCGGCGACCGCTCACGGCCCGTGGCGCGGAACGCGGACCGTCCGCGTCCATGAGAAACGGGCCTTTGAATGGTAAGCGAGCGGCCCTCCAGAGCGTCGGCAACCACGGGGCCTGACCCCCCGGATGAAAACCGTTATGTCTTCCTGAATAGTAATAGGTACGCCGAGAAATCTCCATTGGGAGTAATACGTCTATATTTATTTTTTTCAGAATGAAATAAACGAACGAAATTCTTTTTTTCTAGTGGTTTTGCTGCCTCTCTGTGGCGAGCCTACGGTTTTTTGCCATTCCGGGAGATCTTCAGCAAGCTCGCAATAGGGTAGTTTCCTTCATCAAAGAAAACGAAAGGCATTGATTGCATTCGTTACCCACCATTAGTGTATTCATAATATACAAATTATTATGTCTTAGAATTCCCAGTTTAGATGAATGTTAATGGTCAATATTAACCGCATTTAAAAAAGGCCAGATTGGCGCCCATGCGATGCCACTCCACGTGACGTCACAGGGACCTAGTTTCTATACGAGAAGATAGGAGTTATACATCGTCTGAGGTTACCAATGCATGCATGAGGCGCAGAGCTCAGGGAAACATGTCTTAATAATCACTTATTAAAGCTGGCTAAGGTCGGAAAGTTTTCTTCATTTGATAAGGTATTAATAATCCTTATTTAAGCCAAGCGCTACCAGCCAGCAGGGTACTCAGCTACCCGCTAGCAGCCTGCGTCGTATCTGCGCTCAACTCGCCTCAAGGTCACCTCACAGGGCGGCAGCGGGAACGAGAAATACGTCAAACGGAGAGATTTCCGGGCATTCATACTTACGCGTCGCGTTTTCGCGCGCTTGACAATTTTCACTTTTCATTGAGTCGCGAAAAATAGATATCGTCATTTAAAAATCTAAAAGAATGAAATTCGTACTCCAGGAGTAATAATCTTTCGATTTAGGCAATAAAAAAATAATAGGAAACCACCCTATTCCTGTCAATTTAGTGATGAAATTAATATCGGGGCAAAGGTGTTGTTGTTCATCTCTCAATATCTTTCCTTCAATACAGTAGACCTCCGCGTTGCGACGGCTTCGCCTTATCGGTATCCAAACCGGACTGATTTTCTGCGCTCTTTTAAAATTTACAAAGTTCGCCGATGGTGATAATATTTCATAAATATTATCCATGATATTTCTTATGCATAGGCCCTACAGTAAACGTTGAATGGATTGGCGCTGATTCTCTTCACATCTATTCCTATTCCGTAAATACTAATTCGAACTTAATGTGGAAAGTACGTTAATTTACTTCCTTCCGGGACTAAACGTATCCTCCGAGGAAATCCGCATTGCACAAGTATTCACAAGAATGTAAGCTTAGGAGTGGGAACGCCGGAAACTAGCGTTAATATTCCCAAAACGCTTGCTTCAGAGGAATTAAACATACTTACCAAATGTTATTAGCCCTCCCAGTAAAATTCACCCGCCTAGTACACAAAAGGTTGAAAAAGAACCCTGAGAAACTAAAACTTCATGATACATTATAACATTATAAATATGACATTAACCTTGTTGTAGTTAATTGCCGTAGCATAAAAAAGCGCGCAGAAATCGAACATATTTCTCAGGGCACAGATGTGGTCATCGGGACAGAGAGCTGGCTTAGGGAAGATGTAAGCGACAGCGAAGTTTTTTCTCGTAAATAGTGAATTTGGAGCGAATATGAACTCCGTTTAGCCGTAGCAGTATATTTAAATGGGGATGTCTCTAATTCCCAAGGGTTAGGCAAGAGTAGCTTCTACTAGAACTCCAAGATCTAAAAAGGTAGCATGTGGGTTGACGAGTAGTCCATAGATTAGCGAAGGAGGAGAAGACCAAACCTGCCAAATAACCCGTAAAAGGAAATATTTTGGTGACACTGCCGAGGAACCAACAAAGAAACCAAGGGATGGAGCTGCGGTAGAATGCTATTTTGAACTGTGCGAGGATGATAAAATGGAGTATATTATTAGGTGTATGCAATGCAATATATGGATTCATGCTCAAAGCGTGGAGGTGGGAAAAAGAATGAAATATTTTAATCTGCAATGCCTATAAATAAGGGTGTTGACTAGCAAGGTTCAGAAAAATACTTATGTCGATTACATTGACCTAAACTGCGACGCGTCGCGACGTATTCATTTAGCTTCTGCTCAAGTAATTGGTTACAATAAATGTGTGGTCCAATTTTGGAATCCACTATTATAAATAAGTCGACCAGTTTCCTAATTTGTACTACTTGAATATATTTATAAATACATAAGTATTTTGCTTGCTGTGACTTTGAAAACTTTAAAATCGAATTCTATTCATTACATCACACTAAACGAGATAAAATAATATATTGGAATAACTGGGTAACTTATTATTAGATCTACATAAAGTAAAATGTAAAAAGTGGTGCAATATAGGGAACTCTCCCCTATTACTTTATTCTCTTTCAAACAAATAATCTGTAAACAACGTTTACAGATTATTTGTTTTTTGATTTGATTATTCGTTTTACTTCGTATGTTTTTTTTCGCATGACAGTTTCACTAGCATTGCAGTCGGCTTCTTGATGTTAGTGAAGACTCTATAATCACACTTTACTGTCATGCAGTAGCCGACTACAACACCGAGAAACAACGCTTCATCCATACAATTCCGCGGAAGCCATCGGAAGAATTGTATTCGTTTGGAAGCTTATTGAATCGAGTTTGTAGGCATTCAAATTTACTGCAAGAGAAAGAAAAAAAATTCCATTTGCGTTAGTTATTTGTAGGAAAAATACATCTCGGCTTTGTGGAAAATTGAAGGGTAAGGGATGAATTATGTCAATGTTAATTGATACTACATCCTGTGATAATAGATTTTCCAAATAAGAAGAGCTCGGATTTGCTTAAAAATTGAACTGAGGAATGGTGCCAATAATACAGCGTGTGGTGACAGATATTCTGAAATGACCTCAAATTTGTTGTTGTCCGGTGAATCAAATCCTATCTCTCTTTTCTTCTTCTTCTTCTTCTTCTCCTTCCTTGAAGCTGCCAATTGCATCATTGGGTTAAAAGACCTCTTCCGCCTGTCTTTGCGATTTAACCAGGCCGAAGATGCTACGACAAAAAGTGCAGCGTTTCAAGTATGTTACACGAGTTAGGATGGGAATATTTACAGGAGCGTAGATCGAAGTATAGGCTTAACTTACTTAGGAAATTCGAAGAAAATATTTTCTCAGACGACGTGAATCATATCCTTCGTTTACCATCGTACTATAACAGACACGATCTTGAGAATAAAATAAAAGAAATAGAGTGCAAAACAGAGAGATTTAAGATGTCATTCTTCCCTCGTACTATTAAGGATAGCAACGTTGTCTCAATTGATATGATTAGTGGCGTCGCTCGGTAGGAGCACTCATATCATGTTTTTTTTCATAGTTTTAACCTTGCATGTATTTGATCTAGGAATTAAAAACCATTAGCAATTTTTTTTATGAATAAGCATGTATATTTTGCTAGTGTGCGTAATATGCATGTGGCAGTCCTCTTGCATGCTGCATGTTGGTGATTTGTCACCCCCTGCCAAACACACAAGAGGTGGCTCGCAGGGTATTATGTAGATGTAGAAGATCCTGTGCCTTCATCCGGACTCAATGTTATGAGGAATCCCCATGACTTTATGCCGGATTCAGCGTCTCTGCGCCCTACTTTCATTTTTTAGTTCGTACTTTTACAAATTTTCATTTGCGTTGAAGTGAGCTTTTACTCGTTTTTGAAGACTAATTATCTGGGCGTTTTAGTATCTCCTTGGCTTCTATTACACTGGGAAAAACACTTAATATGATTCCGAATCATTGTAAGCCTGACATAGAGTAAGGTATGAACATTTAGATAACTTTGAGGGTACACATCCCAACAGTTTACTACTACGCATGTTCATTATATAAATTTAATTTGACTACTTACGCGCAAAGAGCATATCCTAACAAGCCCTTGCACAGCTCATCTTTGCAGAGGAAGTTGAAGGAAACTAATTTACGCGACCTTTTCCCGATTTCCGGAGAGCAAGACCTAATCCCAAAATAAAAGTGCGCCTCTGGTAACGTAGCCTTGCTGGATTAAGTCCTCCACCAAGTGAGCCTTTTTTCACAATAACTCTTCCTACCTAAAAAATAATAATAATGAAATATGGAAAAAATATATAAAAGGGTTCATCATGTATGGAGGAAGAAACTACGCCGCACAGGGTAATCACGCGCACCAATAACGAAAAAAAAAGAAAAAGAAAACGCGGTGATTTCCCTATACGTTCGTCTTCTTTTTTTCCCTCGCGTTCGTCTTGCTCTTTTAATTAAGCCACTCTTTCCCCCCGTGAATTACGAAACGTGAGAGCGCACCAGAAAACCTCGAAAGACCCGCCGTTCGACCGCCGACGCCGTCATAATTAGAGGGCGCAAGAGGCGGAGGGCGCGCCTCTCTCCCCTCCCCCGCTCTCGCCGCGGAATACGCCACCAAAGACCGATGCTTCACATTCCTCCCACCCACTCTCTCGACCCATCCTATCGCTGCTTTAAGAAGACGCATAACTCTCAAGCGACCGGTCTATTTTCATGATGTACTGCTCGCGTAATACTAACGCCATCGGCGCAGCTAGGCTTCCGGGAAGTCCTCCGCGTCGATTCATCACCGTTTCGCCTGCGTTGCAGCAAGCGTCTTCAGGTTTGAACATCTTTTTTTTGTTTTTTTTTGTTTTTTTTAAATTAAAGTTGTACTCTAAAACTGGAGACGGGTGCCGTAACTCCAGCGAAACTGTCGCCAGGAATATGAGTCGACGTGGTGGACAACCCGGAAGCCTAGCTGCGCCTACTGCACTACTCCGCGGAAGCTTCCATCAACACTAACACTATTTTTCATATTGATTTTTCCGTAAAACTAGTCAATGATCTCCTTTCTCCGTGAGATTCATGTTTTCTATCGAGGCTGTGAGCTCCATTCAGACTAATTTTTTCACCGGAAAATAAAGATGTTAAGTTACAGAAGTTAGCAATAATGCTTTATCCTTTCAGGAATCACTATCCCACTTCCATGAGTTTGTGTATAACTAATAAAACAAACTGATATTTAATATTCGTAGAAAAGAATAACGTTTAGTGCAAAGATAAAGTATTATTTAAGCCGATGTAACTTAGTACATCTTTTTTTTGGGTAAGAAAATGCATGAAAGTATGTTGGAAAAAAGAGCGTCATTTGAATGCCTTTTTCTCCTCAGAATTAGCAATATGTCATTGATGCCTCTTAGTAATTAAATAAATACATTTTATTCCGTAGAATTTACAGAAAATTCTAGTTTTCAGCGCCAGCGCCAAACATCGAAAAGGGAATTTTCGACGGCCCGAAGCCGATGTACTAGCCTACCGTCTCCATTTTCTACCCTTGCACCACTGCCTTGAAAAACACCTCCTCAGATTCCCTCTGGCCACGGCGGAGAAAGATGAAGATAGAAATGGAGGCTGTCAGGGGCGAAACCTTGAGCCGAGACCCAAAACACCCTTCCTCTCCGCAACCGACAATGCCAGCCTCTCTCTCGCGCGGCTTTCTCCGTTGAAGCAAGAGAAGGGGTCGAAGAGGAATGGGGGGCAAAGGAAAGGGGTGGAAGAGAGAAATGAATGGGGTTGGTGCGTGATCAGGATTCCCCGCGGTCCTCCAAAAATCGGTAAAGGGAGAAATATTCTCATTAGGACGTTAATTCTTTGTGAGGGCATCGCCTCCGAAGGATAGCCGCGGCCGTGGATAAACGTAAGTAGAGATAAAAGTTTAAAAAAATTTAATATACTAGAACTGGCCAAAATGATGACTTTAGGGAGTCACCCGCAATGTACTAAGTATGCGAAATTTCCATAGAGAAAAATCAATTGCCTTAACCAAGATTTGATTCTGGAACACCTGATTTCAGGTCGAGTTCTTCAGCCCATTAAGCTACCGAAGTGTTTACCCTCCGTGGAAATTTTTGTGAAACGGCTGTGTAGCTTAACTTGCTGAATTACTCGACCGGAAATTGATTCGCATTCGAATTCCGGTTGAAGCAAATAATATTTCTCCGTGGAATTCTCACGCAAAAAAGGAATATTGGCGTCTATGCGAGGAGGGTTGAGGGAGAACTCCCTCCACTCGCACACGAATGAACGAAGACGGGAAAAACGTAATAGGGTGGTCTCATATTATTTTTTTATTGCCTAAATCGAAAGGTTATTACTCCTGGAGTACGCATTTCATGCTTTTAGATTTTTAAATGACGATATCTATTTTTCGCGATTGAATGAAAAGTGAAAATTTTCAAGCGCGCGAAAACGCGACGGCTAAGTATGAATGCTGGGAAAAACCCCGTGTGACGTCGTTCTGGTTCCCGATGCCGCAAATGAGGTGACCTTGGGGCGAGGCTTTGAGCGCTGATACGACGCAGGATGCTAGCAGGTAGCAGAGTACCCTGCTAGCTGGTAGCGCTTGGCTTAAATAAGTATTATAAGGATTAGAAGGAAATTTTCCGACCTTAGGCAGTTTTAGTAGGTAAGTATTAAGACATGTTTCCCTGAGCTGTGTGCCTCATGTATGCATTGGTAACCTCAGACGATATAAAACTCCTATCTACTCGTATATAAACTAAGCCCCTGTGACGTCATGTGGAGTGGTATCACATGGGCGCCAATCTGGCCTTTTTCAAATGAGGATAAAATTGACCATTGCCATTCGTCTAAACCGGTATTTCTAAAACCAAATAACTTGTATATTATGAATACACTAATGGTGGGTAACGAATCCCAATCAATGTCTTTCGTTTTCTTTGATGAAGGAAACTAACCTATTAGGAAAAGCAAGAGTGATTCCCTCAGGATACTTCGCGTCAATTATGCACTCTTTGGAAGTGTTACCCTTCCATCACCGGGAATCGGAATATAGAAGCAGAGGACTTTATTAAGGGGGGCT
Organism: Ischnura elegans; assembly: GCF_921293095.1. Taxonomy (NCBI): domain Eukaryota; kingdom Metazoa; phylum Arthropoda; class Insecta; order Odonata; family Coenagrionidae; genus Ischnura; species Ischnura elegans. The sequence continues at coordinate 125,726,886 of NC_060247.1, forward strand.
CTGCGGGGAGGGGAACGACTAGGAATTCTAGGAGAGCACAAACAGAAATATAAAAACCGCAGACCGGACCATAAGTACTATAAATTTTCAGTCAATTCTACGGAAAAATTTAATCAGTCGATCATTATAAGGCAATACTAAGATGTTTTTAATGTTTAGCCGGAAAAGAAATTCAGATAACGGTCCTATTTTGCTTTCCAACTTGCTTTCTTGCAATTTTTTATAAAGAAAGGTTATTATATTACACCAGCTAACGATAATGCTTCATCCTTAATCCGAGGGGAATAGTCCACACTGCCCAGTTAAATTAAAACAAAACCTAATCGGCGGGTGCAGCCGACCTGTCACGTCTTGTCTTCAGGATGTTTCACGTACGCCAAAGAAGGACCTGATTTCATAGGTTAAGTCATAAGGTGCACTAACTGCGTGAGACATATACGAGGAAATTAAAACACTGCCCTGGGAAAGGTAGGAGTCGGGTTCTACAGGTAACAAGCCTTAGGATTGATATGCTTGAATTGAGATGATACGGGTAAAAGTTTTAGCACTATGCAGTTGCTATCGTTTTTGGAAAACTACTGGATTACCTGTGGAGTCACTGCAGTACATTTTACAGGCTTAACATAAAATAATAGTGGAATTTTTCACCAGATTTAAATGCAAAACTGAGTTATTTTCACTTAATGATTATTTTATTTTTCGAATTTGTCGCCTCAAAAAGTCGTGGCTTAACGTCCTACACGACGACAGAGGGGTGCACTTGAAGTGCCATCCTCGAGTACTCTCAATCAAGGATAGGGCAGCCTCTTAACAAATATCTGCCACCCTAACCCTTCTATCTTCATATGAACCAATGAAACCGCACCATTATTTTATGATGACCCTGCATTCTTATGCATTATGCAATAAAAATACTCACCGCTCTCCATTCCTTTCCATTCTCATAAAATGTCGGCAGATTTCGTTGTAAATTTTTTTTCACCTCAAGGAGGAATAATCTAACCCTGTGAAGTATACTTACCTCGATGACTAGAGTCAGAATTTCCAATTAGAGCGTGACATAGTCGGTGCACAGTGGTAGTGTAAGGCGTTTTTTAAGTTTTGCTACAGTGCATGCTATTTGAGAAAAAAATATTTAATTAAATTTTTTAAATAGTCGGCTAATAAGTTATAGAATTTCAATGTAGAAAATCGCATAATTAATTGGGATCTAGTTAAAAAAACTAGTGACAACTTCTTAAAATTTTAAACTCCGAGTAAATTCATACACTATGTATACGATCGTGTTTCGCCTTTTTGCAAGAGGTAGTCCTAGTTTGAAACTGAGGTAATTATCTTGATATATTTAGGGCACACAGAGTACACCTTTTAAAATATTTTACCTGTATCACTGATATAATACAGAAATCACATCCGAGTAAGACCGACATGAAAATTTCAAATTGGATTGCGGGATACCTTATCAAACGAAGAAAACTTTCCGACCTTAGCCAGTTTTATTAGGTTATTATTAAGACATGTTTCCCTGAACTCTGTGCCTCATGCATGCATTGGTAATCTCAGACGATGTAAAACTCCTATCTACTCGTATAGAAACTAGGTCCCTGTGACGTCACGTGGAATGGAATCGCGTAGGCGCCAATTCGGTCTTTTTCAAATGCGGTTAAAATTGACCATTGCCATTCGTCTAAACCGGTATTTCTAAAACCGAATAATTTGTATATTATGAATGCACTAATGGTGGGTAACGAATTGCAAGCAATGCCTTTCGTTTTCTTTGATGAAGGAAACTACTCTATTCCGGTATAGAAGTGATGAAACAATAGATGCCACACCTGGAGTGAGGCTTGGACGTTGACAGGTGCAGGAAATTCAAGATTGGAAGCATTCGAAATGAGCTGCTACCGAAGAATCATAGATAAAATGGATCGACCGAGTAAGTAACGAGGACGTATTTACCCTCCGTCAGTCGTGTCATATTTTGGTATTCTACTTTTCGCGCGGCGTCTCATTGACACCATTTTGGAATGGTTAAACAAAATGCATGAAAGTAGAAATAACTGTTTTCACTACAATAAATTGTTCATTGAATACTTAATTTCATTAATAGAGACCAAATCTATGTATAGTAATGATGGAGGTATTTGTAAAAGACTGATTACTACTTATTTTGACGTTCCTTACTGTTTTTATTTCTTCGAAATTATAACATGTTTAATTTGGACAGTAAATGCAAATATATTTTTCACAGTTTCACAGTACGGATTTTGCTAATAATCTAACAAATAATTTTAGCATGAGGGAAATAATTCAATTTGGAGAATTTTATATTGATAGCGTGTTCAGTTTAACTTGGATCAAAATGCCTCCTATCTGATTGGGAAGTTATAATTCGATGAAACCACAAAATTGTTATGTGTATGTTTATGGTTGATGTCATGCATCTACATCAATATGATAGGCCACCACAAATGTATGTAGCAGATGTAAAAACCCAAAGTTATTGTATTATACGCCAAAATTCACTTAAATGATTTGAGAACCATAGTAAATTCTTCGCAATAATATTTTTATTCAGGTGTTAAATCCATTACAAATTTAATACATTGCAATAAAATACATTACAATTAAAAAATTCGTAGCAATAAGACGCATGTCCAAATTTTAATGCTTTAAGTAATTGTTATTTTATATTTATAAACGTATTTTAAAAATTTGCGATGAATATCACGAACCTATTGGCATGTAACGTATTGCAATTGAAGCTGTCGCGTGGCGTCTACCATACTCCAAATCCATTATTTATCCATGATGCTAAGAAGAGTGAAAAAAAGTGAAGTATTCTGAAAACCCTAAGAAGAAGACGGGACACATTAGTCGGCCGCATCATGAGATTAGATGACTTGATGAAAACAATGCTAGGAGGACAGGTAGGCGGAAGGAAGGGCTAAGTACGGCCGCTAATGAGCTACATAATGCAGGTCATTAAGGGTATAAAAGAAAAGAAATACGTCGCCATGAAAAGGTTAGCAGATAGGAGAGCGAAATGGAGAGTTGCGTCTAACCAATCTTAGGATTATTGACATTAGATGATGATGATGATACGTCACGAAAAATTAGCGGTCCAGTGGGAGCGATGCGTCCTTTTAAAGGGAAAATCAGTCCGTGTAAGGGAAAAAAACAGCTTGTGCGTGCGTGCGTGATGGGCGGAATGGAACGCAGGGAGAGAGAATAGAATGGCAAGAGGAGGCGCGTGTTGTTGTTGGTGCGTGCGTGCGAGGGATAGGGTCCGCGTCGAGGGTTTCAGGGTTCCACAAAAGGGGTGAGGAATGACGCGGAGGGGGCGGGGTGAGTGGTCCCTCGACCCTCAACTCTTCCTCATCCGAGGAGGCGATGCTGGGATAATGGGCAGTAGTTCTCATTCCACCCGCCAGGGGAAACTGGGGGACACGATCCGGGGAAGAGGGAGTCTGGGGCTCTTGAGTACATATACAGAGTGAGGCAACATTAATTCCTATTATGAAAAAAAAATTAAAACTCATTGCATATATATTAGATATTTTTATCTGTTTATTAAAATGTAAGCACATGTTTTACTTTTTATTTACACAGTTTCGAATTCAAATCAGTTAAGTAACGTCCTCATTCACCATGAACTGAGTAAATCATATTCTAGCACTTGTCATGACTCTTGCCAGCGTAGCAGGGGTTATGTTGGAAAATTCCTCCTGCATGTTGCATACCGAATTTGATTGAAAGGTAAAATATAGCCTCGTTAAATACCTAATTTAACCTGGTGGAGCGTACGACGCTCAAATTAATTGTTATTGGCGAGAGAATGAAGGTATTAAATATGTAAATAAATTTCATCGGCTATTATACGTTAGTAATATACTTTCAGGGTGGAAAAACGCTCAATGAATATGAAAGGAGTCATGAAAATGATTATTCCTGTTTTATCCTCGTCAAGCTTCTTCAAAAATTCACCCACGAAGATTTTTTATCAGAAAAACTACTCATACTCAACGAGGGGTTAAAATAGGATACAAAATCTTAAAACACTGGAGATAAGAAGACACTCATGAGGCCCTTCCAAGCCCCTGCATAATGAGCAGCCGATCCCTTAGCCCACTTCATTATTTTCCGACCTCAATGAACCCAGCCTATAAGAGGACGTGTCCTCCCGTCTCTGCCCGTCGTATTATGTCTTTTTTCGAGACTAGTTATACGTTCAAAACTCGCATTTATCCAGTTCTCCGATCATTTATTCGATAATTTCGCCAACGAAACCTTGTTTTGGTCAACTTTTAATTTATTGATCTTTATATTCCATTCATACGAGCAATAAATTCATAACCAATTCGTACGAAATTTTTCTTTACCTCTTTAGTATGCTTTCATATCCTACCTTATTAGGATTTATCTTCAGAGAATTTGCAGTAGCAATACCATAGTCACTCATTTACTCTGTGCCTTGAGCCGAAGGTTGGTTTAGATAGGCAATATTAGAGCTCACCCCGAACTAAGTCACAGGCATGTGAATCTCACACATTCAGAATAGGGGGTCTAGTTCCTTTCCCTAGATCACCTCGCACTTCGAGTGACTTGCATTACGACCTTGAAATTTTTAGGGCGTATATATGTACCTATGCTAAAATTTTGCCTACATATTCCTGTGTCTTAAATGTAATAATTTTGCATATGAGCTAATTGCGAGGAAATATAATCTGAGGTTTCAGGCGAGATGGAGTGGAAACGTGACATAATGAAAAATGAAAAAGCAGGAGCAATTTCCACAATTTTAAATTTATTGGTACTACCGGTTTCGCTTTACAGCATCATCAGGTACTAGTACAGGTACCTGATGGTACAGGTACACGTACCTGATGATGCTGTAAAGTGAAGCCGGTAGTACCAATAAATTTAAAATTGTGAAAATTGCCCCTGCTTTTTCATTTTTCATTATGCGAGGAAATATTTTCAAATTTGAGACTTAGCCAAATGCTGACAGGGTTTTCTCGGTAAATCATGGAAATTTCAATATGATGACGTTGGTTTTAAATGAATAATTCTCCACCAAAGAAAAGTTGAATAATGGAAGTGATGCGTGCTCTTAAAACCAGCTAAACGCTCCCGCACTACTCAGTTCGCTCCAACGCAACCTCAAACCACGGCCTAATACTTGTTATAACCGCATATACTTTTCATTTATTCCGCCGAGCAATGAACAGCTCTAACTACTGACCACAATCTTCCCGGCCCCATTCCACTGCCACGCCGTTCTTCTCTTCTCTCTTAGCAAATTGTGGCACCCATAATCCGTGTCTACCTGCCTACTTCGTGATATAACTGCACAGTGACTTAGAATGATATCCATCTGTTCAAGTTTTTATACAAAATGCCCGAAAGAACATGGTGTCGCGAAAAAAGCGCATTGTTAACCCTTTTGGAGTTAAAAAAAAGGATTCTAACCCCTATCTTCTTAGAAATAAGGAACGCCAAACTATTAACCCATCTATCTTCTTCCTAAACTCCCTCTATGCGTTGTAGAGTTTAGGATTGGTGCTCACCTTTAGTTTATAAGAGAAAGAGAATCTCTAAAATCAATTTCTGTTGTGTAAAAAATTGCTTTTTGCTCGGCCCGTTTACAAGGCTTTTAGTTCCAATTAAGCTAATGCCTCAAATGGGTTCTAATTTTGGACATTTGTTCAAAGAAAGCGAATGCCCGTATATATCCAGCGGCCAAGATAGTCGTAATCCACTCTACATCTGGGAAGACGATGGCAGACTCAGCCGTGGAAATTTTGGGAGCATTTACCCAATACCACACCCGGTGGGAAACCGGAGAAATTTCTCATCATCTCTTTATGCGTATCCGTTATAATGTGCTGCAGGCTTATCCTTGTCAGAAGTAATGACTTGCATAACTAAGCCATGTAAAAATACTAAAAAGAATTTAAATGTTCAAAACAATAAGTAAACCAGAAACTCTAATTTTAACACTAGTAAGTTAAAAACACTGAAACAGGCGATTGCTGCTTATGAAATGACTTGGAGGACCACCATAACGGTAATGACAAAGATAAGAGGGGTGAGGTGGTTCGGAAATTTTGGAGGAGTGTATGTGAGCTATTGTATCACGTGATGACACTCATGAAGGGTGAAGTGAACTGTGGTGGATGATGAGGAGGAATGCACCTGGGCTATTGTATTCCTTGATGGCCTCACCACCAAGCAGTTCCAAGTTTACTGGGTAACGTAACCCCTACCCCACACTATCACGTTGGTCCTTGTGCGCGTTCCTCGCACATATCTACATGTGCGCTTTTTTCTTATACTCTCAGTAATCTCCATGGAGTAATGGCTATCGATGTTTTGCAATAGATTCGACCACTGATCGGACAGGAAATCCTCATTTCCTCACGAAGCCTTTTTCTCTTCGTCCATCTTGGACTTCCTCGTTTATTTGTGTCTCCGTCCGTTTCACTGTCTCCATTCTCACGTAGACCCAAACTTCAAACATCTTCACCCTCTTCTCATTCTCAATAACACCAGCCCATGGCCCGAGAGAAGTAAGTGCCCCTTTTCTTTTCCTCCTATAGTTTGAATTCAAATGCTGTACTTTTCGGTTCATCGGGACACAAGAGAACATGTTTACTCGGTCCTAATTTTGCTACTTCCCAATTGATCTGAATATAGTGCGTAAACATGCATGCATAGGCCAGGCATTTAAATGAAAAGACTATATGGGAATCGTTTGCTGAGTCCTTAGGGTTCTTCTCCTCAACCATGACCTATCCACTCTTTGCCCAGCGTGTCACCTGTATTTTGTGGGTACCTAATAAATTAGTGTGTAAAATGTATTGTGTCTCAAAATAATATTTATCTACTCAAGTTTTTACGTAACTTTCCCGGCGAGGGCTTTAACCCTCCGCCACCAAGACCGGCATACATTCGAAAAAAATAGTAAAATTTATGACAAATTTTCTGAAGCTCTTATAGCACATGAGTTTTATTCATATTTCTCTAAGCATCCGCGCATGGCAACGTGGTTTTTAGCTGAAGCGGCTGTAATAAATGCGATGAAAAAGAATTCATTCTCAGTATTAGTTCAGTGGAGAACGAGAATCTTTAAAATCAATTTTTGGAGTAATTATTTTTTTTCTTATCTTTACCTCGTTTAATTCATGTTAAAATGTTTCTTGGAGTGTAGGTCAACGTATGTTATGCAAAAACTTACTTAGGGCTTAACTTTGCACTTATTTATTTGTCAATAAATATGCACAAAGTTAAGCCCTGATGATGGTTTAAAATAAACAGAAACGTTGGCTATAACTTTTTTGCATAACATACGTTGACCTACACTCAAAGAAATATTTTAACATGAATTTTTGGAGTGTAAATAATTGCTTTTCGCTTGGCCCGTTTACAACGCTTTTATTCATAGTTAAGTTAACGCTTCAAGTGGGTTCTAATTTTGCACATTTTTTGAAAGAAAGCGAATGCCCGCATATATCCAGCGGCCAATATAATCGTAATCCACTCTAGGCTCGTAGTTTTCCGTGGCGTTGATTTGCAAATGTATCCACGGCTTGTGAGTTTGACCGCGTGGGATTTGTTGGTGACGACAATAACGCTGGTATTCCAACCGGCGCGGCGCGGCGTACTCAGATCGAGTGCTGGTATGGGGTCCTTTCGTTGACTTTCACTGGGCATGCTAGTGCCAGTTCCTTCACCAACTTTCCCTAGTTGGCGGAAAAATCTCAACCAGGTAATTATTCTATCTGAGGACGCCGGTTAGAAGAGCGAAACAGTCGTCACTATCGAATCCAATGCGGTGAAACCCAGAAACCGTGGAAACGCCTGCAAATCAAAGCCACGGAAAACTAAGAATCAGGTTCAGTGAATTACGATTATTTTGGCTGCTGGAAGATGGCTTCTATTCAACAGATTTCCAAGAATAAAACCACTTGAGGCATTAATTTAACTGGGACTATAAGCCATTAAAACGGGCCAAGTAAAATGCAATTTTTCACACGCAGAAACTATGGAGACAACCAGTTGGGCAGTTGTAGCCGGGCCGGTGCGGCGTACCCCCTAAACTCCAAACTCGTTATAAGCGTACCGGATAAACTATCTTTTTTTAAAGTATATATCCGAATGTATACTACGTATTCAGCTGTTGGAAATTTTTTGTGAGTACCGCTTAATTTTTTTTTCCCAACTACAGCACTGGATACAACCACTAAAAGTGCCACGAAAGGGCTCTATGAGTGGCTGCAAAACCAATATTTGGGGTTTCAACACTGATTAGGTGCGGGTTCTGCAAGAGAATGGACATGGGCTACACGAGATGTACGGAGAGCAAGGGCGTGGTGTCTCAATGTGCATGTGCCTATATGCCGGAGGAGGGTGGGTGGGGGATAACCCTGCCAAGTGGTGGGGAGGGGATAACTCCCGCATTGCGTAAGGGTGTACAGGGAGGGGGTAAAGGGGAGAGGTAAGGGGGGGAGAGGCAGGGTTCGCGATATGTCCAGTGGAGGGGATGAGTGCCAGGGTGCGTTTGTTGGGAGAGGCGCCACTCATGCTGTTCCCCTCTCCTTCGGGTGGGAACGACACGCACGATACCGAGACTACATAATCCGCATGCGTGCGCCTTGTAGTATCTCATTTGTTTGTTTTTTACTTTCCTAACTCAACGTGCAGCGCTCGAACGAGCGGCCGCTATAGCTGGGCTTCACCGTTTCATTTTCTGGCCTCATTTTTTTTTTTTGGTCTCCTTGACTCCAATGTTGTCTCTTGCGTGCACAGTATTTCCTTAACTATAAGCTTTTCTGAAAATGGTTACTTGGTCTATCAATTGATCGGAGGTTTTGATTGCCATGTAATGGCGTATTCTTGCTTTAATTGATGGACGGAAAGAAATAAGTAACTTCTAGGTATGTCGCTGAATTACTTATTGATTCACTAGGCAGTGGTGTCTATCATATTCAATTTTCTCGTTAATTATTTTTACTGCGATCTCACCCACAGGTACTATTCCCCAGCAATTTCCGATTCTATCTATCGGTTTGATGAGGTTCTAAATGCAACTAAATTAAAGCCGAAACATACGATTTTTCTTTCGAAAATAATTCGTTGTTTAATAAATGCCGAAATTGAGTAAATTTCTACGTTTTTAAATAAAAATCGTTTCCATTTCCCACAAAAACTCAGGAAAAATCATTATTATACACAGATTATTATATTAGTGGAATGTTCAATACCTTATGTCAAATTCAACCAAAATATCACCTGGAAACTTGTCTTGCCATTGCAGCGACTATCGTCTGTCAAATGATTTGTCCGATGTTCATCAAACGGATGTAACAAAAGGGACATTACTTGAAAATTAATCAAGGTTTTAGAGTGGATGGACGGAAAAATCGCAAACGCTTCAAACCAAAATTCTGTTTTAAGCTAGCTCTTATTATTATTCACTTTCAGATTAAGATCTAAATACCTGCACCGCATAACATTATAGAAACAGTAGAGTGGTACAATAAGATACAGAGGGGACTGAAGGTATGGATGGAGTGAGTGATGAGTGGAAAGAGAAGGCTGAAAATAGTGTTAGAGGGTAGAGTGTTGGCTGAACGAGGGAGAGGAAGGAAGAAAATAGGATTTTAGTATGGTATTTGGAGAAGACGACCAACAGCTGAGATAATTTACGCCATGAGGGAAGGGTATGGAAGGAGGGATGGAGAGAAACCCGGCGTCAGCATTGGCCTGCTCTTAACGAAAGGCGCCAAGGGGACCACGGCTTAACGTCCCATCCGATGGACGGAGTGTTGCGCTTGAAATTTCCTCCACGCAACATTCAAGCAGGGATCGGGCAGTCTCCAAAAATTATCTGCCATCGCTGGAATTCGAACCCGAGACCACTTGATGGGGAGTCAGCACTCTAGTCACCAAACCAATGAAGGCGAGTAGGCCAAGTTGTGAATTGAAAGGGGAAGTCCATGAAGACAGTGGAGGCAGCTCGAATGCTTCTGTAATGCTAAAGTACTCCGTGAAACCTACCATGATCGGTAGAATACTTTGATAATAATAATAATAATAATACGTCTTCATTGGGCGAGATTGGGACTAGAAAGTCCCATCTTCCATCTAACCCCTGGGAGTAAGGCAGTGCAGATAGATATTATTCTTGTAATATGCTCCACCAACACTCTTTTCAAAGCATCAGTTAAACGTAATCGACCAGCAAGCCATTAGTTATTGACTTTACATTATTAGATATTTGCTTTTATTAACATGAAGTTCCCCCTTTTTCAATTGAAATTGGTGAAAATATGAAGAATATTTGAGGGTACAAAAACCTTTCCACTCTGTGCTTTTGATGGGATATTTGCGCTGTTGCTAAGAGACCGTTTCGAATTTGTTTGTCGATGGGAATGGCATCCGTTGCATCTTTTGCGTTTTGTGTGCTAAGATAATGATTTGTGTTTCCACAGTGAAGAAAAAAAATTCGGAATAATTTTTTAGAGAGGCACCTTTCATTTCGATAGATTGGTTTCATAACTCATTTTAACGACTCCGCCATTAGTCATGTTTCATCTCGCATGCGCTTCTCGAAAAAACGAATAATTCGGGATTTTCCCTGGCGCGGAGGGTAGATGTTCTATTGCAGCGTATGCTTGCCAATTTCACGATGTATAGTATATGACCTAGTTCTAAATTTCGCTAAAATTGCTCGACGGTTAATTGCCTTTCTCAGTTTTTATAGCTAGAGTTGTGTGAGAATTCAGTGTAAATTGCGGTTTTTATTCGTCATCCCAAATGAAGCTTTTTCTGCGTCACGCCTAACCAACCAATTTTCTCGTGGAGTTGACCTCTCTCTAAAAGTTTGTTCTCACGTAGAATGACCATTGGGATTTAATATATGCTTTCCATCCCATTTTACGAAATTCGTTTTTCTAAACATCTCTTTGATTCATTTAACTAGGTATTTCAACTGATACTGCCAACTGTTCTCTATTTTACGAGCTTTACAAGCAATCTGTGTATCTTTCAGGAGACTAGAAGTGATATATTTTTCTTCAAAATGAAAGATTTTTCCTCTTTGTGGCTTGATAAAACTGACATAAGCCAAAAAAAATGTAAAATCCTATTGTAAATATAAAAGAACGGTTTCTATTGGTGCTTCTAGTTTCATCCTTAAGCACAACTGAAGATTCCCAAATTAGATACTTGAAGATTTCAACAGCCAATTGCTCTGTATATTTTTAAGCTTTCAAATTATTTGAACTTTGACATGATGGGAAATCCACGTGGTAATATTTAACACATATTTGCTTAATTATCGGATTCTTCGAATAAAATGGAGAGACTGAAAGACCGGCAACTTTTTACCAGGATGCAAATATAATTTAATATGCACTTGGTATTTTTTCGTAGTAGTCATATACAAAGCATTATTACAGCTAGGTTACAGGCAGGTATGGATTTTTAGCATTCCATAGCAAGATAATAATGCTAAAACAGCAACTTTAAATAGAAGTTATGAATGCATTTGTCAAGTACTATAAACTAAATTATGAAAAACAATACCAGATCACTCTGGGTCATTTGTATTTTTTTTTAAATCCTTCACCCAGATTCTTCTCAAGTTTTCATGTCTTACGCCATTTTTTTATCTTCTCGAGGAGTGCAGCTTATGTCTTGCAGTTGATGACAAAATGAAATTCTTCGCGCGCCTCAGATTCTATAGCAAATAGGGAAAAACGTATAACGACATCGTTTTTCTTGACATGTCGTGCTGTTAATTATTGAAATATATGCAAATCATTAAGAAGAAAGGAGTTGCTTCACTTCCCTAATTGGTAATTAAAAGTTTCCAATGAAATTTTCGAAAAAAGGTACTTGAAGTGTTAAATTATTTATTTTTTTTGGTCTTGTCACTTTTCCTCCTTTAGTAAGTCCACTATGGTCTTTTATGAGGAATCACTTTCCAGTGCCTCTTTCATTTTTCAATCGCTTGTAAATCAATGAACAGAGCAATCACTGGGATTTGGAATGGGGAGGACCCTTCCTGTTGCTCGAAATGTGTGACCACAGACAGGGGGAAACGCACAAAAATCTCGTTAAACGGTTCCAATATTGAAAATAAATTGAATAAACTCGAGCAGAAAAAATGGGGGGGTTGGGGTGCGAAAGAATAGCCGGGTGGGGCGAGAGGAAAAGAGGGAAATGTTAAAACTCAATGGTCGGACACATCGAGCGGAAATTGGTTCCCTGAAATGGGCGGAAGGAAGTGGACGAAATCGAACGATGGAATGAAGAGAGGACAGGTTGGGATGTGAGGGAGAAAGAATGGAAAAACACAAATCAAGATCAACGGTAGCGAAAGTTGATCACTTTCGAAAATGAATCGTACTTATATTTACAATGGACTACTATTTTTATTTGAAGAGGAAAATAACTATTGACAAACATAACGTTCATCATTAAGTCTATTCGAGATTCCCAGTGTTATATATCACTAACGTATCAACAGACGACTCATGCATCGTCATCGGGGTGAAATCACTTAACTTTTCTCTTTTCAACAACAGTGTCTTTAAATAGTAATCATTGTGGAAACATGTGGAATATATTTTCGTTCATCTGAGCTGACAATCGGTAAGCAAAGTAATCTAATTATTCTCTGACAGCTCATCATTTAGCAGCAAATGATAAGGATTTGTTTTCATTTTTACGTTCTCCATATTCTTTCCTTCTCCGTTGAGTCACTGCGAATACCCACGCCATAGAAAAAATAATTAAATCTGGCTTTAATGCGCAGCTATTAAAAATATATTAGTATCCATTTTATCAATTCCGATTCATTACGATTAGTTTTTATTTAATATGCATTATATGACCTTGTCACATGCATTTATCATAGACCTATAATGGTTTGGACCATCTATCCAAGGTATAACATGCTTACCGTTATGCCCAATTTTTTTCCTTGGAGACAATGCTGACTTATGCAAACATTGTCAAGGAAGTTTAAATCATCCATTATATTTGTTTCAAGAAACAACCTCAATGCTTACGTATAATCGTGTGACGCGACTTGTTTCTATTCGGGCTCTTCATGAAAAGGCTTCTAATCGTACTAGCTGTGGTCATTGCTCCGTGAAAGAAAAAACAGTAAAAAAATTTACAATAGGGAAAACTCCTCATGATGCGCGCGGTGGATAAACTTAGTGGGAGGTAAAGCAGAAATAAAAACATCTTCACACCCTTCCCGTTCGCTTTCTTACTTTTGTAAAACTTGTATTGCTCAAATAAGGGCCCACTGATCCATTCCCAAATTCTCAAAATCTAATAGGGGGCGACATAGGGGCATATGATGGAAGTAAAATCAGTCACAGTTTCACTATTGGAATTTTGGAAAGGTGCGACAAAAGGCAAACATTTCTTCGAATATATTTTTTCCACTTTTCTTCTTTTTCGATTGCTTACATCTTCATCATATTCCATCATTTTTCCGTCTTCGTTGCACGAAAGGCCCCACTTTTGTGTATATCCTCGAGGGTGTGTTTGAATCGTTCAATATTGATAACCATTCGAAATAGTCCGAGCGCTCATTACTTGATAGAAATTGAATGAGTCCTTGGTGACGTATCAATCTCGAGCAATTCAAGGTCGTGATCACATTTTCCAATGCCATTGCAATTTAAGTATCATGGAATGTCAAGTCATGGATACAAGCTGAGGCAAACGTTTTCAGGTCTCTTTCACTAGTAGAAAATTTCATCTTAATCTAAATAAAATCTCATAAGTGCTTCTGATATTAATGATATTTTTTTACTATTGGCGTCTTTCACTTTTGAATGATAAAAATTTGAAGCGTTAGCAATGCATAAGAAATGAAGATTATCCATAAGAATAATAATGCGTATAACAAGAAGGATGCTTCAGCGCAGTTTTCCCTTTAAAGCAGCACACATTTCTAATTGTTTATGTTTGCAATTAATTCTGTTTTTTCACGTTGTTGAAAGTAATACATTTATCTATTCACTTATTTTCTAAAAACACTTTTTTTAGGAAAAATATTTATCTGCTTCACCTCTAGCTCTCGATCACCGGGAATTTCGCGTTGCTTGATTGCTTTTTTGTATAACCTAAGCTCGGAATATAATCGAGAGGAACAGAGGTGTGAAGTGGGAGAGAGTTGCAAGAGAACGAAGATGAAAGATGGGGAGGGAAAGCGAGGCTGGTGGAACGGGTGGACTGGCAGAGTCGCGGAAAATCGCGCGGTTAACGCGCGGCGAGTTTTATAGCACGCTGCCGGGCGGATAATGCGCTTCCGCTCGCTCAACTGTTTACTCCGCTCGGATGATGTGCCGCGCAAAAGAGAATCGGAACGCGCAGCTCGCTCTCTGGCCTTTGCTCCCGCCCCTCACTATAGCTATCCCACTCCTTCTACTTTCAATTCTGCTTCTCTCTCTGTTGAAAAAAAAGGGATCATCCGTTAGTTTACATTGGGTCGGTCGAGTTTAAACAACGTATTTTAATTTGAATCTACACGAATTTAACGTCCGGAGATTACAGTTCAGCGTTTATTTTTTCCTTTCGATTCCCTTTTACGTGTACCTCAAAGCATCTATCAGATGCATTCCTAAAAATAAAAGCCTTCAAAATTTATACTATTTTTAATAGGATCCCTTTATCTCGCTTACTTAGGTGGCCTCTAACTGGTCACTGGTAAAAGTATCTCTCAGATGCAATGCTAGCAAAAACAACCTTGAAAATTTATGTTTTTCCACGATCCCTTTATATATCTTACTTAACCAGTGACCTCTAACTCGACTTTCATAAAAGCGCCAATAAAATGCATTGCTAACTATAAAAACCTTGAAAATTTTAACTATTTTACATGATCCGTTTACATCTCTTACTTAAAGTGGCATCTAACTGGTCACTGGTAAAAGTATCTATCAGATGCATCGCTAGCAATCAAAGCCTTGAAAATTTGTATTTTTTCCACGATCCCTTTATATCTCTTATTTTACCAGTGACCTCTTAACTCTTCCTCTTTGTTTAATAAATATTTTAAATATATATTTGGCCGCGTGCTCCCGTCCTTATGTTCTAATCGACTTTTGTATGGACGCGAAAGCTGTGCCGTATTACTGAAGCTTTTTCATCGAGCCTCTTTGGTATTTTTAGGACCTACATACGCAAAATAAAAATCACTCTCCCTCTGTCTCTCTTTGACTTTGTGAAATAATTAATTATAGGAATCACTTCGTGGTATCGGCGTAATTTTATTTTAGAGCAATGTAATCCTTCGGTGGGTCACAAAACGTTTATTAGTTGTTTTAATAATTGATCTTCACATTTACGGCTACGAATTAAATGCGGAATAATTGACAATTATGCTTCAGCACTTCCTTTTCTTCAACCCCATTTTTTTGTGTCGATCGGTAATTGCGGAATTAGTTTAGGTATATTCTGTATAATGCTGGTAAAATCTGATGTTCCTTACAGCTTCTTTCAGATAAAATCATCAACAACCCTAAGATAAGTATGACGCAGCTCTCCATTACCCTCCCCTATCTGCTAGCCAATTAACATCGACGCATTTTTTCTCTTTAAATTCCTTCTCTAACCTATCATATGTAACTCATTCGGGGCCATTCCTTGCCCTTCTTCCCTTCCACCTGTCCCTCTACGGTTGTTTCCATCAGGCTATTATGTCTCATATTGTGGCCAAATAATTTGTTCCGTCTTCTTTTCAATGTTTTTAGAGTTTTTAGACTTTATCCCGTTCTTTTCGGTACTTGTATTTCCTATAATAAGTGTATAACGCTACATGTTACGGTTGGCTTCTTACAGAAACTGGTAAAATTATTCGACTTTCATTACTCTTATCCTTATATTGGAAGATAAGTGAATATACAAATAATTACACGTTAAGTGTACATGAGTAAAGTACGTATAAGTGTAAATATAGTTTAAGATGTAGTGACTTTTTTATTGCACCATTCCCCAGCATTCATACCTAGCGCTGCATCCATACAAATAAATACGGTTTGATATTTCGGTTGAATTCGTTACTCGCCCATTCGTAATTTCCTTCGCTTCGAATTCCAAATAATGATGTTAGCGTCTTTGGGAAAGGTAAAAACCGCAAAGCACAGGAATGGAGGAATGTCGGTTGCGAAATCTAGGCGAGGAGATGTTTACTTAACGTCTAAGATGGGATTTTTCGGGAGTGGGTTTCCCCGAGGAGATTAAGTGACAATCTTTCCTTCCTTTCGGTGAAATTCAGGCTCTTAAAGTCCCCTGCAGGAATCTGGGGTTCTTCCTCCGAGCGAGAATTGCCGAATAGAGTGGAGGATGTTCGTTAATGGTTTTTTGGATTGAGGACACAAAAGAGCATTTCTTCTGGAGATCAGAGTGAGTAGCATTAAGGTGCTTGTTTAAGCCTCTTCGATTTTATTCAATCAATGACGAATACCTTACCGTGATGCGCATATTTTGACATTTATTTCTCGTCATTATCTTTTTATTCCAATGCTTTCCGTGCGGTAGTGACTTCCGTAATCCGATTTTGTGCATTCATCGCACGGACAAACTTTTTTCTTGCCGGAAGATAACATTTATTTATTTAATTTATTTTTATTTACTTAAGGAGTTGCTCACATGCAGTTTTTCTGCCAATTTATAGTGACGCAGTAACAAATATGAAATTTTAACATAAAACATCTGAACAAAGAGTACAGGCATAAGATAGTAAAGAACAAAATAGAAGGCACGAGGAAAGGGAGGTTGAGAGGGAGGTTTATTTATTAGCCGAGGAATGGGACATGGCGAGTTTGACAAATGAGTTAAAGGGCAGAAAAAAACGGGTCAATATTGTCTGGTAATGAGTTGAGCAGGGAGCAAAGGCGATGTTGTAGTGAGAGCTTAACGAAGGATAGTCTAGGGATAGGCGTATGGAGTAAGGAATGTGTACGAGTGGGTCGGTTAGGCACTCTGAAATTAATGGATGAAAGCAAATCAGGACAATCAATGTGTGAATTTAGAATATTGTGAATAAGTATAACGTTCATCTTTACTTCTCCTAAACTTCACTAATATGGTTAATACACTTAATAAACACTTTTTATCAGTGAAAACACTTTTTACCAGTTTACCTTTTGGTGAAAACATCTGGAGCGACGACGCGTACACCCGCACGCCACAGCTTTCATTACAACCACACTCCCTCTACTCTGCTCCGCGCAGTCAACAATAATTACCGTCCATTATCACTTGGCTCATTGTTTTTCTCCCATTAATTTTACAATAATATTTAACTCAATATTAATTTGCCATTAGCCCTTCAATCCCAATCCCGAGAGTCGATCTCGGATCTCCCGATTGCCGGTCAGGTAAACTACCAGATATTAGGTATACTATAAGGTTCTATTGATTGATTTGTTTACCTTATCCTCTCATAAAAATTACTCAGAAATCTCTAAGAATCTATTGCATTATTCTCTCATTCATTTCAAGTATTCTTAAATAGGAATGCTCAATTAGTAGGCTAAGTAAAGATAAATTACAAGTAAATTAACGACCTGCGGCAAAGCATCAGGAAAATAATCAAAACTGCACGCTGTCGGTCGCTGTGCGATAAACAAGTAAGAGAGATTAATTGAATATTGGTTCAATTGTAAAATAAGTTGTTCTTTTATCATGTATAAACTCAGATACCACGTAATATATCACTAACATGCCCGTCTAATTCGTTCTATTTGCAATCTGGGGAGGGATGGGAAAAAGAAGATTGATTTAGACAGGAAGTGGCGATGGCGATCATGTATGAAAAAATTAATGATAAACAGGAGTTATTATGGAGTTGTAGGTGTACAAGCGGAATCCGCTAGGCAAGGGATCTCTGAGTGACAGATAATGGTGATGAGGTAGTTGGAAAAAAAGATGAGTTCCGTGTTTTACGGGAGAGGACTCATAAGGGGAAACAAGAAGAGGAGAACATTGAAACATGGAGAACATTGAGAGGATGTCGTCATACTTCAAGTGGGCATTCATTATTCGGTGAAAAATAAATGCCTCCTGTGAGGTTTGAACTCACGACCCCTGGTTTACGAGACCAGTGCTCTGCCACTGAGCTAAAGAGGCTTACTTGAAAGGAATTGCAATGTAAAGAAACTATTCCTTTGTATGAACAATGACGTTTAGCAAAGGATTCAATACAAAATCCAATGTGGTATTTGGAATAATAGTTGCTATATTCCATTACTTTCCTTATGGTGCTGAAGTGCATCCAGCGCCTTTTGAACATTTTCCTTCGGCATATGGTCATACACATTCGTCAAACGTAAGTGATTGTGGGTTATTCATCGGTGTCATAATTGACACTGCAAATGCATGCTAATCACATTTCCTATGCCTACTCCAAAGGTGTTGATTGAGGCATCAATCCTTCCAAAGGTGGATTTTAATAGCTGCGCGAAAACACAATAGCGCTTCTGCAGAAGGCGCTGCCGGCGGAGGGCGCGTGGGTGAATGAGTACGGTCTACCGCGACCCGAGCGGAATTGTGTCAGGGGCAGACGGTCCGTGGTCCTCGGTTCGCGGCGAGCCACATGGCTGTCTTCGCGTGATCTTCCTTTGTCCGGTCTCCATGGAAGCGAACGCAGTCTGAGAGACAACAATGAGCTCGCGGCGTTTTGTTGCCCGTCGCGATGTATGGCTCTTTCATTTGTCCTCATAATTTAAAGCAAACATAGATTTATAATCTTATTTTTTGTTTTCTTTTTTGTGAATAAAAACAGCTGTAGTGCTCACGTCAGATAAACCAACATATTTATTCAATGAATCGCTCCTCCTTGCTCCTTGCAGAGCGACCTAGCTCAGCATGCTGAAATTTTTTTTCCTGAACTCTGGTCGTTAAATTACTTGTTATTTATCTTTTCAAAGTCTACGTGAGTGGTACTTTGAACTCTTAGCGCTGTATGTATGCTTTATAAATGATTTAATTGAGCGTTTCAAAGAAAGAATACTTGAAATGCATGAAATAATAATGCCGTAAACTTTTAGATATTTCTGCGTAATTTTTGTGAAAGAATGAGGTAAAAAAATCATATCAAAGCATTTTACGGCATCCAATTCCATTTCATGGCCATTAATGGAAAAATGCACTAAATTCTACCGTTAGGGGTGCTCTTTTTAAGTTTCTTCATCAGCTGAATAGGATCTCAGTATTCTACAATTCATACTAGAGTTCAATGCGTTTATATATAAGAAGAATTTTCAAAATTGAAATTATTTCCTTTGCATTAAAATTCCATTGTTTGAAAATCAATAGTTTTTTCCAATGACTCTAAAAGTATGCATCAACACCCACTGGGTACTATTACATTCTCATTTTATATTCGGTTCCTCCGAATTGGAATTCTCTGAGTTCGAATCTTTCGCGACCAACTTCTCAGACGCGACCTGTAATGAGTGGGGAAAAAGCCTCGTTCGCGAGATCTTTCCGATTCAGTTCTGCTTGTTCAAGTGTTACGTACTTGATTATGATGGAGAATTTTAATTTTTCCCAAATTAATAGAAAATTATTTGAGTTGAAGGCTGATTGGGATTTTGTGCATCCTTTTCCTAATTCAATTAAGGTGGGATGATATAACATCAATTCTTTAAAATAACCATTCATCGCAAGGAAGACCCAATAGAAAAAAGTTAATGTATTGATGAAATTATTTTGAATTTAAAACTTACGTGATCAAGGTAAAAAACTAAACGAATTTTACCTCGCTTGTTTCTTTGGACATTCAAAATAAAAACTTATAGTATTCTAGTATTCTTCTAATAAAAACTTATAGTATAGAAAGTATTCTTCTAGCCGTCGCAAGTGTTGCATAAAACCCGAAGTGATCACTTCCACAATGGGAAATCAGTCTGTGGAAATGTTAGCGTCTGCTAGTAGCCGTTAGCTTCCGGAAATGTCAGCGTCGATGTGAAATCCTTCCGGGGTTGACTGATTGAGGATTTCGACTTGGCTTCCTGGATCCTCGACCGCCTATCCCCTTGTGTTTTCCTTGCGTAACTCGATCAAGGGCACTACTACACCACCCACCGTAATGACTCCATTTTGCCCGCCCTCCCGAGGCTGTCATGACAACCACCCACGGACGGAGACTATCTCGGGAATCAAGAATACGCTGAGATGAACGCAGAGGGAAAAATAAAAGGGGGGGGGGGGAACACGGCTTCTCTCAGCCATCAATCTCGACCGCCAATGCTGTCCGCCTGCAAGTGATCAACGCTCCCTCGTTCCCCCAACATTCGCCACTGCTGTTCCCGTCTCGAAGCCGTGAGAAAAAATAATGAAGCCGGTCTTTGAGAAGCTGATCACTATCTACTCAAAAACATTCAGGATAAAAGAATTGAAAAATCCCTTTTGCGTTAAAAGCATTGCGATTTGAGAAAATTTGTTAGAGAGGTTCTTTTTATGATAGGTAAGTCATTGAAAACGAAGGTTTTTCCTGAATATTTAATTCTGAATACAATTTCGAGGCCATTTAATAAAGTAAGGGGCAATTAGTTTCAGGAAAAATATACTCATATGAAACAAATTTTATTGGCACCTTTAGTTAGTAAGAAACCACTTCACTTCTCTGCACAATCGCTATTAACTTCTAAGCATTTTTCGTGCCACTTCACCAGCTTCTTTAACCCATAGAAAAACCTCCACATAGAAGCTCGCCGCAAGAGAGCTGAACCAATGGACAATGCCGTTGAGATCCTCGTCGGTTTTGAAATGTCGCCCAACGAGCCAGGGTCATTCCATATCAAATCACCTAATATGAATAAAATTTATCGCTTGACATTTCTAATTATCCTGATTTTTTGATCATTGTTTCCCTACAAGTAGACAATCAAAGAACACCATTTAAAAGTAATAATAATGAAGTGGTTGCATTTTCATTGAAGTTCACTGCTCCACAACTCTAAATGTATGAGAGTCTCAGTCATAACTTTTTTGTGAGATATTTATATGAGTAAAAAGACCATCCTGTAAAGACTTTCATCCAGCCCCTTTATAGATATTGACCTGCGAAAATCGATGTTAAAAGGCTTTCGGCATTGTTTGACAAGCTCTAGAAAAAAGGAGCGCATTCTCATTGCTAAAACTTATACTTACTGCAAGTAGTTTTGTAATTATTCAACTTAGAAATAACATTTTATTAGTGAGTCTCCTTTCCTTCATACAAATTTATGGCGTTAAAAGGTTAGTATTGACAAAGTTAAGTTTTAACAGAAGTATTTTGACAAATGTATTTTATGGTAGAAAATTTAAAAAAAATTGTTTCCAAAAGTTATTTTTATGATGAACACACTAGTTTTTTTAAATTATTCTGATATCTTTGAAAATAGCTTCGAAAGTTAACTTTATGCAACCCACGTTTTTCATCAAAATTTGCCCAGCCGCTCTTTTAAAAATGGCTTTAAAAAAAGTATTGCTTCTAAATTTTTTTCAAATGGTGTTTAGTGATTTTCTACCTGTAGGGAACCAATAATAAAAAAATCAGGAATATTAAAAATGTTGAGCAACATGGCCTGGGTGATTTGAAATGGATTGACCCGCCACTGATTCCAGTGCAAGAAGAGGGAGTGGTGCAAGGAAAAAACTGCACGGTGGGTGGCCAAAGAGTTCCCAAGGAAAATCTTGAATTCTCGCATTGGATTTAACAGTACTGTGAGTCTGTGGTTTTGGTCCAATTGGTTCAACTCTCAGGCGGCGATCTTCTATGCGGAGGGGTTAAAGAAGCTGGTGCAGCGGTACGAAAATTGCTTATAAGTGAACGGCGACTATGCAGAGAAGTGAAGTACGTGTTTAGTTTACTAAAAGTGCCAATGAAATGTGTTTCATATAAATATATTTTTCCTGAGACCAAACGACCCTTACTTTACGTCTTTTATCAATATCTTTTATAACTATAAAGTGCCATAAATTTTCATCTACCACTTACATTTTAATCAAGAGGCATATAATTTTGTTTACCGATCATAAATTATGTGAAATTAAGTGATGCATGATGCTTTCTCTGCAAACATTGCTGGTGGAGATCTCATAGCAGTACCTAGTTGGTCCTCTATTTTGTTGTAGTGATCTAAAATACACTTCATTTTTTATTTAAGTATACACTATAAAATGTGCAAATGCATACTTAAACTTTTGGTAATCCTGCTGCGCAAATATTAGCGATAAACCTCGAAATATCCGTAAACATTTTAAATAATGCAGTTTTTTCTCACGTTAACTGAGATTAGAAAACATTCCCCTGTACCTGTAATCGAATTACGGATCTTTGGCTATCCGGGTCATTATGCAGACCACTGAGCTATCCAGACACTTCACCAATTTTTGCAGTTATTACGTGATATCTTCATTTTTGGCGTCGAAACTGCATCAATACTTGTATCTTCAATTCCGACGCTCACATAAAATAATTATCGCAATGACCGTACAAATTCATTCTTATCTCAGAGTATACTGAAAATTCTAAATGCCTTCTGGCCAGGGTTAAGAAACTAAATGAGAAATAATGATAGTGTGTAGAGACGCGTTTTCCCGCGGTAGTATCGGAAGGCCTTCCTATTATATAGAGACCGTGTTTAGAAAGATTGAAGTTTGCTCTTTTTTCCTCGTCGAGGCATTTTCCAATCGGATATCTTGCTTTGAACATCGATTCTTTAGTTTGCCCTCACAACAAAACTGCACCTCTCCTGGTCGCCTCAAGCCAATTAACCTCTTAAATTTATTTGCATCGAACTCATAATTTTAAATGATTGCTTTTCATTCCTTCTTGGAGGTGTATCATCAGACTTGAAGGTAAGGATTCTACATTCGCAGAAAAAAACTAAATATCGATTATGTCATCGGTCAATTTGCAGGTTTTGAGTAAAATTAGTTACCTAAGGAATTTATGCAGCACATTAGCCTAGGTTATTTCGGCTGGATTTTGTTTACAATCTTATATTACTTGTCAAATATTGAATTAGTTGCAAATTCCCATGAAATAGCTTTTAGAGCTTTGAAACTTCAACGTTAACGACCGAGATTTCAGCATCTAGTGCTATCATTATTCACTACCACTGATTCTATCTCATTCAGAGTGGAAAAGGAAAGAGTTATGAAAGCGCTCTTTAAGCCCTTTTCCACCATTGATGCCTTGAGAATTTCAGTTTGTTGCTGCCAACTAAAGCGGCTATAATAGCTCTATTGCTAAGTTATCGACTGGCAGTCTGATAATTATCAACTGGAAATCAAGTTATTCATTAGATAGCGTATACGTTGATACCCAACAATGAGTATGAATTAGTAGAAAAAGGAAAACCTTTTTTGTGTATTTTTTCATGCTTTGTTTTTCTTTTTAGTGCTATACTTGTGGTGCCTTCATCTCTTAAATCAAAGACACAAAAAATTATCATGGCAACAAAAGTTGGAACAGTGAAAATTGGAAATTTACTGGCGCTTTCAAATATTTTGTCAAATATTATTTCTGCTGCACCAACTGTGATGGATAAAGCATAATGCAAATGGAATTAACACGCAAATCTCTGAGTGAAAATCAAAGATTATAGACAAAATGGTATCATTGGAAATTCAGGAATCGAACTAAAAGAAGAACTTCCTTAGCACTAGCAAGGTAAAATATTCTCTATTTCCACGCAGATATCTCGTAGTAATAGAAATGCCTCATGTTGTAATTTGTTTCGCGGTTGCAGTCCTTTTAAAGAGACATTTTCATTTTTTATCTCCACTCCTATCTTGGATTCTCGAGATGACTTTCCTCAAAATGTCTTTATTCAGAGCCGCCGCGGGGGTCTATATATCTCACTGTTTGTACCTCCAGGTGTTTACTCAAAGGGAGCCTTTTCCATTATCGAGGCCGCATTTGGAAAGATTGTAATCCTGCCTTTTTTCCGCGCCACGGCGTCTTCCTTGTGGATATCTTGCTTTGGTTATCGACCCTTTAGTCTTCCCCACCCTCCAATTTGGAGCATCCGTCGAGAGAGGATTCTCTCTGTTTTCATGAGGTCCTATTTCGGGGGAAATTCAGCCGACTTGCCAGCCCCTCCCCCCCTTCTCCTCTGAACCCACCGCCCCCCTGTTTTCTCTTGTGCTCCTTGCTGTGGTTGTGCGTATCCATGCATGCATTTTAAGGCATATTCTTTAATCACTCATAGGTGTGGTCATTTACCCATATTTGTCCGTTACTCCAATCACACAGGCCAACAAAAAAATTTTGTTTGAAAACTTTTTTATTTTAATAGCTGATCTTTATAGATTTTGATGTGCCGAATCCAAACCTGGCCTTAGTTTTTTTGTACGACCCATAGTTTCCAAGCAATATGTACTATATAATATTTAGTCTAATACCCCTATACGGTATACAGGGAAATCAATGAAACACTGAGTTACATCATGAAATTGTTTGTATTTGCTACAGCGTGATAATACAGGCTTCAACTTGTCAACTACAATTGGTCTACATTTTCTTTCCCATTTTTCCTTGAAGCTTCTTGTGTAGCTTTTTCTGCGATGAATCGCCTGCTGAACTTCTCGGTGAAGTACCAACAGTAATCCCCATTATCTTCCTTCATTAGACCTACTTTTTCAATTTTATTGTTACTATAAAAAATCTGTTAAATTCTAAAAATATTGCTTGATTTCATAAATTAAACTGTAAAATGTGAATGAATGGTGGGAGATACAACTTCAAAACCATCATATTTGGATTCAGTAACTTTAAAAACATAAGAATAAGGTATTTTCAGTAAAAAGAAGTTTTTTCATTGTTGCCTGTGTCATTTATGATATGATTTTACAGCATAGTATGTGAAAATACATGCTTGGAGTTTTTTTTTTTCATACTGCCGTGCAATCATCAAAGATAAATATCGAAATATCCCTATACGTTTTAAATACAGTATCTTTTGGTCAGTAAATGAAGCAATGCATGGTGTTTACATTCGGTGATAAAGAAGTAATTTTTTGCAGATATTACCAGATATATTCATTTTTGGGGTCAAAAATGACTCCATATTTGCTTTATTATTATCTATTTTTCTTGAAGATCGCCACAGATAGGTATGTGGTACCATTACGTTTCGATATGAAACAGATTTCCACGGTTTGCTTTTCTTGCATTCGTCGTCCAAAGAGGCAATCTGGTATAACTGATTGGTTATCAATTTGAACGTTCTACGCTCGTGTGGCGATTGATTGAAGGTAGTCCATCAAATGATTGGTTATATTTATTGATTAATTCCTCTTTCGAGGAAATCTTTCTCCTAAAATGTTTCATGCTGCATAGCTGTCACCGTCATTTCCGTTGAGTGAAGATCAAAACAGAAAAATTTAAAAAAAATTGCTCTATTAAAAATTTTGATGGCGAAATTGTATTCATAAGGAAACCTGATGTACACAGTAATTGATGATAGTCAATTCTCTTGCTATTTAGGGTAAAATTTCCATAATAAAATTTTTTTACTTATAGTCTGGTGGTGTTAACTGAGATTTTTCACACCCTCCATAACGATAAAACAAGGTACCTTATGGGCATTTTTGGTAATGCTGTTTCCGTAGGGATAATGTAGTTGATAGATAAGGTGGGGCCCGCTACCGAGTGAAACCTTCTCCTTTAGTCGTGGCGTCCTTATTTGT
Organism: Ischnura elegans; assembly: GCF_921293095.1. Taxonomy (NCBI): domain Eukaryota; kingdom Metazoa; phylum Arthropoda; class Insecta; order Odonata; family Coenagrionidae; genus Ischnura; species Ischnura elegans. The sequence continues at coordinate 125,752,608 of NC_060247.1, forward strand.
GGCTACTGCCACGGAGGGAAGCAACTTTATGTCTTCTTCGGAACGGTGTGCTCGGTGCAGGTCAAAAGAGTCATGGCGGAAACTGCCCCCATTATGGCTCTGTGCGCTAAAATATATCGGAGGGGGTGAGTGGGGGTCGGTTGGTGTTCGACCTATTTTTAAAGAAGCAAGAGAGAGGGGTGGTGCTAGGGGGCACCCGTGTGTGTGTGTAGATTTTCGAGGCCACGGTGAGGAAAGTGTGCTAATCTCCGACCCACCCGCCCTCGCCTTCATTACGACAGTGCGCCATTACGGGCGTCACCCGATCTTTGAGCCAATCTACTCCTCTCTTTTTCCACCTCTCCCACCTACATAGGGGGAGTATACAGTCACACCAGAGCGTCCGTGTAGAAAAAAAAAGAAGTCCGAATCTGGCCAGGGACACTGGCGAGAGAAAAATGAGACGTTAGGGCGGGGATGGGAGTTTGGTGGATGGATGGACCTGGAGACAGGTTAGCACGTGAGATGGGAAAAAAAATGACTGTGGATCCGGTTTTTGGGCGCAATTTCTGCTCGCTGCAACGAAAGCTGTGCGCAATCCGAGTGTCAGTTTCGCCCGGCGAGGTAAATATGGCATCGAAATGAAAAAAAAACGTGCTGCATCTACCGATTAATTGGTGTCTACAGTTGTAGGTAGGTTAGAATATTTATTTTTTTTAAGTTACCCCCTCTTATTCAATATACTTTTTAGATTTCAAAATATAAAATGAACTTTATTTTTACTTTTACCATTTGTTATTGCTGGATGTTAATGAAATTGCTTAAAACTGCTAAAATATTTCATGTTAATCCGTATTGATTGAAAATATTAAATTCATTTTGTTCACTTATTGTTTCAGATGGCCACAAGATGAAAAAATTGGTATTAAATGAGACTAAAATATGGGAGCAAATAATATAGCAGCTTAGGTGTTATAAATGGGAAAGACTACGGGATAATAACGGCTGTTTAAGGTTATAGGGTGGTTCGAGAAGGAAACATAAAGAAGATATCTTAATGAAGGTTACAACGTTTATAATTTCTAAATAAATACCTACTAAGCTTCTTTCTTAGTGCATTATATATTTTAATGCGATTTTTAAGAACAACATATAAAAATTATATAATGATATATAAATTATATATTGTCTGTAAATGCCAGGAAATACCTGTCAGTTATACAGGCCAATTATACTCAATATCACAGACCGCATTCTATTTCCTATCTGAGCTGATGTTATCAGCTGCCGTCTGATGTCATTATTTAAGCCTACCCCGTGAATGGGTAATAGAATTCAAATTGATTCGTACTAGAAGAAAACATCTAATATTGGAGTCGAAACTCGGCCATTTCATTAAAAATGTCCATGATTCAATTGACGTTGTAGGCATCACTGATCAGGATTTACTTTATCAGAATTTACTATTCTTGGATCGCGCTGCAGAGGATGCATCTTAGAATCGCAATCGTGGCCTCTTAATTTCACAATCCATTCCGTCATCTCTCAGTCCCTCATAGCCGTTATCGCGCCTAAGAAAGAAAACAATTTGTAAAAATATTTGCTCGTGAGCAGCAGTAGTGCAAATATCAGCATTGACGTAATCTCTGATGCTTTCCCGGCGAATATATTCGAAAAAGGCTATTCAGCCTAGGGAACCCGACTCGTAATCCGAAACGTCGGCAGAATCGAGAGAGCCAACCCAGATGGAAGCCCGAACACCCTTTTTCGAATCAACGTTGACCATTAGCAAAATTTATTGGGAAAGTAAATGAGCAATTCCGTTTGTGACGGAATTACCTTTAGAAAAAACTATGCAATAGGATATTTAGTTAAAATTCAAAAAAGAAATTGCAAAACTTCCACTTGAGCATGATCAAAAAACATTTATGTGATGTTCACATACAGGAACAAAATTAACTATCGAAATACCTTCTAAATATGCCCAAAATTAACGTGTGACGTAATTACTCCCAGGTCAACCTCCTAAGCGTAATGATGTCAAACATCTTCCAAGCTCTGTGGAACGAAGTATAATTTGAAAACTTTTAATAAGGCTCTGAATAATGCTCCAAATACTGATTTCTTAATATTCAATCATTTATCTGTTGATTCATCAAGATAAAATAGTTCCAGCCTAAATTTTAATTTATGAGAAAAAGTTGACATTTTCATGAAATTCCCATGTAATTCATGGAAACCTTGTGTAAGAAGAGGGTCAAACGGACGGATAGGATTAGAAATGACGAGGTATGCAAAAACGTAGGAGATGTAAAGGCGACGTAGATAATTGTTATTCATAGAAGAACCCGGAGGATAAGCCATGTCGTGAGACGCAGCAATTACGTCGGAAACGTTACGGAGGGGAATTTGGATGTCCCTTCGAGGAAGGCCAAGTGATAAGTACTTGGGGAAGGTCAAGAAGGATGCGAGGAAGAAGAACCAGTCAGAAGGTAAATCAGGGACGTAAGGGAATCGGAGTACGGGCGAGACTGCATTTCATCAATTCCAGAGAAGTTGAACTAAGTCAGCCCCACGCGAAATACTATGGAATTGTGCAGTAGACAATTTTGTGATTTGAATGTCCTTTTCTAAAAAAATAATGTTGTCGTCATATGTAAGTATAATAAATGAATAATTAAGTTGAGCTAGTAATTGGTTAAAGATTAGTATTAGTTAAAGTAGTATTGGTTAAAGAATTCCAAGACAGGGAATTACAATGTTAATTAAAGTTAGTTGGAAAAATATCTCCGATACTAGTTTTTCGAACGGGAGTTTACCCGTAGTTCTATGAGCCAAGCCAAGCCCTCATAGCCAAGCCCTCATAGCCAAGCCCTCGGTGGATTGACAGCTGTCTTCCTCCCCGGTAATGATTTCCGAAGGTAATCAAAAAGCCGGCTTCAGAGACAGTTTTCCTAATAACTTAAATTGGAATTTTAATTTACTGTCTAAGAAATTATTTCTATAGCCGTGGTTGGAAGATTAACAATTAACACAGAAAGGCTTTTGATACATTTCTGCTGTGTACTTGGAAATTTTCTGCAAAATATCTGCGATGAATTTTTATGCCCCCATCCGTTGGCTGCTGAGGGTTACAGAGGGATTTTTGCTATCCTGCTGGTGGTTGGTGGTACAGTTTCATCGCTTTTTTGGTGAAAACATAGAAGTAAGGAGTTTATCAGAACTTACATTTGGAGTAAGCATCTCCACGGAAGTGAGGCATGGACAATGATAGCCACGAAGAAATCTAGGGTAGAAGCTTTCGAAATATGATGAAACAGAATAATGATGATGATCAAATGGATCAATCGAATTAGTAGTGGGGAAGTCCTACGAAGAGTAGAAGAGAAGAGATGCCGCATGAAAACCTGGAGAAGACGGCGGAACAAGCTTATCGGCCATATCTTTAGGCATGATGGTCTGATGAAGACAATCACCGTGGGACAAGTAAATGGCAAAGAACGGAAAAGGAAGATCTCGAAGAAAATATATGTGGCACAGTTGAGGAGGAATGTGAAAGAGAAGAAATATGTAGGTGTGAAAAGTAGAGCTGGTAGTGGAATTAGGCGGAGGGCTGTATCAAACCAATCTTAGGACAAGCGATGATGATGCATCACTGATGCCAGTGATGAAATTCAATGAAGTGGTCAATGCACAAAAAATTGGTATGGGAGAATTAGAGCGCGTCGCAGGATCGTAGTTTTTTTGGTCTTTTCATGTCATCTTCCGTTCCTTCGTAACTGTATCGCGGACTTCTGGTCGAAAATAGTACTTTCCCTCCCATACCCAACCCTTCCCCGATGGCCATGTCAATCAACCGACTCGGAGGAAGGCGGAGCCGGGCGGGGGTCGAAAGGATTTCGTCGTCGACTGCCCTGCCCCCTCTCGGCCGTTTCATTAATCAACCTCGTTTCATCCTCCACTTATATATATGCACATGCCCAACCCCTCCTACTTCCTCTCCACCCTTACAACCAGCATCGCCTTCGCCACGGTATCCGACTTGCTTCCTTCTCCTGTTTCCGTCGACTGCAAAAGGTGCACCTCGCTCCTCGAAGCGCAGTCCAAGTTTTCATTCGTCTCATGTCATTATTTTTTATATTCTCTCTCCCTCAACCTATATCCGCCCGTAAAACTTTATACCTCCGACTTTAACTCTCCGTCAGTCGCGTCACATTTTTGATCGTTATTTGTCGCGCGGAGTCTCACGGCACAAGGGCGCAGCTAAGAATTAAGGCTAGGGGGGGGTTTAGGCGCAACTAGTACTCACGGGTGTGGGGGTATTGCATACCCACCAGGGTAAGTGGGAGTTGCGGGGGCCCTCCTCCAGAAAATTTTTAAGAATAATGGTACAAAATGGCGAGTTTTACGGCTCTCTGAAGGATATTTGATTAATCCTAACACTACTCTATAAGTAGTACTGATCCAAATAAGGAAAATGGATTAAACTTTAAAAATTGTCTGAGCTCCGGGGGGGAGTTTTATCCCCCCCTCGCTGCGCCACTGTCACGGATACCATCTAGCAATGATTAAAGAAAATGCATGCAAGCAGAAATGACAGTTTTTAATCACAAAATATCATAAATAGAAGATTTAAATTTAATGTATGAGTAACATATTTTTGCATAATAGCGATGGAGATATTTTTTTGCACATGATACTTTATATGTACTACTTATTTTGATGCTTATTACAGTTTTTATTGCATCTTTTATTAGAACAATAAATGCTAACATTTTCTGCATGCTCCAGGGAAATGCAATTTTTACAAGTATTACATTTATATTTAGTCATTCTTTTATTTTTTCGCCCGAAGACGTTTCGAGCTGTGGAATTTTCTTTCACTCTCCTTTCGGAAGAGCTTACACGTACAGGTAAGGTACGTTCAGTTTCATTATTCGGTGACTCAGTTTCATTTCATTCATTCAAGTGACAATTCGGTGATTTAGAAGCATTCTAGCTAATTTCCCTCAATATATTGACAATCCTTTCATATCATCGCATTGAACATTTCCAAGGCGTCGAGTCTCCTCGTATTTCCTCATGAGTGCAGGATTTTCGGCATGGAGCCAGTCCAATGACTCTACTACTTTTTAGTGCAACTACTTTCTCGACAAATAAGAAAAATGAAGTTTCACGATGGGGATTTTGTCCAGATCTTACAAATAATTTTGACTGCATATCTATTCATTGATTTTTGAGGATATTCTGTAAGTATTTAAAGTAATTTTAAGTAATTTGAATTTGGACCAAAATAATTTCTCCGATCAGATTGAAAAGTTACAATTTGATGCAGCTAAAAAATGTTGGTATTTGTTCATTTTTAATAATATGCTTACACATTACACATCTATGTCATACCATTTAAGCCACCATAAAAGAATGTCACATGCCAAAGCTCACTAAAATTATGTGACGACTATAGTACTTCTAATGCAATAACAGTTTCATTCAGGTCTTATATTGTTTACAATCAAATATGCCCAGCAAAAAGACGGGTATACCTAATTCGAACTCTTTAAATAGCTGTTTCTTTAAATTATAACGGCATTTAAAATCTTTTCAATGAAAATCGAGAATTTATTAGCACATTACATACTACTGTAGCTCAAGTTGTCGCGCGGCGTCTTCCAGACTCCAAAAGCCACAAAATAGCCGTATTTATTCCAGAAATGTGATAAAATATAATCAAATTGGTGACTCTTTTAAAGGCATAAAGTAATATGATGCAAGGAAGGTGAGTTTCCCAACCATGAAAACGCGATGGGGACAAAGAAAATAAAATGGCTTGGCGTCTGGTTGACGCCGCGCGACCAACGGAGGGTTAAAGATATTTAAAAATGTAAGTATTTTATGAGTCTACATATTTTATATAATAAGGTAGTTTCCTTCATCAAAGAAAACGAAAGGCACTGATTGCTATTCGTTACCCACCATTACTGTATTCATAACATACAAATTATTTGGTTTTAGAAATACCGGTTTAGACGAATGGCAATGGTCAATTTTATCCTCATTTGAAAAAGGCCAGATTGGCGCCCATGCGATGCCACTACACGTGACGTCACAGGAACCTAGTTTCTATACGAATAGATAGGAGTTTTATATCGTTTGAGATTACCAATGCATGCTTGAGGCACAGAGCTCAGGGAAGCATGTCTTAATAATCACCTATTAAAACTTCCTAAGGTCGGAAAGTTTCCTTCGTTTGATAAGGTATCAATAATCCTTATTTAAGCCAAGCGCTACCAGCTAACATGGTACTCTGCTACCTGCTAGCATCCTGCGTCGTATCAGCGCTCAAAGCCTAGCCCCAAAGTCAGCACACTTGCGGCAGCGGGAACCCAGAATGACGTCACACGGAGTTTTCCCAGCATTCATACTTAGCCGTCGCGTTTTCGCACGCTTGAAATTTTTCACTTTTCATTTACCTAATCGCGAAAAATTGATATCGTCATTTAAAAATCTAAAAGCATGAAATACGTACTCCAGGAGTAATAACCTTTCGATTTAGGCAATAAAAAAATAATAGGAAACCACCCTATTTGTTTTTGCTTTTTAGCAATTATGTGCAAGTGTAAGCAGCTGAAGCCAATTTAAAATTTTTTTACAAATGCGTGATTCGGCAATCCTCAAAGGGCCTCTATTTCCACGATTTTTTATGGATACTTCTAGTATTATTTGTATTATGAAGAATGTTACTATCGTCATCTTCCTCCGATGGCCATCTCCAGTTAATTCTGCTAGATAAGCAGTCACATGGCTAAACAGGGCGGTACGGGATGATATTCGTGAGTGATTCATTTTATGCCATTGAACTAGATGAAAAGGACATAATCTTCAAGGCGAGGATCATTTTGGATGAATGAGTGTTAAAATCGCCTTTTCGATGCCATTGCTGCTGTTATGCTCGTATATGATTTTCAGACAGTATACGTCAATTTTGAAATTCTTTGTTTCTGCAATTGGACCTATTTTTACCGTCTTCAAAACTAAACTAATAAGAGGATTACGCAAACACAACTTCCAGTAACATATTTGTGACAGTATGGCAAAACAAAAATGTGTGCGGTTTTTCATCAAGAGCCTCTTGTACACATCACGGAAGGGTGCATCCATCCCGTTGCGGTGAGCGGAAATGGGTTGAATCCATCCCCCTTTGGGAGTGGTGATACGTTTGGTGACTTTTTTTTAGAGAGTAAGCCTTAGGAGAAGGAGAACGCAAATTTTGAGCAAACCTCTTGGCGCAATTCCACCACCCAGTTCTACCAACTTAGAGAGTTTGATGGATTCAGTGCAATAGGAATGAAGTATTCACGTTTGAGATGTAAGTAGGTAGTAGGTCACTTCTTCCCTCGCTTTTTATTCGTTTTGTTTCCTACCATACCTATAAGTCGTGCTTATTACGTGAAGCCATGCATAATGTGAAAACAAAGAAAAACCTATCACTGAAATAATTACAAAGAATTTGTGCAATAGATGTTGTGAAATATATGTTGTATTGCCTGAAGACAAGGAATTCGTCAGTATTCTTCATTGTTATTGGAAGTAGCATAAAGATTTTTTCGTAGTCGAAATCAGGTTGCTTTGAATTGTATTTCATGATACACCTGGAAGTATAACCTATGCTGACGAATGGCGTATCACATGGTGTATTTTTTTGGAATGGAGTGAGTATTTTGAGGAATCGTGTGACATTAAAATCTTCGATCCCATTAAATTTTCGCTCTCAACTCCATTATCGTCATATTACGAAACCTCCGGACAAGAATTTTTTATCTGATCCTTGAGGTAAAATTAATTGTGTAAAATGCAAATGCCATGACCCTGATTTAAGAATTATGCAACGTATCCTTTCATTCACTAGAAAATCGTACTTGTGATCACGCTTGTTAAGAAAGATTCTGATTGTAAGAATATCGAATTTGAACATTACTCCCAGTGATGTGTTCATTAGACTTTCATTACAAGTTCAAGGTCTACCGCTATTCCCGCGGTAAATGCATTAAGTGAATTTACGAGACGCAATAAATTCCCAACATACTTTGTTATTTCTCTTTCAATTGATCTTGAAAATAATTCATCTTCTAACTTACCAAGTTCTTTTACGCGGATTCCATGGAATCATAAGAGTATTCATAGCTCGTATGGGGAGCGGTAGATCTGTTTTATTCCCTCTTTTAATCTATTCTTTTCTTTTCACTATCCAGCGTGAAGGTCGCGCGGATCTTCGTCAGGTCAGTTCATCGGGAGGGGTTCGCACAAAAAGCTCGGCCGTGTGTGTCAAGTCCGCAACGCGACGTCAAAAACGGAATTAAGGACGAAGGAATTTGCCACCTTCCCCCTCCAGATCTCGCTCATGTTATTCAGCCATCATGGAGATGCACATGGCGTCGCTAATTTTTTGAAAAGGTATTTTCACACGGACTGGCTGGGGCGCCATTAACGCTAATGGGTCCACCATTCATACCATCGGCCTGTGAAGCGTGCGTTCTCGTCTGACCTTGCTGTGATTCTGGCTTGGTCCGCTTCATTCAGAATTAGTTCGACTTTGCTGCTTCCCTTTTATATTCCAATGGAAATTTTATAAAGTGAGAATGCGACATAGCTTGAAAAAATTAGTCATAATTTTGCTCTTATATTTCTGAACTCCTGGGGAGATGTTCAGAAAACTGGGTCGAGTAAAAATTTGATATTTTTTTCTCCCTTAAAATTCAATATATATTGATCTTTGTAATCTCTAGCAAGATCTTTTGTGCGAAGTTGAGGTGAATAGTGTGATATAAAATTTGCAGGACATGTGATACGAAATATTTGGAGTACATTAGCGACGCAATATGCTGGAGTAGGAGTTGGCATTAAAATTATTTTTTTAAATCTAATCATTTTCATAAATGGCATTTGCATTTTCATGTTTTTTACGTAAGTATGTCAATGTGCTTCCAGAAATAAACGTACATGTGGCAAACTTCCAGAATTTCTCATCAATGAACTGCGAATAGCCTGCTTACCAAATTGTAAAGACGTATTGAGAACTCACCTATGCATTACCATGTGCTGTCATAAAGTATTATATTTCTGTGCTGAATTTTGTCAGCAATCGGCAGAAATTTTTATACAGTGAGATACCCTCGTGATGGATTTTCAAACATAATTTTTGCTTACACTCTCAAAATATTGACTCCAATATGGATAGAAATCCTAGTCCGTCCCGGAGAAGCTTAATTTATGCGATTGATTTCCAGCCAAAATTTGAAAGAGAATATTCATTCTCATTTGCCTTCCTTGTTTTCGCACTTCATTCGTTCTTGTGGATGACTCTGCAAAGCACGCCGCTGGCTTGTTCGCGACTATTTCCCAAAATAATTTATTCTCGCGTCAAACGTAAACTGCCATTTCTTAAGTGAAAGTGTTAATGTGAGTAAAATATGAGTGTGTCGAACTTTTCGTAATGGTTTGGACTTGTAATGGTTTTATTTTGATTTTAAATTATATCTTTCCGCCCTCATGTTACATCATAACCCACCGCCACAATCTTATCCTCCTGCCTTTCTAACCATTGTTATTCGATGACTATTCTTCTTCCTCAGCACCACCGCACGCCAAATCCCCTTACTTTCACCTTAGTTGACAGTCAGTTGCATCTGTTGCCTTCCCTCCAGCCTATTTCATTTAGCCCCACTCATCGTTAACTGGTTTTAATGTGACCCTCACGCCCAAAAACTTAGGAGTACCGAAACTTGTATGTAAGTTTGATAACTACACCGTAAGTACCGAAACCGGCCGGTTGGCTGAATAATAGTGTGTGGAAAATTACTAAGAGGTTGTTACTCCCATTATCATGAAGGAATACACAAAGTTTAGGCAGCAAAAATTTTAACATATAATACAGTAGAGCATGGTAAGGGAATACAAGGAAAAGTATTGAAATATTCTCTACTGCGGGAATGGGATGTTGGAAACAAAGTTGCAGGGTAAAATAACGAGGGAGATTAAGGAAGAGAATAGAATTAGAGAATTTTTAGGAAGAATTAAAGGGATGAGGCCTTGACGGGAGATTGCCAGAACACCTTTAAAATACTCCATAGAAATCTATCTTAATTGGTAGAATAATTTTAAGTAAAGTTTAATGATGAATAATCTTAATAAAGAATGAAACTTAAACGATGACCGAATGTCCTCCAAAAAGTTGCTCTGCAAGTTCTTCGCGTATTACATTCTACCTGTTTTTTTATTTTTTTTCCGCTATCGTGATAATTAAAGGAGCTAGATTATCGTGTTATAAGTGAGGGATTATGCTTGATAGTTATAGCTATACTTTTGAAGTACACTTTTTACCTAATGCACTCATGGCGACTATTCTTCACCTTTTTACTTCACCAAAATTCCATTTTGCTTAATTTGAATGTAAATAATCTCTCCAGCCACGTTTACGCGTTGAATGGAATGAGTTTCCTGTCGTTTTCCTGAGAAAAACACATGTTTTCGATGATAAAAATGGGACTAATATTTCATAATTTCCACGATCATTTGTGAAAAAAATTTGCTTGGGTTCTGATCCTTTTAAGTTACAAGTTTCAAATTATTATGTGAACAGCATAATGATAAAAAATATTTTATCTCTCGTAGGAGTACATTTTAGTGTCTGAGAACTATAAGTAGGGTATTTTTTTAATATCTCCTTACAATTCTAGCCGATAATCTAAGCAATAAATGCGCTGCATATGAGGATTGAAATAAAATGTGGGCACTCGTGAACTTCTCTGACTCAAAGAGAGTTATGTCTACTGCCCAACATTGAGAGGAAAACAGTCGTCTAGGTCATATTACTTGGCTATTAGTACGATTTAAGGAAATGTTAGTTTTGTAAAGAAGAAAACTGAACGTTTATTGCTAGAGGAGAGATTTACTTTAAAAAAATAATTTCCCATGCTAAATATGAATAAAAATCTTGTAAGGCGTCAGTCAGCGTGCCTCTGAGGAGGCACATGTGCCCGACTTTCGTCCGATCCAAATTCGCGGGCAGCGTCGAAGGGCGAGCATGTACGTAATTGGAAATAGGAGCAGGATGCGACGGCGATCCCTTCCCAGAGTATCGGCCGTGAATCAGCGGGGATTATTAAATTTCCCCCCTCCTCCCCGCCCTCTGTCTCCGCGAACGCGTCGCTAGAGCCTCACATCGGCTCCTACCTCTCTTAACGTGACCCCACAGTGAGGCGGCAAAATGGAGAAAGTCACGCCACCCCTATATGCATTGGCGAATGTGACACCCTGTGATTTGATCGGGTGGCCTTTCCTCTGAAGCCGTATCCTCAACTGGAGTTCGGAACGAAAAGGCATCAGGCCGAATGCGACGCCTTTCCCTCGGAATGAATGCTCATCAGTATGCTGCAGGGTCGAGCGCAATGAATGACGCCTCTGACTGGCATTCGGACCAGGGAACCCAAGCTTACGAAGTGGTGGCACCTGGGGGTCGCCCCAAGGGATTGAGCGAAAATTTTATTTTGCGGCTATCCCCGTAGGTCTTGACCACTGTTTTCTTTTATAAATTATAGTGATGTGTTATTCGGGTTTGATAATTTAACTAAGAGTCCTGAAAAATGTGTTAATATTTTTATATTCATACCAATGCTAATCAAAATTGATGTAAGCATAAAAAATATTAGTAAAAAATAGGACGTTGACAGCAGCAAAGAAGTCAACCCTAAAACTGTTGAAATTTCAACAGTTAATTGGGACCACTGTTGAATCCAACAGTAATTGTTCAATCCATCAACAACTGTTGGATTTATCTGTTACTGTTAGAGTTAAATGTTATTGTTAGTTTTAACAGTTACTTTTAGTTTCAACAGTTACTGTTAGTTTTAACAGTGGTCCCAATTAACCGTTGAAATTTCAACAGTTTTTTCGCTAAGGGAAGAGTGGAAGTATTCGAAATGTGGTACAAACGAAGAATGATGGAGATAAAATGAAACGACCGAGTGAGTAATGAGGAACTGCTTAGAAGAGTGAGATGAAATAATGAATTATAGTGAGTTAAGATAGGGTATAAAGTATATAAAAGAGAAGAAATATGTCGATATGAAAAGACTGGTGGATAGGAGAGAGGAATGGAGATCTCTGTCAAACCAATCTTAGCATTATTAACCAATGATGATGATGGAGTATAAAATTGCAACATAGCAACCTAACAGACTAACTAAACAGCTACATTAAATTCATGTCATATCTTAATTTTCATGTCATCTTAATTTATCTCATATTCTTAATTTTTTTAAATTTCAAACCCATTTGTTAAAATGCTTTCTCGGATATTTTTTGCACTGCATAATTAACTTTTTTCAGTTGGCCCTATTTTTTTTAGTTTTCTTCTTTTCATAAAAAAACCTTGAAACTGGAAAATAACTTTCCGAAGCGTTGAAAATTTTTAATGACGTAATCATTTAAATATGAACATGACGTCAAGAACAAAAGGAATATATAAATTAACTCTTCAACTGTTGAGTAAAAATATCTGAATGACGTGCATAAATTGTAATACCAAATTTGAGTTGACGAATTATTACCTTAATGACCTAGCACCAATAAGTCATCCCCATCACTTATAATTCCAAATTATTATTCAATACTTGACAAAAAATGGGTTAATGGCTCTCGGGGGTTAACGCAAAAAAATGAGTTACTCCATGGTTGCATTGATGCCTTCATTAGGAAATATATCTCGACTCAATATTTATATCCATGTTATTTCTCATTCCGAGACGTCATAGTCCATAATTCACGGTTTGAGTTAACAGATTGTGGATTAAAAGCGCGCGAAACAAATGACTGCGACAAAGCGCGACAAAAAACTTAACACTAATTCAACCAGGTTACATAATAATTTCTACTGAAAACACTGCCAATGACCTAAGGTCACCTGATTCTCACGTAAAGGGCCCTACAGTAAATGTGAAGTGTTTTTCGCTTTTGTAGGAATGAAGGGCTTATCGAAATAATATCCACAGTATCCTATGCAATTGAAATTTAAAGCTACACGATGAAATATAAGCATTTATATTAATTCTCTTCTATAAGCAAAGCCAAACGAGTTCTATGGCAAAACCACGAAAAGAAATGACGCATAAAGTTGCCGGAAAGATGCTAAGTAGCAATTAGTTGATTAAAAACTGTAAAAAAAATTAATTTTTATAGCAAGATGGACAACATGACGTGACTAGTTTTCATAGAAAATCTAACATTATATTGACTCGCTCCATTCTCTTAGCTAATCTGTGTATTATTTGCTTTTATATGAACTTTTTATCGTATAGTATAAACTACTTCATAATTTTGACATGCAAGTTTCTCCAAAACTTACAATCATAATTACCACAATTTTTTTAAGAAGAGCAAAACTTTATCCTAAAAAATTCCTTTTCTGTATATTGTACTAGTATTTTTTCGAAGTCGTGTGAAACGTAAGATTCTCAATTGATGAAATTTACTTACATAAAAAACTGTCAATTCTTGGGTTGTATTTGAATTCATTTATGATTTATCGTGAATTTCAAACCTTTCAATAACCAAAATTAACTAATTCACAACTTACTTTGTGGTATTCCATTATAAATTTTCTTGGATGTTAACTATTACTTATACCACTTATTTTTTAAATAGCGCGACCCGGGTTTCGATGAATTATCATCATCTTCAGGCACAAATTATGATCTATTTATCTTATTCTTGTTACATAGGTATTATAGGTAGGTAGGTAGGTAGGTAGGTTATATAGTAATCGCTATTAAAATAAATAAATTGTTTTATTAGTCCAAAAATAAAAAAGTACAGAATACGATTGATTACATACAAAGGAGTAACTTTAGGCAGTCATTAAGTAGAACCTGTTTTATTTAAAATTATGTAAAAAAGAAGTGTTATAAGTAATAGTTATTATCCAAGGAAACTTTCCATCACCCATTTCTCACCTTTTTACTCCCGGGAAACATGGATAAATCATGCAAGCGACATAGTATTTTTCAGATATGGAGATTTTTAAGAATTTCCACAATGACCTCGTATTTTTTCTCATGCAATTGATTTTACATTCATACATCTTCCGATTGAATCGTTACTCAAAACTCATCGGGCGCGACGGTTGCGCGGGACGTCTCTCTGTTTGTCCGATTTTCCGTTGAGGGCGTGCTCGGGACAGCTGCCTCAAAGGCCTTCGTCGATTCCAATCGCCTCTCCGTGGCCTTAGATGTCATGCCGTTTGATTAAAGGTTTTACCGCGAGACAGAAACTGGCACGCGGAATGACCTTGATCAACGGAGACGAGACGTGCATTTCCGTTTTTGCTTCATGCCATATCCGTTGCATTGATTCCGATGCAATCATTTTTTCCATCGAACGATTTTATTTGCGTTTCTTTTTTATATGATTAATTTTTTGACGTAGGAAAAAATATTCAATTCCACTTGATAGAATTGATGGTTTGAGGCGTAACTTGGTGAAAGCGATTCATAATTAAATTAAAAAGAGGAACTTTGTGCTTTCACATTAATATTTATTCACTTTAATATTAATGTGAAAGCAAAAAGTTCTTCTTTTTAATTTAATTTCAATTCCACTGTTGTAGGTCAATTTCACACGTTATTCACGAAGTAGCTGTGGATATATGAATTCGTATCATATTAAAATCGAATGTAATAACAATTTTTTCCATTATTATGATGCGTACAACGCATTTCAATCACCTGGTACTAGACTTGATAACTGGTCTTGTACCAGATGATTGCTCTGCGGGCATAAAAGCGTCGTGCGCATAAAAATTGACTTGTTGTTGAATTGAAAAGTTGACTTTCATTTTATTTTCATATTCCAAACTTTCACTACATCACGCCTGAATACTGGCTCCTGAAACAAGGGTTCTGGCATCAAATCGCAGTGCCAGTTGGCCCAAGTAAAGAAACGCCCCCCCTACTCTGAATGTGGGAAATTCACAGGCCCGTAGCTTAGTTCGGGGTGAGCTCTACCCTCACATATCGTCACCAACCTTAGGGTAAAATAGATAATTGTTTTTGGGTTACAGCCGCGTCGACTCAATTTTGGTGGACAATTTAGGGTTGAATAATTTATTGAATGAAGTAAATAATGATGATTAGGAATTTAGAATATGTACAAATATTATGCGTTAAGAATATTTTTATTATATAATTACGGAGGCTTCCGCGGTGAGTTCATCGGTGATAGTTATTAGACGGGAGTTGGAACGCACCCGAAACTCAAATACGAATCAACGCGGAATGAGCCCGAAAAACTATCACCATTAATATTATATTTCATCACCCGGCATTCATGGTGGTCGGACGTGTGTAGCTCTGTAGCCTAAAGCGTCTATACATGTGCCTTAAGTTGTCTGCATATTGTGATTAATACGTATCACGTAGCACTAATCAACAAACACTAACTATTTACGAACTCACAAAGTAATTTGAAATCTTCATGAAGTGCAACAAGTGTGAAGAAGATATTGTTGACGAGGAGTTCGTCAATTGTTACGGCTGCTCGTCAAGAATTCACTTCAACTGTGCCGGCATCAGAGAGTCGACATATAGGTCTATGTCCTCGAAGAAAAAAGAGGCTTGGAGATGTGTTACCTGTCGTTGTGCTGAGAATTCAAAGCAAAATGAGCAAAGCAGAAATCCACCAGCTGCATCCGTAGAGGCTCAGCCAGCTGAGGAACAACGAGAGAGCTGTTCCACTGATGCTGTTCTCACGAGGGAGGATGTACTACAAATTAAGAAGAGTCTTACCTTCCTCAGCCACGGCTATGATGAGTTTGTGAGTACCATAAATGCTTTTAAGAACACTGTGGGTGAGCTGAATAACACTATCAGTGACCTAAAAGAACAACTTAAACAGAAAGACACTCTTATTTGTGATCTCCAAAAGAAGGTTAACCGGTTGGAGCAAAAACAGCTAGAAAACCGCTTAGAAATTGTTGGTATTCCCTTGGGTGATAGTGATAGCAGTGAGCTCCTGACTGCTAAAGTTATCGATGTTGCCAAGGATGTTGGCGTTGTAATTGATAGCAGAACTATATCTGAGGTTTTCGTCCTTCCTAAGGCTAAAACAAAGCTACAAAAAATCGTTGTTGAGTTTAACAGCAAAGTTGTGAGGAAATCTCTTTTAATCAACAGAACCTCCTTGAACAGCCCTGAGAACAGGAAAAAGTACCCTAATGCAAAAATATACATCAATGAAAGTCTAACTCCTTATCTCAAAAACTTGATGTGGCAAGTTAGGACTAGGGCTAAAGAACTTGATTTCAAATTTGTCTGGTATAGAAATGGTGGAATACTTGTCAAAAAAAACGAAACCAGCCGAATAATTAAAGTGGAAAATGAAAATGACCTATGTAAATTGATATAATATATATTTCAATTGATTATATTCCCGTTTCTTATTACTGATTTTGTTATTGTCATTAAGTATTTAACACTATAAGACACATTAAGTGTTCTATCTGTTTGCTGTTGAAATTGAAAGATCTTTTGGCATCATGGATCCATTGTCATCAATAGCTAGTGATGTTGAATGCAAATCCTATGAGAGCACTGGTGGTTTCTTGAATAATGTAAATTTGTTTAAAGGTTGTATTTTTTGTTCGTTGAATGTGAGGTCATTGAAGAAAGGTTGGGATGAAGTAAAAGTATTGCTCAATATGCTGAATAATAGGGGTCAGGTATTGGCATGTTTGTTGACTGAGGTCAATATAAAATCCTCAGAAATGGGTCCTTACAACCTACTAGGTTTCAACTCTTTCCATAAACTGAGGGAAGAACGAAAGGGTGGAGGTATGATTGTCTTTCTGAGGGAGGTCTTGCCTGCAACGGTAGTTGATTTCGAGTTGGACGAATGCGAGTCATTGATCTTGAAAATGGTTTATGATTCTAACACAGTGTTATTAGTATGTGTTTACAGACCACCACATTGTAAGAAGAAGGATTTCCTCATTAGTCTGGAATCCTTCCTCGAAAGTAGATCAGAAAACCAGATAATATTGATTGGTGACTTTAATTTGAATCTAAAATCGAAAAAAGATACTAATGTGGACGCATACAAAAATTTACTTGCATCCAATGGGCTCACTGCTTGTATCACAAAAAGCACTAGAATAGAAATAAAAAAACGTAAAGTGACAGCTTCATGCTTGGATCACATTAACGTTAAAGGTTTCCACTCAAAACTTGATGGTTTCATTATCAAAACAAAAATATCTGATCACTTTCCTGTTGGTGTTTTTATACACACAGATAAGAGCTTACCTGAAGATAAGGTTATGGGACAATCTACTCATCTTTGCGACCGGAGGGTAACACAATTAATAAACAGAATAAACTGGTCGACACTACTTACACTCAATGATTCTGACAGCATTTATCAGCAACTGTGCGAAAAGTTAAATCATGTTTATTCATTATCTAAAATCAGGCAACGGGAAAATATCGGTAATAATACATTTAAACTTCCGTGGATGAATAATGCTATTTATTCAGAAATACAGATAAGAGACACACTATTCAAAAAATACAAATCCAATACAACAAACAAAGTGCACAGAAATAATTACAGAACCCAAAGAAATAAGGTAACTTCCTTGATAAGGCGATCTAAAATCTCTTATGTTCGCTCTAATCTCGAAAGGAACAAAGACGACATTAGGAAGACTTGGCTACTGATCAATAGCCTTAGGGGTGTCACCAGTAAGAAAAGCATTGATATGCAAATAAAATCAAATTTTAAGAATATTAATTTAAACTATGTCTGCGAATCCTTTGCATCTCAATTCACTAATGACATACAAAAAATACTGCCCCAATGCTCACAACACATTCTCAACCCTGGTGCTAAAAAAATAATTCCATCTACCTTTTTATTGTTGCCAGCAACTCCAGCTGATATCCAAAGTATATTACAGCAATCAAAAAATAAATGCCCAGGGCACGATAATATAAGAATGATCGATCTCAGTTGTAAACATGACATCATTGCTGCAACAACCCACTGGATAAACAAAAGCATAACTGAAGGTAAATTACATAACGATTTAAAGTTAGCGGTAATCAGACCGATATATAAACAAGGAAAGAAAAACGACACAAACAATTATCGTCCCATTTCTATTCTACCCTCCTTGGATAAAGTCATAGAAAGATATTTTGCGGTACAATTAATTAACTTCATAGAAAAATTCAACATTATCACTAAACATCAATATGGGTACCAAAAAAATAAAAGTGCACGATCGCTTCTGGAGTACTTCAGTGAAGATGTACGGAAAAGCCTAAATAAGAACTGGTCCGTTCTCGCTGTATATATCGACTTCACTAAAGCTTTCGATACTATCGATATCAACATCCTTTTAAAAAAACTGGAACGATGTGGAATACGAGGAATACCGCTTACATGGTTAGAAAGCTATCTCACCAATAGGAAATTACTTGTAAAATTATTTGAACATAAGAGCACGATTAAATCTGTCACCTCTGGTGTGCCACAAGGCTCTATATTAGGGCCAATACTCTTCTGTATATATGTAAACGACATACCAGAATATATTAATCATTCTAAAATATATATGTATGCTGATGATATAGCGCTAGTTTCAATCAGCAAATCTTTTGAAATGGCTAAGGAAAAAATGCAACAGGATTTCTATGCGATACAGTGCTGGTGCCATGACAATAAATTAGTAATAAATGATAAGAAAACGGTAACCATGCAATTCCGAAATGCCAAGGCAACGAGAAAACTAATAAAATTAAGATTTCATACGCATTTATGCCTTCATACTGGTAACCCTGGCCATAAAAATAGTAACTGTCATTTATATTCCTGTTCATTTATTTCCCAAGTCAACTCCTTTAGATATTTAGGATTGACCGTAGACGAAAATTTTGACTTCAGTGAGCATATTAATCACTTGTGTAATAGACTTAGATGTATTTTGTACCAACTATATTGTGTGAAATATACCTTACCAAATAAATTTAAAAAAATGTTGTACTTAAGTCTCGGTGAAGCAGTACTCAGATATGGTTTAACGATCTGGGGCTCCACAAATAAAACCCTGTTGAGAAAGGTGGAAAAAATCCAAAACAATATGGTATTACAATTGGATCCAAGAGAAAGAAATGTCTTTAAAATTTACAAAAATCTAAACATGCTTCCAATACGCGATTTATTACACTACATATTAATAACGGACAACTATTTTAACAATAGCTACAAAACTGTAAGAAATGTAACACACGATATAGGACTCCGAAGAACTAGAATATATAATGTACCTAGTTTCATCAACGCTCACGGGAAAAGAACCTTGGAACACGTAGTTCCTAAATTGTTTAATACGCTACCACAAAATTTGCAATCAATAGAAAATATTTCTCTACTAAAAACGCGTCTGAGACATTGGTTACTAGAGAAATATAATGATACCGATATATGAGAATTATGTTTGCTTATATGATAATACATTTATTTCTTTGTCTCGTAGGTATGTTAATAATATGTTATGTTATGTACACATGTTAAAAATTTAATGACATTATACTACTAAAAATGTTATACATTGTTTTGTTAAAAACTAATCAAAATTTATGGTTTAAACATGTATAAAGAAAGATACATATATTTTGTCTTTATTTTGTCACATATATAATTTCTTTCTTCCAATACGAGAAATATCTCAAATGCAAACACGTTATATATTTAAAAAAAAAAATTTTAATACATATATTCCTGTAATGTTAATGTGTATTTATGTATGTACTCTTGCTCCCTAATAATTTTATAATATGTTTTTGGCAATAGTGGAAACATTATTAGTGAGAATTCATGTTTGCTAATGTGATAATACATTTCTTTTCTTTTTTGCTTAAAGTTATAACCTTTTCTGCTACCATTTCTAATCTCTGCCATTAGTAATCATTTCTAATCTCTGCCAATGGTAATTAAATTTCTTATATTATAAAAAAGTCTATTGTTAAAACATATTATTACATTATATTGCTAAAAATTTTAAACATTGTTTTGTTAAAAATTAACCTAAATTTATGGTTTATACATGTATAAAGAAAGATACATATACTTTGTCTTTATTTTGTCATATATATTTTTTCTTTCTTCCAATACAAGAAATAACTCCAATGCAATCACGTTATATATAAAAAAAAATATTTAATACATATATTCCTGTAATGTTAATGTGTATTTATGTATGTACTCTTGCTTCCTAATAATTTTATAATATGTTTTTGGTAATAGTGGAAACATTATGAGATACACAATTTTAAAAGACAATGTACGACCACGAATAAAAAAAAAACTAATAGGCACCTGCTGACAAGCCTTGAAAGGCTTAGCGGGACCTAGACTTTTTTTTTTTTCACATTGTATTTTCTTGTAAATGACATTTCATCTTTGATTAATGTTATAAGTTGTTGTAAAATTTCTAATCTCTGCAATAAATATTATTATTATTATAAAAAAAAAAAAATATGTTGTTGTTTCCTTTTGCGAGCACTAGAGAGAACATTTTAAGATGCAGAGAGTTAAACCATTGGATGCAACAGAAGTTGAACATCGACTTAATTGCTGCAGATGCACTCCGACTCAATCGGATAAGAAATTGCAAAATATCCATTTCTTAGCCGGTGTTCAGCCCCAGAGGTAATATTAGGTAATCTTTTCTGGGTAATTCTTCATAGACATTCTCAACTAAATTGCTTAACTGGAAAAGCAAAACTTGAAACTTACTTATGTGTTTCGAGAGATATATTTAAAAAAAACATCGGGTATCAATAACGTTTCGCTTCAATATTTTTGTCATTCATTAGATAATTTTCTGATACACCTCGAGAAAAAATATTTTCCAGATACATTCTTTCACAGTGAAAGCTTACAATCCTAAGCAGAAACATGGTATCTAATAAAGTAGAATATTTATGCAAGCATTGATTAGTCCCGTTAAGAATTGTTACATATGATTTGGTTTTCAGTTCAATGTATATATTTACCCTATTATAAAGCAAGAGTTCCACTCGCTACGCATTGTAAAAGTAGTTGCTAAGCAAAAGCAGTTTTTGGTTTTAGATACCGAATTTAATGAGGCTCGTTTATACATTAGTTCAATTTTGTTAGGATCTTGATGGATCATTGAAACTGTTTTCATGAGCTCAATTCACCTTCCAAACTGCTTAGCACTCACGTTAGCGAACTAATAGTTTCCGATTATTGATATTTTTTACGCAATAAAGGATGCGATTTCATATTTTCTATTGTGTAATTAACCCGGTTAATGGAGAAGCAGAGTCTAGGAATAAGTCCATTGGGGCGGAAGAGATAGGAAATCAGATATCCAATGCGGCGGAAAGCAAACATGGGCTGGCGGAGGGTCGCAGGAGACGACTCATACGTAATGGGTTAATGCGCTCTTGAATAATGGCGGGTAGTGAAGCCACCCCTGGCTCCAGATATAATTACCAAACCCCGGAATTATTAACCTCTGGCCGAATAAAGGGATGATGTTCTGTTACGGTGGCGGGAATGGTTAGTGAGGAGAAGAGAAGATCCGCTGTATGTACCCAGCAAAGGGAATAGGGTATAGACACTATAGACTCTCGATAAGAATAAATTACGAATGGAGACTCCAGCATATAGTGATTGCGATAATGCAACATTGATGCATTATCTTGTTTTTTCATTTAATTTTCTGCATGTGGCCTTTTAGCTAGCTCTAAGTAAGAACAGATTCGTCCAATTTTTAACGATAAAAGATACAGCTTCCGGCGTAATTCAGCGGAAATCTTTGATAAATGGCATAATGAAAGTAACTCTCCATTTCCTTACTTATTTCAACCGACCCAGGTTTCGGTGCGTGCCGAATTAATAAGTGTGGGATAGATAATTACTTTCATTATGTTGAACATTTTCGAACGCCTGAAAATGTCCAAATCTTTTATAATTTTTATCTCCTTTTTAGAGGTGTTAGAGGTCTTGAGCACTATTTACACCTAACTTGTGTATTTTGAATCCGCGATAATTAGCGAAAAAATGTGCATATGCAATAAAAAATAAGTCATAGGGAATAATATTCGCGAGAAAATAATTTGATTGATGCATTGCAATTTAGATCATACAACTACGTAATTATTCCTCACAAATAAATCAGATATAAATGAAGAGTAAAGCATTCCCCACGACAACATATTTAGATGAAACTTCTAATATAACACCTTTTTTATCGCGAAACAAAGGACCTTCCACTTCCTTGTCATGCCTGGTTCAGTTTTCGGTTTTATGGCATGGTTAGGTATGCATGTCAAATATTTAAGGAAGGATTAAAATTATGTTCTCAGAGTTATCAGAGGTCGATGAAGTAGATCCATAGACATGATTTGCTTGAGTAAATTTCCTGCGTTTTGAAATCAATAGCGACAAAGTGAAATGACTCCATTACCCGATTTATGCTCAGGAAAATCAGGTTAGGTAAAAACCTTTGATATAAATAAAAAATGAACGGCCTCATATAAGTGAACATTATTGAAGTGGAACAAGATGTTACCGCTCTAATTCGCTCACCCTGAATCGATCGCATTTAATATATCCCCTATTTACTATATTCGATATTTACTATACACACTATTTTAGGTAGATTTATTTGCATGGAGTACTTAAGAGGTATTATGCCATGGACTCCCTCCCTTCATGGACTTCCCTCTTAAATTCATAGTAAGGCCTATTCTCTTTCATTCTATCTCAAAGAACGTCCTATTCTCTTCCTTCCTGTCTCTCATTTACCCAACATTCTACCCTCTAACAGTATTTTAATCATCTTCTCCTTGATAAGTACTCGCTCGATCGCTACATTCTGTCACCTCCGTATCTCCTCTTGAAGCTGCTTCTCCTCACCCACTATATTGTTCCTCATTCCCTCTGTCCACATCACCTTCTCCATTCTTCTCCACACCCACATCCCAAACGCCTCCAGTTTTCTCTCGTCCTTCTTCCTGAGTGTCCGTGTTTCCGCAGAGTAGAGCGTAGCGCTTTAGGAAATACGAAATACTGGATATTTTGGGTGAGGAGAGGCCGCTTCTAGATGAGATCAGGACACTATTCGAAGAGATCAGGACACTATTCACTAACACCTAAAAATTTAAAACTTCGGCTATTTGTTTTGGAATTCATGATTCCTTAAATGAAGGAAAAAAATGGTTTTAAAAAATCTGGGGCCAAAGGTTGAAGGAGTGAATTGCCCGAAAAACACCACAAAAATTTTTCGAAAGCCAATAAGTGTTTTTTAAATGTAGATAATTTGCGAAACTGCTTGGATCCCCGCTGATATTTTTAACTTAATGCGTAGCCCCGCCGCTTAATGAATATCAACGGGGAAATGGAGATTAGGGATAACACCCTCCCTTATCTTACCCGGATTTTTTATCTACTCAGCATTCCACGTAGCTCTTCACAACAAGCAACTAGACCTCTCCCTCGCGCACGGCATCCGAATTGTTTTTTCCCTAGAAGCGATTCATTTATACACCTCTCCCATCAGCTCTTGCCATCATCCTAAATGAGAACTACTGAAACTATACATCCTCAATAAAACAGAATAGCGTAAATTTAATGTAATGAACAATGTAATAAATGTAATGTAATAATATACATTGATGAAAAAGGAAGTTTTAAACGCTCCTTTCAAATGTAAAGTAGATTTGAATTCAAGTTGGCCTTAATTGCTACTATGAACTTCGTACTCTGACACTAAGTATACTTCGCTCTAAGCTTACTGGCTTTTGGATGCAACTATGAATTTATGTCAAGATGAAATTCCTTTGACGAAAACCAAGTAAATTGAATGCCTTGCTAAATTTATTGCATGCACCTTATTTAATTGTGGTATCTTATGCTAGCTAAATTCACTAATCCGTTAATATTTCCTATAGAGAATGATAAACAAAGATATCGAATTGCCCACTAATTTTAATTTAATAGCTGCATCTGATGATGATACGGGAGCAATCGAAACATGAGCAGTAGGTAAAATGATTAATTAAAATTAGTGGGCAATCTTTGTTTATCATTCGATGTGTTGTTCCACGATATCTCTCAGCAAAAATTCGCAGTTATACCTGTATAGAGGTAGGTATGAGATAGTTGTAATCAGTTCAGGGGCGCAGCTAGGATTCAAGGCTAGGGAGGGTTTTAGGCGCAATTAATACTTTATGGTGTAGGGGTATTTCATACCCAGCAGGGTAAGTGGGAGTTACGGGGCCCTCCACCAGAAAATTTTTAAGATTAATGGTTCAAAATGACTAGTTTTACCGCTTTATGAGAGATATTTGATTAACCCTAACGCTATTCTATAAGTAATATCGATCCATTAAGTAAAGCGGATTAAACTAAAATATTTTTCTGAGCTCTGGGGGGGTTTTATCCCCCGCGCTGCGCCACTGAATCAGTTAATACGTAACTAATGAGACATTTTCAAAGACCTTGACTTGTCAAGAAATTTGGGTAACGGAGGAAAGAATTGCTTGAAAATTTAGTCTACTAGATTTTCGGCAATATGGGACACTGAAGATACCATTTATATGCAGAAAAAACATTCCGAGAGTCACCGTGAAAGCGTCGACTGCGTGAAGAGATAGGGAGAGATCGTGGTCAAATTTCCGCGGAATGTAATCTATTTGTCTATCAGGTTACACGACAGGTGTCCCACCCTCAGTGTTGTCTTCTGTCCAAGATTCCACTCGCTCCCGGCTTAAAGCAAAACAAAGACCATGCACTGTAGCATTTTCGTCGCTCTTTTATCACAGCTCAGTTCCACTCTCGGCCACTAGGGTTCCCTCTTATCTCCACCCTTCCCCCACGTAGGCAATAGGAATCTCCAATCGGCCCCTAGTTGTACCGACACCCAGTGGGGTAGCCAGGAATTTCGTTCGGGGGGGGGTCCAACACCAGGGGGAAATTTTTTTAAAAGCAGGGTACTTTGTAGTGGGTTTTACACTTATTTTAAGACTTTTAATGAAAAAACTTTATTTTTCAAAGAAATCTTCTGTTAAGTAATTCATGATTTTTCGATATTTTGTTTTCAATTATGAAGGAAAGTAATTGTGTTTTAACATTACGGGGCGGAGGGGTACGGATCCTTCAAACCTCCACCCCCCTCCCGCTACGCTACCGCTGACACCCACCGCGAATTTGAATCGAAAAAAATACTCACTGTACTAATTTTTTAATTTAACATAAAAGAGTACAAAATATTTTCGAAATGCATATGATATGATTCCACCATATAGAACCAGAAACTGTATTTTCATCCACTTAATAGCTGCTTAGTCCATAATGCTGCAATTGTCTTCGCTCGCTACCTAGTTTCCAATTACCGTGCAACAATTATGAACAAATGATTCCACTTAACATTATTTCCATTGTCTACTACGAGCGTGATTACAGATATGACCGAGGGTGCAAACTTAATTAGCGTCTAAAACACTTGATTTATCTGATTTTGTAAAAAGTCGACACTGGCGTCACCATTAGGGTAGGATGATCCGAATTCTACAGGGTAATAAGCAAGAATTCTAGCAGATAACATAAATTATACCATAAACAATATAACCTATCGAATTCAAAACTTTGTGTTGCCATTCCACAAAAGTAAATACTAATACACTATTGCAAATTTGAGACTGAATGCATCGCCTGACGCTACTGCGGACATTTTTGAAAACCGATTCAGAAGCGAGAGAGCATAAATCAAGCTTCTGCGGTATGAACTAGATCTTCTTCTTGGTAGTCCCCTTGCTTTTAAGCCTCAGCTTTCTCCCCTTCTCCTTAGATGTCATCCGGATAATGGGACTCTGTATTCTAATGAATTCGCTTCCGCCGTTTCCCATTCGGCCTTCTCTCTTCCGCGCCTCCTCCAGCGACTTTCTTCTCTTGTTGGCGACGGTGCCAAAAACCCATCCCGATTCCCTTTAAAACAAACTCTTCTCCACTCTATTCATCTCGGAGGTAAATTTCACTCCCTCTCATCCGTAAATTACCTATTCCCGCTGAGTGAGTCTTCGGATGCGAATCTTCGCGGACATGTGCTCTAAATCATATTTATCAAGTGTTCCACACGATAATCAAGACTGAATCCTCGGCCGTATCTGTAACCACGCTTACAGCACACAATATGCAGTCATGTTGATTTGAATAATTTTGAAATAACTGTTGTGCACTTATTGGAAACTATGTTGCGAGCTAAGGCTATTGCAGCGTTATGGGCAAAACCACCTTATTTAAGTGGTTTAAACCACCACGATATTAAGTGGTATTGATTCTTGTGGAATTAATTTTTTCACTCCTGATGGTTAGATGGATGAAATCACAGTTCCTGGTTTTATATTTTACAACCATTTAATGTCCATTTCGAAAATATTTTGTACTATTCCACGCTACACTAAAAGTTTAGTAAAGTGCAAAGTATTATTGAAAGGGATATTTTCATTGAATCATTAGGATGATACGCTATATCTTTATGGTTTAAAAAAATGGAACTGTAGTTTCTCTGGTGGTGTAGCGGATTTAATCCATGTTACCAGTATTTTCTTATTTAATTGAAGAAATGATTATCAAATCAGCTATGGAACTCAAGAGTCCCAGTAATTAGAATATTTGTTGACAAAACTATTCTCTTTTTTCCTTATGGTGAAAATATCTCTATCAAAAATCCACATATTAACGATTAAGTCTGATAAACCTTTACTGTCCCTACATCTAAATTTTGAAAGACAAGCTAATACCTTTAATTATTGATTTTTTATAGACAATTTTGATTCCAAAAACCCGCAAAACCCTTGGACAGTGCACACTAGTTATCAACAGCTATCGCGTAGAATATTTTATTTTTCAAACCTAAATACGATAGCGACCTATCTTAGTGCTTGCTAGCCAGTGAGGGCTTTTGAAATAATCCATCATTTTTCACCATTAACGCGTTATCAACCAGTCGCTGGCTGAAATTGATGTTGTATTGTATCTTGATGATTGTATTTTGGATAACTTGCTGATTTTTGACGCTCTAATCTTTCTTTAAAAGGCCATTTTTCAAATTTAGCGCACTTCCTGTCACTCTTCCTATCGCCCAGTCACTGATGATGTAATCTGTAACTTCGGACAGTATTAAGCGATATTGATTCTTGTGGAATTAATTTTTTCACTCCTTAAATAAAGGAATATTGCGTTAAGAGGTTAAAAAAAATAAAAAACTAGTTTCTGAGTTTTTTTCAACCTGGTCACTTACAAGAAATTCTGGTGAAAGTGTTAAAAAACCCTAGAAAATACACATGAAAAAACATTGAATGAATTTTTTCATTAAATTATTGGCGTAGCGTCCATACTCTATTTTTCAAGCAACGCAAAAATTTTGTAGCTGTTGATGTTTCCTTGCCGATGCACCTTGTGGGCTTAGCAAAATATTTTGTTGATTAAAGCATTGTAACTATTTTATCAATCCGCCATATGTACTGTAAAAATTAAAAATTGGCACACAGCACCATGTTTTGATAGTTAGAAAGCACATCATCTTAAATTATTCTGAGTTAAAGCCGTGTCAAATTTTAGGGCATGAATTTTGCAAATTATATACCTGCTGGATACACCAATGTGCATGCTGCACGTATAATCATATTTTTAGGGGCTGGATAGACTGTGGTATTTTTGATAGTTTTGATCATGACAGCATTATTCTCTGTGAGATAGACTTATAGTGATTTGAAGACCTATTGGTTTTCACCAAAAATTCAACTTAAGCCCTGCTTAAGACCGTGTAACATAATTATATTTTAATTCATTAATACTTACCGAAGGGGCGCTAAAAGCATCTAGTATTTAAGTAATGGAATTAAATATTAAAACTTGATGAAAAGCTGTAATTTCATTAGAAATTACTAAATTCAAAAAATGAAGGAGCTATTTTGATCATGTACCTGGCTGTTCCGATCGTTAACTTTGATAATTAATAATTATTGATTTCCTCAAGGCTTAAGCTGCAGTGTTTGGATTCGTTGCTGCGATTATTTCAACTCAGTATTTTTTATATAATTGTTGGGCGTATATCCTTTCGGGATTTCAGGATAAGAGATCGGCTTGATTTCAGGAATAAGCGGAGTTGCGATTTTTCGCTAAGAGCTCTTTATTCCACCGTCACGTTCACCTCCCTCGGGGTCTTCGATATAAAGAAATATATCCCCCTTCCCCCCCCCCCCCCCCCCAAGTGTACCCAGCAAACTGTCAAGGCTTATCTTTTGACTCCCAGGAAACCTAAACAGAGGCGAGAGAGAGATTTTACTCCCTTCACTCATCCCGTCAAAGTGATTCCATTCTTTAATTTGTTTCCTCCCAGATGTCTCGTCTCCTCGAGCTGTCCGCCAATCCTCTCCTGCCGCTGACGCTCTGTCGAGAGTCGTCCTCTTAATCGATCCCTACCTCGCATTCGATAATAATCGAGGATTCTGCAGAGGTAGCGGTCGCCTCAAGTGATCTCTTAATGGGATATAATCAGTAGTTAGAGTCATCCGTCATGTCTCGTGCAGAACGTTATGTCAAGTTTCCCATTTAATCAGACGATTCGGTTCTCTTTCCGAGGGAGCAGTTACGCGTAATACTTCTGTGGCGATGTGGCGATTTTTATGCCAGACATGCTGCTATTAGCCATTATTATGCCCGAAATGAAAGTCTTTCGCCGATATTCTTATTCGCTGGTATTGAAAACGCGTAGTATCAAAATAAAACTTATGGAAAAAGTGTTATCTTATTTTCTTAAACCGAAGGAGAATTTAATTTTTTCTTATAATATGGGGTGCTTTCTATCAGGCTATAATATTTTAATACCATCCAGAGGGAATTTTTGTTATGCTCATTAAGACTAACAGCCTTTGTTGCATTATTTATTAAAGCCTGCGTAGAAAATTAATAATCCGGTAAATTAGTTATCCCACAAGTATTATTCATTCTTATGAAAGGCTATGCACCTGGAAATGAGAATGCCTTGAAATATATTAGTAAAATATAGTAATTAGGCGAAAGTATCGTGCATTATAGCTTTATTGAGCATTTTTCATTCTATCAAATTTAAATTCAAGCGAAATGTTGAGTTTTATGCTTGCCTTAAATTTTTTTAAGATGCAGAAGAGAAAAACGTGCATTTCTTATATAATTTTACCCCTAATTTTCCTTCAATTAAATTTGAACTCAGAATTTTGAGACCTTTATGCAAATGTTTGTGTAGCATATGATTTCAATCATCTTGGATAAAAGGAAGCCATCCCACCTCAAGCGTTTGGGTTATTATTCCTAATTAACTTCTGCTTACCCTTCCATGATTAAAATGCTCATCACTATCAGAGTTAGCCACCGATACGTTTTTCTCAATGATTCACCTCAGCGGGAGTCTAAATAAATGTTAATCCAACCTTTCCCTCGCTTAAATATTAGTAGCCAGTTTACAAAGCGAAACTTGATTTATATAATTGGAGCCATAATAGATAAAAAAAAGATGATAGATCGATGGCAATTGTTTAAAATTAAACTTCAATAACTTGAAATATCCCATGGAAAGTGTTTTTTTTTTCATAGTTTTCGAGCAGCCAGAAGTAAAGTTGTACAAAGACGTCAGTGATAATTATTCCTAAGGACCTGGAGGTTTACTTTTTTTCTTGCTTTTATTCCTTTCGTATGTGAGATAAATCTTTTTCTTTGCAGTTCTGCTCCATTATCCAAATAAAAAGTAAACGGAGGGAGTGCACATAGACCCCGTGGGAATACGGGTAGGCTTATATATGAGAGACTCGCCGAACTATTGACACTAGTCTGATAGAGCTTAGGCGGCACATTAGGCTAGGCTATCCCGACAAAATCAGCCATCGCCGAGCGCAGCCTAACACAAAACTATCGATTCTATTTTGACAAGGCAAAACTGATCTGATATTCTTTTGTAAGATTATATTTTCTTCGTAACTAGACTATAAAATGCCACTCTGTATGAAAATGTTTTCACTTTCAGTTAGAGAACTCTTTTAAAATAGTGGGATTTCGAGTCTAAGTGATCGATCGAGTAGATCTACCATGCTTTAAAGACGCAAATATTTTTTATTTGCTTGGCAGTTTCAATAATGAATCTAGAAACACATAGTTTGACTCGCTTTTGCTCGTTATCCTTTAAATGTCATATTAGAGCGTAGTTTGAAATTGAGGAGTTATTCTTACTTTTGCTGATCGTGACCATATATTCGAAGGAAAAAAGCTGTAGAGCTTCCCCACCAATGCTTGCAATTTTTTAGCCATCCAGGAACACAAAATTTTCAAAGCAAATAGTTAAGTGTAGCTTCATTATAACGTTTTAGCACCAATAACGAGCTGTGGCAATGAGTATATTTTGCCTTTGAGATGCGATTGCAATAGTAGATGGATTGCCATAAAATAAATACTAAGAACGACACTACGAGACATACGTTGCTAACTAACTCCCTTTTGTTATATCATAAGGCGAATAACTCAATCATGGAAAAGTACGAGTCGAAGAATAATCTCGCGATGATATTCGATTTATTTCAGCTGGTATTATATTTTTAACTGGCCTGGATGGAAACATTTCATATTAATTTTTTTTAGAGGAAAATGACATTTTCCGAAAGAAAAAGAAAAACATTCATAATATTTTCTCTTTTTCTTTCTGCACCTGAGAGAAAAATATTGATCGTAATTTTCAATTACTTTCTGCAAATTTTCAACAATGGGTGAGTACCTCGAGGGTATATGGCTTCTTCGCAAAATCGTTTGTGCATTAGACATCTTATTTTTTATTACATTATTAACGCTGCTCATTTAATCACCGCATTGATACCAAATATATATATAATTACTTTAGTGAAGCCATCACGGAGGCTGATGAAAAGAAAAAATTGTTTGCCTGCATCTATCCGTGATCATCTTTTTTAACGTAGTCGAGTCATTGGCGTGAATGATTCACGCTATGAATGAAAGCGGAAAATCGACTGAAGACTCAAGAAAAATTAAGAGAGACGTCGTGGCAAGAGAACTGAACGAGAATAATGAGATGCATGAAATATATTCCCCATATTTCAACGCGGACTGAACGCAAGGCATCCATGGTGTACGTTGAAGCCATTACGAAAATTGTGAATGTTAATAGCCATGAAATATTGTGTATGGTACCGCTGCAGAGGGTTAGGGTGAAAATAATGGGAACCGCTCTTATTAAATTCTCACGGCTCCAGAGTAACTACGTTCACAAAGATCCTTTATCATGCACATTCCTTTGTCTTATTTCTACGTAAATGGTTATTGTTGAGCAAAACCCGCATTTATCCACGGCAGAGTATCATGAGTATCAGCAAAGGAAATACATTCTCTATCTTTCTTCCTGACCTGTCTTCATTGAGTGAAAAAAACCAGCAAAGGGCGATTAGTGGTTATGATTAACACGTTATTGGTCAACGCATCTTGCGTGCAATTACGCTATCGCGTTAGCATTGAATCAGGTTTTGCGCTAAGGCTACTACTTATGAAATTCTATACTAACAACGTAAGGGTGTAACGCGAATTCTCATAATGTACTGGAGCCCTTTTGACGGAAGTGGATCTAATTTAGGATATAACTAGTTCTAAGCATTACCTATGATTGCAATTTTTTATAATAGAAATGAATATAAGAACGCATACAATACTGTGTCTACTAGAGAAGTGTATCACAAAATTTAAGCACCTCTCAATACATCTGTGAAACACTTGTATTGTATTTAATATTTGTATTTAATTTGAGAAGCTATACTAATACTTTTATCCCAAAAGCTATATACTAGGTTTAAAGAACATTATTACGGCACTGAAGTGAGCATTGTATCTTGAAGAGCAGATTTTATTCCACTATATATTTGGAAATAAATAATCCACATCAGGGAAATTCTTGCAGTCGAATACTGAGTAGGCAGGGTCAGCCTCAGTTCTAACTCAAACAATTTTGAGTAAATTTCAAAGTTCGGCAAGTGCCGGAGGAAAAAATGCGCAAAGATCGGGAATTTCCTTGACAAAGTAATATGAATTTCATTGCAGTAAATTCTCCTATTATAGATGCTGCTCACGTGCAAACCTAGTGCAGTTCTAATTATTATTAGTACTTTCCTTCCCTCGTAATTAAAGTTCCATGAGGTCGCCCAATTACACCCATCCTGTTCACAATCGTGGACCGCGAAGCTCCGTGAGTCGTGAAGCTACGTTAATTGCAAAGAGGTCCAAGAAAGTCTGGTAGAGAGGTGAAGTTCGTAGTGGACTGGAAAATATCACATCTCTGCATTGATCATCTGTCCTATAGCCGTTTTCAGAGGAAAGGTCTTGAAACTTTCGCGGAACATTAGACTCACAAAAATGATGCAATTTTGATGACTGGGCTCCAAAAATTTCAAAGAATGTCTCTTAAAGGAATGAGTTTTTTCAAAGTTGGGTCAATATTTTTATGATTATTCCGATGCTCAAACATATCAAATCCATAGAAGATAGGGCCCTTAGTGTGCAAGTCATTATTAAATTACTCAACAAAGCTTAGTAGATTATCGTGGACGTGACATTATGGCTTCAGCGTATTCAACTTTCAACCTGAAAAATTCTCTATCCTAATTGTATGTATATTGGGAAAGCATCATTGCATATTTTTATCCGAAGTTAGTTTATTTTGTCTTTATGTGTATTTTGTGTGAGTCTGTAAAAGTTTGCCACTATGTATGTCGCTGTTTTTTTTCGAATTTGTCAGCTTGAGCAAATTTCCAAATTTACAGGTAAAACTACGATTCCCTAAAAATATTCCCCGCTAAAGTTAACCAAATTCCGTACTTCAATCCTACACAAATTTCTTAACATTATTGTAATCTACGGTTCAGCTAGAATGAAATCATCCTTTTTAATAATTATTCAGAAATTTTGATCATAAAATTCTTCATTTTTCGATACTTAGTTAGGATTTCATGGAACTTCTGCGTAAGGAGATCAGAGCTTATTTTAGGCCCATATTCGATTTCATTTGGTGGTGTTGGATTGATTCTTCATTGATTGATTCAGTGGTTGTTCAGTCATTTCATTCAGGTAAAAGAGTAATGTTGTACACGATAAAAAAGATTAAAAATTCACAAATAATGTGTATACCACAATAAATAAGTTATTCATGGCTTTTAAAACGGGCTAAAATGTGCATAGTTTCCGACGTTTCGTTAGAGTACTCATCTATTGCTCTCAGGTCCAGGAAAGTATGAGATCTTCTTTCTGAGACGTCTTTCTTACTCTTACTCTTAGGACGTTAGATAAGGAATCTAACTAAACTCGGGAAACTATGGAGATTTAAGCCCGGTGTAAAATCCGTGAAGAAGTTACGCACACCAATCGTCGGGAAAATCTGATAATCTAGACAAATTATAGATCATATTGTTTTAGCGACATAATTATCTCCTTGTGATATCAAAAAGTAGATGATTATTTACGTAGATTCTATTCATGTATATGAAAGAGCTAATGAGAGCCTCGTTATGTAAGAGTTTAAAGAAAATGTTAGTGAAGATTCTGATCTGGAGTGTAGCGATTTGCGGTGCGAAACATGAACATTTAAGAATGAGGGCGAGAGAAGACTGGACGCATTCGAGATGTGAGTTTGGAGAAGAAGTAGGAAGGGGAAGGAGAGGAGGAGGAACGACAAAGTGCTGGATGCGATACGGAGGAGACAGATGGAATGGATGGAGCGAGTAATTTGTGGGGAGGGGATGTTGAAAACATTTGAGCCGTCTAAACTGGGGCTCCAATCCGTGGGAAGCTTCTATTATAAGCCCATTGTAAGCAGTGGAAGTACGACCTCACTACGGGGCGTAGCCCGAGTTTTCGGACTAGCCCTAGCCTGTCGACTGTCCCAGTCCGTCGCTGCGGAAGGAATCAAATTGTGGGCTCCCTATATATTTGGGAGAGCAAGAAGATCCGGGGCCTTTTTTTGGGATTCGCCCGTTGTGGCATGTTGTGCCCTATCACCTCAACGCCGCTCCGGGGCTGCCTCGCCGCCAGACACCGCCAAACTACGTAAGCTTGGGAGCCCTTTCTTTTCCACTTTCCAAATTATTTCCTTCACCCCTTCTCCTTTGTTCCGTGTGCCGTGGTCGTCTTTTTGGCAGGGTTTTTGGTTTGTTTTAAATTCATTTTGTGGCAATAAATTACTTTTTTTCTAAATGTATTGCTGCCGGCTTACTGCCACCACCTTCACCCATAGTT
The DNA here is from genome assembly GCF_921293095.1 of Ischnura elegans. NCBI lineage: Eukaryota > Metazoa > Arthropoda > Insecta > Odonata > Coenagrionidae > Ischnura > Ischnura elegans. The sequence continues at coordinate 125,786,988 of NC_060247.1, forward strand.
CACAGTTTCAGAGGGTAGAATGTTAGGTAAACGAGAAAGATGAAGAAAAAGAATAGGAATTTCAGAAGGAAAGAAGGGGAGTAGGCTTCATTATGAAATGAGGAGGAAAAGGCTTAAAGAAAGGGAAGGATCCAAGAGTTCCTATTATTAAGTACTCCATGGAAACCTACCTTAATCGCCAGAATACTTTGATAATAAATGCTCTTGAAGAAACAGCTAATTTTTCATGTTTATGTCATGTGTCTTATATTTCCCACTCTTTCAAAGTCAGCTTGAGGAATAGAATCGTCCCTGTTTCATCTTGAAGTGGAGAGATGAACCTTTTCCCGGGAAGATGATGCGACAGTTATGTGTTTTTGCTTTGAAGACTTCCTAGAACGCTCCTTCGCCCACCTTTTCATCATCCACCCAATTGGGTCAAATGCAGCGTTGGTTACCAGATTTTACGGCGGAATGAATGTCACTAGGCTTTCTTCTATGCCCGTGGCGTGCCCTACTTATCTCCGCTAATCCACAGGGCTTACAAATAAGAATGAAGAGCTTCGCTCCCATCGTCTGGGGGGAAACGAAAAACCTTTCAGCTTCCCTGAGCCTTGACTTTTCATTCTGCACATATCGCGGTTATAAGATCCATTTCCCCTCATCGGCATTTGCGCGGGGCGCTAAAGTTTTGAAAGGCGAGCGTCTCGTCGTGAAGTCGAAGCCATTTTCGCCAGACGGGAGGAAATGAGGTATCTCACGTGATGATTTAATGTTATGAAGGCACTTGAGAATCCCACAAAGTAAGGCATCGCTTTCCAAGAGAGAATTTTTTTCTTAATGCCTAAGGTAATGGTCTTGATGATATTATAATTAATTATATTTAATCGTATATTATTAATTGTTTCTCCATTGAAACACTCTGTCAACAAATTGCAGGCAAGCGTTCGCCTTAAGTAACCAGTAAGTAGTGGGCATTTTAAACATTAATAAATTGATTTCCTAATATATATAATTCATTCTTATTGAAGTCTTAGTCACATACTTACGGAAGTAACATTAGGTAGCTATGAAAAATAAACTATGTTATGCCTACTATCGATAAAAAATAGCAATACAAACCAAAAAACATACGGAGGACCATTATTTCGAGTTACATTACGTATTTAAGTTAATGTATACGTAATCATGGGTATTGGATTCAAAGAATAATATTCTCCATAATTTTCTTGTAAAAGAACAAGACATTTTTCATTAAATCACATTATTAATTTTTCATATTATTAAGTTGAAAATTTAAAATGTTTTCTTTCATTTTCAGGTGAGTGATCATTAAGCGGTAGTTGCGGATTTCTTCCAAGGTTCATTTGGAAAATTTGTAAGTATATACTTACATCTGCCAAAGTAGATATAACCTTAAAGATTGTGATGAACATGAAGATTAGAGAAGTGATCTGCGGTGAAATTTTATGAGCCGTACTAAGTAATTTTTTCAAAGTTCATTTCTACTGGATAGATATGCAATGCAAACCGAATTATTGGCTATAAAATTATGACGAATGTCGTAAACGCTACCGACCATTATTCAAGAGTTGCGAGCATTGCATCTTTACCATTAAATGAGATAATGAGGAACTTGCATGGGTCGTGGATTGCTCTAAAAACTATTTTGAATAAGTCAAATGGATACATTAGCTCGCAAAAATACCTTCAGTTTCTCCATTCAACATCAAAAGAAATAAAAAAATTGCATTTAAAATCGAGAAAAATTTCTCTGAGCCGACCACTGCGCGAAGACACCCGAGCGTTGCCGAGGCCAGGCGTGACGTCATAGGTGCCTAAACAACCGTAGGGAGTAGGGAAATACGCTGAGCGCATGGTGTAAAATTTGTTTTGAGGGAGTATTTAGCCGCTCATCGTCACTTTATTTTGTTCTGTTATTCTTGGGCAAGTTTTCCTATTGCTATTGTGCCTAGATTATTACTTGGGATATTAATAATGCGGCATCGGGATGATGAAGTACAAGCGTTTCACTTCGTGTGTTTTGGTTATCAGAAAAATGGATGATAACGTTGCCACTCGTTCGAATAGTACACCTGAAATTCATCTACGTCTACATAATACCCCGCAAGCCGCCTAAAAGGCGTGTGGCATGGGGTGTTAGGACACCAGCCTTTTTTTAGGACACCAAAAATTGATGCCACGACCCTCATGGAATTTGTTAAGACAAATTATTGCTATACGTCGGCGGCAAATCGAGTTGTAAAAGAAACTTGTAATACTGGAGGATAACGATCGTAAGCTGTGCTGTTGAATTTGGCAACGCCGGATTAACGGAGAAGGTAGTCCTACGGTACGAATTCACAGCAAAACAGTCTGCACACAATCCACATGTGAGATCGCGAATCAGTTCCGCTGCCAACACACACACAAGCTACAACCTATTTCAATAATATAGGTAAATCCATAAACAATATACTAGCATATACCATAAAAATATAGTGGGAAATAGGCAAATACTCTTATCAAAAACTGGATGTCACTATCAAATTCTTAGGGCCCTCGCGCACCGGCAACTTTTACAAAGCAACTATTTAGTTGCTTTGTGGAAGTTCAAATGAAACACATGGCATTGACTGTGGCCCCGCGCACGGGCGACTTTTTAGTTGCCGCAACTGCCGTGTGTTTCATAGGGACTTCCTCAAAGCAACTAAATAATTGCTTTGTGAAAGTTGCCAGTGCGCGGGGGCCCTTATATTCATCACGTACAACTTACAATAACAGAATTCGTTATGATGAATATGATTCACTGATTTAAACCCTTAAATTAGCCCACACAAGTGACACAGGTGACATTTCTCACTACCATTCGTTGAAATAATGGAATAACAAACTTCACACACAGTTTTTATTTCAATAGCGTGATCGTGAAATGTCATATCTACGGTGAACAACGGAGATTAGCACGCCACTGACAATTTTTACACTACTGTTAGACATTTATCGAGAGCGTAATAGCACTTTTTACAATTCAATCACGATGGAACACTGATAACTCTTGGCCGATATTTTTCAACCTTGTCAAACTTTGTGCATTACAACCACTGGCACTGTGATTATTAGCAGTAGCTTAACGGGAGATGTCAAGTTGAAAATAACACTATTTTGGCACAAAAATGTTCCTATATGTCTCCAATCAGCGAGCAAAAGTTGCATTGACTGGAATTCACCCCATAATACAAGCACAGACAGTCCTAAACGACGAATTCTCCGGTACCTACGAATAAACGGATGAAGTTATTGCATATAAAAGCTAAGCGGACATTAGTAAACATCAAAATCGTTCTAATTACATACTTAAATGAATGATATGCCGTCGATAACATCAACTTACAATTAACGTATCCCCCTTCCAATGGCCGTGGCTCAGACTCCTACAACGATGTTATTTAGGTATTATCAAATTTTTGGTTTAACTGCTCCAGTTTTATATTTTATGCCCTTACTCAGATATTAATATTATAAATAATGCAAAATATGAGGGCTTGCAAGCCTCTATCGTCGGATATTTATCTTTAAATATAAAATAATCAACACGTCTAACAAACGAAGCTCTCACAAGTGCTGGCAACTATTACAAACAATCACAACAATAGCTTCGCGTGATGTTTAGGCACCTTTGACGTCATCGAGGCTTCGTCGGCAGTGGCTTGGGGGGTGAGGGAGTTTTTCCCGCGCTTTAAAATTCGCTATATTTATCATTAAATATCTCGCGAAGGAAAACTCAGATTTACATGCGGTTTTCTTCGTTGTATTCAGAAAATAATTTTCTGTCCGCCTATGAAATAAAAAAAATTCATGCAAGTTCCCCATTGGTAAATTACTCAGTATTATAGTCAAGACTATCGTATAAAAGTGTTTAATAAATATTTTTCATGTCAAAAAATTCAACTTTGATATCTAAAAACAGCATAATATCACATCATTTAGCTGCACTTACGAGCCTACATGAAAAACTTTACCAACCTGCATAATATTCTTTACAAGTTCAGATCCATTCTTTTCGAGCCAATGCTCATTTTTTAGCGCTTGCTTACCTGCAAAGCACACAATTGTGTCCTTAAACTTTAATTGCGTTTAAATTACTAAGGCTGATATTATTTTACATTCTTATCCTTAGGATTAGGGTATTGTGGAAACCATTCCACCTACAAGTAAGACTTGCAATCTACTCGAAGTTATGTGGCATTTATTTTTTTGTAGATTCTTCCTTCGATCTGTGCCTGCCAACACCACAAATTTTGACGAAGATGCCCCATAATTTATGTCAGAATCAAATAGCCAAAAGTGATTCAGTAGTTAATGTTATGGCCAAAATGGATAATGTATAAAATTTCCCTAATGGTATTCTTACTATTCTTTAACACAAAAGAATATTATCACCCCGGAATTATATTTATTAAGGGTTAATAGGGAGTCGATCACCGGCCGTTGAATAAGCAATCTGCTGCCGAGCACTGCCTGTATGTGAACAAAGAGGCAGGCATTGATGAGGGGCGGGATTTTGTAGGGGGTGGGGAATGAAGATGAAATAAAAAATGCGGTCAAAGTCCTTATCAGAACGGAGCCGGAGAAGACGCAAAAAAAAGAGGACCATTACTTTTTTCACGCATTTCTACGCTTGGATTTTGAAGGTCTCATATAATCGATACGGATAGATGGATTGTCTTCATTCATTCGAGTATTATTTCAAATTACACTTCATAAGTGTATTTACCCGGTGATATATACCTGATGAATAGAGCTTTTTTTTAAAGCCGTGCAGCGCACCAGTCGTGATGGATGATGAAGCGGCGCTGGAAGTTCAGCATCAATGCAAGAGCGGAAAGGGCATAGCCGGATAAGAAGGTGAAAAGTCCCCCCTCCCGGATTTTTCCCGTACTTGGGGTGTGCGATTTGGGATCAAATAGGACAAACATCCCAATATTTCCAGCCCGCTATGTGCCCACCAGGGCCGGCTAGATCGAAAAAACGAATTTCACTCTTTTTTAAATATCTCGGTCAAGAATGCATATTTTTCAATGCGGTTTGCGGCATTTGAAACCTTATTTAATGGCACATATTTCCGATTGTTTTCAAAAACTTCGAGCGGGGCAAGAAGGTAAAGCGTTGATTTGAAAATTTCTAATGCATGTTTTCATAAAACTTTTTTGAGAGGGCCAAAAAGAAAAAACGTTTTCTGGAGGTGTTTTTTAATACCTTTCGGCTGGAGTATTGAAAATATAACTTTTAGGTGGTGGAACATCGCGAAAAATGCGATTGAAAATATGCGATTTTGGCCATCTGGCTCTATGCTCTGGCCCTCCATAACACCCCTCTTTAGTTATTATAGTATTCTACCGATTAAAGTGCGCACCACAGGTACAGAATTGTATGGATAATGTTGCCGAAAATGGCTTCAGGGCCTCCGAAAACTGCCGCAATGTAAGAATATCGATTAAGAAAATGAGCTCGATTTGAGTTTTTCCCGCGTTGTATCTACGCGCAAGTGTTGTTTCATTTGTGGATATACCGCTACAAATTATCTCCATCCTGATCCCGTAGAAGCTAGATTGCAGGTGAGTGGATGTTGATCATTTTTTTCAAAAATGTGGTCTGTAAAGGTTATCTACATGATAAGCGGTTTTTACCTATGAAATTACCACTTTCCGTATCTACTGCATAAGTATTACCTTGCATGTTTCTAAAATTCGTCTATTCGTGGACAAAGTCGCATATTTATCTAACCGCAGTTCGACGGCGAAACTTAGTGACTTCCATTTTCTGGAGAACTGATTGTCCGCGAACTTTTACTGGTTTGTCATGGGACCAAGTAACAGAGTTACTTAGTGTGTTAACGTCGACGATAAATTCGGATATTAGGTCAGTCACTCAAGGGCTGATAGTTTTTCTTTTCAAGCTCCAAACCGGAAACATGAACAGTACTAGTTCCTCTTTGTAAACCATTCCCTATTTTTACCCTTGATCGGTTGTGATTGTTATGCCCGGACTCTTTTTGGCCAATCAAAATGATGCCGATTCTATAAAATCAATCTTGCAATCGGCATATCCAGTGAAAATTTCATGAAAAAGGGTAACATTTTGGTTCTGGATAGAGGATTTCGGGATGTTGTGTCATATTTAGAATATGATTTTGAGTTCAGCGTGCTGATGCCGACGCTGAAAGGCATGCGAGCTCAATTGACGTCTAAAGAATTGAATAAATTGTGATTCGTGGCTAAATTAATGCGGATAGATTATGGTAATGTTAAGGAAAAATATCATTTAAATATAACGAACAATAATTTTTATTTAGAATATGCTTACAGCGAATGGCAGCGTGTGGGGCAGCATATTGAGATATTGCTGTGACTGTGGTAATGGAATAGAAAAATAGGGTGTTGCGCTCATTTAGCAGCAACAATTTATAATTTATCCTATCGGCAGTACCAAGATAAAATCGCAAGACCTTGATTTTATTAAGTAATATTAAATAAGATTTCAACTAGCATTTGTTTTGACGGACAACGTAGTAACATGCATCAATGAATATTCAGAGGATGACGAATACCTTTCAAGAGCGATTTTCATTGACATCCTGAAGTCAATATAAAATTGTATGGTGAAAATTCATCTGTTCGGCTTGTTACTGTTCACCAGATTTTTTTATTTGTATGCCAACTGGGCCATTTTTTTCATTTCAAAAGTTGAAACCCATATTTTTTTTCATTTCAGCAAACAGCTATCATAAACTCATCATGATATCCACATAGTTTAGCATAGGTGAGATAATTTCAATGAATTTATATCTGATTAGGACATGGAGGAAGTTCAATAAATTCTCATGGTGCGTTTATTACGGTAAAATCAAACCTATTCCAGCGTTTGAAAGGAATGACGGAGGGGGTTTGGCAGCGGGGAAATTCCTTTTAGCTTACTCGGGCGTTTTCAAGGGCCCTGAAGGCATTTTCGGAACCAGTATCAATACAATGCCGTCCCTGTGGTGAGCACCTTAATCGGTAGAATACTATAATAACTAAAGAGGGGTGTTATGGAGGGCCAGAGCATAGAGCCAGATGGCCAAAATCGCATATTTTCAATCGCATTTTTCGCGATGTTCCACCACCTAAAAGTTATATTTTCAATACTCCAGCCGAAAGGTATTAAAAAACACCTCCAGAAAACGTTTTTTCTTTTTGGCCCTCTCAAAAAAGTTTTATGAAAACATGCATTAGAAATTTTCAAATCAACGCTTTACCTTCTTGCCCCGCTCGAAGTTTTTGAAAACAATCGGAAATATGTGCCATTAAATAAGGTTTCAAATGCCGCAAACCGCATTGAAAAATATGCATTCTTGACCGAGATATTTAAAAAAGAGTGAAATTCGTTTTTTCGATCTAGCCGGCCCTGGTGGGCACATAGCGGGCTGGAAATATTGGGATGTTTGTCCTATTTGATCCCAAATCGCACACCCCAAGTACGGGAAAAATCCGGGAGGGGGGACTTTTCACCTTCTTATCCGGCTATGCCCTTTTTGACGAAGCACCGGTCATTGATCGTCGAATTTGCTGCAAATCACCTCCCCCGAACAGAACGGAGGAGAAAAAAGGATCTGACAGTGGTGGGCAGTGGCGGATCCAGGATAGGGAAAAGGGGTGCTGAGTGGGCGTTAAAGTTCCAGCAGTAGTGGGGGTCGGAAAAAATACCATTCTATCAAGTGTAAATTGGATACCTAAGGGTCTATAGCCCCCTATTAAGAGCCACCATTGGTGGCGAGTAAGGACGATTGATAATATTAGAGGAGTAGAATGAGGATAGAAAGAACTATCAAGGAGTCCCTCCAGGGAAACGGAGGCGGAAAAGTCACAAAAAAGAGGACCACAAATTTCTCACATATTTCTACGCGGTTTAGTTTTTAAAGGCCCCATACAGTTGAAATTGAGTTGATAATTTCCTTCATTTTTCTGGGACATAGAAAAATAATTAAAAAGAAAAATTCCTAAATATTATTATAAATATATTATAAAAATAACAATTAATAAATGGCAGCCAGCTATGTGTGATAATTATATAACAAAAAACTAAACCATTTTTCTACTCATGCAATCATTAATGTTTCTCCTATATATGACTGATATCTCGAGTACTAACATTTACAGATAAGGAACTGGCGATTGATGATATTAGAAAAGATAAAAAGAGGACCTCAATATGATTCTTCGCGGTTTATTTTATGAACGACCCATCAAATTTAAATAGTTATTGAAAATGGTCTTTATTTTTCTGGGAATATAATTCCTCTGGGAATTTGTAAAAAAATAATTAAAATTATTACAAATACATTATAAAAATGACAATTAATAAATAACAGTAAATCATGCGCGGACAACATGTTACCAAAATATAAACGGCGATGAAGATCGAAAGGACGAGAGCAGGAGCGGAGGCGGAAAAGCCACGAAAAAGAAGACGATAAATTCCTCGCATACTCTACAAGTTGAAATATTTTATGCTAAATAATAGAGCTGCATTACCATAAGGAAGAAAATTAGTAAAATGAATTATCTCGCGTGTGATAGAGAGAAATGGGAGAGTGCAGTGTACCAATCAATGGTTTGTGGTACTATGAACAGTAACGGGGCTCGGAAAATAGCATGATCGTATTGATTCAAGTATTATTAAACTGAGAGAAAAGAGGACCATTAATTCTCACACTGAGAATTAAAGTTTTGAAGGACACGTGAAAGGTGCTCGAAAGAATGCTAATTTGGGCTCATAATGCTCTTTTTTCATTTAATAATTACTTCGAGTATAACTTCATAAGTTTGTCGACGTGACGAAATATTCCTAGTATTTCATACCAAAATGAATACAGCTTTTTATCCTTGGATTATGGTGTCGTCCTCTTTATGATGTGATGAAGGCAATCTTCGAGGGACGAGTGGATGGCAAGAACGGAGATGAAAGTCCTCAGTTAAAATAAATGGATCCGATAGATAAGAATGTGAAGCGGAAGAATTATGTTAGGTGTTAAAAGATTAGCTGATAAGATAATTGAGAGGAGAGCTGCGTCAACCTAATCATAGGATTTTTGACCTGTGATAATGAGTACGAAGAACATAAAACAGCCTGGAATATAGCATAGTCTTTGCTAGTATGTGAAAGTATTATTTGAAATGAAATATCATAAGTTATTGGAGCGACTTAGTATTCGAATCATTACATTCTGAAATAAACGCAACTCACAATGCAAGCAGTGTTGCGCGCCGGCCAGTGATAGACTGCCGTATATCGCGGAGGCCGCTGGAAAGCTCGCTATTTACGCGAGTGCAGACGTGTTTGAGAAAGGGTCGCTCATTCCGTTGGTCGTGAAATCAGCAGCAGTGCACCGCCTGAAAGGAACCGAACGGAACCGAACAAAGGATCCGACTGTGGCGATCGGTTATAGGAAACAGAATGAAGATGGACTGTGAAGGACGAATGGTCAAGGATTCCCTCGGATCGGAACCTAAGCAAAAAAAAAGTCCCAAAAAAATGAGGAACGGACAGCGAGTGCCTCTCCGAAGCACGATCATGCCGACAAAGAGGGCTTCTTCTTCCTTTTGTGCGTCCGAAGCCGAAGCGGCGGCAGTGAGGAAGTATTCCCTTGGATTCGCAGTGCGCCATCTCGCGAAGGCGCGCCCTGAGAATAGCAATTACGTGCCTGTGCGAAGGGAGTGATCTCGCGAAGGCAGGGGACGAGTGGTCATCGCCTCGCGCATGAAAAATCATCCGATCGACCTGGTATTTCGGGCCGAGTGCGAGGGAAGCATTATTATTACCATTTTTACTCAAAATGCCGCTGCTGTGAATTCTCGCACGAATTCGCACGAAGCTGCTCTTCATAGACTCCTAGACCTTTATCGTAAAATACAGAGGCATTTTTATTCCTCTAGTTCATAGTATTACCATTTGATATCTGTGAATATAGTCCATTTATTTCCAGAAAACACTGTGCAATACACTGTAAAAAGCCTGTAAAATATTGAGGAGGTTACATCGAAAATGTACTACAGCCCAATTTTAATAAAAACTGCCGCACTGATATTTATAAGAGTAAGAGACCACTTAACGCACTGCAACTTTACATGGCATAACTGGGTTCATTGGACAATGAGTGAAAAAGGAACACCAATCGCACATAACACCGCGCAGTGTTAGTGAAATCGATCTAAGGCGACTTTCGGTAGTTTATTTACACGACTCTAGATAAACCATTGTATCCTTGTTACTTCTGGCTACTTTTAAGGGAAATTTGTGGTTTCATCAAATAATGAGTATCCATAATCGAGTTAAGCCATTTGTTCCTTTTTTCCACCACATAATTATGCCGCATTGAGTACAGATGTTAGATGGGGCATAGCAGAACAAAGAACTGCCGGCAAGGTGCTGCATCATAGAATGCCTGCCAGCCTCCCAGGAATTTTGATTATCATGGTTAAATTCAATTTTTAAAGCACCTCTCATATTTAAAACTCTTTGAAAAATCGGCGGAAAAAAAGAGGAAGAATGAAAAAATCTCTTTTGAGACGGAATTCGCTCCTTTCGACAGCATCTTTTGCAATATTCTCACTGCGCACCGCAGGGTACAGACAGGTACTGATCTCTGTTGCTTTCGCGTGCAGACAAAGACTGCACTCTGTTGGTGTTCGCGGTATCCTTTCCTCCTCTTGGCCTTGAGCGCGGCAGTGAGCGAGATGGGCATCCCGCAGAAAGGCCTTTCAATCTCCCGGCATCACCTCCCTCTCTCCTCCGCATGCATCACGCGTCGTCCGCACAATCTCATCCCTCAAGTTCACCGCTCACCCTCTGCTCTTTCCTCCTCCTCCTCCCGTCATGGTGAGAACTCCACGCTGCATCGAGCGAGTAGTCCACTTGGCCAATTAACCGATTTCGCCAGGCGAGATTCATACAATCAGGGGCTAGGAATTAAGCTTAGTAAAACCACTTGTCTGTTTCCACACACTTTAATTTAAACCGACCGTGGTTTCGGCAACTCGTGCCATTATCATTGACAGCCTTTTCATAATCACCCAAGGCTATGTACCTTTCGCGGTCCATCGCGCACCGTTGTTTCGTCTTCTCCTTAAAGTTTTCCGAAGACTTCTCTTCTTCTCCCTCTCCTCTTTGCACTTCCTCATTACTTACTCAGTATATCCTTTTTTTCTTCATCATTCTTCGGTAGCAACAAATTTCTGATGTTTCCACTCTTCAGTGCAGCTGTCAACGTCCAAGCCTCGCCCCCATAGAAAAACATGCTCCATAGAGAGCATCTGATGGATTGCTTCCTTATTTCGATGCTTGTATTCTCAGCCAAGGGAAGATTCTTCTTTTCGTAGAAAACCCTCTTCGCCTGTGCTATAGTACTGAAGGTTTCCATCTTTGTTCCTCCATCGTTGGTAATTCAGCTTCTTAGGCAACACAACTTTTTCACCTATTCAAGCTTTTGTTGTCCTAACGTTTTTTATTTCCTCGCAAACTTCACAAATATGATTAATACACTTTATAAACACTTTTTTATAAGTTAAAGGTAACGTACCTCTCAGCGAAAAACTCGGGAGCAAAGACACACCCGCACGCCACAACTTTTACAACCATGCTCCCCTATTCTCTCTCCCGCGCCGTCAACGACAATTATTCCATACTATTTTTCCTGTTCATTATCGCCTGCTTCATTGTCTTTCTCCCATCAATTGTCACATTAACATTCAAATCAAAATAACTCAAAATTAAGTGTTACATTGTCCTATTTTAATGTTTATCCTAGTCATCTCTCTTTCGCTGCAGACTTATCTTAGAGTTTTCGTTGATATTTATCTGATTGCCGTATATTGTGTATATGTGTATATTTTATACTTACAATGATTTTGTGCTAAAGCATACCTATGAAAAGAATATATTATTGGTTTTGTTGGTAATATTGCCCAAACTAGGATGCAAACGCGTTGCCTTGAGTTCCTCGCATCCGGAGCTCTCCTGCACTTCTTTCGCCGCAACTCATGCTATCCTCCCTCTCTCTCTTTCTTTCTCGACTGCATCGCTCTCGATCACCCGTCGTTATCACTCTCCTATCGATTCCGCCAGTGCACGTGTGCCAGCGGGACTTTCTTTTTTTCTTCTCGCGTTCCCTTGTGCGGTGGCGATACACGATGGCCTGACAAGATTCGAGAGTTGCCCGGTCTCGGTGGAAGGGTCGCTTCCGTGTACGACACGCCCCCACCCAAACCAAATTCATCGCGATTTCCTTTCTTCCGTAGGCTTATGGCATTGATCGAAGCAGAGCAACTCTTTAGTCACTTACTGGTGAATAATAAACGAAATTTTACACTTAACTTGATCACTACTAGAGACTACTAGCCTCGACTCAAAGTATAAATGTTTTTCCACTTAGAGTCGATAGAAAATAAATACCGACTGTAAAACACTCAGCATTTGGTTTAAGCAAGTGGAAAATTGCATTTTTTTTCACCTGTAGATCGTGGTATGATAACGACAACGGAATGCGAATGTGTATGACACCTTAATTAAAATTTACCTTCATCTAAAATGATACGTATCACTCTAGCTTCTTGAAATTTTTTGGATTTATAAAGGCAATCATTATAAAATTTGTCCTTAATCTAAAATATTACGTATCTTTGCAGATAGAGCGGTCGCATTTTGTCTATTCTGTGACTTAATAATTTTTTAAACTACGTAATAATCTTGAAGTTTTCGGAGAATGTAGTGTAGATGTAAAAGAGAAGAAAACGGTCGCTATGAAAAGGCTAGCGGATAGGAGATTGGAATGGAGAGCTAAGTCAAACCAATCCTAATATTGTTGGCTAATAATGATGATATACAGTAAATTATTAAAAAAATGTACCTTTACCTAAAATATGAAAATGGCACGTCTGAGAAAAAAAAGTGAAGAAAATTTTTTCATTTGAGGCACAGGCAAATGATGATCATCACCAATGCTATGAAAAATTCAGGATCCATTTAATGAAATCGTTAGTTTCAACCAAGAATTACTTAAAATAACAAGACCAATCTAGACTTTGCGATGCGCATTCTTAAGACAGAGCAAAATTGACATTTTAAAACGCCTTTCTTGATATGATCTTCTTGGTATAATTATAGTGAGACGTGTTGCGGATTTCCTTGCTTATAACAAAGGCCAACGATGAAAAAACTTTTTTACTGAAAATACCTCTTTCTTATGTTTTTAAAGTTGCTGAATCCAAATACGATGGTTTTAAAGTTGTATCACCCACCATTTATTCACATTTTACAGTTAAATTTATGAAATCAAGCAATGTTTTTAGAATTGAACGGCTTTTTTATAGTTATAATAAAATTGAAAAAGTAGGTCTAATGAACGAAGATGATGGGGATTACTGCTGGTACTTCACCGAGAAGTTCAGCAAGCCTGATTCATCGCGGAAAAAGCTACACAAGAAGCTTCAAGGAAAAAAGGGAAAAAAAATGTAGAACAATTGAAAAATGTTGACAAGTGAACCCTGTATTATCACGCTGTACTAAATACAAACAATTTTATCACAATATAGTGAACAGTAAATACAAACAATTTTATGATGTGACACAGTGTTTCATTGATTTCCTTATATACCGTATAGGGGTATTAGACTAAATATTAAATACATATTGCTTGGAAACTATGGGTGATACAAAAAAACTAAGGCCAGGGTTGGATGCGGCACATAAAAATCTATAAAGATCAGCTATTAAAATAAAAAAGTTTTCAAACAAAATATTTTTGTTGGCCTGTGTAATTTTACGAAAACGTCTTTGATCTGAAGATGGATTTTGCGGTTGAAACTGGTCATTTTTGCGCAATTGCATTCAACGGAAGTTGCAGAATATGCTTTTATTGTAACTATGGAGTCCTTCCACTGCTTACGCTACCAGATAATACATACTGGGTATCCCCGCGCGGTAGTTTTTGGAGTATGATGTGATTGAAAAGCTACATTTCCATTCAAAATGCAGCCGGAAAATACGTCAAACTTTTTAAAAGGTGCTTCGGAAAAATGCGTATTGTTTTATACGCAAATAAAATAAATATTCCTTTTGGATTTTTATCAAAACGTGGGGATTTTACTGCCGTATGTCTTGGAAACCGCTTTAAAATTTTTCATACGTGTGCAATCTCAAGCCGGTGCTTGTCAGTGGAAAAAATTATATTAGTCATGGTATATTAATGTCGTCTGAAAAACATCTCATAATTCCATTATATTCACTTACAGTTTAAAAACAAAATGTATACACCTCAAATTCATGCACTTGGAGTCTTTTTCAGACTGATACCGTGATATGAACCAAAATCTTTTCGTGAAAATTATCGATAATCCTTTTCCACGAGCGAAATCGACAGCAATTTATTTTCTGTTATGCATTCACGGTGCAACTTTCCGAACCCTTAGTGTACCACAATCCTTTTCCATTTTCTTTCTAAAATAAGTCAACAAACGCAGGAGTATTGGAATATAATACAATAATTTTTAGGGAACTAGTGAAGTTAAAATACGTGTCAAAAATGGCGTAAGACACACTTAGTAACAATAGAGTAGTCGTGGAACTGGCTGAAGTGATTTTTTATCCCGGATGTGCCGTATTAATGTATGCAGTACGTATTGTTTATAATCTATAATTAACTTACCACTTTTGCTAATTTACAATATATTTATCTTGTCTTTTCCTTTATTAGTGGTGTTTAAGAATTTCGTTTGGGTCTAACGACTAAGACTGCGCTTATATATTTAATTTAAGGCTTATTCTAAGGATAATAGTTTGTTAAGGTTTATTCTGGATATCATGTGCGTTCGTCCAATAAAAAGGAATTTTTAATGAGAAAAATATGTCCAATGAAAAACTATGATTTGGTAAAGTCTATTGTGGAAATAAGTAATGTATTTTACGGATCCATACTGACGATAAAGCTTAATTTTCTTTCATCTCTGACACAATTCATGCAATTTGCGCTTGAGGTAAAGGCTCTGAGTAATATCTAAAATGGCAAATAAGGCGTATTACTTATTTTTATTAGAACTTGAAACAACCTATTATGTGTCGTTTTAAACACTTCTATTCTATGTTTGTATGCTTTCATTATCTAGCGTTACCATGGTGATGGTATGCAGAAATTTAGATGATTAAAAGCGCTATCAGAAATAATTCTATCTTGGGGCTTTCGCTGCTACTTTGGGATGAAATGCAATCTGGACCTGCCCTTTGAGGTTAGGTGATGGGTATTGATATATTACGGGTTATAACATGCCCGGGCACTGTTCCCTGTCCATATAAGGTATAGGGATTGATTTGAGCCGCTTAGTTGGCATTGGAACAATTGGCGTCTAGATCGGGGATCAAACTCCAGACCTTGGACTGAGCTACTGCTTACCCGAAGGTTCAATAGGCCTTGTCAGTCCCCAATATTAATAGTGATCCGTGATTCTGAGGGTGATCACGGTGCAGTCAACGGCAACCCGTAATTGCAGTGAGGTGTTGTGGGGGTTCAATTCGTGACTCGGGGGGCAATGCACTAATTACCCATGTAAAGCAATACTGGCCTTTATTCGAATCCACATATATGTACGGAGCAATTAGGCTTCACCTATGGACAATATCTTGAGCCAACTACTCAAGTTAACTTCATTTAGGGTAACAGTGTTATATGGGAACCCATTATAACATCACTTGTTTAGATCACCTATCGCATTATTTAGATTACCTACTTATAACACTACCGCACATTTTTAGAGCCTTTCGATATTTCCAACTACAACAGAAACGATATGTTAAAAAAAGCTTTTTTCCGAGGTTTAGGAACTCGTTTTTCCCCCGAACAAGAGAAAGCTTTATTAAATAATTGGCGGAACTTTGCACGCAAATTTCGTTTTTGTTATGCAAACGGCTAGAATACCAACAGTAATTAAGGCGGCTTGCGGGATTGTATGAAGATGTAAATTGACTTGTAAATTGGTCATTTGAGATTCGAGTACTAATTGGTCTATTACGTTTGAAAAAATAATTTCTTCAATAGGGTAGTTTCCTCCATCAATTGCGATTCGTAACCTACCATTAGTGTATTCAAATTTACAAATTATTAGGTTTTAGAAATACTGGTTCAGACGAATGGCAATGGTCAATTTTTATCATCATTTGAAAAAGGCTAGATAGGAGCCTATGCCATGCCACTCCACGTGACGTCACAGGGACCTAGTTTCTATACGAGTAGATAGGAGTTTTACATCGTCTGAGATTACCAATGCATGCATGAGGCTCAGAGCTCAGGGGAGCATGTCTTAATAATCACCTATTAAAACTACCTAAGGTCGGAAAGTTTCCTTCGTTTGATAAGGTATAAATAATCCTTATTTAAGCCAAGCGCTACCTGCTAGCAAGGTACTCTGCTACCTGCTAGCATCCTGCGTCGTATCAGCGCTCAAAGCCTCGCCCCAAAGTCAGCACACTTGCGGCAGCGGGAACCAGAATGACGTCACACGGAGTTTCCCCAGCATTCATACTTAGCCGTCGCGTTTTCGCGCTCTTGAAAATTTTCACTTTTCATTTAATCGCGAAAAATAGATATCGTCCTTTAAAAATCTAAAAGCGTGAAATACGTATTCCAGGAGTAATAATCTTTCGATTTAGGCAATAAAAAAATATAAGGAAACCACCCTATTGAGGATACTCTACCGTTTGAAGTAGCTCATATATTAAAAATGGCTGGTAACGCTCCTCGCTTTTTTTTAAACAAAAATTTTCCGGGTTTTGGCAACTCAATGCTCTTACCTAGAGTTTACAGAGAACCAGGCTTTGGCAATGAATTTCCCCTCAATATTTCATAGGTGTTTTGAGCAAGTCGAGTGATCTGCTCAGAATTCCCGAAAAGGATCTCTAAAATTTTTGTTATGCACATATCAATCTTAGGAAGGCTTTGATAGATGCAGAAAGTGTCCTATTGGCTAAGATTATAGGAATAGTTGCTTATGGTTCGATGATTCTCTCGTAACACATCAATAGGGAAGATTAGTCGACAGGAAACTAATCGCCGTGCAAATAAGTTCCAACATTTCTCCCCACATAGTCGTGGATATCATCCCTGTATGTGAGGATTTGGATATCTTATCACCCTTAGGTTAAGTAGTACCATGGAATTGGGGTAGTAGGTGGCTATTAAACTGAATGTTACACTTTCTTAATGCCTACTATTGCCATCGATTTTTCCAAAATTTTCATGCATGCTGAGATACAAACAGCTGTCGTAATTTTCCGAACTATTTTATTCGCTAAACCGGTTTCAGCTTTTACACGTTATTATCAAGAGCGGTCTCTCACAGATTGTGGAGGTGTAAAATTACTGCTACTGTTTGTATCTTATTACAAGGAATTTCAACAAATTGAATTCGTCAACAATTGAGCTGTACCATGAATACGTCACTTTAGCTTCACAACGTTTTGTAGACAACTGCGAAAGACCATCGCTCGCCATAGTAGATAGAGAAATAGAACGGAATCCCACGAGAGAGCAAATGATTCAGCAGTTAACCCTCAGATTATAATGAGCAAAAGAAACATATAGTGTCTAATCATTTGAGGATTATCAGTAGCTTTGGTCTTCTTTTCCCCCTGAGCACCCATTCAAATGAAGAGTTTCGATATCCCATATTAACGAGCCTTCACTTGCAAAATTTCCATGAATAGAAAATAATTGCAGTCGACCTGGCAAAATTGGTGCGGAGCAATTGGACAAAGGAATCTGGAAATATAAAATGGAATCATTTGTGTAAATCGATGATTTGGTTACTTTTAATGGTGACTATTATCTGCCGGAAACGATATTGGGGCCGTTTTACGAGTGGGATTCACCCAATGCAATCACACTGAACATGCAGATAATCCAAGCTTAATTAACTTCGTAATATGGTACCAAATACCTTGTTTTATATTGCTACTTCCTCATTATCTAGTCTATAATCAGGGACTGAAAGATACTATGCTAGATACAATGATGGGCTGGATGACTTAGTGAAGAATCAACTTGATGATGGAATTTAACTTAATTTAGTAGCTAGGTTTCCACTTACTTCAACTAGCCCAAATTGAAAACAAAGCAATTAATCATCGGGCATAAGAGGCCAAATGGAAAAATTAAGAAATATCGTCCAAAACCATGAATAAAGTCAGTGAGGGACCCGAAGAGCAAAAATAACAATTTTTTAAATCAATTTTAGGGTTTTAATAATAGAGTAGACATTGTTAAAAACCTTAAATTATAAGTAATCACTTTTATTGGCACTGTTTTTATTTAAAAAACAGTCAATCCAAACGAATATATTTCCGTATTCATTTTCACGCAGAAGTTTCACCGCAATTAATGTCAAATATTTTCTTAGTCTCTCAAATCAATTTCATTCATCTCAAAATACACCCTCCCTTGTCTCTTTACGCTGCTTGGGACATTCTAGATTGCACATATCTAAGCAGTTTATTAATTTTTATGGAACGAAGTCTCCAGAGGGTTTTAGTATGACCTATTATTTTTTACGGTGCTGAAGTTTATATTTATACCCGAAGGCAATCAATCGGAAAAGAATAATTACAAGAAAGTGATGAAAATGTTGAGAATGTATTTATTCCTCAATTTGTTGAATTGCTGATTATTTGGGATTGACGAATTAAGAGGAGCTTCCCTTCCTCTCGATCGATCATATTTTGTCTTCTTAGATGATGCATTACATATTTAGAATATGGGTTTAATTTAGAAAATAGAACTATTTTAATTATAATCAACATCAAACTTCACTGGTTAGCACGTGATACGTTGGAAATTATTCAAACATATCTTCCGTGGGATCGTAAATTTTTATATTCTTACGCTTCAAAAATATAACTTAGCATTAATCCTTAAGATCGCGAAAATGCGAAATTGCAATTGATATAAGATACTTTTTGCAATCTCAAATATAGAAAGTTTATCCACAAAATTAAATAATTCATTACTAACTTTATGGTATTCCATTTGAAGTTTTCTTGGATATTAACTATTACTTACACCATTTATTTTTTAAATAGTTCGACCCGGGTTTTGATGAATTAATATCAACTTCAGGCGAAAATTACGAATTATGATTATTTGTGCCTGAATATGATGATAATTCATCGAAACACGGGTCGCGCTATTTAAAAAAGAGGTGGTATAAGTAATCGTTCATATCCAAGAAAACTTAGTTTATCCACAGTCATTTAATCGTTATCGTTGCGGATAAGTGCAATTGTTATTTTTATTTTAGCAACACGAATTTCCACTACATCTCGATTGAATCGGTTGATACTGTATAGAAACTTAACGTCTGAGAAAATAATGAGGTAAAATTTTTAAATATGAGATCGGTGGCGGCGGGGTAACGTCCTCGCCTGCCAAACAAGAGGTCGCGGGTTCGAATCCCGCTTGGGTAGATTTCCCCTGTCCAGGGCACGGTTGTTCGTGTACGTTTAATTGTTAAATTTGTTGAATACCCCGATATAAAATGGCCAACATGAGCTGTATTCGGTGGTTTGAGGATAAAATAAAAATAAAAAACACAAAAATGTTGCATGTGGCCTACAGTTTGATTAAGAACTGGTGAACCTTGGGAGCAAACAATTTGTTGGATATCAGAGCATATTTGATAATTTATTGCAAGACGAGCAAAGTGTATTTGCTATATGTATCTATTTATTTATATCCACAAACCACGAAAACAGCTCGCAATGCCCTTTACAACGAGGATCCCTACAATTATAAACGGTAAAAGCACTAATACCTATGCTCTGGATAGAAGTAATATATCCAAACAGTACTTGAATCCGCGAACTTTAGATTAGAAAGCGATGACTTTACCGCCACTGAGGCCGGTAAAATACATTAAAATCATTTTATCTTCCACTAATAGTCATGCTGAAATTTCTTCTCTCATAGCTTCAAAGTCTATCAAATGGGCATGAAAATGTATATACCAAGATATTATAATATAATATTATATTATATATACCAAGATATTAGAATATCTTGGTATATACATGGTCGTGAAGGAGGACTGACGAAGGAAGTCCCTCAAGATCTCGTTCAAATTTTACTACTAGATAATCAGTAGATACCCGTGAATTGTATTTTTTATTGCAGCTGCAAACGCTCAATACTTTTCAAGATATATTTTAGCGACAGAAAGTGAAACGCCTCGAGTTATGCAATCCGCAGCAAAACGATATACGTCATTGTCTGTGCTCTTCATCCTAGCAACGGAGTACAAGGGCCTATTATTTTACTGCGGGTTGTATAAAATTTAGGTGCTTTCCAGGAAGAGAAAAGTTTCTCCCGCCATTTCGAGCAGCGACTTGCTGTTCATCCTCAGGGGATCTTCTGAATAAAATTGGATGGACTGGATTGGATCTGAAAAAAAGGATGAACAGCAAATCACTGCTCGAAACGTCAGGAGACATGGAGAACATTAAGGAGTCTAAAACCCGGGAAACTTTTCTACACCTAATACACCCGGAAAACCTTAGATCATACATACTTTCGTGGTTCTCTCCGTCGCAAATAACTCAAAAAGTATTGAGCGTTGGCGGTTGTGACAAAAAATACACCTCATGGATATCGAAGAAAGATTTCGTGCATTCCCGGCGAATGGACTTAGTGAAGAGTTCTCGGGATCGACACCGGGTCAGGAACTCCATATCTGACGACGTGCCGACTCCGACTCGGTCATCGACACGTCGGCAGATATGGATTTCCTGACCCGGTGTCGATCCCGAGAACTCTTCACTAAGTCCATTCGCCGGGAATGCACGAAATCTTTCTTCGATATCCATGAGGTGTATTTTTTGTCACAACCGCGATCCCGAGAACTCTTCACTAACTCTTGGATATCCATTTCCTATCACCTAGAAAAATTTGACGGAGATCTAAGTAGTATTGACACATGAGCGACTTTCCTTGGGGTTCCTTCAACACTGCCAATTTGAACTTATTAGTTCCAAAAGTTTACGTAATTTGTACATAATTTCAAATTCTTTTTACTGTTGGATAATTTCTAGAGTTCTGTCATATTCATTCGATAACCCTTGATATATGTATATCTACGACCATCTCATCCCATAGGTCCAGGATCCCTTCTGTTCTAAATTATCGATTGTTTTTATCGCGCCGATTTTTTTTAGCCTCGCGTGATGCGGGATAGAACCATTTTCGCCCTGAAATCCATTCGCCCCATTCCCCTCAGTCCATCGCTTCGCTCGCCCTCTCCTCTTTAGCATTTCATACCGAAATGTCGGAGTGGCCCGCTCGGGGCCGCCGCAAAATCCTATCAATAATTCGACAAGAAAGCCCCACGTGGCCGCTTTAAACCTATCGCTGTCCTACCGCCCGATGCAAGCGAGACCAAATCTCGATTGAAAAGACAAAAAGTGAGGAGAACCCACGTGTCAGCGTCGATGTTTCTCGATTGGTGCAGCGGGGGGGCTCTTTCCTCGTCGAATCCATTATCATCAATACTTTTTATTCTTCACCAATGTATCGACGTCACGGGAATGGGCGAGTTTCCATATTTACGTTGGCGTTAAGTAAACTGCCGACCAGGCGACTTTGCTAATTTTGCGGGCGTTGCTTCGTGAAAATTTTAGCAGCTCTAATGTAGTGAATTTTTCCTTGTTGATGAGTCAAAATACCTAATCATAAAGCGACCGTATCGCCGACATATACGATAAAAACAACTCTTTATCTCATTTTCGATTCACCGAAATTTCTCTCCCTTTCAGCCGATTCAAATATACATACAAATTTTCGTTTACGGCATATTTCATTCGTTCCAGTGCACAAAACACTTTGATGCCATTGAATATTTCAGCATGGAAAATTTTGATAGAATAATAATGACAATGCACCTTCAATCGACCCATACTTGAACAAAACCTCTCTCTACTGCCCATGTCCTAAAAATGCACCAAGTAATCCTTATAGATACACCTATTTGCTTGATAGCTTGCAGGCAGGGTTCCCCTCTCCCCTACCTCACCCCAGACCAACGGTCACTTTAAAATTTCCCTACCCTCCTTTCCACCCCACCTTCCACCCCCAATTTCTCAAATTTTTGCGAGTGTGCATTTTTTTAATATATATTGGTATAGTTAATTTCTTGGTTTAGTCTTGATAATGCTGCAGTGCAGCGAAACATGTCTTCTGTAGTTTAATAAATTTTCATATTGAAAGTACAAAGTGTTATACTTCATATCTCATAATGGATCTCCACAAAGTATCTGCCTCATCCATCCAATTCAACTAAACGGAAATATTTACCTTTATTAATATAATCATGTGATTGAAATTATGCCACCGTGTGGTAAAACGCGTAGTGCGAGTCTGAAATAAGTCGGTGGAAAGGAATTTATTTCTTCATGAGTATCCAAAATTTCCACTGTCTAATTAATTTCCACAATTTGCACCTGAATAAATCAATTTTATGTGGGTATCCGTAAGGACTGACGACCGGAAAATAGAACCTGCCAGTTGTCTGGAGTACTATTTAATCGATTAAAAACTATCCCTTCCGTGACTATGCCTAGAGAACTTACGCGAACGAGTGTGTGTGATATCTCAGGTACCCCATTTATAATTCATAAATCATACGTTGCATTTTAGTCTTACATGTGATTAAACAAAAAGTTGCCATGTTGTAGAATATTGGCGTCATTGAAGTTATAATATAATAAAATTTATTGCATTCGACTTTTTTCCCAGCACTCATATAACAAACATGTTTTTTTTCTCACCAACAATTATGCATGGTAACTCAGTTATCCCAACAATAAAAATTGATGTTTTCAAATCATTCATCGCCTAAATAAAGACAAAGTGGTTGAGCTTGAGCACAAAATATATTAGAGGGAAAAAATGAAAAATAAATTTTTTCACAAAATTAACATAATTTGGGTTGAGTTACTCATCCACGGAAGGTTTAAAGTGATTTTGCAGTTCGGGTAAATATGTTCGGTATGATGTGAATGCATCGACACGCGTCATGAAGTGTAGTGAATGAAGTTTTTAAGTGAAACCTGCGCAATCTCTTTCATTTGTGATTCCACTTCACCTCAACGGACACAACCAGTTTTAGTCCGTGGTCCAATGAACAAAAATTTGCGACTCGTTCTCTCTCAGTGGCGGAGGAAACTTCTTTATCTTTTGCGCACGATGACTTTGGTATGGAGAGACAGCATATGTGGTAGCCGGTGGGGACGCGATAGCTTTAGTGTAGCCCACATCGGCCGAGTTCACGTGAGGCCTTTTCCACGCGCAGCGCGGCTTTCGGAAGCGCCATGAATATTTCCCCGAGCGACCTGCGGAGTGACTGCTGAACACCGCGCCCCGTCAACACACTGCCGTCTCCCCAAACCTCGATTCCGCTTACATTCATGAGGCATGGGCGGTACATGATCGGGGACGCGTCGAACGTATTCTCAACGCCACACAGACTTGTGCGACATACAATATGCCTATCAAAACGTAGCGACGCCATGTACTATATGTAAAGGAAGCTGGAATGGGATGAAGTGGAATAAAAAATCGATATTTAAAAAAAATTATTTTATTTATCATTATTACGCATTACCTACAATCAAAATAAATAATCAGGCAATAGTGCAGAATAAAATTGATGGGAAAGTTGGATTACAAATTATCTGCCAAGAGAAGTATTCTGCAAAGCTAAGCTTGTGGTATCGTGTATAGTTAGGCTTAAATCTAACGTAAGATATTTCTCATAATAATATCACAGTGATTCCCGCTAAATTATTGATACGTTTGATTCTTTATTAGAGACAATTTCAAGGATGAAGTTTTCTCTCATCACGCATCGATATAGATGAAAATTTTCTTCTAATTTCGGAAACTTGAATCATTTTTATAAATTTCCAATCAAACACCACTGTTCAAAATTTAGTCAAACACTCATTTTAGTAAAAGTTGGTATATACGTTTCTCTTGTAATAAAATGC
Source organism: Ischnura elegans (assembly GCF_921293095.1). NCBI lineage: Eukaryota > Metazoa > Arthropoda > Insecta > Odonata > Coenagrionidae > Ischnura > Ischnura elegans. The sequence continues at coordinate 125,811,081 of NC_060247.1, forward strand.
TAACGTTTGATGCATTTCATGAAAAATCAGAAAAAAAACTGACCAGGGAGTAATTTTAAATTACGGGTTTTCGTGAATACTTGGCGCCACCTTTTTCGGGAAGAAAATGGCGTAAATAGATGCTTGACGACATATTTTTATATTTAATTTAAATATTAAAATTGGACCGTAAAGTTGTTTGAGTAGTTAAAGAAAATTTTAAAGTACTGCCTTGATCGTCGTATTTAAAATTTGTTATTTTGTTATAAATTGGGGATACTACCATTTAATATAAATTTTTATTAAAGTCTAACGAGTACAAGTGCCAAATTCAGTTCAATTCGGCGTGGATTAACCCACGCGGAGACGCGTCTCATCATGAGGTAAGGCGAAATAATAGCTTTGAATAGAATCATAGAAAGTTGTTGTCTTAAAAGTTTGACACACCCAAGTATTGGCTCCATACCTCCCCCAACCCCTGACGTTCGACCAATTATTACATCAACCTTTCCATCAACGAACATTACAACGCTCAATATTCCAATCTTTTTTAACATTCTCCTTTGAGGAGGCCAGCTTGGCAGGAGAAACACCTGGTGTCAGGAGATACTTCTTGGGCACTTACTACCCTTCTACCTTTGCCAACTCCCGTGTGTTTGACGGTCACTGTCGTAAGCGAGAGCTTCACAAACCTGTGTGAGTGAGTGCGTGTGTCCTACGCGGACATTTGTTCCTTGGAGCAAATCCGCGTGGTGCGTGAGTGAGCTGCGCGTTTGTATAATACCTTAGTGTTTTATCTTGTTTTCGTTCATTACTCCCCTTGTTAGCATTATAACTTCTCACCCCACTCTGCCCACCGAAGAGTACGGCCCTGTGGAATTAATTTTCTTTCAACTGTTTAAAGGCCGTAGTTCGTTCAATTACTTATATTAAAAGTTTGCCTAAAGGACCGTGCTCTTTTAGAAATTACGACATCAATAGCTTTCAAATCCTTAGGCTATCGACTTTAAGGAAAGAATCAAATGGAGACTCGTATTTCACAGGATCAACATGACTAAACCTAAGTTCCGCTTTTGAAACGTATCTCCTGTTAGAAACGTATCATGAGAGCCGGACCATACAGACTCCCATTTGCGTCAAGGCCGCGGACTGCATTTCCATGCGTTCGTCTCCTATGCTGTGCTGCAACGGAACACGAGTGCATCCACTGCTGTGAGTGTTGCCTACCGTCAATGTTTTCTCACACGCATCAGCGCCAGAGGATACGAGAAGATGGTGCTCATGAATTTCATCTGTCGATGGCCAAATTTCTGACAGAGACAGTTGCTAGCTGTTGGATACGTTGTGGGTTTAGAGAGGCAACCGGCTCAGCATCCCATTTCTATTTTCCGTATTAGCTTCGCTGTATTTATCATTAGCGAGAATTTTTTATCCACAAATTTATGGAATTCTCTCCTGGTGGACTTATAACTTTTTTTTTACATTTTAAAAGGGTCATTCGAAACGAAACTCTTTACCTACCTTCATCGTAATAATATTTTATTATTTGGTTTTTAAAAAGTATTTTGAGCTGTTTTTCACTGTTTTGTTTTTTTCTTGGGTTTATTCGATTTCTTGGGCAATGTTGATTGTAAGTTTCAGCCTTTTGTTAGAGTGAAAACAAAAAAGATTTTACAACGCTGTATTGCTTGTTTCTTATATATCTTATGCATTTGAATGTCAAGGTTGATAAAGAGAAAAGTTATGCCTAAGAATTTAAAAATTCATGAATTAGAGACCACTTAGTTCTTAAATATTTGTTATTTGTTGTTTTGTATAATTTTTACTATTATATCAGACAACCACTGTTATTGTTATTGATGATTAGTGTCTTGGGGTGAAAGTCCTTAAGAATTAAATGCAAAAATTTGGCCACCTTTCGTTACATTTTTATACCTTCTTCAGGGCTACGAATGAATATGATTACATTAATTTGATATACAATGGCACGAAACGTTATTACAATGTTTTTTACAGACATAAAATGAAAATAACTCAATTTTAAATTAATTAAATATTAGAGAAAAGAATTTTAATATACCTTTTTTGAAATTAATATGATTTTCATATTGATTATTACTAAGCTACTACAAAGTGCAGTTGCATTATTGTTAATGTTCATGTGGTGCTCTTAGGAGTAATACACCCAGAATAATTGAATAATAATATTATTATGATTATTGATATTAATATTAATTTATTGACGCCAATGAGGTAATTCTTTCAGTTCTGAAATCGCAATTCATAAAAATTCGGTAAATGGAAGGAATATATAAGTCGCAACGAAACTAAATCCTCCCCAATCTCGTAACTTTTAAGTAAGGAATCGCAGAATTTGCCACCCTTCTTTAATGAGTTGGAGACGTCATCAGAGTAGTGGTTCCTTTTGTCGTACATTGACAAACAATCATTGGCGGGTGGCGGGAATCGTTCACAAGAATCTAAAGAAAAAATTAACTCTATTGAGGCCACATAGGCAGCATCTTTTTGGTTTTAGAAACGTTAAAATTGCCTTTTTTCTTAAATACGATTAGGTCGGACGGCTGTGACTCCAGCTACTCCAGCCTAATGAGATTCTGCGTTATCTATTCGTACGGAGGTTTATCTATGGATACGTTCACAGGTGAAGAGAAGTCAAGAGTGGAGGCATTTAAAAAATGTGGTGCTACCGAAGAATGATGAAGATAAAATGGAACGATATATTAAGTAATGAGGAAGTGCCTCCTTTTAAATGCCTCCACTCTTGACTTCTCTTCACCTGTGAAGGTATCCATATATAAACCTCCGTACGCAGAATCTCATTAGGTTCTACTCTTCTCTTCTACTCTACTCTACTAGAGTAGAAGAGAAGACAAGTCTTCTAAAAACCTTTAAAAAAAAGACGGGACAGCTTAGGTGGCCACAATATGAAAACAATCACAAAAGGACAGGGGGATGGAAAAAAGGGCAAAGGATGGCCTCGCGTGAGCTGCATAGGACAGATTGTAAAAGACGCACAAAAGAAGAAATACGTTGCTATGACAAGTTTAGTGGATGGAGGGGCGGAATGGAGAGCTGCGTCAAACCAATCTTAGGATTGTTGACTCATGATGATGATGACGATTAGGTTAGGTGGGTATATTACGGATATGGCTTTTTAAAGTTGCGTGCATAGCAAGTGCATTCGCTGCCGTAAGCCAATCCTGCAATGCAGCAATCTTCCTGATTGGTTTAATGATAGAAAAGGGGATTTGAATCACGTGAACAATTTTTTAGCACCTATTTAGTTTTATTTAATTTTTTTTAAGACAATTATGAATAAATGAATTATAAAAGAAGTTTTAGACCACATAGCTTGCGCATTTTTCCCAGCATAAACTTTTTATATTGTATAGTAAAAGATTTAGTGATCATGAGTTTTTTACTTCATAAAAAAATAATATGTCAAGAATAAATTTACCGATATTTCATACAAACATTTGGGAAGCTATGCTGGCCACTGACGAAAACATGTGATGGGTCTACTTTCCCAGAATGCATACTTGCATGTTATATGAACAATATTATAATTTACAACTATAATAAATTTTTGCAATGAACCAATTGGGAGTAAAGTTAATAGAATAAAATTTCACTCAATAGTATTAAGTAAATGAACTACACTTGGTTGAGTGAGTAGCCTTTGCATTATCATTTGGAAATATTTATGTTTAATATTGCTTTTGGCCTTTTCATTCTCTTTTATCATAATATATACCTTAGGTCCTACATGCAGGAAAGATTTTACCATGGTATTTTTGATTACACTGAATTTCCACAAAATAAATTAGCATAGGCAAGATAAATTGGCCAATATAACCACTGTTATTATAATAAACACCTTAGTTCCTATGTAAGAAAAAATTTTATAGAGTTTTCTTCGGTAAAATTGGATGACAAAATAAATGAGTGTAGGAGAGGTAGGAATTTCCTTTTGAGGTTACGTCGCTGGCGTACAGGCGATTCTAGGGCCTTCCCGCAATGCAGCAATCTTCCTGATTGGTTGAGTGATGGAATCGGGCATTCGGATCGCGAGCTCAAGTTTTGAGCGCGGAGGTTCGTTCCGTATCCGGGGGATGGGCCCACCGACTTCCGATAGCCTCCCCTCCTCCCCCCCAACCTCATCCTACAGAACCCCGTGGCCTTTATCCTCCCCAAGGGCTCCTGCTTCTCGTCTCCCACCCGCCTGTATCTGTCTATCTGGAGGCATTTACGACATAGATGCTTACCTTACTAGCGAGACCTGACATCCTCCCTCCCCCCCCCTTCTCTTAACTCATCCCTGCGATCCCTCCCCTTTGCGAGTTCCCTCCAGCGGCGCCGCCTGACGTCTGCCCCTTTTGAAACCATGGAAACGAATTCTCGAAGAAATGCGTACTCAGTTCGAGAGAGTAATCCTACATTAGCCACGAGTTAGAATGCTACTTTTATCCCATTTGAAAATACAAAAAGTTCTCTCTCCCCTTCAATATATTTTGTGAATTGGTGGGGCCTGGTGGCTTCAAATTAATTCTAGACGGAGTTAATTCTCTTTACGGAACAAAAATGTGACTATTGAGCTTGTATTGAGTTGAGTTTTATGATCATCGATATTGATACCTCATCTTCCCGAAATCATTCTTAGCTACTAAAATTTAGCCTAGGGCGGAAATAAGGTCGTATATTACGCTGGAACCAAAGCAATGTTATTTCATTTGCTCTCCTACGTGATACTCAGATCATGAATTCAAGAATGTTGCATTCATCAATGTTAGGGAAGTAATCTTGCCAATCCGCTCTGAAGTGTGCACAATATCAAATTTATGCCAAAAAACTTTCTCTTTTACATCAAAATGAATTTTCCGATTAAAATAATTATTTTATTCCCACATTACTATGATCCCCTGCAAATACAGGTATTCCTGGACTTACGATCCGAATAGGTTCGGAATACTTGATCGTGGGTCTGCCTCGGTGGCGGCGCGGTAAAGTCCTCGCCTGCCAAACCGAAGGTCGCGGGTTCGAGTCCCGCCTGGGTAAGTTACCCTTTCCCAGGGCATGGATGTTTGTGATTATTAAATGTTATCAACCCCGATGTAATGGCCGAACAGTGCTGTTTTCGGTGGTGTGTGAAATAAATAAATAAAGTTGGAAATGACGCTACAAAAATCACTTACAAACGATTTTAGTTTGTAAGTGATTTTTGTAGCTATCCTGACTGACGAAGATACACTCCATTAAGTGCACGTACTTTTTACTCTAGACACTTTTGCATAAGTACAGAGAAACGAGCGCTCCCAGCGGGCTTCCCCCGCTTTTTTTCAATGCAGGTCCACAGAGGGATAGGCGCGTTTCTAATTTTAAAATGTAGAAAAAAAAGGCAGGGTCTTATGTACAAATTTAATTGGAATGTTAATGTACAAATTGAGGTCAGAGGACCTCTTTAAACACAACGTTGGAATGAATTACACTTTCCTCTGTTAAACGCACATGATGACTCATACTTCCGTATCAACAGGAGACTTGAATGTGCAATCAGCCGCATTTTGATAAAAGTTATTTAAAGAATGCGAGATATTGTTGCAAATGAACAAATGTATCAGTTTGTTTGCCGTTAACGTCAGGAATATCTACCGGTTATTGTTTTTTTTAATTATTTAAAAACCAATTTTAGGAAACAATAGCAATATTTAGGAAGTAAGACATGCCGTCACATGTTCTCTGATAAATTCTGTGCATTTTGGTAGAGTTTGGTTGCGTATAAGTTGAGAAAAAGGTATCTATACAGAAGAAATAATATAGAAGATTTATCACTGAAAAAAAAAGCAAAAATTGTGAAAAAAACACTGCTATAATATGCGAGCGATTATCGTGGATTTTCAAGAAGAAATATTGTATATTTAATAAGAAAACTTATTTAAAAAAGTAATATAAGCTTTAACTTTGGATGGTCGCAAGTCGAGGGGTGTATCTATGTATCTTTTGATTTCTCCCCCTATTCGACTCTAAAAAGGTCCAATTTTGTAATTACTTTTGTAAAATTGCTGGTTTTAATGACATCGCATCATAATCCAGCACTCTTGTTGAATTCATGTCATTTAGGGACAGAAAGAAGCTAATTACGATCGAAGAAATCATGTCTTCAACATCGCGTAAGACCTTTCGAATTTTTATATAACCTTGTGAGTATGCTTCTTTAAAAAAAAAAACTTTTAGAATTAAATGGAAGAAGCACGAGCTAACTCCCCGATGATTTTTACGAACTCCCGACACGAGTTATACGTTCGACGCTTGCCAGATACCCGGCCCTTCGCGCCTTCATCACCTGATGATTGCCTGACGTGTGCATAATAATCTCGATACCCTCCTCCCTTCCTCCTCATCTTCAAAAGGATGGATCCATAACACGCGCGGGCCCCCAGGCGGGCGGCCGCCAAAGCCGAAGCCGGAAAGCCCGTCGTTACGGAGTGACGTTGAGTCCCAGCAGAATCATGTTTATTTACTCCGCTTGTCGCATTCTTTTTACGAAACCCCTACCTGTGCTGACGAACGCACAAACCTACTTCCCCCCCCACCGAACTCGTCTCTCTTTTCAACCAAAAACAGAGATAACAGCCCTTTCTGCCCTTTTGAAATTTCCAGTTCAACAAATTATGAATCCAAATATTTCTTAATCCTGGATTCCTTTGGCTATTATGCTCTATTTCAATTGTTGTGGGTCAAATCTAATAAAAAATTGGCTATATAATCGATGACGTTTCATAAATTCTTTTTTTTTAATCCTTAGACGTGTGATGTTATTTCATACGGCCCGTGTTATGACGACCTCCTGGACAGATCATAATATTACTGCGTTGAGGCCTTAGATACAGCCCGGCTTATGCCCTTTTGCTCAGATGGGAATCGCCCGAAGCCATACGTATGACCCGAGGCCGTAGTTATGGTCCATTTCGGCCTGGCTGTAGGACTATTGGAATAGCCCCACAGGTCGTCAAACGTTAACATTGCAGTAGCGTGTGCGAATTATTTGTGGAAAAAATAGGGAAAATTTGTACTATATCATGGTAGCTAAACAAAAATTTATAATTTGATGTTGACCAATTAATATGTGATAACTAAAGAGGAGACTTTAAATTGCTCAAATTTTTCAATGAAATTGAATAATGATTTAAAGGTTGTCGCACGGAAGAATGGTTTCCTCGGTGAGAAGTGTCGATATTATAATGTGTGACATCTGCCATTCAAATGCCGCATTCATATCTAGTTCAGGATTTCGAGAGTATGTGCACATTTCATGCGATTTTTTATTGATCACAAAGTATCTGTCTGCGACAAATAATTTAATCGCTTTTCATTTGAGTTGAAAGGCAACTGTAGATTTAAAAAATTTATTTATTAAAAATATTTAAACCCGTTTTTATAAAATGCATCTGTGTACTTGGTGGGCGTAGTGCCTTGTCGAATTAACACCAAGTTAAGGAACTTATCAGATGCCCAATCATCTTAAGCATGACCGAATAACTCTTACATATTTAAAAATAACATCCTGACATATTTTAAATCTCCCTTTCAATGAGTGCTGCCTGCACCGTGCTCCTCAGCTCACAGTGGCAGAAACGATAAATGACAGTAGGTACTGTTTAATAATGTATAAGGCCAATCAAGGTACATTGGCATATCTTCCTCCAAACATTAATACGCTTTCATCTCTGTACTAACGAATTCCTGAAGTATGAATATTTTATATTGCAAATATTTCCCCATAGCTGTCTCAAAACATTTATTATCTCTATTTGATATCATATTTTTCAGCATATATTTGAATTTTTTCCGGTTGCTACGTGGTTTTGATAAGCCTAAAAAATAAAAGCACCGCAAATAATAAATCAAAAAATTTCTAATAATTTATTATTCTTGTACTTTCAATAATTTTAACATGAGGGAGGCTAAAAATATGTTTTCCTTATATTTTGGGATATAATTTGTGGCGTTAATTCGAGCTTATTTGTTCCCAAATGAATACCTGAATGAACCTGAGATAAAGTATGTAACAACACAAATTTATCCAGTTTAACGAGAAATATTTTCTCCGTTTTACTAATATAATGTATCTTTTTATACTATCTATTAATCGGATGATCACTTTTTTATTTCTAATTAAATTGAAGTTAATACATGTGGATGAAATTTTCACGACAAAAATTGTAGAAAAGTCCTTTTTCAACTCCTTGGGCGTGCAATGTTATTTCATATGGCCCGTGTTATGACGACCTACCAGTGAAAATGGTATGGACTGAAAATTGGGGAATAAATGCATTCCTTTCAAATATTTCTCTTGAAGGATCATCTTTAACAAAACAAAGAATGAAAATTGATCCTGGTTAGTCATGTGTTCACCAACGGCTTTGCGATGAAATTTTCACAAAAAACTAATTGCATTAATTACATCAGCATTTTTCAGTATATTTTATGGTGAAGTTTTTCGGCTATTCATATTTTGATGTCGTAATTTTTTTCCCATTCAATAATAAATACATGCAGTGGCGGATGTATGGGGGAAGGCTAAGGGGGCTCCCCTTGGGAATTTACACTAGATAGAAGTTTATAGGGAGAGTTGTTTGTTATAATTAATTATATTTGCTATTGTATTTTAACAAGGTAACATTTTAAGTAACCTATGGCAACAAAATGGAAATTGAAAAACATGATTACCCCGGGCGATTAATAATACTTAGTGAGTATAGTTGTGGAATGCTTCCAGCTGAGTACTTGTTGTTTTTTTGTTTACAGCTCGTTTGAGTATATTTAAGCAGCTTTTATTTTCGAGTTTTAAACTAGTTGAATACCTCAGGTTGACCGCAATGTTCTCGACTAAATTCTTTGTGCAAAATTAATTTCATGCCGTTACCACCGTGGGCACAATTTAGGACATAGCTAACCTTAAATTAATTAATTTAACCAGGAAAAAATGTACCTTAGTGATCAATCGAGGTTGACTGTTGAACTTAATGTTTTTCGTGGCAGTGTTGCTATTTCTTGAAAATGGATTCGATCATTTATATTTACCAATAGAAATCAATGTTGTAATGGAATGTAAACCATTAACGGTCTTCGCATAAACCGGAGCGCAATCGCAAAATATATATCATTGTGTACATTCTGTAACCTCGAAACGATGTTCAAACTTTTTGCAATCATTTCAAGTCGGAAAATAATCTTTAAAATTGCGTGTTGAAAAATATTTTACACCGCTGGAATTAAGCTGAGAGCTGCCAGAGTGTAGATGGCTTGACATGAGTTTTTCAGCAATTAATAATAAATTTTTAGAGCAACACAGGTAACATCTATTCAGAACCTCATAATATTTCCAAGTCCGACAGAAATTATAAATTAAGAGAGCAATTTTACGAACGGGTAGTCAGGTGAACTTTTTTTTCCTCCGAACAATAAAGGACTTAAATCGGTGTTAGGTGAGACTCAGTAACCGCATCCCCGCTTTTTATCAGTGGCTGGTGAGCTAACACCTTTTATATTTTTTAGTTTATTTATTTATTTATTTATCAAATTGTCCACACCCAGCATAGTTTGCCATTTTATAGTGGCACACTTTAACAAACATAAAAAGCACAAATACAATCAAACATAAGTAATTTAAAATAATAACAATACATTGAAGTAAACTTATTGACCTTATGTGTTTCTATTAAGGTAGGAAAGAGCGCGGTTTGTAAAGGAGTGGTTTGGAAAGGAGAACGGGTCAATGTGATCTGGAAGGGAATTTATGAGGGAAGAGAGGCGGGAGAGGATAAGAGCGAGAGAGGTTGTCGATGGATAACATTAGAATACGATCACAATATTGGGTAAGGCCTATTTTGTTCTCTCTAAGTTTAGCGCCAGAGGTAGTGCCAAGACTCAACACACCTGGTGGCATTATGCTGCTCTTCGATGGAATGTTGCAGTTGAAACTGCATATTCGAAGGCTATTTCAGGATATTAGACATCGATATTATCCGGACACCATTTCATGTATTTGAGCTGTTTATATCTCGTCGATTCAGTGGGTAATCGCTATGGGACAATTGAGCATGTACTCCCAGTAATAATGACCCGTGAATTAACCATAGATCTTGCTCGAGATATGCCCTCATTGTGATGGCTCAGACCTTGTCGTTCAAGGGAGGAAACCAGCTGTGGCGCTCCTGTTGAATTTTTCACGTTTCACCTGGGATGTTGGCCGGAATCCAGAAAGAAAATTCTCCGCTCAAAACTCGCTTCTTACGATGAATAAAAATCCCTGCAGAGATATCTCGGGTACTGCAAGATAAGACCTGCATGCTTCGTGGAATACAATGGATAGGTAGGTTCTGCTGGAACACGGCATGAAAATCAATGGAAGGAAAACGAAAATTAGATTAGCCGTGTCAAAAAGAAGTTTGATGGGCGAACTCACGAGTGCGGGATGCTGTAGTCAATAAAATACTTCAATCATTTGGAAATTTGTATGATATAAAGCCGTGAATAACACAATGTAAAAATGAGATAAACCTTTTCGCAAAAGTGAACGTTATCTGAACAATTCTGCCTTCTAAATACGAATATGGTACTGAAAACATCATATATTATAAATATTGCCATTAAGTTCATATTTATTAACATGCTTGAGTCCCTCCACATTGATCCTGAATCAACTCAACGCTAATCAAATAGTAACACTTAACTATTATTGAAGCACAAATTTGAAGTAAAATTAATACATTGTCAATTAAAAGGTTGTTTATTTCGACTTTTAATGATTGTATTCACACTAATTAATTTTTTTTCAACGGACGTCCAGACACGGAATTTCAGTGTTTTTTTCTGATTTCCGCCCGAAAACATCATCTTTAAGACTCTTTAGAAATTAAAAAAAATGACACTCAAAATTTCATAATTATTTAAAAATTAAAGGCTTTCGAATCAGTCGTATGAAACCTCATGTTATTTCACTTGAATTTGATGTTTTTTAATGATTTTTAAAACGATTTTTGTGTATTCTCTTCTTATTTTTTTAGTTATATTATTGTAATAAACTCTTTCGTAACATTTATTTATGTAAGCATATTGTATATCATTGTATTTTATATTGTTCTCATGTTTTCATTCATAGCCCTGATGATGATTTTAAAGAAACTGAAACGTTGGCCAACAACTTTATTTTTAACTTTTTTGCATCATATACATTTGTCCTATACTCCAAGAATTATTTTATGTTTTTTAATGTAAATTCGAATGGGTGGTCTTAGAAATATTCGTCTCCAAATTCGTCCGATTGACTTTACAACTTATAGTGAGGATTAGTCAGATGCTTGATCTCTTCACAGAACGTCACGGATTGACCAATCGGTTGGTGCGGCTCGGGATATCAAACACCTCATGTTCGGTGATCCCGCCGCGAGATAGGGCGTAATGCCTCTCAAATGATGAAGATATTAAGGTTTGGGCGGTCGGAACGCCTAAAATCCGAAGAAGGAGGAGGGCGGGAGCTTTTACTGCGGTGCAACGACGGGCGTAATTAATAAGGTTCTCTCTTGCTCACCTCACTGGAGTCGGCATTCATTGGTTGCCGAGGAGACGGAGGTAGAGGCCCTAACTGTGGGAAGGGGGACCGTGGGTAAAAGAGAGATCCGCTTTTAATGCCTTCCATTTTGCTACAAAGCCCATTAGGATAACACGGGAGGCCTCCTCACTCCTCTCTCTCCTATTAAATCCACCTTCTCCTTCTACTTCTTCTTCTTCTTGCTTGGGTCCTCTCCTCTCTCTCTTCCGCTCCTTATTTTCCTCTCATCCCTCTCCGAAGGCTTTAAATTTCCCCCTCCTTCTCCTCCCCCTGCATTAATCTCACTCCCGCGACCCTCATCCATACCGACCTGTCCTCCCTTGTGTTCAGGCAGCAGTGTTGCCACCTGAGAAAAGTGGGGAAAGCATGATTGCTAAACAAGCATGATTGCTAAAAGCACTGATAATGAGGGGAAATTAAATGAAATTGTGAATATAATAAATATTTACAGTCTTGGAGTATATGTCAGGGAAATGATATGCAAAAATGTTAGCCGAGGATTCGAATTTTTTTATATCTTCATCAGGGCTATGAATAATGGTTACAAAAAAATAGTACATGAACACACGATCGATTAAATCAAAAATAAATAAATTAACATTATTTTATTGTAACCATTATTCATACCCCTGATGAACGCATAAGAAAATATTGAAACGTCGGCAAAAAGTTTTGCAAGCCATCTCCCTGACCTCTACTTCGAGTCTCTGTTATTATTATACAAATTGAGATTATGAAAAGAAATAGATGTGTTGTGATTATTCTATTATTTCTGTTTCTATTATTATCTGTTTCTATTTTCAATCGTAAAAATTTCTAACCGGGGGGCGTGTAAAAAAATTTACTTCTGAGCAAAACATTTACATACTAACACTGTTACTGCCTGGGAAAATTAGGGAACGAAACTAGCATCATTGCTGAAAACACTATGGAGAAATTGAATAAAATAGTGAAAATAACATTCTGCTTCTATTTTCGATTGGAAAATATATTACCACGGAACGTGAAAATAATATTACTTCTTAGGAAAACATTAATTTACTAACAGTTTGATCACCTAAAAAGGTAGGGAAAGAAACTATCTTCATTGCCAAAATATTTTATAGAAATTGTGAAAGTAATTTTCTGTTTCTATTTTATTTTGAAAATTTCTTTCCGGGGAGCATGTAAAAATGTTTCTTCTAAGTAAAGCAATATTTTTTGGCAGGCTGCATGAAAGAAACAGGTGAATACTTCTGTGAATTTGGCTCAAAATTAAGTAAAAGGTCCAAAGTAATCGATACTATGATAATAATAATAAGTGGTGAAACATATACTTCTTTGACTAAGGTAAGCATTTTATATTTTTTAAGGTCGCTAAGGAAAGTATTTATATGAATAGCTCTTTCAAAACTGAACGATGCATGCATCCGCACTTAGACCATTTGATTATCTGCAGTTGGCCCTGCGTTTAGGGAACCATGGAAGGGAATTAGCAAGTTTTTGAATTTAAAAACTTAGTGTGTCTGCCAGCTAGACAAAGACGCATATCCCGAATAAAATTGACTCTTCCATCACATTAAATTTTTAGTCTCACATAACAGGCAGAGTGTTTATGCTCACTATACTCACTTGGATAACAACTTTCTTATTTTTAAGCAAAATATTTTGTGCCCATTTTCCATTTATATTTATTTTTTTTTTCTAATTAGCCGATACGAATCTCTTCAGCCTGAGTAATCCTCAGCTTGAAGTGGTTTCAACTATATTTGAATATAATTTCCGTTATTTATGCATTATTTTGTGAAGAGATTCGTAGGAACCAAAGCGTTTCAAAATGTCAAAATCCGTTGACCGCCTTGGGCATTTTGTGGTTTCCTTCAGTTGGCGGCACTGCCCGTTCGCCCACATTCTTACGGACCTCTCAAATTGTCTCCCCAACCCCCAGATCCGCCCTCCCTATTCATTACGCCTCCACCTTTCCTTCGACATCCTCTTCTCCGGGATATTAATGGCAATTGGAATGATTTGGGGATTGTTAGCTCAACGTCCCATCGTGCTCAAGCATCTGATATGCGTAGACATTTTCTGAGGCTAATTTATCGTTTGCAAACTACTGGAAAAAAGTTAGAGGAAGAGAGATATTTAGCTATCTCTCCCTGAGTTATATGATGTAGTGGTGCGGATAACTACTTTAGCTGTAAGTTGCGTTCTAGTTTATTGCCTTGGAATGGCAATTTCATTCATGGTGGCTTCTTTGTTACGAATTCCAAGAATTGATCATATTAAATTCGAAAAACCTTGACTAAGAGCTAAACATAGTATAATATGTAATTTATATAATTTTTCTCCTGATTCGACTCCTTTTCCAATTAGGTATTTTTATCAGAATGGATTCCTTTTTATAGATTCGTATCGGATGATGGATTCGTATCGTCTAATTAGAAAAAATATAATAAACATAAATGGAAAATGGACCCAAAATGTTTTGCTTACAAATAAGATTAGGTATTTTTATCAGAATGGAGTGGATTTTTGGAGTGGTTTGAGATTTTATAAATGAGCTTCGTCTAATATGTACTGGTGATGGTAATTAAGCTTTCCGGCAAAACCTTCAGAGTCGTTTCCAGGAAAGGCTACAGCCTCACTTATTCCTTAATCACAGCTAAAATCCCACTTAGGTTGTAACCCGTAAAGAAGGTTATTTATTTTAAATGAACATTATTATCAGTTTAAACAAAAGATAATCATGAAACACGCAACATACTTACTCCTAATTGTATGTTAGCGCATCATCATTAGGAAAAGATGGTATCGGGCCGGGAAGATTGAATTTTATTGCTGATTTCTTATATTAACTTATAGTAACTTCATATTGTCCCTGCGGTTTGATGGCAGCCTCGATTCCCCCATTGCGTGTGAGAATCTTTCAAATGCGAATTGGCTGAGCCCCACCTGCTCGCCTCCACTCAGCATTCCAATTTCCTCTCTCTCACCAGCCAATCCCTTTGCTTCCCTCAAATTCCCACCTCATCACAAGAAATATGTTTCGCCGTTTTCCGGAGATTCGCTCGCATCCACTCGCTGCAGATTTCCTCCGCGGCGGCGTAACCCCTCCCTTGCAGCGCATAACTGAACGCATTTATCATACGGCGGCGGTCCCACTCCCTGTACAACCTCTCATCCGTGCTACACTGCCGTGCAATGCCATGTAACATACCTGTACGAATTGTTCACCCCCCGCAAAAAAGGTACTGGAATTTCCACCCGCCGTGTTTCTGACCTTCAAATTCCTCAACCCCGCACCAATATATATTTCAAATATTTTCATCTAACTGCGTCTAGACTCTAGAACTCTCTTCCGCCAAATATAAAGACGTCACAATCACTTCAGTCGTTTAAAAGAAGGCTGTACTCCTATTTGAAGTCTGGGGCTAAATTCAGTCTCCTCAACTCATTAGAGTTATCATCTTAAAGTTGTGATGCTATCAAAACTCTCTACATAAATGTGTGTATGTATGTGTGTGTTCATTACTGTCTAAGTTAAAACTTATATTTTTGTGTTATTAGTATTGAATATTTTACATTTTTGTATAAATATCTACTACTTGTTAGCCTAGCAATAATCTCCATAATGCCTTATTTTTGTCAAAATGCCTTTTATTAAGAGTTAAGCATTTCCTGTATTTTCTATTTTTTGCTCTCATAGGTTTTACCTAGAGCATAATAAAAATAATCTATTCTATTCTAACGATCTGGTCTTTAGATCATTCTTCCTCAATGATTGATCCTCCAAGATCGTTAGAACATTAATGGCTTTGCTTGGTTTCGCTGTTAGTAGGGCCCTCTTCGCTCCTATAGCGTTGGGGTGCGTTTCCCTCGTCCCATCCCTTCCGCTCCCATCCTTTCCCAGAGGCGTCGTCGGCCTCCTGTCGCGGCGGCGCCTCTTTCCTTTTCCCTTCCTCTCCAGCCCCTCCCCGGGTGATCGGGCCTATAAGCCACTGGCTTGGCTCCCGGCCCCGGTGCGTCGTATCCTCGAAGGGTTCGCCCTAAACCCTCATACTCTCTGCCGTGCAATACTATCTCCATCCGAGGAAAGGTGGGCCTATTTTTGCGATTGATCACCCTTGCATATATGCGTAATGCGAAGAAAACTAGAAAAGGTATTAGTGCTCAGAGGTAGATAGGAAGCCAAAACTAGCTTTAGAATTGTCATGGCTAGTCATCAGTCTGAAGATTGTTTTGGCACAACTCTCGCCTCCACTCTCCTATCTGGTAACCTTTTCATACTTGCGTTTTTTATTTCATCCGCGTCAGTAATTACTCGTCGAATACATGCCATACATACAACTTCTTCTTAGGGCTTTCGAAAGAATATAAAAATTTATTCGGAATATTACAAAAGGAAAATTTATATTTAATAGTCCAATTCGTCCATGTGTATCTCTCATCTATTTTATTAAGCCCAGCTGTCTTTTAATTTTAAACCTACTTGGGAATTTTTCGGCCACCGTTCTTAGGGCTTTTTCTCCTTCCTCCCACTCATCTAAGCATTTCCTCATTTCTTTTTTTCGGCCAGTGTGTTTTATCTTCACCATTCTTTGCTGTCGCCACTTTTAAAATACATCCAACCTTGTCTCCTTGTCATCAATATATGGTTTTAGAAATTAGAAGAGGTGAATTAATTCTGTTATTTGAAAGCCAAGTTAAGAGTAACCAGAAGCAAGAGAGAAAGCCCAGGCGAAGAGAACATTCCATAAAACGAAAGATTTGCTTAAAGCAGAATATTTTGGAGTTGGTATAAGGAATCAATTCATCAGAACTTGTTTTTCTATGGCATTGAGGCATAAACGATGTCAGCAGCAGAGATAGGAAACGTGAAATCCAAAATTTAGACCCATAGAAGCATTATTATGGATAAGCCGAGTGTGTAGGAGTATGTCTAAAGAAGAGTTGGAGAGAAGAGAGGAGTCTAATGAGACCTTCAAAGAGAAGTAAATCGGCTATATCTTAAGGCACTGACAGGCTCATTTTTTAGGGAACAAGTGGAGGGCAAGTTTGCTATATCCATGATAAAATCTCAAATGGTAATTTCCACTCTATTTAAGTTAAAAGTCAACGACCGACCATGGTTTCAACACTTTGTGTCATTTTCAAGGTCACCTGAATCTTAAGGGAGTAAATCCCTTCCTTAATTATTTGAAAGAAAATTAAAAAGTTTCCCTTTCGAAATCTCCTTGAAAATTCACTCAATAAGTATTATTAAGAAAAAATAACTCTCATGATAAATTAAATGTGATTTCGGTCGACAAAAATAACGGATCTAAATGTATTTTTTGGCACAAAAATGTTTTCCTTGGATTTAAAATTAAATAGTGTGGAAATTACCATTTGTTTTTATCATGGATAAAATATATTTAACAATTAGAGAAGGATGTGAAAGAGGAGAAAAAATTTCGTGTAAAATGATTAGCTGACTCGAGAATTCAGGGGAGAGAGACGTCAAACTAACCTTAAAATTAATGACCAGTGAATCTTATTTCCACTGTGAGTGACAAATGGAAGCTTCAGTTTGTCAATTGGTTTGATCCTCTTCAATTATTTAACCACATGTATTTTTGAAAAAAAGCAATGGAAAATTATTTTACTGTTCACATGGTGATTCAGGAACAAAAACATTATTTTTAGATATAGCCTAATTTTCATTTCTATTTAACTGTCATTTATTAATTTTTAATTGCCGTAAACCGTATGTTGAGAGCCATGCAGTTTTGACGTTTACATGATTAAATGCTTTTCGAATGCATTGGTACTTTCTCAAATGAATGGATGAAAATTATATCTCTAGTTTAAGAAAATATATTACTGAGCGTTACTGGCGATACATTTTGCCCTAAAATTTATATTCGTAAGCGGGTATTTTTTTCTGACATAATATTTTGCAAATCTTCTCCTATTTGAAATGAAGACTGATATTATATGAAGTAAAAAATGAATGTAATACATTCCATCAGAAACTATCAACAATTCATCGGAATATTGAAAAAGACAAATTAAAATTTAAGAGTTAAATTATATCTGCGTGCATCTCTGATCCATTTTATGTTTTCAGCTATATTTTAAATTTTAACCCCCTTCGAAACTTTGCGGCCACCGTCCATTTTAGGAGTTACCTGAATCTTAAGGGAATAAATCCTTTCCTTAATTATTTGAAAGAAAATTAAAAAGTTTCCCTTCCGAAATAAGCATCTCCTTGAAGAGTCGCTCGATAAGTCTTATTAAGAAAAAATAACTCTCATGATAAATTAAATGTGATTTCGGTCGACAAAAATAACCGTTCTAAGTACATTTTTTGGCACCAAAATGTATTCCCTTGGATGTGTAGGACGTCTTCCCTCACCATTTAACGTGGGTACTATTTACACTACCGTGTTTAAAACTAAAGTAGGTAATTATCATGTACGAACTGAAAATGATAGCTATACCATGACCGAAGTAAGTCAAACTAGTGCCGTATACTCCTTTATCTCATGAAACTTAATTTTTATCTTCCATTTTCATGAATAAATTTCAATCTATTCATCGCCTGATTTTTAATTGATTTTTCTTGATCAAATTAAAACATTTTCCGGGTTGGAATAAAAAAGTCAACTACCTACTAAGTCCATCAACTACCTAGATCAGTGAGGAGTTGGTTTAATTTTTGTTTTAATTTCACAAGCATTTATCACAGCAGACCATGCAAATGAATTTTTTAAAGCTGATAATATTATCTATAGGCGTTGCTTTATCACATGTTGGCAAGATAAATGGATGGGTATTTGTTGAATCATAACACAGGTCATTCGCGGTTACTACGAATCGAAACCCTTCCAAAATATGTTCATCCTTATGAAAATAACTTTCTGAAATTTACGCACATTAGCATTCAAAATATTAACGTAGCAACACCAATAAACACTTTCTTCCACTCACATTTTAAGAGGTAGGAATTCATTGAAATTTTTTGATAGATTCGGCGGAAAATATTGATGTAGGATCTCGAGGAGTGGTTCAGTAGGCGCAACATTATTTCCGGGTTGCCCTCCGCGTAAATTCATCTTCGTAACGACAGTTTCGCCGGCTTTGCAGTAAGCGTCTTGAGGTTTCAAGTGCAAAACTGTCATTATGAAGATGAATCTACGTGGAGGACAACCCGAAAATATAGATGCACTTCGCCAGCGAATATTTCTAGTTTTTAATATTACCCCTTAAAGTTACATTTTTATAAAGCTATGAACCTTGCGTGTGTCATGCGTAATCGAATGCTACGAATTAACCTGTGAAAGTTTATGTCCATTAAAAAAATTTGGTAGGGAGCAGTGATATTTTAAGTAATAACTATGTTTCAACCGGCTAATACCACATACAATTGGCGGAAACTATGTCGTGCAACATTGTGTCAGTACTGTAACAATGCAATAATGATATTTCAAATCTCACAAAAACTAAATTGCTAGTTTGCATTAATATATGATTTAAGTCTGACAAGGGAGAATTTCGATTTAAGCAATAAACATCGTGTCGTATCACCTGTTAAATTGACTTTAAAACCCTGAATTCCAAATTAGATGTAGATAATCCAATCATAAAATGGCTTCTGTATTCGAGTTCGTGTCTCAATTGTTTCTTCTGGAGTTGATCTTCGCCTACAATGTTCCACTGTACTTACGGTACACGTGGTACTAGTTTTCCGCCCTTCCAATTCCCTCCAGCCTCTCTATGTGACTCTGAACCCTGCAAACTATGACTATAATTGGATGCGATGACGATGCGCTACCTTTTCAAGAGTACATCCGCCCGTAGCTGAGCTGCGGTCGTGGATTTTGGGCTACGGAATCCCCACTGACCGCGATGTGGTTGGTCGCTGAACACTTACCGAGAGAATTCCAACTTCCGGCCCCCAGTGAACCAAGCAGCTGATAAATTCACTAGTACCTCGTTCCACCCAAAAAGACACATTTGGCGTGTGGTGTATAAACGTTGGCATTAGCAGTAAAAAATAATTCCATTTTTCAATTCCTGTTCCGCAAACACCAAGGCTCCCGTTCAGCTCTAAACAGTTTTGCGCCAGTTAATCAAATAAACCAACATAGTGAAGATGATCTTTTTGAAAATTATTGATTCGAAATTGCTGGTGAGTTCAGCAGATTTATATTACTGATGTTAAGCTGTCTAAAACCTGTCATGCACTAAAACTTCAATCGTAATAATGGTGGGAAATATCACTAACTCAGAAAGGAGAAAACCTCAAGAATGCAGCAGAAAATATTTTCTCTGTTTCATATCGTCAGTAGGACGGTTGACGATTTAAAAAACTGTTGAATTTGTGGTAAATTTTTTATCGCTAAGTTATTTTCAACCATGTCCAAAATTCAACAAAGTTATGGCCGAAATTCCTTTCCTTTGCCTTTAGAACTATTTGCTGTTAAAATATCATGGTTCCTGTCACTTTAAGCCGTAGAGATTACAATTTAAAATACACTTTGCATAACTTAATGAAAAACAGCTAACAATGCACAAACTTTAATTCACCTCCGACAAATTTCATCACAGAAACCTTGCACCTTGGATGTGTCATGTGTAAACGAATGCTACGAATTAAGCTTTGAAAGCTTATGTCCATTTAAAAAAAACTAGGTAGGGAGCAATGATATTTTAAGGAATAACAATGATTCAAACGGCTGATGCCATATAGCAATTGGCAGAATGTTATGTTGCGCAAGATTTTATTTATTTATTTCACCACCAAAAATGGCACAAAGGCTTTTACATTGGTTGTTACTTAAATAAATAATGGCTAAAAGATAACAAACTATAACACAATAAATAAAAACTAACGGAAAACAAAATTTTTGAGCATATGAAGGGGCGCTATAGATTAGACAACGGTGAATTATTCATTTAATTTCAAGAAATCATTCAATTTCATTCATTTCAAATTGTTTAAATTTAATCCAATCATAAATTGGCTTATGTATTCGAGTTGGTGTCCATATTGTCTCTCCTGGAGTAATCTCTGCAAGTAGAAGTACTTTTATTCCATTACATGGGGTATTTTTAATTGGGGTACATTATTCCTACCTGGGAAAGTTTTTTTTTGTGCATTCAAACTTATTTTATACTTTTCTATATTCTATCGTGAAGTGTTTTGAAAACATCGAAATTACTAGATTGAAGTTCACCAGTTATCATAAAAATGTAAAATTATAACTCTTCTAAACGCCCTCATTACAGACTCCTTCAGACAGATATTTTAATCTCTCATTCATAATGCTGTACAGATGATTTATGCGTCAAATATTCAAATGAGAAATGTTTAACATGCCGAGACTGCAATCATAATAGTTTCAGCTGAAGAGAGGATTGGCCTTAGGGAATAGCCAGATCGTGCTTCGAATATAGAGACGCTGAATCACAAGAAAATTACCACCATCAAGAGAAATTTTCAATTATCTCAGCTCATGGAATGATTTTGAAAGATATGGCCCTGAGCCCTCGACTAAGATGCGCAATATCTACCGTTTCTCGCATGCTGCTTCTCTTTTATTGCTAGAATACACTCCTTCTCTCGAATTTAGCATGCATTGCCTGCAGGCCGTTACATCCTCGCATCTCTTCTGTAACCAATGAACAATCGGCTTGAAAATGAGATGCGTTTATGACTCTTTATTAAATATAGACTTTACTGATGCAGCTCTAAAGTTGGCTGTGATGACATTCTGTTTTGATGGCAATTTTAGCGTCTTTTTCACTCTGTGAAAGAATTTCTCATATTCCCACTATCAAATTCTTATGTGGTGATTATTTTTCGGGTTCATTCCGCGTTAACTCATATTTTACCCGAAAAACAATCACCAATTTCAAACAATCAAAATCTCACCGCGGAAACCTCCGTAATAAATTCTTATTTACTCTGGACCACTTTCTCGGATGTAATGCCTCAGTTTTTCACAGAAAATCTGAAATACTTGAATTCATCGTAAAAGCTTTTAAGTCTTTGTAAGGGATTTGGAAAATACGCCATTTTAGCGTCAATCGTGAATCCTCTAAATTAAATCTAGATTATTTTATGATTTAATTTTTACATATTCACATTGCGAAGTTGTCCAGGAATTTATTGAAACTTGATAGCATATGCAAAGGAATTTTATGCTCAACGACCATGTTCTGTTCAATTTTCCTTATCCCAGTCAGTTAAAATCATAAAAGGCATCATTCTCTTAGCAATAAAGCCTGAGTAATAATGTTTCCTTTAATAGGTGAATTAAAAATATTCGCACGCACCGTTAATTTCATTTAGCTGCTTAATTTTTTAAAGTTGACATTTCAGCTACTTTCATCATACATTCTCAAAACCATGGCATCCATTTCTTTCAGCGGATTCCTGGTTTAAAAAATCAATCTTTACCAGGAATACAAAAATATACACATTCATTGTTTATAAAAAATCCGAAGGTTTAACGTTAACCCATAACAATGTTGCTTCTATCAATCAATCATAACACCAAAATGCAATCATTTTCAGATGTATTTAGGAAATAAATTTAGGTAATTTAAACTGCGCATTATTTTGTGGCTTAAAATTTAATGACGAAATACGTATCTGCTACGACAATTATTATGTTCAAGTTTTCTAAATAGAAAATGTTGAAATTTGCTTTCTTCCGAAAGCTCTTTCAGCTCTTTTAACTCTACTTTAAAACTACTTTATATTTTGGGTTTCATTTTTTCAACTTCTCAACTTAAATTTTTCAATTATCCTTTTGTTTTGAACTACTACGATTAATTAATAACTTTCAGTAGGAAAATTACGGCTCAAAGTCAAAATAATTCCATTGGTATTTTTAAGAATGAAAGTTTCACCTGCTCACATCAAAAATTCTTATTTTACATGAAGACACTACTTTTTCAGAATTACGTTGTTTCACGAGGTGCTTTAAAACATTTGAGCTCACCGATAAAATAATTTAAAGTTCACATTTAAAAAATCTTATTAATAGCTTTGACCCTCCTATGTACGAGAAAATTCATAGCTTTCTCTCATGCATGTCCCTACACAGTTTTTAACATCAAAATTCTGAGCTCTTACCAGAAATAAAAGAAAAAATTGTGACAACCGTTAAAATAATTTAAATACTACTTCTCAAATGAACCACTGAAAAAATTTATTATGCTTTGATCTTGTCGTCGTCAATATAAATTCGCTGGCCTCGCAATCAATATGTAAATATTTCTAATCACCAACAAATATTTATACCGCTGAATATATTTCGAGTTGATTATTTCAATCTTTTACAGACAACTTCTGATGCATTACCTTGCCATTACTTTCAGCGAAAAATTCCTTGGATTTACCAGGAAAATTAAAAGTATTTTTGACTAACCGTGGAAATAATATTTAAAAGGCACTGTATTTTGGAATTTGAAATTTTCAACAGCTTACATCAAAATTTCCTAATTTTACGTACGGACACAAAATGTTCTGCATAACTTTATTGGAATCATCAGGAACAGCATTATTTAGCGGTATTATTTTTTTTAGTTTGATTTTTCCACTCCACTCAATGGAATCCATATTCAAATTTTGTCTACTACTTTATCAGGTGACTTACTTTTTTCAGGGGATGTGAGGAAAATTTATAAACTATTTTACTATTTTTAATAGTAATTATTCATTATTTTGCGTCAACATATTAAATAAACCCTTGGTCGCCATTTCCATTCCAAAAATTCCAAAATATCACCTGAAGCATGAGTAAATCTACTCTACGTTGACAAATATTCATCTCTATTTTTACAATTTTATATATTTCACCGTTCCCGCGATACATATTTACTTTTTCACTTTCGCCAAATAAATTAATTAGGTATTCCAGAAAAATTGAATTCATTTTAATTCATCCTCAAAATGATTATTCTTTTTATTTTAGTTTATGCTACAATGCTTACCTAATAATGCTAAAGGCCAAATCATCTTTTACTACTTATAACGTAAGTCTTGCAAGGCACCGTTTTTCACTTGTCTCGCCGTATTTAGATTTCTTGTGCTTACTCTCTCAAACTTTTGTCTTTATTACTTTCGGCCTCTGGAGCTGTCCACATGAGTAAACTCCATGTAAACTTTTGAGCCCCATTCCCCAACTCTCCTCCGTGGGTGCGGTGATT
The DNA here is from genome assembly GCF_921293095.1 of Ischnura elegans. Lineage (NCBI taxonomy): Eukaryota > Metazoa > Arthropoda > Insecta > Odonata > Coenagrionidae > Ischnura > Ischnura elegans. Next base: position 125,834,878 of record NC_060247.1, read on the forward strand.
CACGGGGGATAAAAAAAATGTGGGCCTCGTTAGAATTCACGCCATGGTCCTCTTTCGCTTTCTTTGTTTACGCTGGGAAAACTTTCCCATTCATTCATGACGTTTTGTATGCCATGCCCACCCATGCCTTTTTTCCACTGCCTTTAAAACTTATCCCTACTAGACGTCTGTGATAGCGCATTCTTTAAGGTTTAAAGAAGAGTGTCATTTTATTATTCTTTTAGCCTTTGAGTGATTGCATCTTCTTTATGATATATTTTATAATCTGGTAAGATTTAGGATGCCCTTTTTTTAAAGAATAATCTGTGATATAAGTGTTCAAAAAATGGACCTGGTACTGAAATAAATCCAGGTAATTACAATTTGTGAGTATCTTGGGTGCAAAATCTGAAAACCGACCTACATTCCTTTCCAGATAAAATAACACTTTTTGAGATAATTATAGAGCATTGATTTTAACTTGTGCATTTTAGCTCACATTACAAATATGTTTTGAATATTTACATCCAAGTGATCCTACATAGAAATTATAAAAGCGTTCACATAGAAAGAATGCATGAGCTTGCTCACTTACTGGACAGTTGAATTTCATCAAATAACCATTTTCCTGAAAATGATTTTATTTACTACCCAAATGTTTATGCTTAACGCAAAAATAAATAAACAAATATTTTGCATAATTTTTCAGATTGTATCAATAGGATGGAATCCAACCGCATCGCGATTGCTTTCTTTTCGGCTCACTGGTAACGGATGAAGTCTATGAAATTTTTATTTAATTACTACCTTTTTTTACATTCCGCCCTCATCACGTTTTCACTTTTAGTGGCTGTAACTCACAAATGCTTCATTATTTGGTGCTGAATTTGAAGTGATTATATTTATTTTAGATGATATTTAATTGTGAAATAGCTTTCAACTAGCATGTAATTTAAGGTATAGCGAGTAATAGAATAGATAAAATTTAACTATTCGAAATAAAATATTTCCATATGGATATAACAATGACTACAAATATTACTTAACGAGAACAATCATCTCTAACCAATGAGAAATTTCTTGCAGTGATTTAGCAAGCGAACTCAACAAATTTTTCATCCTCTGCTACAAGAAGAATTCTTTGGAGTTTCTATCATATTTTTCTGCTCATTTGGTGACTTTCAGATATTCAATACTCATCACACACGTACAGATAATCCTTGTCGCGGGAATGTCAGCTGAGAAAATGCTTTCATTTATAATGGCTTAAGATCTTTATAAAATATGAAATAACCTGAGAGGTATTTTTTTCTTATTTAGGTATTTCATACAAAATTTTGGGGAATTTTAGAAGATTATATCATATAACTCTCATTTAGTAATTCATTTTCAAAAATTTATTGTTTTAGAATATCATTTAAGAATGAAGTGTTTTCTCGGTTGAAATTTCTTTCGTAAAGATGATCGTTATAAAGGGAGTCTGAACCTTATAAAGGGAAATTTATATTACACAATATAATATTGTGTAATAAGTATCTTGTGTAAATAAATTCCTTTAAATGTATAGATTGTGTAAATATGTTCCCTTTATAACGATCGTCTTTACGAAAGAAATTTCAACCGAGAAAACACTTCATTTTTAAATAATATTCGAAAAAATAAATGTTTGAAAATAAATAACTTAAATAGAGTTACATGATATAACTTTCTAAAATTTCCCCTGATTTTTTATGAAATACCTGAATAAGAAAAAAATACCTCTTTCATTTCCAAAATTTGAAATACTATTTTTTCCTCCGCACGAATGCATTTTTCCAGAACATGTAGGTTATCTGAGCGATATTAAGTTTTTCTAGCTGAACACTGCGACACATCCTTGAAGCTCTCGGAGCACCTGACACCGAAGCGTCGTATGGAGCGCCCTTTGCCATCGCCATTCGCCTTATTCCACCCGTTGAAGCGCGGAGTAGCTCACGACTCGGCGACCGTTTGATGCCTAAATGTTCCGTCACGTCCTTCCAGGATCTTATTCCACCCAGCTAGCCACCTTGCCCGTCGGCGGGAAGTTCTCCCTCGCCTCATCCCACTCATTCAGGCGAAATCCTTCGTCTTAGAAACTCCTCCTCACGGAGCCGTAACCCGAGAACTCGCGCCGTGTTCAGGATGTACTGCCACCCCTTACGCGCCCGCCCCTTGGTCCTCTCCCTCACCTCTTCCGACCCACCCCTTTTTAGATCCTGCCCCGACTGGATTCATGCGATCCTTCCCTCTAGCGGCGGCGTAGTTATCCTCACTCTTAAACTCTTCTGCCGAGTCGCCTCATTCCACTCGGTCTGTTCCGCGCCAAGAAAGAAATCGTCCGAAAATTGCTCTTTTTCTCCTTAGCATACGCACTCGTGACGTTATCGGGACTTTTACGAGCCAGGTTACCTACAGTCTCTTTCAAAAGTTTTGGGTTGAACTTTGTGGAGCCGCTTCTGATTCTTAAGTAGATTTTGTTTCCCTCATTCTTTTTATTCTCCTTGGTTACTCACCGCAAATATTTCGTCTGTGAGTGAATAAATATATACTCAGAGAGTAAAGTTTAATCGTTATGAAAAATTTATCATTATTCGTCGATTTATGTTGGAGGTATTGATAATTTGTGTGCATGTACTGCGTACTTTCCCCGATTTTGACTGTTTTTCTACTGCTTGCGTATTATATGACTTGCAGAGCAAGTAGTTGCAGTGGCGGATTGAAGTACCTACTGTTGTGACGGTGATGTTTAATATATCGGTTCCCCTATGCTCATAAGTTTTTTCAGCTCCTTATCTCGTTTAGTATTTATTTACAGTTTTCAAATCATCTTAAATTTGCCAAGACTGCTTTTTATATATTTATAATGGTAATTTGTGGTAAAAAATCTTGGAATTTAGTTGGGGTTAACGTAACTATCCTTTTTACGAATGGCTACGTTTTTAGGGTTTGGGATAGTCTAAGTTTCAGGACAGGATTTGTCCTAAGATTTTAGAGATTGACTACACCTAGGCTTTCTCGTCCTTTCCCAAATGCTGCAATATATAAATTTTAAGTAATCCGTATTTCCATGAGACGCACTGGTATCTTATCCTCCTTCCTTTTCTTTCCCATTTTCTCTCTCTTTCCATTGCTTATATTTTACGTTTAGCATGATATCGTGTAAGCGAGCATTTTTTTCTTTCACGGCTGACGATAAAGCCTAATTATTTGTTTCCCGATTGGTAGAAAAAGTTAAGTAATTCGTAACTTTAGCGGCATGATGAAAATAAAGCGTAATCATGCACTTCCATGTTTCATACCAATAACATCTTACTAGTTTAAATTATTTAAATAATGACAATGCTTATTAGTTAAATTAAAATCGTGTCGTAATTTAATCTAGCTGCTGGGAGCGTTTAAAACATACTGTTTCACTTTCAGCATTTATGAATCTGAATATAACGTTTCTACCCAGCGTGAATAATATTTGAAACTTTATTTTGGAACTGCATCTTCAAAAAGTTAGGAGATAATGCAAGATATATATGCATTTATTTTAGATATAGTGGTTAAAGCGAAACTTCCTCGTTTATACGCACGAGTAATCCTCGCACATCTCCTCTGGCGAGTCGCTTCATTCCACTTGGGATGTTCCACACCAAGAATGAAATCGCCCATTCCTCCTTAGAGCACGCACTTCTGACGTTATGGGACTTTTACCAACTTGGTTAAATTTTCCCCCTCGTTCCCACCTAAATGTCGTAATACATTTTAAGTTTCCCCGTGTGTTCTTGCGAACGCGCGAAGTTTCTTTTGCTCCGCTCCATGTGCTTGCTTCCTTTGCTAAATTCTTTTTGCCGTTCATTTAAAAATGTGGTAAAGGAGTTTTCTTATCCGGAGGTATTGTTTTGTGTTTCCTACGTTAATATCTACGGGGAATGAACAGTTTTGATTTATCCTTGTGATATTAAGAGATAAACTCTTTTACAACAATGGAAAACGTCGAGGAGAAGATAACTAAAGATTTTACGGCTGAATATCCTTTCTGTCACACATTTCTACGGGACAGATGGTACTGAATATTATTTTTATTTGCTACAGTGCCTCAAATAACTACTAAAACTTCGTGTTTACATAGTTAATATGCTCAATAGCTATATACCTACAAATAGTCGGTAATGGGTAGTAGTTACCCTTTCCTGAATATTTCCCGCTCTAATCAATTTATTACTGAACATTTTAGGGAATAATAGGTTACATTTTATTTCACATAATTCGGAGCCAAATCATTTATGCACTGGACAGGGATGATTTCTCAATTTGCATGAATTTTTCTATCTAGGATACGCAAGTTTAACAAACCAAAGAAGCTATGCAACGCGTTGCGACGTATTTTTCATCTGTATTATAGCGATACTTTCATGCTAATAATTTTTCAGCGGTACTTATTGTATCCCTTATCCCTTATATCCCTTGGACTTAGATGAGAAAAACCTATATTGTAGGTCCGTGAAGAATGTGCATAGTTTCTACTAAGTTTAGCCTGAAGTAGCTGCTTACTATTTTTAGCAAAGCATTTTATGCAAGCTAAATGTTTAAAAGCCAGAGAATGACAACTTATGGTCCACATTACGCTTGAGGTACCCCGGAATAGCTAAATTTGGCCCTTACTTGGCTCTTAGTAGTTAATTATTGTAACTTCATTATTCTAAAACTAAATTTTAATAAATACTTATATTTTAACAATCTTTCTCTTCACTTACGTGGGTTCTTTTATGTTATCTATCTTTGACCGTATCTTCTAATGCCTCTTCGGATCTTTGTTCATTTTTTCGTAACATTTTCCGTACCCGCTAATATGCTTTTTATATCTGAAAAATCTTCCGTTTTCTTTTATTATTTTTATTATCAACATATTTTAAAAGTATTCAAGTAGTGAAAAATTGTCATTATTTTACATACTCGACTGACGTAAATGTATCTGGCATCGCATACCATCATTAATTTAATGCGCAAGATAGTTCCCAGCTATCAGGTATATAAGAGTTTGAGGTAACAATTTCTCGGGAAAGTTTTATGAAGTTGATGAAGAAGGATCATAAGTTTACTATTACGAAAGTGCGGAGACGTGTTGGCAAGACAAAAGGTATTCCCTAGCGGATCTGGAAATACAGAGATTCTCGGCCCCACAGACTTGGAAGAGGACGTGCTCCTCGCACGAGCCTTTTCTACTCAGCATGTTCGACGGTTTTCATATTTAACATACTTCTCCCCGAATTCTCCTTCTTTTCCAGCTTTATCATATGGTACACGATTATTTCAAAATGGAACTCTCCAGTGAGCCCCTAGATATGTTATATATGTTAGCATAAGTCGCTGATAGGCAGAGCGATTAGAACATCATGGATAAATAAGCTATAATTAAGACTTTTTACCGAAATTCATATCCTTGATGGCGTGATCTATCAATTTCATAACTTTTCAGGCCTTCGACCAACTGAGATGAAAAGAACATTGCTATAAATTACCTACGAGAGTTCTCATAATACATTGCGAAACATATTCCTAAGGACATTTTACGTGTCACTCTCCAACCACGCGTGGCGCTAGAAATAAAAAATTGCATAGAACCATTCGGCCACGTATAGTCCAAATAATATTCTCCAGTCGGCCTTTAAATGTATTGTCACCGACGGCATATACGGTACGATCTCCCGTTTTCTTGTCGGTGCCGCACCGATCGGGTTCGTACAGAACCACACGACTTCTTACCGGGAGTCGGTGTGACGTCCCACCCGACGAATCGGTTTGGAGATAAAGAATACGGCCCCAGCAACGGTGCTACAATAAGAATTGACGACGCATAAGGTAATGCTTAAGTTTTTATAATACCAACCGAGGTTTCAACTCAAGCAGTCACTTCCTTGGTGAAACTATTTAAAAATTCTATTCAAATAAACACGAGTCATAAAAATTGAAATTAATTTTTTGGATTGTACCTACTAAGTTCCCGTCAGTTCTCTCAAATATAATTCTACTATAATTCGATCCTCATTAGAGTAATTATAATTTCACTATAGCTTCCTCTCTTCATTTGGAGAATTTTCACGAAGGATCAAGAAAAAAGGTGCAGGGTAACGTGTGAACTGTATGTAACTAAATAAAAGTAAGGAGTGGAGGACCCCAGCCCCAAATAAAAAGATCCAGGATATCGACAGAAATTGCGGAAAGTCCCGGAAATACGACTCGGCTTTTTTTAATTTTACTACGCATCCTACTCCAGTGCATTGACTGTTACTGTTCCCATTCATTACGCCGTGTCTTCAAGTCTTACAGTTAGGATTAGTAGAAGGAGTCTAGCTATCACCAGTAAACACAGTATATGCATCAAGTGACGTGGAAAATATAAACATCTATGAGCCATTGAGGAAAACTGTATCTGATAGAACGGACTGACTCGGTAGTGGTCGGATCCAGTCTTTATTTCGCAGTTATCATCTCTCTCTCCCTCTCTTTGGCAAACCCTTGAAGTCTCTGGACCGCAACGACCCCTCTGCGAAGTCGTCATGGTTACATTTCGATTTCCCCCGACGATGCGAGCTACCCCACGCTATCCACGGCCTTTTCCTCTCCAGGAGCACGGACGGAGGCTGGTAGGGGGAAGGAGGCAGAAGGCAGGGGGGTCATGGGGTTAGCTGAAGCCAATAAAAGTGTTGTGAAAGGGGTGGAGATAATTTGAAGGGGAAAGGACGGAAAGGAAGTCGGGTCTGCGAGTGGTGCGGAAAAAAATCAAATTTTATTGTTTCCATATTTCTAAACCAGGTAAGGATTTGTGTAAGTGAGCATAAATTTTGGGTTCGTTGCTTACCTGGATATTTATTTTTCAATCTTTATTTTTCATTAATTACGTCAAGTTAAGACGCATTTCAATTTTTAAATTATGAGAAATTTCATACGAGCAAATTCATAAAATTTAGGAAAGTGAAAAAAACGCAATTTGGTCTTGCATTTTTCCTAATTATGAAAGTATTCCTTTCCTTTATTATGGAGCATTAGCATCATTATCATAATGATTCCACCCGAAGGTTGGTTGGTTATATTCAACTCGAAGGTTAGGAGTAGGTAGAGCTCACCCCGGACTAGGCCACAGGCATGTGAACTTAGCGTAGCCAGTTCCTTTCCATGGGTCACCTAGCACTCCAAGGATTTTTTATGGGGCTGTACGATTTCATCCGTGACCAGCGTAGCATAATAATAAAAATATGGAGATCTGAAAAGTCGCGGAAAAAACGAGTTAAGTTCGCAATTTTTCTAACGTTCAGATGGCTTGGACGATTGGAGGACATCATCCGGTTTATTTCTTCTCTTTTTTTTAGTATATACGTATCACAACTTTCCCTCACTAGGTATAGCAACTTTGAAATAAAAACCTTACCTCTCTCACACCGCCATTCTTTCTACCAGCATTATTTTTCATGTTTGCAAAAAATAAATCTTAAGCATAAATAGTATAGTACCCTTACAAAGTGCCGCCCAGCTTGTATTAAAGTCCTTCATTGTTCAGGAAAAACGAATTACTATTCCTATCCGTTCCGCAAAAGATCTCTCTCCAATTTATCTTCAATGACGGGCCTGTCATCACATACATTTTCATAATCCTTCATCCTTCGCATAAACACGACTTTCAAAATTAGATACAAGATGTCCCATGGAATTGTTTGTGGTCAGTCCACAAACAAGCTGACGCGGAAGAAAACCCTGAAGAAATGCAGAGATCAAACCATCGCCGCGGAAACCTACGTTCTAACATGTTCCATGGAATACGATAAGGACTCCGAAAATAATACCTATGAGTTCTAAAATCGTATCCGGCTCGACTTTGTGGAAGTTCTTTATATCCATGATAAAAAGAAGAACACAATGGTAATTTCCACACTTTTAATGTCACAACTCAGCAACCGACCATGGTTTCAACACGTAAATGTTGAAAATGAAATTTTGAAACCTTGAAAATGACACTTACGTGTTGAAGCCATGGTCGGTTGCTGAGTTGTGACATTAAAAGTGTGGAAATTACCATTGTGTTCTTCTTTTTATCACGTATAACTTGTTCTTATGTCAACGATGTCATACGGATTACATACACAACAAAACATCTTGTTGGTAATAAAGTGATTGAGCTCAGTGGCTAATCCAGGATAGGGACAAGGGGGGTTTAAAATTCCAGCAGTAGTGGGGGTCGGAAAGAAAATACCATTCTCTCTAGTGTAAATTGGATACCCAAGGGTGGCTATAGCCTCCTCAGCCCCCCCCCATAGATCAGCCAATGATTGAGCTTACTTTTTATTGAAAGCTCAATAGCTTTTCAAATTTATAAACAAACTATCATCCAAGCATTATGTAGGGTAGTTTCCTTCATCAAAGAAAATGAAAGGCATTGATTGCGATTCGTTACCCACCATTACTGCATTCATAATATACAAATTATTTGGTTTTATAAATCCCAGTTTAGACGAATGGCAATGGTCAATTTTCACCGCATTTGGAAAAGGCCAGATTGGCGCCCATGCGATGCCACTCCACGTGACATCACAAGGACCTAGTTTCTAAACGAGTAGATAGGAGTTTTCAATCGTCTGAGATTACCAATGCATGCATGAGGCACAGAGCTCAGGGAAACATGTCTTAATAATCACCTATTAAAACTGGGTAAGGCCGGAAAGTTTTCTTCGTTTGATAAGGTATTAATAATCCTTATTTAAGTCAAGCGCTACCTGCAAGCTGGGTACTCTGCTATCTGCTAACAGCCTGCATCGCAGCGGAAAACATATCCTCGCCCCAAGGTCACCTCACACGGTGACAGCTGGAACCATGACGTCACATGGGCTTTTCCCAGCATTCATACTTAGCCGTGGCGTTATCGCGCTCTTGAAATCTTTCATTTTTCATTTAATCGCGAAAAATAGATATCGTCATTTAAAAATCTAAAAGCGTGAAATATGTACTCCAGGAATAACAATCTTTTGATTTAGGCAATTAAAAAATAATAGGAAACCACCCTATTATCACAAAAGCTAGTGGTGTTAGCATCGCGATGGCAGGAAGGTAGGAGGTGAAAAGGGCACTTGCAGTCAAATCGCACTCCGACAATTTTATGTCAGGTTTGGAAGTTTCACTCCCAACGTTGGCATAAAATATTTACGATAAAGTTTGCGCTCTTTGGAATAAACCCTTTATTTTTGTGGCGGTCGCTCCTCTTAAGTTTGAGCGAGTGCCCTCTCGCGGCCGAGAAAATCTCTCTTTCCGTGGGGTAGCCATGGGCGGGCAGCAGTCGGGAGGGATGAAGGGCGGCGGAATTGAAAAGCGAGAACTTGAGAAGTGAGCGGAATCGAGAAGTGGTCTCGAGGGTTGCGTCTCCTTGGAGACGTGACGCGTGGAAGGGGGGGGCAAGAGGTCAAGTGAGGCGAGGGAGGGGGTTGAAGGGAGGAGTGGAGAAAGTTGACCACTGCCCGCCACCCCCGAGTGCGAAAAACCACCGCAACCGCTCGGATATCTTTCACGAGTTCAAGGGGCGGGCGGGGTACTTATTCATTTATTTATATGCCTCTTTACATATTCTAAAACTAATGCAATGTTCATATCGTAATGATACACATTTCTAATGTTTATATTTCATTTAGTTAATTGTGTGTTGATATTAATGTTGATATTGCATACAATCCTGATGGTGGTTTAACGGATTTATCGCCGTCCCTTGAGTAAATACCGGGCCGATACCATTACCGTCCTATACTCTGTTCCCTTTTATCTTTGCGGGCGAGCTGGTGTGGCTGAAGCAAGTGGGGATGAGGGGAGGGAAAGTATCTCGACACGTGTCTTTCCCTTTGCCAATCAGCAAACAGCAGGCGTGGCCTCAGTCAGTCACTTTCAGGCCTTCGTCGAGTTCGCATCGTGAATTTCTTCGTGGAGCAGTGTTGCCAAACCTCACTCGTTCTCCTTGTATGCCGTTCACCGACGGTACCTCATTCAGGGTTGGTTGCTGACAAAGCCATGGGATTCTACGAAAGGATTATCCTCAATGCCTTCCAAATGAGTAGGTATATTGTCTCGGTGCCGCGCCGGGCCCAAAATACCTTGGGCCACCCGTAACTCGCACGTTTTCAGTGACAAATTAGGGAGGCTATGTACATTTGGAAACGTTACGTTTTCTCCTTCTCTCACTCCCGCTACTACCCCCACCTCAATAGCGAAGCCTTCCGAGAGTGTCCAGGTTCTCACGAAAGCTCACTCGCAAGCATAAAGTGAATAGAATATATAGTGTTCAACCTCTGTAAGGCTGAAGAAGTGCTTGCGTAAGCAGCTCCGCGAATATATTTTTGGTTATTTTGTTTAAGAGTCGCATATTTTGTGTACGTGTCATTATTCGCGCAAGTAGCAGAGTTGGACTTTGGGCGGTGAGGTTTATTTTTCGTTCGTCACTTTTTGACTGCTGGGCGAATTTCACCTCCTACTTTCCTGCTTACATGAGATGTTACTATATTTCAGTCCCTGCCCTCTCCCTTTACCCTGCGTAAAATAAGTGTGCCCCTACCACAACCAAATTCGACTTTGTTTAAAAGATGTTTTTTGTACGTTGGACCAAAGGTTTTTAATTTGTTACGCCAGTCATGATGTATTTCATAGTCTTTGAAAAAGTTTTTGCAAAATGCACATTCTTGGCTTCTCACTAAAGAAAGTGTAGAACAAATTTTATTATAAAATGTTGATCTAAACGAATTATAAATACTACTTTAGTTGTTTTTTCATGTACGCACTTAAGCTTTGATAGTATAGATTATCAAGGTAACACAAAAATGAGCTAAGTACACTATTTGTAAAGCAAAATGCATTATTATTTTGGATGGTAGCCTCAAACAGGTTATCCTTCGTGGCTACCTAAAATTACTCAATTTTGCTATTGTCATGTAATTTGTGTGTGGAGTAATAAATTACTAGTAGATTTTGTTAAAGTTGTTTATTCACATAATTATCGGACGACATTTTTACTTATAACTAGGAAAAGCCAATCGGCTTTCATTATAAAAAGCATGCTCAATCATTTTATCAAGATCGAAATGCATTTTTTGTGCATTTTATCCTAATGAAGTATTTGGGCATTTTATATTTTGTACTGAGGACCCGTTACCTATTGTCCCGTTGGCCTACCCATTTGACCTATGCGAAGACAAGTACTCGCATCAAACTGGCTGATGTGCGCTATTTTGCTATTTTATGACAAGTCACCAGCTTAATGTAGCTTAAGCAACATACAATGCGATTTTTTGTGGCAATAAAAATTATTATTATTTTTATTATTATAATGAATAAATTTTGTACCGTTTGCTTTTATCAAGTAAAATATCTAATGAGGGGATCAGGTTGGTGTCGTAGTTAGAAAGTTGGCTTCCCACTCTCTGAGTTTGGGTTCGATTCATGGCGCAAATGACTTACGCTGTTGGTTGCCTCGTCAAAATACCATACCGTACCAATGCGAAGTGAAATAAAGTCTTATTAGTAAAAAAAAGTTCGAAAAGGATAAGAAAAACTTATGAGCTTTGCACGCTTCCGCTGTAAGTTGATTCCAACAATTGCAGACAAACTACTCGTAGCTTCCAGTAAAAAGATAAGTCCTCGAATGAAACTGACTGGTGTGCGCTACTGCCAATTGCGAGATTTTGTATACAGCGGTTATTGGCGTAGCCAGGAATTTTGTTCGGGGGGTTCCATGACCAGGGGGGTAATTTAAAAAACAGAGTACTTAGTAAAGGATTTTAACCTAATTTTTATACGTTTCATAATCGAAAAAACTTCATTTTTCAAAGAAATATTTTGTAAATTCATGAGTTTTCGCTATTTTGTTTTCTTTTATGAAGCAAAGTAATTGTGTTTTTATATTTCGGGGGGTCCGGACCCCCCCCTTCTCCCGATCTCCGGAAAGAGACAAAAATGTTGGAAATATAATGTCGAGAGAGTGTGTTAAGATTGAAAATTTATGTATCGATTTTATAACAATTAGTTAATAATATGAAGTTAAGTATTGGTTGCTTTCTCAATAAATGTACCAGTCTAAAATGTATATTTTTAATAGAAAAAGGGGGGAGCGAAGACTCTGAAAGACTTGAGTTTCTCTATAAATTAGAATCCTACGCAAAGCGTTGTCCTATCCTCAAATCCATACGTCATCAGCTAAATTTTATGGTAGATATTCCTATCTAAATCTTCAAAAATACATTAATTCACCGACAGAGAGTACGAGGGTTCAGGGCGAACCCTTCGAGGATACAAATTAACGGGGCCGGGAACCATGCCCGTGGCTTATACGCCCGATCACCCGGGGAGGAGCTAAAGAGGAAGGGAAAAGGAAAGAGGCGCCGCCGCGATAGGAGCCCGTCGACGCCTCTGGGAAAGGATAGGTGCGAAAGGAACGGGACAGGAAAAAACACCTCAACACTATAGAAGCGAAGAAGGCCCTACTATTAGCGTAACCAGGTAAGCCTTTAATGTTCTAACGATCTTGGAGGATTATTCTATGAGGAAGAATAATCCAACGGTCAGATCGTTAGATTCTAATTCATCGACAATAGACGCCTCATATCTCTGGGCGGCATGAGTTTCATTTAAGAAATCCTTTACCTCTCTTTAGTGGGATTCTATGAGATTTTTATGCCGTCTAATAATTAATTGCTTTATCTTTATACAATTCAATAGCTTGCTCTCTCTAACAATAACCTTGGACTTATTTAATGGACCCCATTGTGAAGAAGCTAAATAGAAGAAAATAAATTCTCTTGACCTGGGTTCGATCTACAATTTCCAAGCGCCGAATGCTTTAACCACTTTGCTTTGTACTGCCAAGGCATTTTTTTTTATTTCTTTTTGCTCGGCCAAATGTTTTCCTCCGCGTAGAAGCTTCAATCTTTCAATGTACTTAGCGGGTGACTCCATGAAAGGTCATCCTGGCGGCTAGTACGCGATTTTTTTCAATTAAGCTAATTCATCATTTATCTATACATCATAAAGTCCCCTAACGACCACTCACTCATTCATTCATTCACTCACTCATACAAATGTTTGGGGTGAACGAGACGAAATATGACAAAAATTCTTATGAAGACCCCCTCTAAAATTGTCTGAAACCCCAGGAAAAATTATAAAAACTACAAATTTCCAATTATTTCTCTGTCTATGCATATGAAATTGAATATGGGGATTAGTTCCAAAAATGGCCACCAAATTCCAGTGGCGGCGCGGCAGTCATACAAACGAACAATCATAGCAACATATTTGTTTATGCAAACAAGAGGAGCTAAATTGGGAAAGAAGATAAAGGAATTAAAACGAAAAACTGATAAATATAAGGAGGGAAATAAGGAAAATAATATTTTAAGAGTCTATTTCTTTGCGTCTTCTTTCCGCAAGAACAAACGTCTGTTTAAATCAAAGCGCATTCAAATGAAAAGCGGAGAAATATAAGGTAGGAAATTAGTTGTTGTTTTTGGTATATTACATCGAAAGTGTGGTGGTTATTAATTTCAAAGTTAACAAGTGCACTAAATGCCATTTTAGAAATATGATTCGTGCTGTTGACTATAGTTCGTATCTTGTTGGCGATACACGATTGTAGAAGAACGACTTTTAAACATGTCTTACATATATAGGTAGGTAAAAATGATTATGTTTTCATTTTTTGTGATGGTGATAACTTTTTTTTTTTGTTTACGGTCTTTTTCCGTTAATGTCCTTCTTAATGTACAATGTTATCCGTGAGCTGCAGGAGTGAATAGGCAGTGAATAATACAATATGGAAGATAAGTGCAAATAAAGGTATTTCTTATTCAATTATTTGTCTTAAGAAAATCACGTTTCCTTGAGTGACTAAGTTATTCAACTGTGAAAATTATCGAAATCTTGACATTCACGATGTCTTGTATACCAAAGGCTGTGATCCGTCACTCACCAGATTTATTGCGCATTGCGTTGGATATTAAAGCTGAGATATTTGTGTATCCCGATTCATTAAAACTTTAAATAGAGCTATTTCTGAAGTGAAATCATTCGCGATCAGGATAAATTATATTTCGATAAAATTCGTCATACTAGCCCCAATTCATGCTAAGGCGCATTTGTTCTAGATATTGATATTCAGTCCATACGTAATTCACTCACGAAGTGGAACAGCTGTTACATCTTATTCGTGCATCAAGAATTTGGTTGAGTTTTGTGGAAAATAATTAATAAACGTGTTTTTCATTGTAATACGTAAAGTTGTTATGTTATGATATTACGTATGCATTGGGTGTTACAGTGGAACGTGGTCTCAACGTTTTTTTTATTTGAATTGAATAATTTAGAGAAACTCGTAGAAATTTATTTTACTTTTTTAGCCCCTCAGAAAAACGTTTCTCTTTATAAATATTTAAATTCATATTGTATCCTACGTACCATGCGCTCGTTTTACGTGAAAGTGGAAATATTGCTTTTACCTAAGCTAGCCAGCTTAAAAGTAAATGATCTTTAAGTACCAAGTAGCAAATAAAAAGTGTAAGACCTCCCACAGTGAGCATAACAGGCCGCAGGCCTTTTTCGGGGGGGCCCTAGGGGGGGCAGAGCCCCCCCAGCGTGCAAAGCGAGTCAGACCATATGACTCGTTATTTCCTCTTATAATGCCTATCCGTAAACTTAATCGTAGATCCTTAAGTTGTAAATGAGAATAATAGCTCTGGAGAAGACAGCGGTGCGGGTAATTAGCTAAAAATTGACTAATTACTGATGCACATAAATATAAATACTCCAATGTGAAAAAGAATTGATTACCTGACATAAAAGCTAGAAGTAAAGTTGATTGGACAGCTGCCTGAAAATAATTCCTTTTATTTTTGACCGTTGATGATCAATGATAGTGATAATAGTTGATAATCTTAAATAGATAGATAATTGATGTAGGTTTCCCTATTTTTCTCGGGTGTTAGATCGCGTAAATCTCTCTTCTTGGAATATGAAGGCCAGGGAAAAACCAGAGAATAATTTCTTTGATACAATAATGATAATGACCAATCTGTTATAATTGAACACAATTTAATATTTTCACAATCAGAAAATTCAGTTGAACCCTTTTTTTGGCTAAAGGAACTACAAATAGGGGGCTCACGTTAGTATCGCAGGGGCTATATTTACCCTGCCACTTCGCTTGCATTTTAAACTGTTTTTCAAAACGTTCGCAGTATTTGTTTACCAATTATTTTTGACCATTTATTCCCAACATTGGTAATGCAATGCTTACACTCGTGAGGGATAGTATTTATTAGGTATTATTTTGATGAATCGTATCATCAAGGACATAAATTTCGGTTCGGTCGGTTTATAAACTTAGTTCTAGATCGTTCTTCCGTCAGTGACACGTATTGTGACTTCTGTCAACCCATTCCAAAATGCAGTGGGTGAAGGCACAATTTGTAAAGAACAATCCACTTTTTCCAGTTTCATATTGAACCTTTGTTATCAGTTGATGTTTCCACTGAGTTTGATATTAATAAGCTCTTGAAGGGTATGCAGCAAGGGTTTGGCTTCCCATTTTTGCCGACGTTTCGATGGCCGAGTCGTCCATCGATCTCAGGGCACCCAATAATGGAGAGCCTGACCCGGACGCAAACCCAGAAACACTTTATAACCAAATCTTTATGGCTGACTGGAGAAAATTCTAAGGCAACACTCGTGGTAATGGCGATGCTCACGATGGATGTATTGCAGAGCCTTACAATATTCGTTTGAAGGGGATGAGATCTTAAGAATTGCAGAACGAAAGAGAAAAGAATGACAAAGAGAAGGGAGGGAAAAGAGGTTAAGGAAGATAGGAGGGAAGGGAAATAGAATGGATGGAGTGGGGGGGAGAGAGAGAGAGAGTTCTTTTACGACAGGATTCGTTTAAGAGGGACGGGAATGCTCAATGAGTTGAAAGGGTCGCTGGAACAAGGCGCAATTTGGAGAAAGAAAATAAGGAGTGGGGGACCCCAAATAAAAAGATCCAGGATGTCGACAACAGTAGCGGAAAGCCCACGAAATACGACTCGGCCTCTCTTTTATTCCACTACTTATTCTACTTCACTACATCGACTGTTACTGATTCGATCCATTACGCCGTGTCTTCATGTCTTAGAGCAAGGATTAGTGGAGGAAAGGTACCTAGCTTCCTCTGCAGTAAATACGTGTGCCCATCATGTGCATCACTTGACGTGGGAAATTTTAATATCAATCAGCCGGGGAGAAAATATAAGGCAAAATTAAATACAAGCAGTGATCCAGAAATTAAAGATTTCAATTTCCAAAACATGCATAAATGTGTTCATCTACATCTACATCTACACAATATCCCGCAAGCCGCATAAAAGGCGTGTGGCAGGGAGTGGCCCAGCAGCAGGGGGAAGCCAGCCGTTTACAGTAAGAAAAATGAATTGCTCTAACGAAGTTGGGACTTGCGTTTATTAAAGTCCTTTATGGTTCGGGGGAAAAACGAATTCCCATATCTATCCGTTCGGCAAAACATCTCTCATAATTTATCGCTTCTATCGGACCTGGAAATATAGTGTGGCTCAAATATTATGTTCTCTGTGTCGCTCTTAAAGATATCCATTCTCAATTTTTCACGCAATCTAAGCCTAGAGCGCAGCCTCCGAGTCTCCAGCGGCTCCCAGCCTAATTCGCTTAACATCTGGGTAACACTGTCTGTACGCCCGTAGCAGTTTTTGACGAAACGTGCTGCCTTTCTTTGTAATTTAAAATTGTTGTGTGACGTCTCAGAATTTCCAGCTATGTCAAACTATGTCTCGGGATTTGTACTTTTTCACTTTCGAGAACGCCTGACCTCCCTTTTCCCCTTCCTCGTTGACGAAAATGACGCCGGTGATTGTTATACTCAGTCACTGGTCACTCGTCTCTCGTCAATCGTCAGTCACAATGTAGCCGTCGGCGGGAGTCGAAGCTCGGGGCGGATGGCCCGTGCTACCGAAGCGCCTCGCCATCGACCCGTGCCTTCACCAGCAGCTCCTCTCCTTCCCGAGACATTGGTAATGTCCTAAATTTTGGCTATTCTAGACGCACAAGTTCATTATTACCTTATGTCTTTTCATTGAACTGATTTGGAAATTGGGATTTTAGTTGGAAATAAATTTTGGGTCAAAAAATTTAAATACTTGTGTGTGATTGTTCGCTTCCCGACACCAAGGGCAAGAACCCACACTTAAAAGCGTGCGACCCGCGACACAACTTAGGTCCGCGGGCCGTTCCGTTTCATACAACATGCATGTTGAGAAAAAATATGTCACAAAATTTTCACCCTGTTGAGCTGATGCTACTAGGAACCAAATTCACCAATGATGTTTAGGTCGAAAACGCACCAATTTGAATCTACCGAAATTTTAGCCAAGCGCTCCGATTGGCCGCGACTTTGCTCTGTTGCCGGATGTCTTGGATACACCGCGATCTCCGGCTGGCGAAGCATTGTCCGAGTTGTCCAGAGCATCTGGCAACAGGGCAAACTCGCGACCAACCGGAATACTTGCCTCAAACTTTCGATCTAAGCATCATTAGTAATTTTGGTTCCTACTGGCATCAGCTAGCCAGGGTTAAAATTACAACACACAATTTTTCTCCATCCTCCATAACATTAAAATATTTTTAACTCGGCTTACCTGTGACGGGTCACTGAGTTTCTATTGAATGATTTTTGTTGACACCCAAATTCACGGCAATAACTCTCCGCTAGCCTAATCGCACGCAAGTCAGGAGACACAATACCCACGTTACCATGGAAACTCTCGAGGTACGTTGGGACCAAGGTAGTGTCGCCACCTGTCCTCTACTTTCATCCTTGTTTTTAGCTTCAAGGGTCCAAGGAAATACGTGCTAGAGTATATCGTGGAGTAATCTCGGATAATTTCATCTGCGCGTAATTAATTGCTGGCAAGGGCCTCCAAAATCGTGCCATAAATATTGAAGAAGGCACTTGCGTTATGTACCTTTTCTTTTCGTATATGTAAATCAAACTGGCTAAACATAGGGCATGCCATTTTATTTTTATTGTCTTTGGTCTATAGTAAATTAAAGTATTTAAAAATTCCCAAAATTAAAGAGAAAGAACTGTTTGTTAGAATGGTTGATATTTTATTTCCATACAATGATTCATTAACCTACATCAAGAGGCTAAAGTTGTTAATATTCAGGAAAACTGGAGGGTGGTTGTTTTCGCGAAATTTGTTCAACTTTGACCTCATATACATGGTGAAGATAAGATTGTGTCACGAAATTTTAACCCTGTAGGAACAAAAAATGATGTTTGGGTCGAAAACGCGCCATTTTTAAGCCTCGGAAACGTTAATCCATGGGCTCCGCTCCATGGATACATCGCGATTTTCGGCAAGCAAAGTATTCGGAGTTATGAGCTGTCCAGAGCATCCGCCAACAGGGCAAACCCGCGGCCAATCGGAGCGCTTGGCGTAAAATTTCTCTAGTTTAAAAATTGGTGCGTTTTCGATCAAAATGTCATCAGTAATCATCAGTAAGAATTAAAAAGAGCCATCATTTGGTCCACGAAAGCCGATACCGTTATTTTCATGCTAACTTGCTATTCATCGCTGATGTTCAAGACCTTACCCTCTCAACAATTCGTAATCCCTTGCAGTTTGCCGCGACGCCTGATCCACGGGCTGGGCTCGTGTTAAGGTGTGTTTACACTGTGTAACATGCTGTTAAAAACGAGTTAAATATTGTATGTTTTACGAGAAAGTTACAAATCTGTGTAACATATTTCATGTAGCATTGTGTTATACTAAAACAAAAATTCGTGTTAAACACGATATTTTATTTTATAGCACAATTTTTCATGTAAAATGTTACACGGATTTGTAAATTTTTCGTAAAAAAATGTCAAGTGTAACTTGTTTAATATAACATGTTACACATAGTAAACGCACCTTTACTGAGCCATCAATGGGCTCGTTCGCCATTTTTTTACTATAGCCGATTGCGATAGTTTGATAAATAAAAATACCCGTGTGTGCCCGTTTTTCGTTCCGTCACTTACTTCTCGCGCTATTCGAGGCATAATATCGTCGGACTCATCCCTTCCGTTGATAATTTCATGACGTCGTTGACTCTTGCCGGGCGGTTCACCACTTATGCACTAATTCTCTGACTCGTGCTTCCATCTCACGTGGTTCATTGTCATAAACACTCAAATGACCGATTCTTTCCGTCAAGGATCGGGTCTCTCTGCACAACTTAATGACCACAACTTTAATGACGTCACCGGCTCCTGAAAAACGGGCAGCAACTTTGGATTTTTTCCTGTTTTGAAGTATGAGCCCGTCTGAAGTACGCAGTATCCAATATAAAAATCATATATCTTTAGTGCCGATAAATTTCTATTGAGATACAGATTTAAAAAATAACTGTTTTCTCTTATCGAAATTCTAACCTCATGGATGCGCTTTTCAAACATTAATCACTAAGTTCAGTTCTTACCAATACCTGCACCTTGCTTTCACTTTAATATCCTATTGGCAGTACGTATAGGTAGTACACTTTGAGCCGCAATAGAAGAAAGAAGTTACAATATTAATTTTATTGATTGAATACATGATAAGTAGTACATTTATTTTTAGACTCTGAACCTAACTTTGTGATTTTGCTCACTAATATTCAACTATCACCGCTTAATTATAGAATAATACAATCAAAGTCAATTCTTCAACAACTACGTTATGACCAATATGACCGACAAAAACCATAAATATATGGCCAATTTAAAACTTTTTTCGGGTTCCATCAAGTTTTTACGCTTTTATAATATTTTCGTAACTTTTTTCATTTCCGCAGGATATAAAAGCTTTTGTTTGACTGCTGCTCCATCGAAAACAACTTCATGTAGTAGCAACATACTATTTTGATTTAAGACCTCCGAGCATAATTTACAATTTATCATTGTTTAAGGTAGAATACAATAATGTGCTGTTTTCTCACTGCGACATTTTCACGTCTGAGTTAGTTGTGTATCACAAAATAAAGCATCTCGTCACCAGAATTAATCTTCGTTCACTATATCAGTGCCGCCAAAAATTTAATATTCCCGTGGAAATTTTTCGCAATAATTTTTTACGTTTAAAAGTACTTTCTCTTCTCAAAAAAGCTTTCTCACACAGTTGGGTGTGATTTGATATTGTTATACAAAAGGTTATTGCTGGCTATGACTTCAATGATTGAATTTTAGCATAGATTGGTGAATATATTTTTCATGAATATCAGATAGAATAAAAAATTGACCTTGAAAGCCTTGTTTAAAAACGATTTTTCGTGAAAAGACAATGGATGCTCTAAATATCTGGATAAAAATGTGTCCATGTTAACGTTTTATTCCTGAACTGGCAGAGTTATTCTCAGAAATTTGTTTGTGGTCTCACCTCCTCAAAAACTATTGGACACTTAAGTAACTGTCCCATAAATTAGATAAATTGAAATAACTTCAAATTTAAAAAATCGAGGTTAAAATGGTTAGTAACAGTGTAAATGGCGTCACAAATAATACATATAAAGTCCTAAATTAGATTCAGAGGTCGTCTAGCAGTACACATAAGCATAGACCATCAAAGAAATAGGCGAGGAAATTTCTTTTCGAGGAAGTGGAAAGTGCCCCCTCGACAGCCGAGAGCCGACCGATGGATGTGTCTTTGAGAAGAGGGGATGGGGACGGATTTAAAGTTGAGTGGGGCCAGAGAGGATCCCTGAGGAACACGCCTCCGCGACTCCAGCGCTCCTGTTTCCCCCGGACGCCACTCCGTCGCGCCGCGGCCACCCGCCTCGCCCTCTTCTGCCTCTCCACCGCCGCCACGCCCTCCACCACGCAAATTCTCCCTCTGAGGCACTCTCCATGAAGGAAGGGAGAGGATGAGTGCCACGACCATAAAACTGCACGAGAGAAAGACAAGAGAGAGAGAGGTCCGAAATGCAAAGCCAACCCTTTTGTCTCCTTTGCTTTCTTACTCTCTCTCCCTCTCTCTCTCTCTCTCTCTCTCTCTCTCTCCTTCTTGACCTCCCCAATGGAGTGGGAGATGAATAAAAGAATACATAAAGGGGCTGAAAGTTTCCGCAAGCTCCAGCTTAAGTTCCCCATTTCCACGCATTTTTTAAGAAAGCTTTTGTTAAATTTTAGGAAATAATTAGGAATTGAAAAATACCCTTCGATAGCCCTATATTCTTAGATATAATTCAGGTTTATTTTTTATAATACTGAATATAAATTAAATAATTAAAAGCAAACTGAATAATATCATTGCAGAATTAAAAAAACGTTTATAAATAATGGCTGGATTACATATTGAGAAAGGACAACACCAGCACAATGAAACAGCTTTTGATGGTATACCCAATGGTAGAACACCTCCAGGAAGACCAAGACTGCGCCGAAGAGATCAAGAACTGAAGGATTTTAGAACTTTGGGAGCAGAAATTGTAATAACGGAAGACAGAGGAGTGGAGGCGGGTCATTGGCGAGGCCAAAATCCATCTTAGGTTTATATGGCCAGAGGAGCAGTTTTAGTAGTAGTACATCTGATACTGAGTGTTGATGAAAACATTGATTGACCGCGTAAGTCATGACAAAGTGCTAAGAAGGAAAGGAGAAAAGAGAAGCCTCCTAAAAATCCTTTGAAGAAGACGACACAACTTAATCGCTCACATAAGCAGGAATGACGGCCTTTTGAAGGTGATCGTGAAAGAACAAGTGGATGAAAAGAAAGGCAAAGGAAGACCCAGAAAGAGTAACATAGGAATGATTATCAAGGAAAGATATTAAGTATGTGAAAAAGAATAAATACGCAAACAGGAAAAGATTATCCGACAGGAGAGCAAAGAGGAGAGCTGCGTGAAACTGCTTTTCGAATGGTTTCAAATGATCATTCGGAAGATCCCCTGAGGATGATCAGCAATTCGCTGATCGAAACGTCGGGAAACATGGACGACATCAGCCGGTGGAAAACCCGAGAAACTTTTCTGTAACTGATGCGCCGGGAAAACCTAAGATCATACTTCTACCCTACTGTCTTCCAATGAATCACTGAAACCACACCATTTGTTTATGATTACCCTGTGAACGATGAAATATCTTTGCATGCTGCGGCCATGATACATTTAACCACTTCTGACCGCGACACTTAATTTTTATTTGTTTTCCTCATTTCAATAAGGCCGGAACCCACACGAAACCCCAGTCCCTTATATGAAACCTTCTGGTTTATGAGGCTATTTTTTTTTAGTAGCTGCGTACCACGGGCGGTTGGCACTGGGACTCAATTCAAAAGGAATCGTTGATCTACTCTTTTTCATCTCATTTGCATCTTAAGAAACTGATATCAAATGTTCACCCATTAGCTCTATTACTAGCATCTCTCATATTTCTCCTCATTCTCGAACATAACCACCTTTGTCCTTCTAGCCTCGAGTCCTCCGCCTGGAATTTTAAATCACTTAACTAAGTGCCCAACCGATAGTTTACTGATAATGACTTGGCTGGTTTTCTAATATTTAATAAATTTTATTTACATTTTTGCTGGCCTTGGTGGCGGCGTGGTAAAATCCTTGCCTGCCGTAACGAAGGTCGAAGGCTCAAGACATACCTCGATAAATTGCCCCTATTGAACGCATGGTTGTTTGTAAAAGTGTAGCTGTTCACTAATTGGTAAGCTTCGAAGTAAAGCTCATTTAGAACTGTTTTTTAGTGGTAAGGGGTTAATTAAATGTTTCTGTTGACCCTTGCTGTTGTATTCTCATCCCATGACTCAAACCAAATATCCTGCAAAAGCCCTCCCTTCGTGTTATTCTATAATATTTATCTCTTCTGATATTTTCTCTATACGGTAGAAAAATCTACGTTACCTAATATGTACACCAGATGCAAAACTGAATTCAGAACCTCATCTTTCCAAATCACTTCATATTGAGTAGCAGGTCCATTTAATGAAATACTGATGATTTTTAAAAAAATGAGAAAAATTGAAAAATACTTATTAAAAAATCGCCAAATTCATTAGTAATAACTGATGAGGAATAAGTTAAAATATACCTAACTTTAATTCGTGTCTAGAGGATCTATGAGTTTCTGTAAAAGATTTTATGGCACTGTGCTCGATAAGGTTTTAAGTACTACATACTTATAATGAACTGAATATATACTTCCTCCGATAAATAATATCAAACAAAGACAACTTAGACAACATCATGAAAATTTGGGGAAAATCTATCAGCGTGAAATGTTTAGGCGTTCGCTGGCATCTATTTGGTGTGACTCGGAGAGAAAAGGACAGAAGAGAAGGTAGCCTAGTTTGACTAGAAGTTCCATTTGTTGGCGGTCGAGGGTAATGGAGGTTGAGCGAGTGAATTCATTGTAGTTGTGGCGCTGTTGAGAGGAAAAGAGAGTTTGGCGTGGAGTCTAGAGGGGTAATTTGAGAGCTTTGTGGGTAAGAGACTGGCTGGAGAAAAAAAAATACTGTGAAATTGGAACGCGAAAGACAAGTGTGGTGTTGCCGCGGTGGATAAGAGGAGTGACCTGCGGAAAACCTCAGAGAGTTGTCGAGGCCGCACGGATTCGGAGCGATTTTTAAGTTTTTTGACAGCTCAGAAAAACTCCTAAATTGGGGGGATTAAAACATACAGCAGAAATGAAAAACTTGTCTAGATTTTTTGAGTAATTCAAATTATAGTTCATTCGCAAGTCTCCCTTATATTTACGAAGAAAACATATTTTTTCCAGTGAACACAAAGAAAACTAAATTATTATCATGGAAAATTCAATGGGATTATTATGCAGCAGAAGGCTGGAAGTCAATGCTAGCAACAAGTTACGCAAACAAAAACAAATAAAGGGGATCGAATCCTGCTATTTGGGAAGCAGAATAATTAGCGATGGAAGAAGCACGAAATAAATTATCAGTATAGTAGCTCAGTCAAAGTGAGCATTTGACAAAAAGAAAAATCTACTTGCAGCAGAAAATTCAGACGAATTATTAAGGAAAAAAATCATCAAAAGTTAAACCTGGAGTACGCTTCTCTTTGGATGTGAGACTTGGACCACGGCAGCTGTGGAGAAATCAAGGGTGAAGGCTTTTGAAATGTGGTGATACAGAAGAATGATCGGCATCAAACGTATCGACAGGGTAAGGAGGAAGTTCTGGGAAGGGTAGGAGAGAAGAGAAGCCTCACGGATACCTCGCATGAAAACCTCACGAATTAGACGGAGCAATCTTATCGGCCGTATCTTGAAGTATAAAGGCATGATGAAGGCATTCGTCG
The DNA here is from genome assembly GCF_921293095.1 of Ischnura elegans. NCBI lineage: Eukaryota > Metazoa > Arthropoda > Insecta > Odonata > Coenagrionidae > Ischnura > Ischnura elegans. The sequence continues at coordinate 125,859,229 of NC_060247.1, forward strand.
AAGGTAAACAGGATGACAAGGACGAAAAAAGAAATAAATTCGAATTAAATATATGTATCAGGCGAAGAAAGATTTGAAAGAGAAAAAATACGTGGGTGTGGAAATATTTTCTGATAGGAGATAGAGTGGAAAGCTGCGTCAAACCAATCTTAGGATTTTTGATCAGTGATGATCTTTTTTTTTCGATTATCAGAGAAAATTATTGTTCATCTAAATAAGTTTCTTGAAATTGGCTGCGTATAAATATAGGCATTCATTTGGCAATGAATTTTACTGGATTCCCACCTTATTTTAATGAGAATGAAACCAGTGCATAATAAAATTCGCGTTAAATGAACATGCCTATAGTTATCGGTCGTGCTAAGATAGCACAAAATGGCGCAATGTTGTTACATTTAGCCCATGGTTTGTACTTTGAATCCCCTATTTTGGAAAATTATATTATTTCCATTTATATTTGGTTCACAAATCTCAAAGATGAAGCCAGATAACGAAGAATAGATAGTATAAATAACTCCCAAATATTTTGCGGCATTCTATAGATGAGACTGAGTGAAATCGCCGAATAGCCCTCTTAAAGGCCATTTTGTTACGATTGAAACATAGTAATACCTGCCCTTAAAAAAATCTGTGATATGTGTGATTCTTAATTGCTCGAGATATAGGAATTTTTCCGCAGAGATAGGAGAAAAGTATGTTTTTTCATGAGGTGTGAGAGGGGGGAAATATATTTTTACCTCAATTTTATTGCTTCGAAAGACAATGTATCAATACACTTACCTCTAGATAGGATAAAGGCCGTTTTACACGGGGCACGTACCTGCACAATCTGACGTGTGTGCGAAGGCACAGTCAAAATTGAGTCGTGTAAAGCGGTGAACTGCAAGAAGACACGCGAGAATGCGTTGACGTGAGATGGCAAAATAGCCCCTGCTCTAATTTCGTTCATGCATTCGCGGAATTCCACGCCATTTTAGAAATTAATGCAGTTCTAACCTGCGTAATTCCGTGCCCCGTGGAAAACGGCCATGCTAATTGATCAGAGGAGAATCTTGATAGACATATAATTCGTGGTTTCACGCTGCGTAAAGCTTATATTAAAAATTTTACACATTTCTCTGACACATTTTTGTGCTACCAAGTCATATGTCTTTCTAGTCATGGTTCTAGTCTAATCATGTTAATTTTTCCTATTTCCTTAAAGTAGCCTTTTTTGGAAGTGTAAAAGTGAACATTAGCTCCAAAAAATTAGGATGGCCATCTAATTACCAATGTTTTAACCCACTCTTCTCATACTTCTTTTATCGACAAGGTTCCCAATACCTGTTGTTCACATCATTGTGGAATTCATTTCTTCAGCGTTCGCCTTAGGGTATCATTAGCTAGACTTATGAATTTTAGTCTATGATATCCGTACTACTTCAACGATATGCGTCGCAGGAGAATGGGAAAATAATCAACCTGAGGCCAGGCACGTTTTTCAGCAACTGGTTGTGCTTCACTGCAAAGAGAGGTACTGCGAAAGTGGAGAGAAGGCCTTTTGTCACGAGTCGACTCGTCTAATTAGAGAGCCCTCTCGTCCATGACTAGGACCACTTCTCTAGTCTAATCCGTCCTTTGTCCTGAATACAGGTGGCTAGACTAAGGCGTACAGTACACGTGGTGTCTAATTCTACCAGCAAAAGTGAAGATTCTCGATCATTGACAAAATATTCTTACGCCAATACCATTTTTTAAATAATATTTCCCCGATTTATGAACTGAATTTCCATATTTAAAAACAGTTTTAAAAATTTCAACGGATATCATTAGTTGTAGTTTGTTTGCAGAAATTTCATCAAAAGCTCTGCATTGTTCGATTAAATGATTCACCATTAAAAAGTAGAAAACAAAAATACAATGAAAAAGATTTTTAAAAACACTCCCTCTCCAAAAACAGTGTAAAATGCACTGAGGAGTCAAAAATATAAACTTTTTTAAGTTTAGATATTGATAATGTGTGTTCTCAGCTCAGGCTCTTCTACACTCATTTCTAATATGACTAATCAACACTCACACTTCATTCTCCGAGTAATTAAAATCTTATTTTTTTACTTTTTTATTTTGATTTATCCTTTTTTAGGTAAGACCGTGTTTTTTATATCTTTTATTTCATTTTTTTATTATTTTATAATTGTCCTAAAAACTTTGAAGCTAATTTTTCGTTAAGTTTATTATTTAAATTTTTTGCTAATTTCTTCTCAGTAAACCGACCTTACGGAAGTGAGGGAGGGACATTGAAGTTCTATTTGCGCGCTCCCTTACGCCACCGCAATGAATGAATGCGTCGCCCTATACTCCATGAGTTCCCACCAGATGTCTCGCGATTCCAATAGGGTAATTTATGACGCGGAAACAAACACACGAGGGTACTTCATCTAGACTAGATAAGTTTCGCTCTCCTTGAGGCCTACGACTCCATTGTCCTAAGGACACCTGTGACGGAGCAGCCCTTTCCTTTATGAATGCCTCTATCTTCCTGCGTCTCCCCATCATCTTCGAACTCCACTTTGTCTTCGTATAACACGAGAAAAAAATAGCCTTGGCCGAGAAAAGAACCATAGGCATTTGTCACCCGGGGCCATAACTCAAACAGGCAGGAGTAACTATTTATCGCCAAATAAGAACTTTAAGAGCCACGGGTACCCAACAATGGTGTAACTATGGGGGGAAATGAGGGGATAAATCCCCCCCTCCAAAGCCTCACTTCAAATAAATTATCACATTTGACACATAATAACTGCATCTGCTTAAAGTTAAATTATAAGTAGAAAAATTATATGAAATGTATTTCCAGGCATTTTTTTTTTTAATTTCCCATACCTCCCGTTGCCTGGGGGGGACCCCTCCCGTGCCCCTTCATCCCCCCCAAAGCATGATCCTAGTTACGCCACTGGTACCCAATGACGAGGCATGCTCACTCCAAATCATTTATCCCATTCTCCCCGTTAAAATTGTTTGCAACGGCTAAATAAAACCTGCGTAAGATCATAGAGTAAGTATATTCTTACTCTATGGTAAGATTCACTGACTTAAGTAGAGATGAGCATTTATCCAAGTTCTATATTGAATTGAATTGGGTACATCTCCATTGACGAAAGAATTGCTTGCTGGATCATTTTTTAGCTCCATATTGCGAAACTAGACTCTAGCACTCTCCTACAATTAATCCCATACCACCCTGACTTCTTTGATCTTCCTCTTTTCCTTCTGTCTTTCTGTATCTATTTGAGAACAGCTTTGTAAATTCTTTCTTCACCCATCCATTTGGACGTATCCAAATCATTGCAATCTTCTATCTTCGATAATCTCCACCTCTTCCTTCTTTCCATCCATGGTTTTCTAATTCTGTCCGCCGGATTCTGAACGCTGCGGTGTTCCGCACCATGACACCACTGAAGATATATAGTCTGGTTAGGGAAAACTACTGGAAAATGAAATGTACTAATTTTTAAATAAGTCTCACCATTCAAACTATCTTAATACATCCGGGACGCGAAAGTTAGCTCGAAGTGGCGAAATCATCGATGTGTTCCGTTCGTTCCCAAAATCTCATGCCAATATAAGTGAATTCATTCATTGCGCATAAACTTCCATTCATGCTGGTCCAATTGAATCTTCTCTGGAGATGATCCTATTAGGAAATTGGCTGTTTAAACTAGTGCCGAATCTCCGCACCGAACCACCATTCACGGAGATAATCCTGGGCTTTTATGCCTTTGGAAACGCGAATGAATTACACCACTTTTTATCATTATTTAATTCGTATCGAAACTCGGTGATTAGACTGCGATGATAGCAAAGCGCTACCCCTACAGTCACTTCAGGCATCCCGAAACATCGGTGAAATTTCCCCTCAAAATAAAAAAGGAGAAAGTTGGCGCAGAGTTTGGAGCAAGCGGACCCGGGTTTTTATAGACCGTTATTATGTTTTCTCGCCTCGAGGTGTTTATGTCATCGTCCCACAAAGTGCGTTCCGCTTGCTCGGCATTCTCCGGCCCACACTGACCCGGAAGTCGGGAGGGTCGGACGCTGTTTTCGGATGTCCGCCTTCTTCTTTTTTTTTGAACTCCGAAACAAACTTTAAACAAATGCGTGTAAGCGAGCGCATTGCCTCTCTCTTCCGTTTGGCGCCCAGGGCTCTGCACCTGACGCTTTCCTTCTAACTCGTCCATACGCTTTAGTGGGCTCACTAAGGCCTCAGCGGAAATGCACTATTATACAAATACAATGTGTCCCAAAAACAATGACCCGATTTTAAATAAGATTATTTATTAGTAAGAAGGGCTTAAAATCAACATATTGCATACTAAATTACTCACAAAAGACAAAAGTTTATAAAAACCCATCATAAATGTTCAATATGTCCTCCATTGGCTGCGCGGACGGCATCTTGCCGATAGCTGAATTCATCCCAAACTGAGCGTAAGGTGTCTTCTGTCACTGAAGCTACAGCAGCTGATATTCCTGTTTTTAGTTCATCAATGTCACGAGGTAAGGGTGGAACGTAAACACGCTGTTTAACATTTCCAAAAAGGAAAAAATCGCATTGTGTTATGTCAGAGGACCTAGAAGGCCAAGAGTGTAAAGCCTGGTCTCGCGGTCCTGTACGTCATCTTCAGCGAGACTGGCTGCACCTTATTGTTAGACCAATGGTCTAAGGGTTGCACCTCAGAGTACTTACTCTGAGGGTTGCACGCTCCACATCAGCGCTCGTAGTGACATTCACAAAACTGTTTTCAACATCCCCTCCCCGCTGAGTACTCGTTTCATCCATACCTTCTGTCTTCTCCATATCTCATATAGAAGCTGCCTTTCCTTGTGCAGCACTTCGTCGTTCCTCCTCCTCTCCGTCCACTTCACCTTCTCTATTCTTCGCCACATCCACATCTCGAATGTCTTGAGCCTTTTCTCGTCCTCCTCCCTAAGTGTCCACTTTTCTGCACTGTGTAGCGCTACACTCCAGATCAGACTCTTCACTAACCTTTTCTTTAAATATTTGAAAGCGTAAAAGATTGAAATTTAGCTGCGGCTTTTCCTTTTTCACACACATTTTTTCTTAACTTGCTTCGTCTATTTGGCTGTTCCATGGATGGATTCCTGCTATTTATTTTTAACCTACCTCCCATTGTCGGTCGGGCTGAAACTTCGAATACTTTCTCGCTTCGTTGACATTGCCATATTCAATAATCAGGTGCTTGAAATTGTGCTCTATGGTGCTCATATTAATCAACTAAATTTCGATGCAGAAAAAAGATTGAACTTTTCTCCCTATATGACATTACCTACAACTTTTCGCAGGAATTCCTAACAGGTCTGCTTTAATCGATTGACTGATTCACCACTAAAAAGGAGTAAATAACTAAAATTTTAAAAAGATTTAAAGAGTACATTTTTTTAATCAAGTTTAAAATGCGCTACAAAGTAAAAAATTAACTTTTGATCACTTGGAGAACCCACGCTTTACACTCATTGTGACGATGAACACTTTTTAGTGCATTTTTTACCGTTTCTTGAAAAACGTGTCTTTCTTCCTTTACCTATTGTATTTTTATCATCCTGGTATGAAAGTAGATAGTCTTAGAAAAGCTGAAAATCAGCTATAACCTCGAAATTCTTAGAAACTGGTGCAATCAACATGCAAATTTGGTATAAGACTCTTCTTACCATAAATCAAGAGTGACTTGAGCCCAACTGAAGTTTTTGGGCATTTTATAGGGGTAAAAAACTACTGCTTGTCGAAAAAAAATCAAAAATACAGCTTTGATCATTTAATTAGTAAAAACCTGTTTGTTCCATGTTACATACGACCCATTATATAACCAAGTTCACATGTAATGAGCTATCCATCAGGTTTGGACGATAACTCTTTTAATTTTACTTAAATTGGCTGTTATCATTACTCTTTTGGATTGTATTTCCCATAAAACATAGCACTCATTACACCAGTGAAATTATTCATCTATCCGTTATTTAAAGTCGAATATGAACATAAATTCGAATATTCGCCGATACAACGTTTCCCTTCCATTAGCCATATCACCCTTGGCATTCCACTCATGTCGTTTTTCGAAAAATGATCCTCTATGTTGTTTTATAAGCTATACTTTTGTTCCTTAAAATTTATGATTGTCTATTGCGACGTTTGAAGCCGAGCCCAAAAAAATTAGACGATTCCTTGGCGATTCAATTCTTTTCCAGCAATCTATAGTCCCGTCCGTGAATTTCACTCTTTTCTGAGAATCTCCGATGTTAACGCGTAGTGGCACTGATTACAAAATTATTGCTAGGGATGCAAAAATTTGAGATATTGGAACAGTCCAGCGAAAATAAACAACGTTAAAGCTGAACTGAAGGCAATAATGTATGCATCCAAAATTTTTATTATTATTGATCATCTTCCATACTAGACTGAGAAAATATTTTTCAGAATATGAATGAAAATATAGCATGAGGTTTAATCAGCTAATGCAAGTTGCTGTGTGTGAGAGGGAGGAGAAATACCACGCTTACAGATGTTTGGATGATATTATCTTTGCCTTTAATTTACACAGGAACTACTTTCAGATTCTATAGAGCTGTATCATGATTAATTACATCGGTAATACATAAATAAATTGTTAACATTATCAATTCAGATACAAACTCGCCTCCCATTAGTTTACAATTTTTGGTGCTTCCCAGGCAATCGTCGAAGCAAAAGATAAATTGAAATTGTAAATAATTGAATGCAAATGTAAATGTATGGCGCAAATTTGTCTTCATGAATTCTCTAAGGTACCTCTGTTCGTTACCAGCGCCAGTAACATAAAAATAAGTAAAGTGATACTTTCGGTAATAATATTATTTATGATCACTACATATACAATGAGCGGATTTACGCTCTTTTACGGTTCAGTATTTCCATAAATTATTTCTAATAAATCGCGGAGGTAATATTTGATTATCCTCTTACAAAATACCTGCTGCCTAACAAAAAAATTGCTCTGATTGTTCTTATTCCTTAATAATTTTGCAAGAGGCCAAGGTTTACGAGTTATTCCCGAAAAACTCGAAAACGTCAGATTTAGGGAGAAGGGGTCCGACTCCCCGCTTACCTCCTCCCCTAAGGATCTAGTGGGACTCATAGGACTCGGTCCCACCACTATGCCATAACTTGCAACTACACGATTCCTTTCCTTCATTCGGCCACATTCGACAGTTTTTCACGCGATCAAACTTAAAAATAGCGCTAAGGTTGACACGTGAAGCTTGAAAAATATAACAGTTGAATTATCCTGATTCTATTCACCGTAGTTTTGGTTTTCAATGTCTATTAATTTACGAGTGTTAAATTCCTTTAAATAAAAATTCGAGAGTAACAAAGCTGCAGTTGATTAGTGAAGATAGATCATCCTCAAAAGTTCTCATTTAATGTATGTAACAAATTATTTTTATTTTAAAAACTTTAGATAATTTTAAAATTTCTTTGCGCAATAAATAAGAATTTAGCTACTTCAAACGTGTGGTGTAGGTGCAAAATCAGCTGACAATTTCATTTTTCGTAACCGCTTGAAATTCCTTAGCCAAAACTTATTTACCACTGCGCAAATTTTTCGAAAACTCAATATATTTCCTCATTTCGGCCACTTTCGACATTTTTTGACGAGATCAAACAGGCGCTAAACGTTAAGTTGTTACAAAAATGAGCTAGGGGTCGCCCGAAAATGTGAATGCTGCGGAAATCTCCCAAAAAGGCTTAAATTAATGACTCAATTTGGTCGACGAAAGTTTGAAATGATAATTATCACGATGACAAGAAACTGCTGCCGTAAAAGTAGAACGAAGAGTTAATGCCCGCCAGCTATTCCATCTGAATGAATCGAAGAGAAAGAACCCAGACGTCTCGTTACGAGGGCGCGATGATAAAAGTGGCGCGACCATTTTACATGTCTACGAAAATTAAAACAAAAAAAGACTGTCTGAGAATTCTTCCAGTGTCTGCGCTATAACCTTAGTGCGATGCGGGCAAGCTGCTCTTAAACGACTACTTTGCGATATCTCCCGCCCGGGAGCGATATAAGTACGCCTTCTTTCCCATCTTCAAAGTGGCGCCTTTTACGTCCGGCAAAACAATGGTCTGGTCCCGAGGAAGTAAGATAAAAGGCGATAAGCCAAATCAAGCCGTCGAGAAGTCAAAAGAGGTCGAATAAAATGGAATTGAAACGGCTGCGGGTAGATGGGGTAAGTATAGTAAAGGGGCTTTAGTCTTCCTCACAGAGCAGCCGGTCTTCGCGCACCTGGAAAAGCCATCGGAATCGGCGCACGGAAACGACCGGAGCATCGTAAACGTCTGTCGGTGAATGGAAACGGGCGAGCAAGGATTTCTTAAGAGATTAGACGACTTCGAAAAAAAGATAAAATAATAAAAATAGAAGAGCTTTAGGGATCGTATGGAGAGGCGCAAACTGAGCTGTGGGAAGCGCTCAACAAAGCTCCATATCGAAGCGCTTTTCGAGAAAAATGTGAGGGAGAAATCGGTTGAATTTAAAAACAGAAGGCGTCAGAGCGTCTCATATCCCTCTTGCCCGAATCCTTCGTTCCGATATTTATTCATGCCCGTTATCCTTAGGAGGGCTCGGAGCTCAATCCTGCATTTTTTAAGCTCTGCGTCGACGAATGAAATTCGTGCATCAATTCTTACAGTTCTCAATTCTTATCTCAATCCTAGGAAATACTGGTGTGTGGAGGGTGGAAAAGTGTGGAGGGATACTGTATTTTGCTGGAGTAAGCCTCCCAGATGAATTTCATTCCTGATTTTATTATCCAAGCAAGGAGAGGAGGAATATTTTTTTAAATATAGCTAACTCAATGCTTAGTGAGCGCTCGAGAAACGAATCCTAACCTAAATTCGACTTAGTTTTTTTGTGGTTTAGGATTTTCGGACCAGTGCCAAGATGTGAACGTTTATTTCGCCGATACCTCCACTTGTAGGAGTTATATCATTTCAGCCCTCGTTAATTTTCATTTCTTTATGTTCTTTCTCTATGGTGATATTAGGCTCAGTTTTAACAGAAACCTCAAGAATTGCTTTACGAATTATGACAATTTTTTCCGTGACTCAATCCAATTTTGAGTTATAACGAGCTAATACAAAAGAACTTATTTTTACCGTGATAAATATATGGACGTACCCATTAAATTTTAGATGTCATTTTTCGTGTGGGAAAACTATAAATTAATATTTTGGCTATTTTATTCGAGCGTATCGTTATCTTTTCGATAATTAAATTTGTGGTGATAAAATCTGTCGCTTTTACAATTTAAACATACCATTCCTCGCGATTGCAAATACTATATTGAGTATTAATGGTCCGCCGGACTGGGGACATTTTTGAAAACCGACTAAAGGGCGCCCATAGCGGCAAAAAATCAAGTTCCAAATAAAAAATAGCAAAGGAGGCGTCCATGAACAGGAAGGAGCTTATGATGAGATCACTATGTAAGAGTTTAAGAAAGAAGAGTCTTATCTGGAGTGTAGCTCTGAACGGTGCGGAAACGTGGATACTAAGGAAGGAGCACGAGAGAAGACTGGAGGCGTTCGAAATTTTGACGAGGAGAAGAATGGAGAAAGTGAAGTGGACGTAGAGGAGAAGGAATAACAAAGTGCTGGATATGGTGGGAGAGGAGAGGATACTCCTGGACGAGATAGGGAGGAGACAGAGGGTAGATACGGATGGAACGAGTACTTAGCGCGGGAGGCATGTTTAAAACAGTGTTACAGGATAGAATATTCGGTAAATGAGGGAGAGGAGGGAAGGGAATAGGATTTTTATGAATAATGAAAGGGAGTAGGTCATATTGTGAATTGAAGAGGGAAGTCCATGAGGGGAAGGGAGACTGGCAAAATACTTCGTAAAAACTCCAAGGACATTTACCTTAATCGGTACAATACTTTCAGAAAAACGTCACCATGTAAAGGCTATATGAGAGCGGAATAGAGAGCTGCTTCAAACCTATCTTATAAACAGGCCCGGAACTACGGCGGGAACGAGGGGGCACGTGCCCCGGGCAGCAGATTACAGGGGGTGGCAAAATTTAATTTATTAAAAATAATAATTTAATTTTTCTCGTTAAATTATTAAAGTATAAATTTTTAAGCAACAGTGTTAATAAAACTTATTATTAGAAAACATGCGGTGTGTAATTTTATTTAAACAGCAAACTGATCTTTGCACCCCTGAAAAAACTCCTACGCCCTGCTTAGGATTGTTAACTTACGATGATGTTGATTTTAATAATAATTATAATACGGGACGGATTTCGGGCCTCCTCCAAGTGGTCTCCACGGTTTTGAGTGCAGTGCCTACAGGCCTCATTCGGCATGGACACAAATGGTGGTTGCTCCATCCGCCTCGCATCTTATTCCCTCCCGCCATCTTCTTCCAAGGAAGCACTTCCCCAAAACATCCTCCACTTTTATTTTCCGCCCCTCCCCTTTCTTCCATTACACGCTTCCGCGCCGTAAACACGCGACGACCGGGAAGTCGTCTTGGAGCAAACAACCGGGAGTTCGATCCTTCATCTCTCCCCTTCCCAGCATCCATTGCGCCCTCTTCTTCCACCCACATCGCCTTCTTCGTTTTTTTTACGTGTACACTTCCGCAGTCTTCCTTCCAAAACCCACTTAACCCCTCCCCTCCCTCCCCCCTTTCGTCCTCCGGAATTACAAACCTCTTGCAAGAGCGCAGGGAGCAGGATAACCAACTTAACCGCTTTTCTTTTGGCAACACCGAATAAAAATGTGCTCTTGAAATAAGAGGGGAATGTTGTTACGCCAGGTATAGAAGGCGATATCGCCGTACTTTTCAAATGATGCTCCTCGTGTTGGTGAATTTCTGTCTCAATTTAGACTTGTTGAGAGCTCTCATGTGTTAATATTTTATTAACTCTATTTTCCTATTGTTCTTCAATTTTAAATACACAGCATTTCCACACAGTATCATATGAAGTCGATAATTCTTATTTATGGATTCTATTCTACCCGACGGCAAAATTTGGTGTTGAAGGGGGACAGTAATACTGCCGGGGGTCTAGAGGATAAGGAACTACCCCCAGTGAGACGGGGGTAGTTCCTTAGTCCGTTACCGTGGGGGGTAGTCCCAAAGGGGGGTATTCCATAGCCTCCGAGTCTTCCTGAATTTTTTTAATTAGTCTCTGAAAACGGCGTTTTAAGTGCTATCTTAGACTAAAATTATTAAAACTTTTGATGTTTTTGTTTTCGTTATACTTGAATGTATAAAATTCGTACTTTTTTAAGTGAAATTACCATTAACTCCGCCCAATATTCTGCCTTCCTTAACAGGAAACTGAGTTTGAGTCGCTATCAGCCTATTGTTTGTTCCTATGTTTTTTTCATACCTAACAATTAAAACTGACGTTTCGCTCGTCCTCAGATGAGTTGGATCCGGAGGAGCTGGACATGCTGCAGCCGGCGCGGTGTCGTCCGGAGAGGCTGGAGGCGATCAGGAGAGCGACGCGCTTCTCCAGGAAAGAGATCCAGTTCGTGTACCGCGCCTTCAAGCAGGAGTGCCCCACCGGAATGGTCAACGAGGACACCTTCAAAGCCATCTACGCCAAATTCTTCCCCCAAGGAGGTAAACCAATAGGTCCACGTACTTATGTAAATACCACCGAGAAAATAAAGCATAAGAATAAAAAGAAATTTTCATAATTATTCGAAAATTTACTCTTAACCACTCATATGGGCATTTCAATTCCCTAGGTAAAACCCGCGGTGAGTATTTAATCTAGAAATAGGGCACTTTTTCGACTAAATTAAATTGAGTTTTGAAAGCCGTGAAGGTGATTTCCTGTCATATCTTCAAATTAGCTATATTTTCAAATTATAGCGTCGTATGTTATGTAAGAAAGTATACTTGTAATTGGATTTTTAGAATCTATTTACATTTTTCCTCGCCTTCCGCAGCTTTCGTGGCTTTAGACTCCCTATTGAACGACTGCATTATCATCCCTCCCCTGAACGGCTGGCTAGTCATATTATACCCCCTCGCTTATCCCCTTTACGCTGAGCACCACGCCAGCCGGAGGCAAACAGAGCACTGTGAAGGAGGGTGAGTATTCATTCGTCCGCTAGCAAAAATGGCTCAAGTTAAGTGGGGCAACTCATAGGGATACCTCCTTATATGTTATCCTCGCCGCGGGTATATATGCCTCACTTAAATTCTTATATTGCCACTGCTGCATGGATTTATTGCAATAGTCTGTTATTGTCAAAATTCAAGTATATGGCTGATAATTTCGTTAAAATAATATAATATTGCCGCATTTGTTCTCAAACACATTTGCTTCATTCCCTCCCAGCAGGTGTAGCCCCTCTGCGTCTTAGGAATACATTGCGACAGTGTACAGCAGTAGAAGGTGATTTTGATGTGGACATATGGAGTAAAGACCAAGCGATCAATGGCGGAAAATAGGAATGCGGATGGAAAAATGAAGGAGTTAAAAAAAAAGTTTAAACATTGAAGAGAAATTTAAAGTGATCAATTGCTGAAAAATTTGGAGCGTCAAAGCGATATTAAGCGTGAGTTTAAGCTTCCGACGTCGACTGTCCGCACTAATTCTGAGTAAAGACGAAATTAAAATGTCATCGACATCTGCCACACCAACTTCAGACAAGCGGTCACCACGTGAGCGGAGTTCATTGCTAGAAAAAAAACGGAAAGACTTCTAATTACCTGGATTTATCATGAACGGTCAAATAATATTCCTCTATCAAGGCAATCTGTGTAAAAGCTGTGGCTTAATTTATATATACAAAAAGAAGATTGGGGGTGGTTATTGCTCCGAGACTTTTAGTGGAAGGTCCGATTGGTTCCAGAATTTCAAACGGCCAGCTGGTATTTTAGTGCCGCGGTTTCGGGTGATTCTGCAAATGCTGATATCACAGTCGCCACAATATAATCTGATGACCTCCCGAGCTGTGATTGAGAGTGGCTCCTTTTCCCCTCATCTAGTTTTCTTATGTTGACGAGACGGGATTGTTTGGGAATAGAATGCCATCTCGATCATTTAGTTTCAGGGAAGAAAACCTGGGTCAGGTTTCAAGGGATTTAAAGACCTTTTCACGTTGCTGCTTGGTGGTAATACCTCGGAGGACTTTAAATTAAAGCCAGTTATGACATTATCACAATTATTATTATTATTAACAATTATTATATTACAATCACTCACAAATTCCGCGAACAATGAAAGGGTACCATTCAAAGTAGAATTTCTCTACCAGAGGATGAACAGCGAAAGGGCTTCGGTGACAGAAGAATTATTTTTAAACCGGTTTGAAAATTCGTCCACTGCCGGCAATGCATTACAAACCCCTGAAACAGTACGCATTTTTCCTAGATGTTAGCCCACCCACACGGAAGGAGGGAATTTCAAAAACACCTACGCACTATGTTACGAGAAAAAAAGTTTTTGAATGAAGTGCCTACTGTCTTTAAGGATACTTTAATCTATAAATAATTACTTAAATAAGGTTTTCCTAGGCTATTAATAGGAATATATACAGTTTATTGGAAATTCGATACCTAACACCTATGCTATCACGAATGCATCCCTATTTTCCCAATGTTAAAATGGTCTCAAAAACGCAAATTCGATTTGCGCAAAGACCTCAAGGAATGCATCCCTTGCAATAAGCGAGGCATGGGTGTAGTTTATTAATCTATTTGTGGCAAAAAAATAACTGATGTAAAATTAGCTGAATCGTAGCAATATGATAAAAATGAAACGTACGTACGTCAATGCACTACTTGATGACATATTAGCAAATTCATGTGCTATTTAAAATCACGTATGCTAATTGAAAATATCGCTGAAAGCTAAGGTGGAGCATGAAAAACATTCGCTTAGACCTATAACGGTTGAATTATCCTGATTCTTTGCACCCTAATTTTCCTTTTTAAAATCGATGTAAGTTATCTGAGAGTGTGAAACTTTTTTAAACAAAAACATGTAAAAAGTAGGCTGCCATTGTTCAGTGATGATGCAACCTCCTCTATACAGCAAACGTGATATTTTTCAAAAATTATATTTTTTTATAATTAAGTATCTAGTTCTGAAACTTCCTTGCAAAAGAAAGGAGAATTAATTGACTTTAAACGTATGGTGAAAGAAAAAAATCTACTATTTCATTTGTGTCGTCAATTCGGTAACCTGTTGGAATTTCTTAACCAAAATTTAGCCGGACGAGCATAAAAATTTTCTAAATGAAAAAATTCTTCAATTAATTTTTCCAAATCTGGCCCAATAGTTAGTTTCATTGACGGTTTCTCCTTCATTTTAATTGCTATTCCTGAATTGTTTAATGAAGCTTCATTAACACTTTCAGCCCGCAGGTAAAAATTTTAACTTCGCCCAGATCCAAAATTTTTTTAGTAGCGTAGTCGGCCGTCATCTATTGATGACACTCGGATCTGGGTGGAGTCCGGCGTGTCATCTATAGATGACGCTCGGTCTCAAAGTGTTAAATAATTTTGACTTTCAAAAAAAAATGTACCTTATTTTAAAACATAGCTTTACTTCTCCTTTCAAAAATCTTTTGAAACAATTTAAAACAATGAAGAATTGATTCATAAACACTAATAAAAATACTAAAACAATCAAGATGCCATAGTTTGAAAACTAATCAAATAATTTTTCAATTATTTATTAGCTCCATTTTATGCCTAAAATCATTATAGAATTTAGATACTAAGTATTTGCCAGTGGCATTCAGCCAAAGGGATTGGTGGTCCATCCTTAACTTCTGGATTAATATATATTCCACTAATATTTTGGCCATAAAGAGTTAAATTTGAAATGTACGCATAATTTGGGTACTTTTAACATGTTGCTTATAATTTTTTAATTTAGCTATGTGGCATCGACGGAATATTTTTTCATTGGATTTGTGAAGGCACTGCAGACGAGACTTAGTTATTAGGGCGGATCGGAAAAATCGATTTTTTTTTCAAATCCACCTGGCCCAGTGAAAAAAAGTTGTGGGGCCGACCAAAAATAAGGCCTAAAAGTTTTGAGACCTCTAGGTGAACCCCTGACCCTCGCTCAAATGCAATTTAGGGGGGGAGGGTCACAAATATAAAAATATAATAATTTATGATCATTCCCTATAGATTTTGCAGAGTTACTCCCCTCTTAATGAAAATTTTTGTGCATTTTGACGTATCTGCCACCATTTAGCCACAAAATGCCTAATTTGAGTCCGCGAAGAAAATATTCCAACGCCCATGCAGCATCGCGGATACAAGAACGGCAGGCCGATCCCGTCCCCTCCCCGCTCGCTTCACCCCTGCCATGCCTCGAATACAGCAAAAATCATCCCACGTGTGCTGCTAGGAGGGCGTTCATCTTTAATAATAGACCATAGGCTCCTTTCCTCCGTGTTTGGATCTAAAAATTGGTAACTCTCTCTCTCTCTCTCACTTCTCTAAAAGTTGGTAACATCGATTTGTTTAACACCGACAAGGCGCCAAATAAGAGACAAGTCGTCTCACTACGCACTCTTTTTTACCATCTACCATCTTCCGATTTATACTATCAAAGATGAACGCCCTCCTAGCAGCACACGCGAGGATTTATCCGATCTGCCCTATTGGTTATATCTTGTATACAACTTATTTGAGCTACCTCCTCAAGTGTCACTTGAGTGTCTCTATTTACCAGTCCATGATTTTAAAATAAAGCATAAATGTGGAAGGCAACAACCCCTTATTTTATATAGAGCATGCATTACAGTGGCATATGGTATTTCACATAAACTCTATCACTACGCTGCATGCATAAATATTTCTTGAAAATGATGCAAGGTAACATAGGTGGATTTAAGGGAGGGTCAGAGGTGCATATGCCCCCCCCAGAACCTTAAAAAATACACAAGAGTTTTCATACGGTTGTCATATAATTTTGTGCATGTGTATCACAAAGCCTCATTCATTTAATATCATATTGATTAATTAATTTGATATTCAAAGAAAGAGAATATTTCATACAGTGATTGTTGTATGCTATTTTTAATCTCAAAAATGAAAAGACCATTTGCCTGTCGGACCCTTGTGCCCCACATATATTTTGGTCATAAAGATTCCACTCCACCCCATAATACATATATGTAGTGTTTTGCGAAATAAAATCTTCGAGCCGCCCTTGCTTGGTAAAATATTATTGAATGAGCAGTTTGTTCTGCTCTTCTTATGAATAAAATAAGGGGATTTTATAAAGATGGTCACCACTTAATAAAACCAGGAGTTTCTCACACTTCATGAAGGATTGCAACTGACATCTGTTATTTTCCTGCACAATGGTATTTTTCTTCTTTTGCAGACTCCAGCCAATATGCTCATTATGTGTTCAACACCTTGGATAGAAATAAGTCTGGCACCATCACATTCAGCGACATTATGCTTAGCTTATCCATCCTGCTGAAGGGCTCTCTGCAGGAGAGAATCCGGTGGGCCTTCAGGTGAGGACTCTTAATGATGCACGTGGATTAAAATAGAAATTTACTCCTTTTTTCTTTGAGTATTGGCAACGGAGAATTTTTATTCATCTCTTCCAGTGATGATATTAGTAGACATCCATAGTTCAGGGTACATACTGATTTCCCAGCAGTTCAATTAAATTTAACAAGTTGGGCAGTTTCCGTCCCTAAAATGTACATTGTCTATTTCCTTTCTGAAACCTTATGTACCCAAAAGATATGTTCACCAGATAAATTCCTCATACATACTTAGGAATTTATTTGGTGAACTTCTTTTATTTTATGGTGGTGGGAGTGGGTCTTATCATTTATTTGGTGGTGGGAGGGGGTGAATCAAGGGTTTGAATCCCCCAAAAATTGTCTGGGAGTATTATTTTAAGTCAACTCCCCAAAATAATGTTCTGGAAATAGTCAGACAGGGTTTGCCAGACTCTACCCTTGATGTGAGTGACAAATAATAAAAGTTATCTCAGGCATCAAGAACAGAGTCAAAAGTATAAAAGATTCCACCAAGTGACCCAAATGATTTCCCAACCCTGTTTGAAGACCCTCTAAATGACACAAAGAAAATATTGGAAATTTCCACCTTGTTCATTCAATATCTTCAACCACTGTCTGTAAAAAAAAAGCAAGATACCCGAGTTTGAGGAGCTCTAGCATCTAAACAAAGCAGTCAATTTCAATGCAACGTATAGCATGTGAAAGAGAATTTATTTCTATGCTGTATCATTTACTTTAAAAAATCTTCGGCTCAATAGTATTTCCTGTACTTAATTTTTTCTCAAAAAGTAATTTCAATCATTATCAAATAGTGAAGGTAGTACTGCGAGCTCCAATTATATATTATTTTATTAGGACATGGGAAAGGTACAGAAAATTTACCGAGATATTTCATTGGTGCCATCTTTTACAAATATTTTTATTGTATTCCTTCTCATATGATTTGTTCTATCATTCAAGAATGAATCTTTTTATAATTTCAATACACACTTTGTAGAAATGTTTTATATCTAGTCTGTACTTCTAATTCCTATAATGTATGACAAATATGGAAACAAAGATATTTCAGTGGAATTATAAACATCCAATCATGCTTCACAAATATTTAGTGCCTACATCTATTGCACTTTTTTTCCAGGGAAAATCAGAAGTTTATTTCTAGTCTCATTGCACTTTGAAGGTTTCTCAAACAAACTCACAAAACAGGCTACATAGTATGTATTTTAAAAATACTGAATTTATCGATGATTTTTTTATGAACTTCTGTCAATTATTTTCAGTCTGTATGATGTGAATGATGATGGCTATGTCACGCGGGAGGAGCTATCTGAGGTGATAACAGCAATATATGATCTCATCGGTGACCACCAATGTCATCACCACAGAGGAAGCAATGCCCTCGAAGGAGAAGCCTCTGTACCTGAAACCCCTAATGATCATGTGGATAGAATGTTCAAGGTAGTTTACTAATGCATTTTGTGGAATAGTAATGTGTTTTTGTTTCACCATAAATACTGTAATTTTATTTATGAAATACACTTTTTTTAACCACTTTGTCGATACAAAAATGTGGGGGTTGAGCTTCTACAGCCTCGGAAATTATAGAAAAGAAATTCTCAATTGGCCGTATAATTCTCCCTGCTTATCCACCTTGCAAGTCAAAAATGTTACTGTGTTGGTGTGCGGGAAGGGGGAGAAATCCCCCGCAGGAACCAAACACCAGCCTCTCAACCGGGAAGCCCAAAACACACACTCACACATTCACTCACAACAAACATACACAACAAGATCCTTTGTGGGGGCTGTATAATTGAAGCCAATGATCCTTGAAGCCATCTACAGGTGAGTGAATGTATGAGTGACTGCTTATTGAGTGCATGTGTTTCCACAAATCACTGGCTATCTTTAACAGGCCCATCCTGTGAAGATTCCCATTTTTTTTTTGTGGAGTGAGAATCCTTAGTGGAGGTCCCTACAGCCCCCACAAAAGATCTTGTTTTGTATGTTTGTTGTGAGTATGCGTGTTTTGGGCTTTCCGGTTGAGAGGCTGGTGTTTGGTCCCTGCGGGGAATTTCTCCCCCTTCCCGCACACCAACGCAGAAACATTTCTGACTTGCAAGGTGGACGAGCAGGGAGAATTATACGGCCAATTGATAATTTCTTTTCTATAATTTGTCAATAGAGTTACAAATGCAAGTGCCCTTCCCATGCAAAGATCTATGTATCAAGTAACCCCATGCATTTTGTTCATGAAAACAAACATGTTTTCAAATTTCGTTTCACTGCTGCTCATATTTTACACAGTAGATACAGTCCACTCTGGATTATGTAATTACATATCCAAATGGTGACACTCAGAAAGTGACTCCCAATAGTAACAGACACAGAATATAGACCCATGTAGAAATTTCTATGAAAATCTGAGATCCTACTTTTATTTTATTTTTAATTTTTACTTATTAATTTGAAGTAGAATGACCCATGTGAGTAAGACTATAGGCTGAATTCCAATCCGTGTATGCCACCTTATTATAATATCATGTAGTAATCCAAGTACATTTTTGGGGCATACTACAGAACTGGAAAGTGTACCTACCTAAGTACGTACAACTGTTGCTCTTGTAAACTGATAAGGCAGTCAATGAACTATTAACCATAACATATAACTCAGCCTTGCATTTTGCTTAAGTATTTGCATAAAATTTACAGATTAAAATAGTGAATTTGTGCATAAATGACTGTCTCATTAGATTTAAGCATTGCTTAGATAATAATTGCATCAAGAGAAAGGTTCGAGGTATTAATTTATGTAGTAGGTACTGGGGTGGGAGATGAAATGTATCAAGGAAGAGCAAGAATTTTGATGAACTTCTTATGTATCACCAATATTTTATTATACAGAAGTTCCAAAAGAGAATACCTATCTCCTTTTACCAATGATTCTCCTGTGATTCCTTTTACCAATGCTATCCTCTTACCGGTATCCTTTCTGCATGGTTAGCTTCCTTCCAGTGTACTGCCCAAATAACTAAATTATTCTACCAGCTCAAGTTTGTGAGCATCAATTTTTAGAATATCAGTAAATATGTGCGTTTGCATATCTTCTATCATTGTGATTTAATTTTTTCACAAATTATCTTCATCAATTCTTCTTACAGAAATTGGACCTTAACCACGATGGTGTGATAACAGTTGATGAGTTCATTGACTACTGCTCAACGGTGAGCCCCTTCTTATCTAATTAGAATTTTTTGTTTAAAGACCTAAGTCGTTGTTACTTTACTATTGACAAGTCTGGAATTTCATTTATTGAACTTTGATTGTTTACTTTCCCAATATGAGCTACATATTTATAAATACACCAAAGGATGAAGTTAGCCATGAAAAAATATTTGACTTAACCCTCCCCACATGTGCCACAGTGTGGACTTCTGACGTCAGCATCTTGTTCGGTAAAACCCATCCCGAAGTTCACTCTTAGAAAATGGCTTGGTGGTGTAACTGGCAAACACATCTGACCGGCAATCGAGAGTTCAAGGTTTGCATCCCGGCTAAGTCAAATATTTTTTACTGGCGAACTTCATCCTTTGGTGTATTTAACTTTGCACCCGTGCATGTGACTGCGTACAAAGTCACTTGTTCCTGCATTTCTTTAGATATTTATATTAAATTATCCTTTAGTGCCTATTTGATTAGACAAATGTGTATGATTAATAGATGACCAAAATATTCCTGAGATGTCTAGCAATTCAAAAGTATGTTCAGAATCAAGTGCAAAATTCTAAAAAATACTAATTGTGTCATCCTTTTTAAGAATTTGAAATTCATGTTAGCATACAAATGTTTAATACCTAACTGGAACCATTAATTGCCTCCTGGATCTTGGTTTGATTTTTCAATGAATAGTTTGCTGTATATAAATCCTTATTTCTGGGGGGGGCCAGCAGTGGTGTAGCCAGGAGGGGTCTGGGGGGTCTGGACCCCCCCCCCCCCCAAAATATAAAAACACAATTATTGTCCTTCATAAAAGAAAACAAAATATTGAAAAATCAGGAATTTGCAAAATGTTTCTTTAACAAATTAAGTTTTTTCGATCATGAAAAGAGTGAAAATTAGTTTAAAACCCATTACTTAGTGCCCGGTTTTTCTAAAATTTTCCCGCCTAGTTTTGGACCCCCCCCCAGCAAAATTCCTGGCAACGCTACTGGGGCCCAGGCCTCCTGACTTGGGCTAGAATTGGCCTGAGGGTATATTTGTGCCGGCAGTACTTAGGTACAACTTGGATGATGCGGATAGGTAGATACTAGTTCATGGTTGAATGCTCCAGCATTCTAAGTTCTGGTCTTAGCCTCAGAAATGTGGCCCTATGCACGTTAGTATGCGGCCATGCGTCAATGTATGTCTGGCAGCATAAACCATTTTGTCCTCTAAAGTCAACTAATGCTCAATAGGAGATGAAGATGCCTTTGAAATTCAAATTATAGAATACCTGGTGAAAATGCACTAGGTCAAGGTTAAATTCTGGTAAAAGAAAAGAAATTTTTCTTATGTACACGATAAAAAATAAAATATGAAATTTTCTATCAATTGTTAATTTAACATTCACATGTAACATGCATTGATATTTTATGTTCAAACACATCATCATCTTCCTTGGCACTACAGCTTGAAGGGTTCTGGCATTCGAGATTAGAGTTAACCTATTTCCAAGGTTGTAGCCAAGGAATTTTGTCGGAGGGACCTTTAAATGCATTGCAATTTTGAGAAATGCTACTTTGATATCTGCTATCTGTTTTAGCTGCAGTAATTTCTCTTCTCTCGTATCAGAATAATAATATCCAAAGTTCCTTTGCATGGGAAATTTTTTTTTTATTATTTTACCTTATCAGTAAATTTGCCTTATTACTGAATAGATTTTTGATTAGAACTGAAAGGGATCACCAGCACTTTTTGAACTACCACAATTTTGACTGGTCAAATTTTTCAGGAGGACCATGAGCCTTCTGTGGAGAGGGGGAAATGAGCCCCCAGTCCTAGTTTAGCACATTCGTCTATTTCAAACCTACATATATGTATTATCAAGACTCCCTAAAGAAGCAATAGCATTATCACAGCTGGCATAATTGAAACTTATTTTACCTTCATGTCACTGTATATTTTGTTCAAATTACAAAAGATAAAATTCTTAAAAGAAAATTAAGTCAAAGCACAGCAGCTAAAACAGACTGCTTAGTTCATCTCTGATATTTTTATCATCTCATGAACTACACACTTATGATGCATAGGTACCTAAGTAAAATTCAGCCATTAACTACATTACAATGTTGATAAATGCTTACCTATTTAACACACTCAATGCTGAGAAAATTTATCATAACACACCGCCACGCGGAAAAAATACTTTGCAATAATATCAGATATTATGTCTTCCTTAATCGTATACAATCATGCATAGTTCAAAATTATTAAAATTTGCACTATTAATAAAGAAAATATTAAATATTATAATAAAATTATAATAAATATATTATAATAAAAAGAGGGCAAAAAATCTGCTGCAAGCAAACGACTTTTATCCAGTCACAGGAGAAGACACACTGAGACGCTGGGCACAATTGCAGGGTCTAGTAGAAGACGCGGAGGTAGATGGCGGGCCGAGAAACATAACGAGACCGATGCCTTGTATTCAAGGCATCCGCATCCTAGGCTAGCGCGGGATGCCTTGAATTCAAAGCATCCGCATTGAGTGTGTTAACTTATTCAGCAATCTGTCTTTACTAAAGTAATTTCTCTTCTCTCATTTCAGAATGATAATATCCGAAGTTCCTTCGCAGTATTCGATGATCTCTGGTGACTCACAATCCAGTCTTTGTTACTTGTTTTGGTTCTCCTTTCAGAGTCTAGTTATCTGTTGACTTAATACTGTTACTTCATTATAAGAATCTTGGAAAACCTGTCTGTAATCAAACTTAAGGCTCCAATGGGATCTCTTTTTGGTGCCAATGCCCATATCTTGAAGTTATGCCTTTCCAGTGAAACTAAGAAAAGATGAGAAAGACATAGTGTGTGAGTGATCGAGTGCCTGTTGGATTGTGTATATATTTGTATGAAAAGGAAGCTATGAACTTGAAACAATATTTAAAAGTTTTAAATAATTCCAAGAAAATAAGTTAACAATTAATGATAATTACGCAGTGAGTAAAGTCATTCCTATAAATATATATCAGTCTTAAATAACAATGGATATGACAAGCACACCACAATGTTATATTGCCAAATAAAACGTTAAAAGTGAATTTGATGCAACATGGTGAAAGAAGGCTTCATGAAGATGCAACCAAATTGTTGTTATTTTAAAAAACAAATGTGAAATGAATATGAAAATATAAATTATAAAAAAAATTTTATTGGAGGCAGTGAATTTGTACAATAAATCCATGTTACAAATACATCTCTCTATGTTTAATTGAGACTGGCTCTGAGGTGTTTAGGTTGATGAGATTTCCCACCCTGTGGGCCCGGGTTCAAATCCTGGCAGTGGAAGATATTTGAACGTAGGTTTTCGCAGCGAGGGGCATCGTTGCTAATGGCTTCCGGTTGCAGCTGCGTGTTGCGCATTGTCTCGCTTGAATGACGATTGATGAATGAAGCTTGATCCGCATTGTCTCGCTTGCGAGACAATGCGCAACACGCAGCTGCACCCGGAAGCCATTAGCAACAGTGGAAGAGATTTTTCAGAGACTGTCCGATCCCTGCTTGAGTGCTTTATGATGGGCACTGCAAGACCAACACTGTGTCTCTTGGATGTGGCGTAAAGCTTTGGTCCACTTGGTGCCTTGTTTTTAAGCCTGGTTTTACATATTGAAGCTAGCTCTTTTCTTTATACCACAAGTGGTATTTTAAAATTCTGCCTTGAAATTTATCAATATTTTACACCCTGTGAATGGAGGTCATGCACTAAGCAGAGGAAGTGATCCTGTCGATGACCTTCGATGCAACTTATTTAAGAGTTGAGGTTCCAGAAAAATGGTTTTGGATCTCTGCAAAAGACCCACAGATAGCTGAGTCTCCATATGAGGAGGTGGTGAGAGTAAATTTTCTTATAGAGAAAAATCTCTGGATTAACCTTACTAAAAATACTTACTGGTTTCAGTGGGATTTTTTCACTGTCTCCTTCTGTAATCCATTGCACCCTTATGTATCCTACTGCATTGTACTGTATTTTACTATCATGAGCAAAAAATCTTAACTGACTTCTACTGGTATCAGTAGACTTAATGTTTACTAATAGATATCCCTGTAGTTTTCCAAAGTAATTCATACAATTCCACACAGGTTTTTGCACAGGTTACAATACGTGAACTTTACTCCACTGGCTTCCTCTGGTTTTAAAAGACTTATCCCACTCAAATTTCAACTGAAAACAGTGGATGGAAGTCGGGTTACTGGTAACCTATTGTGAACAGTAAAAGTCAGAAGGATTACAGAAGAGCAACTGAAAACAGTAGGTTGTTTCAAAATTCTTATAGGCCTACTGAAAAATGGTCCATACAGAGGGATGTGAAGAGTCTCTTCCCAGTCCGTACAGCAAGCATGCATATGAGAAATTTCCACAATCGGGAAAGGAATAATGGCAGTTTTTTTCCAGCCCTATGTCCTCCCTTAGGTTAAAATAGATGGCAGACTTATCATGCAAGTAATTGTTACATATGTAACATGAAAGCCAAAATATTTTTTAATCCATTACATACCAAGACGACCAAGGGTTACTGATGCTATCCTCAATCAGATTTATATAATCATATTTCACTCAAAGGGGCAGTCAAGCAGCCTTAAAATACAATCTTTCCAGCTTTGGAGAGAGACGATTTACAAGCTTTTGATGGAGGAGGAAATGCCAATGGAAATTTTACAAAACTAGGTATTCCTTGAATTTTCAGGTTTTGGTATTTCCCTTCATGGCTACCATTTCCACCAATAAGTTAAGCTCAACCCTTACCTTGCCATGAAGCCATTAACCCTTTAACAGCGGAGTTTTTTTTGGAGTTTTCTTTGTTTTTTTTATTAAAAACTCGTTAATTACTGCCCTAGCATTCAGATAAACACTTAGTTTTAAAATTCTGTTGATTCGTTGTTGCTTGAGGGGGTGTGCCCATATGGGTACGCTAGCTGTTCCGGCCACCGGTCTGCATGCTGCAGAAAAATCGCCTTTACCTTCATAATTCTCAATTTTATTTCGTGATACAACATGCATTTTGGTACTTACCCAAAATAATTCACTTATTTGTCAATTTGAAGAAATTTCAAATCATTGTACTATATTTTTCCCGTAAAAAATTTTTTTTTGGGCTTTCCAAGGAAGTTAAGACTTCCTTGGAAAGCCCAAACCTTTATAATCTCTTATTAAAACCATTATATTTATAAATAACCTCTCCCCTTCCCCCGTACACCTGATTGTTGGCTATGCCTGCCAGTAGTAGATAATAACCGCAACATTCTTCATACTAGATGGTTCTGCAAAGTAAAATGCAAGCACCATGTAAAACGTGTTGAAGGGTATAAAGTGTATTTTTTGTACTAAATATTATAATGGAAATATTACAAAAAATAAAGCAAAAAATATCTAATTCGCTAAAATCGGATGACGCAAAGAAAAAATGAAAGGTTGACAAAAACATAGCATTTTAGATGGATTTTTAGATTTAAAACAATACGATAACAGACCCAATAACGACATTAGTAGCCATTAGCATCGGCCAAATAAGGCAGCCCCGGCTACCAGCTAGCGTGCCCATATGGGATCACCCAAAAATAAATTCAAATCCCTTGCCCTATACGAAAGATATCATAATTCTGGCAAAAGAAACCGAAGTTGATAACATTCGTTATAAGGATAAGATTAAATACATAAACGAGTAGCAAAAATAAAAAGGAAAAAAATCGCATTTACTGAAGACACTTCGCAAATTTTCCTCTTTCGCCGCCTCGAGGGCAGCAAGTAAGAAAGAATACCTAACGTGCCATTGTCAAATGACGGTATTGATCCTGGCCTTAGACACACAAACCGAATAAAGTGATGCATTTTAATCATTTGTGGCAGAGACAGCATACTCTACAACTTTTGGGTTGGAATTTTTACGTCATTCTTTAGACCATTGCAGCCGTGCCCATATGAGCACGCTAGCCGTTCAAGGGTTAATTAGCCTGGCCCCCATAGAGAAGTTCAGGACATGATGGTAAATAAGATTTAAATAAAAAATGGTTCTACAAATTGAAGTTAGCTGTTTTTCTTTAGACCACAAGTGGCTTTTTAAAATTCTGCCTTGAAATTTATCAATATTTTACACCCTATGAATTGAGGTCATGCACTAACCAGAGGAAGTGATCCTGTCTATGACCTTCGATGCAACTTATTTAAGAATTGACGTTTCAGAAAAATGATTTTGGATCTCTGTGAAAGACCCAAAGATAGCTGAGTCTCCAGATGAGGAGGTGGTGAGAATAAATTATCTCAAGCAAGACCGGAGGGAAGGCGAGGAAGAGGATGGCCAAGGCAGGAGTGGGAAGGAGGCTATGTGGAGAGACTGGCAGCCCAGCGCGGGTTGAGTATAAACAATGTGAAGTGGCTTGCTCAGAATAGGAGGGAGTTTAGAGAGTGGCTAGTGGAACCCGACGCCTAACAGCAAAAGGGGATAAGAGAAAGAAGAAGAATTAGCAACATTGCTAAATGTACACATACATTAAACTATTGTTACAATGCAATGAATTGGGACTTGAAAAATAACCAGTTCATTACAAAAATTGTGAGAGAATCACAGGCTGCAGCCGCAAGTGGCAAGTCTCCACAGATGGCACCTCACACTCTTTTTAGTGTGTACCACTGTCAAAAGGAAGTAACACCTGAGGGAGAGTAGGTATGGAATACCCTTTACCCTGGAGGAGTAACGTGACATTTGATTGGCATCTTTTTCCTGAGAGTCGGGCATTCATTAAAAGACTTTTCTAAAGAGCACCTGTTCGCACCCTTTGCCCAAGTTACTCCGCATTCTCATCAGCATTTTTGTCATTAATTTACCATGGAATAAACCAAGAATTAGTCACATGTAGCTATTTCTGACTCCACGATGAACCCAAAATAGGCGAAGAATTTAGGTCATCAATGAACCCCCTACCCCTAGCTAAATGCCTGAATAAATGAAGAGATAATCCAAATAGTCAATTTTTTTTAAAGGATAAATAAATACATCAAGATTTATTCAACAACATTGACAATATATATTTCAACATTCACATTGTCCGACACACTTCTTGTACACTGAACGGTGGTATAAAACATTTATTACAGAACACATAGACAAGAAGGCTTTTTCCCCGTGTGCATTTGCTTGAAAATTCTTCTAAAAAAATGTAAAATATTCAACAACTATACATAATCAGTATGCCAAAATAATATATACTCTGTAACTCCCACAAAATTTCCCTTTTCATTGGACCATCTATCACATTAAGTTTTAAAACACTTCTCTGCTCTCTTCTCCAATTTTGTTAAAAAATGTTTTCGCACCCAAATTAAAAAAAACAGTCTTTGTGCACCACAAAAATAAGCAATGCAAGATCTATGAACTGCTTCCCTCAAAAAAAGATTGATGCTTCACCAACTTCTTGAACAAGCCATCTTTGATGGCCAATAATTCGGCATATGATCCCTTTTCAGCTATTCTTCCATCGTCCAAAACAGCAATCAAATCTGCCAACAGAGAGGTCAGTGTGAGAAGTGTGAATTTAAAAGGAAAACATTGCACAAAATTACCTTAACCCATTTCCGACCATATGCCTCTTTTAGCAAGTGGGATTATGTATACTGGCTTCAACAATAAACTAATAGACGGTTTAGATCAACAAAACATTTACATAGCAGCATATTAGCAGCAATTTGAAAACAAAATAGAGCGTAGTTTATCTTCAAGAGACTAACATACACAGAATGGTAGGGTTTAGGCATATGGTTACAGTGGAAGGAAATGGGTGAAGAAGAACCAATAACTTAGCAATGAGTGTACCATGTAGCAGAGCAAAAATCCTGATATAATTTTTTCCACACAGATTGACTCTGCCCGACATGAATGTCACCTGAAGGAAGGGGAAATTTTCATGTACCTACATGCATATGGCTATACAAATCACTGCAAAGGAAAAGGAATGATTTCCAGCACAGGAACCACTACTGAGCCCTTTCATTGGTAGGGTTCTAATCTCCAACATATCATAGAACTATGTATGTAGAGATAAATCAAAACACACACACTAGTACAAATCCCTTTTGCAGTGTTTCTTTCATCAAAGAAAATATGATCTATTAATTTTATATTTTTGACCAATCCTTTACATATTATGCACTCATAGGCACATATTAAGTGATTTGAAATAGCTTAAAACAAATGTTCGTTCGCAGGTTTCCGCAGTGATTGCTTGAGTTCAGCATTCTTTCGGGCTGCATCCGCGTCCGTTGTCGAAGAACCACAACAGTTTCGCCAGCTCTCCTGCCAGCGTCCTCAGGTGAAGGATGAAGTGAAGCTTTTAGTGCTCTCTTATATAGTCAATTTTTGGCGCCAATTTGGTGGATTTCTTTCGACCAATCAGGGAACGTCCTCGTATTTGCGTCGAATATACATACATCTTTTCCACGTGCTGTGCAAAGGATAGCCATCCTCCCTGTTAAAGTTCGCTGGTCTTTTGACTATCTCAATGGCCTATCTTGACTATCTCAATGGAATAAGAAAGACATACTATAAGAAGGAATATATTCATAAGAAGGACACACCTCTCCGACCGATTGTGAGCCAGATCGACGCTCCGACTTATCGACTCGCCAAGTACTTAGCGCAGTCATTGCAGCACCACGTCGGAAAGACACCCAGCTTCGTAAAGAACTCGGCGCATTTCATTGACATCATAAGAAACACAGTCATCAACGACAACGAGATTATGGTCAGCTTCGACGTTGAGTCACTCTTCACCAACATTCCAATCGAAGAATCTCTTAACATCATCAAAGAACTCACTGACTGTGGCATCCCGAAGGACTTTCCGAAATTGGTGGAGCATTGCCTCCGCAATTCCTTCTTCTTATGGAATGGCAGCTACTACGAGCAGACGGAAGGAGCCGCGATGGGTTCACCCCTTTCCCCGGTTGTGGCAAACCTGTATATGGAAAGCTTTGAGAAGACAGCCTTGGAATCTTACTACAAGCGGCCTTCACTGTGGCTGAGATACGTCGACGACACATTTGTGATTTGGCCACACGGCGAGGAAGAACTAAAAAGGTTCCTGAATCATCTGAACTAACAGCATCACGCCATCCAATTTACTATGGAGTTGGAAAAAGAGCATCAGCTACCCTTCTTGGACGTCATGGTGAAGAGAAAAGGGAATGGAAGGCTTGGACACAGTGTATACAGAAAGCCTACACACACCGACCGCTATCTAAATGCCGCATCACATCACCATCCCAGCCAGAAGAGCTCACTAGTAGCTACTCTTGTTAACCGAGCATATAAAATTTGCGACTCGGACTCAATTGCCTGCGAGAAGAAGCACCTGACATCAGC
Source organism: Ischnura elegans (assembly GCF_921293095.1). Lineage (NCBI taxonomy): Eukaryota > Metazoa > Arthropoda > Insecta > Odonata > Coenagrionidae > Ischnura > Ischnura elegans. The sequence goes on from NC_060247.1 coordinate 125,888,413, forward strand.
CTTACTAATAAATGGATACAGCGCCAACATGGTCCTGAAAAGGGCCGAGAAGGAAGAAAACAGAGAACAAGTGCCCGCGACGCCTGACCCGGAAGATGCCACCAGGCCGGATCCGAAGGGTTATGTCACCATCCCCTTCATCGCAGGGACGTCTGAGAAAATCGCGAGAGTATTGAGGAAGCATGATGTAGTGACCAGGTTCAACTGCATCACTAAGATAGCTGACATCCTACCCGGGCCCAAGGACAGAATTTCACCACTACTCTCCGAAGGCGTGTACCAAGTGCCATGCTCTTGCGGTAAATGGTACATTGGTGAAACATGCAGAGCGCTGAACACCCGTATGAGCGAACACCGAAGAGCGACCAGAAACAAACAGTTCAAAGCCTCTGCCATCGCGGAGCATGCCTGGAGTGAATCCGGACATTCAATTTTATTTGACGACACCAAAATAATTTCGAGAGAAGACAAGTACTTCCCGAGAATAATAAGAGAGGCTATTGAGATAGTCAAAAGACCAGCGAACTTTAACATGGAGGATGGCTATCCTTTGCACAGCACGTGGAAAAGGCATATTTGACGCAAGTACGAGGACGTTCCCTGATTGGTCGAAAGAAATCCACCGAATTGGCGCCAAAAATTGACTATATAAGAGAGGACTAAAAGCTTCACTTCATCCTTCACCTGAGGACGCTGGCAGGAGAGCTGGCGAAACTGTTGTGGTTCTTCGACAACGGACGCGGATGCAGCCCGAAAGAATGCTGAACTCAGCTTAAAAGAAAATTAGATGCCAAATTTAAGTTCATTTGAAAAGTTGAGTACAAATGTACAAAATGTTGTGTAAGAAAATATTAACATAAGGGCACTCATGTACACATTGTGCATATTAGTGAGTAATTTTACATATACACTTTGTATTCACGGGTGGCAAGTTTTCATCATCAGAACTTATTATAGCACTTATCATGCCGTAAGCTCTCATAGTATTCACTTCTCACATCCACAACACTCATTAATAACCTATTTTAAATAAAATACATTACCAATTCAAAGTAAAAAAATATACATATATGTACTTGTATTAAAATGTAGGCGTGAAAAGTAATCTCTAGTGAGAGCAGTATGAAAGCCACATCATAAAATAAAATTGATCAGATGTGGCACATTCCTAACTACCACTCTTCTTTACTGAATGCATTCCATGCTGACAAAAAATATACCAAATATCTCACTTACCTGCATTGCAAATTGTGGACAGTCTATGTGCTATTGTCAAAACAGTCCGGCCCCTCATAATTCTTTCCAGGGCCTCCTGGACCAAGTGTTCACTTTCAGAATCCAAGGCACTGGAAGAGACAATGCAAATATGTATCTTCATATAACTCAAAAAAAAATACTTTCCGTAAAAAATTAGCACACAAAATACTATGCAGAAGACGATTTTTATAAATGTGTCCAAACAAAGAAATAAACAGTCTCCTTTATGCTTTTTTTTCAATGAAAATGGTTGCTTTGTTTCGTCGATAGAGCTCCTCAATCTTGGATGTCTTGCTTTTTTTACGGACAGCCCAACTTTGAAGAACCATGTGATTAGAAATAAACTTTGCATAGTAAATTGCATTTTGCGACGGAATTCAATGGAATATTTCATACCATGATTTAGGCATGGATGCTATTATTATGGTATGTTACAACCAATGATTTACCATGAAGAGGCAATTCGTATCCAAATCAAGAAGTTAGTACAAATAGTTTCAGTGTGCCATATGCAATGCAAAGTTTTATTTCCTAGAGTGAGCATCATTAAATAAACCAGGAACAAACTTAAGGGAATAAATTATAGGATCAGTATGACAGTTAAAACTAAATATGATGAACACTTATGTAAATGCTACACAAATGATACATGTAAAAGCAATTGAAATGCTGAACTACTAATACGTAAAACATTAACCAAATAAAAACTATTGACAAGGAAGTACAAAAAATTAAGGGGAAATGGTACATGATTTTTAAAATACAAAATTTTAACTCTTTTACACTAGCAGAACTTATCAACTTTTTTACACTTGATTAATTTTACTCACTTGATCAATCAAAATATTGCAGAACACATGGCATGAAATTTCTATTATCATAGTGAGAGTAAGTTGCACAAGTGCATAAGGCACAAAATGTTGGGATAGACCCCCTGAGACAACTGTCTGTCAATAATTATAAAAAAATTTTAGCAATGGCCATTATATTTTCCGCAAGGGAAAAATTATAAACTAAAATATTGACTAAGGAAGCATTCAATGGTGTTTTTACGAGGGACGTTCAATATATACATAATGCCCCATATGTTTTTTCTCAGAAAAATTTATTCAAACGTGTTAAATTTTGGAGACAATATAGCTGCATGTTTCTCTGACACATACTATTTTTCAACATTGTCTCCATTAACTACTACGGTCTTACGCCAGCATGAGACAAGTGCCTGTATTCCTTGCCGTACCAATTCTTGTCCTGTGCACCAAGCCATGTTTTCCCCACTTGAATGATGCTCTCGTCATCATCAAAGTGTCTTCCACGCAAATTGTCTTTAAGAGGTCAGAAGAGATGGAAGTCTGACGGTGCCAGATCTAGGCTGTATGGTGGATGGGGCAATGTTGTACAACCCTATTTGGTAGGGTGTTCCCGGGCTCTGAGACTTGTGTGCGGGCATGCATAATTGTGCAGAATCAAGATTTCAGCCAGATTCTTGTCATGCCTAACATGCCGAAGACGATTCTTGAGTTTGCCCAGAGTCTTCTCGTATGCTTTGTAATTAATGGCTGTCCCTCTTGGCATCACATCAACAAGAATGACCCTTTCACTGTCCCAAAAAATAGTAATCATGACTTTTCGAGCAGAGGGGGTTCTATTGAATTTTTTCTTTCATGGTGACTGAGAATGGTGCAATTCCCTTGACTGTCTTTTGGTTTCCGGCTCAAAGTGGTGCACCCAGGTTTCATCACCCATCACAATCTGGGACAGAAACTCTTCTCCCTCAGCATAAAAACCTCTCCAACAAATCACATGACATGTTTGTTCTTTGCATTCTGTGTTCTGCTGTGAGACTTCTTGGGACCCATTTTGAGCAAACTTTTGAACATCCGAGAGCCTCACTCATTGCACACACACTTCTACAGCTGACTGACAGATGTGAGGCCAATATGGTAGTTTCCTTCATCAAAGAAAACGAAAGGCATTGATTGCGATTCCTTAACCACCATTAGTGTATTCATAATATACAAATTATTTGGTTTTAGAAATACTGGTTCAGACTAATGGCAAAGGTCAATTTTTATCCTCATTTGAAAAAGGCTAGATTGGAGCCCATGCAATGCCACTCCACGTGACCTCATAGGGACCTAGTTTCTATATGAGTAGATAGGAGCTTTACATCGTCTGAGATTACCAATGCATGCATGAGGCACAGACTTCAGGGAAACATGTCCTAATAATCACCTATTAAAACTTCCTAAGGTCGGAAAGTTTCCTTCGTTTGATAAGGTATTAATAATCCTTATTTAAGCCAAGCGCTACCAGCTAGCAGAGTACTCTGCTACCTGCTAGCATCCTGCGTCGCATCAGCACTCAAAGCCTCGCCCCAAGGTCACCTCACTTGCGGCAGCGGGAACCAGAACGACATCACACAGAGTTTTTCCGGCATTCAGACTTAGCCGTCGCGTTTTCGCGCGCTTGAAAATTTTCACTTTTCATTTAATTGCGAAAAATAGATATCGTCATTTAAAAATCTAAACGCGTGAAATTCTTACTCCAGGAGTAATAATCTTTCGATCTAGGCAATAAAAAAATAATAGGAAACCACCCTATTGTCGCACAGTGATGTGGCCGTCCGCATGAATAATTATATCCATGCATCTCACCATGTCTGGAGTGGTGGCACTGACAGGACGCCCAGAATAAGGCAGATCTTGAAGTCAAGTCTGACGCCTTCACTCTCTTTGACCACTGTCCCAGCTAGCACATTATAAGTCATTGAGATAAGGTGAAAGGAAGAAATAAGGAAGTCGCTTCTCAAGTAAGCTTGTTATGGGTTTCTTACGGCCAGGGCGACAAACATCCAGAGTAATGGCAAAATGGATGCCAAACTTTCAGCACTTCCGTAGATGCTGTTATTATCCCATCGTTACAGAGGGTTAATTAAGGCCTTTATGCATTAAAACAATGTTTTTATTATTGGCGCTTCTATAATATGAGGAGAAATAACATCATACCGCCAAAATTTGAAAATCATTCACATTTATGAACTGATAGCTTAACGAAGGTCGTAAGAAAAACACAATTTCACAAGAATACCAACGTAGAATAATATAAAAATGCCGGAAGGAACATCTAATATACGTATTGTAGTCATCGGGTTATCAAACCATAATTTAAAATTCATAAATGTTAAAATGTATGGACCTTGAATAAATTCAGTTTTTCATGCACATGCCAAACAAGTTTTTTTTACATAATTGGATATTTAATTACTAACTACGCCAACTTTTCTCAGCAACTGCCGTGGTGTAGTGGTTAGCGTGTAGTACTATGGTTCCGAGGGTCGCACGTTCGGATCCACCCTGATGTTATTTTTTTTTCTTTCCGCCGCATGGATAGAGTACTTGTACTATACTTTATATCTTCACTAGCCGGTTGCTTGCAGTTATTAATTTTTTTCTATTTACGGGAAAATCTGTTATCAGTTGTTGAGCCCTTATAAAAACTCGCTAAATTTCCCCAATAGCCTTTAAATTCATGTCAAGATGAGCCGCGTAGCATGTGTAGTACGCTGTTCAGCCGCCTTTGGCGCTCCAACAGATGTGACTTACATTGCCTGAGGATATTTGACAGCAATCCTTACCTAAACGCCCCTAACGTCTTACCCTTGCCTTATATAAGTCCCTTAGCTTACGATAAGCTGCTTATCAATTTTTTTCTTAAGAAAACCATAAGAAACGGTTAACTCACTTACTTTGTGCTACCTGGGAATTTAAGGTTAATATAATTTTGTCCAATTTTTATGACGTTTAAAAACAACCCGTTGACATACTCAGGGTTGTTGTTATATTCTCCGAGTATGCTGTGACAAAAAAGAAATGATTTAGCTTTACTTGTCCTCTTTCTATAAATACATATAGGATAAATCACGGGAGAAAGACGCCGTTTTCATAAAATTGTCTTCGGGAAATCTATGAAACATTGTGATTTTTATTTACATGGTATTGTTTTTCAATGTAGCACCCATTTTCTTTATTTTAAAGGTGATAAGAGTTCAGGAAGGCGATCCTACTAGAACTACCGATAGTAATTGTTATTATGACGACTTTTCCACAGATTGCAATTACCCTGACTGCTATTATTTACTTTCCTCGTTTGCACGTTTTCCTGGTTAGTACGTTCATTTTTTGTGGTCCCTTCAGAAACGTACTAAACAAGTTCCACTGTATTTGAAACTTCATCCACCTGGCAGAGAAGCACTAAACTTTAAGTACTGCAAAGTACAACTTTCAGTTTTCCCTCATTGTGAAGAAAAAAATGTGGGGCATTATACAATGAACGACCCCAGTACTGTATTTCTACAAATATAGTCCCTCCTCCTAATTTTGAGGCGTCAGTTTCGAGGAAAGTTAAAAAAATGCATTTGAATAATGTCCCCCCCTTTACTTTTAGCACGGGCATTTTTGGAAAAAAAGGGGGGACTATATTCAGACATATACGGTATTTCCAGAATAAGTATGTGCTCATAATTTACTTTCCAAGGGTAAGCAGGCAAAGATCAGTTGGAGAAAGAAACGACAAAGTTTTTATAATATTAATTGAATATTAACTGACATATTAGTTGAAAACAGCACATGAGGAAATTCCAACATGATCATAATCTCAAGAAACCTAATGAGACAGCAACATCACAGGGAAAAATTGGGTCAGGCATTCTTCATCTATGGGTTGAAGATGAGCACTATTAATTAAATTCTAATTGAAAATCGTAGATATTACGCAATAATTTACTTCCACATAAAAGGGTACTAACCTAGTTGCTTCATCCAAAAGAAGAATCTTTGGATTCTAAAAGAGAGGGTAAATAAATGGATTAGAAAATTACATAATATTTCAAATTTCACTACATATCAAAATTAATACATGCACACAGAAAGCATCCTTAGATTTGATCCCTTATTCTAATGAAATCAATAGACCAAAATTTAAAGTGTGTTGTCAATAACAGCAAATGGCATTATATAGATCAGAAATTTTTGCAACACATTAACTGTACACCAAAACAAAATGACGTCATGGATCAAATTTATTTGCTAAACTATTAATTCTAGTCTTAAAATAACTCTAATGCATGGCCTACATGACAATGTGTCAAAAAATATATAGGCTGTGGAATATTTGTCATCACAGTGCTACTGTATATTATTCCATCCAAAAGACATTCCAGGCTTCTAAACCTTCTAAAAAATAGATTTTGTGCAAGAAAAACACTTAAACATTTGATAATATAAAAAACCAAAGAATTAGATTCAGTGGAACCTAACTGTTGCACTACAGCTTTAGTAATTACAAAAATCACCTAAGAGGTGCTATATGTACATCTATTTTACAATAATTTCTTTTACATTCACAGAATCTTCTAATGATGAAGGGATAATGACAGATTTTCACATAAAATTGAAAAATTCACTAAAGGCCTTGTCCCTTCTATTTTAATAGACAAAGTAAAAAGTAAGCAAATTAAATGAATTACACATTTACATTCATATTTGTTTATAATGCCCCCTCAATGTTGGCTAATTTCATTTTTAATGTGACTATCACTCATCAAATACGTAAAAAAACTGGAATCTATATCAAATATGTTATCCTTCCAAGATATCAAAGATTACCCTTCCAAAGTTTAATTTTTTGTTATGACATGCTTCACCAGAACTTCAGGAATTGGAACTTTATAATGGATACTGATTTTAATTCAGCATTTTGACTCATAGAACAGAGGTAAATTTCCATAAAGAAGCAGTGATCATAGTTCTGAATGAGGTGCAGTATTTGAGTCGGGGTATAAAATTGACCATGAACGTACCGATACTACATTGATTCCACAAAATAGGTAATGTTCCTTGAGAGGCACGGTCCCTTAAAAGGAGTGGTGGTAAAGAGATTTCACTGCATGACCATTTTATGTACACAACGGTCAGGTAACTTACCTTGATGATGGCCCGTGCGATCGCCACCCGCTGCTTCTGCCCTCCCGACAGCATCACTCCCCTCTCACCCACTCGCGTGTCGAACTGCTCCGGGAGGTCCATGATGAAGTTGAGGGCATTCGCCTCCCTTGCTGCCTCCACCACTCTGCACTCCGTATCACTCGCATGCTTAGGACCTCCTCCCTCCGACATCACACCCTGTGACTCAAGGTCGCTTCCGCCGATGCCATACAAAATATTGTCCCTGATGGTGCCCGAGAATAGGACAGGCTCCTAAAAAGTGATTCCAAAATTGCCATCAGATAAACTCGATGAAAAGGAAACGAGACAGTCCATTTGAAGGAATGATTCTCGGTTTCCCTGTGGATTTGGGTAATTGATCCCAATTACCCACCCCTGGTAGGAAACCCAAGAATTATTCCCTCAAACCATACGCTGGGAAAAAATAAAATTCTAAAAAAGATAGTCAATGGTGATTGAGAACAAAATTGCAGCCATTATGGAGAGGAATTTGAACGTGAATAACTAGCAACATCAAGATTACACTTCAGAATAATGTTGTAATAGGAAAATGTAATGATATTTGAGAAATAAAATGAGTTAAAAATAAGAATTTTTGATTCAGGAATAATGCAATTAATAAAGCATAATAATAACCAACATTTCAGGAAATATTACTGCCACACAAATATCTTTACTACTCAAAAATGATCTGGTACAATATCAAAATACACTGCATGTTTCACAACATCTGTGTACAATGATAAGTTTATTTCACCTGTACATAGAGTGAGAACTGAATTAATAAGCTACATACTTCCTTAATAATAATGAAGAACACTTCGTTTCTTCCACAAGTTTATAAAAATTTATATTGACCAGTTTCGGCTATTACACCATTATCAAATAATTGTATATATATGTATTTGATAATGGTGTAATAGCTGAAACCGGTCAATATAAATTTTTAAAAACTTGTGGAAGAAACAAAGTGTCCTTCATTATTATTATGGAGCCCTTCCACTACGTACGTCCTTCAAGTTTCGATTTACATACTTCCTTACCTGACTGACAGTAGCAATATGGCGGCGAAGCCATGATGGGTCAATGTTTGCAACAGAAACACCATCCAGGGTTATGACTCCCCTGTCAGGGTCATAAAGGCGCAATAGAAGTGCAGCCAAAGTACTCTTTCCTGAACCACTGGCGCCAACAACTGCATACGTCTTTCCTGCCTCTACCTCTAGGTTCAATCCACGGAATACAGGCTCAGTGCGTGAGGGATAGCAGAACCAGACATCATTGAAAGTGATGCATCCAACTGGAGTAGCTCCCGGCCTCAAACCTCCTGTGATTGGGGAAGAGAGGAATCACCATAAATAATTCAGCCTTTTGATTAAAATTTAAGGTACATTGGACTTCTACGCAGTAAAGCCAATGTCCATTGTTAGCTAAGTATCCTGCCAGCCTATGAACAGCTACTATTAATGATAAATTTACTGTTCATCTGGACATAATGACAGAGAAGTTATCGATAAGATTGAAATGATGGTAATAATAGGGAATAAAAGTAACTTACACAATCACACAAACAGAGGAAATATTCAATGATGTTAAAAACAAATCACGCTCCTAATATTGTATGCCAAAAATTCTGCTCGATGTTTACATTTGAGTCATTCGTTAGATGAAGTGAAAATTGATGTAAATCAGATGGCAAAGCAGTACTCATTAACCTATTCCCATTGATGTAGACATTCTGCATTACTATGTTACTTAACCCTTTTACTGGCAGCCCATTTCAAGTGGGATGTACGAAGACTGCCAAGGCAATTAGGCAACTGCCAAGGCACCGGAATTAGCAACATTTCAGATTTAAAAATTTTTCAGCTACTTAATTTTATTTAATATGTCTAGATTTTTTTCCCAATTCTTAAGATATATTTACATCTTATAACCATAGATAGATTATGGGGGTTTACATAAATTACAGCCATTGAAAAGGCCACAATCACCAAAAAAAAGTGAAATAATTCGGGCCGATAAATCGGCCCCTGGTAGTTTCCGCTCAACCAGTGAGGGCCGATATATATCGGCCCCTGTGGCAGTAAAAGGCTTAAATACTTCCCAGTGGCTGATGTGCAGCATTATGGGTAACTTAAATCGCAATACGCATGTCTCATCTTTCTTCTCAAACACATTCATCACCTCACTGTGCACAGGCATGAAGGCCTAGAGTAATGAAAGGTTTCATTTTTTTATGATTAAAAAAGTATACTGGTTTCCCTGATATCATTATAATAAATATTGAACATTAAACACCATTCTTCCAAAAGGGAACTTGAACTTCACAACAGAAATTTCCAATCAATCGGACTTAAACCCATCCCAAGGGTTTTCCTATATAATTACATGAGAGATAACTTCTCTTGTTTAAAGACTGTACACTACAAATAGGAAAAGCAACAAAGAATAAATTAGCAGACACTAATGCGATGAACCATTGCTTTGCTCAAGTACTCGTCAGACTGTGTTCATCAACTCAGATATTGCAGAGTACTTCACATGGATCAGTAAACTCGTTTTTGAGAAGGGATTTGTACTACATGATCAAAGTTGTTGAACCTTTGAGTGGAATCATTGGCTCTCGATCGATGAGCTCCCAAAGCCTAGTGCTGGCCCCAATTCCCCTCATTGCTTCCGAGTAAAAGGATGAGATGCCAGCCACCGAGATTCCAACATAGGCAGCGTACAGTAGGAAGGAAGAGAGCTCGCCCACTGTGAGAGACTGCTTGGCCACCATCTCACCTCCATAGCACAACACTGAGAGAATCATTATATTTCCTCCTAATCCTGTCTGAAAATAAATAAAATATATATTAGTTGAAATTGTATCAATTCAATCCAGCCAAATTTTGTAAAGAAATAAATATTTATAGGAATAAAATCAGAGGCTAAAAAGCCATAGTAAACATTTCCCAGTTGGCTATTTACTAATCATAATTAATGTAAATTCTGATCGTTAAATTCCCAAGACATCAAACGTATTCAGCCAATCAGTTATGAAATGTGTATTTAACTAATGATCAAGTTCACAAAAATAAGTTATAACTAAAAATAATAGATAGATTGACAATCACCAATGCAAAATTTAAACTTCAATTGCAAAATGGGATATCAAGCAATGAATAGTTTCAAAACAGATAGATATATATTCTATTTTCTGATATCTAATTTTGAATTGCATATTTTAACTGATTTTGATAGACCACATTTTCTTTAAATTATTGAGCATTATCCATCATATATCACAAGGTAAAATGAAAGCAGTAAAAGGTGAACATTTCAGCAAAATAGGTTTAAATTAAAAAGAATAAATGCCAAACAAAATTCAAATAAGTACCATTCCAAAAAATATTCCTCTGGCTAAAGCTTCTTTGTAGGCAAGTTTCAAAACCACGAGGGTTTTATTCTCATAGGATGCTATTTCTCGACGCTCATTACTAAAGGACTTGACAGTTCTAACATTAGCGATTCGCTCCTCAGCTACATGCGTAGCTTCAGCCAAAGAATCCTATTGAAAGAGAAATCACCAAATAGAACCTGGGAGTAAGAGTAGACATGTAAACATATAGTGAGCTATTTTATTGTAAAATTTAATACATATCAAACAAGAGAACAAAAATTAATATTAGATGTTCCCTGTAAATTGCTATTGTTCTAAAATGCAGATGAGTTCAGTAAATTAATAATGTCTTCAAAAGATTTTGCTCAGAAATTCTTGCATTTTTCGTGTGTTAAAATTTCAGCAGATTTTGTATAACATCTTAGAACACCAACCTGCACAGCCTGGGTGATTTTCTTGACAAATCGCCCATACACAACGGCCATTCCAGCCATTGGTGGCACGATTGCCAAACCTACCAATGCTAATTGAGGTGATAGATAGAACTGAAAAAATAGAGAGAAACTTTGTTTCACAGTCCATTCCATTTCCTTAAAACTCACTAATGTTCTAGAGTATATTTTTTCCAAACTAAAATGACATCGCTAATGAAACAAAGATCCACACTTGATGGTTAGTTCCAATTACCAACTGCCAAAAATAAATAATTAAATTTAACTTTTCTAAAAACTTCTAGAGGCTTGTTATAATGCTGGGATTGCAAGATTCTAATTTTTTTAAACTGGGAATTATGGTTGGAAGGTTAGCATTGGTGAGGTAATGTTTACGATTGCAGTTGCCAACTTTGAAATTCATTATGTACATTCATTAATCATCATTCATAATGAATATGAATTCCTTTGTCCCAATGTAAATAATTGGGATATAACTATATTACAATATAGTTTACAATGCCTGCAAAGGTTTAAGGATTCCTTCAAATGATGCCACTCCGTCATACTACCAAAGTGGCACATTTTTGCAATCCCACAGCATGTGGCTAGCGGTGCTTCCTCAGCATGTCCTTCACTTAGCTAATTCAAGCAATGCTTTGCTCTGAATGGCACTCGAAAGCACCACTAAGTGGCCCTTTGTGAAGGGACTCAACAGGTTGCAAGAGCTCCAACTAAAGCACCAGGACATTCAAATTCATTGAAGGTACATGATAAATATCAAAGTTGGCAATAACAATCGTAAAAATTGCCTCGCCGATTCCAGCCGTCCACCCACAGCAACCAATTTAAAAATTAGACCCTTGCAATCCTAAAATTGTCTACTGCATGAAGCCACAAGTTTTCACAAGGACTGTACATTACAATTACATGTAAGGAAAGTAAAACACAAAACAAAATTTATGAGATAAGAAGGATTTTGGTAAGGGTAATCACATTAATGGAGAGAGTATAGCTTAAATGTGGAGCTTCACTAAGTTAAAAGGTTCTTGGCAGCTTGATCAAGGGTAATACTGGAATTAAGACTTACCATCATTGACACACCAGCCATGACCATCATGGACGAGCGAAGTCCATCAGATATGTTCATTGTAACAGACTGACTGACTAGGGATGAATCTGCAGATAGCCGGTTAATTAATTCACCAGTTTTGTTTTTATCAAAAAATGCTACTTCTTGTTTCATTATTGAAGAAAATACCTTTGTTCTAAGTGCCTGAGTTATTCTTTGACCTGAAATTGAGTGCATCATTCAATACTAAGATACTTTGAAAATTGTTACATAACCTTAAATACCTAATCACTAAAGACAAATTATCTTCGAAGAAAAATCTTTGAATAATATAATTATGCATCATGAAAAGATAAAATTAACATTTTGTGGCAAGCTGAAGCACAATAAATTAAACGAAGTATGTGATTTTAGACATGTGGGACAAATAAATGCTTCTTAACCTGGTATAAAAACTTTCATTAACCCTCTTGAGGCCACCTGCATAGAGTTGTACTGTCAAGAAATGCCAGAGGTATTCAAATAAAAAGTATCACCGTCGAGAAAAAAAAATATCATTTGGCGTTATGTTATATCAACATGCTGTTTTTTATTTTCTCTAATAACATTAATTTTTAACTAAATAATTAATGTTGCTCCTTGTATTCAACAGTTGCTCCATAATTATTAATTTGAACAACTACCTTCCGATCTCAAAGCCGATATTTTGGCTACTGGCATTTCTTGGCAGAGAAGCAAAAGCCGATATATCGGCTCGCAGCCATAAGAAGGTTAAGATATTTGTCATTATTTCCTTTCAAAAAACATGATGATAAGGGGTGAAATTTTGTCAATTGGAGCTCCAAAGAAAAGTTTCACAAACCTCTTTAGTTCAAATGCTATTCTGTAAACAAGGAAAATGATATACAGAAGCAAAAATTTCTCTGGAGCTTCAAATAGGGGAAATTCTACCCCAGGCTAACAACATAATGTGTTTTAGGCTAGGAAAGGAACCAGGAAGCACCTAAGAAAAGTGATAAAATTAAATTTTAAACCCAATATAGAGTAAGATAAAGGGTACAAGCGACAAAAGGTATGCTGAAATTGAGAAAATAAAAATAGGAGGTAGAATATTGAAAGTAATGAAGGGAAAACTAATGACGATGATGTCATAATTTCAAGGGAAGTACAAGAAAACTAGCCTTTGATATGAAATCCAACAAAAAGAGCAAATTTAAAGCTATAAGAGCATGACGGTATAAATTCATTATTAATAAATCGGACACCCACCTGATATTGACATAAGATAGACTCTTCCAAAATTACAGAGTCCACCAATGATAAATACACCGATCAATATTCCGGCTAACGTATAAAGCTTCTCCTTCATTACACCAGATTCAGAAGTGTATATTATGTCAATGACCTTTCCTAGGCAGAAGGGCACAGCCATTGTCACAGAAGAGGAAACAATTAAGAATAAAATTGCTCCTGAAAATAGAGAAGGATAAATTTAGCAAAACCGTAGAGCACAATGTAAATAATTTCTTAGGCCACTTATTCCAAAATTAATTCAAAGGACCACAAATCTGCTTACCCGTGATTCGCCATTTTTCTGGCTTTGCTAGAGATAAAAGCCTCCTAATTTCTGAAAATTTAGCTTGTTTGCCAAGGGATGGCTGTTTGCCATTGACCAGTTGCTTAACCACCTTTTGCCTTAACTGTCTACTGAAACAAAAAACTCTAACTCTGCTACCAAAGGGAGAAAAATTACACGGTTTCCTCCGAAAAAGGCTACAAAAAGCAGATCTGGGTGTTACCGTAGAGTAGCCTCTAGCAACGTAGTCCCGGTATCTTAAAGCACAAACTCGGTTACGACGGGGATAAACACAATTAACTATTTTACGCCATTCTTCTCCTCGGTAATAAGATGAGATAGATTTATGCACATACTGAGGAGGTCGTAAATAATTTTTCGCTAATATTTTACAAAATAAACCTGGAGTTAAAATCATTTTTGATTTTGTACCCCTCCAGTAGATATTTGAATACCTCGACTATGGGTCATTGACACAGCCACAGAATCACGCCATGGTCAGGAAAAGATCTAATACTAATTCTTGTCATCTGCTACCAAAAAGTATTGATGACTGACTCCGCTGAATCGCTAGAATTTGCCACAAACATCTCCCAAGCCTGGAACAATAGTTCACCTGCACACGTAAACACAGATTATTGTCCCAAATTTACATTGCGCTTCTGCTCCCTCTTCTGTTTCGATTTCGTCTGCTACCGCCGAAGACCATGGCGTGCTGTTACGCGCTACAATTTCAAAAGCATATAACTTGCGACATAATTAATATTTTATTTAAAGACAAGTCTATACCATTTTAAAGAAAAAATTTTATGTAAAATAATATTTCCATATTATGCAACAATTTAAGCAGTAAGATTCTGGCACAATTAGTACAATTTATTTGTAATTATCACACACACTTATCACCAGCACAGAGACGAAAGAGGTTATGTTTAAGCCATATTGACTTTTCTTCGGGCCTACCGTCAGGATTTTTATCTTTCTCGTTGTAAAGGAATACATAGTTTTCTTTTCTAATTCATTCACCTTTGGGTGTGCACTTGCTAACATGCGTATATATGAGCGCCGCCACTGGACTAAGCTATTTAGGTTCATGGGCGTACCCAGCGAGCCATCCCCCCCCCCCCCTCTAGAAGCAAAAATCGCAAAAGTCTTTAAGCAAAATCAGTCCTAAATTGAAATGAAAGTATTCAACAAATTTTCTTTAAACCCACGAAAAATGATATGTATTAGTGTAAGATATGTAACTAAAATAAAACTATTTTTTTAAATGTCACAACTTGGCTTTCCTCCCCCCTAGACCATGGCTTGCCCCCCCCCACCCTAAGTTATAATCCTGTTTAGGTTATCTATAAAAGACTGTTTACACGAAACATTAATACGTGCGAGTTAATGTCTGTTTGCTTGAATGATTTTTGTGGACCGGAACGGATCACGTACGAATGCATGAACCAAATTAGAACAGGCTCTATTTTCCGTCCATGCAATTGCATAAGTAGGGTTGTTACATAGTACATTTTCGTGTTCATTCCCACGTTCATACATTTCGACATTATCTCGTAAGGGTTAATTTATCAATTAATCAGGCCTTTGGAACATTTAAAATATTGAGCTATTGTGGCCCGCTCTCGCAACGAACATAATAACGTGGCGGTTAAACGTATGTGCTAATAGCTCAGGCACCAACTCGCCGTGGGAACGCAGGTGGGCGCTATGCTAGTAAACAGGATTTACCAGCGCCGAGTCAATATGATTGTCGCTGCTTAATCGACCTCTGCGCAGTGGCGGATACATACACGTCCCTCCCCCTTTGCGGGGCTGCCTGTGTTGCCGAACATTGCAGAACCACAGTTGTAAGTTTTTTATATCATAAGATGACATGGTATTAAAAATGTCAATAATCAATTTGAATAAAACTTTCTTAAGCTTTGCATGTGCCTTGATTATTATTTTATCACGATGAAGGTAAAGGCTACTAACAATATCTTTATAAGGCACTGCCTCTGCGAGTGATTACCCATAGGCTACACTGGAAGTAGGTATATCGGAAAGTTAAAATAATAGGATACTGAAATTATGTGTACTCCAGTGAGACTATATGATAATACGTATTAGTTTTTTTTTATATTTTAACGCATTATTTGGCTCAATTAGACGTTGCGGACGATTTTTCGCTTATTTTCGATAAGTGCCCACTGATCAATCAGATTAATGTGCTACTGATACCGCTAGGCATTTATTAGCAAAATTTTCCCCCCTTTAACTGCAAGTGATTTTTTCTGCCCTTTTAGAAACCGGCATATTTTCGGAGGAGGCAGGCGCGAAGCAAGGATATTTGAATGTATCTGAACGGCTATTCCGGATCCCGAGAAAGATTGAGTGGAACCATAAATAACTGCAGCTAGTCATTACTCACCCTAATAATATAAATGGCTGTTGATACACTTTAAAAGGAAGAAGATTTGCTTGCCAAAATATGCTCTGGCTGTACTCAAATAACCAGAATTTGGCGAGTAGGGGGAAGCTGATGGCTAAGTGACTTATGCTATAGATACTCAAGTGACAATGAATTGATACAATTTTCTGTGACCCGAATAAATTTCATCCAAATTTCACCCGTACAAATCATGTAAATAATGATTACCAATTATTGCAATTATTACTGACTTTTCTTCACTGGGTTTTTACTTATTTATTTCACCATAGTCCAAAATCCCACAAGGCGTTTAACATTTTACATAAACTGCAAAGCTACATTACGTTATTCTAAATTTTTACGTTAAATTCAAGCAATTTGCTTTAAATTGGTATATTCAATTAGATATTAATACCTGATTTAATTTTATTACATTTGTCCTTGCTTGAATACATTAAATGACTAATTTCCCGTAACTCTTCTTCATTTTTTTACAAATCTTAAGAGTTAAAACATACTCTAGGGTAAATTAATAAACTTAATATACCTGACTGCAGTGCCTAAGACATGCGTGTAAAGCAAAGAGCAGTACTGTTATCATTATTTAGACGAGCATGACCCTAGCAAGCATACCTTGGGGGATAAGAATAATTTAGTTTAAAATGAAGAATAATTTTTTACCCGTTTTATAACTGTATAGGTACTCTTGAATCACTCAATGATGGTCTCCATTCGATTTTTTGGGTGATGCCTCGCATGCAAAGGTATATGGAACGGAAGAGAAAGGTTCGAAATAAGAGGAAAAGGAAAACCAGAAAGTGGAGACAACAAGAAAAGAAGAAAGTAGAGGATAAGTGCGGGCAAATATAAGAGTAATTAATGAGATGAATAGTGAATGTCTTTATTCCTACAGCACGTACTTCGAATCTTTTCAGGAATAAAAACGGAGAAGAAATGATAGGGGAAGAAAAAAATCTGAAAGATGGAAAGAATCTAAATTTACATATATGTAAATACTCACCCTCAACTCCCCAAAAGCTGTGTGGCGGGGTTGTCATGTCACCAGACGTCCACAAAAAAGAGAATGAAATGCGCGTATTGAGACATAGTTGACATATAGGGGCACCTCTAGTTGAAAATGGAAGTACCGCCGCCGAAAATTGAAGTAATGGTTGATCCGCCATTGTAAGACGCGCAACCTGTTTTTGACGCTACTCAAACGTAAAAACAAGTGCGAATGGCTCTAAATGGTAAAATGCGGACTTTTTCATTTACTGAATAAACTGTTGGTATCCTTAATGGCACGAGGAAGACTGGCAGATTAAATCCCTCTATTCTGTATTCTTCTGCATCCCAAATATTGTGGATCATTAGCGAAGCCAGAATTTTTAAATGGGGTGGTGGTTACCGGAGATTTCGGGTCCTTCCGGGGTGCATGGAAAACACCTCATGGCAAAGAGGGGTCCCGGGGATTTTTAATTTTGTACGAGTATATATTAAAATAAAGTATTTTTTATTTACGGAGACCAAGGGGACTCCATACAGAAGGTCCAATTCCTTCCGACAGAAGGTTTATTTCTGTTGCCACTTCGGCCGCATTTTAAGCGGCTTTCAAAAAGGTCCAGAGCGCTGTGATGAGTGCAATGAAATCCACTTTTTTTACAGCATTTTGCAGTATAATTTTTTAATTGCGAGAAATAGCATTGAAAAGTTATGAATTTGATAAATAAAATCATCATCAATTTAAATTTCAGTTGTCACCCCTTATTTCCCCCTGAAACTCGGATCAATTTGTTCGCCAGCGGCGCGAGTGGCAACTTCTGTAAACCCATTTCAATGCGCGGTGGGTGACAAGACAATATGACGCCGACTTGAGGATTCGCTATTGTAATATTCCTGACTGAGGCCATCTTACTTGTTTTTGGCGCCTCTTTTGAAAGCTCACGAGTGTGGGGAGTGGTTACTCGGGAAACCCCCTGTAGTTTAAAATGAAGAATAATGTATTACCCGTTTTATTATTATATAGGTTCTCTTGAATCGTTCAATCAGGGCCTCGATTCAATTTTTGGGTGATGCCTCGCATGAAAAAAGCCTCACTCGCAATTCTGTGTTTACAATGGATTCTGATTCCCACCGCATTACAAACTAATCTTCACACCAAATAACATATTATGCCACTGCCGTGAATTGAATCACAAACACTAACTTACATTTTTCAACTTCAAGTTAATAACATCAATGTGCAATAAACTTGAAAAATAAAAATTTCATTAGTTTTTGTAGGCACAGATAACATTATAGGTTTCTTTAAATATTTTTTTTTAATTTTTTTCTTCAGTCCATTAAAAGAGTATATATTAAAATTAAAAAAAAATTAATTATCTATATGGGTAATTGTTGCTTGCACGTAAATTGCAGACTTCGAATTAAATTTCTCGTTTTATTTTGAGAATTGTCAAATTTTGAACGAAGCTCTACCATCAACATTTACGCATTTAATGCAGCAACAATTTCCATGTTGATGTTTATACTGAAATCGAGATATAAGTTAATATTTATCGTAAAATTTAGTTTAAAAATTGTAAACGCTGCTCAAAAGACAAAGAATTCAATTCCTAGTTTCTATTTTTGAGGAAGGAACAAATATTTATTTCGGAAAACTGACTGAATGAACAATAGGGTAGTTTCCTTCATGCGATGCCACTCCACGTGACGTCGCACGGACCTAGTTTCTACACGAGTAGATAGGAGTTTTACATCGTCTGAGATTACCAATGCATGCACGAGGAACAGAGCTCAGGGAAATATCTCTTAATAATCACCTATTAAAACTGGCTAAGGCCGGAAAGTTTCCTTCGTTTGATAAGGTAGCCAAGCGCTACCAGCTAGCAGGGTACTCGGCTACCTGCTGGCATCCTGCGTCGTATCAGCGCTCAAAGCCTCACCCCAAGGTCACCTCACTTGCGGCAGCGGGAACCAGAACGACGTCGCACGGAGTTTTCCCAGCATTCATACTTAGCCGTCGCGTTTTCGCGCGCTTGAAATTTTTCACTTTTCATTCAATCGCGAAAAATAGATATCGCCATTTACAAATCTAAAAGCGTGAAATACGTACTTAAGAAGTAATAATCTTTCGATTTATGCAATAAAAAAATAATAGGAAACCACCCTATTACTCAGATAAAGGAGGCATTCTGCGTAAAAAGAATCTACTGACAGGTTAAAATTGAACCTTGAAGGCCAGGAAACAATTTATCACATGCTGCATCTCGTTTGGACCATGTCTTTATAAAAGTTAAGTGTGGACGACGAAAACTGCACAGAAGTCGAAAGTGTAAGGGTTCTATACGTGGTGCCAACGAAGAATGAGAAAGATAAAGTAGTTTGATCGAGCAAGTAATGAGAATGTGGCAAGAAAAGTGGAAGAAAAAAGAAGTCTTATTAACGCCATAAAAAGAAGACGGAATAACGTAATCTGCCGCAATGTAAGGAATGATGGCCTGATGAAGAGTCGGAGGACAAGTGAATGGGAAGAACCGTAAAGGAAGGCCTCGAATGAGTTACATGACGCACGTGATTAAGAGATTAAAATATAAGAAATACGTAATATGAACAGGTTATCAGAAATTTAAGCAGATAGTATAACTGCGTCAAATCAATCTTCGGATCGCTGATGACTACTCATGAATAATTCTATAAAAAAGTGTATAGGGCATAAAGTTTGATCAAAATCAGAGATTCTATGGTTCAACGGAAGATTTGAGTGCAAGAAACAGGTAATAGCCAATGGTCAAGTTTCAAGATAATGAGGAGCCAATAATGAATGGTTCTGTACGCAAAGAGTAGAATGTAAGTTTTCATAAATTTCTGCTGAGTAAGGTTTTCTTAAAATTCTTAAGGGAGTCACAGGGAATTAGCGTTCACTTATAAATGAATGAGGGGATTGAGTGACTAGCAGTCGAGATAAAGGTTATGTCTTGAATAACTTTTTTCATAGCGTTTCACTAATTTCAAGACGAGCCTATCAACACCTGTGCCTTGACTCTACTAAGAACAATGCCGCCTATTTGTATTTCAGACAGTGGTTAAGAGAAACTGGGCTGCATTAATCCAAAGGAATCATTAGGTTCTGATATCATCCTAGTTAGAGTATATAGGAAATCGGCATCATAGATAGCGCCTTATTTGATGATAGTGTTTGAAAAATCCCTAACAGAGTGCATATTCCATGAAAATTGGAAAACAGCGAACGTCACGCCTATTTTTAAAGGTGTGAATGCCTAGATATAACAGTGATATAGGTAGGACTGATATTCCTTCTATCTTTAGGAATCTCCGGTTGATTCTCACGTAGGTATTTGAAAAGGATATCTTGTTTCATTTTGGTCTCTTCGGTGAATTTTCAGCAAACTTCCTCATTGCCGTTTTTCAGGGTAATGATATTAAGATACCTACAGTCACTTTCAAAAGTTTTAGGACCAAGTTTGTGACGCCACTTTTGCTTCTCGATGAATTGAGTTTCCCTTACTACTTCGGTTGTCATTGTTTATGCACCGCAAATATTTCGTTTGCACGTGAAGATATAGGCATTCAGAGGGAGAAATTACTCGCAAACGTTAAATACTATTTCGATTTATGTTGGATTTAATTATTTATTTCGGGTGTATTTGCTGCGTACTAGCAACGAATTGCACTGCTGGTATGTAGATTAGGCATTATAGGACTAGCATCGCGATAAGTTGCGGTGGCCTAGTGACGTAAACGTGCTGCGGTAACAAAAATCGTTGTTAGATCGAGTCCCCGCCACAGAAAACTTTAATAATGTATTTTTTCAGCTCGTTCACTTGTTTTGTATTTCTTGCAGGTTTCAAGTAAGATGAAATTCGCTGCAACAACTTTACATACTTTTGTCCAAAAAACGTAACGTTATAGGGAAAAACCGATTACAACCACTTAATGGCTCAGGTAAAGAGGTTTGGAAAATCAAGCTTGCATGGGGCTGTAACATAAAGCAAGCACATTTTCGCGTTTTCAGGATGCGAAAAAGATTAAAATTGAAAGACTCAGATATCAAAAGAACGTCTTAGGGTCTCATACGCTCTTTCCGATGGTAGAGTTGTTTTACACGCTGTATATTTCTGTTGAAATGGAGTTTGAGGGCGGAGTCAGTGAGAGGGAGGGAGGCAATAATGGATACTTTGTAGCATTGATTGAAGATGGAGTCGTGTGACAGACAATGTGTAGGAACTGGTAGAGAGGAGTGGGGGACGATGGACAACAGGAGGCGCGATGATTGTTAATTCTGAGATTGAGGGGGGTAGTGCATTGGCCAATATAGAAAGCGGGGCAGAAATTACAGTGAATAAGGTAAATGATGCTGGTGGAAGTACAAGTAGTGGAGGGGAAAATCGGTAGGCATTTAAGCTTGGGGAGAAAAGAGGCAGGGGGTGGGGAGAATATCTTGCAAGTTTTACACCTGGGACGATTGCAAGGTGAGGGTGTGGAGATAGTGACTGACTGCGACTTTTGAAGAGGGCGCGTGGCTTTAAATATGGTATTTAAATTCGGTGGTCTCTTAAATGTGATCCGAGGAGTGGAAGGGAAAATCTGAGATGTGGACTTGTGTTTGGAAAGGATGGGGTACAAGTCCTTCAATATGTTTTGTAGCAAATGAGCACCAGGAAAGTAGGTAGTGAGCAGAGAGGGAGAGCAATGTTTGACTGCGCGGGGTTTATTGGAAATAGCCGGGTTTTTTTCAAAAGTTTTTTGGGGTATCCGCGGTGAAGAAGAGAGGTGTGAAGTTTGGAGAGGAACTTTTGTATGCTGAAGACCGATAGACTACAAAACCGCTGCACCAACCATCGTGAAATTTATTATTTTTTCCGATTTAAGATTTCGTATCTAATATTTTTTATAACTCACCCTAAGGGTCTACAAGACCCCTCCCCTGTGTTCCATGTAGAGCGCTGCTTTTCTGCCTTTGAAGAGTACTTACACTGAAGACGGAGGACGGGTATTCTTTTCATCTTAGTTAGATTTCTCAATTTCATTTGAGTTATTTAAATTTCAAATACCAACAATTCAGCCATCATTTGATTTTGAAACATAAGTATAGTGTTTTATTCAAAAGAGGCATAATCTATAATTTCTAAAAAAAAAAATAATTTTATATTCAAGACACCTGGTAAATAATCAGTCGTTTGAGAAACTGAAAAGGGGATGGGCAGGCACGCAGCCAGGGGGCTTTGGGAGCTTCAAATTTATCACTCCCACCCCCTCGACATTTTCTCTCCAACGGCGACACGTCAGCGGAGGAGACCACAAGCCGAGCTATCCGACCCTCCATTCTTCGCGGAGTTGATTTGAGGGGATTACACCGAAGACTGTACCACCCAAACATTTCGAGGAGGAGGAGATTTGAACTCCTCGACCGCTGCCGCTTGGGTCAACTTGAACTCCAATGTGCTGCTCTTTATCCCAACTGCTACATTTCTTCCGCTAATCAACTATTAGCACATACACCGAGAAAAATAGTGTAATTTAGCGCAAAATTATTCACGATTGTAATAAATAATTAAGAAGCTAATAAAATAATCGACCAATATCACCGTGTGACCATAAAGAGCAGGTCTTGGGGGTTTAGCCTCTTCCCCCCGAATTTTTCTATTTTGGCGATTACCCGCAATACATTTACGGAGGACACCGCAACCCCAGGGACACCTATCCTCTGACATTCCATACTTCGACGCAGTAACATTCTATCATGAATATCAATGACCAACGATTAATTTAAACATTCAGCATTATTCAGGCGATACATATAGGGGATTTAATGTTTGGTTTCCCAGGGGACGCGATTTAGCAAAAAATGTCCGTACAGGCAACCTGCATGCCACCCAAGCACCCCTGAAGCATATTGGAATTATATGGCATTTGGGAGAGGAAATGGACAGCTAAGGTCGTTGGCGCCATGAGGGAAGGATAGGTAAGGAAGGGTGGAGAGAAACCCGGCGTCGGCATTAGCCTGATCTTAACGAAAAGGGCCAAGGAGATTATGGCTTAACGTCCAATCCGACGGACGGAGTGTGCTTGAAATGTCCTCCTCACAGAATTCAAGCAGGGATCGGGTAATCTATGAAAATACTCTGCCACCGCCGGTATTTGAACCCGAGCGCACGGCATGGGAAGCCAACACTATAGCCACCACACCAACCCTATCCCCTTGAAGCATATTTATGTCTGCTTCCCTGAGAAAGGTACTCATTAGTACTCTTGGGAAAAATGCAAAAATCGTTTACACGCATATATTTCAAAGTATTTATGGGCTAATTTCTTGCCTTCATTAATTCATTGCCCAAATATCCTAAAAATGATATTAAGCTAAAAAATAAATTTACCAACCCCCTCATGCACCCTATATTATATACAGTCATTATCCCGAAACAACATATACATATCCCTATCAATAATATAACCATTTAATCACAAAACAGCACCTTCCTATCACTCCAAATTTCATACTCTTATTCACAGCACACCAATCTCTCATTCGCATTAAATCACATACTTATATACATAGCCAACAACAAACCCTAAAATAAATTATACGCTCTCATTCACACTAAACAACTTACTCATCATACTAAATAAAATACCCTAATTCACACTATTCAAAATTTAAGTGACACAAATTACACCCTTTTTCACAAAAATTCAATGCCTACTTCATTCACATTAAATAAATACAATTAGTCACACTAAATTAGATACTCATTTGCACTATTCAACATGATCACATCATTCACACTATATTACAAAGCACCACTCAAAACATATACCCTCAACTAACTAATAAAAATAAGTCATCAATATTTTTTTCTACTGTAGTAGATTAGCTAAGTAGATATTAAAGGCAAGGTTGTGAATTTTTCTTTATTAAAAATATCAAGGAATTGTCAAATTGAAATGGACACTATATTGGTTTTAGTTCCATACAATAAAAAGCTATTTCAAGTTTTTACTTCTCACAGTAAAATATAAACTGAAAAGACAGTAAGAGTCAAATACATTGAATGAGCAATATTTACATTTCAAAAATGAAAGACAAAGGTACAAATTACAAAACAGGTTTTTTTTATAATTTCTCACGATAGTAAATGAACTCAGCAGTTATTTAAGGTTACATATTGGTGTATGTCAACATTATATAGGAATTAGCAAGGTTTACACCTGAATAGAAAAATGAAAACTCCATTTACACAGAGTAAAATTGGTATGTAATCTGAATTTTATTAATAAGGATTAGGCAAACTCTTAAATTGAAAATAAACAAAATAAATTGGTTTGGCAAAGGCAGAAAAAAGGAATATGCATTTTAAAAATATATATTTATCATATTAGAACATAAATTAAGCGGATGAGTTGGTCAGTTAATTATGCGTGAACGATAATTTTTTAATAGCAGTATGCGCACTTGAACAGAAAATAAAAATACAACATTTCTTTAAGTTATAAATAATATTAGTAAGTGCTTTAAATTTTAATTTCTCACAATAGCACATGGCATAACATAAATATCATGTGTGAAATTGGCGAATCATTCAATTTAAATGGAAATAACAACGCGTACATTAAAATAAAAATATAATTTATTGCAGATAAAATTGAGAAATTAATTAATACAAATTGTTTTTACAACAAGAATTACAAATCTATGGATAAAAAATAAAAATCACTTGAGATTAAAAACTTAGCCAATTACAACTCCGACACGTGAAATTTATTTCAAATACACTACGATAAATACAATTAGTACATCACCAACTGCATTAGCCAGCGGAAAGTCATGCATGGAAACAATTCACCAGTTTTACATTTTGAAATAATTTAAGCGCTTGCATTCACTCATAGTAGTCCGCTAATACTGTGATATATATATTAGCAAGAAAAACGCTTAATAAAATGCGGCAATTCTGTATAGATAATCTTCACAACCTCTGTGAAACATGACTGTCCGCTGTTACACCCCCTCTCCACGTTGAGGACGCAGTTGGATTTGAGGGGGACATGCACTACTCTACACTACACAAACTCTACGATAAAATCAAGCACTAAATCCACCGTTCAAAAATGTAATAAAAACACCTAAATTAAATATTCTCACCATGTAAAATACCCTTATCACAATAAATATCATTCATATATCACACTGCCATTCAAGCTAAATAAATACCCTCATTCACTCTACATCATACACCAAAATTCACACTAAATTTATACCTTCATTTACACTAAAATAGCATACTCTCATTCACACTTAAGCGTAGGGGTACCAATATTCACACTAAATCACATTCACTCATTCACACTAAACATAAACAAAAATTCACACTAAATGAACCAACATTCGCAGTAAATAACACTCATTCATTCACACCTAGCAATACCCTCGTTAACATTAAATGACACACACTCAGTCATGCTAAAATGCATATTCTCATTCACATTTAAGCGTATGTATACCAATGTTTACTCTAAACATAAACCCAAATTCACACTCAATGAGCCACCATTCGCATTAAATAACACACACTCATTCACACCTAATCAATACCTTCATTAACACTAAATAACACACACTCATTCATGCTAAATTACATATTCTCATTCACACTTGAGCGTAGGCATACCGATTTTCACACTAAATCACTCATTCACACTAAATCGTATAACAATATTCACACTAAATGAATACCCTCATTCACGCTAAATAACACACTCTCTTTCACACTTATTTAATAGAGTCATGAACGCTGAATATCATTCACACTAAATTAATACCCTCATTCACACCAAATAATATACTATCTTTCACTCTAAATAACACACTCCCATTCATACGAAATAAACTCTCATTCACACTTTATAACATACGTAATCTCATTCATTCTAAATTGATAACCTAATTCACACTAGAGATCATTCCATCATTCACACTAAATGACATTCTCTCATTCGCACTAAATTAATACCCTTATTCACACCAAATAATAGACAGTCTTTCACACTAAATTACATTCCAATATTCACACTAAAGAACACACTTCCATTCATACGAAATTAATACTCTCAATCATACTTTATAACACACGTAAACTCATTTATACTATATTACTAAACTAATTCACACCAAATATCCACACATACCATCATTCACACTAAATGACATTCTCTCATTCGCACTAAATTAATACCCTCATCCACACCGAATAATATACCGTCTTTCAAACAAAATAACACTGTCATTCACACTAATTGACATAGCTCATTCGCTCCATATAATATACCCTTAATTAAATACTCCCAATCCTACACATTCTCACATTCACACTTATTCATGTTCTCTCATTCACAGCAAAACACAGTTCTAAAAAATGAAAAAGGCACATACATTTGAAACATATACAAAATATCTAAAAATATGATATCAACGTATGCACACGGCCTATCTTCGTCACTTGAGGCTTCAAACACTGAATGTTCCTCTTATATCATAAACTCTTGAGGCTCCAGATCTTCAGGTGTAACTCCATGTAATTAAATCCTACTGCTTCCATTCGTACTTTAATTGATCTTCTATGTCACTTCACTGAGTCGATGTAAGGCTGTTTACGACTTCTTTATTCCGAAAGCTGCTACTTCAGGGCCCATGGTTGTAGGCTACCGTACTTCCCCTACAGTGAGAAAAACATCGAATGTACTCAACAATATGATAAAAAGGTAATGAAAAAAGGGCATGAAAAATACCGCTTTATTGGAAATGAATAATATTGCTTTTTTAGTCCAGCCAATTGAGAATTTTTCACCTTTGGAAATTAGAAAGACAAAACTGCATAGGGGGTTGTCTTTTGACATGTATAATTGAATAGACCTCTGGACAAAATTTTATATGCCTTCAAATATGTTCTAAAAAATCAATAAGGATAAATATATACGTAAAACGTTTATTATATGTAATAATTTTCCATGGAATGTTTTTTAATGGCAAGAAAAGGAAGCTTCTCTCATCAGCAGACACTCCCACCTCAATACGTATTTCCATTGGCTGACGGAAATATGACGTCAGCTCATGAAACCATGCGGCGGTCCCATGAAATTCATGGGGGTTCGGCGGATTTGCAAGGAGATCTTCAGCACGGATCGGCACTTCGTTAGCGTTTCACTTTGAGAAGTGAACATAATATCGCCGTGACGTGCTTTTCCGAAGAGTGAAAAAGTTACTGGGGATATTATTTTGCTTCCGTGGGCATCATGGATCCTGGTTTCGATAAGGGAGACGCGATAAACTTGCCTAAATTTTCAACTGCCTCAATGTTTACATTCATAGGTATAAATAGTAACTATTGAATTAATAGTAACTACATAAATTATGAGACCCGGGGAGTGAAGATGGCTAGGTGAGTATATCACCACGAGTGGAAATTGATTTTCTTAGGGTATTAGTTGATGTTAACGTTTCTAAATCCTTTTATTCACATAGAGTCAGACGAGAAGAATACGGCGATGATGCTATAAGTTACGTGGTTAAGCGTGATAAAAATGAATGGGGGAACCAGAGGTGTACCTCAAGGATCTCTCCTTGGTCCACTGCTTTTTTTACTTTTTATTAATGACCTTCCGAATCACTTGTCACATGGTAGAACCATTCTTTATGCAGATGACACCTCCATCATTGTCACAGCCAAAAGTGCTCAACATTTGGTGGACATCACTAATTTGACCATTAAGGAAATGCATCAGTGGTGTAAAAACAACAACCTCATTATTAATGAAGATAAAACTCTCTTCATACAATTCCTCATTAAAAGCTCTAACAAGAGAGTTCTTCTCCCTCATATTAATAATATTAATCACTCCACAAATGTAACTTCAACAAAGTTCCTGGGGTTCCTAATCTCAGATGGCCTCGATTGGTATCCTCATATTCAGGCTATAATCAATAAAATTTCTGTGGGTACTTATATGATCAGGAAATTATCTCCTATTGTGTCATTTGAAACCCTGAAAATGGTTTATTATGCCAAAGTACATGCTCATATTTCCTATGGAATATTGCTTTGGGGAAATTCAACTGCTGCCAAAAAAGCCTTTTCTGCTCAGAAAAAGGCAATTAAGACTATGCATCAAGTTCCTATCCGCACCCCTGGCAAGCCCCTCTTTGCTGCATCAAAAATCCTAACACTCCCTTCTCTCTATATCCTGACATGTGCCAACTTTATTAAAGCAAACCTTGATAAATTTCCTTCTAATGCCACCTTCCACCATCACCACACAAGATCAAGTAATAATATACACCACAAGCAGTACTCCAGCTCCCTCTGTTTAAAAGGTCCCAGGCATTCAGCCTCTGCTATATTTAACAAAATCCCTGACGAAATAAAAGATTGCACCTCAATTTATGTATTTAAGAACAAGCTGAAACTCCTTCTCTCTAAAAAGTGCTATTACAGCATTTCCGAATATATGGAAGATAATTTGTAAATATGATAATCTCCATGATGCTAGTTGTGACATCTTATTTTGTCCATACTATTGTATTGTACTTATTATTTTCATCAATTCTTATGTATTTAGAATAATTATTTTTATTGTTTCCATGTAAATTGTAAATCTTGATGACACATCATCATTGTATTTTTATTTGATATTTGTATTAGCTTTTTTATGACGTAGCCATGCAATTGTACTCTTGCCAATCGGTGAAATAAATTATTATTATTATTAATGCATCGTCCGTGATCGTATTCGTAGGTTCGATCGAAGGCCTATGTTGTTGAAGCCCGTCTTTTGGAGGAGAGCGGCGAAAGCGAAGTTGTGACTCTTTCGTGTAAGGATTGCATAGCCAGTTTGGGTACGTAAGACTTTACTCTAAGTGGTAATGTATCTTTTTTATTTGACATTTTAAGGAAAACAAATTTTCCCGTTATTTATTCGTGTAGAACAACCTGATGAAATTTTTAAGTGGTGAAATCTCCGATTCAATAGACATAATAATTAGTATTTCCTGAAGTGTGGAAAATATAATATGGAACTTCTTCGAAGTAGCCCACTTGCTCAAAATTTCACTTTTAAGTAACTTAATGGGATAAAAAAATTCCCCTTTTTCTGTTGCATTCTTACATTCGTTACCTACAGCAAAAATATAGGAGATAAAACTATCCGCTTATTATTATTACATTTGTTACCTATCAATGAGCTGTAGGGTTCTACGGTACTTATTCATTTGGCTTTGTAAGCATATATTCGAGTTACTCTAACATTGTCCAGTCTTTCCCTAGTTTCAAGAAAGAATTACTTCAGTTAATTATATTAGAGTTTTCGTAGTAAGTACCAATAAATCAAGAGACTGAAATTCGTCGGCACTTTTTCATCCGAACAGTTCGTCGTTCACCGTCTTGGGGGACCGTGTGAAAATACTTATTTGAGGCATTTCCACTAGTATTACTGCACAAAGGCACAATGCAGTACTTATAGCTGCGCTTCGACAAATCGACGAAATACGTACGACAACAGAAACGGCGTAATATCCACAAAATCACTAATTCATTACCTCCTCTACAGTAATGCGCACGGACGCGAACAACACTATTGCATGACCTGACGTCATTCAAGATGGCAGTGGTGCGAATTACGTTCTTCTTGCATGGCAAGTGACAGCTATTTAAAATGCTCGAAATAAAAAATGCAAGATTATACGGCCAAAGTGTTACGCCGCTTAGATTAATACTTACACGTACTTTTCAGAAAGGTCTTTACCTTGATAGGTGTCCAGAGGTCTATTCCACGAAGTGCGGATTAAGAAACTGTTTGTTTTTTTTAAGATTCTTTACTTCAGTTACTTTTTGGAACCGACCCTTAACGTTACAAAAATAGATTTTACATTGTGTTGGGGGAGCTGTTTGATTACAGCTCCATTTGACTCCAAATTCTTCTACCGTCCAACAAATATCCATCATTTAAGATGTTAAAGTTTATGATGGCATTACTAATATTTGTAAATAAAAAGTGTGCATAGTTATGTACGATATTTTCCTCTTAATAACTAGTACAAATATTGATTTTAGTTTGTAAAACTTGAGCCAGAAAAGTATTATATGACCAAACACACCCGCAAATGTTTTGTAAAATCTAAACTATTAATTGTTTTAAATATATATTAAATCAGTGCAATAAATAAAATTTAATGTCTAATTTTAAAAGAAATATAATTCTTAAGCATTTAACCATTAAATAAAAATTTTCTGTGCCAAGACCAAGATCGACGCTTTTAAACAGAAGGTAAACCCGCCCATTGAAATGAGTATATTTTACATTTACATTTATACTGAGGGGCATGTTACGGAATGAAATCCAATTCAAACTAGGGGTAGCTATCCCTCGATCCTCGCTAAAAGTGCTTATAGAGTGGTGGAAACTCGGGTCAATATATGAAATTGCATTATGTGGAACGTACGAAGCGTTTTAATTATATTTTACGCATCAAACGGCAGTTTGGTAGCCGACTAAGTCACTCGAAGTCCAAATATCGGAACATAGAATTTTTCAATTATTCAGTTTAATATTATTTAATCAATTATTATTAAAAATATTACAAATGAACCACACGTGCTCGCCTGTGTCAGTGGAAATTGTATTCTTGATGCCAAAAACCCTTAAATTTCCTCCTTAAATCATATTTCCATAGCATGAACTTTGAACTGATATTGTCGCTAGGCAAGTTTATCCCGAAATCGCTCGTCACATGATCCATTCTTGAAAAAAAATCCACTAAACAAGTAAGTTTCTCACGTGTCAATGAGCCTACAAAACCTCGAGTATCGTATCCTGCAAATTACACGTGATCCATGGCAGGAGTAATGTTTGCTCGAGCATGGCCCTTTTCCGAACCCTTCCGCGCCCTTTAAGGGCCAGTTTCACCAACGAGGATATTTGAATTAACTCGGATAATATTCTCCAAAAACCGAGATACTACAACAATCGCGTTTCACCATATGCATTAACTCGATTTTGGGCTGTTATCTCGGTTTATATACTTTTACTGACGATATTCCGCCGTTCAAAGCTTATTATCGGAGTAAATCTGAGGGCAGATGTAACGTGGCATGGCGCGCATGCAGCTTCATCAGCTCTCGGAAAATACGAATGACAGCGATGAAGAATATTGATATTCTATTCGAAGACCACGTTCATTATGGATAACTGAGCGTGCAGATTATTCTAATATAAATGGTAAAGTACATTTATTTACTCATCCCAAAATGGCAAATGAAACTGCAGTTCTCGCTCCAGAAGCATGGCAGAGATGGGAAAAATATTGAAAACAATTTTTTTAAATATACGATTCCATTGATTTTCAAGCGTTGCGCACTCTAAATTAACCGACCAAAAGGGATTACAAAGTCTACAAAATATAATCCTCCATTGACGCGAGCAATTTTATTCTGGCTCCAAAGGTAAGAGCCCATATACTAAGAAAACATCCTCAGGAAAATATTAAAAAGGTGTTAAACTAAAACTAAAATACGTTCATTTCACTTTTTTTAACGATCCGAGCACATTTAAAAAAATAATGAAAAAGCCAACAGAAAAGACAAAATGAAATTTTTTCTTACCGTTTGGAGTGATCAGTGCACCGCCACAATCCGGATTATCCTGATTTTTGTGCAGGATGTATGTCCTTAACCATCGAGATGACTTGCGACTGAAGAGAGAAAAATGATACAGATATTGAATTTCACTCGTGGATTCACATATACTACATGTTAGTGCACTGAAATCCACTAGTACACGAGTAATAACCTCATTAACAGCCGTGCGCAAATTCAATATTAGTGGTACATATTCCACATGTCTCATCCTGGCACAAAAAGTCGAAACGACTTCGATAGGGATACATAGGGAATCTTAGTCTAATTTTAAGAAGAATGCAAGGGAAGTTCTTCAAATTAGTTAAGTAAGTTATAAAAAAAATCTCTAACCTGAAGGTAACTCATACGTGTGTTTTAGTGCCATAAATTAATTGCTGTATATATTAACTTATTTTTTAAATACAAATACATCTAAATTACAATCTAAAGAGAAAAACATTTTTCCTAATAAATCAATAATATGGAGGCTACCTCTACCACTGGCAAGGAATATCAAAAGTACTTTTTAATTATCAAATAAGAGTTTACTTTAGATTTGAGAATATCTCCGTTCAATTTATCAATAATATAAGAAGAACAGAGTCGAATGTCACATCTTCGTTCTTAAAGAATAAATAAAAGCATTTCCATGGATTAAAAAATTAACTGATGGTATTAAAAAAATAAAACATTAGTTCTATTCCAAAAAAGGACTTAGAAATTCAATAGGGAAAGAATTGAATTTATCAAGTAGGTATGACAAAAAAATTTACTTATAAAAGTACTTATAATTTCAGAAAAATTAAAAACAGCGAGTCTGATTCACTGAGACTGACCAATTTCCGCACAGATTAAATTCAATGATCATATCTGAATGAGGCAAGGCTAAACTTTTTTTAGACCATGCGAATGATTCAAGATTCATTTATAAGAAACGAAATAGATAAAAGTTAAATGTGAGTAATGCAATAATTTCTAAATTGCAGATTAATCATCTCAAAAAATAGACGCATATGGTAAAAATTAAATTAACAGCCAAAGAATTTATCGACGATTAGAATTAAGCTGAATTTGGCTGCCGTGAACTCATTTGGAGCATAAGAGTAATACAAACGTCATATCATAAATAAGTGGTATTGAGTTCAATAATAGAAATGTAGCAATTATTTTGCACATAAAAATTCGGATTAAATTAGTAGAAGGGAAAAATTCACTACCGTCAATAAACCAAACGTAATTGTATCTTACTGATAAGGAATTAATTGTAAAATAAAAAGAGCAAAAAATGACACCAATGAAAAATATTTCAAAACTTTATTCATACCGATTTCCGTGGCACCACTACGAGAATTCCTCCTTGGCACGTTCTTTGTTCTATTGTCTGATGGTCTTGCTCTTAAGAAGTCTTCATTTCTTCGGCCACATTGATGTCTTGTGCCTAGGGAAAGAGCGGGTTAGTACATGCAAAGAAAATAAATTACCCTTCCCCCAAGGAAGTGCATACGATCCATTAAAATACACGGTTAGTAACCATGGAACCCGGAGGAAATAACCACTTTTCCATCCAAGTGACACAGTGTAATCCCCGTGTACCCGAATGGTATACAGCACTTGCCAAACCTCGGTTCGACACAAAAAAACTAAAATTAACGCGAGCTAAAAATCCTAGCCTTACTCGACGCAATGATCACGACCCTAAAGGCCCAAAAGCTAACCTAGTTTTGAAGCTGGGGTCCTCTTCACGTGAAGTTCTGATGACCTAGACCCTGGGGAGAGAGGGAGAGAATACATACAAGGAAAATAAATGACCCTTCCCCCGAGGAATCGCATACGCCCCAATGCAATGCACGGGAAGTCACCGTGACACAAGGAGGAAATTACCACTTTTCTATCCAAGTGACAGTTTCATCCACGTACACTGCAATGGCTTACAGCACATGCAAAACCTCGGTTCGACACAAAAAAAACTAAAATTAACGCAAGCTAAAAATCCTAGCCTTACTCGACGCAATGATCACGACCCTAAAGGCCCAAAAGCTAACCTAGTTTTGAAGCTGGGGTCCTCTTCACGTGAAGTTCTGATGACCTAGACCCTGGGGAGAGAGGGAGAGAATACATACAAGGAAAATAAATGACCCTTCCCCCGAGGAATCGCATACGCCCCAATGCAATGCACGGGAAGTCACCGTGACACAAGGAGGAAATTACCACTTTTCCATCCAAGTGGCACAGTTTAATCCCCGTGTGCTGCAATGGTATACAGCGCATGCCAAACCTTGGTTCGACACAAAAAGAAGTACAACTAATACATGGGCCCCAATTCCTCGCGTGGTCCTCTTGTCCTGAAGCCTTCTATCTTCTCCTCCTAAATTTGGAGGTCACACGCATCATTTCGTCGTTTGTACGATTTAAACGGAATTTTCGCTCAAAAACGGAACGCGTCGGAAAAATCGCTCGCATATAACTCTTTTTCTTCTTTCTTCGAGCTCTTATCGTTGTTAATATTCATGTATAAATATATCATCCTGTAATAGGAGGTTAAGTGCACATACACATAAAAATCAAATATTACAACTTACAATTATCCCAAAACATTGCTAATTCAAAGAAATCGCAATGGAAACATTATATGTTACCTTCATGCATACATTTTCTAGTTCCCTATGCCGGCTTAATTTTTATGTATTAGGGACATTTTGCCGCCACACCTAATGGTACCTTTGGTTTTTTGTCGACTTATGTAATTTTGCATTTTTATGCTTATTATACCAATGATTTATGTGAACGTTCACCAGAGATCTCATACCAAGACCCATATATCCATGAGTCTATACCACTATGCTCATCAACATAACTCTTATCTCATGAGTTTAGGTCTATTCTCTAGAAACACTTATCTAAGAGTGACCTTATGTTACCTTCATACCTATGTATACCATGCTCATGAGCTTTTCTTTGGTTGAACTCTGTGGAGGAAAACAAATTATTCACCGCATTGCATAAATAACTTAATTATATGAAAAAAAAACATTTCAGCGATGCGCAGCGTCCTGCGCATCACTGCAAACCCCGGTATTGATAGGAGATCCAACTTCCACAAACACGCCTTCCTTATTGGTAAGTACTATATAAATATTTTTTATCCTCCTTTGGGTCAGTTTTTCTAATGCTTCAGGTAACTGCACGTTCTTCTACTCCTTAAAATATTTTTCTTCGTCCATCCTGGAATAAATAAATAAAAATTAGTTAAATTTTTAACGTTGTTCGTTTATTTAAAATTAAGTGAATCACTATTTAAAATAATTCATTAAAGTTATACGCCAAATCGTTATTGCCATTCATGCTATTAGCTTCGTTCTAAGTTTATTTATAATATTCGTTGCGTGTTCTCGTTATTTTATGTTCTCGTGATTTCTATAATTTACAAACAATGGATCCAGTGCGAAAAATGAAGGATGTCTTCAACTTCCCATAACATATTTTATCATTCTTTCGCCAAGTACAATCATTCAATTTCCACAGCCCAATTTAACGTATGGTATTAATAACAATACTAAGAATACACGTTTTGTTATAATAGCTACAAAAGGTTTCTCAGGTGAAAATAAGGTTTCTCCTACGATTGTGAGAAATGATAATATCGTAATCAACTGATGACATGCGTTATTTTTCTTTCCTTTGCAAAAGAGTTAATGAGAGGAACGTAACAACCGTACTAAATAACAATTTTCAACAAAAATCATTATGAAATAGTGCCACAAATAAGACATTAGACGTGAAAAATGAAGAGCGAATTAATAATGTATTTGTTATAACTATCACGGCACAGATATGAAGTTCACTCGGAATTCTTATTCCTCCGAGCTGATTTTCTCAAGCAGTACGTTAATTTCTTATGAACTTATTCTTTAATAAATGAAACTTTAACGCGAAGTGATTGGCCACCGGCTGATCTGACGATAGTTCTTTTCGTTTAAAAGTTGGCAAGTGGAAAAATCCTTGTTTTCCGGAGATTCCTTCGAAAAATATTCTAGTGATATACACCTCGTGACGCTTTCAGGCAGAATTTAAGGAATGCCAAGTTTAGAGTGGAGCCAATCGAAATGCGATGGAAAATAAGAATGATGAAGATGTATTAACCTTGTAAGTAACGAGGAAGTGTCCATATACTCTTAGGATTTTTGAATCGTGATGATGATAAGTATTGTACTTGATGACAGAAATAAATATAAAGTGAGAAATCTCTTATAATATAAGACACGTAATGGAGGAAAGAAATTAAGATAAATCCCTCGAGAAAGGCCAAGAGTGAAGTTAATGCAGCACATTAATAATTACAAGAAGAAAAAGATAAACCTTCCTCTTGTATTTCTGAATCTGCTGAAGAAAGAGAGGAATATAATAGTAGTACAGTATAACAATCAGAATATCAATATTGAATATAAATTATTATGCTATAATCGATATAATTCAAAACTTGGAACCCTCTTAGTTTGTGCAAAAAATTAAGCTCATACTGCAACCATCTACGGAAGGCTGGAACAAATTGATGATAGAATTTTGAAAGTGTAGGGACGACTCCACAGGGTGGAGAAAAATTATGTCAAGAAATTTTAAACCTAGCTAGTTGATGCCAGTGGGAACCTAAATTACTAATAAAGTTAAGATGGAAAAGCACCATTTTCACACTACAGGAACTTTGAGACAAGTGCTTCAATAGCTTCAACATGTAAACAAAAGCTGCCACATTTCATTGCAACTGTTCGTCTCACTACCACATTAAATGGTCATAAAAAGTTGTCACTGATTTTCTGACTGTTTAACGGCCGAGTAACAATTGTTGGGTACTGCTGAGGCTAAAAAAGCACCCACACAATCAAATTAACCGTGATCGAACTTCTTACTTGGCTAAATACGGTATTATATGAATATGCTATATGTTATGCATGTAAAACAGTGATTTCTGAAGAAATATTTTTTCTTGGAGGAATTTTTTTTAACTTATCGCCATTCCAAGTCAATGACAGAAGAAAACGTAACTTTTATAATTTCCCAATCCTCAATGAAACTTGCATAGACCTAGGTTTCAAGTGATAAGCGTCATTCTCGAGGTATCGAACACCAGTAAAGTAACAAAACTATACATATTACTGTTAGGGTGGGTAGCAAAAATTCTGGGGGTTAAGGACAAGGGTTTGATGACAGTACTGCTCTGCATGCACTGTATATGACACCCAAGCACGTTTACCAGATAGCAATTAGTTCATACATACAAACACGAGAGCATGGTAAATGGACAACAAGGTTACATATGAGGATATAATAGGCTAAGGGGAAAGAAATGGTGAATCAATAATGAATGATTCCTTTGAGTAAGGTAAATGCAAGGCAAGCAGAAAGCAGAAAAATGGTCTTTTAATGGGAGACTTGGGTAAATAACCTTCGTTCCTTG
Organism: Ischnura elegans; assembly: GCF_921293095.1. Lineage (NCBI taxonomy): Eukaryota > Metazoa > Arthropoda > Insecta > Odonata > Coenagrionidae > Ischnura > Ischnura elegans. Next base: position 125,925,693 of record NC_060247.1, read on the forward strand.
TTAGAACACTATGAGAGTTTGGCTAAAGTATTGAACATTAAAAAATATTGCGTGTTCTGTTATCATAATGATTGAAAAATTCCTTCAAATTAAAGCTGATACTATTTTTTATATTCAGAGTCGAGCTACACCGCTCTAAGATATTGCGTACTGGTGGATATTATTCTCAGATTTTCAACTGCGTACGCCAAATTAAGGCAAGCTCAGTTGTACCCCTAACGAGGACTAAAGCAGCGGCGAAGTCGTACATTCAAAGTTGAGATCGTCGGTTGCCGCACCTCAAAGGAAGGAGTTTGCAGGTGGAGGCTTAATCAATAGCTGATAAATATTTTGAGAAATGGAGGTAGTGGAAGGAAGGTAGTCGGTAGTCTGGGTCTTTGGTCAAGTACAACGTGCGAATACAAATAAATAAAACATCAAAGAAATGGGGCGGGATCCGTTAAAAAAAAACAAACTACGGGCGGATAAAAATCACAACACAGTTTTGGGACGAAGTTGGATGGAGATCAACGGTGATACAGCGGCTACGTTCCAGGCTTCGATATCGCGAAACATCTATAAAGAGGATAGAAATCTACCAAGAGTTACGCAGAGGACAGTGCAAGACTAGAACTATATTTTCACGTGGGATAAAACGATATAATGAGAGACATACTTTCCTGAGCGGATAGGTATCATAATCCGACATCCCGCGAATAATTGAGTTATTGCTAAAAAAAAAATGGGCCACCATCAAAAACCCAAAAGATACACTTAAAGCTCTTCTCCAGGTTAAGGTCTAGAGCGACGAATAGGACATAATGCAAGAACCGAGGTATATTTTAAGATCGAGGAGAAAAAAAACAATAAGAGCGATACTTCGCCGAACGGATAAGTATAGAAATTCGAATTCCTGTGAACAATTAAGTAGTTGCTGGAAAAAATAGGCCGTCATCAAAACATCCACAACATACACGTGAATCTCTCCTCCAGGCTTATGTTTACTTGAAGTGTTATCACTCCCGCCACGCGCCTGTTGAAGCATCTTTCGGTGTAAAAAATACATTTAGATAGTTAAACAAAAAATTAAATAAGACAGAGAACGTATTCACTTCCGCTCTACCTTCCATTTTTCTCGATTTCCTGGAATGTATCCGTTGGAAACCTATGGTATCATTCTAAAAATATCAATAGATTGTAATAAACCCTTATCAGTATACTTCTGTACATAGAATATAAAAATTTAGTATCAGAATCTTTCCTCCACAGTTTTTATAAAAACTAAATAGCTGTGACAAAATAAAATCAAGGAAAATACTTTTGATTTCAATATCCACGGAGATATAATATTTGGTATGCTGCGATTTGATGACGGCATAGCAGTAAAAACCGTAACATAAAAGGATTTGAAGAAGGCTTCGACAAATATGGATAGGACAATGAATAGATATCAGCTGAAAATCAACAAAAAGGAATCTAATATGCATTTAGCATGCAGCAAACGAGGACAAACATTAAACTAGGAAAAAAAATCTTGAAGAGGTGAAAGAGTTTTGTTGCAAAAGAAGAATCAAGGAAGAAATAGACAGCAGAATAGCTCAGGCGAAGAGGGCTTTCTACAAAATGAGTAATCTTCTTACAGCTGAAAATACAAGCAAAGATGCAAAGAAACTATCAGTTGCTACACATGGGGAATGTTTCTCTATGGCAGCGAGGCTTGGACGGTGACAGCAGCAGAGAAGTCAAGAGTGGAAGCATTCGAAATGTGGTGCCACCAAAGAATTATGAAGTTAAAATGCATTGAGCGTGTTAGGTTATAAGGAAAAAAGTGAGGAGGTGCTGAAAAAGTGGGAGATTTCTTCTAAAAACCTTAAGAAGAATACGGGACAAATTAGTTGGTCAGATTATTAGGCATGATGGCCAGACGAAAACAATCGTAGAAGGACAGGCGGAAAGGAAGAAGGGCAAGGGACGGTCCCGAATGAGTTACATATACGACATATTATAAAGAATGTAAAAGAGATGGGTTACGTGGTTTTGAATAAGGCTAGCCAATAGGAAAGAATAATAGAGAGCTGCGTCAAATTAATCGTAGGATTTTTTACCAGTTATGATGATTTTCCATGATGAAATGTTCGTGTACTTCGCCAGGCCACTATAATTCCTCGATTGTGGCATACGCCACTCAAAGCCGCAACGTGAATATTGACAATGAGAGAAAGTAAATGTCATTGCAACAGAAAAACATTTCCATCCGAGGTAGAGCTTTGAAATAAAAAAATACACCATTTCGGTTGGGCCTGTAGGTGTTGAGTCAACCAATAAATCGATTTCAATTTGGATTTAGGTGGAAATTTTTTAATGGAGCGGCTTAATCGATAAAATTTCAGTGAAATATCGTATCGGAGAAGTCGTTCGTTTATTAAAATTTGGAATAATGAATCCATATCTCCAATGGTGTCAAAAAAAAATACCCCAAGTCACAGCTTTACGGCGACTGATAAGTCTAAATAAAGACGAGGCGCTACGCCGGCTGCGTCTGGCGCATCCCGACGACTAGTCACTGGCACTCGTGGGTTACGGACGTGCTGTGGGGAAGTGACGGCGGGTGAGGTCGTCGTGTTGACCGCAAGGGAGCTTGCTTTTGGGGAGGAAACGACGAACGGAAGGGCGGCGAAATCGGTGGAAGTGAAGGGCACATTTTTCCATAGAACTCTGAGAAATGGGGTGCAATGTAGTGAATGCTGCGCATGGTACCATTTTAGTTGTACCGAAAGCAAGCTGGAGGATTGTGTAAGGGATGATTGGAGGTGTATCAGGTGTGATATTCAGAAAAGTCGGAGAGTTATGGAGGAGAAAGCGGAAGCTCTTGAGCGGTTTCAGGCGGAGTTAAAAAAAGCCCAAAGTAAAATTATTGATTTGACTGCTGAACACGTTGGACTAAAAGCAGAAATCGCAGAAATGAAGCTGCATCTGGATAAGCGCTTCGTAGGCGACGCCCACACTGACCCAGGGTTCGGAGGAAGGAAATCCAAAAAATGCAGGACTACGAGGGAGAAATTTGACGTTGATGATAGAGACTAGAGTGCGCTGAGAGGGGAGACACGGAGGAGCATCCTTAGGAAGGACAAGAAGAATAATCGAGGGAGTGGGAGGATGGAATGGCGAAGCTGGAGACAGGAGATAGAAGAGTGTCCGCAGGTGGAAGATGGTGGGGAGAGAGCTACTCCGGAGGAGACAATGCCGCCCCGTGTGAAAATAATAGGAGATTCTATCATACGGTTTGCTGGTGACTTAGTGGCAAAGGGTGGGGTGGGTGTCAGTGTTTCCCAGGGATAAGAACGGAACAGAAAAATAAGTGACATGACAAGTAATGATGATGAAAGCGAAAGTGTAGTGATAATCCATGTGGGGACAAATGACTTAAGAGGTGCGAAGTCTGACGACCATTTAATTGGTTTTATTTGGGATTTAGCAACATCGGCCAAAAATAAGTTTAAAAAGGCCAAAATTGTATTTACAACGGAACCACTACTAGTTCAGGGATGTGTTCGCCATTCCGAAAGCCATAAAAAATACGGCATTGAAAAAGGCGGAGCAAGTTTCGTGGTCTCCCCTTGTTAGTGGTATTCTTCGAGGGAGGGATTTGTACTATAGGAGAATCGACCGTATCAACGAGAGCATCGAGTGGGTCTGCTCGCAAAAAGGGATGACCTTTGTTGACTCTAAATGTTGGATAGGTGACAGTAATTTGGGCCGTGATGGAGTGCATTTAAACAGGAAAGGATCGCAGATTATGACCAACTTGTTTAAAAACATCGCACATAATCTCTGTAATGAGGGAAACTTGAAAGGCGTGCGGGAGGTGGAACTCCCGAGTTTGACAGATGTGAAGAGAGTGAATCGCGGGAAGTGGTCAAGCTTGGTGAAAATAAAGGTAAGTGCTTAAAATTTTTGCTGGTTAAATGTCATGGTATTATAAATAAAGTTAGTGAATTTGAGACGCTGATTGACGCATATAATCCCGACATTGTGGTCGGCACGGAGTCCTGGCTTGGTTATCATATTACGACAAACGAGATCTTTCAGCAAATTTTTAGCGTTTACAGGAGGGTTAGGGATGGACCAGGAGGAGGTATATTTATTTGTATTCGTAAAAATATAATAAGTTCTCTGGAGTGGCTTAGAAACGATTGCGAGATGATGAGTGTCCGGGTAAAAAATAAGAAAGAAGGGAAATATTTTAAAGTGATATCGGTGCATAGAATCCCAAACGAAGCAATGGGATCAGTCGACATTTTAGCAGATGTTTATTCAGAAAACCCAGAGGGACACATTCTCATAGCAGGAGACTTACACCTTCACGGTATTCGGTGGTCTGGTGAAGAGGTCACAGTAGGGGGTGGGCGGGCACAGGAAGTAGCCAACCGTCTCATAAATGAAGAGGGTTTTGTATAGGTCGTAAATAAACCCACTCGCAGAGAAAACATCATTGACGTCATGCTGTTAAGGCCAGACAATTGGGTGAGGAGAGTTGATGTCTTTCCAGAAATTAGCGACTATTTATCCTTGTGTGCATATCTCAAATGGATTCCAGTCTTTTTTGAGGATTAGGTACCCTGAGTGGGTGAGCGGTGGTCAAAACGTAGAAGAAATCTGGGGCGATTTTAAGAAGATAATGGAAGAAGGATTAAACCTCTTTGTTCCAAAAATAGCCATCAAAGCAAGCACTGATCCCGAATATTACAAAAAAACTATCAGATCACTAAAGAGAAAAGTTAGGATTAGTTATAGGAAACGGAAAGAAATCTCGGATTTGCTAAAAAAGTACAAAATGCTGATACACACATTAAATAGGGAAAAGAAAATTGCCAAAGAAAATTTGTTGCATGACAATTTCCAAAGATAATGGCATCATTTTTTTTTAATAAATGAGGAAGAGGAGAGAATATAAGGGAAGAATAGAAGTTTTAACAAACGAAAAAGGAACCATAATCACAGATAACAAAGAGAAGGCCAATGCCCTCAATAATTGGTACGATAGTGTTTTTTCAAGGATGGAAACCAGAACGGACTAAATTACTGATGTAACCCAAACAATAGGACAACAGGAAGACAAAGATTTGGTTATTTCGAGACTGATTAAAACTTCGAGGTGAGAAATTTTCGGCAACATTAGAAAAATGAGAAAAAAATAAGTCAGTGGGACCCGATGGAGTTTCTATCGATTTATTGAAATTAGGTGGCTTAGCCGTTTCGAATTACATATACCATTTATTCATGTTACAATGAACAAAAATGACTTACCAAGTGACTGGAAGAAGGCCAGAGTATACCAATATTGAAAGGAAGAGATAAAGATCATGTGGAAAATTATAGACCGGTAAGCCTGACATCTGCAGTATGCAAATTGTTAGAGAAGATCGTAGCAAATTACCTTCGGGATTTAGGGGAATGCGAGAATTGGTTGTATAACCGCCAACATGGATATAGAAAAGGACACTCACCTGAAACCCAACTGTTAGGGTTTTGCCATGAAACTGCCGACTTAATAGATGCGGGAAAAGAATTAGACGCGGTAATAGTCGATTTTTCTAAGGCCTTTGATAAAGTTGATCACGAACGGCTTATGCTTAAGATGAGGCAGTTGCCAATGGAAATAGATGGAAGAGTCATCTTGTGGATCGATGAATTCCTCAAGGGTAGGACGCAAAGTGCTAAGGTAGAGGATGAATGCTCAGAGACAGCGAGGGTAACGTCCGGTGTTCCTCAAGGAAGTGTCTTAGGACCTTCATTGTTTTTATTATACCTGATATATTTATGACCTCCCGGAAAAAATAAATTCCAATATAAGGCTCTTTGCGGATGACTATTATTTATAGGAAAACAGAAAATCAAATTGATCAGGAAACTCTTCAGGATGACTTAAACAAATTAATGAATTGGGTATCGAGATACGGGATGGAAATAAATGCAAATATGTTAATTTCAGTAACGGAAGAAAATGCGGAAACAGAAATTATGAATTTTCGGGTAGTAAAATTTCAAAATCAAACAACTTCAAACATTTAGGAGTCCATTTATCAAATAATTTAGGATGGGGTTTAAGCGTTAGACACACAATCAAAAAATCTTTTAAAGTATTGCACTGGGTGATGAGAAACCTCAGAGGAAGCACTAGGGCCACCAAACAAAAGGGCCAATACAACCCTAGTACGACCAACATTAGAGTACGCATCTCTTGTCTGGGACCCACATAGGAGAGGTGAAGAAATTGGAGAAGGTGCAGAGAAAAGCTGCTAGGTATGTGTTGGGAAAGCATACGAAAAAGGATAGTGTTTCAGAAATGCTCAAAGTTCTTAGGTGGGAGAGTTCACAAGAGAGGAGGAAAAGAAGCAGGCTATGTGGCATGTTTAGAATAATGAGTGGGGAAAAGCCATGGAAAGAATTTGGGGAAGGACATTTCAAAGCCCAGCTTTGTTGGAAAAAATGATCACCAGTTCAAGATAAAGTGCCGATCACAAAGGACAAACACAAAGCAGTTCTCCTTCTTGAATAGGACCATAAGGGACTGGAACGACCAACCAGAAAAACTCTTTGAGCCGTCCCCGAAAAATTTACATATATTTAAAGAAGAGCGGTTGAAGAAGTAGGGACCAAGGGCTTCTTATAATGTTTTCTATTGATTTCGCATCATATGTACAACCTGTTACCACCAGGCCAATTGCCTAATTGTAACAATTTGATAATAATCAGAATAAAATTCTCTTAAATTCCAACCGGTCGAGATAAGAACACATTCATGTATTCCATCGAATTGAGGTCCATTATATTCCCCATCCTCATGAAAAAATCCGTGAATGCGACTTTAGTTAACTATCAAAGAAATAAAAACGACGTAACGGACCTAACAACGTTAAGCCGGATTCCACCACCCGCCTTATAGCAAGAGAGAACTTACAAGAGCAGGAGTTCGTGCAGTTTTAAAATCAGTATTTGCTTTGAATATGAATCTCTTTTACGCAAATACACACTTACTTGCAGTTAAATCTCCTCTTGTGAGAGATAAGCGTCGTAAGGGGCGAAATTAAATGTAAATTATGAAGTACTACGGGATTATCACACAATTACCTCCAAAGGGGATATTTTGCACGCGATAATCCAGAAAATCGAAACCATATTTTTACACGTTTTTTGTCTCGAAGACAATGGTTTAAGACTGTCAACCTTTTCGATCTAGTATTATTTCTATGAGCAAACTATTAACCAACGACTAAGTATTGATAATAATTCAAGTGGGGATAGGATTGCATTCGTCAAGAGGTTAGATATTTCGCTCATATAAATAATTTAAAATTGAAATTGAAGGCACTTTTCCCCTCAATGTGGTGTTTACATCAAGAACTACACCGATAAAATAAAGAGAAGGCTGCGAGAGACAATAACAAACTTGAAATCCTTGGTACCTATATTGTGATTTATGGACGACATAACAGTCTTATTCCTGTACCAGGACAAAAATTCAACTAGGAAAGCTAAAGATGGAAGAGAATAGTTTGCTACCTCTGAAGCCAATTCACCAGCAATGAACGAAGAAAGAAAAAAATGGTTGGATGGCGCAGGCGAAGTGGGAATTCTGCGTTAAGAATGATTCACTTGCAGCCAAAATAGCAAGCAAGGAGGCAAGGAAACAATAGATCAGTTGCTGAATATGGAACATTGCTCTGCATAGGACAAGAGCATGTATTTTGACACCAGTAGATAAGTAAAAGGTGAAATCATTCGACATGTGGAGTCGCAGAAAAATAAAGAAAATCAAATAAATCGACCGAGTGAGCAATGGATCGCCCAGAATGAGTTAAATATATTATTTAATTAGAAATTTAATACAGAAGACAATCGCAAGTATGAACGTATTAGCTGACAGGAAAGGGGACCGAACAGCTGTGTCAAAACTATCTTCGGATTGATGACTTAGAATGATCACTCTGGAAAATATACTGACATTCTTAAAATTTCATTGACTTAAGGTTATGTATAGGTTTCCCCATACAGTTTAGGTTGTTTTTTGCATCATGAATATAATTTTTTTAAATACATCTCCTTGGTAATCTTTGTAAAGCAAGTTAGCATGAGAATATCTGTATAGGATGGTATAAGTGTTTGGGGGACGCAGTTGATTTTTTCAAGGGAAACTGCGAAAATAAATGCTTAGAATACTTTGAACTTACTTTACTAGAATTATTTATTTATTTACTTTGAGAATTAATAATAATTCAAATGGGGATAGGATTGCTGAAAGGAATTAAATTAAATAAACTTTGCTTTAATAAAAAACTTTAAACCGATAAACGCTTTATATTTACCCATTATAACCTGTTTTTGCATTTATTATTTCTCCTTTATTTAATTTAATAAGTGCAGTAGTGCCCTTACTTCCAAATTGAATCAAACCTTTGAGATCAACGGGCTAGAATGTCAGTCCGCCGTAAATATAGCATTGTTTCATCTGATTTGGTGGCATTTCATTTCACAGTGAAACACGGCTCTAGTTACAAATAACCACAATCAACAGGCGCTCTTACAGTATAGCAACTCTCTTTAGTAGGTTTTAAAATCTTTTACTTGGTATTTCCTCGACTTCAAATTTATTATATTTGAGAAGCTTAAAGGTTTTACCACAGCCAGAACACAAAACAGGCGCATCAGCAGTATAACCCAGGCAAACGCGGCATTTATAAAATAAAAAGTACAGTGCCTAAACTGCCAGTAATATTAGCATTAAAGCATGGAAAAAAGTTATCAGTACTTACATTAGGAGCATAGTTTTTATAGTTGCGATGACATTAAGATGACAGCAGTTGAGAAATCAAGGTTTGAAGCTTTCAAAAATCCAAATGTATAGATCGTGTGAATAATGAGTAAGTCTTGAGGAGAGTAGGAGAGAGGTCTCCTCAAAAACTACGGAAGACGGAAGACGATGAGACAATTTAAACACAGCTAACAGGAGACACGTAGGTGTGATGTAATTTATCATTGAAGGGCAAGTGGAAGGCCTCAAATGAGATTCATTGAGTAGCTTTCGAAGTATGTAAAACTAAAGAATTACTAGTTGTAAGATTAGATGAACAAGGAAATGGGTTGAGAGCTGCATCTAACTAATCGTCTGATCTTTACTTTATGATGATAATGTTGGGAAGGCCTTCGTAGTAGCTAAAGACATTTTGCCTTGAGTTGTTACCCACTTAACTCGGAGAAACTGCATCTGATTGGTATGGTCAACATCCTTAAACTAAATCTACCCATTAGATTAATTATATCCGGCATACGAGATGTGGTGCACCAAATCACGCATAGCCTGTCAATCCTCTTTATGAATGATATCCGTCAAATGCAATATCGTTCTAGTTGTAATGTGACCAACGTCTCAGCCTTCGTCCTCCACCGACCACCTGCCTATATGCCTCCTCTATATCAACGCCTCCCTCTCTCTTTCAATACTCTGACTAACATGCACAAAAACCTCTTTTATGGGAAAAATGTTTACGAAATATGTAACCCAGAAAACTAACCACAGGCGATGAGTGGCGTAGGCCATATGCATTTGGCACCAATTTCTTAATATCTTAGGAAACCATTGAAAAATACAAAATAACTTCGCGTATTGCTTTACTTTTTTATTTTCAGCATAAGCTATTGTTTCAATTCTTGTTTGGGATTGTTCTGGGAGTCTTGCACCATGAGATCCACTTACATTACTAGAAGTATACGAATTTTATTTCGAACCACCCTAGCGTATTGTTTTTGGAAGTCAGCTACAATTCACCATTACAGACAAATCAACAAGATGGGTGTCCGATCCGCTTCACCACCATGCTAGTGTAGAGGCAATTGAAGTGAGATAAATGGAGTAAGCCAGGTCCATTTGTTGCTGTTGGCTACTAGTAATGCCTGAGTTCGATTCTTAAGTTATGAGTGGAAGCTATTTAAAACCGAACAGAAAAAGTTGAGCTTTCTCAATTTTTGCCGGAGTGCATGGTTAACACGGACAAATTCTTTGCTGAAATCGAGGAGGACCATAATGATTATCCTCCTACGATACATCGCTCAGCGGATATAATCAATAACTTTAAGCAATGCCGATTGCCCACTGAACAGGGACGGTTTGGAGTTATTGAGGGCGCATGATGGAGCCTTTATTACCAGGGGATTCGGGATACCTCCCTCGGAAAATTTTAGAGAATGGTATGTCCGGAAATTGGTTTTGACACTATTCTGGCTCTTAAAAACAGGATAAAAATTAATAAAAATAGCAATTTCGTAATTAAAATGCTATTAAAAGTGAAAATTTCACAGATAATAAAGTTTAATAATGTACTATGGTAATATTATCAATTTATTGAACTTCTTCCTTGAACTGCACAAAAATCTAAAAAAATTACCAATAAAGATGACCTTGTCAAAAAAACTTGTTTAAAAAAACATCAGATTCTCATTGTCTTCTCCTTCTGGCACATTTATTTAACTTATTTTTGATGTTATATTTTTACTGTGAGCGTTTTGTAAATATGGTAACTAATAACAAGGTAGAATTTTATAATAGCAAAAAAAAAACTTTCGTTCGAGTAATCTGAGTCATTTTTATAACACTTGTCACATCATCGGGGCCCACTAAGATCGAGGCCCGCGGCAATTGCCGACCAGCCAACCTTGCCAGATCGCCCCTGGCACTGAAGCCTTCATGGAAACTAGATTGAATGTGCCGCCTCGGCAGAAAGGTAATCAGTCACTTGGCAATGAACAATTTTCTCAAAGGCTTAAGGTAAAGGACATAGAATCGACATTGGCCGGAAATCAGCAGGGGAGGAGGGCTTTCGGACTTTGTTAACGGGTTTCACTAGTGCGTTTTCCATATACTAGGAAAAACTGAGTTGGATAAAGAATATTTGTATCTTTCAAGCTGTTATGGTGACAATTTTTCGGGGAATTTACGGATGAAGAAATTCGAAATCCTATCAACCCCGGATGAGTGGGTTAGGGAACGGGTCAGCGGTGTAGCGAGGGGGGAGATACGGTCGCCGGGGACGCCCTCCTCCCCCGAAATATAAAAAATATTACTTTCCTTCATAAAAGAAAACAAAATATTGAAAAATCATGAACAACAAAGGATTTCTTTGACAAATGAATTTTTTGTCGATTATAAAAAGTGTTAAAATCAGTTTAAAACCCTCTGCTTAGTACCTATCCTATTTTTTCATTTACCCCTGGTTTTGGGCTGATAAGGGGGGCAATAGAAATATCGAGTCATGAAAAGAACTTCCATAGGGAAGACGGCTATCCTTAAGCTTCATCTTTCAAACGGCTCTACCAACAATGGAATTCAAATAAACTTGACGCCAGACTAGCCTTTTATATAAAGAATTGCAGCTCTGCTGATCATTTGGACCCGAAGACGGGAGCTGGAACGCGCCCGAAACTGTCGTCCGCCAAAAATGAGTCGACGCGGAATTTACCCGGAAACTAATCATCAATTGTTGACTAACACTATCGGCCTGGACCTGTCGACGAATCGAGTGGATTAATTTCATTTCCTTGCAAGTTTTGCAATTTCGTATCGTCGATAGATGAGCTTATCAACAGTGTTCACGAACAGGATTAATAACAACAAAGATGAGGAAGTTCTCAGTCTGAGGATTCCCATGATCCCAGCCGATAATGCCCTTTGAGTTGAAACGAATTCAATTTTCAAGTCATGCTGCATTCGCGATGGCGATTATCAAATCACAAGGTGAGTGTTTGTGCTCTGGATCTAGAAACGCCATGTTTTTCTCATGGTCAAATATATATGAATCCACGTTCCCGTGTTGGTAAACAATCCGCTATATTAGTTCTTCCGCCTGACAAAAAGACAAAAACTGTTATATATCAGAATGTACTTGACTCAAGTGAACAAATCCGAATGTGTAGGGTAGACCGGGGCATGTTTACGCATTACGCAATTAAAAGGAAAAGTAAAGGGTGTAAAACTTACACTCTTTACTTTTCCGAACCGAGTTATACCTTGCGCGCCATAAGTCATGACATATTAATGCTGATTTAATGCTGCTTGCGCCAGTCAAGCATCGGTCTAGCGTTGCGTAAACTTGCCCCAAGAACGAAGATGGACTTGGACCTAAAGATATTTTTTTTACGGTTAAAAACGCAAACATGCCAACAGCTGAATGCAATAAAAATTAACTTCATGAACTGCTTTATGATACCACAATGTCTTAAATATCCTAGGTTAAGACATAAAAATTTAAACTTCATTTAAATAAATCCGAGCAGGTGTGACCCGGTCTACTCTATGTACCTAGATTGAATAAAAAAACGTTTCAAACAAGCAATTGAAATGATTATTTTTGTAGTTTCATTGAATTTTTTTATTTACTGTGATTTGTCAAAAATTATTAAAATCGTCATAGCTCTCTTGATTTATAAATAGTGTAACTAAACCTTTCATAGATAAGTTAGCGGTACGACGTTCGCCGGGTCAGCTAGTACATTGGATAAAACACGATCCGGGTTTCATAGTATAGTTAATCTGACGATGTAACTATGTGATGAAACCCGGGTCTCAAATATATTAGTAAACCTAACAAAGTAAATTCTTTCATTTTCAATTTACTCATAAATGTTTTCAACGGAGATATGTACCGCAAGACCATTGACACGAGGCCGAATGGGACCGAAGGGTCGTTAGTTAGCGCCAGGTTTGAGTTGCGCCACTTATGCTGAAGAAAATTAGTGAGTAATATAGGCGGCTAAGCCCCAAATCCCGTGTCTTAACTAAGTTTCGGCGTTCCCAGAATAACTAAAATACCTTAGGTTCCATTGTCCGAAAGAATGTCCTGTGGAATCGATTTCTTTTTCATATTACCTTCATAATATCGGGGCGGAACTGTGGGGATTTACAACGATTTGGAGTACAAGCCCAAAGAAGAGCGACCATTATTATATTAATTTAATATTACAATTTAAAAAATGTAATTCAACACCAATAAAAATTGGGTTAAACACTTTATTCCAATCACAATAGTAAAGTTCCTCATGGAACACAACAACATTTAAGTTTTTCACATTCCTAAACGAGAAAGTAGGCAACGGTGAATGCAAAAATTTAAAGCGATAGTTGAGGTATGGCAAACAAACCGCGGATTGATATGAATGAGGTTTGGGAATATTTTTTTATACGAAATTATTTTCTCAGGGTTGTCAACAAAACATGCCAATAGTGGTAGAATTTAAAATGCGGTGCTACCGAAGAATGGTAAAGAGGAAGTGGTTCGCTAGAGTAAGAAATTAGGAAGTGGTAAGAAGAGTGGGGGAAAAGGGAAATATTTAAAAAATCATCCGAAGAAGATGGAACAGCGAAATTTGTCTCGTTATGACGACTATGACGTCTACATCAAGCATATAACATACTAGAGAATAATATCATATGTTAAACTGAGGCCAAAAGAAGGACATCGTTACACAAGAAAACCTTTCAATTAAAAAGTGTCTTCGTAAAGTTCAGGGTTAATAGTACTTTGTTGGGTTCCTCGATGGAGGAAGGTTACAAGAAATTGGTACTTAAACTGTCAGAAAATTAATTGAGAAATTACCGCAAGAAGCCCAAAAGGAAAAATGACAAGCGCAAAAAATAAAAATAAGAAAGCAACACTAGTTGGTTACTCACTCATTAAACACAAATTCATACAGAATATTACAAAAGGAAAATTTCTTGGCAAAAGATAAATGATGACCGGGAACTTCATACAAATAAGTATTGGCGATGGAATATTGGGATGCACCTTTAACTATGACATGAAATATGTAGAAAGAAAACGTTAAAAATGGAATTATGTTGTAGATTATGTAAATTATAAATTATGGCTGCAGCAACGAAGAATAACATATTCATGAAAAAATATGAACTACTTGTGGTAATTTCTAATTCTCAAATATAACCTCCTATACCTAATTACTAAGTATTGCCAATAAGGCTGTTAGGGCTAAGTTATATTTTAAACTCTCTCTCAAATTCCACGTAGCCAATCTCAACGAGTATTTCAATAACCAGTGCTTGAAGTTATAAGTGATTCCTAAGTACGTCAATCTGTGCTGTAAATAATCCTCTAGGCAGTAGAGTTTTAGATTAAAGTGTTGAAAATACAATTTTTGTAGCACCAATACCACAAAGTGTTGAAATGTTGAAATTACCATTAGTAGTATATATTTTATCATGGATATATCGTATTTCCACCAAGTCAAGCCTGAAACGATTACATTCGAGGTACAAAATCTCCAGAAAAGAAATTCTGCAACATCCACAGAAATATCAAAGGAATATAGAATATTCTTTGATTTCTGTAGGAGCAGTTAAGGCTGTCCAGGTTTCGCTAGAAAGCACGATAGAATACCACAGGGATATGAGGCTCCGCTGCTCAAAGGGTACCGGCCGAAGAGCGTTCGACTGCAGCAACGAGGAAAACTTTTGAAACAAGAAGGACCTAAACAAACCCGTCTTTTGAACTTCCAATTCATTTCAAAGGACTAAATAACCACATCAATAACTCTGATGGTCACCTTCTCTCTTTCGCAAAATTCAGGAAGCAAGTCATATTATTCAATCGTATTTTCAACCAAATTTTTCATAAAATTAAGCTTTATTTCCTAAGCCTAAACAAACCTGTCTTTTGAACTTCAATAGCTTTTCAAAATACTAAATAACCACATCAATAACTCTGATGCTCTCTTTCGCAAAATTCAGGAAGCAAGTTAAATTACTTAATCGTATTTTCAACCAAATTTTTCAGAAAATTAAGCTTTATTTCCTAAGCCTAAACAAACCTGTCTTTCGAACTTCAATAGCTTTTTGAAATACTAAATAACCACATCAATAACTCTGATGGTCACCTTCTCTCTTCCGCAAAATTCAGGAAGCAAGTTAAATTACTTAATCGTATTTTCAACCAAATTTTTCAGAACATTAAGCTTTATTTTCTAATTGTGTAGACAATGCTTATTAAAACCTACAAATATGGAAGTATGTGATACAAGAGTTCCCATTTGAATATCTGTGGAAAGCAATAAAGTGACAATAGGTACTATAAACGTTCTATGAAGTGACTACAAGCTTAAAAACAGCTGGATATGTTGAAACGCATTATTTAGCTGATACATGCAAATAGTTATAGCAAGGATCTCTTAAATACACGGAATCCTCAACTGACTTAATATCTAAATGCATTCGAAAGAATTGAATGATTATATTGGGATCCATTGCCATAAGTTTAACCATACTTTAGGTACTAACGCAAGGAAATATCAAAAGCTGTTGGCGTAGCAAACAATGGACCTCATTTCAATAGATATCCAAACAGTTTCTACAAGACAACACTATAAAGATTATTTTAGGTTCAAACGCTGTCAAAAGCTGTAGTACCAATTATAAGTAGCTTCGGGATTGGGGTGCCGATAAAAAAAATATTGGGGGCCCATTGGGGGTCTTATCCCGGGAAATTTTTTAAGTGGCGAGTTAAAAGTGTTTTTAGCATTTTAGATGAGTAAACATTAGAAGCCTGAAAACTCGAGTCTTGACAACTCGAAACTCTGTGGAAAAAACGAAGGAACTGACACATCTTTTCCTCCCCGAATAGCGAATGTTTGAGCCCCGGGGCCTCGCCGGAGCCCCGGAGCCTCGGGCCCCCTCAGGCCCCATGAAGTCAGCGCCTCTGCATCGGAACGTAAATTTCTTAATGATCCGAAAGAATCAATGTACTGATTCACCAAGTGCCAACATACTCAGAAGATTACTCGTCAAGGGTATTCAGAAGACGTTGATATTCATAACGAATACACAAGTGTAGTTAAATTTTAGCAGCCACTTTTGAAACAAGTTAACTATGCAAAGGAAAATCCGTCGCCTATATCTTAAGAATTTCATCAAAAAACGTAATCGCACAAATTTCCACGAATCTTCTCCGGTACTTTCTCTTGAATTTGAAATTTTTAAGAACTCCAAGGCGGAACAAGTAAAATTTAAAAAAATTGTTTGTTCCTAGACTTAGTATATATAATCCCGTGAAAAAATCTTCTATTTCAAGTAAAGAATAAGGATTAGCAATGGCAACAATTTGGCATATAACATAATAAAATGTTGTCTACTAGGTTTTGAAAATTGAAATTAGCTTACCATTCATTCCTCAAGATCACTCTCCAATGTACAGGAATTCCAAGAAATATCACTCGTATAAATGATACACCACATCTTTCACATGCACTCCATACACTGAAAATAATCAGGGAAAGAAACACATTAACATTATGCTGTTATCATGCACGAACCGAGAGTACGAAATGCATAGAATTTGAATACCGAAATATTATCGCTGCACCATCCGGCTATTACGATGACGGAAAATTTTACGAAGTTGGTGAAAATGATAATAAATACACTAATTTATTTGATATGGCTTTCCTTTATGATTGCTAAGGCCATGTAAGTTTACGGTCGAGAAAAGAAAATTTAAGAAAAAAAAACGGAAGGTCTTAGATGGCTAAATTCCGAGGAAATTCCCGAATAATTGCGACAAAGTCAAGCAATTACAACCACTTGCCGACTTCAACAAAGGAGAGGCGCCTATTTCAACTCTCAAAACGAAATATTAAGGAATATGTCTTGAAGAACCTCCGTATAATACCATGCCACTGATAACTGCAAGGTTAGGCAATCTGCGGTGAAATGGCACAGCCTTGCAAATATTCAACTATATTGGTGACCAAGTCCCGAAAATTCTTTTTCAATTGTCTTACGTCAAGAGCTTAGACGACGGGAAAAGTCGATTACAATCGCCTCTAGCCAACAATGGAAGACAAATCATTATATTCTAGCTGTTCTCAAAACCCGTAAGAAATCACTCAAGAAGCACATACGGATGACCTTCAAACACTTCGTCGACTATACACAAATACTTGCGAGATATTTAACCTCACATACACTCACATTTAATCAGAGAACACCTTAATGACGAAAATATCACAATATGACCACTGTATTGTTGCAATGGACAATTTTCCATCATCTGATGCGTGAGATATGCAGACGACATTACTGAAACTGCATTACTAGGTATTGTACTCAACGATGAACATTTTAGACGTATCCCGTATCACAATAGCAATCGGACCGTGAAAGTGAATGAGCGATAACAACAAGTAAGTATTGATATAATATTCCCACTATCGTCGCATCTTTGGCAGGAACAATGAAAACATACAAATAAGTGGCGAAGATATCACGATAGCATTTCCTTCAAATAAGGGTTATAAATGTTCTTAAGCGAAACAAAGCCTGATAAAGAAATCAGCTCACGTATAATTATCGGCATTAATCACAAAAAAATTACTGATATCTTAAACACTAAAATAAAAAAGTAATGGCGTAGATATGAAACAGGAAACCGGTAACTTAAACTTGGCTTTGTTACTTACCTCTTAACTCGAAGACGACTATCACCAAACTGAGAGGGGACGAGGCTCCCGAAGATTCGGAGATTGAACAGGCACGTGATTGGATAACACCTATGACGTCAGAGAATAAGGCCGATGTATTTTCGTTAAAATATATTAAAATAAATTTTCAATTTTAAATAAATAAATAGGATACCATTTCAATTAATTTTAAATGTATTATTTTATATGAATTCATTTAAAATAATTTAGTTTTCCAAATAACTCATATTCTTTCCTTGTGTTGCGTAATAGGTTCGATAGTTTCGATAGATGGGCGCTGTTGACTCTCCAACGGTTTCAGTGCTCTATTCAACGAGACGTCGCTAAATTCCATCATTAATCCTCCCCACTACTTAACTTGGTGCAATTTCTTGTCTTGTTAACCGTCAGAAGACCATGACTCATTCTCCTGCGTCATTTCAAAAATTACTTCCGCACTGTCAGTGTTGCAGTGTCTACACCAACGGACCACCGTGAAAAAATGTGTGCATTTTAGGATAGAGTACGATGATAACCTTTTGCAAACAGCGGCTTGCTGGGAAGAAATTCACGTGATTGACCGTGATATAGTGAGTGAGTAAATTATTATATTTTACGGGCTTATTTCACTATCATAATGTGCATTTCATTTCTTTGTGCGCCGGTTGTCAGCAAAGAACTATCATAATACAAAACATATGGTCCATTTTTTGGATTTTATGATTCAGTTGCATTTACCTATCCGCTCAACAGCTCCTCAAGGTAAAACTGATATTATTTCAAACTTTTGTTTTCTCCGATAGATTCTCTGAAAAAAAACCGTCTTAGTATTTTTTAATCTCTCACTCTCTTATTTTTTTGTATCTATCTCTCGTACTTCCTGTATCTTATGAGCATATTTGCTGCATACTCCTTTTTTACTGTTTTTCTGGGCAATGATCCAAAGGTAACTGCATTGGATCTGTATTACTGCTTACAGAGAATGTGAGAACGGAGAGAGGGGAAAATTTGGTACGGGCGTACTTGAGGAGCAGAAATACACGAGAGGGATCATGATTACCTGAAAGTAATCAGCAAGTCCTATGAATTAATTGCCGTCATCATAGATCAGCAATCCGAAGATGGGTTTGATGTGAATTTCCACTAAGTTCTCCTAAGATCTATCATTTTCATATTCATGTCTATTCAAACCAACCTTTGGTCTGATGAAATTAGTGAGCGATGACATTAATCATCTTTTTGTAAACCTCCCCAAATGTAGTTCTACACCCCATCCCGAAATTTCAATGGCGAACGACGTGCCGTCACCATAGTAATGGGCAACCCCAATTAATATTCCCTGAACTTTTCAGGTTGCATTGGATGTACTATCTGCATTGTTTTTCACTGTTCAGTCCCAAAAGAGTTTCTTAGATTTTTCGGGTTACCTCCCTGTTTCTCAGAAAGATTTAAATAACTTCCCACAAATGTGGTCAGCAATGGACATTCTCAGTGGCCGTTTTTTTTTAATTTAATCATCTCATCATCAGTGATAAAGTTGATACTTCAATACTAATAATTTATTCAAACCATAAGATTCATACTTTAATTATCCTGTATACCGACTACCAAAAACCTTTCTCATTTCGTTTTCCTTTGTGTAATTTTGCAGTAACGCTGAACTAAGCGTTTTTCTGGGTATTAATCCTAGTATTCGTCGAGGCTGCTGTCACAGATATGAGCATGAAGTGAGAAGAAATCTGATGTGAGAACAACATATGGTACGAGCACGCCGGTGGAGCAGAAAATCACTGGAATAATCCTGAATACGTGAGTGAAAAAATTAATTGCCATTAACATTGAACTGAAATTGGAGTCTATACAGAGCTACCAATCCCCTCCAAGGCTCTACGTCTTCTCAGTGTCACAAAAAAAATCTGAATGACTACACATAGAATATAAAAATGGCTACACATATGATCCACGGCTTTAGAATGGGTAGAATGACGGTGACGTAACCACTTTGGTCCCAACATACGTCGAGCGTCAATGGTAATTCGCTATGCATAACGTAACTTCCATGCGATCAGCGAAAGGGTTGGATTATTAATGTGCATTTGGATGCCAAGAACTATTATTCAAGGTAAGCTTAGTGACCCTTGATTGGTCAGTCGGCCAGCAAAAATATTTTTACATATTGTATTTCTTTTATATGTTCCTAATTTTGTTTGAAATCCCCTCGTCACGTTAAATATTCGATAGGTGGATGTGTTTACTAAAGAGATTTCTAGCTATCCGACCTCTCCTAATTCCTACTCTAAGACGGGATGGCAGCATACTTAAAGAATGGAGAAAGTACAGTATACGTATAGGGGGAGGAACGACGAAGTGCTGGAAATGGTGGGTTATGAGAGACAGCTTGTAGATGAGATACGGAGTAGACAGAGGGTATGGATGGGGGAGTACTTAGTGAAGACGGGATGTTGAAATCAATGCTAGAGGGTAGAATGTTAGGTAAGCGAGGGAGAGGAAGGGAGAGAATGGGATTTTTCGATAGAATGCAAGGGAGTATGCCTTATGGTGAATGGAAGAGATACTTAAGTTCCTGAAGGAAGGGAAGGCTCCCAGAATGATTTATAAGTGGTCCAGGCAAACCTACCTTAATCGGTTGAATACTTTAATGATAACAATCCACCAATAACAAAGCGATGAACATATAATGGGTAATTGATTTCGCCTCTGGCATAAACTGAAAGATTGGTGTGAAATAAAACGTTATGAATATTACGTTATTTTCGTATTCATTCGTTCGTTCAGTCGCGGGCACAAATATCTCTCAGGAAGCGAAATTTTTCTCCAAAATTGACTAATTATGGATCAGATCAATCAATAACTTATTCTCTGAATCATAGAAAAAACCGCGCATCACTTCTGGAATTGAATTTAGAGGACTAAAGATCACTGAGATTCTCGTTCTCCGATTCGAAGGCGTGGTTCAGAGGCATTGCCAATTCCGCGTCTATTCTGGACAAAAATTTCGGCTCCTACTGTGATAGTGTTCATTGCCGTGGGGCAGTTTTCGTTTTTGGGGTTTATCGTGAGTAAGAGGAACAATATAAACATTTCCTTCCATGAAAATTTTGAATTTTTTTCATATAGCACACATAACATCGATATTCATGTACTTTTCTAAGCCTCAGAAATTGAAATCGACCTTTCGGCTATTTAAAAAAAAATCAAAGAATTGGTAATATTTAATTTGAAAAAAGATATTTTTAATGCGAATATGTCGTTCTCTCCATAAAAAATACAATGAAATGTACCAATCAAATATTTTACCCCTTACGAGATGAAGAAGACGACCGTTTCGCCGTTCTCATAGTTTTTCGCGTGTTCTTTTTCACTTTTTCGACCGTAGAAGCTAAGCGTTTACGTTTAAACAATTTTTAATGTTTCACTGTAGTAGTCGAATAAACAATGAGTAAGACGATATATAAAACGACCCTACCGAGCTTCGGCAGAATTTCATACAAATGCTTAAAGTTCAGCGTAATACCTTTTTTTGCGGCGATAGTAGGTGATTTTTGTGTCCGAGATGTACGAATGCTACACCGCGAAGGGAAGATATCTAAATACACACAGTGTGTTTAGTAAAGCTAATATAATTGTTTTATCCTAATCAACTGAATAAAAAATATAGTAATCACGAGTAGTTTTAAAAGGGGAAAATTATAGTTACTTGGTTGTTTCCTTGGATCTGGAGCCATTTTAATCTTTCCACGAGATTGAGGCCACATCCTAAGATCCTAGTATCATTATTCCTCTTCTGTAACTCTCATGGTAACACAAAAAACTTCACAATGTAACTGCACAATCACCACAAGATGCTTCCACACGCACACCATCCAGCATACTTGACAATATATCATGCACTGAATGAATAATTTCCAAATTCAGATATTTTCGCACTCCACACAAACTAATGCACTTCACCATGCCTAACGAACGATTTTCGTGTTTTATATGCACACGCTACTTCCTTCATGTTATTGGAAATCCGAAATAATTACTTAACAAGACGGAAAATGCACACCACTCACAAACGAATTCCAACACTACCATCACATGGTTACGCAGCAACTGAACTATTTTCTGAGTGGCTTCGCACCGATCCCAAATTTTTTCCACCCTCAACTCTGGACTGCGCCATGCTGAAGGCCTAAAGACACGACATCTTTCTACGGATAGTACAATACGGCAGTTCACGGCCTTTTTAGTTCCTAAGCAAGAAAGCAAATACTGCCGGTTGAGCAGGAGTGATGCGTCGTGTTAAACGCACGAGTAAATGCTGGCGATTATTCATGCTGGCTTTTTACGGAATCCATGGTAATTCATCACTTCAAGAGCATTTCCAATTATAATATGAAGCGAGGGATAAAAGACCAGCCCTCACCGCGGCATACGATAGAGTGAACTAAAAATTGAAGATATACGGTGAGACGGGGACTCTACAATCCATACAATGGAATAACGAGCGCCATATTTCGCCGTTAGCTGAAACATAGCCACCCATGAGACGTAAAGTAAGCCAGGCAGTGCATCAGCTGTTGTTTCCACTTAACATAAAGGGAAGACGGGAATTTAACCGCACGCGCTAATGCTAGCGATTGCTCATGAAGCTTCACATGTTGCACGGTACCCCTCCATTACTAACTTCTTCTTGACCTATGATGGGCACACAAAAACACTTGGTTAGATGGTAAAAAACTAAATAAGCAATAAAAATATATGTAGCTTACGGGGTAGAGTTTGCTTTAATTTTCGATGGGACGTAGCTCATCTTTCTCAAGAGGAGAACGGCCAAGACAGGGCTCGCTGAAATATACCAGAGCAAGTGATGAAGGCAGTAGGCAGTGAAGGCAGGCGTAGCCAGGGGGGTACCGGGGGGTAGCAGTAGAATTATGTATCTATGAAAGACTATCCAGTATGAGAATTTATTGGAGAGCTTCGTGAAACCAATATTAGGATAAATGATTGTTGATTATAATGATATGAATGAAACATATGCCCTACAGAATGTAATACCAAAATTATATTGAAGAAATGAGGGCATCATAGTGAAGCATCGACGATATAAGAGTAACATTTGCCTATTTACCACCTTGGGCTTTGAAGACTAAAATTTCAACATAACTTCGCGAAGGTTTTCAACTGTACCTACTTACTGGCCCTGATGAATTGCCCGTGGGTGCTACGGCACTCACCGTTCACCCGCCCATGATCATCAATTTGGATTTTCAACTATTACTTATAAAGGCTACTACATTCCATTTCCGGGCGTGCTGAATATTAAACTCAACGTTTCGTTCCTCCTGCTGCGAGCGTCGTCCGAAAACTGAAGATCTAAACATGTTTATCTCGTATCGTTGGAAAATTGGTCGATTGTTGTCATGTTTAAAAAAAATATATCTATAAAAATAAAATAAACCAATTTCTATAAACTATCAACTATAAAACGGGAGATGAGTGTAAGAATATTGCTATTCAATTTTTTGTGAAAGGTATCTTTTCCGCACATGGCTCAAATTATACTTATCATCCCTATTAATGTTTAAAGCCTATTTAGAAATTTCAATTGCCTATCTAATTAGTCGTAAATAATATAAGTAGATGTTCTTGCAATGGCTTTGGCCTCATCCAGCAGGATCTTATGTTCTGGCCCCGACATGAAATGATCGGCGATAGCTGAAGTCTCCCATTGCCTTGCACTCAGTGCCCTTTTATGCTCTTTCAGCCTGATCTCTCTCTTCCGTTTGGTCAGTCCAATATAACTAGACCCGCATGAACATGGAATCTCATATATCCCTTCCATTTGTAACGGAGGAATAGCATCTATGGCGGATGGAAGACGGTCATTGATTTTCTTCAACCTGATTTCAACGTTTGCTTTTCCCAAGATGCGAGCAATCCGGTCCGTTGTTCCTGGTATACAGGGTGTCCCATTCATCTTGACCACCCGAAATAACTTTTTTTCCAGATGCAAATTCAAAAATGTGTCAAGGAAACGTTCATTAGCCGTCAGGGGTCATTAATCAGCATGATTGCCTTCCTTGTAGCTTTGTTATTCACAAAGATATGAACAGGAGGAGTTATAGGAGAGGAAATGAATTGCCAAATAAAAAATATAGGGTGCCATTTAAAGAAGACATACCGCTGTCTTCTTTAAATCCGCTGTCTTACATCTCTTTGTAAATAACAAAGCTACAAGGAAGGCAATCATGCTGATTAATGTCCCCCTGACGGCTAATGAACATTTGCTTGACACATTTTTGAATTTGCATCTGGAAAAAAGTTATTTCGGGTGGTCAAGATGAATGGGACACCCTGTACATGGAAGCAGTGGCGCAGCGAGGGGGGGTTTTGGAGGATAAACCCTTCCCCCAAATCTCAATGAAATTATTAAGTTTGATCTATTTTATTTAATTGGATTAATATTACTAATAGAATAGTATAAGGATTAATAAAATATCTCTCAGAATGCCGTAAAACTCACCATTTTGAACCATTTATCTTTATTTTTTATGGCGGAGGGTCCCCGCAACTCCCGCTTACCCTGGCAGGTATGCCAAACCCCAAGGCCCCCTCAGTTTTAGTTGCTCCTGAAACTCCCCCTAGCCTTTATTCCCAGCTGCGCCCCTGTATGGAAGAACTGCAAAAGTGGCTTAATTTTATCCTTCGGGGCTTTGACTTCCCGTAAAGCTCTCCTTATGAATGAAGTATCATACCCGTTTCCTTTTAAAATTGAAAATAGATGTTGCATTTCATTTTCTATGCTATCTTCATCAGATACGGCAAGGACTCTACGTTTTAAGGTCTTGATTACGCAGGACTTCAGACGCAGGTGGTGGTGTGATGCTGCATTCAAGTAGGTACCTGTCTGTGTGGGTCTTCTTCCTAAAGACCGAATGTCCCAAGCTACCGTCCTGCCTTCTTCCTTACTAAAACATCAAGAAATGGTATGGAGCCATGTTCTTCGATTTCTTTGGTGAACCTGATGTTATCATCAATGCTATTCAGGTGTTCATGGACATTTTCAAGAGCCTCCTTCCCGTGTGGCCAAATGATAAATGAGTCATCAACATATTGGAGCCAGCATAACGGAGTAAATTCACTCGAGGATAGAGCATCAGCTTCAAACTTCTCCGTGAAGAGGTTAGCTATGACCGGAGAGAGAGAGAGAGAGAGAGGATCCTATAGCAGCTCCCTCTATTCGGGAATATATTTCTCCGTCATAGCGTGGACAGCTGTTTTTGAGGCATAATAGGCTGGTTTCCTATTATTTTTTATTGCTTAAATCAAACGATTATTACTCCTGGGGTACGAATTTCACACTTTTAGATTTTGAAATGACGATATCTATTTTTCGCGATCAAATGCAAAGTGAAAATTTTCAAGCGCGCGAAAACGCGACGGCTAAGTATGAATGCTGGGAAAACTCCGTGTGACGTCGTTCTGGCTCCCGCTGCCGCAAGTGAGGTGACCTTGGGGCGAGGTATTGAGCGCTGATACGACGCAGGCTGCTAGCAGGTAGCAGAGTACCATGCTAGCTGGTAGCGCTTGGCTTAAATAAGGATTATTATTCCCCTATCAAACGAAGGAAACTTTCCGAACTTGGGTATTTTTAATGTGTGATTATTAAGAGATGTTTCCCTGAGCTCAGTGCCTCATGCGTGCATTAGTAATCTCAGTCAATGTAAAACTCCTATCTACTCGTATAGAAACTAGGTCCCTGTGACGTCACATGGAGTGGTATCGCATGGGCGCCAATCTGGCCTTTTTCAAATGCGTTTAAAATTGACCATTGCCATTCGTCTAAACCGGTAAAAACCAAATAATTTGTACATTAAGAATACACTAATGGTGGGTAACGAATCGCAAACAATGCCTTTCGTTTTCTTTAATGAAGGAAACTACCCTATTTTACGAGATGGGTACGTAGATAGGGAGCCCTGTCTGAATTAGTTCCCTCAAAATCAGAACTGAATCATTGACCACAACCTTATTAAAAAGACTCACAACTTCAAAACTGACAAGAATATCCACACAGCAGTGCACCCGGAAATGGAATGTAGTAGTGCATCTAATCACTGCGGAAACCTTAAAACCAAAAAAACCATTTTTGGTGTGTTTAAAATGAGTGTACCTACATTACCAAATTAACTTTGAAAATTAAAACCAGGCCAATTAGTAAATTATTATTTCTACTGTATAGATACCTTTTTCTCAACTTATACGCAACCAAACTCTACAAATGAGGTACCAAAATGCACAGAATTTATCAGAGAACATGCGACGGCATATCTTACTTCCTAAATATTGCTATTGTTTCCTTAAATTGATTTTTAAATAATTTAAAAAAAACGGTAAATATTCCTGACGTTAACGGCGCACAAACTGATACATTTGTTCATTTGCAACAATATCTCGCATTCTTTAAATAACTTTTATCTAAATGCGGCTGATTCCACATTCAAGTCTCTTGTTGCTACGTAAGTATGAGTCATCATGTGCGTTTAACAGAGGATAGAGTAATTACTTCCAATGTTGTGTTTAAAGAGGTCCTCTGACCTCAATTTGTACATGAACATTCCAATTAAATTTGTACATAAGACCCTGCCTTTTTTTCTACATTTTAAAATTAGAAACGCACATCCTTCTGTGGACCTGCATTGAAAAGAGCGGGGGAAGCCCGCTGGTAGCGGCCGCATCACGCTCGTTAGTAAATTATTTACATTATTTTGCCACATAGATTTTTTAAATATTCTCGATAGTGACCCCGTATTTTTCGAAGAAGCCTGCGTGAATTTTAACGCAATGGCCCAGTAAAAATGTAGGTAGATCGTAGGTCGCGCCATAAGCTGCGGCCAAATGAAAATTTTGTCGCAAACACAGGGAAATTTTCAAAAGAGTGTGCCAGAGCCTGAATTCAAGATCAGAAAATAGCCGCCACTCGAATTGGCCCGCGATATTGTTAAAATCGGCTGACGCAACAGAATAAACCATCCTCGTGTAAAATTTCGAGCGCAAGTAGATTTGAACAATGGATGACGATGGAGTTTGACGTGCCTTATGACGAGATTAAAAAAATTGTCTCCACGAAAGCGAAGATAAGAGTGAACAAAGAAGAGCCAGAGAGCAAAACCGTTTTAGCTCGCTCGTAATATCCGCGGAGGTCGTAAATTAAGAGCGATAGGGATTGGAATTCATTCGGAAGCAGAATGAGGGCACTCGGTTGCGCGTGGCAAGACCTTAGCCAAGAAAGAATTCTTTTTCGGCGTACGCACGTAAACGCTGGCGTCAATTGGCCACAAGTCAAAGCAGTCATGTCAGCGATTATTAGCTATTGCACTTTCATTATGGCGCCGACTCCAGGGGGCCTGAGGGGGCCCGAGCCCCCTCACAAATTCGTTAAGGGTGTGAGGAAAAAATGTGTCAGGCTTGTCTATTTTCTCCTGAGTGTGCTTATATCGAGATTCAAGATATCAGGGATCTAATGTTGATCGTATGACTCTTATGAAATGCTTAAAATACTTAAAACTCACTACTTATAAAATTTCCCGGGGCAAGATCCCCGGTTTGCCCCCCCCCCCCAAATTTTTTGTAAGTCGGCATCCCTGATTTTTAATGAAAACAAGCTTTCTAAGAGAAAAAAATAACATGAAAACTATGGGACTCCGCGCACTGGCAACTTTTACAAAGCAACTACATATTTAGTTGCATTGATGAAGTTCCAATGGAACACACGGTATTGACTGTGGCCTCGCGCACAGCTTTTTAGTTACCACAACCAAGGCTCTTATATACGGGCCCGTATATAAGGGCCATGGCCACAACTTAATAATTGCTCCGGACCTATTCCGAGGGTGAGTAAACTGTTGCCGGCAGGAATAGACCACGTGGGCTTTTATCAACTAAATAGTTGCTTTGAAAAAGTTGGCAGTGCGCGGGAGCCCTAATTCTATCGTCATAGTCAGGCAATCAGATCTATCCAACTCATAACGTATATATCGATGGCTAACTTGGCAAGCTAAAAGAAACTATTTATATTTTTAATTGTACACTGAAATTAAAAACCAAAAATTCATAGAACTGAAATAAAAGCATACATACCTACGCAAATAAAGAGTAAACAATTGTTTTTTGCTTGAATTTTATTTTTTTTAAGGTCATTACACTTTGTTTAAGATACCTGTCTCAAACCGGCCAAAATTTGAGATACGTGTTTTTAGAACTTATCCATCGATATGCAGAACCTAATAATCGCTTTTGTTTATATTTAATCTGATTCGCTCACCGAGCATCATCCACAAAAATAGCTATTGCATTTCCTGCCATATATTACGAAGCAGAGCGATCATTATTGTACAAGACCGTCCCTTAAACAATATCATATTTACGTGATTGGCAAATGGTAAACAAAAGTAAAAAAAAGTAAGACACTGCCTCTATTTGGGAAACAAAATTCACCGATTGGTGCATACCACGTGTGATAACTTGAAGATTTGTCCCGAAGTTTCGTGACACATTGCTGGTCGCTTATCCATGGGAAATGATGTCACGAGGCGATTTTGCCTATTGTATCTATTTAAAGTAGAATACGCGGAAGGAGGGGAGGTAAAGATTGGATGAGGGGAGGGGGGTCGAAAAAATTTTGCGGATGACTGGGTTCCATGTATTGCTAATATTTGTGAAATCTCTATTGAAATTCCGTCTGTTTTTCTAGATCTCCATGGGTTCACGGATGAATCGTGGTTGGAAATTCCCCAACCCAGCGATGACTCCACATATACTATATCAATGACATACCTATATCGCGTGACTTATGTAGTTTCGTGTTCCGCCACATCGTGTCCTTCGTCGTGTATTCTGGCCAATGGCATTCTTCTCGTCGAATTTCGAATGTGCGTGAGTCCCGTTTCCCCGGTGTATTTTTACCGCTCCGCAGGGGATTTTGTAACTCTTTCGATTTGTAGCGGTGTCCTGTCGTTCGCAATAGGGTGGTTTCCTATTATTTTTTATTGCCTAAATCGAAAGATTATTTCTCCTGGAGTACATATTTCACGATTTTAGATTTTTAAATGACGATATCTATTCCCGGCCAGCACGGCAGCCATCCCCCTACCATGTACCTCAAACCATACTATCAATGTTGATCAAAATCTGCGGATAATACCTTGGCAGTGTCCCTTCTCAAACAAAGACCTTGATTGGAGTCAAATCTCAAGCAAAGATGTCAGTTTTCAGGGCCGGATCAATATCCAAGAGGCCCAGGCCCTGGGCAACCCACCAATGGTACCGTTCTCCAGTGGTGAGCCTTCCTTCTCAAATCTCAAACTAATGGAGAGGCGAATATGGACATCTGTGTGAAACAGGAACGTGGCAAATTTGGCACTGATGAACATTGAGTCGGACATACTCTGTGAATTGGATTTCAGTGGCATCATTGCCGATTTTGCGGCGCGAAAATCAAGGAAAGTGCCTGGATTGTTATGCATTAGTTATAGTATGTGTATATGCGTATTGTTAAGCCTTTTACTGCCAGCCTATTTCAGGTGGGATGTACTACATTGTACAAGACTGCCAAGGCTATTTTCCGGAATTAGCAACTTTTCAGATTTAAAAATTTTTCACCTACTTTATTTTATTTAATACGTCTAGATTTTTTTCCCAATTCTTAAGATATATTTATATATTATAACTATAGATATATTATGGGGGTTTACATAAATTACAGCCGTTGAAAAGGCCACAATCACGAAAAAAAGTGAAATAATTCGGGCCGATAAATCGGCCCCTGGCAATTTTCGCACAACCAGCGAGGGTCGATATATCGGCCCGGTGGCAGTAAAAGGGTTAATAAGATGTTGAAAATTGTGTTACTAACATTTCCTGTTATTACGTTACTGATCGTAACAATTTGAAGCAGTAGGCCTCCCACCAAAATGGGCTCCGGGCCACCCACATCGTAGATCCGGCCCTGTCGGTTTGAACCTCTGACTCTCCCACGAGACTGTACTTCTTCAAAATAGACTTGCTCATGCCCAAAACCAAATTCTGCACTGGGGCCGCCAAGACAGTAAATGGAAAAGTGATGGATCTTGGTTAAGCTATGGCCTGTAATAGTAAGTGTACCCCCTAACGTTCAACTGCCATTTTTAAGGCTTCTACTTCAATATTCTGTGCTTATTTCCTAAAACAGTGCACAAGCTACTGATAAACTTTCAAAAAGGCAACCCTTAATGGAATGAAGAAAGATTTCGTGCTTTCCTGGCGAATGGATTGAGTGAAAAGTTCTCGGGATCGCCACCGGGTCAGGAACTCCATATCTGCCAACGTTTCGATGCCCGACTCTGCCTTAATGCCCTTAATGGAATTCTTCTCAGGTTCTCTACCAATCGAGAATCTCCATGGATGACATTTAAATGCTCAATTCAGGCAGCATTTGCCATCATAATTTCAAGCAGCTTTGTATGAAGGGCAGATGAGTGACGTCTCATGAGACTCATCTGCCCTGAGGATGATACCAAGTTCTGCATTGAAAGGTCGGCCATGGAGAACATCAACTGGTGGAGAACCCGAAGAAAATCCCTTCAACTTGTTCCCCAGAAAAGCAAAAGATCTTATTTAACCCTTTATAATTCCATGAAAAGTCTATATGCCTCAAATGTAGTACCCAGCATGACTCTGTTCTCTCCCTCATATAGCTTCATTACCCAAAAGCAATGGAGTAAACCACACCCCATATAGGGTCAGTGGTGCAGCGTGGGGGGGTTTTGAGGGATAAACCCCCCCCCCCCCCCCAGAGCTCAGAGAAATTTTTAAGTTTAATCCATTTTACTTAATTTGATTGATATTACTAATAGAATAGTTTAAGGATTAATAAAATTTCCCTAAGAAAGCCGTAAAACTCACCATTTAGAACCATCTTGAAATTCCGCAATTTACTAATTCCGCACATACCACTTATCCTGGTGGGTATTCCATACCCCAACACACCTCGGTATTAACTGCACCTAAACCTTCCCCAGCCTTAATTCCTAGCTGCGCCCCTGGAGCTGATAAACTTCCCCGTAAAGGAAATACATACCTCCTTATCACAGCATATATCTACCTAGAGGCATCCTTTCCATACCCATGTAGTTCAGATTTATCTTATCCCCTGCAGGTATCCATTTGGCATTACCATGACACCTCAAGAATATTAAATAAAGCTCTCTAAACCATATTAATCTTCTAGAAACCTTCCTAATCCTCCATTCAAGAACAAAGGAGAAACCTGAGCTAACCAGAATCATTTCATCCTCAAAAATCAAGCTAGAGTGTTTGCAGAACTGTTGTTACAGATTTTAACAATGTAGAACATATGCTAAAATATATATTTTCAAGTAAACTTATGAGTAAATATTTGCATGTCTAAGGTATTTGAAATGAAACATTTACTCTAAAAATTCCAACAATTTCATTAAAATATAGGTACAAATAAATATACAAAGTGACTCCTCACTGCATAACAGTCACACAACTTGCTCCTAAATCCAACATTTACACAACATAATTCAATCTTAATGCAACATAACTCAGGGAATCACTTTATCAACCATAAAATCAAGGTCATTAGAAACAGCCCTAAATGACTAGCCTCATTTGCATGCCAAGTTCTGTATTTTATCACAGTGAGTGAAAAACCATGCCATGTATAGAGACTATGATTGAGGAATACATCATCACAAATTACTGTTTTAAAATTATTTCCATTTCAAAACAAGTATTATCAAACACAGCTTCAATTTTAAAAACTTGGCATGTTTCAGATTACCGTTAAAAATTCATCAGTGTAAAGCAATCATTCATGTACCTTATCTCTGAATCAAGAAAATTGAAAAAGAAATATCAGCACTTAAACAATATTTCAACATTATTTTCTTTCCTATTATGCCAGAAGAAAAAGTTATGAGGAGTATTATCTCTTCAGAATATGAGAGAAAAAATGCCTAATTTATGTGAGATAAATCCTTAAAATACAGGCTCACCAATTTTACACACCCAACAATCTTAGTCGGGGTCGTAGCTAGAAAAAAAAATTGCTGGCTTTATTTTTGAGAGGGGGGGTACAATTATTAAAACCTATCTGTCAAACATTTTGAGGAAGAGGGTGGAGGTTAAAACCCCTTGGTCTCCCCCACCTATACTAAGTACAACCTTAGTCTCGTTATCCATAATGAGTGGTGGATGAAAGACACCCAATTTCACCAATGAAAATCATGAAAATAACCTTCAGCACAAAGTTACTTTCTCCAAATTCCCCTCTAACTTTTCTATATGGCCCAATCAGTGCCATAAATTCCCCATAGCAGCCCTGATTAAGAAATAGCAATCCCCAGACTTGAGTGATTAAATAATGTTATGACAAAGTACCTCATTAAATTTCTTGGCCGAGAATAGTAGATCAAATATTAGATTATTACATTCCATTCTTATGAGGAAGGTTCAGAGAGTTAGTGCCATGATCTTCTTCAAAAGATAGCAGTCCCCACGAATATACTGTTTACACATCGGACAATTTGAAAAATTACAGACTTTCTTAAACACAATTTATGCATAGCATTGGTTAGAGAAGGTTTTCGTCCACTTCTCATATGTACCAAGGCTTTCTTCAGGGTTTCTTGTTTTCAAGAATGTTCTTTCTATGATAGCCTAATGCACAGGAAGGCAAACATGCATTGTGAATACTGTTCATTACATTCTGTATAACACTTCTATGATGCCAAATTCTTGCATATCCAATCTTCTGATAATAAGGAAAGGAAAGTTTTATCAAAATATTAACAGGCCCAAATTATGCAAGAGTATTAATACCACAGAAGAAAATGGAAGATATATCATGAATTTTAGTGTCTTGAAGAATAATTTTCCCTGTGGCCAAAGATTTAACTCACTGGATGATTTTAAAGATTATTTCAAGGGAAAACCTTCCAAGCATTTTTTCATATTGACAAACTCGCAGATGTAGACACAATTAGTTTAAGGGAAAAACTGTATCCTCTATTTACCATACACTACTTGATGCTCTGAATATCTCTCTTGAGTCAGTTATCACAATTGTGGAGTAGTCATTGGAAGTCTTTCACAATAAAAAGCAATCCACTTGAGTGTTTGAATTTTTCCACTTATTCCACGTAGCTAAGTTTCGTAATCAGTTCCACCTCCAAATAACACTGCCAATATACACAATGTCACAACAATCCTAAGACTGCAGGCCAAGTACAGTCTTACATTACCATAAAAGGATCAATATGCGAATATGTGGCCACAAACATTGTGTTCACGTCTTCCTGTACTTGATGAGAAGCACACAAGAGAGCAAGAAGAAAATGATCCATGCAATAGTGGAGACAAACCCCAAGTACACAGTGCTCATGGAGATTCCCCAGCCTCGGAACATGATACTTCGCAGTGATTCTGTGGCCATGGTACTAGGCATGGCATAGGCCAGGTATCGAAATACTTTTGGCATCCCTTCCAATGGCCACATGGCTCCTATTCAAAATGGCAAAGGAAATACAAGTTAGAATGTGTATGTTTTGCATCTCAATCATAAATGCGTACATTAATCTTTTATCACAAATATTTCTCAACATAAAACATAAGGCCATCATGTTGCCACTAAATTACAAAAACATAACTACACAAGTAATATCCTACTTCAAACCATATCATGCAGAAAAATAACTGGATTACTCTTAACATGTTGCATGTGGATGGCAAAAATTCTCACCATTTTTTCACGAGCGTTAAGGACGGTTGAAGAATATTTTTGTCCTTTAGATGCCTCAACTTGAACAATTTTTAAGAATACTACAAGTAATTGGTAGCAGTTGCTCAATACTTAATTGACCAATCCTACTGTTTGATCAGATAAAGTTATATTTTAAACACCTTTTTAACAGCTTTTTAACCATGTTTAAATCAAAGGCAGTTTTCTGAAATTGGCACATATTTTCAATCTCAATACTTCTACCCAGGTACGTCGTTCCTCTACATTTAAATGCCCTGGTATACAACGTGTTAAGGCTGTCAAATGTAAGGTTTACGAAGAAGTTCAGAAATTCGGCCAGCTGCTTACTAAGGATTACTACTGGAGTTAGGGAAAAGAAATTCATCAAGATTTGAACCTAAGGCCTGGCATTACATTTGGTAGAGGCAACCAACAAGTTATGTCATTTTTGAATTGAGAGTAGTCTCAAAAAGGTTGGGCACAGAGAAAGTTGATGCTGGCTTTCTCTGCACCCTTCCTTAATATCCCATACCATCAGTGGAGTCATGGTATTGGAACACACCAGAACACTGTTCCGGCACTGTTAAACAACAGGCATTAAAGTCAAATAACACTTTTATCACTTTTTGCCTAAAATTCTAATTTATACATTTTTAACCAAAACAAAAAAAATTAGTGAGAAAATGTAAATAGTGACTTGTAATAAAAAAACACACAGAGTAACATTTAACTTCTAAAGATAGTTAAGGAAAGTGCGTTCCGGCACTGCTAATTTTTCCGTGACTCCAATGCATACTATGGATATTTACATGCAATGATGGTCTATAAACTGATTCCTCATTCTCAAAAAATGCAAATTGAACATGGGATGGAATTCACTTGAAGGTCACTTCTCCCCGGAACAGCTTAATATTGTAAATTGAGGTTTCACAGTATTAATTTTTTAATGCATTGCACATTAACATATCTCACACTGTCTGGTGAGGAAAATATAGTATGGGTAATGTATGACCTTGATTATCAGAAAGGGGACAGTCATTGTGTATTTGAATTTTTTCAAATGCAAAATTACAGATATTTCCACGTTGATAACACACAATGATGCTCTAAACCAAAACTGCATGTATGGCAATATCTAAAATGTATATTAGCCAATTTAATAGTTCGTCAGTGGGATGATTTCAAACAATAGACTTAACTCACCACTCATGACAACCATTGGTAGAAAACTGCCAGTAGCCATGTAGTTTGCCTCTGAAATACTGCCACTGCATGAGGAAATAACAAACCCTGAAAGAGGCAAAAATAACTTAGTCAGCAGCAGCAAAAGAAATAGGAAATTAAATACACATAATTTTTTTCACCATCGATGAAATGTAGAATAACCAGCACTAACCAAATGCCATTCCACTGAGTCCTTGAAGAAACATGTGAATAAGGAGCAGGAATATCGACCCTCTCATCTCAACATTGTACACGAACAACGTCAAAATTGCAACTTCAAAGATTTGACCACAAATTAGAAGAACTTGCCATTCTAAATGGGTTTGAAGTATCTGCAGAGGTGTGATACCTGAATGAGTATACATAACAAAAATAATATTAGTACATATTATGTATGCTAATAAAAGAAAAGTACTTAATTAAATGCTTGTTTAAACATGAAGCAGACCCTTTCATAGTAGGTACAGGTTATTTTGTAGGCTACACTTCAGCCACACTTACCCATTACCATTGTCCTATCCCAGATGCCCTCAGTTTTCTCCGTGATGATCAGTGTAACTGTCAAGCCCAAAGCAAGAAAAAATATGGTCCTGGAAATAAGAATATGCGTAAATATTCCTCCAAAATACTCTAAATCATGGATTCCCTTAAGAAAGAAATAGCACCCATGCCATGAAATACATGTCATACATATCTTAATCCCTCAATAAAATCAAAATTATTCTTTCATTGGCAAATAACAGAACTTATTCCACCATTAGAGCCTCTGCCAGGCAGACTGCTTTCTCCCCAATTAAAAATTTGTAGGTATAGTGGGGCGTCACCTTTTGGGATCCACCCATTTCCGCCCAATAAACTTTCTCCTTGGGATTGTTTACATATTTAGGTACGTGGAACCTATGATCGTCTTTACAATTAAGTGAAATATTTTTGGTGAAACATCAACTTGTTTCTTTAGAATGATCCATGGCCAAATAGTTTCATTTGGTGGTAATGAGGTGTTTTTCGATATCTACGAGTTATGTACCTTGATAGAATGGAGTATGGACAATAATATTTACGGATGAAGGAAAGTTAAAATAATATGAACAATCCATTACGTGTTCTCTTTTATGATACTTGCAAGTAGTTTATAGACAATAAGCATCCAGATTGCATTTCTGTTTAGCACCCGCCTACCCGCCTCTTCCCGCCTGTGGTCTTATTTTGACCAGCTTCACATAAAAACAAATTAGTGGATGAAGTTTCACCACTTCAAATTGCAAGCTTTAAAAACGTATTTTTGACAATTTGACAAAAGCAAAAAGGAGAGCAGGTTGTCTTAATGAGCTTCATATTCTTAGAATGGTAGGATGTAGCTATATGGGCACACTGGGCAAAAATGGATTCCCAAGCATGCTACAAAATTACTTCCAATATCAGATTATATCAGGCATATCACTTATAATACCTCCCAATAATTCTTAAAGCCAGATAAAAAACTTTTTTATTACTCACGTTATAATAACAGCAGGTGTGGTGAAAGATTGGAATGTGGGCTCCCTGTCACCGAAGACTGGTTCGTGAAACTGGAATACAAAATTGAATACAGTTCCTTCCAAGACCTCTTTTTGCTATATATGTATGTAATAGGGAAAATTGATGGGGAGTATGCATTGCAACACTATCTTTGGATCAGGGTAATTTCTCAATCAATATCTAGACCCCATCCAACAATGAATGAAAAACTTCTTGCCATTAGCCATTCATGGGCTTCCAATACCTTATAAGTAAAATGCTTGTCCTACTCAAAGTTAATTTTAGCTCGTATCATGTTAATAAAGAGAAGGCATAGCTGCTCTGGACGATGTGACAGATAACCCACTAGGGGTTTCTTCTTAAACTTTCTCCAGAAAAAGAAAAGTTTATGTGAAACTATATTTTGCACAAAAATAGTTCCAATCCTAGGGTAAAACCAGATAGTACAAGCTAAAGTGGATGGTTTGCAACATGACTTGGTGAAACTGCTTCATGTCAAAATGAAATCTATGTCACCTCCAAACCTTTTTCAAGGCAATTGTCAGTAAGGTTAAATCATCCAGAAAGGAACTACCTTCAATTTGTCCGTAAGTATTGCTGAATGGCCTTTTTTTTGCTTTTTTTCCCTGCTTTGTCACATATATGTTCCTGTTTACCGGAGGAAATTTTTTTTTAGCCCTTCCCAACTAACACCACTATATTTATCAATAGTAAAAATAAAATTGAATTTTGAGGGCTTTATAAACGTATATTTTTTTAATTTGGTGTTTCTTGTTTTTTTTACTTTGGTCTTCGTATATTATTAGGTAAAAATGGATTTTGAGGGCAATGTAAATGTAGACATGTATTGTTTTTTGCTGATTTGGTGCTATGTACATGGGAACATGTATTGTGTAAAAAATGGTATTTTGAGGGCTTTTTAAAAATTTTTTGTACTTAGTATTTTGTTTTGTATTTTGGTTTATGTATATTTTTGTGTGTGATGTAACCCATCAACCAAGCTGGTACTTTGCATTGTAATATTTTTTTCTTAATATACTTCCTGATTTTATGTTACCACCCGACTGCATGGTCGACTTGTAACAATTTATGTAATAATAATATCATGAGGTAAATCCAGGATATAACAGGCCAGTTTCGGTTATATTTCAAAAGTCATCACCAGACAAATAAATTGCTCTTACCTGAAGAGGTGCAGATACAATCTTGGGGCTGAGACCACAGTCAGCAGCCATTCCCACCAAAACATGTTGCAAATCAACCAGGAGCCTCCTTTGCACC
This sequence comes from Ischnura elegans, assembly GCF_921293095.1. Taxonomy (NCBI): domain Eukaryota; kingdom Metazoa; phylum Arthropoda; class Insecta; order Odonata; family Coenagrionidae; genus Ischnura; species Ischnura elegans. The sequence continues at coordinate 125,963,026 of NC_060247.1, forward strand.
AGCGTAGAGAGCTGTTGGCCTTTAATTTATGAGAAAACAATTACACATAGGATTAACACGTTTTGAGTCCAGCTAATAATGAACTTTTGCATCAATGCATTATGCTGCTAGAAAGGCCGTTTATGTGACATAATGTTCAAAGTAAAATGGTTGGATGTGCATAGCCATTTAATTCTAAATATTAAGGTTAGACAGTGTGAAATGTTTGCCATAGTTGTCTAAAAGATATGGGAGCAGACTCTGTGCCCCACTTAAATGGATTACCACAAAATATTTCTTGCATTATAAAAATAGGAAGAGGGATAGGGAACAGCCTTAAAAGATCACTTTCACAGGTCCACAAATGACACTGTCTGGCCCAAAACTGAAAACTTTAAGTCATTAATGATCCAATAGTCAGACTTGAATGCAGGGCCAAAGTCAGAAAATTATTTGGAGGGTGCTGGAAGGGGGAATATGTTTATGGGGGTTCACATGGAGGGTGTGTATAATATTATGTATCTTCCAACATTTTGGGGGAGTGTTTGAACCCTTCAACTGCCTAAACCTCCAACTCATCATGAGTGCCTTGTTAACAGATAAATATGTAGTATACATATTTTAAGAACTTAATCCATAGTTTCCAAGCAGCTGGTTACTCTATTAGTAGATATCACTTTAGAGAAGGAATAACAAAAATATTTCAGGGAAGGTAGGCTGATTAAATGAACTACAGATTAGCCCTTCAATAATCTTTATAGAGGATGTCTCGGATCCATTTTGAATGTCTCATGAGACACCCTAGAGACACCTCCATAAGTCTACAGAATATCTCATCATTATCATGCGATATATTCGAGATGTATCAGAAAGGTTTCTGAGAGGTATTTCTGTTTCTTATTTTATTTCTGGTATATCTGAGAGGTATTTCTGTCACGCAAAATAATAGTTGGAGCCTTAGAGTTACAACTTAGTAGTCTCCTATCACTCACTTGTCATGTCAAGGTGCACCAGTACATCGCCAGAGTTTAGGAGAACCGCGTCTGCATCAACGCCTTCTTCCAGCCTTGCCGTCAGTGCCTTAGTGAAGTTCTCTGGAATGACTATTGCACCCCAGGCCTTGCCACGGCGAACAGCATCAATGGCTGCACTCCGATCAGAGTACAAAGTGGCCTTGATTGAGAGAATATATATATGAGCGTGTATTAATTCATGCCTGTATTGTTATATTTTTTTCCTTATCTTGACCTCGTTTAATTCATGTTAAAATAGTTCTTGGAGTGTACGTCAATGTATGTTATGCAAAAAAGTTTTAGCCAACGTTTCTGTTTATTTTAAACTATCATCAGGGATTAACTCTGTACATATTTATTATATCATCATATAGTACATCATATTATATCATATTTATTATTTATATTGCATTGGCTATAACTTTTTTGCTTAACATACGTTGACCTACACTCCGAGAACTATTTTGACATGCCTGTATTGTGCATGTGACATATATATATTGAGGGATTTTAATGCTTATTTGCAACAGAATGCACGGGCATATGATGCAAGGTCAATCAAGGGGCACAGCGAGGGGTGGGGATAAAACCCCCCCCCCTGAACTCAGAGAAATTTTTTAGTTAAATTCATTTTACTTAATTGCATTAATATTACTTATAGAATAGTGCAAGGAATTATAAAATATCCCTCAGAAAGCTGTAAAACTCACTATTTATCCTAAAATTTTTCTGGGGAGGGCCCCCGCACCACCCGATTACCCTGGCGGGTATGCCATACCCCCAGACATCCCAGTATTAGTTGCGCCTGTAACCCCTCCAAGCCTTAATTCCTAGTTGTGCCCTTGAGATCAATATTTCACTTGAGTTAATATTTCATTCACTCAGGAAAATCATGTTTGTATAGATTTTGTGGTCAGCATAAGGGAATAAACATGGGCTCCTTGAATTTGTGGTGCAGAGAATCTGAAGAGTCCAGAGATGCTTCTGCCCGATTCAGAACATCTGTCTCTGAAGCACCTATGTATGCGATTTCAACTAAGATTCTAAGTTTTGGGGGGAGATCAGGGGATATGTACATACTACAACTATAGAGCAATATATGCTATAATGCAACAGTATAGAGCTTTAATTTTGTAGCAAGCTAATGATTGGCCCTATTGGTTGCTGAGCCCTCCCAGAATATGGGTGCCAGAGGAGAGGTGAATAATATGCCAATCAATTTTTTTCCTTTTTTATCAATAAAAAAGTATCGTAATGGACTTAAGAAGCAAAAAAATTTAGATCTCAGAAATTGAGGAGGTTTCCAAACTCAAAATATTTTATTTATATTCTTCCTAAAAAAATATTTGGCCCAAAATGAGTACAAATGAAAACTATTATGACAGCCTTTAATCTAGAAAGGAGCTCGGAATCGTGAATGGGGGTGAAAAATGAGTAAATAACATCCGATACCAAAAAAGATGTGTTGTAAGACTGAGGGTTCTATTTCAAGGCTTTTCTCATCCCCTTTTCCTTTATACGTTCCGTTGACACAGTGGACGTTGAAAAAATGTTCCTCTGCCTCTGAAAAATCTGTAAATATGCTCATTAATGCACTTGTTACCCAAATTATATTTTGAGATGATTCTAATGATATGACAAACAAAGACAAATGCAATCGGTCGATTTAGTCACCGCCTCATTCTAGCGCTCTTAGTTGCAACATAACAAAGCCGTTACATCCAAATAGAATGAAGGAGGAAAGCCTTTAATGTGACTATAGACACAGGTTCCATAACCACTACAAGTGCGTACCCAGGATCAAAACTGGAAGAGGGGGGTGACAGGCCATGGTTGTTCAAGTTATAAGTAAGATTTAAGCATGAGAAAGGTGAATGAAACCAATATTTTACGGAAACTGTAACAGCTCTTTATTAGTTTTCAAAATTATTTGCTTCAAAAAATATTATTTTCCTTAAAGATATTTGCGATTTTTGCTTCGAGGGGGGGGGCCTGCTCCCTCCTGCCCTTCGCTGGGTACGCCCATGAACCAATATGCAATATTGTCCTTCCCCACTTACTACCTTATCCCTGTGACGCATCAGCGGAGTTTAGAGTTTTATGTTAGGGGCCAGTAATCAATTTGGGTGTTTAGGGCCTATGGAATATCCCCCAGTGAAACGGGGGGGGTCTCAGGGGCCCCACTTTGGAAATTTTGCTCAAATTAGTCTCTGAAAACAGCAGTACAAAGTATTATCCAAGACTAAAATTTATTTTAGCTTTTGATGTTTTGTTTTCATTGGACTTGAATGTACAGGTTTCATGTTTTTTCGGAAAAATTACCATTTAAGTTACCATACCGGACTCCCCCAAAAACTCCGCCCATGCTGTGACGCCATTAAATTTTCTTCAAATGAGTGGAAACTTATATGAGTGCTTATTTTGGTTATTTAGCAGATGACGGCATTTTAAGAGGATTTTGGTACATTCATGGTCAAAAAAATCACGAGGCATGAATCGATATCAGGACCCCCTTATCCCGCTGATTTCAACTGAATTGACGCCTTATATTTTAAAAATTTAGCCCCCGTTTCAAGGTGTTACGCCTGACCAGTGGCGCAGCGAGGGGGGGTTTTGGAGGATAAAACCCCCCCAGAGCTCAGAGAAATTTTTATCCATTTTACCTAATTTGTTAGTTTTACTTACAGAATAGTGTTAGGATTAATCAAATATCTCTCATACAGCGGTAAAACTAGTCATTTTGAACCATTAATCTTAAAATTTTCTGGAAGAGGGCCCCCGCAACTCCCACTTATCCTGGTGAATATGCAATACCCCCATACCCCAAAGTATTAGTTGCGCCTAAAACCCCCCCTAGCCTTAATTCTTAGCTGCGCCTGATACTCGCTTTTTCATGGTTGGACGCAAGTATTGCGTGCTGCAAGTCAGCATCCGTGTTCACCACGACGCATGACAAATCGGCGAACAACCACGAAATCTATTCTGTGAAGTTTTCCCGAGCCGAAACAATGGCGCATCGGTAACGCTCCGCTGGCGTCGGCTTTCTCCCACGGAGCATTTCACCGTCAAACGGAGGATGGGACGAATCGTGGAGGGGCAAATTATTATTGGCGGGAAAACATGGGTCCACAAGCGGATAAACTTCAATGGAGACGCACCACCACTGGACACTAAACAAAAGAATTGCTGGTTGCTTTGCATTGCGCTCGGGGGCGGTTGGAGCGAGATAGAAGCCCGCCCTAGCTTCACATCAGTGCTGTAGTTCAGTGGCGCAGCGAGGGGGGGGTTTTGGGAGTTTAAACCCCCCCCCCCAGAGGTCACAGAAAAATTTAAGTTTAATCCATTTAATTAATTATATTGATTATTCTAATGGACTAGTGTAATGATTAATTAAATATCCCTCAGAACGCCATAAAACTCACCATTTTGAACCGTTTATCTTAAAATTCCGCAATTTATTAATCTCGCACCTACCGATTATCCTGGTGGGTATTCCATACCCCCACACACCCCGGTATTAGTTGCACCTAAACCCCCTCCCCCAGCCTTAATTTCTAGCTGCGCCCCTGCTGAAGTTGGGAAAAAAATTAGGCGGTACTCACCAAAAATCATCTAAGGCCGTATCACACTTTCCAATTTATAGGCCGATAAATCGGCGCCCAATGCCTTTTTGAAATATTGCGAGTTACGTGCCGTATGACACGTATCAATTTACACCAATATTGGCCATAAAAGTGTCCGAATGTCCCGCTAGCGATCGCCTTACATTGTATTCCGATGATTTTACGTTGCATAATTCTTGTGATTTATACCCTTCAATCAATTGTGAAGCAAAACCTTTCGTCCACATTTTAGAAATTTCAAGCGAATTCTCGGAGCAAAACCAATGTTTATGTAATTGCTGATATTTCGCGAACTCTGCCATAAGAATGATGTAAGAAGCGAGGAAGTTTTTTATCGTTTTCGTGCAATAAACGCCTAAAGTTCCGTCTTAAATAATACTCATACTTACAATGGTAAGTACATGAATATTTTAAATTAATGAGCGTTTGGACATAAAATAAGGCGATTGATCAGATAAAAATGTGAAAATTTATTGAACTTCGCCGTAAGAATACCATTCGAAGCGCATCTCCTGCGTATACCATCTGGGTAAAAGTGGGGGAGGTAGTAATCCGGCCATCTGTGCATCTTAGAGGTTGCATATTCCATCAGATACATAGCGTGATCTACGTTTCTGCCATTTCAACATTGACTCCTTGCACAGAAGCTGAAGTGCGCCAGGGGCGTAGCCGGAGGGGGGTCCGGGGGGTCCAGACCACCCCCCCCCCCCCCGCGAAATATAAAAACACAATTATTGTCCATAAAAGAAAACAAAATATTGAATAATCGGGATTTACAAAATGTTTCTTAAACAAATACAGTTTTTTCGATAATGAAAAGTGTTAAAATTAGTTTAAAACCCATTACTTAGTGCCCGGTTTTTCAAAAATTTTCCCCCATGGTTTTGGACGCCCCCCCGGAACGAAATTCCTGGCTACGCCACTGATGTGCGATCTTGGATACTCAAGGTTATCGTAAAATAATGGCGCGTCTCCAGTAGTTAAAAGGAAAATAGTAGAGATAGGGTGGCAGAGATTTTTCAGAATATGCCCAATCCCTTTATGAGTGCCATGAGAAGGGCATTTCTAGTGCAGCACTCGGTCCGTCGAATGGGACGTTAAGCCGTGGTCCCCTGGGCGCCTTTCGTTAAGAGCAGGCTAACGCCGACGCCGGGTTTCTCTCCACCCTTCCTTCCACACCCTTCCCTCATGGCGCAAATGACCTCAGCTGTCGGTCGCCTCCTCCAAATACCATACCATACGAATCGCAATCAATGCATCATTTCGTTTTCTTTGATGAAGGAAACTACCCTGTTAATTAGTTATTTAAAAAATCTGTTTGAGTCGGCACATTCGAAAAACAAAAAAAAACAGAAACTGTAAAGGCCAATTTACACGGCGCAAGTCGTCTATACGAAGGCGCAGTCATAATTGCGTCAAGTAAAACGGTCAAATGATAAAATGCATGCATGAATACGAGATGGCAAAATAATTCGATGTTCTAATTCCGAGCTCGCATTCTCGCATTGCCAACAAATGCATTCAGAGCTAACCAGCACGATGACGTACCCCGTGCGCAACAGCCTTGAGTAATTTCCTTTTCATTTTAACCATGTCCAAAAATGCACCATTCTTATATGATAACCCGGCATGTATTTCCTCTGATGAGAGCAAGATGACCGCGTCACCTGTTTTTCTGGGCACTCGTCACGGAGCGCCAGAGTGTGACTCGACTCCCTGTGTCTCGAAAGAAAGAAAGGAATGGTTGTGGAGAAAGCTGAAAATGGGATGGGGGAAATGGAGCGAAGAGAGACTCGGCGCTCCACGCTCGAGGGACCTTCAATGTCAACAAAGCGGCCGGAACGATCCGGAAGACGCTCTTGCGTAACTCAGCACCAATAGCAAGCGAGGCTGGGCGAGATGGCTTACTTTTCCGGCTGCACGCGCTCCGTCGAAATCTCCCGAGAGGTTCCACCGTGTGCAGCCGTTTGAAAAGCATAAAAGAAAGGGCGCTCTGAGGTGGAATCCAAGTAAATTTTATTTTCGTAGAAATATAAAACTTTTTATTTCACACTATGACTTTGAATTCGCGGAAAGAACTTGGCTTCCCACGCAAACAATTTTTTTATTGTTTGAAATAAATTTTCTCTTGTTTCTAGGCGCGCTCTTATAACGAATGTATCTAAAATTAGATAGGTACGTCTATGCTTGGAAAAAATTTATGTGTATAGCAACCAGTGTATGATCATCTTTTTGGAGAAAAGTGAACAATAACATATATGATATTAGTTAAGGAATTCATTACAGATTAATATACCAACGTTTTCATGTTCTCGATCAACAAATAATAGTTTATAGTTGAGTTCAGCATTCTTTCGGGCTGCATCCGCGTCCGTTGTCGAAGAACTACAACAGTTTCGCCAACTCTCCTGCCAGCGTCCGGACATTCAATTTTATTTGATGACGCCAAAATAATTGCGAGAGAAGACAAGTACTTCCCGAGAATAATAAGAGAGGCCATTGAGATAGTCAAAAGACCAGCGAACTTTAATAGGGAGGATGGCTATCCTTTGCACAGCGCGTGGAAAAGGTATATTCGACGCAAATACGAGGACGTTCCCTGATTGGTCGAAAGAAATCCACCGAATTGGCGCCAAAAATTGACTATATAAGAGAGGACTAAAAGCTTCACTTCATCCTTCACCTGAGGACGCTGGCAGGAGAGCTGGCGAAACTGTTGTGGTTCTTCGACAACGGACGCGGATGCAGCCCGAAAGAATGCTGAACTCGAGTAATCACCGCGGAAACCTGCGTACGAATAGTTTATAGTTATTTGTCATGGTAACAAAAGGTACAGAGTTCCAAATGGTAAACAGGTCAATCATCCTTCAAGGAGTGCATATGAAAAAGGTTTTTCTCCACCTCTATTTTCCGACCCCTGACCCAAATGTATCCTGACTCGCACGATCATTTTAACGTCCCTCAGAGTTATATCTCCAGCGATAGGTTTTCAAGAACCAAAAGAGTGCTTGCGCCACCCATCATTTTCTTAATCATGCGGTCATTCCTACAGTTCCTTTTCCCAACGCTTATTCCGTCAATTCCCTTGTTTACAATTGTCATTCAACTAATAGCCACGCGTGACGTTACAATCGCTGTTAGCGGCCGTGCGTTTTCATTGGTTGAAAGACGGTGCCAGCGATGGTTTCAGAAAAAAAGGATTCTCAAGTCGGTCTCTAAATGTATTGTCAACCACCGCGCATTTAAAGGGGTTTATAAAAGTGGCCACTGGTGTCGCTGACGGACAAATTGATCCGAGTTCCACGGGGAAATAAGGTATAATTAGGGGTGTTAACCGAAATTTATACACATGATGGTGTGATCTATAAAATGCATAACCCTTCAAAAGCTATTCCTCGCGATTACAAACATTATGGTGCAAAATATTGGAAAAAAGTGGATCGTATTGCACTCATCACCGCGCCGCGGACACTTTAGAAAACCCAATTAAAATGCGACCGAAGTGGCAACGGAAATCAGCCATCTGTGGGATGGACTTGGGCCTCCTCTATGCAGTCCCCTTGGTTTCAGCGACGGAAAAAGAGACTTGCCGAGTAATGGAAAAGGGGTAGGATTTCTATCCCTGCCAGGGGCGCAGCTAGGACTTAAGGCTAGGGAGGGTTTTTAGGCACAACCAATACTGGGGTGTCTGGGGGTGTGGAATATCCGCCAGGGTAAGGGGGAGGTGCGGAGGCACTCCTCCAGAAATTTTTAAGATTAATGGATCAAAATGACTAGTTTCACCGCTGTATGAGAGATATTTGATCAATCCTAACACTATTCTATAAGTAAAACTAATCCATTAGGTAAAATGGATTAAAATTGAAAATATCTCTGAGCTCTGGGGAGGTTTTATCCCCCAAAACCCCCCCTCGCTGCGCAACTGATCCCTGGAGCCATCGCGAAAAATGATTGCGTGTGTAACGATCATTTTCCACCATCATTCGAGCGATCGTTGGAGCTATCCCTCGGAAAAAATGATCGTGTGATCCAGGCTTAAAACGCTGCCGGACGCCTCTTCCAAATACCTTGGCATAGCATGAATGGGAGTTGAGCACTCACCGTCATGAACCTGCTCGTCTGCAGCGATTGCAAGTATCGGCAGCTGACGGCCGTGTCGTTGCAGTGTCCCTCGGACGAGTAGTCGGAGCAGTCGACGGGCCGCAGGTGGAATTGACCGTCCAGCACTCGCTCCTGGTTGACCACTGCGATGTGCAGGTCGCTCGGGTCGCCTCCGATCGCCATGAAGTAGAGCACGATTTGGAAGATGGGGAAGCCGAAGATGAAACCGCAAACACTACATTGGAGCGGACAGGAGGAGTCATTGATATTGTTAATTCAATGCTTCACTGAGATAGATAGGTGCGGGCGCGGGTGAGGAAGGAGCCGAGGGAGACTGCCCCATGCCTCCCCCTATATATGTCAGAAAAAAAACCAGTTGAAGTCCGCTTGGCAAACTTTTGAGATAGACACTTTTTTCCTTAGCGTTTCTACAGCTACCAAATCCATCACTTGTATTATGATGATGATTTCTTTACTCCCAACATTTTGATTGTACAACTGGTAATAACAAAGAAGAAGAAGCTTTAGGTGGTTTTCAAGCTCGTAAGACCAGAATAAAGCCACCAACAAATAACAAAAATGTATGCCAAAAACAATTGCAGTAAAAATATATCATAAGTGTTGTTAATTAAATAACATAAAAATAAATGTTCAGTAATTTCTCGAGAAAAAAGTCAGTCTTTTGGGTTTACAATTTTATTTGAGAATTTGATTTGTTTAATTTCAGTGGGCAGCAAATTAAATATCTTTGATCCCTTTTAGAAAAAGCTAAATTATGAATTGCCCCAGTCATTTACGGCTTGTCATTCCATCACGAATAATTTCAACAATGTGATACGAACATTAATGACATGTGGAAATGACATTGATTGCTCAAAAGAATCACTTTTTTTCCAAGCATCCAACTACAAAGTAAATAAGTAAGATAAGTGAAAAAGGCTCTTTCATTAGTGGTGAAATTCAATCACAGAGTAAATTTTTCAAACCGATTTCCAGAAAAAAATTTTTCCGGGGTTTGATAAGCAAAATAGGCTTAAATATTTACTTGAATTTCTGTCAATTATCGAAAAAGAAGGGAGAGAGAGGAATAAATAAGCAGGAGCAATGTCAATTTTACCACACGCAAAAACATAGAAAATATTATTTCGTAAGAATAATTTTTTCCCGTAGTACTCTATCATAAAAAATTGCTTGTGAACACAATGCATATCTACCACAAAATCCGACGCGATGTAAATCAAGAGAAAAATTATTAATACGTATAACTTGAAAACTACACGTAAAGGCTTGAAATAGGATATGGTATAAATCAATCGATTGGCAGGTATAGCGGGACGGTGGGGCATGATTACCAGGAGTAGTTCACAAAAGGAATTGAGGAGAATAAGGGGAAACGATAGGAGAAGGACTGTTATGTAACTACCGTTCAACCGCGGTCGAAAAACACATCAGTAGATAAATAAACACAACCGTTCCACTTCATGAAATCTAAAATTGAAAGTCTTAAAAACATTTTCCCCAAAAGACATTTTTGCTGAGTCACATACGCACCTGCGCAGGGAGAAGCGAAATCGAGAGAGAAATTGCGCTTTTGACACGAACCGTGGGCAATTTCCAAAAATCAAAACATATTTTAGATGGGACTATATTGAAGAAAAATTTTTTGGATGAAGAATTAAACGATGTAAAAAGGGTGTAGACAACATGTAACATCTGGCTACAAAGATTTTAATATATAAAATTTTTATATTCCGCTTAAACACAGTATCAAGTCTTACTTCTTTAAATCAACCTTATTTTTACCAAAGTATTTTTAATAATCCTAAATATTGGCTTTCTTACCATGATGATTTATCTTAATTAGCCTCTGGAGAATGATTTGGTTAGCTAGATAGTTAGTTTCCACTCCTCTTCGAAAACATGCATGGAATGCGTGTTCCACTATCGGAATATATTTTACCCGCACGCAACTCAAACTTTCAGTTTTCTGTTTAGGTATGCAGGAATGATTGGTCACTATTGAATTGATATTAAGGCACTCGCTGTAAAGGAGTACATAATTCGACAAATATTTAGAGAAACGAAAAAATCTCCGGATGCATGACGTTTAGATACTGTCGGAATGATCAATCGCACAACGCGTAAGTGTTACGCGTTCGTCTTAACTCACTTCGAGTCATCTCCGCGACCTGATCGAATCACATTCATTACCGTGCCACAAGCCAAAGAGCCGATTAATGATCTTTTTATCCCTGAAAGCAAGGCCTCCACTTCTTTCGATCATGTTGCGCGCCTCATCTTCGTCTCCTTAGTAACGAAGAGTACTCATTTTCAATGCCCTGACAATGAGTACAGTTTTTTGCAAAATCTTCCAATTTCTAGTCAAAGTAGTCGTATATATCTCAACATACCATACCAGGCTTGCGTAATAGCAGTCTGAGCGAAAAAGAACGACATTTTTTGTACAGCTATGTTGCCTTGCTCTGGACAAGTAATGACATCGAAATTGTTCACAAAGTGAGCAATATGCACACAAAGAAGAAATAAAATGCTATGCTGCACCATCTTGCCAGATATCAAAACAGAGAAGGTTCAAGGTTGTGTGAAGGTGGCAATTTATCCTCTTTCAAATGAAAAAATATTTTCTTGGTGCCTTCGAGCAAAAATAGCAAAAAATTACATGCTAAAATCTTTTTTGCAAAATGTTGCATGTCAGCAGCACCCTTCATTTTATTCTGCATCTAAACATAGTTTCTTTAATATTTCCCCTATTGAAAATATTTCGAATGAAACAATAATTACCATCGCTTTTCCATATGATTACAGAAATATAATGGTGGTGCAAACAATAATGTTCTATTTCAGGCTATTTTCGACTTTTTCAAAATAATATCCACAGAAAAGTTAACGGCTTAAACAGAAAGAGGGAAAGGAGATAACTGTACTTTTATGGCGTCAAAATATTGTATAATCTCTAATTCTGCCCTTTTCAAAGCCACCAGGAGAAATTTAACCGCTAAAGATTTCAAATGCTAGGCAGCACCGCTTTACCCGATTTCAAAACAGAGAAGGTACAAGGTTGCGTGAAGGTGACAACTTACCCTCTTTCAAATGGAATAATATTTTCTGGTTGCTCTGGACCACAAAACCGTTCAAAATCACGATAAAAATTAAAAACACAAATAATTTAAAGGGATTGAACTATCGAAATGGCTGGAGTAATGGTTTCTCTTCCCACATTATAGGATTATTTGATTTATTTTAGGTAAATGTCGATTCACTCGTTTGGGTAAGGCTTGAAGGGCACTTAAAGCACAACAGTTACGTCAGGTAGAACGTATAAAACCGTTAACCACAACGTACTATTTGTCAATAAGTAGCCTATGTCGACACTGCGTGTTCCCTCTCAAACCACCCGAAATATTTTTCCAGCTACGGTCTTGCCCACCACTATTCTTTTACTAGACGTACTTCCTCAATTAACGAAGCCACGACTCCTTAATGGCACCAGTGAGCTAACCTGACAGTCGGCTTCCGACATTTTCAACCAAAAATGACCACTTAAGAAAAACAAATAAACTAAATCAAGAATCACGTTACACACTACGGAATCACAATATCGTTAATAAGATATTTTCCAAACCGTTGCCCCACATAAATGCAAATTTTTTCTCTTGAGATATCTCTCAACGTCTACGTAAAATATTCTACGGTCGCGTTTTGAAATGATAGTTTTTCCTCTCTTTTTCAGGAGTTAAAAAAATATCCACCACTGGAAAACAAGTGCGATAATAAGTGAGACTTGTGCCAACATTAAAGTATTACATGATGAAAAATATACGTATAATGTCTCTCTCTCTTTTTGTCTTAAGCAAAAATTAGTTGAATTCAAAATACAATAAACCTGCATAGTCATGTTGGGTATCTCATTTTTTTTTAAGTTTGATCGCAATCACGAGAACCAAAGATAAATTACGACCCACGTTCAAATTTGGCCTCAAAATTACATAGCTTTGTGAAAGCATTATTACAAAAACCCCTGCCATGTTTTGTTCGAAAAATTTTCCTCAGAGGTCCATAAAATGATGACGCAACACACATGAGTTAAACTATCCGAGGAAACCTAAGAGTATATATCGATTTCAAGTCGCTTACAATAAACGAGTTTTCTTACCTGGGATAGCTTTCTTTAATCTGCGATCTTGGCGACTAATGTCTCTAAACAATATCCTTGGATGGACTAATCACCATGCGTAATAGTTTTCTTCGCAATAATTATTTCATTAATTTAATTACTACTGTGCTAATAAATTCTGCATCATTTTTTGAAAATATTTTCCTCGGAATTCACCTTTCCTCTTGAACCAAATGTTTGTAGGTTTTCTTGATTTTTTTTTACATTTTACAGGATTTCTCAGGTAATTCTTTAAAACTTTATTGTCATAAATTTTTATTACCGCGATTATTAAAAATTGGATTCTAAAAATAGAAATAGCGTTTTTGAAAACTTTAAATTGCTATTTAAGATAGAATTTCAAATGATAAATTGAAAAAATTAAATGCAGAAAAAACGATCGGAGTGAGACTCGAAGACATGACTAAGCATCGTGAACATGCTGACTACCTTTAAACATTTCTATTTACGATAATAAGTTATAAAAACGTACCAGTAAGGTACGGTGCGAATACCACTAGCTATGGCATAACATGTCCAGAAAATCTTAACAATGGATTTTTCCTGAAACACCCAGAATGATTCCGTAGACAACACTCTTTCCTCGAATTAAAATCTGCAGACTCACCCAGGGTTTCTGATGAATCTGATCCAGTTCTTATAATGCATCGCTTTCCACTCGCCGTAGAGTGTAGAGAAGCTTTTCTTTCGCCGACCAATCGTCGGAGGCTCCCTACAATCCTGCAAATAATGGAAACAGAAATTTGTAAGTGATTGAAAATAAACATAGCGAGGAGCTGCGTCAAAGCGCTTATGAGTAATACTTAGCTGTAGACATCAGTTTTAGATTGCCAGCTAGGTCGAGAAAAGCTTTGCAAGATCACAGAGATAATTCTTTTGGCAATATTTGAACAAAATCAAAAATAAAAGCGATGAAATCCCACATTTCGTTCCACGTAAGTCTGATTAACGTCAGATATTATCAAAATGTATCTTTGATGTAAATAGGGATCTAAAATGTATGCATAGAAACATCATAATAACTGAAACTCTGCATTCATTTATATTGCGACTCTTTATGAAAACAATAGTTTTTATTAAATCCATGCATGCATTAAATAAATGCAACTAAGCCAAATAATTTAAAACCTCAGATCAATCTCAATTCTGTGAGTGAGGCAGTTTGCTGTTAGCCTGCAGATGAATGGTATATTATAATTAGCATTCAATTCACACCAGTTTTTTTCTATTCACGCCCGAAAGATGTGGAGCTAATTTTTCTTTAAGTGTGTTATTTAAATTTATTGCTAAATTTTTCTTTGACCCGAACTTTGTGAACGCATTTATGACACTTACTTCTTCCGAAAGATTCTTGTGCCTCGGGATCTCTGACAGTTCGTGGTCTGAATCCTCAGACATCTTCGTTCTGCCATCTCCAGATATCTGCGAAATAGCAAATAGGCCATACGAAGTTATCACACGTAGGCCATGAGTAAAATATGTTATATAGATTATTTTTTTAAAAGACCACTCCAATATCAAACAAAAAACTAGATTTTATTGGGAAAACCAAATTATGTTAATGTGGCAAAGAATGTAAAACCATAATTTAAACAAATATTATTTTTAAGGTTCAATTTTCAGATTTAAACAGCCTCTATTACCCTCTTAAATATTATTTGCATGCTCTTTAGATTTTTTAGGAATAATCCTTTGTGTTACATATGCTGTAGTAAATTTACATTCTAATTCCATAACAAACAAAATCCCTGAATACCGAATATTTTTTCCAGCCCAAGGAGATAAATAGAAATTTAACAACCCAAATGTTACTGAATTATTTTATTTTCCAATTCCATGTAACCAGCAAATCATCCTCAGTTGCAGGGCAAGGAAAAGGTAAAGTACTCCGGACTTCAATAAATATGAGGTATGAAGTAAAACACTTTGCACTTTCCGCATAAAAATTTATTAAACTGCAGTCGACACGTTGAGTCTTGATAATGCTGCAGTGCAGCGAAACATGTCGACTGTAGTTTAATAAATTTTTATGTGGAAAGTGCAAAGTGTTTTACTTCATATCTCATAATGGATCTCCATAAAGTATCTCATCCATCCAATTCAATAAATATTCTAACCCTTACTTGACCTTTAAAAACGAATCGTTCAAGCAAAATCCATTGCATGAAAAAATGCCTGATCCATGTGTTTGTTTCCATTTTTCTCCTTTTTCGTGGTATTAACTCGTGTTTTTACACGCCTAAAATGCGTTATACGTACCAATATTTCTTCGTGTTCGAGATTTGATACCCATCTGTTTACCTAATGTAGGTTCTTAACGACCCAGGGGGTCTTTAAACAATAAAAATATTTATTTCCCTCTAACCTATGATTTTGATTTTCATATCCTCTCACCTGACCACCTTTTGAGCCTTCGACTGCAAGTACCCCGTTGGCCCCGCGTTGACCTTTAGAGCTCCTGATTGAAGAAGGCCTCGATGACTCCTGGCGCTTGCAAAGCTCCAGGAACACCGTCTCCAAGGTGTCAGCCGCGTGGGTGCGGAGTAGGTGGTCAGGAGAGCTCTCGGCTACCAGGCAGCCGCCTCTCATCAGGCCAACCTAAAAGAAATATTCCATTAAAGTAAGAGTTAGGAAGTAGGGGAATTTTGTCATCATATGTTATTTTAGTGTTAACCGAGAACCTCAATTTAATTAACTAACGGAAGACGCTAAGCGGACCACGGTTCAACGCACAATCTAATGGACGCAGTGCAATGACTGAAGTTCACTCCATGCAACACACAAGAAAGGATCGGCTAACCTCTGAAAAATCCCAGTCATCGCCAGAACTCGAACCCTGGTCCACGGATTGTGAAGCCAACTTCACCTATTCGGATCGGATCGCTACACATATGCGTATAATGCTAGACAGTGCAAAGTCGTGGATGAAGCCCTCCTGCACATGAATTCATCATGCATTTAAATTAGGCACGACGACTAGTTATTCCCTTAGAGTTAGGTCCCTTGCACCCACACCGATTTAGGACGGCCGGTAAAATATCGGCCGTCCACATTCCGATAGTGAACTTTGGCAGGGTATGGGAGCTTGCAATCGTACCAACCACGCACCAGCACCGGCAAAATGCCGATTAGCTGCTAGCCATTGCTACCGTGGATCACAGGCGCTGGGTCAACAACCAGGGAAGACAAGTGAAGCGAAAATGTTTCATTTCGACCCGGAGCGAAACAAAAATACGAGGCCTGGGTTTAGTGTCGCTCCCGCACGAAATTAAAATCACCAAGGAGCTTAGTTTCGACCAGGAACGAAACTAAATTAATCGAAACTCCGCTGCTCATATTTAAGTTTCGATCCCAGAAGTTGAGTGGAGGGGGAAGAGAGGGAATAGTTTCGACCCATTACGCTAAATCATTGAGCTTAAAAATCGAATGGCCAGTTTGCGTTCACCGTTCATTGCGTTCATTGCGTCCTGTTCATAGGCGTAGCCAGGAATTTCGTTCGGGGGGGGGGAGTCCAAAATCAGGGGGGAAAATTTTTGAAAAACAGGGTACTAAGTAGAGGGTTTTAAAGTAATTTTAATGCTTTTTATAATCGAAAAAAACTTCATTTGTTAAAAAAATCTTTCTTAAATTCATGATTTTTCAATATTTTGTTATCTTTTATGTGAAAAAATTATTGTGATTTTATATTTCGGGGGGGGAGGGGGTCCAGACCCCCCGGAC
The DNA here is from genome assembly GCF_921293095.1 of Ischnura elegans. NCBI lineage: Eukaryota > Metazoa > Arthropoda > Insecta > Odonata > Coenagrionidae > Ischnura > Ischnura elegans. Next base: position 125,979,657 of record NC_060247.1, read on the forward strand.
CCCGGGTTTAAATTCATTTCGTTTCGTTTCTCCATTTCGTTCCCGGGAACAAAACTATTGAAAATTTACAGTTTTTGACTTTCGCTTCGTTTCACTTGCCATCCCTGATAGCAACTTATCGTTTGACCGGTAAAATTCCGGCGTGTGTGCAAGTAGTTGTGTACATAAGAGCGATTTTCTGCGTCCTTCACCTCCTTAAGTTTATGGCTTCCTAATTTCAGGTTCGTCTTCGTCCCATCTCTTCTACTGCAGACCAATTTTTTATTTTTATTTATTAGTAGTATTCTACCGATTAAGGTAGGTTTTCATGGAGTATTCAAGAAGTGAGCTGGGAGCCTCCCTTTCCTTCCAGCACTGCCTTCTTTAATTCACTGTAAGGCCTACTCTCTTTCAATCTATCTAAAAATCCTATTCTTTTCCTTCCCCTCCCTCGTTTCCCTAACATTCTACCCTCTAACCCCATTTTCAACATCCCCTCACCGCTAAGCACTAACTCCATTCATACCTTCTGTCTCCTCCGTATCTCATCTAAAAGCTGCCTCTCCTCGCCAACCATATCCAGCACTTCGTCATTCCTTTTCCTCTCCTTCCATTTCACCCTCTCCAGTCTCCATTCTTCTCCATACCCACATCTCGAATGCCTCCAATCTTCTATCGTCTTCTTTCCTCAGTGTCCATATTTCCGCACCGTAGAGAGCTACACTCCAGATCAAACTCTTCACTAACCTTTTCTTTAAACTCTTACACAACGATCCTCTCAGAAGCTCCTTCCTGTTCATGAATGCCTCCTTCGCTAATGCGATTCTCTTCCTTATGTCCTTACTACTGTATCCGTTTTCCTCTAACGTACTGCCTAAATAGTTGAATTGCTCAACCTGCTCAAGTTTTTCCCCACCCACCTTTATCTTAAGTCTCACATTCCTCGCTCGTGATGCTTTACAAAACCGCATTACCTTAGTTTTCTTCTGATTAATCCTCATCCCATACTCCTCGCAACGCTCGTATAACGCATCCACTAGAGCCTGAAGCCCCCTAGCTGACTGGCTAATCAACGCCTGATCATCCGCGAATCTCACTGATTTGAACATCATTCCTCCCACTTTTATTCCAGCTTCTAACTCATCCCACGCTTCCCTTACCATCTCTTCAGCGTACACGTTAAAGAGCAGCGGCGATAAAGGACAGCCTTGCCTCACACCTCGGCCAATGCTTGCCCACCCAGATTCTCCGTCCGCTACCCTCACTTGCGCACTCTGGGCCATAAACAGATTACGAATCAGTCGTCTATCCCTCCAATCTACACCTATTCTCTTGAGAATGTCCATTAACTTAACCCAGTTCACCCTATCAAACGCTTTCTCAAAATCCACGAAACACGCATATACGCCCTGCTCATGTTCTAGGTTCCTCTCCACGAGGGAATTCATTATTGCTATTGCATCACGAGTTGACTTCCCTTTTCTGAAACCAAACTGATCTTCGCCCAAATACTCGTTTGCCCTCGCCTCCATTCGTCTGTTCAATATCCTCAGCACCACTTTCGCCGCATGCGATATTAGGCTGATAGTCCTATAATCTCCGCATTCCACAGCTTTCTTCTTTTTCGGAAGCGGAATTAAAACCGTCTTCACGAAATCCTCTGGCCAACATCCCTCCTCATAGATCCTGCGCACTAGTTCGAAAAACCTTTTCTTACCTTCCTTCCCTAGATTCTTCAGAAGCTCACAAGGTATATTGTCCACGCCTACTGATTTCCTAGCCTTCATATCACGGAGTGCTCTCTCTATTTCCGAATCTAATATCTCCGGCCCAAGATTATCCTCCTCCACTGCACTTTCCTCCTCTAGAGTCAATCTCTCTGGTCTGTTCATTCCGTCATACAGGTCCTCCACGTATTCCTTCCATGTACCCTGTACCTCTTCTCGCTCGGTTAGTATCCTCCCATCTTTAGCCTTAATTTTAGCCATGGCTTGTCCTCTTTTGTCACCCGATAGCGACTTCACTTTGGCGTACTACGCGCCTACTTCTCCATCCTTCTGGAACTTTTCCATTTCCTCACACTGTCTTTTCCACCAAGCCTCCCTTGCTCTCTTTGTTTCACGCCGTAATCGATTATTAATTTGTCTATACATATTTTGCCCTGTTCTGTGCCCACGTTCTTCCACTTCCTCCTATCCTCCATTTCCCTTATCATGTTCTCCGTTATCCACGGCTTCTTTATCCTTCTACTGTCAGCGTAACCAATTGACTTCTCCGCCGCTTTGACTATTCCCGTTTTAATATTATCCCATCTTTCCTCAACAGTCTTGGTGCTGTCAATGTCCCGCATACTAATGTCCACTAGTTCCTGATATTCTCTCCTCATACTCCCTTTCAGGGCTTCTACGTTCCATTTTTTCGTCTTCCTAACTCTTATAAGTCTTTTGAATCTTACGTTGCATTTCATGAGCACTAGATTGTAGTCCGAATCCGCATCCGCTGCAGGGAAGCTGCGCGAGTTTTTCACACTATTCCTAAACCTTTGTCTTACCATAATGTAGTCTATTTGAAATCTCCCCACATCCCCTGGACTTTTCCATGTGTACCTTCGCCCTTTATGATGATTGAACCACGTGTTTGTGATGAATAATTTGTTTCTCCTACAAAATTGTGCTGCTTTCTCTCCCCTGTCGTTCCGTATTCCTAGACCAAAATCTCCTATTTCGTTTCCATCCCTCCCTTCCCCAACTGAGGCGTTCCAGTCCCCCTTCACTACCAGATTTTTCTTACCCGGTGTGTCTCTAATTATTTCCTCGAGCAGTTCATACACCTCATCTACTTCTTCCTCCCTATGATTGCTAGTGGGCATGTAAACTTGGATCACCACAAGGTTTGTGTGGCTTTCCTCCCCACCACTATATATAACCCTATACCCATCACTCCAATAGTGCCCCCCATCCCTCCACCTCACCTCGCATAATCCTAAGATATCTATGTGCAGATCAATACTTATTTTTTTTGCAATTATATTTTCAATTTACATCCATTCTTTATTTTTTCCATTAAGCTTTTAGAATTTCCTTATAATTCTAGAATCAGTCCCTTGATTTAATATTCCTGGTAATGACATGAAACACTCCCTGCTTTGGCAGTATTACAACAACCATAAGTGAATGACCCGTGAAGAGCGTGGGCTCAAACAGGTAGTTCATAAAAATATGAGGCCCGAAGTAAATAAAACTGATAACTTATCCTGTGTTTCTGAGTCGGTGAGCACGACCGAAGTCGTCACATGGAAACCTGCCAAGCCTGTATTTTCCTGCGATTTTAAGAATTGTGGGATATATCGGGCAAGAGTCGCGGTCAGCCTATCAAGATATTTAACCCATCCTTAATGGGAGTTCATCATCCTATTCGCAATTCTGCGATTTTTTCAGGTGCTGCTACGACAGACCGTTTTCTATCCACGGAGTCTGCAGAAAATTCTCAGCAGCACATGCTGAGCACTTATTGGCTAGAATTCCATCCAGAGGATTCTGGTTTAAATTCTCGACTGTACACTTCCTCCGTTAATAACCGTTTATGTGTACGCAGATAAAAAATCACCATAGTTGATTTGGTAATTTATAAGTCGGCTATTTAAGTGCGGATTCGCTTAAAAGACTGCTGAATTGGCTGTAAAAAGAGGGTTATAATTCCTCCATAAAAATCTTGTTCATTAGATTTCAGGTTTGAGGTGATAATGAAAGATTGCTGAAGCATGTGGAAAACTTTTACGATGAAGAAATAAAGTTCTCATTATTTCTTTCAGAAAAATATTTCTTCGTCGTAAAATATTTGTGGTATTAAAAATACATTGCCACCAACATACATATTTGAAACATATCAATGTGATTTTTGCTCTAACAGCACCTTCCATAGCTATAAAAAAATTGCCAAAGTCGACAAAACTTTGTGAATTTACAGAACGTGATATTTAGATTACGTCTCCTTTTCAACGCAAAACTTTTTTCTCACAAATAAGTGAGTACAGTAAGAAATCAATTCAAAATAAAGAAATTTCTAGATTTTAGCGTCACGAAAATATAGATATTAATTTCAAATTAAAGGCATTTGAAAAGAGTCTGTGTAGACTCCCGTGTTGACAGTTTAATTCGCCAAAATGGTCGTTTCAAGCATTTTTAAGTGGCTGCATTTTCATTAAAAATTAACTTATAGAGTTAAAATATCTCAATTTGTAAATCATTCACAAAGCTTATACATGTCTTGAAAAATATTCTTGATGGTTACCCCGCATCTCCTCCTGGAGTTTGAGCATAATTCGTTAGTATTTACCTTAATGCAAATAGTAGCACTTAATGCAAAAATTACGTTTTGGCACAAAACTTTCATGGCAATCCGGTTACTATGGCTTTCTTTTTCACTTCTGAAAATGTGCCCTTAAAGCATTGGTTTATACACTGAAAAAGTCTGCCGACCACAAATCCAGATGTAAAATCAAATACGGATCACCTCTACAACACCCGACGTAAGTTTTCAGGCTTAGGTACTAATCCCCTACCTCATTACCAAATCCGACGAAGCAAATGTATCTATGCATAAAAAAACAATTGAAGCCGTATAACCGATTTAATAAATGTGTTTAGCAAATATGGGATTGCTTACAACTCACATCCCTCGTCCTAGTAAGGCATATAATAATGGGATCCTCGATGGAAAGCCCATTGCGAGCTGTTTTCGGGGTGTTTGGAAATAAATAAATTAAATTAAAAGGTAATGAATGATTTATCATCACCCTTAAATTCCCTAATTGCCAACTCCAGGTAATCAGGCAGATATACCCAATATGTTCAATACAACATGCAACAATGTTTTCACTTTAGGAACGCTGCCAACCTGACACATGAAATAGCGCTCTGAATTATCTTCTACTATGCCATTCATTCTAATACAGAATAAGCTTTACCGAAGTCCCAGTATACATTCTGGAATAATTGACACGCATTTACTTCACCAAGTTATTTAGCTAGCAGTTATATTGCTATATATTACCCAGCTATCGTCCCAGTATTAGCTGGCGCACATATTCTGCGCTATTTATAAATGGTTCGCGGTAATTTTAAATTCTACGCACCATTATTTTGGATCGCGGCGTATCATTCAGGTGCTTTGTAAAAATATTGCCCTGCTACTGTTACCACCCATGATAAGAATTGACGCTGATTTACAAATATCTGCTTCTGACCACCCTTATCTTATGTGTATACTAGTTCTGGTATTTCCAGATGAGACGCGACAGGAGAAACAGGATGTGGAGGGGTCAACGACCGTATTGTGCTTAAGAGAGGACTTCGGATACGTATGATTTTACACTTTCCCGATTAACAGAATAAATAAACTTTTCTCGGGGTTCCGCGCGGGTATGAAATTCTAAAGCCAATATGACAATTCCCATTTCATTGGCCAATCCATTGGATAGTGGTCCACCACTGACACACACCATTTTCTGCTCCAATATCCGTTTCACAATATTGGACACAATTTCTCGCCCAATTTGGAATTTAAAACAGGTTCTATTTTTTCGCAGCCAATCTCCAATCAGATGTCAGTTTTTTTTACTCTTAGTGGCCACAACAAGAAGTGGTAAAAAACTGGTAAGTGGCCGTGGTAGTGGTGGAGTAGGTGGTAGGGAGAGAGGGGGGGGGGAAAGGAGAGGGAAGGTCCTCGCCAGGCACTGGGGATGACTGGGAGACAGCAGGGCCGCGCTGCAACAACCGGCACATGTCAAGAGGCGGAAAAACAGCGATCTGCAAGTTGAATCATTTTGTTTTTCTTTATTCCACCCTTTTGGGCACTTTGAAGATGATGCAGAGTTAGTTTCCTGCCTTCCAGGACTGGGAATGTTTCATTCCGGGGTTGTGGTGGGTTTTCAGCGTCTCCCGTAGAAGACGCCGGTCGGCGGTAGCGGTCCCATGAGTTGAGATTCGCTACTGCGAGGGGAGCAATATCAGTTATTTGTGATGACCTCGTCTTCTCGTAGAATCTTTTTGCTTCGTCCTGCATTCGAACAGTGATCTCTCGTCCCCGGGAAGGCCTTATATAAGCCCCCCAAATGGCCGGCTGTCGTCGTCCAGCCACGTCCTCGTTTGACTCCTGTCGGCAGGTCGGCCGACCTCGAGCCAGCATGCACGGCTCATCCTCTGCTAGCGTCGTCCAGCCACGTCCTAGTTTGACTCTAGTATGGCCGGCCGTCATTTGTATGCAGAAATAATAACGCTAATAGAAATTACATAAGCTTAAGGCTACCCAAATATTAACAAGAGCAATCATTTTATTATAAATATATTAACATAAAATATTTGTTTTGCATTATCTACCGAATAAAGGTTCGAGTGTTTTAACCCTTTAATTCGTAGTGTCCTGTAAAATGAACATTAGAAGAAGTTTTAGGAGATTTTAACCTCCCAATGTGCATACTCTTCCATAATTATGGATGTAGACCATAAAGTTTACTTCACAAAACATAGAAAAATATTTTTTCCAAAGTGTTCCTGACACCATAATTAAGTTTAAAAAGCATAAATAACAATTTTGTCGGCGAAGAGAAAAAATGTCTGACTGAAAAGGTTAAGGCGAAACGTGAAAGGAGAAATAAGGTGTGGATCAATGGAAAAGTTTATAATTTACAATCAAAAACAGCACATAGAGTAGATCACTATCACGACTTTCAAACAGCATTTCTGTGATTTATTGAAGTAGTTATTAAGTTTCTTGGAGTTAAACTACGATTAAAATTTCGTTCATCCCAGCATTGACATTAACTTATATTACTGGATATTTCATCTTTGGTGATCAGATATAGGCTGAAAGGACGATAACTAAAATAAGATAGTAGTGAATGATAAAGATGAAGTAGTTTCCTTCATCAAAGAAAACGAAATGCATTGATTGCGATTCGTTACCCACCATCAGTGTATTCATAATATACAAATTATTTTGTTTTAGAAATACCGGTTTAGATGAATGGCAAGGGTCAATTTTAACCTCATTTGAAAAAGGCCAGATTGGCGCCAATGCGATGTCACTACACGTGACCTCACAGGGATCTAGTTTCCATACGAGTAGATAGGAGTTTTACATCGTCTGAGGTTACCAATGAATGCATGAGGAACAGAGTTCAGAGAAACAAATATCTCTTAATATTCACCTATTAAAACTGCCTATGGTCGGAAAGTTTCCTTCATTTGATAATGCATTAATAATCCTTATTTAAGCCAAGCGCTACCAGGTAGCATGGTACTCTGCTACCTGCTAGCAGCCTGCATCAGCAGCCTGCGCCTAGCGGCGCACATGTCATCGCCCCATTCATACTTAGTCCTCGCGTTTGTCGCGCTTGAAATTTTTCACTTTCCGTTTAATCGCGAAAAATAGATACCGTCATTTAAAAATCTAAAAGTGTGAAATGCGTACTCCAGGAATAATGATCTATCGATTTAGGCAAAAAAAAGAAAGGAAACCACCCTATTAAGAGCAGTATGGCTGATAGCACGACACTATGCTATTTTTTCAGTTTTATTAGTGCTTTGTTACGACGCCAACACGGAGAGTAATGGAATGTGCGTTGCTAGTTCATTAATTGCAGTTTGGAGCACACGGGAAAGAACCGCTAGAGGTTCCTTTCGGAGCAGAGACGCAGCCAATCCCGTTCGAGTCCTCGCTTTTCCTCTCTGCATGTTTCCTCATGGCTCGCCCTTGACCTGAGAATCGGTTTTTTCCCCGGAAAGAAGAGTCTTACAAACCATAACCTTTCTTAGCCCTCACATGTTTGCAAGGTGAAAAAAATTAAACTCACTTATTCTCAGCAATATAACGATGAGTTGGATTCTTTCGCATTGATTTGGGACAGAAAATTGTAAACACTGCCTAAATGCGCTCCTGTTCCAGCAACCGCATGATTGATCAGATGGAAATCGGATCCGGCAACCGCGAGAAAGGCAATCGGAAATATCATGAATCAAATATCATCAAATATCAAGTAGCAAGTCCTAAAAAAATAGCAATTGAGCGAAGAACCCCATTTTGAACTAAAATTTAGGAATGTTTCTCACAATATAATACCATGCAACATGCTATTCCGAGCCAAATGTTTCATTACAAATTAAAACTGAAATTTTCATGAGCTACACCAATGTTCGGGCAATTCGGGGGAGTAATTGGTATCCTCAAGAGAGCACAACGGAATAGATAAAAATTTTCCAGGCGAGTAATTTGAAATTGTTTTGTGATAGTGCATTAAGGGTACAATTTTATGTATTTATAGAACCATGATATCCTTTATTATGTCATGCAATCGGGCATTGGAGCTACCTGAGAAACGAGTCTGCTGTAATTTATTTAACAGAACATGGGCAGAGAAAGGAAAATCATGGAAAAATTCTGCGCCGGCACGCCGCACCGTTCCTTCACTATATCGTATCCTGCATGAATTCTGTTTGTTGAAAATGACAATGTTGTGGCATTTTGAAGTTGGCAACAGCACCAAGGATTTATAGGGAGAAGGAAAAGTAAAAGGAATGCCAGGATAAACGTTGGGCTGCAGATCCAGTTCTTCGACTTCCTTCGACATGAATGGGTGATACAGTGGGCAGTCGCATCATTTTACAATGGCAATAAATAATACAAATCGCCTTTAGTATACAGAGCTAATCTATTACACCTCAAGTCTCCATCCATATTGGCTTCACTCTCATTCGTGGAGTTGATCGGAATCTATGATGTTTCTAGTGCATAGACGGGTAAATATGGCAGATTGGATGCCGGTAATGCATTTATACATATACTACCCCGTAAGCCGCCTCAACAGGAGTGTGGCGGGGGCTATTAGTACACCAGTCGCTGATAAATAAAAAGTAAACGCTCTTACTACGTTCCACCTAGCGTTTAATAAAGTCTAGGGATGTGCGAGTACTCGAAAATTCGAGTCCAGTCGAATAGTTTTCACTCGACTCGAGTGTTTCGAGTCGCATTACGAATGTCGAGTCGAGTCGAGTAGTTTAAGTTACAGAACTGTCGGGGCCAGTAGGTTCCAAAATTTGCCGTCTTATATACACGGTGAATGATCTTGCGAATGATCATGCAGAATGATCACGTGATCATTCACAGGACCATGCGAGCAAAATGGAATATGTTCTAATTCCTTGTTTAACTCCATAGCTTAAATAATCTCTTCCCTGGACCTATTTTCCTCTGCCACTAGTTACAAAGCCACCTTAATATGCCATCTGAATAATTCACCATTGTCTAATCAATGTTCTTTTCTTCAATTTTCTTTTCTTTCAATCAATGTGCCCCTTCTTATGTTAAAAAATTTTGTTTTCTGTTAGTTTTTATTCATTGTGCTATTGTTTGTTATCTTTTGGGTATTATTTATTTAAGGAACAGCCAATGTAAAGGCACTTGTGCCGTTTTTGGTGATGAAATAAATAAATAAATATCCCCACCAGTGAAGTGGCTAACAGACACAGAGTTTATACATTAATCGAAGTATCGCGAATGATGGGAAAAATCCGATGACAATCGTCGGCGAAATACTTATGATTATGGCAGCATTTTTCACTTAATGCAGTTCATTTTGAGAACAAAACTTAGCCTCCTCAAAAAGGAGGTGACTAAGTCCAAGAATTGTAAAAACCAAGATGGCGGAACTCTGACCACGCTAAAACAGCTCACCCAGATATTTACAGCCTCCTTGTAGTAATACGAGTGGACCGCTGCATCGCTCTTACTTTATTATGTGGTACTTTTTTATCCTGCACTAATTTCTTAACTCAAACGCCGAGAGAATAGGGGAATAAGATGGGAAAGTTGTTAAGGTTTATGAAATAAATAAAAGTGTGTAATTTCAAGGTTTTGGCGGACAATGCCGGCTTTTCCCAATTTTGGCATATTTACCATCAACATTCCTCATCATAATTTTCTTTTTATATGAGAATAAGGATTCAGTATAAAAATTTCAAAAGGGAATTGGAAAAATGAGAATATGTTGAATAATGCCTTGTTGTATTGCCTCTCCCAGAAATTATCATACTCGACCGATACTCGCGAGTAGTTTTTGACTCGACTAGAGCTTAAAAAGTGCTACTCGCACATCCCAATTGAAGTCCTTTATTGCCTGGGGGAAAAAACGAATTCCCGTACCTTTCCGTTCGATAAAATATCTCTCTTAATTAATCGTTTCTGTCGGACTCGGTATTACGAATTTTGGGGTTCTAATATGATGTTTTCTGGGTTTCTCAGAAAGATATTCATTCTCAATTGCTCAAGTAATCTAAGCCTGGCGCGCAGCCCCTGAGTTCCTAGAAGGCGACCAGCCTAATTTTTTCAACATCTGTATAACACTTTCTGTACTCCCGTAGCAGTTTTTGACTTGTTATTAATTTTATTTTTATTTAATGAGTTCGTAAACTCATTAAATAAAAATACAACTCAAATTCCACCTACAGTAGCAGCACAATAGCAGTTTTTGACTTATTATTAATGTTATTTTTATTTAACGAGTTAATAAACCTTTAAATGAAAATACAACTCAAATTCCACTCACCGCGTACCCGCAATTAACGCCTCAAATTTTAAAGTATTCTGCGTATATATTCTTTACGGATTAGGGGTATTTGTGGCGAGGAATGTACGATGAAGACATTATAGGCACAATTTCAATAGCATCAAGATTTTTGGAGGGAATTTTTGGCCTGTTTGTTGAAAGAGAAGAACATAGTTTATTCGAATCGGGATGCCGGTAATGCAACCATCAATAGCCAAATGAGATGGTTTAACTTTATTTTTTACGTGGAGAGGGGTGAGAATTTTTGACTGTAAAGTGAATTTATGCCTTCATTTTCAAAGTCATTTCCAGCACATCTAATACTAGGAAAAGTGAAATATAGCGTTGTCTCCGTTAATTTCATTGGTATAAGGCTGTGCCACGACATGTGATGGGAATTAAAAAATTGAAAAAAGTAATCGGCAGAACAAATCGCGAATTGATATTAGCGGGAAAGTTGGATACTCAGAGTTATTGAATGTATAGATTTTTATATATATTGAGTTTGAATATTGAGATTATTTTCTTTGGAGAAATCTTATTTTGAATATTATTGGATTATTTATTACCAAAACCTTCATTTCTAAAGTAAACGCTAGCAACGCTAGGATTTTTAGGAGTGAAGCATGGACGAGTGATCATAGAGATCAAAGAAAGAGATAATCTGATGTCCTCCAATAAGGCATGATTTGGAAAACAACTCTGCATCTAGGCATGCTATAATGTCCTAGTTACAGCGTGTTCAGCGAAGGAAGTAAGGTATTTTATATGTGATAATGTATATTTAATATGAAAGAAGCGTTTTGAGGTTAACTTAAAACTTATCTTAGTGGAAATTCGTTATATCCGTGTAAGATAATTAAAAGATAGTGACTCTTCACATATAATATTCCATCACTCAAATAACCATGGCTAATTATGGCACTTGTAGTAAGTTTGAGGTCTTTACAATGGTTAGAAGAGATGAATCTATGGTCAGATCTGTAATCAAATAGTTTGAAAAGAAAGCACTGGTTCTACTATTAGGTTTGCCATGACGAAGTGTTGGAGTAGCTTAAAAAAATTATATTGGAACCACCAAAACACTCCACTCAATAAAAAGGTTAAGATTAACCTATAAAGTAAAATATGAAACGAGATACTACCGAGGTCGGCCAAGCACGAAATTACAAAGGTTTGAATGGTTGTTATCATATGTAAATGACCAATCGCATACACTTTTTGCATCTCTATTCATTCAAGGAAGAGGTTTACAAAAAAGAGAGGTCGATCATTCTGACTTCCCTATTTGATTCGCGTTAGTCATTGCACAGATAAGGAACTCGGAAGGGTCCATATGACCTTGATTCACTCTCCTTCTGGGGTTGTAAAACTTCCACCCGAGGGAATAAATAGATTTGCTGTAGCTATTGCCCTTCTAAACGCCTATCCGTTCTCCGGAAGCGTACCTCTGGCGCAACCATCGTATGCTATGACGAGATGGTATGCAAAACATTTTTTTCCTAGATTGAGACTTTTCACTCTGACCTGAAAAAATAGGTCTGTTTTCATTTAAAATTTTCGTCAAGTCTTGATTTTCAAAATATTTTCCTAAAGTCCGACTGAAATAATATCACTTTTAATTTGTTTCTATGTAGAGTGAGTTGAGAAGCTTCCAATGAATGTTTTACTTCATATTTATGCATTAAAAGGTGCCAGATTTTTATTTAATTGTTATTTAGATAGATTTTCACTCATTTTAGGCATTTTGGACTGGCTTTCGTAAATCCGAAAAGGACATTCATGTTATGGAATCCTAAATGAATGAATCAATTTATAATTTTCATTTTCTTATTCAGTTAGTTTACTCAGCTGCTTATCCAGATTAATGTGTTTGTAATGTGCTTTCACAGTATATTAGTGATTTTAAATCCATCAGTGGGGAGAAGGGGTTTGTTGTCAATAGAAAGAGGAAAGATAGAAGTCAATTGGTCAATTTTGATCTGGATCATATCTATGCACCGCTTACATTTTAATACAAATCGATACCACTGAAATCATGGTTGAATGCACAACTATTTCCTACAGAACGCTTAATTCCGTAAATATTTACCAAAGGTTTTAGTAAATTAATCTAAAGAGCAAAATATCCAAAAATAAGTAATACCTCTTCAGACTTCGACGTTACGAGTTACAAATACGAATATTTTAAACTACAAGTGCTGTCTTCCTAGCATATTTTCAACTTCCTTTTGAGATGGAGATGCATTACAAGTGCCCGTTTTTGTCTTGTCTAAAATAAAAAATGGAATAATATCCGTACTATTTTTCCTAATTCCTAATACACCTCCTGAATCTAAGACCATGTAGACAACATGAACCCCAACAGAATATTAATTGCTCGCATTAACGGAAACATAGCCTTACAATGTTGTCACAATATTTAGTATCGAGTCTTCACTTAGCTTTGTTTTACCCTTCCACTTATCTATGTTAATAATTGCTGTTTACAGTCATTGAAATAGCCACCGCGAAATTTTTCAAGCCCATCTTTTTGTAAAGGAAAAACCTTATTCACTGATGGGCCAAGAATCGTGATGGGTCACTTGGTTTCTTTTCAGCCAAACTAATTAACCTTTAAAGCCTTAGATGTTCATATGATCACTACAAAAATGGCTCATTTTACACAGCCATCCTGACCGTATTCTTCAAATTGACAAGATGTCCTTCCATAAAAATAAGGATGTTTATATCATTTTAAAAATTGAAATATTTACTGTATTCAACCGAGCGTTTTCATTATTGCGAATGCTACGGTGTCCGCGCAGTATGGTCACATGTATGTACACAGGTCGGTTTTTCGAAAAGCTAAAAATATTTTAACACTATCAGCAAATGAAGTTATTAAAACTAAGAAGACCAAAATCTGAAAAGAAGGTAAAAATCGGAAAGGAAACATTGCGGCTTTAATTGGTTAATATTGATAAAATTTTATGCTGAATCAAAAAAGGAAAGACAATGGCAGGTTCCACAATTTAGTAAATACTGCGACCGGTTTCGAATACATGGTATCATCATCAGGCACTTTTGATGGAATTTTTTCCACTTATATAGTAGTCAAGAGGGAGGAGGGGAAGTTAGGGGAATGGTTGACAGCCCATGACGCTGACTCCTCCCTCTTGACTACAATATAAGTGGAAATAATTCTATCAAAAGTGCCTGATGATGATACCATGTATTCGAAACCGGTCGCAGTATTTATTAAATTGTGGAGCCTGCCATTGTCTTTCCTTTTTTAATTTATCATGAAGGAGTTCCATCATGTTTCGCCTGACACGATTGAAAATTTTATGCTCTCAAATTTTGTATCAAGTGCCAATTATCTTTGGATGACGACGGTATCTTAGCAGTACATTAGGTCGCTGGAAGGACATATAGCTGGTATTGAAGGATGCCAGGAAACCTGTCTGCATATCGGAGAAATAGACGAAGACCTCTGGCGAAATCTCCAACGGGCCAAACGAGCTCGCGTGAAAGGCTAGAAGTAAGTCAATCGTTATCGTAGATTTCGACACACCTTCTCGACGATTGAGTCATCGGATTCCATCACGTTTCACAAGAACGGCACCGGTACCATCCAGGATCTGGATTCGATCCCATCTGAGAACAAGGAGAATTCTTTACCAAACCGAGTTGATGTATGTCACTTCGGCCGTTAAATACTGACCGCAATGTGAGTGAGAACAAATAAAACCAGTAAAAAATTGCATTCAAATCGCGAAAAATTGCCTCAAAAGGTTGTACAAGTCACCGCCTTCATTCAAATTAGGTCGTCTTTCATGCAACGAATTCATAAAAAAAAACTCGCTGAAGCACAGTTTTAATCCCTGTACAGTTAAGTTCATGTCGTCGACGTGAACACGAGAAAATGCCAACTCCAGAAATTAGCATAAAAAGTTTGAGGAACGTCACAAAAAACATCCACGCCTCCTTTTGCTCCTATTTCGAAAACTGCTACGAGCGTACAGAGAGCGTTACACAGATGTTAAAGGATTAATGCTGGGAGCTGCTATAGACTCGGAGGCGGCTTAGATTGCTTGAACAATTGAGTACAGATTACGGAGAACATCATTTTGGAGCCCCACTATATTTCCAGGCCCGACAGGAACGATAAATTAAGGGAGATATTTTAACGAACGGATAGATAAAGGAATTCGTTTTTCCCCCGCATGATAAGGAACTTAAATATGTGCTTGGTGGAACTTCGTGAGAGGATTTCCTTTTTATTTGTCGACGGGTGATGTCCTAACGCCCCCACCGCATGCCTATTGGGTCGGTTTCGGGGATAGTATGAAGATGTTCGAGCAGATGAATTTTAAATGTTTTAGCGAAACCACTGTTGCATCCTAAAAAAGATTGAATGAACAGTAAAAAAACGGAATTTGGTGTCATAATTCTTTGCATTGTTAGCACTGAATATATATTATACTGAGGATAACATTTCAAATTTCAAAATCACCGTATGAAACAAGCGATATCTTACGTGGTCACACGAACGGTGCAGTGCTATGTTATGTACACCATGGATAAAATTCGCCATGAAAAATTAAGGTGGCTTAGCTGGGGTCTGAAAAGGAAGTACCGAGTTCGAGTCTCGCCTGAACCGAATTATCTTTTCATGCCGAATTTCAATCTTGATGCATACTTCATATTTCACCGAACTAGCGAGAAAACGGAAAAATTGGAAACAAGTCCAAACGGTATTTCAGAAAACCTAACACAAGGTCCAGACCAGCCAATTATCTTGCAATGCTTCGGGGTTATTTTGTATATACTTAGAGAATTTTAGTAGTCGAGGATTTAAGTTTTTTTCAGCACTGAAAGCCGACACATACCTATGAATACCAACAAAATCTTATGAGAATTTTGGGATAAACGGCTTAGTTTTGCACAATGTTTGGGTTGGCCTTAATTTGGATCTTACCGCTCTCACGCCGTATTGCTGTTTGACCTTCACAATGATGCCCGAGGACATCGTCAAGGTCAGGAGAGAAGGGTACGAAGTTTTCCTCGTTTGTATTTTGACATTGTGACGCAATGTGTTTCTCAAAACCGGTATGCCACCAAATTAGATCCATTAATCTTACGTTTGCTAACCAAGGGTCGGACGTAATGTAATAGCAACTTTTGTTTTCCAAATCCCTTCTTTAAATAAAATATTGGGCTTATTCTGGCAGCTATTAAAGGCACAAAAATTCTCGCGTGGTTGGTACACACACAGGTGCGAAGTGGCTAACCCAAGGCCCCGACGGAAACGTGGTCAATGGACCCCAACCGGCAAATGCCCCCCTATAAAAGAGTGAAATAAAACGCTTACGCGAGCTGTTTTTAATGATTCGAAAACAAAACATGTCAATTTAAAATCTAAAGTAGGAGTAAAATATGATGTAATATTTCCTCAGCGAATTATCTGCGTGAAGTCTTCTCGGGATTACCACCGGTTAAAATCGTTGTAGTATATACTAACGTTTCAACGGACGACTCGCTCATTGCTATCAGAGAGAATTAAAAAGTTTGGCTGAGCAAAAAACGTTGCTATTTAACTTTTAAAAACTACAGCAATCATGATACTCCTGATCGACCGAAAAGATATATGTAATTCGAACATAAAGGAGAAGTTCTATCATTTTTTTTATTTTCTTTAAAATGGGATTCCACGCTTTGATAAGCTTCCCTGTACCTCGATTGAAATTATTCCATCAAGTTTGATCTGTTAGTTTTTTGGCTTTAACTTATGTCCCCACTGGAAGGTGATGGTTATATGTGTAAATGAATTACAAGACTTGAACCGAGATCGATTAACTCTCCATTTTTAAAGGATGTTTTATCTTAATATTTATTTGTTAGTTTTTATTACTTTTACCAAGTATACGGATAAAATTGTTTGGTCGCCACCCAAGAGGGACAAAATATCAGCGATAAAGAAGTAAACATGTGAGAACACAACCACAAATATCAACATGATTTTAATGGCCTCCTCAGCAAGTCTGTACCAGGAGTTAGTGGAACAGCAGATTAATTTAGCGTTATCCAATTTTATTTTTATGTCCCTATCGATGCCATGTCCAGCCACAGCAGACATATTGGGACTTTAAAGTTTAAAATACCTCCAATGGTCCTTAATCCTTGAGTCGTCAATTGAAACGCTGGTGATATTCAACGAACTAAACCGGTGTATTCCGGAGAAGACATCACGCAAAAATAAACAGTGTTTTCGGTTATTTCGATGTCTAATAAAATATACCCATAATTGTTTTATTGTCTACCTTGACAGTTAACAGTCTTTCAATACGCAAAAATTTCTCATATATTTCTTGACACCAAATAACCCAATCCAAAGAACCCGATAAACTACGTCGCAGCGATATCATCTCTTTGATATCTTCACAAAACCTTATGACTGGATAATGGGTGTATTGTGCTTATTATAGTTTTTGGTAATCCCCAGAAAATACAAACAAAAATTTGTGCTCTTCTATACAGAAGATATGCTACCTATGGATACTGTTTGGAATAACAATTTTTTTAATATCACGGATATTACACCTTGGATATCTATGAAACGATATCTTAACGGCTTGTCAGTGAAGGTTACCAATAGGATATTTAAGTAACGTTGTCAATATATACATTGTGTAATATCAAAGTGCTGTAGATATATCAACCTTAATTAGATATGCGATGGATATCGTCTGCTGGTTGGGGTGCGAACTATTTATCCTCCGCAAGAGAGTTGTTGTGATGTCCACCCGGTCTGATTATTCTTGCCCACACCACTATATATTTAAAATTAACGCTACTAGATTCTGTATTACCCACCGATAACCATCAAATCATCACAATCCCTTTAATCCTACAAAGAAAGATCATACTGTTATTTGAAGACCCGCATTTAAGTCTGCGAACCAGTTTTCTTTTTTAGCGTTGTCAAAAGATTTTATTCTTGCGAGTCTTCGGTATGATTTCTTGAATTATTTTCTCGTACCATTAAGGATATTAATTGTGTCTACATTTATAAGATCAATAGCGTCACCCGCTAGGACGACTCATAGCATATTATTATTTTTCCATTGGTCCAACCTTGCATGGATTTACGTAAGGACTGACTTCCCGTTGGAAGGTTTTGCCTATGCATGAGAGTATTTTTGTTATTATGTTTGCGTAATATTTTTATTACCGTGTGGTGTGCATTTGGGGATCCTGTCGCATGCTGATTTCTGAAGATTTTTCAACTCCCTATAGCTGACTCAGGGTATAATTTAGATGGAGGTACTTTTTTTTCAAATTTAACGGTCATTTCGCACGAGCCATGCGGTGTCGCAGAATTTTCACTCATTGTCAGTCCGATTTGAAATGCACCGCCTCTGGGCATGGCGCATGTTTCGCGGACGCGCCGCTGCGGAAGAAACGGTAACTCATGGCGACGGTATTTTCGTAATAGACTCACGCCTCCCTTCGGCGAGCGAGAAAGACAAGTGCGTCGAACTTCGATTTCCCAAAATGTTGGTGAACGTTTCACGCGGGCTGAGTCACGGTCTTTTGCTCGCTGTGTGCTATCAAATGACGCACGACATTGGCGTTACTAAGAGAAGTACTACCGTTTTCAAAAGTATGTAGACACCCAGGAGTCCCACTTAACTGGTGGGGCAGGGTCGGTGAAAACATGTGAGGTTGGCACATTAAGCGACCTGCATCCCTCACTCGTATACCACCAAGAGCCGACGAGGACGGAGGCGGACGTGATGTAGCCACCTAAGCTGGAGTCAAACTCCAGGAGCACGAGCCCAATCACAATTAAGATTAGCGGATGGAATGCACTGAGGAAACGCACGTTCCCGCAGACATTGGGCCGTCGGAATGTTTTCCTGCGGGCTCCGTGGCGAGGTTTTTCCAATCTTCACATTCATATTTGTACTCACCGTTTCTCTTACCAGTACGTAGTTTTGTATCCGAGTAGGTCTGTACTGTGGGCGGCAGTTGGGGTAAAGTTCTGGGAGGGTGCGATTCCGAATATATTATACTTTTTGCACTTTTTAAAAGAGACGCCCAGAACATCAACATAATCTATGCAGATGACAGAAAAAGTTAGAGCTGAATTTTTTAAACGACTAAAGTTAATAAAATGATGACTTCATCTACGTTAACACATTTCTAAACAGATTCATTCACGGAGAAGACATAATATGGGGAGGCGAGTGTTGTTGTATCTTCGTTTATTTTCCGCTAATTACTGTCAAATCTCCATTGAGGGCAATACCTACACATAGTAATGAAAGTTCTCACAACATAACCAGATACACCTGTATTTGAAATAAATTTGATGACACAAGAGCAAGACAAATAATTGTAATTAGATCGATAATCATAGTTTTTAAATTTCTAGTTTTTGTCACAACAAATGTGGTAAATAACGTGATTAAAAGCACCGACAATTTCCTTTCAGTGAGTGTGCGAACCACAATTACAAAAGAAATGCTCTTACGAAATTGCGCCAAGCATTCATTACGGTGAAAAACGAATTCGCATACCTATCAGTTTGGCAAAATATCTCTCTTATTTATCGTGTCGGACTTGTAGACGTAAAGACCTAATATGATGTTCTCCGCGTCTCTCATAAAGATATATTCTCCATTGCTAAAGCAATCTCCTAGTAAGCCTAGCGCGCAACCTCTTGAGTCTCTTGTGACTCCCAACGTATTTGGTTTAGCATCTGTGAAACGCTCTCTGTAGCAGTATTTGAGTGCGAAATATCGCCTATCTTTTACTTTCTCTTCCGAGGATATTCTCACAATACGCTTCACTAATTCTAACTTATTTAGAAATTTGCCTTCACTTTATCTGCCGCTTTTATGTTGAAACTATCCACTGCACATACATGGGGTTAGTAGGACGACCTTCGCGAGAAATGGAGCGCCATGAGTCATTTATGTAAATTTATGAGTCATGAACAATTCTTATCTAGGATAGTAATAATAAATTAAATTGACCTTTTTAGTAAGTTTTACAGTTTTCTCTGTTTCTTAAGGACCCTAACATCGTTGTTGTGCCACCGAGGTTTTTTTTACTATCAAATTTCAGTTTTTACGGAATGATTAGTTGATTCGTTGGCGTAGGATTTCTAAGAAGCATTTACCTGATACGTCAGTAATTTTATTATCTGCTTTTGATACGTCAGTGTATTTATTATCTGCTTTAGCTACGAATTCCGTGTACGATTTATCAAGCTTCTCGCCGAATTTAATGAACCTGCATGTATCAAATAAATAAATATTCCGTTTTGGTTCGACAAATGAGTCTACTCCAATTATTAAGGCTGCAAAAAGTACTCTGTGATCACTTAAACCGTCAATAATATTGATTTGTTTTATCAACTTATGACGGCTTACTCCTAAAAAAACTTTTATTTCGTCCCATAGACTTGTCAACAACTTGTCTAAGTGAGTAAATTGCTTGTGCGTTAAGTAAGATCACGCTAATTAATTTCCCTATTCTTTAAGTTCGGTTTGCAGTGTAATAATCCCAATTTAGAGATGGGAAGTTAATATTTACCCTAATAATTATTACACGTTAGCTATCTCTCAAAGTAAAAGGTAAAATTTGATAATCTAATTGGTAAATAATATCAATTTCGGAGTTTAGAGGTCTATAAAAATATCCAACATGTATACTCCTTTTGTTTCTGTGTTTAATTTTAGACTATACACCTTCTATTTCATTGCCGGTAATTTCTTGGGCGGTGCTGTGTAAATGCAATTTAAGTGATAGAAAAACTTCGCTACCAGTCCTCTCCGGTAGACCGCATCTGTATCTTAGCTTTTCCTTCAGTCTACAAAACTTCCTATATGCTGAAGGAAAAGCTTCACTGTAGCTTATATAACCTCTGTAATCCAACTCTCTGTTCCTATGACCGTGTTTGCGTCCTGAAATTTACGCTCGACCTTTTCGCGCTCTCGTTTTTAATACTACTGCAAACTTGATGTCACATTTTGTAGGCTGACTTTTGCTCGATTATTTTCCACGCTTACGTACTAGGTGGGTGAATTACACTGGAAGTGC
The DNA here is from genome assembly GCF_921293095.1 of Ischnura elegans. Lineage (NCBI taxonomy): Eukaryota > Metazoa > Arthropoda > Insecta > Odonata > Coenagrionidae > Ischnura > Ischnura elegans. Next base: position 126,000,331 of record NC_060247.1, read on the forward strand.
TTATCACAGTGATATAATCGCTTTCCCTGGAGTACGCGTTATAGAATTTTTGTTTTTTTTTCGGCATTACCGCTCCTAAGATAATTTGATGTTAAAATTTTCGTAATGCGGATTAACTCAGAGGCTACTTTTCGTTAAATAATTTCAGTCTCTAAAAAAATTCACTATTAACTTTTTATTGAGTAATCTGCATAGATTATGTTGATGTTCAGAATGTTTCTTTTAAAAGGTGAAAAAAGTATAGTGATATATTCGGAATCGCACCCTCCCAGAACTTTACCCCAACTGCCGCCCACAGTACAGACCTACTCGGATACAAAACCACGTATTGGTAAGAGATAAACGGTGAGTACAAATATGAATGTGAAGATAGGAAAAACCTCGCCGCGGAGCCCGCAGGAAAACATTCCGACGGCCCACTGTCTGCGGGAACGTGCGTTTCCTCAGTGCATTCCATCCGCTAATCTTAATTGTGATTGGGCTCGTGCTCCTGGAGTTTGACTCCAGCTTAGGTGGCTACATCACGTCCGCCTTCGTCCTCGTCGGCTCTTGGTGGCATACGAGTGAGGGATGCAGGTCGCTTTATGTGCCAACCTCACAAGTTTTCACCGACCCTGCCCCACCAGTTAAGTGGGACTCCTGGGAGTCTACATACTTTTGAAAACGATAGTACCTGGTGCGAAGGGTCTTCCCCATTCAGCGCGGAATGAATATAGTATAATCATGGTGCGGAAATTTCATGGGAAAAAGCGTCTTTTTCCGGTAATTTACTCCATAGAAAAAAAACGAGCTATCGACTGACGGACGGAATATGAATATTAATCGATTAAACGCCTTTGAAGTATCATCACCAAGGAAAAAAGCGAGACACCAAGTTTTTTATGTCTATACATGTCTGATTTCACCGGACCAAGGGTAGGAATAACAACAATTTTAAATAGTGCCTAAATATCTAAGACGGATATTCATAGTATAATCGCTGCTTAAATTATATTTGTTGAGGCTTAGTTGTATCGTAGAGTAAGTGTCTTCTTGCTCCATGATATACAGCCATAGAGTAAGAATATACTTAATCTATTGTATTCAGTGCTACAACCCGGAGGTAGGTTTGAAGAGTGAAGAGGTGATGGTGGAGCTCAGCTCAGACTAAGCTACTGGCTAGTGAAATTAACGCATACATTGATATCCCACGGTCAGCAGTCAAACAGCGGTTATTGGATTAGAGGATTCTCAACATGGTCTCTAGATGTATTCTACATTACCCACGCATTGAAATTGGTTTACGAGTCGACACCGGCCTCGCTGATAGTAGAGCGATCCACATTTCACGGAAAAATAAACTATGATTACGGGTGTTAACTGAAATGTATGTTCGCGACAGTGGCGTAGCCAGGGGGGTTTCCGGGGGGTCCGGACACCCCCCCGAAATATAAAAGCACAATTATATCCCTTCATAAGAGAAAACAAAATATTGAAAAATCATAAATATACCAAATATTTCTTTCACAAATGAAGTTTTTTCTATTATGAAAAGTGTTAAAATTAGTTTAAAACCCTATACTAGGTACCCTGTTTTTCGAAAATTTCCCCCCCTGCTTTTGGACCCCGCCTGAACGAAATTCCTAGCTACGCCACTGGTTAGTGATGATATAATATATGTAATTTATTACTTTATAATGCTATCCCTCACGATTGTGAAAAATGCACAGTAAGTATTGGGAATAAAAGAATCACTAGCGCCTCACCACCGTGCATGATTGAAAACCAATATCATTGCGCCCAAAGTGGTATCAAAAATCAAGTTTCAATGGGAGGGGCCCGTGTTTCCACTATTAAGTCCCCTTGAGACCAAAGTTCTCGCTAGACCATAGAAATCTCTCTTTAAAGCAATTAGAGATTGTAAAAACAGCATTTGATATGCTTGATTATGTCCGGCTCTAAATTTTCGACAAAAACTTAAAAAAAAAAGTAGAACAGAATATCGATACGCCGCATTCGGTTTTGTCATGAATTTTACAAAACAGTGCTTCGTGTAAACAAGCAACAAAATATTTCTCGTCAGTCTCATTAAGAACACAAATGACGTGACCGCCTGCTTATTTTTTCTTCCTTATGACCACATACTCAAGTGGAGGAAAATAAAATTACCAACCCGCTGAAACAAGAAATATCTTTATGTCCCCTCATCATCATCATTAAAAAAAATATGTTTGCGAGCAGGTAAATGCTAAAATGCAGAAATTTTACGGTAGAAAATACATTCACCGTACTGGACGCCCAGGTCAAGGTGGATGAACCCAGAAGAGTTTCTGCACATGGACCAACTTACAGATGACTACGTAAGCATTCACCTTCGAAAAAAATGCGTGAACGTGTGCATTACGTTTTTCAAATACTTTTATTCTAAATTTTCTTTTCGACACATTTGAAAATAATTTTAAGTATAGAACTTAACCAAGGGTATGAATTGAATGACTTGAATATAATAAATGTATTATAAAATATGCAAATAAACACGTGCATGTGGAAATGAAGCATATCAGATTGGCCAGGATGGCATCTGAACTCAATTTATTTTTAAAAAATGTGTAAAATAAACTGGTGATGAAGGATATTTTACGCAGCAGAAGGTATTTTACCACGTTTTATTATACTCGCTTTCTTGTTTGCCCTTCCGGGGAAAATCTAGCGACTCAAATTTCGACTACTTCCTGATTAACTAGAGCGCTGAAATTTTCAGGATGGCTCAGAACTGGATGACAATGCAATATTCTTACACTTTTACCACGATTGAATGGTACCTCGAATAATATTCTGAAGTAAGCATTAAATATGGAGTTCCAAAATGGCCACTTGAATCCAATGGGAGCACTGCAATCACAGTAGGTGAAATAAAGTATCTACTACTAAAGCGTAAAGTATCTATATTTTAGATTTATTCTCAACTTGACCTCTAGATGTTTTGATATCCTCCAAGCATTTTCATTGGTTTACTAAAGTCGCCACTGACGGGCGTTGCTGAAGGACATAGAGATCCGAATTTATCGAAAAAAATAAGCTATAATAAGGGATGTTGATCGAGATTTATATTCCTTACGATACATGAACGCATATGTATAGACGCGCAATGAAAATAAAACTATATCGTGGAAAGTTTACGGGAACACATGCCTTTTTCCGGTAATTGACAGCATCGAATGATCAAGCTATCGACTGACGGATGAGATGAGAAAATTAATCGATGCTAAACCTTTGAGGCATCCTCATCAAGAAGAAAAGACAGAAATCAAACTCGCGCTTATTTTACGAGTGTCTGATTTTAATAGACCAAAGGTAGGATTAACGACAAATCTAGCAGTACCAAGAATTAATAAATTATCAATACGATTGTAAATATTACGTTGAAAATTTTGGAAATAAATCGATCGCTCTCATCTCATTGCCGCCATGCGGCCATTTTGGAAAGCCGATCAAAATTCACTCAAAGCGGCAACAAAAATCTCCGTTCAACGGGACGGGCTGGTGCATTTTATATGTAGCCCCCTTGCATGCCATTTTTAAGCACCGCTCATGTACATTTCAACTATTTTTCACTCGGTCCTCAGAGCCAGTTTTCTTCCCTCTCCCCTCCATACTGCCGATAAAAATTCCTTTGAGCATTCCAGCTTCCCTTTGAACCTCAGTGCGAACTACCACTTGCTAAATATCAACCAACAGCTTCCTATCCTCACCATTTAAATACATTTCCTAGCTCTTCCTCCTTTCCGCTATCATACCTTCACCATTCCCCCTCGTATCTTCATCTCGAGCAATTCCAACTTGCTTCTCTCCATCTAGCTGAGCTTTTATTCCTTTGACCTCTCCCGGAGTACGGAACGCTGAACTCAAAAGCAACTTGTCCTTCCTTGTGTTTTCTCTACGCTGAGCTCAACTCATAAATTGTTTTATTCTCCCATTTTTTCATTCCTACGCAATTGGTTTCATAAAATCATTCTCTGAGTATTAGTAATTATTACATTGGCGGCGATACCAATTTACGTAACAGTATATTTAAAAAATAAAATAATATAAAAGAATAGCTTAACCAGTTATACTTCACCCGCTTACGCCTATTTAGCTGATTTAGTAGGAAAATTGCGACAAGTGGTCAAAAAATTTACTGTGTTTCCAACACAGTAGGGGCTCAGTTACATTAATCCAGTTCTTACCATGCACTTGTTTATGCTTCTTTCTAGTCAACTTGACAACATTGCAAGGTAATTAACAGTAAGGTAACATAGAACCATGCGATCCACCTGTAGGGTGTGTCGGCAGGAAATGATCAATCACCGGCATTCAGCATGCTAGAGGACCCCCGCATGCATACCAAATGGTCACAAATACATTACGTATAACATCGAAATATATTTCCATATTCATGCAAAGGAAAAACTAAAAACGACTACAACTAAATGCACAACTACACGAAAAATTCAACGAACAAGCCAACTCCGAAATGCAATCCGCTTTCGTCGCTTGTCTTATTCATTGAAAATCTAAAAATAAATTATATGAGCTGATCATGGTAATCCCTAAAATTGAATCCATGGAGGAATACAACAATGGAAAAATAAAAGCATGCAATGAGTCACCCCAGCGAGTGATGCAATTAATTTTATCAATAGAGACGCCGTTGCTATCCTTAATAGTACGAGGAAATAATAGCGTTTTAAATCTCTATTTTTTGCAGTTAATTCCCTTCATTTTCTTCTCAGGATCGCGTCAAAAATAATACGAGAGTTAACGAAGGATATATTTCACGTCGTCTGAGAAAAAGTCTTCCCAGAATTTACCAAAAAAATTTAGTCATTATTAAAACCAAGTGGAGTTTTTTTAAGAGCATTTCCTTCGTTCAATTGTATTAGGCTCAACTAAGTGGAAATTAATGCACGAAAATGAAAAGGAGACTTCGTTGATTTCCACAGATTTATTTCGTCCGTACGACATGTTTCGAACCATAGAGGTCATTATGAAGTACTTGATAATGACCTCTATGGTTCGAAACATGTCGTACGGACGAAATAAATCTGTGGAAATCAACGAAGTCTCCTTTTCATTTTCGAGCATTTCCTTTTTCATTTGTTAACAACCGGTGTCCTAACACATATTGCGGCTGTCACACACCTATTTGAGCGGCTTGTGGGGTAGTCTGTAGATGTAGCCTATTCTTTGCTCTACGCTTCTACATGCCTTCACGATTCACACAGAGAATCCGATATCCCTTAAAACTCTGCTGTGCATTCATGCACCATTGAACGACAGAGTGAACTTGATCGCTGCAGAGTGAACTTGCTCGGTTTGAATGGCAGCAAGACTAGTTGCGGCGGCCACGAACCTCACCTCGGAAAGGCTCGTACGTTGCCTTCGCGGTCGACCCTTCCTATATCAGTGGCGATGGAGAGAGGGGGTCGGAGGAGGCCTTGAGGCTTGCTCCGTAACTAGACAACCGAGACTGCATTCGAAGTGCACGACCTCTATAAGGTCAAAGCCAAAGCTGTGCGGTGAAAGAGTGACTAGCCGTTTTGAATTCACGAGAGCCATCAGCGCTAACTATGAAGGCACACAGTGTATCCATTTTATTTTACCGGGAGAGTTAGGATAATGCAATTAGGAGGCGAAATTGACCATTAAAAATTTAGATTCTGACGGATAAAAAGAAGTGTGGAAGTCGTACCACTGCTGCCGATCAAAATGTGGGAATGCGCATCGAATGCTGGAAAATAAAGAACGAATGCACAGCTACACGAAAAATTCATCGAACAAGCCAACTCCGAAATTCAATCCGCTTTAGTCGTCTTTTTCATTCAAAATCTAAAAAATTATATGAACTGATCATGGTTGGCGTTTCTTTCATTGTAGCGGCATGTTAATAGGTATGTTCGAAATCACGGAATAAAAGTTATCGTTTACAAATTTCACTCCTAGGGCCACTTACGCACTTATATTCTAGTTGAAATTTAGCCGCACCTACAATTTCCATCCTCTCTTTTTCCCGTTGCTTCCTGTTCTGTAGCTCCAACCTTCTCCAGATCAGATCAACATCTCTTTCTTGGTCTTCTCCTCAGTCTTCCTCCATCCGGGTTTTCTACTTACAATCTCCTTCATCTCAATTCCGTCTTCTTTTCTCAGCACAAGGAAAAGCCATCTCATTCTTTTGCCCCTAATTTCACAAATAATATCACTACTCCTGTAGAGTTCTCTGATTTCATTGTTGAACTTTCTTCTGTATCTCCATTGCTCATAAGTGAGTCCATATGACTCACGTAAAACCTTATTTTCGAATGCTATCAATTATTTCTTCTCTTTATTGTTTAGTACCCACGTCTCTCACCCATAGATCAGAATTGGACCGATTCTTTTTTGTTTTATATAAATTTTGTTTTATGGGATAGAGATTTTAAAGGGTACAGCCTACGGCATGCGTGTACGTATCTATTTCCTGAGATTAGTCTATTTTGGGTTTCGGTATTTCTGTATACAAATTTCATTTTGACAAAATGCAATGAAGCTTCATATTTTAATCCCCTGAGTGGCTAACTCTGACGCTATCTATGTATTCTCTAATTCTCTGCTACTTTGACGAAGGAATTTGTTAGAAAATTCTACTTTTTCTTTATATCTACGTTAAAGAGTTCCCATTAACCGCTGAGTTTATTGCCCTGGCTATATTTCCGATGTTTATTAAATCAGTAACGCAATATTGCTTGTACTTTCACGTACAACACATACTCATGCCAATAAAGGAAGTATTAATTCCAAATTTCAGGCTCATCTTGTCACAAGTTATCAATAAGATCATAGTATGTAATACGCGCATATTATGCTCGATTAACAATTAAATATTTATTGTACCTCATAAAGAGCGGTCGCTATTTGACATCGCTCATAGTGAGCCAATTTTGAGAGGTTTTCCCAAGGTGAAACAACGGCCTCAATGAAAACATATAAAAAATTCTCCAGCTTCCACATAAGTCCTGGATTCAAAATATAATTGCAGCCTTCGATCACGAAAATTTCTTTAAACGAAAATGAATGTGTTAGGATAGGGAATCCCACATCATAAGTGGCCATCACACCCGAATGCAATTACTTTTCCTCAAAACGATTTGTTCCCTTACGCTTTGCAAGTGATACGTAAGCGCTTGAGCGGCCTTCCAAGCAACTGGAACGCACATCTTCCATGTTTCAGTGCAACAATTAACAGTCACTCATGCAGCTAAGGGCACTTGGATTGCTTTTATACGCATCGACGGATAAAAGAGTGCATTTTCAAATACTTTTAAGCCGAGAATTAAAAAAATCAAACTAGTTAGATGCTAACAAGAAACAAACCCACAGTGAAAATTACTTTATACACCGTTACGCGAATGGAAATTAATTTAATACTCTACTAATTCTAATCTGGAGACAGAAAAAGATATAACCTTAGCGAAATAAATCGATGCGAATCAACTCCATTGCCGTACGAGCCACAGGAAAATAAATTTTTCCATTAAATAAGATCTAAATAGGAAATATTCGATAAATATTTGTTTTTTTTATCTTTCCCTTATTCTAAAACCTCATTGCCTTGAAACGATTGACGCGATCAAATGACACATAGAGCTCGAATTGTGAGAGCAATGTTGATTTCTTCCCACAAAGCCACGCCCGATGAGTCAATAGGTGAGATAAATGGAACGCCAAATGAGATGCAGTCCATTTGATTGAGTAATGCATAACACTTTGAAGGAATCAATTAGGAGCAACCTCATTCCACAATCGTTCCCTGCAATTAAACTTAACATGTTCTACTTGTACTGCTTATTAAAAGAAATATCCCCTGATACGACTTGCTTTCTTTGAAAGCTTCCACTAGGGATATGTGCACTGAATGTGACCCGGGGTATCTTTATTTTCCTGGTCATCCCACAACGAAGGTCCAAAATTCTTTCTTGGTCACTGCGTGTCGTCTCTGGAACATCCTCTCCATAATCATACAAAATTGTTCTTCTGCTGCTAGTTTTCAGATGAAATAGTACATAATATGTTACTTTCTGACCGCTAAATATTGTTTTTATTATTTTTCATATTGTAGTTATTGCTTGAAGTGGTTGGGTTTTTATATTTAATAACAGTATTGTAGTCCAGTTCTTCTATTGTTAACTTAAAAAAAAGTATGCAGATGAATTTTGCTAAATGATATCCTAAATACTTTTATTCAGCCTATTAATTGTAAAATTTGTATCAGTTTATATTTAATTTTTGTTGGCTCCGAATTGTTGTTTTTCCCATTTATTTTGCTAAAAAATTTTAGATTTGTTTTCGATTTTAAGAGGTAGTAAAGAACCTTCGGGTTGAATCGCGGAGTGAATTATGAGGAAATGAATATCAGTAGAACTAAATTGAGAAAAAAACTTAACATCGCATATAAAATCCTTGTATTATTCGTTTATCGCAAACAATGATAAAATACGGATGAATGTGAAATTGAAGAAGAATGCTATGAAAAAAATGTTGCAAATTGGCTTTATCAGAGTAAAAAAATTTATCGATAATTGAAATACGTTGCAAAATATCTGATATTATATAATACATAATGGTTTTTAAAAGATCCCGGCTATTTTTAAAGGTAAACAAATTCAAAATCTTGTAGGATGTTAAATCACTTAAGGTTTTATTAATAATAAGTATGTCTATATGGTACCTCAAATAATTAAAATGCTTTAAGTTGCGAAAGTTTACAATGAAAACTCTTCAAAAATTGAAAGATATTTTGAAAAAATTAGCACCTTGTACGACCAGTAAAGCTGATGAAATGATTTGTGTGAAAGTATAACGTGCATTTTAGTTCAAAATAACTGAGATAAACACATTAATATATTTTCCACCGAAATAAATTGAAGGGACACTTAAATAACTCGGTCCAGTTGCGTTCGAAGCGATATGTAGAAATCTAAATGAGAGTGAAATTTCTAATTCTGTTTAAAACATCGAAGGCGGCTTGCAGGGTACATTGAAGGTGCATGTATCTCAATTATTCATTCCGTCATGAACTCCGAGAGAAATTACATCTCCCATTCTGAGATCTCCCTTCAAAATATAAACTATATAGGGTGTTTCATGAAGAATCTGCGATAAATCAAAAGGAGGTATAGGGGAGAAAATTTTAAGCATTTTTTGCCCATAAACATTGGGTCGCGACTCCTTGGTTACTGCTGCGCAAACATTTTTTGGATGCACTTTATACCATGAAAAGTGATTTTTCTTGGGTATCCAGCCTATTTGATATTTTATTTAATTCTGTGAATTTTCAAGGACATTAAATATCTAAGGTTGGACGAAAATTTGCAATTATAATTGTCTGAAACAGTTTATCTTTGAACCAAGTAAACGAGAGCTTATAGGGAGTATCAACTATGCGATTGAACAATCTCACCCATTTTGGTATAAATTGTTCATCCAGAGTTTAAAATAATATATATCAGAAAGGCTAGATATCTAATAAAAACAGCTTTTCATGGTACAAAGTGTATTAAAAAGTGTTTGGTTGACATAGCTCGGTAACTAATGTGTAGAGACCCCATGTTTTAAGGACAAAGATACTTAAAACTGTCTCCCCTAACATCTCCTTCAGTATGACAGCTAACTCCTGAAACAACCTGAATAAGTAAAGGTAAAAGCTCCATACCCATTCCAATTTGCGCAATTACTTTGAAGGGATGCCCTTGGGTGAGTTCTGAGCCCGCACGTAAGGTGAGTGACGAAAATATTTGAATGGATAACCCTCATCCTGATCTCCACCTCTTTCGTGTCCAACTCAATTTTTTTTATTTTCCTTTCATCCTTTATCTGTTCAGCTCTGTTTTTATTTTCCTTTATCTCCGTAACCACATCCCCACACGTACAAAATTGAGTACTTATCCTTGATTGCCATCCGCGTAACAAAGCACTCGTGGGGCCATGAATCCGGAGTTTTTTTTACGAAAATTTATTTTGGATCGCCCGTAATTACGGGGAATCTGTAAGTACCTACGCATCTGCGTCCTTTTCGAGCGTGTCCTCTGACCGTGAAGAATTGCAGCGGAAGAGGGAAGGGAAAGTGCCGCTTGATGATAATGAAAGGAGAAAACTCGCCGCCGCCGCCGATAATTGCGCGGTCAGCATCAGCGGCAACGTGAGCTGCGAGATCGCATTGTCGTCGTCAGTTGTTACGTACGGCCGCGATGAACGACGCGCGGGTGGGAATGAACGTGATTTCGCTGAACACGCGCGAATCGGACGATGAGCGAATAGTTTCCGCGCTGCCGAGTCGCAGCAATCATTGTCAGGTTTTTTTTTAACACTCTCAAGGTGAGCTTAAATCGTAACCTGGATAAGCTGGGAATATCTATAGAAATTCCGACACTGAACATAAACACCATTTGGAATTACCAGGATTTTATGGTAAATATGTCTTATATAAATCCATATTATGGGTGCCATTTTTTTCAACTTAAGTATTCAAAATTTATGATTAATCGATAAAATAGCATATGCGTGAAGTTTTCTCGGGGTTTTTACCGGTTTAATTCGTTGGTCTGGTCCATCGTCATAAGGGTGAATGAATAATTCTGACAGAGCAAAAAACCCTGATATTTAACTATAAACAATTATTTGTAACAATAAATAATTATAAACGATGAGGTTACTTCTGGTCTAGGTAAATCGAATTCTACATCGAAAGGAGTTCTATAATTTTTCCCTTTAATAAAAATGGGATTCTACACAATGCTAAGTTTGTACCGCGTGTCTGGACTTAAAGTATTTTTATTAAGCCTGATCTCAATTGCCTTCTGGACAAGCCTGTCCTAAAAGTTGTTGGAAAGACAGATTAATTTGGCACTATCCCATTGTATCTTGTGGTCCCCATTAATTCTATTCCTCCTTTTCATCAAATCTACATATATCTTTCCAGTCGATCAGGAAGTCACCCGATTGTGGTTATTGTTTATTATTGCATCTCAGTGCATTTTGTTCAGTCAAAATTATTCATTCGCCCTGATGATGATGGAAAAGTTGAACGTTGAAGATGAATAACTAATTAATCTGAAGGAAACCCCGAGAAGACTTCACGCAAATCAATCGCCGGGAAAGAATTGCATCATATTTTTTATCAAATATACAGCTCGAATTAATTACGGGTTCGTCTTTGAAAATATCGAATAATTTTATTCCACAGGACTTAAATTGATAGCACGACCATTCAATAGTGATTTAAATGACAAAAGAGAAAAGGAGATTTGAATGACTGTTTTTCTCTGGGAAAGGAATAAGAAACTTTTTCCTCTCTACATGCACGTTCTAACTGACAACGCCGGCTGATAAGGAATACCCAGTATTCTCTTCGCTCATAATTTACAAATTATTAATGACTATGATAACCGAGCACACCCTTTCTCTCGCCCTATATGGTTTAAAATTTACGTAATGATTTTGAAATTTATAGCGTACTTATAATATAGAAAGAAGAACTTCATCAAAACATAATGAATTTTCCTGTGTCTCGCAGGAAAGTATTTCATATCCGGGAAAATACTGTTATAAAGTTTTATAAATTAAAAGAGATCAAATATTGACAGGGATTTAATTAATTTACTTAGAAAATGTCTGAATCGTAGTATACTTTGAGAAGAAAGAAAATGTTGACATGAGGTTTGTTTCATGTACCCTGAATTTTTCACGATAGTAGCGTAGGTTTTAACAAGAAATTCGTCACGAAAAATACCGAGAGAGAGAGAGAGAGTAAGGCGTCTCCATGGAGTCACGATTATACATTCTCTTAACCATTACCCAGTTAATTATCAAGCAATCTCGACAGAGACTAGCCAAAAATAAAAGAAAAATTTTATGAGCATAAAATAATAATTAGCTTTACATGGTTATTCAAGTCTCGCTCTTAATTTTTAATGATATTTGTAAACACTTTAGTAACATTGATAAGATGCAAATGCTTTAATCGAAGGGAGTGATTGTCAGATTTTTTTCTTCAGTAAAAAAATATATGAATCGAATATTTTTTTCGGTTATTAAAAATTTGATACTCCTGGAAAATGTTGATAGAGAATTAGAAGCACTCTAAACATTGGATTTACACTTTCCGCTTAATCGCAATACACATATCGCATTTCTACAGTGAGTGGATAATCAAAACGAATAAAAGCTAAAAGAGATTACAGTGGAAATGAAATGAAAGCTCTTTTATAGGATGCGGTAGGAAAGGTGAAAAACCACGTAAGCATTCCCTGGTAAGCGATACTTCAAAGATAAAGGATTCTTGGAAAAATAATGAAGGCTTAGAACTTTCAGCAGCTGGCGATAATTACACGTATGAGAATCCTTATGTAATAGACCTTTATGCAATCACAACAATGACAATGTACTTACGATACATATATATTGTCCTACTTGACCGCAAATATTTATGACACTCCATCTAAGCTCTCGGACAATGAATATGCAGTATCACTCTATAAATTACGTAACGCACAAGATTCTCAATAAATGGATGCATCCTGTTACATAAAAACTCTAAAATTGAGTATTCAAGAGGAGGCTATTTGCATATTTCTCTCAACTAAACCACAATATTCTTTCAACTTCGACAATAACTTTCAACAACAATTACTGATGCCTTTATTTCTATTCAGTTTTTTTCTGCACATGAAAGGTTGCAACGATAAATTACACCTCCGGTTACCAGTTATGTAGCCTTCAGATCCTGTTTACTGATCTGGCGCTAACTTTAGTCACTAAAATCTCTATACCTAGATGGAAATGTCGGAAATATTGTTAAAAAGATTATTATGTGAGTGAAGAGTGAAATTTTATTTTCTCCGTCAGTTATAGAAGAAAACATTCGTAACCACTGTGATTAAAATCCATTTGGTCAGTTATAGTAGCAGCTACACTGATACCCAAATGCCGTAATATAGCTCTCTAATATTTCTATTGGGATGAAATAACACCATTTATCTCGTTATTATCGCCCGAAAATACTACAAAGAATTCCGCAACAATTTGAATGGTATAAATGCAAAAGAACTAACAACTACTACATTACAATAAATGGTAACATTGAAGCTTCCTAAATAATGTATAGGATGCAACAGGGCATGATAAGGAAGACTCGTACCATGTCCTAATACGCACGTGAAACATATTAGTTGCATTCAATGAGGCAACTTTAGGGAGATGAAAATCAACTAGACCGAAGAAAAAATCATCATAGGCCTGCAAACGCCTGACAACAACACAAGATACGAACTGATCGGCAGAAATACCAAATTTCGTGGTAAGATTCCCAGTCTAATGGAAGTTCACGTGGAAGATCCAAAATAAACACTTGCTTTCTTGTTTATATTTCATTTTTTAACACTAAATAAGTGGTAAGTAAAATAAGTCTGCCCTTACCACAACCAAATTTGACTTTGTGTAAAAGATGTTTTATGAACGTAGGACCAAAGGTTTTTAATTTGTTACCTCGGTCATGCTTTATTTCAAAGTCTTTGAAAAAGTTTTGTAAAATACACATTCTTGGCTTCTCACTAAAGAAAGTGTAGAACGAATGTTGTCATAAAATATTGATGTAAATGAATTATAAATGCTACTTCAGTCGTTTTTTTCATGTGCGCACTTAAGCTTTGTTAGTATAGATTATCAAGGTAACACAAAATGAGCTACACTATATGAAAAGCATAATGTATCATTATTTTGGATGGTAGCCACAAACAGGTTATCCTTCGCGAGTATTCCTAAAATTACTCAATTTTCCTTTTGTCATGTAATTTGTGTGTGGAGTAATAAAATAAATATTATTATCACTACTAATCCTCAACTCGAAAGGAGTTGTTTTCGAAAACAAATCGTGAGCCTACATAATGAAATAAAACGAGGTGACAACGGGGTACAGTCCTCGCCTGCCTAATATAAAGTCGCGCTTTCGAGTCCCGCTCTGAGTACTTTATCCCAAATTGGGGCATCGATGTTTGTGGTCGTTCATTGTCATTTTTTGTAGGCACCGTTAAAGGCCAAGGAGTACTGTTTTCGGGTGGTGAATGTAAACAAAAATAATAAGTAAATAAAATGAACAAAATTGGTTGGCCTAGTAGGCAAAATATAGAGCACTCACGTAGTCCGCTTGCCTGGCCTCCTCGATGTAGTGAGTGGTCACGATAATCGTTCGGTTCGCCTTGCTCGTGAGCTGCAGCAGGTAATCCCATATCCTGGAAATAAGAAAAAATGATTATGTTATAAGAACTTCTATAACGTTTCAGTAATCACCCTAACTCATCTTGCCATTTCCATTCCGAACTGGAAAATTAATTTTAAAGAAGATGCACGTTTACAATGAGTTGTCTATCAGCTTTTTCAGCATAGAGTAGGCAAATCGATGTCTGTTTCAGCCTTTTAAAAAATAATTTAAAGCATAGAAATCAATAATACTATCTGGAATAATTGCATGCATGTTATATTTAAAAAATATTTTTAATACTTACAATCCGGTACAAAATAACTTAATCTGCGTGTGATTAAATTAACTTAATGTCTTTTGTGCTATGAAATTTTTCAGCGGCATATTAAATAGACTACAGTGCGACCATGATACAATAAATCGAAAAAATTATGGAGGAGGTATTATCGGTACAATATGTGTGTTGCAAAATATGCAGATCATTTTACCATTGCTATAGTAATTTAGAATTAAAATTACTAAGTAATAAAAATGGGCAGTTTAATTATTAGTTATATGCGGTTAAGAAAGTATATGAGTAGTTTTATAAAGATGTATTTAAGTGAAAATCCTTCTCCGAATGACTGAAAGCCAGGGGACCTATGCTTAAACATGTAATTTCTTTCACCAGCCCAGATAATAGATTTTTTGGCTTTGTTGGCCCACTTAAATCGCTGTTTTTCGCCAGAACAAACTATTACTTCCTAAAACCCATTGTGCTCTGGGGATATTATTAGTGTCCCAAGAGGCCCTATTTTAGGTTGAGTTGCTGTGGAGACGAATAACCTCTGCGTTCCCGCAGCTGAAGATGAAACGTACAAGCAAATCAAACTATCGTTTAGTAATTTGGAATTGTCCAGTCACTTATTTCGCGTATCGCGAAATGCATGATAACTTCAGGAGTTTCGCCAACAACTTCCATTTTACGAAAATCTACTCGTTAGCATTAAGTTAATATTCTGTCACTTTAATGGAAGTTTTTAAGAACAGGTACGGCTTTTTTTTCCTTCCGCCACCATGAGGCCACGGATGCCGAGAATTTCTCAAGGATAAATTACGCTGGTCACATTTTTATAGAACTTGTTCGTCCATTCCAGTTAATATAACCAGTTTTCATAGAATTTCCTCTTAGAAAGGATTATATTCTCGGAAATATCGGAATGAATATAAAATAATGACACTTATTTAAAAGCCATTACGATTCCTCCACTGTACAAATGCTCAACTATCGCCCACCGAATCAAATCCGCTCATCTAGAAACCCTAGTATTTTTATTTCTTCCGATGAGAAAGTCCACCTCGAATTCTCATAAAATCAACTTCGTTCACTGACTCAGTTATTCAATCCGAATGATTCGTTTCGATGGGCAAGGGTAGAGCTCACCCAGACCTAAGCACAGGCGTGTAAACTTCACACATTCAAGAGTGATTCTGTTGATATTTTTAATTTCAGTTGTGTTTTGTGTTTACGTCTTCATCGCTGTTACTTTGTCTTCGTTCGTTGGCGATCAAACATTTTTTTTGCGTACTTAGCAACAATACTTTCTGATATGGTTTTCTTTAAATGAAGTGTTAATTGATTTCAGTTGAAGTCTTATAATTTACACTTACAATCAGTGCCTTCCAGCGGGAACATAAGTGCACGTCAAAAAATTACAAATTCAAGGCCAATTCCTTTCCCTTGGCTGACTCACACATCGAGGATTTTTTTGAGAGTGGCTAAGGGTTTGACCCGAGAATCGAACACGAAACCCTTCAGCAAGTACCCATACCTTACCCTCTGGGCAACCACGCTCCCAAAAAAACAAGGGAATAGATATTTTTATCTCCCCGAAATAGAGACATTTTGGAGTTATCCAAGTTTCGAGGAGTTATGAAGACGCATCAATCACTCCAAACCGGTCGTCTTTTGTCTTATTTTGTGACGCATTATGGGGCGCCCATTAATTAAGTGAGGCGTTTAGGGGGGAGAGTCGATTCTCACCCAATCTCACGTAGGAGAGAGGAGGTGTCACCTGGCAAGTGTCACGTGATTACTTTTCCGCAAGAAACAGTGTAATATTACGAGAACACTCGGTCGAATTGAGCAAAACGCGTTTCCCTATTAATGTATGACTAAATTCTACACCATACGATTCTACAAATTATTTTATTTTTAACAAATCCAACGATATGTGACATATATTAACGTATTTACACTGAAAGTACGCATTTTGAATAATCTCACGTGAGATTAAAAGGGAAGGCAAAGGTCAATCCAAATCTCATTTTAAGGGTGAGGAGGGTGGTCCAAAAATCGCCAAAATCCCCTCACGTAATTATTGGAGGTCCCTATATTTGTTTAAATTTCACGCTATCATCTATAATTAATCAAGCAAAAAAGAAGAATCCGTATTCACCATTCATCTGTATTTCAAACATAAAACTTTTACCTCCGAGAACATGTTGGGAAAGAATTTTCTTATCTAAGATAAAGGCATGCGTGGAGAATTCTCTACGTTGTACTATACTCTGAAAATTTCAAGATGATACTGCCATGAATAAAAATAAAATAAAACGAGATTTAAAAAACATCCTTTCCCCAAAAAAAAACTGGGTAAAAAATAATCTTTTCATCAATCGGAGAAGAAAATGTGGGGGCTGAGTAGGTTTATTAGAAATTAGTGTAGAAGAGTGACTGAGTAAGGATTTATACACAATACTATACTATTCTTCCATATAAAAATGCAGTAAATTAATGGGAGCACAATGGAACTTAATTTCTAATTTATGATTATTGAATATTTCATTTTCATCACTAGCAAGCAAGTTTGCAAAATTTTAAGCCGATCCGACAATGGGAAGAGGGTTAAGAATCAATTGAGGGGGTGAGAAGTCAAGGCGTACAAAGGATTTTCTTTCTAAATAGAGTATGGTTGATAAAAGAATGTCTCCAATCAGGCTCTTAATGCCTGTATACACGGTACTTTAACCCGTACGAGTTAATGGCTGATTGTGTGAATTATTTTTGCATTCCGGAACGGAACATGCATGAATGCATGAACCAAATTATAGCAGGTACCATTTTCTGTTGATTCATTCGCAAAAATTGGGTGGCTACACGATGCATTTTCGTATTCATTCACGCGTTCATACATTTAGATACTAACTCGCATGGGTTAATGTTCCGTGTAAACAGGCCTTTACTCATCGTTATCAAACTGATATGTCCCTTCGACATTAAAAAACCGGATTTTGACATGAGTCGAGTCGGTGTAATGGAATACGATTCTTTCCCATTGTTCAAATGCTTGTTTTTCAACCTAAAAAATCCTTTAAAAATGTATTTTAATCGGCAAAATATGACGCATTTTCGAGTAAATTAAATCATGAGTGTAAGAGCTAGACATTAACCAAAGATGAAGTTTTTAAGAAAAATGAGAAACAAATAATGCCTTCTGGTCTAATACCATCTTGAAAATGATTTAAATGATTCTGACACTCAGAAAGTAGTAAGAAATTTTTCAACTATGCCTACTGTACATATTTGGAACTAATTCGTGAAAATAGCAACGTTTATCAATAAAGTGGTGAAGTCTTAAATGTTGGCGGGAATCACACTTTTGCAAGAATGGGCTACTACCTGATTCTTACAGTCAGGTTTTCTGGCTTTATCGGTGGATTTAAAAGGAAATTTTTTGTGTAATTACACAAATTAAGGATATACAGAGAGAACATAATGAGAAAACTACACCATAATAAGCTTGTAACGAAGATTTTGATTTGCTATCGTCTTGAGCATAATTTATATGTGCGCCAAATTAGAAATGACTCAAACTTCATAACCACAGATTAAGTAAATAAACTCACTTGCCAGGAAGAATATAGTTCTCTGTGGTTAAGCCGGGTTATTTTTTAACCGGGGAGTTCTCAGTAAGGACAAATTGGAGATCATGTTCCCTTAAGTAACCGTTATAAGCTATCATTCCGTTCATAAATCAGGTTATCAAGTTAGATAACGTCTTCAACTATCGGAAATGAATCCATTTAGGGGGCATCTATTAATTACGTGAGGCGTTCAGAGGGGGGGGTCAAGCAGATTCTCACCCAATCTCACGCGGGGGATAGAGGTGTCAAGTATCACGCAATTTATTTCCGCAAGAAACAGCTTCTGCAGGTTCAACTTTCTGATGAGCATACTAAATGAAAAACATTACACATTTTGAGTAGAGTTTTTTTTCCTGGGCCACCTCTAACTTGCTTCGGACACCACTCAAGTACAGAGTATATGACCCCGCGACCTCTCGATCAGCATCCAAGGGCTCGACCCACAAGGCTACTACCCTTCCCCCACTCATGCATGATGTAGGTGTAAATAGCACTCACCCTTGTCGAAGAAGCGGGTCCACTCCCACCGTGGGTTCGTCCAGCACTATGAGTTCTGGGTCGTGAAGAAGGGCAGCACCCAAGGACACTCGCCTCTGCTGGCCAGTGCTGCGAACAACGGGTGTGAAAGAAAAATGCGTATTAATCTCATTTTAAATGACGCACTTCCCTAGCAATTATGTGTTTTAATTCCACAAGGCATAAATACTTGTATTCTCAACCAATAGCATGAGAAAAAGGTAGGGCTAATTTAAAGCAGTGGTTCCAAACTAGTAAACTAAAAGTTACTGGCGATTTTCCACAAATATTTCAATTTTCCTTCGCGACCTTGAAATAATAGTACTTGTAGAAAATTGCCAGTAACGTTTTATTCGCTAAAATGTTAGAATTCTACCAGATTAAGCCTGAAACTACTCTCTCTATCGATATTCAACTAGTTGTAGTCTGCGGGCAGTTCAGTCGTAAATTAATAATTAACCATCCGAACACTCAACCTCACTCGCTAAGGATTTTCATATACTTCAAAACCTGCCATGAGAACAGTGATGAAATCCACCTTAAATGTCACTGGTGAAAATTCCTCAGGACCGGGAATGGAACCACGGTCTGTGGCTTTCCAGGCTACTACGTAGACCACTCCGCAATATAGGCTCTTTGCATAAAAATTGCTAGACGTTTTGAATTGTTTAATATCAAGGTACATCGAGAGAGTGGTGGTCTCAGCAGTGACGCTGAATTTCAAAGGTCCGCGGTAGAGTCCGCTGGTCCATGGCATTTTACCCCATAGCAAGTAATACCTCAGAGAATTAAAAATCAAGAGAAAAGGTGATTAAGTAAAATATTTTCATAAAAAGTTAAAAACTGTTGAACCCTCATAGTTGCCCCAATGATTTCAAGATACCCAGTAACTGGAAACATTTTTATTCGTCCCGGTAACCATTGCCGAGCCTGTCACGGACCACCACTGGGAGTATCTAATTCATCTGTCCTCCTCCAATTGCATAGTAAATTTAAAATATGTTTCCCATCGTTTATTTGAAAATTTAACTGTGTAATTTTCCACCCAATAAAGCTGATACTAATTCTGAGAGGTTTAACATTGTTTAGCGCAAGATGACTCGTATTCCACTGTTGCTAAATGTAATGGTAGGATAACTGGAAAATCTAATATTACCCAGCGTTTACTACTTTCATCAAATACGTTTTATTCCTGCTGCACGCTCATGGAATAATAAAATGGCTATTAATAACACTGTAAATGGCGGCGAACGAAACCAATTTGTCAGTCCGCGACCTTCATGTTACGAAGCAAACCACGGAAGATACAAGAATGGCATCGTAGATGGGTGGTATTTCTCCTCCGTCACGCTAGGTAACTAGGGAACTAGAGAAGCATTATGAACAGTGGACATAGATTGGAGTCTAAAATACTTAATGACTTGCCTGGCCACACTTCCGAAAAACTTCCGCGTGTGTGCTCAAGTGGCACTTCATATGACTTATATCTCCGTAAGCATATAATCTAAAAACAACTATTAAGCCAGAACAAGGAGAGTATTCAGAAGAACAGTGAAACAAAGCATGATATAAGCACTATGCTTGACAGCAAAATGGAATTGAAAATCATGCATGTTTATTGTTATTGCTGCAATTAAGCTAAAAGGTTTTCTATACCGTGCGCCAATTTTTTCAAGAACGCATGAAGCTAACATAAAAATATCGTATTTTTTACTAAAATTTTAAGCTACGCGGGTAAGTAATTCTTCTCAGATATAATATCAGATGAGAAATTTTATCGTTATTAAGAGAAGAATGGCGTCATAAAGTAAAGCACTTATTAAGTGCAGAAGAGACGTTCGATGGAAAACTCACCTGAGGAATCTGATTTGTGTGGAGTGAGGGGGAAGCTTGAGGACTTCGTCCAATATGGCCATCTTCTCGTCCAGTTCGCGGGCAGACATGCCGTAAAGCCAGGAGAAGTAGAGGAACGTCTCGCGGATAGTGAAGAACTCCGTCAAGGCAAGCTCCTGCCGAGAGAACAAAATGATTCAACGTAAAAGCGCTGCACTGCGTAAATTTACAGTATCCCTTACAATCTATTTAATATTACTTGCAATATGCTTAATAAATAATGTCCATTAATAATAAAGTGATTAGCAGTAAACGAAGCCAATACAGGTGCGTATATCATTCCATGACCTTCATGTTACCTAGCAAACCATGGATATGGTGGCTGGGTCTATTTTTCCTACGACAACCTTGCTCACAAGGCAACCTTATAACCAAAAATTGAATGTAAATGTGGAATATTCTTAATTGTAGAATATTCATCCATTTCTTAGGACCAGCATACCTGTTGTACAGAGCAATTTCTCTTACTTTAAGTCCAATGTAATCGTTTGTATTTTGTTTATTTATTTTTGTTATTCCGTTGTGTTTATTTTTTTTCTTAACGTATTGTTGAAGTTATTGCGTGATATCTTCCTTTAAGAAGGACTTTCTCCATCTTTTTTCTGATAAAGTATTATTAAAATTGATCAACTTGAATATCCTGTCGTCTGAATAATCCTAAGAAAATCAATAATAACTTTTTTTCGCTAATTGAAGACCGCGCCGCGCTAGTGACGGCGCGAGATTCTTTCATCCCAATCCTTCCTTCCCTACTCCTGCCACGGAGGCGTCCTCGGGCTCCTATCGCGGTGGCTCTTCCCTTCCCTTTTTTCCTTCATCTGTCCTTCCCCACCTGAGGAGTGCGGGCGGAAAAGTCTCGGACTTCGTTCCCGGCCCTCAGGAGTGTAACCCCGCGAGCCCGCCCTGGGTAATCGATTCCAATCATACCTAACAATATACCGCAAATTATATGAGCAACGCGAGTTATAAATATTTGTCGGGTTGACTTATACTAGTATAGAAGAGGGGATAAAAATCACCATTCCCTAAACATGGAGACTGTTTCTTTAATGGAAAGAGGCTTGGAAGTTGACAGCAGCAGAGAGGTCAGGAGTGGGAACTTTCGAAATGTGGTGCTGCCGAATCATGTTGCAGTTAAACTGAATCGAGTAAATAATGAGTAAGTGCTAGGAAGAGTGAGAGAAAAGACAAGTCTTATAAAAACTTTAAGGAGAATATAAGACAACCCAGTTGGCCACATTATGAGGCACGACGACCTGGTGAAAACAATCGCAGAAGGACGTGTGGAAGGGAAGAAGGGCAAGGGCCGGCCCCGAATGAGTTAAATAGGACAGGTTATAAAGGATGTATAAGAGAAGACATGTGTCATTTTGGAAAGGCTAGAGAACAGGAGAGCGAAATGCAGAGCTGCGTCAAACCAATCTTAGGATTGTTGGCACGTGTCAATCCATTTCAAATCACCCAGGCAATGTTGTTCAACATTTTTAACTGCCCTGATTTTTTATCATTGGTTCCCAACAAGTAGACAATCACAAAACACCAATTGAAAAAAATTTACAGGCCATACTTTTTTAAGGTAGCCATTTTTCATACTCCAGGAGTAATAATCTTTCGATTTAGGCAATAAAAAATAATAGGAAACCACCCTATTATGCTGGAACCCGCTGGAGACGAGGAGATCACATGCTGTGCTTAGATTACTTGAGAAATTACTGAGAGTGTTGATACCTTTCAGAGCGATAAGGGGAACATAATAATAAAACCTCACCATATATCCAGGTCTGACAGAAACACTAAATTTAGAGGTTAGTGAAGGAATTCGTTTTTCCTCCGAACAATATTTGACTTCAATGATGCCACGTGGGACTCTGCACTTGCTTATTTATTGTTTAAATAGTCATTTCTATATGGAATTTTATTGCATGAAATACGCTTTATTCTGAAATCGTGAATTAGAAAGGAAGTGTTTTCCAAATGGAGTCGCATATGCGTAGTATTAATATGTTATTGACACAGCAATCCAGGTAAATTCCAACGAAGATTTGAAGGACGAAGTATAGGGAAAAACTGCGTGTATTATAAAGGATTGATAGCATGCTAATTGATATAAAATAAGGATTGTTAGATAAAAGAGTTAAACTGCAATCAAGCCGACATTGACACGAAGGTAGTTCGCTCGGGATTGAAAGGAAAATGGAATCATGATTACTTTCCAATGAATCAATGAATAATAATTCAGACAGTATTGTCCCTCGTATAAATTAAACTTTAGAGCAGGCGCTGTCAATTAATTTAGTCGTTAAAAAAACTGCAGCAAATAAATTTCCAAAAATGAAATGGGTGAATTCTTCCTACTTTCTTGAGACAGAATGTTTTTCATTTATTGTCCAAGAACAAACTTTATAGTTAAACTGTAATATAAAACTGATATGGAAGATCTGACGGCGTGAAAATAACTTCCTTTAAAAGAATCATAAGACCATTATATGGGTATGGTAAAAATATTGCAACCAGAACAGCCAACAGTAACAACGACATCCCAAATTTAGCTCGGAGCTAAAGAAAATCAAGAGGACAGGTATTCTGTTGATGTCACTTATATGTAAGTAAAACATATGAAAGAGGGCTCTAAAATAAGAAAAATTGATATTTAAAGTGCCACAATAAGAATGATTCGACTATTAAGTAATAATTCCCAAGAGTTTTTTAACAGCTATCATTTCAATTAGAGCTTCAACCATAATTTCTCCCGCTGCAATTAAACACTGGGAAAACAAACATATTAAATCAAGCAACGTATGTGGCAATCTATACCAATATGGGCGGAAAAGATAAATTCCTCAAATGTATTTCCTCCAGAAGGAGAGGAAAGGAGAAGCAAATAAAAAAACTTCTAAACGTGGTCCATTGAACCAATCCGAAACTATCACTGCCGGCATTGTTCGAGCTCAGGAACAGAAAAAAATCACTACATTATTTATTCTAATTAAGCGTGAAAATCTTCAATGTGTGATGAATTTCTTTTTCCATTTAGTATTCAACGAATATAAATTGTCGTTAACCTTGGGGAATTCACCAAGCTCTCAGCGAAAAAGGTAAAATGAATAAAAATCTCTCGACGCCTAACAACCATTACTTACAGATAACGTCTTAATCACCAATTTATGATGCCTGCCTAGTCTTTTAAGGCATGGAGCGAAACGAAACATATGGTTGCCTTCTCATTTGTTACGAAATTCATCACGAGGATAATAGGACAAGAAGTTCTAATAATTGAATCCAATGATGCAGAAAATTAATCGTCTCGCCTTCCTCATCCGGAAAATTATCAAGCACGAGTCTCTCCTTGGCTGTAAGCCTTCAGATTTTACTCGGAAGGTGTTTTTGAGAAGTTAAATGGGCAGAGAACTAAAAAAGGAATCAAAATATGCATTTCAAAAATACAATTAGCCTAAGAAGAATCAATTACCGATGGAAGTATCCACTTTGATTCAGAGCTCTAAAATCGTTGACGGAAAAATATTCTGAAACAGAAATGCGGCCATCTTACTAACAACTGCGATGCAAAATCTCCTCACTAATTAGGATGAATTAAAAAAAATTATACTTCCAACCAATCCAAAATTATTACTGCCAGTCATCCTTATTGCACAATGGCTGTTAATTAAACTAGGCTCTCTATTCTGAAAAAGTGGGAAAAGCTTCGTTACCTTCGACAAATTTTAATCTTAACAAAAATAATCGTTTGAAGGTGAGTGTAGCGTTTCAATAAAACACCGGAGGCATAGCTGCATTTTCTAGAACATTCTTCTCATGAATATAAAATATAGTATGCTGAAAACTTCCCAAAAGATTTGCATATTATAAGATTCTTATCTTTTCAGAGAAGGTGTTATGTAAGAGTTAAAAAAAAAAGGGTAGTGAAGAGTCTCGAGTGACCTGTGCGGAAACGTGGAAACCAAGGAAGGGAGACGAGAAAAGACAGGAGGAGAGGCAGCTTCCAAATGAGATATGGAAGAGACAGAAGGTGTGGATGGAGCGAGTGCTGAGCGGGGAGGGAATGTTGAAAACAGTGTTAGAGAGTAGAATGTTGGGTAAACGAGTGAGAGAAAGAAAGAGAACAGGATTTTTAAATTGAATGAAAGAGAGTGGGCCTCACTGTGAATTTAATTGTCATCTCCATGAAAAGAGGAAGATTGCAATAATATTTCGTAAACACTCCATAGAAACCTACCTTAATCGGTTGAATACTTTAATAATAAATGTGTAAAAAGAAGAAATTCCCGTAAAGAAAAGCAATGTTAAATATTATCGACACTCAGCCAGCTTCTTACCAGATTATGGATGGAGCGAATCCTGAGCGGGGTTATGACATTAAAAACAGTGTTAAAGGGTAGAATGTTGGGTAAACGAGGGAGAGGAAGAAAGAAATATTCTCCTCCCCAAAGGGGGTTCCTTACGTTTACCGAAATGACAAAAAAATTAATAGTCAACGGGTTGTCACGTAAATTATAATCGGAATTAAATGGCAGATTTTTGTTAACACGACCTTAGAAAAAATATATCACTTCCTTAAGACTCTTTTAAGACTTTAATAAGTCTCCAGTACCTACGGTCAGAAGAGTCGATCATGAGGATTGACCGGAGAGCCAAAGTACATGAAATGATGAAATCAGAATTCTGCATCATCCACGTCCTTATGTCCCTCGTATTTTAAATACCCTCCTTCTTTATAGATTCCTGCATTGATCATACTCTTGACTTTCTATCTACACCACCAACTTCTTTCCGCACAATAAGAGACTCGTTTTTAGATGTTTTTTTGTAGCAATCTCATTACAGCCATTATTGGAACCACTTGTTTATTCCAAACCTAAATAAAAAAAATTTTCACCTCGATTTTGTAGATTATTTCGACAGAGAGACAATAAAAGTTATATACTATCTTAAATCTCTCATTAGACTTCTGAGCGAGGATAGTCACTCACGGCCCTTGAAGGAATGATAAACTGATGAATTCGTCAACCGCCTGCCTGCTGCTACGCCGATCAATGAGCGCACTTACTTCCTTCAAATGGACACGGAAGTTCGTGCTCTCGGTCATGATCCATGTGAACGTGATTTTATCCACACAACCAGTTTCTATAAATACCTTGAACGATTCAAGTAGAATTGTAAATGTGCTACCATGAATAGAAAAGTATGAATCAAGATCTATTCATCGATCGCAACAACTAAAAATGTAATTCGGAAAATAAAGTGCATTTCGATTAGAAGAATGCCGTAGGTAGCTAGCGAATCTCACGTGTAACCATCAACAGTATACGCAAAGTAGTACATACAAACGTAATTAGCTAAAGCTGTTTGAACTTAGTGAGAAAATTGAACTGATAAAGTGAAGAGCGCTGCCATTACCATAGCATTTTTTTGCTATATAACATTATCAACAGCATTGAAGTTCATGTTCATTGGAGAGAAAACACATTGCTTTCATCAGAACACAATTATTTCGATGGTTTTTAAAATTAAGTATCTTCAAATATTTTGCTTTCAGCATCCATTTTACTCTATTTTTTTTATCTCAAGCACTTGACCATATTTATTTTGGAGGCGTCCTTCATTGTTCAAAAATGCTTGGTTGACATTTCCAATGATTAACCAACGTAGCACAATGTTAGCTAAGATTTGATATTAATGCACAGCCACCCACACAAATAATTCAAGTGCGAACCGTAACTCATAAAAGAGCCTGTAATTTTGGAACTTAAGTAAGAATGATTTAAGTAAATCGACAACGGTAAAAAAAAATTCCACGGGAAAAAATCATTTACCTCGACCGGAATTCGAACCCATCCTCGGAATTTTCACCGGGTAAACTAAGGTACCAGAACTTTTTTCCAAATTTTGGATTTTTTCAATGTGAAAAAGAAGTCAGAGTAGCTTTATTGGCAGAGAACCTGGAGCTAATTCTGGGTTTAAGTCCCAATCAAGTAAAATGATCTTTTATGCTTTACCCTCATCTTCCACATCTTTGTTCATTTTACTTTTCGGTAGTTTTTTTTTAGGTTCATATTCACTAGTGAAAATTGTCTTAGGCAGACGTTAATCTTTATTTTTTCAAGCTATATCAGGGCGTAGGCAAATATAAACACAAATTCTAGTGTGCCTATTCACTGACGAAGCTTAAATAAATGAAGCGAAACGTAGACCCAGCCCAAAACTTGTTAATAATGACTAATCATCATTATCATAAGTCAACAATCCTCGGATTGGTTTGACGCAGCTCTCGGTTCTTCTCTCCTATCCGCTAGCTTTTTCATAGCAACGTATTTCTTCTTTTTTACATCCTTTTTAACCTGCCATACGTAACTCATTCGGGGTCGTTTCTCGCCCTTCTTCCCTTCCACTTGTCCTACAATTGTTTTCCTCAGGCAATTTTGACCAAATACTATAAAAAATAAAATGAATGATTTTTTTCGTCATAGAATTTTTGCAGGTTGAATAAAATTGAGAGTGACTCAAATACACCACTGCCTAATCCACTGTTATCTCCTTAAATAACGGCAAGCGCAAAAACAAAATCGAAATCCAAAGTTGCGTCTTCCGTGTCATGTGCGTACCTGAGGCATGTATCCGAGTCTGTTTCCAGGGATGCCGCTCTCCTCGCTTCCAGGACGACCGCCCAGCACCCAAACGCTCCCGCGGTCCAGCGCCCGCCTCCCCACGATGCAGCTCAGAAGGGTCGTCTTCCCACAGCCACTGGCTCCAAGGAGGCCGTATCTATAGGAGGACATTGAAAGTGAGAGCAACTCTTTTGGAAAAGTAAATAACAATAATTTCATTCCTCACTACACAAATAATACTTGAAGCATGCATGAAGAAAAATTAGGAATTAGACACCCCTTGAGAATTTCGCCACGCTTTATGGCTGCCGGCTCACTCATTTACAAATAAGTTTTAAATCGGCCTGTGGTGCATTCAATTTTTTAACTTGCACTTAACCACTGGAGTGCAAAAACATAATATGTAAAATAGCCACATAAAATACATACAGATAATAAAAAATATTATTGTAGAGAGAAAGAAGAAAGTACAACACTTCATATTATACCTGAATCATTTTCCGTGTAATGGCGGCAGCTCTTATTTTATGTATAGGCGCCACCGTTTAACGTCATGATAAGATGACTCAAATAGAATATGATATAAACAGATTATCTGTTTTAGCACAAAGTCCCTCAGGGCAAAGAAATACATATACTCGCCAGTATTTATCAAAATGGAATATTATGTTTCACAGCAAGGATACATTTGAAAAAATATATAAAAAATAAAAATAAAATATTAGACTTCTATATAGACATATAGATATAGCTATCAAGGTATCTCATAAATAATTGAAGGAGGAAATAAACTGTAAAATATCAAATTGAAGGACAAATAGGTAAAAAAATCAAAATAATGGGTGCAACGGATTATTCATCGTCATCATTAGAGGTGAACAATCTGAAGATTGGTTTGACGCAACTCTTTATTCCACTCTCTTATCTGCTAACCTTTTTATAATGATGTATTTCTCCTTCACGCCCCTTATAACTGTCCTTTACAACTCATTAGGGGCAGCCCGTAGCCTATCTTCCCGTCCACTTGTCCTTCGACGATTGTCGTCGTCAGACCACCATGTCCCATGATTAGAGATAACGTGAAAATCGCAAATGCGATAATTGCGATATAGATGCGATGTGCGCAAATAAATACGACATAGATGCGATGACTGGACTTTTATAATATTTTTACGCAAATTTGCCTTTTCGACGGCAAAATTCGTACATTTTGTGCCGAGCGCAGTTTAAATGCTCCGCCGACACTAACCGCTTAAAGCATGTGAGCGACTGGCCAGCTGCTAGTTGGCTGGGACTCTACGTGGCCGCGAACTACAAGTGGGCGCGGGCAAGCTACACCTCGGCCACGATGTATCTTATTCCTTAATTTATTACTGTTCTACAACATTTATTATTTAAAATATTCTGTATATATATGCCATATAGCTGTGTTTCACTACATTTTATCGTCGTCTACCTCATTGTGAAAATAAAAAATAGACGCTACAAAATGCGATAAACTGTTATTGAAAGTGCGATAAAATAAAAATGAAAGTGCGATTTTCACGTATCTCTACCCATGATGTGGCGAATTAAGTTTTCCCAAATAAATGTGGTGGTGGGTGGCGTAACATGGTGGAACTCCTTCATGATGCACAAAGGGTAAGAAAAAAGACTTTGCTGCTCCACATGGTAAAATATATATTTGCCGTATATTGTTATACATTTTATTTTGTGGAACAGAAAAGTCTTTTTTTTCAGAAAAGTTTTCCCACCTTCCCGTCAAGGGATTAGCATGACTTCTCTTTTCTCCCTATCATCTTAGCACTTCCTCATTGCTTACTTGGTCGATTCATTTCATTGAATTTCATCTTCATCGTTCTTAGGTAGCGGCAAATTTCGATTGCTTCCACTCTTGACCTCTCTTTTGCTGTCAAAATCAACGCTGGCATAAAGAAACAAGATCCATTGAGGGATCCAACGTATTGTTTCCTTACATTAATGCTTTTATTCTCAACTGTAAGTAGACTCTTCTTTTTGTAAAATTCCCTCTTTTTCTGTGCTATTCTACTCACAATTTGTTTCTTCTATCGCTTGTTATTCTTCCTAGATAGTAGAACTCTTTAACTTCTTCAGGTATTTGTTTTCCTAGTTTAATGTTTGTCCTACTCTCCTCTCTTTTCTCCATACAGGTCTACATCACTTATCTTGTATGATGTTGGGCACGATATGGTGGAAGTTCCTAATATTCGTAAAATAAGACATTGCAATATGTCCATTGAGTTTTATTATGAAATTACGCGTTTCGTCGTTACAAACACCATTTGATGCACTTGATAATGTTGTTTGTAACGACGCAACGCGTAGTGTTACAATAAAACTCAGTGGAAATATTGCAATGTCTTATTTTACTAATAAGCATCACTTGTAAGTTAAAACCAGAAGATCCACAGTACTTGATGTCTATTTGTGAAATCTGTGCTGTCATCAGAAAACGCCAGATGCTCATAGGAGGGAATGGGGAAGAGGAAGGCCGAGTGACACCCATGGTAAATAGACGGAGGCAGCAGGTGGCGTCATAAAATCTACTGGCCACCTTTTTCCTGATTCTTGAATTTCACACGCCTATGGCTATACCATGGATGAACTCTGCCCACGCCTCATCTAAACCAACACTTAAGGTTGAATCAATCAGTGATTGTGTGAGTAAAAATAGTTAAACTGTACGATTCAAGCACGATTCCAAGTTTTCATGGCTATTCACTTACGTCAGAGAAAATTACAATGCACCCTACTGATAACGGAGTAACGAACGGAAATCGTGAAAGGTGGGTGTTGAAAGCACCAGAGCTCCTACTTTAACCTTCATGTCTTTTTTTGCATGATTTGAAAAGGTCTAGACGGATGGAATGTCAGATAGGGGCATAACTTGTAAGGCATTTGGGTCTAAAGCCAATGGATCTTGATAGTACATGGACGCAATAAGTGACTAAATGAATAAAAAAGAATTTGATATAAAAAAATTATGTACAGTGCTAGCGGGCAGTCCCTTTTACGAATAAATAAAAAAAAGTACTCGCCATTTTTGAATAAAAATTGAATATTTTACATGAGGGATACAAATAAAAATGATGAAAAAATCATAAGTAGAATACGGCTACATAGCTATCAAGGTAGTGAAGTAATAATTCAAGGAAGAAAGAAATTAAAAAATAGCAATCTAAAGTAAAGTCTACATTAACAAATAGACAACAATCAAAAATATAAGTGCTACGGATCAGTTAGTAGGGTTCTACTGCCCGACTTTAGAAACGAGTAAAAATATAAGTGAATTGGGCAATGATTTCCGGCCTCATATTTATTTTGGTAATGCATCGCATGTTTAACAATTCTAATGTATGATACCTATTCAAATTTTAATAACCTTACGGAATAATAGTGAAAATTTTTATCGTTACGTAACACTTACATTACATGTGGCTTAAGCTACAGTAAGTTGTTGACTCGTGTCAAAATATAGCAATAGAAATTTCTATATAAAAATACTTAAATGCCTAAAAATATCATTAGGATTAAATGCATTAAAAATACGAGTGTATTTTGATCATAACAAATGATTGAGCATACTAAGCAATGAAAACCCACTTCCATTTCCAATGTATTCAATTACCAACATACCTAGTTAGGTTCTTTCGACAATGCCTTCCCTCTTGGAAAAATGCAGACAAAAAACACATAATATTTCAAATAAACGATACATTTGCATACAGTAGATACAGTAGTACCTACATACATTCACATTCAGGTGCCCCTAAAGAAAGATATTCGGAGGTTATTGGATAATTATATTTACATGAAAACTAAAATCGTATCGCTAAGATATTCCTACACATAGGCGGATCCAGGGGGGGGGGCACGGGGGCACGTGCCCCCCCCCCCCAGACCCTTAAAAATATGCTAGATTTTTAATGTGGTCCCATTATCATTTCTTTTGTTTTGTATGACGAGGTATCCTTGTGCCCCCCCCCTGAACAAAATCCAGGATACGGCCTTGCTTGTGCCCCTCCCAGAAAGAAATCCTGGATCCGCCCCTGTTCCTACATTCTGTAATAAGTTTTGCTTAAGAAAATTTACTTTATTTTCTAAAACATAAATAGCATACACGTGAAGCCTTTCCATTTATCGTTCTACGCTTTATAAATCGACCAGTGTTTTGCTTAACATAAGAGAGGGTCCCTTAGTGGAAAGCAGGATCACCAGGAGTTCCGTATAAAAAATATTTATAGGACTATAACGGCACAACATCCTGAGAAAAGTTTAGATAGAAAAAAAACACGTAAATGACTAAATAGTAAACTATACGCTCAAGGCAAGAGCTTGCTTCACATGGATGTGCCCTCTTAAAGGATACGCTTGAATTTTCACGGTCACTTCCGCTATTTACGGAAAAGGGGACAGAAATAACGCAGTTCCTGAGGGAAAACACTTGAGAACAGCAACTTGCCTCTTGCAAAAATTCTATCGTGCGAGCATCAACTTGCCAGGTGTCAAAGGATTCTTCTTTTTTTTTAATTGCAGTCACAAAATTTCCGCGTGATACTGGCTCAAACCGCTTGCTTTCTGTATGATAATACGTCAATCACATAACTTCTTCCTTCCTCCCACAGTGCGAAAGTGCAGAGTCACCGCTTTACTACCCGATCGCGACATTTGTGATGCAACGTGGGTTTTTCTTAATTGAATCCCTTTTGAAATGAAGAATCACTCAGCACTAAGCCGCTCGCGGGAATGTGATAGTGCTGCCGCTCCATCCATTAATCGAGACCGCTGATCAGTGTCAGTTGTCATCTCAACAACTAATGTCTATGCATCCACAATGTAGCGGAGTCGTGCGCCGCCAAGGCTATGAAGGAGTCTCTATGGCGACGGAGAGTATGAATCAAAACAAATATAGTGATATCTTAAAAGGATAGTGCGGTTTTGAACATTTGAAAATTGATTGCAGTTTATGTTTTTATTTTTCGAATTTTTCGTCTCAAATAGTTTTTTTACATAATTAATAAATGGCAATGTGTTCGCCCTCAGTTGATGGGAGAGAAAAGGACACGGAATCGACTTAAGCCTACCCCTAAGGAAAGGCGCCAAGGGGACCGTGGCTTAAAGTAGCATCTGACGGACGGTGCACTTGAAGTACCCTCCTAAAGGCACTCAAGAGAGATCTGAAAAATGTCTGCCACCCTATCCCTATTGAGTTCCAATGAATGACTGAAACCGCACCATTCCTTTATGATAACCCTGTACAACATTCGAAATTTCCGTAAAAATCAAATAAAAAAAAATAAAAAAATACTCCGCAAGCATGCCACATTCTTCGATACTATAATCTGCGCTAGGCTTCACAGCATGCAGATTTTCTAATGCATATTATTTTAATTTAACATTCCAACGGTCAAAATCTAATGTGGCGTCATATTCACTAAAACAAAAGCATTTTGACTGAAGTCGTAAAATTAACTAGCTAATAACTTAAAAAAAATAGCATCCTTAAGGTGATAGTATATTTTTAACGTTTTTCATGGTTTCCATTTAACGATTTTAAAGGTTTTCATTAGAAAATTGATTATTCTACCGTGAGTTTTTATTATAAAAGTCACTTTTCACGCCACCGTAATTAAGAATTTGTCACATCTTCTTTAATAAAATTTTGTGATTGGCTATATATCTATGAAGTAAGAATTCCATTTGGCAGAGCTACAGAGGGGAATAACCCTTTTGAATCAACGATTTTGTACTCATCATGATAATACACTGACTCATGATGATTTGATGTATTTGAGTAGATATACATTTTAACCGGCTCACTCCACTTAAAAGAGGTGTTCCTCGAGAAGAAATGTTGCATCATTGACTAATACGAGGTTAAAATTAAATCAGGCCACTGAAAGTTTTCACGTGAACGACCTTCATAATTTTCAACGAAAAGCATCAGCCAAGGTCTTCGCAAGTCCTCAAGGTCCACACGCAAACATCTCTCTTGAATCACGCTCAACGCAAAAGATGGTTGCTATCACAACAGGAAAACAACGCTGAAGCATACAGGCGATGCGGGAGATGTTCGTAAATTTATTCGTAGTGTTACAACTTTAAAGAGCTGATCAACCATAAGGTCATTACAATTGACGCTTGCTACCATGGAATCTGCGAACACCACTGCTGCTTTTGGACTGCCACGCTGTCCTTAGCACAGAGCTGAAAAGCTGTAGTAAAACATTAAAAGATAGCGAGTAGTGATGTGAAACAGCTTTCCAATACGAAATTGAGACCGGAACTTAAAATGTGACGAGTTGATTTCATAATTTGCGATGTATTTTTTCAGTACATAGAAGAAATAGTAAAGGAATATTGAGAAAAAAAATAAATTGCATGGAAGAAACTTAATGCATAACTATATATCTGAACTAGACAGAGTAAAATTCTGGTGAACAGGGACAATTTTGATTCACATTAATGGTACTGAAATATTACTGGTAAGAAAAAACGCACGTGGTAAAAATATAAAAGTGCTGCCATTATTGAAAGCATTTGTATATAATGAGAATCGCTCACAATAAGATTTTTGCATCACATAAAAAAATGTGATGACGGAAGTTAATCTTACATTTTGACAAAAAATGTAGCGAGCGGAATGAGGGGGAAGGGGCATATACTCTCCGGATCTGCTGGAGAGATGCATTCATAGACATGCCCTCTTAATCCCGCCACCATCTACAATATACCCTTCTTTTACCCTCCCCTTCTACCCCTTCTATCCGAAATTTTGTTTTCGTGACGGCCTAGCCCTGGGCCCTTTTTCAGAGGATTGAGTCTTAAATTTCTTCACTTGCCTCCATAGCGACTCCATTGAACAAAAGTTATCGGATATGACTCTCTACGTCACTCACTGTTTCAACCTACTGTGAAAAGTGAGGGCAGAGAGCCATTTGGCATGGAAGATCTGATGAACAGTATCATTGTTTCTCCGTTTATATTCCAAGTAATGCATATCACTCTCTTTGCCTGAGCTGTTTAACTGACTATTTATATTTTGCTTCTTCTAACGCTGATTACTCGGTTTACCAGGAAACGGTTCTTTCTCGCAAAATTTTATTGTTTTTTTTTTGTTATCATATCAGTGGCAGTTTTTAATCTTCTTGAGCCTTCTTCAAATGTTTCTCTGTATCGGCTACGATTGTTTTGTCATCAGCAACTCGAGGCATTGTTTTTTTTTCCTCTTTCCGTTTACTCCTTAATCCCGCTCTATGATCTCATCGAGGACTATCTCGAAGTAAATAATGAAATTTTTATTACTGCGCAGACCCCTATCTATCCCTCTGTTATTCCTTAAGATCTCGTTTCTTCCAAACCTTGTCGCAAGAAGTTCATTTCCGTATTGTCCAAAACCTTCACCTCAAGTATGAACAAGAGGCCATTCAGTCCACAACACAACACTAAACCTAGGCTTCACTAGTCTTCACCGCTCCCTTTACGCGACATCAAATTTGAATAAAGCAAACGAAAATCAAAGCCAAAAATTTTCCGGGCCCGTCCTTAAAAATTTTCCTGTGATGAGTTCCAACCAAGGGCGGGTGATGTAACGAATATTACCACAAGGTTCATCGCCGTCCATTAATTTTCAAGGTTGGTTCACGCTCCATTCGCTTGAAGCGATTAATTCGTTGTCGATAGCTCGACGCGATGCCTCTATGGACCGCGGTGGGCGAACAGTCCGTCTGGCTAAGCTTCACACACATTGGAGCTGAACGTCGCATTCCGCTCACGCTTTCACGAACCGGTTGGTCGGAGAGTGTGGAGATTACGAGTCTGTGAGTCGAAATCGGGTCAAGGCTATAATATATCGATACACTCTCGTTCACCTTTCACTCAGGCGGACGCTCGGACACGGAAGCGAGTTCAGCGACGGAAATGAAACAAGTGACAGACGCACAATGGCTTACGCGCCGCGGGAAATGCGGAAATGCAAAATAAACACGCATCGCACACCTGATGGAGCGAGCTCCTTCCGACAGCCGGCCTCCGTTTCACTCCCGACCGGAAAGAAACACTTCCTATCACACATCAGCTTGATTCCAGAATTCGCGAAGATCACCTGGGCAGTGAAAATCAAATAATATCAACCACTTTGCTTTAAAATTTACAGAGTGATTGAGAGGACTCAGAGCCCCTTCTTGGCCGATCTTCTTTGGTGACGAATTATTCTCATTAAACTAATGATAAGCTCAAAGAAAGCCAAGTTATCCGAGTGAAGTGGAAGAGAAGATGTCAAGAAAAGCATTAAAATAGAGAAACTAAAAGTGGGAGATATAGACGGATTCTATTACGTATTTGGGAAGCAGTATAACTATCGATGGAAGAAGTAAGAAAAAAATTGCTAGCAGAATAGCCCAGGCGAAGAGAGA
This sequence comes from Ischnura elegans, assembly GCF_921293095.1. Taxonomy (NCBI): domain Eukaryota; kingdom Metazoa; phylum Arthropoda; class Insecta; order Odonata; family Coenagrionidae; genus Ischnura; species Ischnura elegans. Next base: position 126,035,955 of record NC_060247.1, read on the forward strand.
AATCCACCAAAAAAAATATCTCTTCGCAACGGGAAATTTAATTGTAGATACATATCGATGGCTAAGTTCCAACAACACGTATCTTAAACTCGGCCAATTTGAGACGGGTATCTTTAACAAAGTGTAATAACGTTAAAAAAATAAAACAAAAGCAAAAAACAAGTGTTTGTTTACAAATGAATGCTTCTTTTTTAGTTACATGTACTTTTGGTTTTTAATTTCAGGTGACAAGTAAAGAAAATTAAACGGTTTTTTTTCTCACCTGAAAACTTGCTACTTCTGAGATACGTGATGTTAGAACTTAGCCATTGATATATGGAAACCATTTATCAGAAATTACGACCGGAGTACGCTTCTATACAGACGTGAGGTGTGGACAAAGACGGCAGCAGAGAAATCAAGGTAGGAGGCTCTCGAAGTGATACTGTGCTGAATAATGACTTGGATCAATTGGAATTGATCGAGTAAGTAATAACGAAGTCTTGAAAAGAGTGGGGGAGAGGAGAAGGTTAGTGAAAGCCTTGGCGAAACAACCTAATGGACCACATTTTGAGGCATATGAAGGAAATCGTTGAGAGACAAGTCGATGGCAAGAATGGAGAAGGAAGACCGCGCACAAAATATGCGGAACAGGTTGAAGCGGATATGAAAGAGAAGAAACACGCAGATGTGAATAAATCAGCAAATAAGAGAATTGAGTGGAGGGCTGCGTCAAATCAATCTTAGGATTGTTCAGCAGTAATGATGATTATCTTTAAAAGTTTCAGTATGGCAAGCAGAAAAGACAATTATCAACATTTGCCTGTTTCTCAATTATTACAAAAGCTATGTCCGAGAAAATGATTCCAATTGCCGAAGGTAAAATCGCATATCGCATTTGTGCTACGAGTATATGCTGAAAGCGGTCTGCTCTACGTACCAGGAAAATTTCAAGATGATAGCATGAATTTCAAGCGAGTAATCCGTCACCAAAATAGACGAGTCGAGAGGGTGGTTCACGCTCTTTTCAGTAACATGGATAACTGGCGAAAGGCTGCTGCCCAGCAAGCTGAAGTGGATCGATTCATAGTCCAAGAGAATTTTTACCGCGGCCATTAATTTGTACTCCACATTTGAGGCAGCAAATTCGAAATCAATTATGATACCGAAGAACTCAAAATCGTACCAAGCGAAAGGCGAAATCGTTTAAGCCATCAAACAAGCAATCAATTTTCACGATAACATTAGGAGATGGAGTCAAATGAACCTCAAATAATTTCTCTCCTCAGGGTAAACATAAACAACAGCTCTCAAAGTAGCTGCGCTGTATTCAAGATGAGGACTTTCTTGAAACACCCAACTTCAGTATCACTATGGGAAATGGAGAAAGGGAATTATATACTTATAAATACATTTCATTACAGCTTTGATACTTCTCCAACGTCACTTAAGAATTGAGATGATATAAAATTATTAATCGAAGTAAAACAACAATGAAACAATCACAATCGTTGGAATCAGCCAATCAGAGCCCCGTCAAGGATGGCGTGATCTGGTGTACTACCCCGTCAATCTTGGAACATTGAACGGAAATCGATTATCAGTCTTTATTGCATTTACTCTGAGGATTTTTCTCGGAAGCAATTTTTTCCAGGGATTAGGACATTAATCACGACAATAACACCTTATCAAATTGTATACGTTGTAATTTCCGTCCTTGAAGGCGCACGTGATATTTCTGCTGCCAATCACAGCACGGCAGCAAGTACATAGTGTTGCCGCATGCCAAAAAAATAATAAACACTTCGAATCGCAGGAACAAAAGTTGTGCGCGGGATTTAGAAAAAATGGAAGAGTTCTTCATTAAATAATAGCTTAATCTGTGATTTTCCCCATGATTGAATAGCGTAGCTCCAATGAACCCTGGTCTTGCAACAAATCGTGAGATTTAGGCTACAGACAGGACCGTGCATTGTGTTACGGTAGCGCTGGTCTTATATCTCGTCATCTTCACGATGGAATTTCAGTGGAAATTAATAACAGATATAAACAGCGTTAAAACAAACGCAATCGTTTAGGACTTCAAGCTAAGTTTTAAGAAATGGCCTAAAATTCAGCACAAATGATTGTTCCTCAGAGTAAATATTAACAAGAGCTTTCTAGATGATTGCGCATTAGCTCCGATGAAACCCAAGTTCAAAATTATTATACTAACCGGGTTGATTCCGGAATTCACGAAAACCTGCTGAGCAGTGATTCTGAAAGCACTATCTACGAATATTACAATAGAGAATTCTCCGGTGTGCCTCTACAAGCGTTATCGCCCATGGCGTGTATTGTAACGTCAGAATTGTTTTTATTTTAATTCACTTTATTTCCACAATACAATAAACCTTTCCATATAAATAGCCACTCAACTCTGTTTACTTCCTCTTCTGCTTCTTCCCCCAACTATCCCCCCCTCATCTCCCGTCTCAAAACTTCAACCAACATTCAACAATTCATTCTTGTTGGGATAAATGAGATAATTTATTAATAATAATAATAAGTGTTAAGTGCAAAACTACAGAAAACATGCAAAAATTTAAAATTACATATTTTCGAAAATGGACGTTACAATTTAAATGAGCTAAACTTAGTATTCAAACATGATCAATCAGCGTTTTTTTTTCAATTACATCAATATAGCATCATAACTTATGTTAATAAGGACGATTTATATGTTATGCCCTGGGAATATTTTACTTCCTTCCCGTTCGTGTATGAAACCCAACCCTAGGAACGATACCGGCAGCGAACCTTGTAATAACAAAAGACTGTAAACACAATACACATCAGCCATTGTTAGTATTATGCTGAAAACACATGTTTTGAACGACCTAATTTTTAAAGAATGAGAGCTCCTTCTCTTGACGTAACACGGTAAAATTCTCAGAAGCCTAAGAAACCTTGGGAACCAGCACATCCTCAAACAGTGTAAATAACAGATAGCCCCAACATATTCGATAGTCAGATATTCAAATTATTATTTGCTGTTAATACAATGTTTTCATCTTAGACTTTCAGCGGTCAACAATGAGAATTCCAAAATTTATATCTTTTTTCAGTACTTTTCATTTTTGTGATGGCAATTTAACAGTTTCTGCAAATGGAATCATGAGTGTAGGAAGAGGTTAAGTATATCCATAGAGATTGTACGGTCAGAGTTGACGTGACAAAGAATTGGCTCCTTGGAACCAAAGGGAGCGGTGGAATGTTTGACTCAGAAGAGGCAATACATAATGATACAGTCGTCCATTATTCATTTCAAACAAAGGAAATTGTTTCCGAAGAAAGTAGTGCTTCAAACTCATCTCAGCGTCATTGATTGACGCTGAGAGCTAATGAGTGACGACTTAATTCCAGACAATATCCTGGTAAATGACAAAGTCTAATGTCCTCGATTCACCAAAAACCTTATACTGTAAACAGTTATTGACATAGGGCCATGATATAAAACCTCAAGCTGTAATTAGTCATAAATAAACACAGCAAAAATATGCTACCACTGGCCACAGCACATAAGCGTCCATCATTCAGAGGGTAACCATAGTTACATTGAAAGGCGATTTCAAAATTTTGATAATACATTTACTTACCTCGCCTACGACAGAACTTCTCAAACAATACTTAATTCACAAACCTTTGCGTGACAATTTCAAGTGTATTAAACACAGTGGATGCCACGCACTGTGGCGCACCAACGATATCATGTATGACGAGCTTCATCGAAAAAGAGTACAATTCTGAATCGCACTCCACAGCTATAGGCATGCATGACTGTAAATGACGAAAAAATTAGCACAATCCGGCAAACAGTGAATGAAATTCATATATATTACAAATGGCACAAATAACTTCATCTAGACACCGAATAGAACAATGAGTAACACGCGGTTTCTGGTCCATGCACAAACCACCAACCTACTTCGGATGTAGAGCTATAAATAGTTAGGGATCACAATAAATGTTCAATAACATATAATAACAGTAAATATAAGTCGGCATAGATATAAAAAATCATGAACCTTAAAGTGAGTTCCTGATCATTCGTTCATAATATTGCAATACTTACCTCAAACCTTCACGTTTCCATATCCCAATATTTCCCTAGCAATCTCCCTTAGCTCCCTGAGGTTCTTCTTTCATTTTTTCTTTCGGTATGATATTTGGAGGAGGCGACCGACAGCTGAGGTCATTTGCGCCGTGAGGGAAGGGTGTGGAAGGAAGGGTGGAGAGAAACCCGGCGTCGGCGTTAGCCTGCTCTTAACGAAAGGCGCCAAGGGGACCACGGCTTAACGTCCCAACCGACGGACGGAGAGTTGCGCTTGAAATGTCCTCCACACAACATTTAAGCAGGGATGGGGTAGTTTATAAAAATTCTCTGCCACTGCCGGGATTTGAACCCGAGCCCGTCGGGTGGGAAGCCAAATGTTTTCTTTCGAATCTGCCCCTAGTATTAGCCCCTTACGAGGTAGCATTCTACTTTCTGAAGAAGATAAAACACTTTCACCTACCCGGCCGTATTTTGACATTTTTCTCAGCCTATTGCAAGTGAAAAACTTATAACAGCTTAAAATTTTCAGGATATATGGAATGAAACTATAACACTACCACAAAAATAAATATTTTAAATTCGAGAAAATATCGAGGAAATTTCTTTTCGTATTTTTGAAGTAGGCAAATTTTTCCAAGGGTCTGCCCTATGTGCTCGAAAAATTAAAGATGATAGCGTAAGTTCTAATGTAGTAATTCACCATGAAAAACAACCGATCGAGCGAACCGATGCGAACACTTATTGTCTGTAAAACAAAGCAATACACACAAGAGTTTGAGGAATTCTATCGCTTTATTGAAGTAACCAACATTAATACAGCAAAAATCGTAACAGCGGCTGTTCATTTCTATGTTGGATGACATTCTTTCAAAAATCCAACTCAAGCTTCTCCATATTTAGAATCATAAAAAGCGTTTGAAAAAAGTGGTAATTTGCGCAAAAACATGTGAATCTTATTGAGAAAAAATTACTGCAATAAGTACAAATAGACTGAAAGTTTATTTTAAAGTAAGGTATTTATAATCTAAAGTAGAAATTAAAGATGACCCTGACATTAATTGATTAATTTAAATTGGTAGTTTTGCTTAGACGATGGAACACCTCAAACTCAGGTGCATCATTGTTTTATTTGCAGACAGTAAACATTCTTATTTGCGGCTGCATTTCTACTCTGGCAATGAGGCTGAGGGTCATGAGCTGACCAGAAGCATTGCATTGTGTTGAGGATCCGTCCATGAGGACGATAAACCCGGAGAATGCTCTCTTCAGTGGCGGCATTCGCGTGAGTGCCAAATTTGGCGTTCGAAATTACGAGTGGTGAGTCGGGATGGCCTTGATGGTGGACATCCTCGCGAAAGGGAAAGTATTTGGGTCAGTGCCGCGGAAGGGACAGGGGCAATGGCCCGGGGCGGATGGGCTCAAACGACGCGCTCTCAACAAGCAGGCCTCAAAACATATACAGGTTGCCAAAAGCCTGAATTACACGATCATTTCATCCCTCTTCAGAGTGATAACTCCAGCGATAGGTTTTCAGGGACTAAAAGAATGATCACTTTACCCTTAATTTTCTGAATTACACGGTCATTCCCAATGTCCCGTTTCCCATCGCTTATTGCGACATTTTCCGTACTTACAACTGCCATTCAATTAAGATTCAAGCTATGCGTAACAATCACTTTTAGCGTACGTATGTTCTGCTAGGATGACAGACGGTACCAGCCATGGTTTCTGCGACGGAAAAAGCAAGGATGGCAAGTGAAACGAAACGAAAATATAACATATAACGTCAGGCTTTACTTTGTGAAACCTCTCCATATTGGTAATAAAGAATAAAACTTAGTAAGGTTCACTATTATTTTAATATGGGCAAGACCCGGGTTTCGTAACGTGGTTACATCTGGTAACCAAGTTACGAAACCCGGGAGCCCATATTAAAATAATGGTGAACCTTACCAAGTTTTATCCTTTATTTCCAAAACGAAAATGTTTCGTTTCGACCTGGAGCGAAACGGAAATACGAGGCCTGGGTTTAGTTTCGTTATCTCACGAAATTAAAATCACCAAGGAGTTTATTTTCGACCCGGGACGAAACTATACCCCTGAAAACGAAACTAAATCAATCGAAACTCCGATGCTCATAGTTATGCTTCGATCCCAGAAGTTGAGTGGAGGGGGATAAGAGGAAATAGTTTCAACCCATTACGTTTGATATGCGTCTGGAGAGGTTAAATCATGGAGCTTAAAAATCGAATGGCCAGTTTGCGTTCACCGTTCTCCTGTTAGTGGTAAAAATATGACTGCCCCAGGCATCTAATGGCGGTAGGCCGAACCTCTACTTCATTCAACCACACTTCTTATTCGGTGTGAGGGTCGAAACTTAACTGTTTGAGGGTAAAGCACGTAGAATTCTCTCTGGTGCGAAAGTTTATCTGTGCTTCGTTTCGTCCCAGAGTTTTAGTTAAGTTCCGACCCGAAGTAGTTTTTACTCCGATTTCGTTTCCACCCTGAGTTTAGCTCCCCGGGTTTAAATTCATTTCGTTTCGTCTCTACATTTCGCTCCCGGAAACGAAAGCATTGAAATTTTACTGTTTTTGCCTTTCGTTTCGTTTCACTTGCCATCCCTGAGAAAAAAGGACCGAGTGATATAAAAAGGGATAATATTTCCATCCCTGGAGCCATTGCGGAAAATGATTGCGGTTGAAACGTTCATTTTTTCCTATCATTGGAGCGATCGCTGGAGTTATCGCTCGAAAGGGACGGAAAAAATTGATGGCGTGGTTCTGGCTTTAGCATCTGCGATATACGAGAGCCTCAAATCGACGATTACAAACGGACGTACTCTGTGCTTACACCGAAAAAGAAGTTAACTTAAAGTAAAAGGATGCACTTAAGTTAAATTATCAATAGGGTAGTTTCCTTCATCAAAGAAACCGAAAGCCATTGATTGCGATTTGTTACCCACCATTACTGTATTCATAATATACAAATTATTTCGTTTTAGAAATACCGGTGTAGACGAATGGCAATGGTCCATTTTTATCCTCATTTGAAAAGGGCCAGATTGGCGCCCATGCGATGCCACTCCACGTGACGTCACAGGGACCTAGTTTCTATAGGAGAAGATAGGAGTTATACATCGTCTGAGATTACCAATGCATGCATGAGGCGCAGAGCTCAGGGAAATATGTCTTAATAATCACCTATTAAAACTGGCTAAGGTCGGAAAGTTTTCTTCGTTTGATAAGGTATTAATAAACCTTTTTTCAGCCAAGCGCTACCATCCAGCAAGGTACTCAGCTACCCGCTAGCATCCTGCGTCCTATCAGCGCTCAGAGCCTCGATCGAGGTCACCTCACAAGGCGGGAGGGGGAACCAGAAATACGTCACACGGAGAGATTTCCTTACCCGTCGCGTTTTCGCGCGCTTGAAAATTTTCACTTTTCATTTAATCGCGAAAAATAGATATCGTCATTTAAAAATCTAAAAGCGTTAAATACATACTCCAGGAGTAATAATCTTCCGATATAGGCAATAAAAAAATAATAGGAAACCACCCTATTCCTGCGAGAGCGGGGTAAAACGATATTTTTTCCAAAATCCATGCAGCGGTTTGCTTTCGTACTTCCCATCATGAATAGATTAAGACTTTAACTTCACCTTTCAACTTCAACTTTATAAAAGAGATTTTATGGCTCTGACTTCACCAAAAGGCCCAGAAGATTAAGGAATACATACATTTTTAAAGAAATAAATCAACTTGGAGGAAGAGTAATCGAGCCCAATTACTAATTTTCAGTAACTGGGCCTTTATTCGTAGGTATTTATGTAATCTTTCAAAACCTCATACCTAAATTCTTCCGAATACCAATGCATTCATTCATGCTCAAATGAATAAGATACATTTTATCCTTCCCTCAGTCAGATATCCACATCAGAGTTAACGCAATTTTCTGCTTCACCCGGAACAATTTCCCTCGTGACGGCTTTCACGCAAGAGGTTGTGCAAGCAATAATCATACCGCGCTAAACGGTGCATAAATTACATGGAAGGCTTGCGATGAAGACGTAGTCGCCAATTATTACACCGCAATAACTACTTCATTTCTTCACCGGCTAAGAATTCTGTCATTGCGCATAGGGTTTTCCCCAAAATACTTATGTATGTACATTGTACAGTCCCGCATAAAATAATCCTACCACCCATCAGGCGAAAAAGTCTCTAATTGATGTCGACTTAGTAATGCAGCTGAATCTCGCCTCCACTGCACAGAACAGCGTCTAGCGAGGACGTTTTTTGCTGCCGGTCAAAAAAAAAGCGTTTCAAGCCCTCGGAGGTTGATGTTTTGACCCGCGATTTCTATGAAAGGGTGTGTACCGAAACAGAAGATTGAGATTTTTTAGATGAATTCATTTATAAACATGATGGGTTACTATCGATACATTTTACATCGTATTCAGCTGGCCAAAAATAGACTATTTGTGCTAGATTCATGGAAATATTTAATTAACACAAACAACTTAACCCGCAGTTTTACATTTCGTGTTAAAAACACTAAAATCTAAAATGTTTACATTGATGTTCGAGGATTTCCTCGACATTTCACACTGAGTAATTTCTTCGGTTGAACGAAAAGCATGTCGTGAAAGTAAGTCAAAGTGGCTATTCTTACCAATAGCGAAGGGGGTCTCTGTGAGGGGATATTCTAGCTCATTAGCTTTAAACAGTATCTATTCATGAAATGAAGTATGAAAGCAAATCGCTGCATCGATTTTGGAAAAATTATGGTTTTTCCATGCTCTCGCAGTAATTAATGATTAAACTTAAGTGCATCCAAAGTTTTTACTATAATCATTTTTGAGCACTCACTTAGAATACTCAAAAACGTCGCAAATGATTGATAAGGGTATTTATATGTAAGCTCTATCAGGGGCGCAGCTAGGAATTATGGCTAGGGGGAGTTTCAGGCGCAACTAGACCTGAGGTGTGTGATATACCTGCCAGGATAAGCGGGAGGTGCGGGGGCCCTCACCCAGAAAATTTTTGAGATAAATGGTTCAAAATTGTGAGTTTTGTGGCTTTCTGAGGGATTTTTTATTAATCCTTACGCTCTTCTATAAGTACATTAGTCAAATTAAGTAAAATGGATTAAACTTAAAAGTTTCTCTCAGCTGTGGGGGCGGAGGGTATCCCCCAAACCCTCCCCCCCTCGCTGCGTCACTGAGCTCTATCAGTTACCGATCCTGGGAGTATGAGTGTAATGAGTGATTTCCTATCGGTTATTTCGCCGGTCGAAGGTCAAAATTAATAAGGATGTTTCGGAAGCCATGCTGGATTTTGAAACGTCGTCATTGCAAATGAGAATCTCAAGTGGAAATCCGAGAAGAATGCCCACAGTGCATATTCACTAATCTACACGATATATCACGGCACTAATGAATAATAGCACGAAGGAGAAATAAGTTATTTTTCATCCTTCGTAAAAGCTAGGATTCAGATTGAGTATGTGAAAATAATTCCTTTTTCATTCAACGTATCTTATAGAACTGCGGATATTGTTAGACTTAACTAAATTTTAATCGTGGTTCACATACTCCGAGCCTCTTCTAATCACGGTTTTGAAATATTAATCGCAGTTGATTGGAAAGGTAATCCCATGTTAAGGTTGTACAGATCATTTTCTTGCTGCTGAAATATTATGAAATAAGAAACAGGAGAGCATGCTTCTGGCCGCCTACTGACCTCATTCTCAAATTTATTCGAACGCGACAAAAAACCAAAAAGATCCCTGACCCAAAGATGCAGGGCGGTTCACGATTTGCACACTTCTGAGGCGCTCAAGTTTATAAGAAAAGTCACAGCTGGTGGGGTTGGTTGGACAGGCTTCGTACGTAGCCTTGAGTACGAGAGGAACCGTTTTAGCGCCTCCAGCGCTATAAAAGATTATCACCGCTGCAAGCGGACCATACAGTGTGGCATATCGGTAGGAAGAGTGAGAATTCAATTAGAAAAAGAGCGAAGACACCAACATCAATTGGATAGCCGCGTGACTACGTGTGATTCGATTGAGCACGAAAACAGATGCCTCTGCGTTTATTACACCGTGAGGGCCTTCAATCCTAAAATCAGTTACTTCTGTAGACAGCTATCATTGATGCATTTCATTCACCATATTTTCCAATAAACATTTCTCGTTTCAATAAGAAAATATAACTAATCAAATTTCTATTCCATTTTTACAATTCCATAATGTTCATTTCTTATTTACTTAAAAGGAGTGTAGGCACGTGGGTTGCATGATAAGTATTGCAAGGTGGATAGTTTTACTGCACTCCTTGGTTAGGCACTAATTGCCGTTGCTTTCCTTTTAACGTGAAATATGACTGGTCTAGCCGCCATTCATTGTACATCATATATAGTATGTATTAGGTACTCTTGATCCAGAGAATAAAATTCACTGTGTATAAACCTTTGGGGCATATGAATGTTTTCATTTCCATGTTGTTCACATTCAGGCTGTTTCTATTCACGCTTGATAATAATGGAAATTTAGTGTAATGTCAATTCCATGCAGAAAAACAACTTTAATTTGGTATTCCACTTAACCATAGGCCGTCAGGCACAGTGTTTACAATTATTTACACCTATTAACTACTCCATGTTGTTAAAGCCAGAGAAATAATTGAAGAATATTTTTAATGCGCCTGAAATCGATATATTGATGTTTGAATGCAATATGTATGCGCTACCAATTTTATATTTGCATTTTTATAGAAGAACTGACTCCAATAGCTTTATATCTCATTCCTAGTATATTCTCCATTTCCAATGAACCAAGTTGCTGAAGTGAAATCAATTATTCCATATTGTACATTATTATAAAGACACTGTATATAAATGCTCTGACATAACCTTATCTATCTTCTTATATATAAATCTAGCTGGCGTTATTGTGAAAACACGGCAGCCTCAAAACAATCTCCTTATGAAAAAGTTGTTATGGAGGGACCAATTTTACCTTAGCGACGTATTTACTCCTTATATAATCGAAGGGCATACAACCTTGGGCGGTATTCGAAAGTAACAACGGTGTCGTCTTGAAAAAATACGCAGATTTTGCATTACGGCAAAATCAATAGCAACTTCACTCCTTATTTTTCATTGATAGCGTGATTATGATGTAATTCAGAGCCTTAGTAAAGACAACCCCATCGTAATTTTCGGAAACTGACATAGGGAATCTACAAATTAAACGCAGAGTCGCTATCGGAGCAGATAAGTTTAGCTGAAGATATATACCGAGTGCTTCATGCGAGAAAATATTCAGGAGAAGCGACAAATGAAGATATATCATGAAGGTAGACTTCTATTTAGCTATTAACCTTAAATTTCGATTTTATGAAAAGTACCGATAAAAATTGATATCAGCCCACCAGATGAAGTTCTTAACCTCACAGTAACTGATTCGCAGAGTGACAATGATGTAGTGTCTTTTGACTATTATTTTCCTATCAATACCAACGAACTAGGAATTAGTTAAAAGTTCACGGTCATTCGAGTAACTAAGGGGAATTCTTACTGGATTACTCATGTGAATACGAGATTTTTTCTTTTAAAAAATGCATACAATCAACACAAGACTATCTGCCATTGCCATGGAATCCCTTCTTCACTAGACCAGCTATACATTTTCTTCTCGTTGTGGACATTTTTCACTTTGCATTTCTCTACTAAGTTTGTGCATTCTGATTAATTACATAAATAAATTGACTCGTATCCTATCGTTTATTCTGTGATTTTTTTATTCTACTCCGATACCCAAGCATGTTATCCGAGAAATTCCTTATTTTCAATGAATCGCAACCCCTATGTCGCGTGATGACGATGAACGCGTCGTCCATCGTCATCAAGGCGGCGTCAGCAACGTGTGAAACCTATCAAAACGTGCAGGGACTTTGTTAGGAGCTTGTATCACGCCCCTATCACGGTGGACGACTTGTTCAACGAACTACGGGCCGTAATGGAGAACCTGACCCGGTGGAAATACCGAATAACCTTCCACGATACCGTACGCCGGGAAAGCTTGCGAACATTCTTCACACATTTTAATTTGTTGCACCGCACGTCAAGGAATGCGGAAATGACAAACACCGCTCAATGGGGAACATGCACAATTTTTTTTAAGTACTAAATAAGAAGGTACCCTCCTCAAATGTACTCGCCGAAAATCTGGCGGATGAATAATGTTTCTTAGCTGAGCTATGAGTCTTTAAAAATTAAGCTTCTTCTACTGCTTGAAAACACGACGTTATCGGAGTGTGACGTCACGGTACGGAATCCGCTGATGACAGACTGAGGAAGAGCACAGAAAATCGGTCTTTGTAGGAGCTCAAACGCAAATTTAGCGAAAGTAATTGCTATTTTTACTCGGATATCTTGCATTCAAGGCTCAATCGCTCTACTCTCTTAGCGAAGTGTATGGTGTACCGTCCGATGACGTTAGAATTTGTTTCGGGTCACGTGACTTAGAGCGATATTCGAGAATTTTTAATTAGCATTTAATGACATTTGTAGGGTACAAGGAGAGTTTTGGCATACATATTTGGAATCGTGTGAAAATTGTCTACTCAGTGAGATTTACTAGCATGATGAACAAATTTCATGCTTGTTCCCCATTACAGATAATTATTTTTACGAATATCTAGTAGTAATCGATAGCAAACAAGGGGTAGCATTTAAAAGTCATGAACTTGATAGTTACTTTACGAATAAGAATTTTGGGAAAAAGCTGTCATAATAGCTCATTACATTGCGGAATTCGTATCGCTCAGCCGTAAGCTACGCGAGTAGCGACTTTGGTACGGCTATTAAAATGCTCGTGAAAAATTCTCCATTCATATCCATATATTCTGTAGCATCTTTACACCGAAACACCATTAATTTGACCAATCATAGTGTATTTCTGTGCTCTGCCACTATAGGAGGCACCGCTCTCTACGTTATCAAAAATATTGGGCGAGGGTGCAAGTTGACTGCAAGATTTCGATTTCGAAATCGGGATTTCCTGGTCTGGCCAGTGCGGCCAGAACACGTTCTTCCGGGAGATTGCAGTGAACAGCAGGATCGGTCAACGGCACACCCCGCTCAACATGCATATCGCCTCTCCGAAGTGCAGAGCTTTAATACCTAATCCGCACCTCTTAATTATCATCATAATCAACTGAATTTCTGTTCAAGATTATTCCTCTAGTTTTTTATTGTAAGACATCGACCGATTACACGCATTTTTTATATATATTTTTTCTAGACCCTCGATTTGAATACACTTACTCATGAATAATTCTATATAATAGTGTTTTTACTTTAATTTGTATCCATCTACCAAGTTTTTACATGTGCATTCATTACAAATATTAATGGACACATTTCGTTTTTTTGTCTCATTTCCTTACAATGTGTTTTTTCTGCACCGATGTTCTAACTTGCTATACAAGCATTGACCTGTTTTCATGGAAGCGCCCTCCAACACAATACCATACCTACCATGATGCTTAGTTTCACTAGTTGTGCATGTAATTTATGGCATAATTTTTGCAGTGTAATTAATATTTTTACAATCATATATGAGGGGATAGTATACAAGGTGTACAAGTAATTTTTTTTCTTAACAAAGTTAAGCACAGAAATTCATAGATATAATACTTACAAACTTGGTGGCCAAGATATACATGTGCGTCTTTGTTCTGTGCTCACATTGAGTGGAGATTCAAATTCACTGATAAATATCTAGTCCATCTCGTTTTTCTTTCTTTACTTAATTTCTAAACATAACTCTGTTTAGATAAGAAAATCACATGTACCCCTTGGCTTCTCACCTTCTTGTATATCACCTTCGTCTCCAAAGTCTTGGTAAAAAAAATCTTAAATTGGGTGACCATACAATTCAAAATTTTCATATTTTACTTCATATTGTACCGGCAGTGCCTTCTCGTTATTTCCCATTACTTGATTACCAAGAATTTTCTATCTCCAATACTCAATTTCTACTGCCTATATACAAGAAAACTTAAAGCACCTCATATAAATGTCTTTAAAGTGTCAATAAGCCTCAAGAGAATGCATGTTGCAAAGGACATATGATTAATCCCTCGGATGTATTACAACGACCATCGAAGCTATCATCCTCCTAAAGTCGAAGAGGAGACAGAGTTGGAATTGTTCCAGCTTTATGATAGCACAATGATTGAGTGACTCGATGAAAACGTGCAGTCATTAAAATGCTGTCAGTAAGGCGTGGAGTGTTCAATTATCGCAGATAAATATACCTATAAAGAAGATGAAAATGTCGCCCTTTCAATTTCATAATGGAGATAAATATTCCACATGCATCCTTCAATTTTCCTAATTTCCCATGACTTAAGGCCTGGTTACACGGTACATTAACACGTACAAGTTAATGTACGTTTGCGTGAATTATTTTTGTGGATCGGAACGGAACATGTACGAATGCATGAACCAAATTAGAACAGGTTCTATTTTCCGTTCATGCATTCGCACAAGTTGGGTGGTTACACGGTGCATTTTCGTGTTCATTCACGCGTTCATACATTTAGACATTAACCCGTACGTGTTAATGTATCGTGTAACCAGGCCTTTACAGACGCGACTAAATTCCGTTTTACCGGGTTCATCTGAAGAGAGGCTACCCTGAAGGCCTGGTTACATGATATATTAGCACGTACAGGTTAATATCTAAATGTATGAACGGGATTATGAACGCCGAAATGCACCGTGTAACCGCCCAACTTGTGCGAATGCATGAACAGAAAATAGATCCTGTTCTAATTTGGTTCATGCATTCGTACATGTTCCGTTCCGGTCCACCAAAATCATTCCCGAAAACGTACATTAACTTGTACGAGTTAATGTTCCGTGTAACTAGGCCTTGACATTGAATCAAAGGTAAACAAGAAAGATTTTCGGTTTCTGTCCAAGCGATCAAGGTGGGAACAGAAAAATCCCAGATCACGTGATCACAAATGGGTCCGATTGCATGACTGCAGCGATAGCGTTTACACGTTGTTTATTTCGATTGGACATTTGATTTCGGACAGTTCTTCGAAATTTTCGACAGCCAACCTGCTTTCGTCCTCAGGTGAAATGTGAGAAGCCTGTAGTGTTTGCCGTCTAAACTGGTACCGTCCGTCCTCCCGTTGAGCGCTGTTTGGTCAGCACTCTCTTCCACACGTTGTTGATTGGGTAGCCATGGTGTCTTTGACAGCTCATTGGCAGCTCATTGTCACAGAGACCATAGTTACCCAATCACCAACGCGCGGAAGAGAGTTTTGACCAATCAGCCCTCACCTGAAAGACGGCCAGTGCCTCCCACATAAGGCGGCAAACAATTCAGGCTTCTCACCCACGACCTGTAGATAAGAGTAGGATGGCTTACGAAACTATTATCAATCACAAACAATAAACGCGGCAGAATAATCAGGAATCTTGCCATCATAAGCGTAGTCAAGAAAACCTATGAAAGAATGAATATTAAATTCATGTAATAGGTCAACTTGAGACTTGGAAAAAATAACTTTTCCAGATTTTGAAAAATAAGAACCATCTTATTTAACAGCCACCACGAGCGTTTCCGTTTGTATTTCGTCTAAGAGACTTTGAAAATGTAATAGGAGAATGAGAAAAAGAGAGAGTAGGACTCACATGCATCCCCTGGGCACCGTCATATCCAGCCGGTTGAGCACCAAAGTCCCGGAGGAAGCGTTTCCGATGGTCTTGCATCCTCCGCGCACCACCACTGCATTCTGCTGCACCACTGCACCAGCCTCCCTGATTAAAGGTAAGAAAATGCGATGAGGACGCGAATCACGTAATATTGAGGACATTTTGAGACTAGGGAAAGATAGCTTTTCCAAATTCAGAAAAATGAGCCGGCCTACTGCACAGCATGACAGTTCCTGTTTACATTTCGTTCCGTTTATCTTCCTTATTCTATTTCCTTCTTCGGAACTCAGAACTTTCATTTGTACTTGCCACATATGTAACTCAATTATGGTAACAGTTTCTCTCCTTGCTTAGAAATTAAGTATGCCAAATTTCAGCAAGATTGGAACCAACATCCAGGGCCGCAGCAAGGGGGGGTTTTGGGGGATAAAACCCCCCCCCCCTGAGCTCTGCAGAAAAATTTTTAAGTTAAATCTATTTTACTTAATTGGATTAATATTGCTTATAGAATAGTGTGATTATAAACAAAATATCCCTCAGAAGGCCGTAAAACAACATTTTGAACCATTTATCTTAATTTTTTCTGACAGAGGGCCCCCGCACCTCTATTAACCTGACGGTTATACCACACCCCCAGACACCCCAGTATTATTTGCGCCTGAAAACCCCCCCTAGCCTTGATTTCTAGCTGCGCCCCTGCCAACATCGTTTGTCAGATCGATTGTATTTTCGATGTTGTCACAACACTGACTTATGGTGTAGGTATGATGACAAGATGGTAACGTGTTGTGTAAAGTAGTGAATAAAGTTTTTAAAGAATAAAGTGGAACCTGCAAAATGTAAGTCGTTCATGATGCATGCCATGATTTATTCAAAATGTACGTCATTCAATCAATAGTTCCACCACGTCTCACCTACGACCAGTTATACGATAGATTAAGCTTAAAACAATTTATACCTCGGGAAATTGAAACAAAAATACGACATTTCGAGCGCAACTCACACGTGCTATTAACAAAGGCGATGTTTTCTCTCATATACCAGAGACGTTTTACGCTGTTTAATCGGCCCTGAGGAGGTCTCAGTCTTTAGAGCCCAGGATAATAATAATAACATAAAAAAATAATAATATCAAGTGCTTCCAAATATGGACAGAAAAAAGTTAATGGCTCAATTTTTCTTGTACATTAATGCAACCGAGAGAGCCGAATAACAAGCGTGTCACGGGCGTTGTTTTGGCAGCCGCCGGTCAAAATAAGGAAGAAGGTGAAGGAAGGTTTTTCGCGATGCTCCACCACCTAAAAATTATTTTTCCAATACGCCAGCCGAAAGGTATTTAAAAACACCTCCAGAAAACGTTTTTTCTTTTTGGCCCTCTCAAACATATTTTATAAAAACATGCGTTAGAAATTTTCAAATCAACGCCATATCTTCTTGTCCCCCTCAAAGTTCTTGAAAACAATGGTAAATCTGCTCCATTAAATAAGGTTTCAAATGCCGCAAACCGCATTAAAAAATATGCCTTCTTGACCGAGATATTAAAAAAAGAGTGAAAATCGTATTTTCGATCTAGCTGGCCCTGTTGGGCCTCTAGTGGGCTGGAAATGTGGGGAGGTTTGTCCTGTTTGATCCCAAATTGCATACCCCAAGTACGGGAAAAATCCCGGTGGGAGGACTTTTCACCCTCTTTATCCGGCTATGCCCTTTGCCAGAAATGACGGAAGGAAGAGGGGTCGGGCGCCGATCAAGATCTTTAAAGATATGAGGTAAATGCAATTTTGAACTTAATGGCCCGAGTTGCAATAGGCTGTCATTACACGTCTTGGGCAATGCATGCACTTAACACCCTCCTCAGACCATGACACTACTACTCAAAGCGGGTTAAATGCCTTTGACGTCATCTGCTCTCAGAAGACGCTGAAGAACTCAGGAAAAAAACCCAAACCTTGAAAGAAAGCATGTTCACTTTCAAGATGCAGCCAATTCTTATTCCTGAGATAAAGATCATAAGGCGAAAAAAATGGAGGGAACTGTTCAATAGAGTGTGTAATCACTTTTAATACTGAGTAGCTTGCAAGCAAGGTTAAGGACCAAGATTCAAGGTTAAGTAACTTGATTGGACGTGTGATAAAAGATTCATCGATGGCTCGGCACCAATTTAAGGCCAAGAGTTTAGACCCTAAGGGCTTGATATTCATGCAAACCCTACAGGTTGTAACTTATTTCAGTGGGGAAATCCAATATCGATAAGGAAATATCGTCCACTAGGGAATGTATAATGCGGAAATAAAATCCATAAGAAAGGCTCAGTAAGTGACGATCCTATTTCGAACGACATCGCGGAAAACTACCGATTGACTTATCCAAGCTGCATTGCAAACAATAAGATATATTCCTTAGCTAGAACATTTGTCAGGAGGTAGAAAAGCCTTGCGATTTAAGATAAGTTAACGCAAATATTATTAAAATAATTATTACCTGACGAACTGTCGGTTGGTTTATCCACACCTGCCGAAAAAAATAGTAACTTCAGTTCACAAGTAGTTATAGGCCATTCTACAAAACGGAGGCTGATGGATACCATAATTTTTAAATTAAATTTTGCTTTAAAACTGTAACTAACGGTAACATAATTCAGCGACGAATTTTAATGCTTCGGAACTAACAACTTTCATTCGCTAAGTCACTCAGTGCTTAATTAATGGATCTCTTTCCGCACTAAGCCACTGGCGTGATAGTTTTTGTTGGAGTATTTGTTATTAACAAAATAAGTTCTTTTTGAATATGTATAATGTGGTTGAAGCGCCTGGGTGGAGTTCAGAATGGCATTGCCAAGGTTGCGTTTATGTTTGAAGCAACTGTTTCTTTCTTCTTTGTGTAAGTGTACGTTATAACCTCTTGCGAATAAAAGGTTTTTCCTGTGTGTGCTAACAATTTTATCGCTCGTGGTCAGTTCATTTTCCTGGTATGTTTCGCAACGCGAAGATTTTTGGCATGTGTATCCAAAGACTTCACCGGGATTTGAACCCGAGACTTTTCGGCCATCAAACATGCTCTACTCACTAGGCTACCTCCTCCACAACTATTAAATGTAAAGATATATTGTCACCGTAGAAATCTTGCACATGCATGTAGCACGCGAAATCTAACATTGCTTTTACACCAAGAGAATAAATGGGCAGTGTCAATGATAATAAGCAACAATCATGTCGCACCACTTTTCCGAAGTGCTAATATGGCTGAATACAGAGTAGTATGAAATATTATCCAACATTGAACAGTATCATCAATACTGTTTTTCGTAATATCTGCGAAATGGTTGTTAGAAATACTACGTAACTGAGAAGTGATAGAAGTATACCTGAGTACGGAAAATTATGTAAGAAATGTGAGACTAAAAGTGAAAAAATTAATAAGAACAAAAAATAGGGTCATTTTTACCCTATATTCTTAAGGGAACACATAAAAGATCTAACTTTTATTTTTATAATGTATTATTAATAAAACAACTTCCAACTCTAGAGAGTACATCATTTCTCTTGCAATATTGTCAAAGAAACCATGTGGTTCCTGGTTCACCATTTCTGGTTCCTAGCTACTGCGCACCATTTTGGTGAATCCCATTCGCGGTGCTCGGTGCGAGCTCTATTCAACTCTCTCTCTTACTTCACGCGCCCTCATCCGCACTACTCGTCCACAGCCCTAATAACCTCGTAATTTCTTTCTATTTGGACTACACTTTTGGCAAAGGGACAAGCGTGCAATTATTTATTAAATTATCCGAAATATTCCGGTCGTGGAGTGATAGCTACAAGTGGCATCCATGCGCAAGTTCGACTGAAAATGAAAACGTTGCCAGATAAAGCTTAAAAATGGGCCACACTAACTTCGCTGGATTTCCACCGTCTCTCCCAGTGTGTACAGGAAATGTTTGTAGAGGATGTTTACTCACTCACAACAAGGATCCACCAGATGCTACATTCTTTCACTATTTTGAAAGCACAGCGTTTCCAGGATAAATAAAAACGGTCGAACTAGCAGTTTGCGCAACACTAATGAAAACACTGGCAGACAAGAAAACTAATATTATATCTGCTGTGGGATTTCATCGAAAATGGCTTACTTAATACGCATTGTAACATTTTTCTGTTCGACACAACTTTATTCTCAGGTAAAAACCTCGACCTATTTCAACATTCCCAAGTCATAATGAAGAGGAAATACCTACTTCTCGGCAAAAAGCAAATGATTTATTCACTATGGTCCAATTTCGTTTCTTTTCTTGTAGGTATATCCTTTTGATTACGGAAGTTTAAATTTTCACAATATTGCAATGACTCATTTAACTAACTAGTAATAAGAATTTCCGCCACATTGCTCCACTTATCATATAAGGTCAACATAGTTGTGGACTCTAGAGGAAGGCGTGCCAGCATTTCTTTTGGAATAAGGCTTATGGACTAAAATCGCACCGAATTTTTTCAAGCAAGTTGGTGCCGCACTAAATTCGACCTTATCATTTACTGGCCGCAAAAGAGGCACGTGAATATATTCTGCATATAGAACCTTAATTATGCTCACAATACACTTATTTCTATAACCTGTCCCTCCAGTTACGACATTCCCGACAAATAACCTGATTTTCCGAATATGGAATAACACGTGGCATAAATTATTTCCACCACGGAAACTTCAAAGGTTTCATATTCGTAGCATAGAATGTTATTTTTAATTTTCCAATCACCCAGTTTCTTGTAAAAAGAAGAGTGACATTTTGGGAAATAAGATGTTGGTTGTTTATAAAGATGCTTCCAACCCTCGGAGAGAACACAATTTGAGCGTTCGAAGGTAGATACTTATCAAGACGATGGAACGAAAGCGACATCGAGTCCTGATACTGAAAATTCTCAGGTTAACTCCTCATCCAACTAAATTCAAGAATGTATTAACGTAACCACATTAAGATCAAGGAAAGCAAAGGCATGTGTTACTCTTAGAATTGACGTTACCTACTGTTTCCTTTGCAGCTCAATAACCCCAAGTTATATACATAATATACTACAACTGAATGGCGACCGTAAGTAAGTTTTGGCGTGGGAACTAAGGAATTCGTCCAGCAGACTCGAAAGGTCATCGCAGTTGAAAGGAAGTACAGCAAGAATGCGCGAAAGATTCAGTCCACGAAGCAAACGCTGAGGTGTCAGCGACACACAAGACGAAAAAGAATGATGACGAAGGAAATTTCTTTCGAGACATTCATAGCCTTACGATAACAGTGCGTAACGAACATTCCGCTCTTTCCAATATTTCATAGAGAAAACTAAAAGAAGTAAATGCATATAATGAGCAGACGGGAAAAACTGGCAAATTAGCGCTATTCGCTGTCTAGGCAATAATGCACTGTAATCAGTCATTCACTTGAATTGATTCAATAATGAATATTAACTTCATAGAAAATTTTCCTCCATCATCTCAAAGAATCCTCATTAAATCGAATTTTTTAAGTTTTTATCAATTAATGAATTTCAATTTTACATCCAAATAATTTTATACTTTAGCATAAAAAAGCAAACTGTCGCATGGTGGCTCTGATTTTCCCTTCAAAGTTGAGGTGAACACACTTTTATGAAGTTTATATCAAACGCAAGGTCATATATAGATCGGGTTATTAATTAAAGCGTTTGGGCCATTACTCCATTCAACTATAAACGGCATTTCGCTATCCTCGCATTAAATGTGTTCGGCATTAACGGAATATCTTTGTATCAGAGAAGCGTTTGTTGAGCTACACTCGAACCAAAACCAGGATTAATATCCTCTAGAAAGTGAGGCGTAGTAATTAATTAAGGAGAATACTAGGAAAATTCTAGAACTGCATGAGATGCGAATATATTCCGAATTAGTAACGCTGAAATCCTCTACTTTCATGCATTGTAAAGTTCACCATATGCAAGAGATTTACGGAGCTGCAGCATCATTAGTATTAAATACAGTTTTTAGGTAAAAGTTACCGTTATTAGGAGGTTATTTATAATCCGTTTGAGGTCGAAGATAGATAAAGAGTGGGGATTTGAAGGAGAAAACGTGGTCATGATAATGGGTGATTCTATAAATGATCCAAATCTGAACCAAACCCACTTAATATATTTTCAATTCAAGCTTTGTCGTAAAAATTCCCCGAGACAGGAGAATCCGGAAGCAATTTAAGTCATAAATATCTCAGAAACTGGTTCTTCTATCAACTTAGCAATCACCTGCAGAGAGCAGAATTGGTGCTAAGGTTTAAACTAAGCGAAATCTAACCGTTGGAAAAGGCAGTACTCTGCCGGTACTCGGATTTTTCCGCACTCAGAAATTTTCACGTACACCACTAAATTTGTCGAAGTTTTGTCATGATCCTGGAACTGAGATATGGGTTTTAGCATAATCGAAAATAATTTTTCCACTTAAAATTTGGGCTCGCTTCAAAGTAAGACAAGAGACAGGTAGAAAATCACCACTCAGCTTTCTTCAGGTATACCATAAATATCCATTTAATAGATTTGCGCAACTCCATACCCTTGATCGTTATGAAAAATCTCGTAAATATGCTCGAATTTACTGCATGTATGATTTACCGGTTCAACCAATGCGTCTTCTAGGAATGAAGGACTTATACACTGAAATACTCGTAGCAAGGCTAACACAACACCTAAAGCTGAGTAAAATAGTGTTTAGTAATGGAAGGCTAATGCTAATTCAAATTTACTATTCAGTCAGGAAACAGACGGGACAGACTCAATAAATTCAACCGATTAGATAACAGAGCCACCATATGGTAGAAGACTCATCACTCTTTTTCACTCATTATTCAGTTGGCACCCATAACATATTTCACTAATTCCCATTCTCTTTTCTTTCCTTTCCTCTTTTCCATCTCCAATGACCCCTTGTCACGTGCTACACCGCCGCACTGCACGGCGAAGCAAGCAAGCCTTTATATAGCAAGTAGCTTCGCAATGTTCGAGTACTTTCCTCCTCCGACGACTAAATGTTTCCCCTTGCTTCACCACCGGCTCACGAGACAACCCCACCACCCGATTTCCGATTCTAGGGACCTAGAAAGCATAATTCGTTCAAGAATATAAATCCGTGTCGGAATGCCATTCCTTAACGTGAAACGGACACTAGAAACTTACTTATTTTTAATACAAAAGAGTTTGGATGTGCTGAGTGCTCGTTAGAAGACGATGTGGTTCATGATTAAAGTGTAAAGGAGCCTCAAAGGGACTAAATAATACTTTACGCTCTGTACCACTGAACTATCCGCAAAAAATGGAATTATTCAATAATTAAAAAAATGCCTAAAAATATATTATCATTTATCTCAATATTATTGGAGCACACCAAGCACTTCAAAAGAGAACCACTATAAATTCTAAAGTTTAACACATACCAACGAGTACTCTTCACACCCAATCAACCAATTTTTTCGAAAAACCGATATATCGGAAAAATGAAAAGTGATTAAAAGTCTAATGCGGCACTAACCCAATCTCCCACACATCAACATCATTTCATCCGCCGCTGAAGGAGGAGCCCTTTCGGATGAAAATAGCGAGAGTAAAAAGTTCAACTATCACCTTTGATCCGGAAATCCACCCTTCTCAGTCAAATGCTTCTCCATCATTTCAACCGATTTCAATTCCGTGACTTGATTAAGAATGAACCCCGATATTATTAGTAAAACTCCTTGGAAGACGAGAGATCCATACAGGATGGAGTTACGGCAGTTAACCATATTCTTTTCGTGGCCAAGTTTCACTGCCTTATGACTGCATTGGACGCACAACGGTTATATATATTTCCCTTCATCCTGTTTCTAATCCATTCATTCCAATTCCACACAATACGATAGATCACCAGGCCTGAACTCTGTGGCTTATTCACAAATGCCTCGATTTTGTCGAATCCTCGATTTTTGCCTAGTGAATAGCACGGAACGCGACTTCCTGGCCCTCGACATTGTCGCCTCGACGGCTTATCATTGTCGAGCCGAAACTTCCGATTAGTTCCTGAATAAGGCTCCTGGGGAAGATGCTGAATGTAATAACAGCGAAAGCAAGTAGAGAGGGACAATTAATTCCAGTCAGCCACAAAAAAACACAGTGAAGTGGCGTGAAGGAAATTCATTATATTATAATGAACTTGTTTCTATTTTTAGATACCGAGATGTGCAAAAAATAGGCTGGCAAATTCACAAAGTTTCGGTAAAAAAAGAAGTATTGAAGATAAATATAATTATACTTGCATTTGATAAGTCAGTGGTAGCGGGAAATGAAAGGGATCTGGAAGCCAAAATATAAATTATGGAGATCTTCGAGAAGAAAGACTAAGATAAGAAGATCAATAAAATTGAAACTAAAATATTGCTGTGTAACAAAGACTAGAGACAAATGGAAGCGAAACTACTCACTGAAATAACTAATGCAAGAGGGGCCAATGATGATCCTCGATGAATTCAACCATCTAAAAAGTTAACAATTAATTGTCCCTGATAATTACAATTTAAGCATGGTTATAAGACCCCTCTTTTCAGATGAATCTAGCGATAAAATTACTGCATCATGCCCAAATTTATAGAAATATTAAGTAACTCACTCACTCAGTGATTCAACCCAAAGGTAGGGTGTCGTCGGTGAGGGTAGATTTCACCCCGAAGTAAGCCACAGGTTAGTGAATTCCTCACATTCATGGTACGGGGGCCGGTTCCTTTCCTTAGGCGACCACGCACTTCGAGTGTTCCACCCTCTAGACTACCACGCTCCCCTTATTAACTAATTGTCCAGCAATATGCTTCCAAAGTGTATGGCAAGGTGAAGTTTCAAATACATGCCCGAATACTTGATCGTTGTTTCAAAGATTATCACGTATACGTCATTCGTATACGTGATAATCTTTAAATAAAGAATCACGTATATAAGAACAACCAATTATCATAGTTCGTTCCATACGGCTACAGAAAATATGCACTGATATAGTAAAACTAAAGTAGTTACAGTGTAGCATAGTTCAAAAACGCAGGGCAAATGCCAAATAAATGGCAAAACCGATTGTACACAAAGAAAATCCTTTAAAAAATATGATGAAACTTTTTTTTTAGCTAGGTTCCAGGATCCACTCATTAAATTTTGCAATCTATGATAATCTAATCTACGTTGTTATATCATACCTTAATCAATCTAGTTCTTTCATCTTCCTCTCGTGAGATAACGCAGAGGAAGATGAAAGCAACCACTAGGAAACCAAGCAACAAAGAGATGGTCACCTGGATGCCTTGTAACTTGCCCGAGACCTTGCCCACTACGTAAATTGGAGAAGGGAATTTCGTGTACGTCGAAAACAAACGTATTTTTTTCAAGCCATGTATACATGACTCTTGAGGCACCGAATCTTGCAGAAAGTGAGCCGGAAATGACCGTCTGAACGAGTATTATGGTCTCCAACAGCAAAAACTTCTATTTGACGACATTTTCGGACACAGCTACGTCTTTCACAGTCTTCTACTACCATACAATATTTTGTTACTGAAAAAACATATATTTTCCATAAATTACCATTTTTTTATTACGAGCGAGGTTTGAATATCCACAGGAATTAGGTAGAAATGAGTTTGTTTTGCCCACAAAAAATAATAAAATCTCAGTCGAGCAAAAATTTAGATGCTACGCTTATTTTTACGAAAAGATACCACAAATTAACGTTCACCTAAACCTCGATGAAAATCTGTTACAGCTTATGAATAACCAACGTTAAAATATTAACCACAGGTAGCCTTCCATCGATTTCAAGTAGGACAATAGCGATGAAGGTAATGGCTAAAATGTCAATGGAAGTACAGAAACCTAGAATAAAAATTGTAGGATTGTAGCAAGCAGGCGGTAAACAACAATAAATGGTGAAAAATTTAGATGGAACAAGGTACTATAAAATAATGGAAAGCGGAGTGGGCAGCCTTTTCTCGGAGCAATATTTCACAGCAAAAAATCAAACAGCACAGCAAAGTCAATAATTAAGCAAACATCTCCGTTTTTAAAGGATTGTCTACGTAAGAAACAAGCAATGACTACACACAAAGTGTACAAATTCTCAGCCATAAAACCGAACGAGACTACTGGTTAATACAAGCATCGTCAAAAGCAATAAATCATGATTATATAACACCTATGATCAAATTCCTTTTCAGAGAGGTAAATGTTTTCAATGCCCATCGTCATGGTAAAACACCGATTTCCACGGTGTTAACTCCCGGATCTCAAACTTGTTTACTTAATAACACTTAAGATCAAATACTTCATTGCCGTTTTCGGTCATAAAATGTATGCCACGATATTTAACATCGTATCGTCTTTCACATAGACGAGTTCATTGGGAAAGCCAAAATTGCTATTATGTTTTTGGTTCTGCACACCCAAGTTTCATTATTTTGGAAATTAAAAAAGGAGTAACAGACCTTACTCTCAAGGTAAGTAAGTACTTGCAACGCATTAGTCGACAAAGTTTCTTCTACTATAGCCCTATGATTAAACTGGAAACGCAATGTTCTAACAGAGCCAATAAATAACCCTTCAGTATGTACTAAAATATAATTTATCCTACGAGTTGACGGTCGAATAATTACTCGATTGGCTGATTGTCGGTTGCGTTGCGTGTATGCTTAGTCAAGGCCCCTCGAGCAAGACACTTGTGCTTAGAAAATGCAGAAAAACAAATTGATTATCAGGTACAATGAAAGCTCATCTAGATACGTAAATAAAAGAAAAAGTACAGATATTGGCTGACTGTCACTTTCTTGAAAAACTTCTTTAAGGCGATTTTTTCAATTTAAAATATTGCAGTTATTCTTACGCAAGAAAGTTTCCAGAAAGCTAAGCATTATCGAACAGGATAACTAGAGCGCAGCGTGTACAAATGGTTAAAATAGTCCCATTGAGAGTATCATCGTGAGCCTAGGGCTCAAGAGCTACGGGGGTTAATATCAGGTTTTAATCTTTTTGAGCACCTCCTTCCTGAGCAGTACATTAGTCTGATGGGAATTACTATTTTTTGTAGCTTTTATGGCACTGAGGAGTGAATGACGCTATACAAATAAAGTAAATGGGTAAAGAACTAAAATATTTAAATTTTCATTCTTTCCTTGAACTATCAAGAAAATTAATATTTTGAATCGTAAAAATTTGTTACATAGAAGTAGATTAAGGTCAATATATGGTAATGTTCACCGGATGAGGATTCCTGAGAAGAAAGAGATAAATAAGGAGAATAATTCTTTCAAATTGATTATGCGAGGTCATATTCTGGAAGTGCATCGCATGATATATTTTGACCACGAGGATTTCTACATAAGCATAATTAATAGTTTCCGTCAAAAATAAAGTCATTCATACATGCGATGCCGTGCATGCTGGCTCGAGGTGGGCCTGGCCTAGTTTGACTCTAGTATGGAGTTTGACTCATCCTCTGCTGGAGTCGTCCAGCCACGTCCTAGTTTGACTCTAGTATGGCCGGCCAGCCCGACCTCGAGCCAGCATGCACGGCTCAGTTGCGATCCCAAATAAGTTATGAATGGCTTAAGTGATATGAATTCTTATGTATCCTTTATTTTCGACTTATTGGCCACAGTTTTGAGCTCTTTCAACTCTAAGGAAGAGTTTGAGTGCTGCCCTGTATCTATCGACTTTGCAGTTAATGAATTATCTTAAATTTCCTTAAATACACCAACGGATAGGGTTCGCCATGAAAAAATATTTGACTTAGCCGGGATTCGACCCCGGGTCTCCCGATTGCCGGTCTGGCGTGTTAACCAGTTCCACCACCAAGCCATTTTCTTAGAGCGAACTTCGGGATGGGTTTTAACGAACAAGATGTTGACGTCACTGAGGCACATGTGGCGAGGGTCGTGCCTACTAAGCCACTGTCGGGGTGAAAAACCCTTATTTTGTCGCTGGTCTGCGACAACGAATTTCAAGGTACTACAGGAACAAGTGACTCTGTACGCAGTCACGCGCTTAACTGCGTACAAAATCCCTTGTTCCTGCAGTGCTTTAGATTTCCTTCTTAAGGCCGTTTTACCAGGGGCACGTACTTGCACAATCTGACGTGTATACGAAGGCGCAGTCAAAATTGCGTCGTGTAAAGTGGCGAATTGCTAGAACATGTGAGAGAGTGCGTGGACGTAAGATGGCAAAATAACCCCTTTTCTAATTTCGTTCATGCATTCGCGCATATTCCACGCCATTTTAGAAATTAATGCAGCTCTAACCTGCGCAATTCCGCGCCCCGTGTAAAACAGCCTTTAAGGTATGCTACAGGTTTCCCTTCAGTGGCGCCGACTCCCTGGGGCCTGAGGGGGCCCGAGTCCCCTCAAAAATTTGTCATGAGTGTGTAGAAAAAATGTGTCAGGCTTGTCGATTTTTCCCGGAGTATCCAGATATCGAGAGTCGAGTAATTGGGCTTCTAATGTTGATCATATGACTCTTCTAAAATACTTTTTAAAAACTTAAAACTCACTACTTATAAAATTTCCCGGGGCAAGATCCCTGCTTTGGGCCCCCCAATATTTTTTGTAAGTCGGCATCCCTGTTTCCCTTCCTCCCGAATATTATTAAGTCGCAAATAAGAAGTAGAGATGACGGAAGAATTTCAAGTCTACTCCAAGACACGATAATTAGCATTCCATTTCTAACGAACGCAATGATTAAATATGACGATATTATCGCAGAGCGTCGTAGTTCGCTGATTTCTTCGCCCGAAGCGCACTCGCAAACGGGGAGAACGAACGCATCAATTGCCTCCCAACCGCCAACAGCGGAATGTGAGTGAGAGTGGTCAGTCGTATGACACACCGCTCGTAAGGGAAGGGACTCCACAAAGTCACACCACAGTAAGCCTCCTTGATATCATCTCTGCCCGCCCTCTTCCGGCCGAAAAATAACATGCTTAACGTCTCATTTTACACTCGATGGCGGAAGAACCACCACTTGGTCAACACCACAGACAGGAAGTAGCGGAAATAATTTTATCACCACGATTTATCATGATTCTCCCTATCCAAGCAAGATTGCTCTTCTTTGCAATGTCCATTTCTTATTATGAAATCCCCGCGAGTCGAGCTCGATAATCATAATAAAAATGGCCACTCCCACAGGCGCGCCAAGTTATGTGGGGTTGCACCAATTCTTCTCCCTTTGTCACCACACTTCAAAGGGAGATTTTTTCATAAGTAATGTGATGATTTTATACATATTGAATTAATAAATCGATTAAATGGAGATAAAATAACTTTTCAATAATAACTTTTACAATAACTTCAATTTGTGCTCGATTCCATAGGAATATTGAAATTCAGGCCTGATCCTTATTAGGAGATTAAA
Source organism: Ischnura elegans (assembly GCF_921293095.1). NCBI lineage: Eukaryota > Metazoa > Arthropoda > Insecta > Odonata > Coenagrionidae > Ischnura > Ischnura elegans. Next base: position 126,065,179 of record NC_060247.1, read on the forward strand.
GGACTGCGAGTAAAGTGCTGCGACAATAAATACTATCATTCATACACCGATTTTGCAAAGGGCTTGCTTACTAATTTTATTTTATTGTCAATTGTTCTACAGTTTAAAAATAAAGAGGCGCGTAGTGATCTTTTCTTGGGCTGATGCGATTCCTACTTATCGAGCCATCGAAAAATTGAGGTCATTTACCCATTCGCTGATAAGTTGATGACGTCACGAGTTGATTCTTGGCAGTCCGTCGCTTCTTCGCTACTCCTACGCCTTGTGCCGTGCACATGGGCCGCGAGTGGGGAAAACCCATCATGGTTTTCACGTATGCTTACGTCCATTTTTTTATATCCAATATCACGACAGCTACCACTCAATGAGGGTATATTGATTTGAAAATTATTTAAATTCTCGAGGAGAAATATTGCCTTGGTGAGCGTACATTGACCTCACGTTGTATGGCTCATAATCTCAAAATTATCTCGAGAAATATTGATAAAAACTAGTATGATAGCCGTTTGATATTGACGAAAACATTCACGCATCAGAAACATATGCTTTCCGGCTGTCACTATGTGATTGAAGCATGCAACAAAGATTTTTTTTTAATTTCTCGCAATTCCTTTTTTCTAGCGAAAGGTTGGCATGCTATTGTTTTAATGCGATCTCTACGTTGACATTCATCTCTATTTCAAAATTATGTGATGAAAAATGTTTATTCGACAAGCTAAGCACTTTAAACCTGATTGTAACATTTCTCATCTTCGGTTCATTATAATTTTAATATTTATTATATGAGTGCCCTTGAAAATTTAAAAATAGCTCAAGAGTGTTCCAGATTGGTCACAAGCTCCCGCAATTTTACGATTCGGTTCGTCTATTTTACCAAAGAACAGCCATTTATTCGTCACTGAAATCATAGAAGTAAATTCATTCGCAAAAATATTATTAATTTTACGAACACAGAAAATTTTATGGACGGTATTGTGTAGGTATACAATTTTAATTAGGTGTAGAAAGAGGTCAAGGTTACGGAACAGAAATATGTCTTTCATATGCACTGAGAGGATACTTACTTCACTCAAGAAGACCCCTACATAATGTCACACTTACTTAATTACACTGGCCAATAAAAAAATTTTTGAAAACATTTTTTATTTTAATAGCTGATCTTTATAGATTTTGATGTGCCAAATCCAAACCTGGCCTTAGTTTTTTTTTGTAACACCCATAGTTTCCAAGCAATATGTATTTAATATTTAGTCTAATACCTCAATACATATATAGGGAAATCAATGAAACCCTGTGTTACGTCATAAAATTGTTTGCATTTACTGTTCACCACATCGTGATAAAATTGTTTGTATTTACTACAGCGTGATAATACAGGGTTCACTTGTCAACTGGAATTGGTCTACATTTTCTATCCCTTTTTTCCTTGAAGCTTCTTGCGTAGCTTTTTCTACGATGAATCGCTTGCTGAACTTCTCGGTGAAGTATCAGCAGTAATCCCCCATTATCTTCGTTCATTAGACCTACTTTTCAATTTTATTGTAACTATCAAAAATCTGTTAAATTCTAAAAATATTGCTTGATTTCATAAAGTTAACGGTAAAATGTGAATAAATGGTGGATGATACAACTTTAAAACCAACATATTTGGATTCAGCAACTTTAAAACATAAAAATAAGGTATTTTCAGTAAAAATGGTTTTTCATTGTTGGCCCGTGTTATTCTTTCCCAGAGTGGTGAGTACCCGATCACGGACTCGAATCCCTTAAAATGTTTTTAAAGCTAAAGGTTTTTAGCCCGGTGGTTTGGTCTGGTAAAAAGATTCATTATATTTTGAGCTTTTGGCAAAAAGCGGTGTAAGTACGAAATGAGACACTTCAAACTTTGGCTTAAAAGCTGATTCAGTACACTGATTACGATTTACCCCGAAGAAACACCGATCGACATATTTTTTTCCAATCACTGGTAAACTTGTACCTATTCTTCACCAAGAAACAGAATTTTGATCACAAAATTCTTCTTCGATAATCACGGAAATAAAAATCTCCTCTGCTCTCTCTGAAGCATTGCACATTTTATACACGTTTTATGTCTATGCACTGGGATTTGCCTTCATGCGACCAAAAGGAGAGGAGAAAATATGATCAGTAACATCGATTGAAACAGGTAGGCCACCTTGACGTACCGCAAACTGGTCTATCAAGTTCAACAGTGCTTATGAGACACGTGTCCAAGAAAAAATTACCAATATCGCAAAGCTCTGGTTCATAAACCTCCCACATCAGTATAAACCTTATCTAAAAATTTAGGCTACTCTGATTTCTCATAACCTATCGGTCACATACCTGTTTTCAATGCCGAGACCAGTATGAAAACTGATTTCCGGTTGATGCCCTTTTTCAAATGAAATCTTAATTTTTGTCTGTTATTTTATCGAAAAAATATGCCGGTAAAATATTGGATTTCATTTTGAGTCAATTTTTTTCATTTACTACGATGGAACAAAACTCTGTCCAAGTGTTATAGTTTTAGATAAATTCATTAACACTGACTAAAAGGTCACTGATAACTTATAATTATATTCAGTTAATCAGTGCTGCATTTACGGGCTTGTATTTTTAGCGAAAAATTACCCTTGTTGCTAAATTGCACCAATCGAATGTATTTTTAAATTGATATAATCCGCGATAACACGATGGTACCCGAAAAAAAACAATAATCAAGGCGGAGATTACTAAATTTCCACCATTTCGAAGGAGGTATACATACAAAATAATAAATAAGCAGTGATTTAATTTTGAAAATAAAATGAACCCGTCCAATGAGAGAGGACTATCTAGTTTTTTTTAATGGCATTTCAAAACAATACGTAATTCCATCCATATTTATATGATAGAGAAGATCTCAAATTTATGTTTCGGAGCAATATCAGCGCACTTAAGCTTTGTAAAACGAGTCTGCACCATTAAAAGGGTGCTTTGAACGTTGCACTTCCGCCACAGTGGTAACTCATGGAATAAAGTGCATACCATGAAGCGCAAAGAAAACAATTTTCCGCTAATGATTAAGGAATACGTCACGTCTTTCGGAAAGAAAAATAGCAAAATAGAAGTGGTAAACAATGAGTTATAGTAAAAATAAAATAAATAAGAAAACAGAATAAAAATTGAAGAATTTAAATAAGAAAACCAAGGCATGGTAAAAAAGGTATAATGGTGAAAAACGAAAGATTAGGAATAGTTCGAATTCATTTTCTACTAAAAATGCTACTCTAGCTGTTTGAAGATGTTTGTGTATCCCGAATCATTAAAAATCTAAAATTAAAAATTAAAAAATTAAAAATAAAAAAGACAGGTATTCCTGAAGTAGTATCATTCACGACCTTTCGATAAAATTCGTCATGCTAGCCCCAATTCATGCGAAGGTACTCCACGTTGCGCATTTGCACTAGATATTGATATTCAGTTTTTATGTAATTCTATTGCGTGGTTCATCCTCTTACTCCTCATCTTACGAAGGGAAACTGCAGTCACACCTTACTGATATATAAATAATTTGGCCGAGTTATGTGAAAAATAATTGATAAACGTGTTTTTCATTGTATTATGTAAAGCCATTATGTCGTGATATTAAGTATGAGTTGAGTGTTACAGTGGAATATGCCCTCAACGTTTTTTTGCATTTGAATTGAATAATTTAGTCTCTTTCAGGCTCATTCAAATTTATTTTACTCTTTTAGACCCTCAGAAAATTTTTTCTCTTATATTAATATTTATTCTCATATTGTAGCCTACGTACCATGCTCTCATTTTACGTGAAAGTTGATTTATCTAATATAGCCAGCTTAAAAGGAATCGATCCTTAAGTAACAAATGGCAGAAAAAAAGCTTAGGACCTTCCATAGTGACCATAACAGGCCGCAGGCCTTTTTCGGAGGGGTCTGGGGGGGGGAAAGCCCCCCAGCGAGCAAAAGCGAGTACTAAGTATAAACAGGGGATTTTACTGAAGTTCCTGATCTACAAATATATCTCTGTTTTAAACGGCAGTAAGGCAATTCAACTTGGATATTCGTAAAAGGCCACAACACATATCGATGGCTAAGTTCTGACAACCCGTATCTCAATACTAGCAACATTTCAGGAGAGCAAAAGAAACGATTTATAATTTTAAATGTGCACTGGAATCAAAAACCAAAAATTCATAGAAGTGAAAAAGATGCATGTATTTGTAAACAAAGGGTTGTTTTTTGCTTGAATGTCATAATGTCATTGTTTAAGAAACCTATCTCAAACCGGCCAAATTTCGAGATACGCGTTGTTAGAACTTAGCCATCGATATCTCTTCTTAAACTCGAAAATTCAACAGCCACCGCGAAGATAATTAGAGATTGTTTTCAGTTTTTCAGCCATTGAAATCACTTGAGTTATTTTCTAAAGGATGGCAGCCGGTGTATCCCAAAATATTCACTCTCTAAATTACACTATTAGGATGAGTTGCGGGGCAAAGCATAAATATAATTCCCTCAAAACAAAAAATGCCAAAGACCCAGGTTAACACTACCATGGGCAATGGTCACAGAATTCTTAATTCGTGAAAAATTGGTGATTTCAATAGCTGAAGCAACATGCGGAATACTTGGAATAGGATATGGTGGGAAAACTCACATGGGACAGACCGGCGGCCCGTGAGTCCCTTCCTCCATGCTCCTCTAGACCTCCGCGAGTAATCCTTAGTTCACGATATTGTTAGATCACAGACTGAGGCTCTCACCACGACTCGGCACGCCAACTTTATATCACTGTTAAACGGAGCACTATCAACACTTTGTAGAGACTCCACGCGTGGCGTCGGAAAACACTTCACGTTAGCGGGATATCCTCACTCCAACGGACACCTCTGCACTGACCGAGGAGAAATCGCGGAGTACACCAAGCAGCCAGGGCGAACAGCGGACACTCCGCCGAAGATTGAGGGGAAGGGGAGGGGGGATGGCGACGGTGGCTCCGCCCACGACTCAAATTTTAAACTCGCGTTGAGACCAAGAAAACTTGCCGACCACGCATTCTCTCTCATCACGCGAGACTTTTCGAAGGCTGACTGCTCGGAGATGATGGTCTGTTCACCTTGCTTTAACAGTAGCCGACACTGAGACTATGCAGCAAGTCTTGTCGGGTTCTCCATTAGGTCAGGCTTTTCATAGCTGACGTTTCGATGCTCGGCGCGCGCATCATCACCAGTGCAGATGTGGTCTAGTGGCGCCGACTCCATGGGGCCTGAGGGTGCAAGAGCCCCCTAAAAAATTCGTAATGGGTGAGAGGAAAAAATTTGTCAGGCTTGTAGATTTTCCCCGGAGTGTCCAGATATCGAGATTCGAGTTATAAGGGTTCTAATGTTGATCATATGACTTTTATAAAATGCTTAAAAAAAACTTAAAACTTACTACTTTCCTGGGGCAAGATCCCCGGTTTAGGCCCCCAATATTTGTTGTAATTCGGCATTCCTGATGAGGTCGATGTGTGAGTACGCCGGGAGATCCTGCAATTCTATTTCACGGAACCAACGATTTTAAGTCCGACAAGCACGTGTGAAGTCAAAACACGAAAACTAGGACAATAAAAATTAGGAGTACAGGAGTCTTAATGGCTGGAAATACCCAAAGTAAAATGAAAAATATTATAATCACCAGTGGATCAACATCAACGGACTAGATGATGTACAAACCGAAGTAACTAAATATACAAGGAGAGATACTTGGTTGTGTTGCCACAGCGATAACCCTTTCTTTTACAACCCTTCTTAGACACCTTGGGCTAGATTCAACCAAAATTCAGGAAGTCTTTGTGAGGGTTGAGGATCAATGAGAAATATTTATTGGTCAATGGAGTAGGCATTTTTGTATTTAAATTGGCCATGCAAGAAGACCAATACACCCTGCGTCGACGTTAATTACTTTTTATTGCGTCACTGCATTTGAGGCAGGACGCTGAATTGATCTACATATCATTTGCATTACACGATCTCTTGCTTTGCCCAGAGTCTAAAGTGATAAAATATAATTTTATCGTAATACTCCCAAAGGGCTAATTAGATCGTATAAACATTGGCAGGTACGAGTAATAGTCACCTCCTCAGCTGACCTACCTCACATAATCTCTACCTCAGGGGCGATTTCAAGATGAAGGCGATCTTACGCTTGAGACTAAAATATCTCTTTAACTCCGGCAACAAAGTCTAAAGAAACCGTGATCTAGCAGTAAATCACTTAAGCATTATTACTCCCCATAGACTACAAGTAGGTAATGTATACACCATATTTTTAATCTTATTCCCCTCAGTGGAACATGAAAGTCATTACCAAGCTGGGAAATGCTATCGAGTAATGATATTCCCGAATGGAAATTGGCTGATGTTTTGATAGACAGGGCAGGCAGTCCATATATTAATTTATGCTCCACATACCAATGAGCCAAATTCGACATGGGCCATGGAATTACGACCGAATTAGATAAATGAAGTAAAAAATGTTAATGGCAGCTGGCTAATACAATTGCAGTGTCTCGCGAAGCCCATGTTGAAGTTAGAACTTTGCCGGTCCAAGCAATCGAATTATACCTTATTTTTAATTCAATTTCACTCCATATTAGTAATGAACACATTCATATCAATCAATTGTGATTCATATCAATGTTAATTGAGTCAAAATATCTAGAACACGCTAAGGAGATAATAAACCAATCGTTTGTCGAAACCTCGGCGTCAATAGAAAACATCATCCCATCCGAAGACCGTGTGAACTTTTAATTTATTAAAAAAAATTATTTCACCATTAACAAAACAAACATTTGCACATCTAGTAGGCCAAGAGAGATAAGTTAAGAGGTAAGTACCTGCTAGGTAAGAAGGAAGAGTGATGGTTTTAGATTTAATGAAGGATGCGAAAAGGGACTTAATACAAATACTTCATAAGCTGTTATTGAACCGTAAAAACTCTTTTCATTCGAGTACTTCATTTCCTCTCGTCCCAATACCACCTCATTGGTTAAAGGAAACAGACATCAAGGAAACTAGCGAAACGCTACGAGCATACGAACGTGGCCTCTCCTAGTCAACCAATGTTTCCGCCGACATACTGTCGGGGAACATTCTCCGAGACATGGTCCCTCAGTGGACATGCCTATTCCGCCTTCCTCGCCACTGCCTTGGGTGGGTAGCAGGATCGTGAGGCACCGCGGTGGTCCTTGATCTTCCGCGCCAGGGACGCCCGCCTCCCTCCCCGCTTCAACTTCCTTTGCGCCTTACACTGAGATGAGATGATTACCAGTTGCTGCCAGCGAAACGCAAAAAAATTGTTTCCAAAAAGATTTAAAATCGTCAGTTTTACTGTTTCGGTTATCATGATTATTAACCAGAAGTCTAAAAAAATATCTCTATTGTTCATAAGAAGTTCAATATATGCTAAAATGATGCACTGAATAGTAGAGGCCTTAACGTTGTAGAAATCCATCTTACTGATTTGTGAAAGAAAAACTTTGCTGTTTCTACAATTTGGAATTTTATTTTCCTGACTAGTTTCGATATCATATTCACTGTATCGAAACTAGTCAGGAAAATAAAGTTCCAAATTGTAGAAACAGCAAAGTTTTTCATTCACAAATCAGTATGCTAAAATGTTTACGAGGTAAAACTACCGAGCCTCCTACTCGTTATATGACGTCAAAATTAAGTAAATGTCTTTAAAGTATCTTATAAGTAGAATACACCAAAGGATGAAGTTCGCCTTGAAAAAAAAATCCTTTGGTGTATTTAACTTTGCACCCGTGCGCGTAACTGCGTACAAAGTAACTTGTTTCCGCAATAATTATAGGTAGATCTAAGGTGTAAGTTTTTTAGTGCAAACGGAGTTCACCGAGTGTGCTAAAAGAGTACTGTGAAAATCTATGCTGTTGTCCACAGTAATTATTGTAACATTGGGATTATTGTAGGACAACGTCGGACTTTCAGAGAACTCTTGGAGACTCAGATTTTAGTAACACTCGTACCTTGTGCTATGGAAAACCCAGAAGTCTCATTGAAAAACTAAGAATGTTTTCACCCAATACTTGAAAATGACTCCGTAATTCAAAATTTGAATCAAGAAAATTTAATATATAAAATTTAAGGACGCCTTGCTAGTTGATATGATTTTTAAGTGTCATTGTAACATTAATTACAAATGCCGCAACCAGTTTCACAAAAATGAGAGAGAATTGCATAGCAAGAAAGCATTACAACAAAATAACTCATGCATAATCAAACTTACGACAGCCATTGTAAAAATCAGGATCATTGCTCAAATATAAATTAAGGCATCATGGTTGATCAGGTTAAACTGCTCCATTAGCAACCAGTTAAGGACACGAAAATTCTCCTTGTTTTTAGACTTTTCATTTGCGACCTCGATGCGCTGTGACAAGAATGCTTGAGACACTATAGAGTCATGTGTCTGTATTATACTGAGGACATCATTTAGAGATAGCATTGAATCTCCAGATCCAATAGGAACTAACAAAAAAGAGAGGAACATGCTTTAACCAAAGGATTGTTAAAAGAAATCGATTATTTATTCTAAGTGGCAGCAATAAAATAACAGAAATTATGAATTACAGCAAGATTTATTATAATCTGATGCACCAAAATTAATTCTCACAAAGTACATAGCAACAAAAATACAAATACCACTATCATATTTCCATTAAGAAACGTCTACTTTCGTACTGCTCTACATATTTTAAAATACTATTTATCATATGTATGAAGTTCTATTTTTGTAAATTCTATTTTTTCACTCAAACTGACTGTCCGTATTCTTCATTTTAAATTTCATAATAATGCATTAATGTCCTAAGAAAGAACATGTCAAATTCGTAACGTTGACGAGCTGAAGTATTTCAGTTATAGACCTACACCTCAAGAAATATATCTGCCACTAAGGTGTACACAATTCATGGTGTTTAAGGAGGAATCTGCAATATTAAAACACTCTGAAGTTTTTTCAGTTCAAAAGATGAAATCCAGGAAAATAAATCCAAATGTTAAAGGCCAGCTTACACGCTACATTAACACGTACGAGTCGATGTCTGTTTGCCTTAATGATTTTTATGAACCGGAACGGAAAACGCATGAACCAAATTAGAACAGGTTCTATTTTTTGTACATGTATTTGGACAAGTTGGGTGGTTACACGGTGCATTTTCGTATTCATTCACGCGTTTATATATTCTTACATTAACTCGTACGGATTAATTTTTCGTGTAAACAGGCCTTAATGCTGAAAGTCCGTTCTTAATATGATCACAAGCATTTTATTCGTTAAACAATTTGATTAAACAAAAGAGGTGACAATGAACCACGGGAAACCGATGCACCAGACTGATGAGAAGCAATTACCCGCCAGGCATCAGTTCGTGGCGTCATAAACTTATCTCAAGGCCTGTTGGCACGGTACATTAGCTCCTAAAAGTTTACATCTTAGGGAATAAGTTAAGGAACGTATGAACGCGAGAATGAAGGCCAAAATGCACCGAGTAACCACCTAACTAGTTCGAATGCATGAACAGAATATAGAACCTGTTCTAACTGGATTCATGCATTTGTACATGTTCCGTTCCGGTGCACAAAAATCGTTCATACAATCGGACATTAACTCGTACGCGTAAATGCATCATGTAAACAGGCCTCTAGAAAAGGTCAAGATCGTCAAATTTCCTCCGCAATTAGTTCGATAAGTACACGAAGGATCGCAAAACGGGAAAATATGGGACTCTTCACTTTACACACACTATCACGATCGGCAATAAAGGGAGCTTCATAAAAGAGCCCGTCGGACAGGTTGCTGGGTCAAAGGTCACGTCATGCCCTTTCCCGCGCAAACTGCCCAAGCCTTCGACAAGACGAGGAAAGCGGCGCCGTGAGGGGTGGCGTGTCTCAAATATGAGTCAAGGAGTGGGCGGTCCAGATACACGGGGAGAGCAAGAGTGTATCCTCGAGCCAGCCAATCACCAAAGGGACGGATGGCGACCTTGGCGAAACTCCCAAATGAGATATTATAGCATTTCTTTCCACGGAAAGGAAATAATAAAAAAAAAAAATTTCGGCGCAAGAGCGCAGTGCTTCATGGGGTGGGATAGAACTGGTTCCCACTCACGGCACCGAGTTATCCCTCTCTAAAAATCCTTTCCGTCCGAAGACTGGTTTTCCCCGCTAGAAGGTCAAAATGGTCCATTACGAACACGGGGAGAAGCGAGACACATCTGTGTCCACGAGAAACGCCCTTATGTCACCTCCTGCATCATTTGCTTTCTCATACCTATATACCACCACCATCATTTACTACGGTAAATCAGATCGCATAAATAAAGCAAGAAAGATAGACTGTAGAACAGATAGATTCAGTATGCCACTTTTTCCCCCATCAATAAGAGACTATAACGGCAGGGTTAAAACTCACAAATAGATAAGATTACTTGTAGTTTGACCTACCAACTTATGTAAACCTTGATGCATGTTTTTGAATTCTCTTAGTATTTCCAACAGCTTGTTTTGTGTTATAGCTTTATTGGCAGTCAACCTCAATGAGTGGGTGGAAATATTTGCCTTTGGATGAATGTGGTAGTATAATTTGTGATAATGCGTAACGTTTTTTTTAACAGTGTGCTTCGCATGTGGGAATTGCATGCTGCATACTGGCGATTGATCACCCCCTGCCAAACACCCTAGAGGTGGCTCACAGGGTATTATGTCGATGTAGATATGATACAGACTATTTTCCGGCCATTTTAACTTCCCAACAAAACTTCGAGTATAAAGAATCGAAACAAAACTCACTCACTTCGTGATTATACCGGAATATTGATTTGGATAGTCGAGGGTTGCACACAGCCCGTACTGATCCACAGGGGTGTGAAATTCACACATTCAGGGTAGGGGGATCAGTTAATTTTCTTGGGTCTTCTTGCACTTGAGGGTGTCCGAAAGTTTCACCCGAGCTTAGAACCTGGGACCCTTTGATAAGCAGCTAAGAGCTCTACCCTCAATAGAAACGAATATGACATTTCCAACAGTAAACCCAAGACAATTCCGCAATTTTGGATTTAAAAATGCGTTTTATAAAACGATAAGGAACTATAATAAATATTCTTCAAATGCACGACCTTACCATTGATAACTACGTCAAATTAGACATGAGTAATGACAATTAAAAATTGGAACATTATTGCTCCAAAAGTCTCCCATTGAACCGCAAATTGGCGATTATGGCTGCGTTGCAAAACTAGTGTAACTGGTTAGGGACAAATGGAACATTATAACGGTGGAAACATATTGCATTCATAGTTTTAATTACATCCATAATTTAAATGTGTTGATGCTTGAGGTTTTTACTACTCCTATATTCCGCTCGTAATCATGGATAACCAATTCAAACTCGAAAGAATTGCACAAATATTATGGAGTCTAATTCCCTTACAAGAAGACCTAATTATTTTCCTAAGACCAGGGATATCAGCTAAAACCATCTGCGTCCAAGAGAAACACCCACGAGTCCCCATTAAATTAAGATATAGACTACTTTTTTCGCCCATTATTCCTTCCAAAAGCGCTGACGATTATTAAGAAGTGTGATTTTTCCCGAATTACATCTCAGGTACTGAATACGATAAAATTTGTAAAATTATAAATCATTTAGTTTTTAAATAGGAATTCACCTACTGAGTGGCAGTAATGTCCATATAGGTGTATCGTGGCAAATAGATATATCATGTTGGAGCCGGAATCAATATAATCACTTTTTAACGTGAATAAATAATTGGTTTTCATTAAATTGATACCGCTGTTTCTGATTTTATTCCTGTTACTAAAATTGATTGGGTTCTTGAAAATGAATTTACATTTTACATTTTAAAAGTAACATAGGAACTAGAAACAGCAACTTTTCAAGATTAAGCGCAGATGAGTTAGATCCATTGATTTAGAATAAGCTCAATTGAAACAACTATGTTTGTGTAATAGAGCAGCATCTTTTATTCGATTGCATCCCAATTTCCGTAGCTCAAATTCTCTGTTTAGTTATGTTTTGGTGCTATATAATCATTTATAGGTATCATCCTCTATATTGCGCTTCATTTTCAAAGCTAGAATTATTGAGTACCAAGCAGAAAATAGTGGAGTGATAGAGGTGAAGAGTTAAAGTGAGAATTTAATAAATTGGTAATTTTCTATGGGCTTCAACTAAGAACACACGCCGAGAATAATTTCAAAATTGCTGATTTCAAACAGGCTATATGTATGTACCGAGGAGACTAAATAGAGGACTCATTCGATCGTAAAGATGTTTGATTGATGTTGCCATTTCGGGAGAATGTTCATTGGTTTCCGAATATGTCCGCGCGATGATGAATTCAGATCGATTCATTTATTCCCAATATTTGTAGCATAATTTTTGAACGCGCAGGGGATAAGATTGAGAAGTTGTGAATTGATACATATATGTAATCGCGAATATAAGTTTCGGTCTACAGCCCTGAAAATAGTTCATGGTATTTCTTCGTGAAATTCGGATGGCTCTACTCCTCAGCGACGCGAACCCATTCATATGCGCGGTTAGTGACAACACACTTGGAGGCCGACTGAAAAAAAAGCTCTATTGTAATATTCGTCATTCTATGACAGACAGTGAAGAAACTTTTTGTTTCGATTTAACAAAGGTCACCAACGAGGTAGTTATCGGGACTTTCCGTGCCATCTGCCGTGAATAAAAAAACAAGTATCAGGAGGAAGCTCGTCCGATTGGTCGGTCAAGGTCAGGCATGAAAATACTTTTACGCAATTTTCCTTTCCTCTCTTGAATTTTATTTCGTCCAATTACGAAGGATGCACGCGAAGGAGAAATAAATTGAGGTCTCGCTTAATCAAAAAAAAAAAAAAATAGTTTCCGTTGACGCTACGAACTGTGGCAAGCATTGGTGTACGGAGCCGACTGCCATTTATCTCTATTTGTCTAGCACGATGTCAACAATCTGCATATGAACGAGTGTCCGCTAGAAATTCCGAATTGTGCCCTATTTGGAAAACTGACAGACGAGGAGTTCTCAGTAAATAACGTGTACTAAAATTTGTATGTTTCTCGCAATTTTTGAAAGAACTATTGCCAATTCTTCTTTTATCATGCCGGTATCCAGGCCCCTGAAGTTTGACCAAATTTTCAGTTGTATTTACAGCTTACTCCGCCTGTAGCAGCCTCGAATGTTAGACGTGTTTTTATGAGATCAGTGATTTTTAGCTTACACTTCACTGCTTGGTCGTGAATGTTTGGCCAAAAATAATGCTGTAACGATACCCCAGCCTCCATATTTGTCAGGCATGACTCCGTGTGACTTTTTTATTTAAAAAAGTAAGGGAACCTTAAAGGGATTTTTTTTACTGGCATAGATGACAGGAAAAGAAATCGATGACAGAACTGATGGCTATCTCAAAGATCGAGTTTGAGAAGTGATTCGAGGATTGGAAGAAGCACTGGTACACGTGCATATCTGATGGGGACTATTTTGAAAGCGACAGCATTAATTTCTACGAAGAAATAATTTTTTTAACTTAATTTCTCGTTACTTCCTGAAATCACCTTTTACACCTTTCTCGTGATGTTTTGAACTCGATTTTTGATAGTTAAATAATTTGATTAACTATCCCCCAATACATAATATTGTCATTTTCTTGATATACTAATAAAATTAAAGCAAAAATTATATTTTTCCCGAATGAAATATAACCGTATGATTTTAAAAGCATATTAGATTCTGCGTCTATTATAGATTTTTAATTTGCTATAACCTTGCTCTGATGTTTCGTCAGATCAAAAAATGAATACCGGGAAAATAAATTCAAAAATTATACTTACATTCCATATATAAGGTGATCAATAGCATCCACATAAGCAGTGGCAGTCAAATCATACAAAAACAATGCTGATATTATACAGTAACTGGGGTGCTGAAACATTAGAATTTCTTTTCTAATCTGGTTAATTGGGTTGGAAAAAGTGTTAAGCGTCCATGTGCTCTTCAATTGAAGTTCATAGCTCTACAAGATATATACTAGGAAGAAAAGTTGGGATCCAATTAGGCTATGGTGTTCCCATAGAAGATCGAAAGCTTGAATATCGAACAAACCCGAAAGGGAAAACTTCGGTAGAAAATATTTCTCATTCTCTTTTGTTTTCTGGGCTTTCACACAAATATGTTTTTTCTCATGAAACGGAGACTAATGAGGCGTTGACACCAGGATTATGAAAAAGACTTACTGGAAAAGAAAAATAAGAAGAAAATTAGCTGCCCAAGACCACTGGTCTGCGACAAAATTCTCGGAAAAACGAACGGAAAATTCTTGTCTATAATTTCTTAAATTATGGTTGGCATGAAGCAATGCAAAGAGCTGTGAGTTAAGGAACACTAACATAGAAGTGGCAGTATCCCAGCGCAAGCAAGACCAGCAAAAAGAGTAAATATGTTTATAAGAATATATGAATTTATGCATGTGTTAAGTCTGAATGCTATTGATCATCCCAGAACCAATCCAACGTTTACGACTGAAGTTTTTTTAAGGCCACTATATTAATTCATACATACATCAACCGATTTCACCGTCCATTTACACATCGAGGGCAGTTTCCTACATTTTATCCATGATATGAAATTTTATTAATTACTCTTTGCACACGTACTTCCCTTCTAATTACTGACAATGAATGGAAGGGTCATAACCACATCAATGCCTCATAGTTCTGTACACTAACGGCATATACCAACGTCCAAGACGTAAATATGAACGCAGACATACATTTTTACATATTTGTCCCGGAAAAATTACTTTCTAATCTGGCCACACGATGGCATCCCTCGGAGTGGATTTTGAATCACTAACCTGCCGTTCCATTTCATAAAAAGGCAATCTAGTTCAATTTTCTAGATGCAAGAGGAATTCACACGCATCATTTAAGTATTTAATCATTGCATGATCCCATATAATCATTTTGGTCATTTTGAGGCAATACGCGAAAAAGGTCGGAGAAAGGAGCGAAAATATTTTAGAAAGAAGCATATACAGAAATAGCATATATATTATAATGGCAAAAATGAGGTAATTAAAAGGCAGAGAACCTTCTGATGAGCAAAAATGGCTCATAATAAGTCAAAAGTGTGAATAAGTTATGACCTGCTCCTATAATAGTTTTGTTACACGCAGTTAGTTCGCGAAGATCCACAGGTCTGTTTCGCTATTCACGCAAATGGCTTCAAGCGTATTTCAGTATCTCTAGCAAGGGTTGCATGGATTGAAATAGGTTAAAACAGATGAATGAACGGCTCCTAAAGAATCTTGTATTGCACCGCTAAGAATAATTTGCAAGACAGAGTGATTAAGTAAGCAGCATATAACTTTTCTTTGTGGATCAATAAAATTATTATGGTTAATGGGATTTTTAGTGCACGCAAGAGTTGCCAGAGAGATTTCGAATCATAATTTTTATGTCTCCCTAAAATATGTTTGCGGAGATACCACGGCCCGTTTTACCTTCAATAGGGTGGTTTCCTATTAAATTTTTATTGCCTAAATCGAAAGATTATTACTCCTGGAGTACGCATTTAACGCTTTTAGATTATTAAATGGCGGTACCTATTTTTCGCGATTAAATGAAAAGTGAAAATTTTCAAGCGCGCGAAAACGCGACGGCTAAGTATGAATGATGGGAAAACTCCGTGTGACGTCGTTTTGGTTCCCGCTGCCGCAAGTGAGGTGACCTTGGGGCGAGGCTTTGAGCGCTGATACGACGTAGGATGCTAGCAGGTAGCTGAGTACCCTGCTAGCTGGTAGCGCTTGGCTTAAATAAGGATTATAAATACCTTATCAAACTAAGACAACTTTCCGACCTTAGCCAATTTTAATAGGTGATTATTAAGAAATTTTTCCCTGAGCTCTTTGCCTCATGCATGCATTGGTAATCTCAGACGATGTAAAACTCCTATCTACTCGTATAGAAACAGGGTCCCTGTGACGTCACGTGGAGTGGCATCGCATGGGCGCCAATCTGGCCTTTTTTCAAATACCTACGGTTAAAATTGACCATTGCCATTCGTCTAAACTGGGATTTCTAAAACACAATAATTTTTTATATTATGAATACACTATTGGTGGGAAACGAAACGCAATCAATGCTTTTCGTTTTCTTTGATGAAGGTAACTACCCTATTGCTACACAAGAGGTGGAAAATAATAAGGCAAGACGCACTGAACCTCAGTGACGAAAGTAATGATGATTGTCTAACGAGCGCTCTTTTATAATCAAATCCAAACATCAATTCCATGGATTACATTCATCAATCTTGAAAGGCAGAAAACTATTGAACGAAATTTGCAATCATCTGCAAACGATGAGGTCTCTCCCAACAAATTTTATAAATGAACCATGGGATGGCTAGCTGTGAATATTAACGAAGCCACTTGCAAGAATACTCTAATCGCAACAATTCCTAGCAAAAATCTAATCGCTGTAAGCAACCATAGGAATGCATGAGACCCAAGTTCGAGCCCAGTCAATTTTTCCTCGATTGTCAGCCAACTTATTAGTTTTGAATGAATTTCGAACATTATACATACGAAATTTTTGAATGGGGTCATTCCAGCAAGCAAAAATTAAAATACCAAATCTAATCACGTCTAATATCAAGTCAGGTTCTCATCATACGCATTGACCGGCTAAATTCCTATCCACACTCGTCAGAAATGCGCAAAACCTATCTCCATAACGGCATGGTAGTAAATTCACGGGCGGATAACTTACTCAGGCGTTCAAAATGCTAACAAGAAGAAGTTTCTATTATTTAACATGTTATTTCCTCCGTCATTTTCAAAATATGCATGACTACAGATCAGGGACCTTGAATCTATTATCAACTTTCGAAATCGGCTCGCTGTCATGGATATATTATTTCTTAATATATGCCTCATTCAAAGTGACAGAAGACAGCCATTTTGTTCGGTATCGTTTATGTAATGTGGACAGCAGAACACTGGTGAGACAGAACTCTATCAATGATGGTGACTAAAGAGCACGTGTACGTTAAAAAATATTAGCAATTAACAATATCACGCTTTTTTCTCTTGTATAACCTACCTGTTTGGCAAGGTGAGCTATACGGGGCTAGTTTTTTTCTGTCTAGTGGCACTTTGAATTTTGCAACAGAACATCGACATAGATGTAGGATTGGAATTATTTTATAATCTATATCAATAGCCAATGGTTTAAATATTTAATGAAACACTCACCATAGCGTGAATGGTTAGTAAATTCTACACTAAAAGACATTAAATATTAAGTGTTTCGGCGCACAAGACACTTGAAAAATCTGTATCATTCACATGCTTCATTTCACCTGTATTCTTCTCACAAGTGGTGTCAGTGGCGGATACATTTGGGAGGCGCGCCCCACCCTCCCTTGCGCGGCCGCCTTCATTGCCGAAAATTGCAGAACCACAATTGTAACTTTTTAATGTCATAGGATGGCATTGTCTTGTATATGTGTATAATCAGTTTAAATAAAACATTCTTAAACTTTTCACGTAACTTATTTATTTTTCATAACGATAGAAGTGTAGGTAGCTCAAAATATCTTTTGCACCCCCCCCCCCTTGAGTGTTTTCTGTATCCGCTACTGAGTGGTATGTTGGCTTCCTCAATATAAACGCATGAATTAGACTTAGAATGCGTACTAGGGTTATGACATTTTTGTAACCCCATGTTCCTGTGCTATAAATTGATGAACTTTTGTTCAAAACTAAAGAAAAAGACATTTTTTCTATTTTCTTTTTAAAAAAGGTCACCCCCAACCCAAAAACCTACTTTTACCATAATAACGTATAAGGTGCAAAAATCATTTTGTAGCAGTTTCTTTATTTAGATTACAAATTAAAATTATAATGATGCAATTTTGTAACACATATGTATTAACACATATGTGGGCAATGGCGTAGCGAGGGGGGAAGTGCTGGGGGATCCGGACCAACCCCCACCACCGAAATATAAAACACAATTACTTATCTTCACAAAAGATTGAAATTGAAGCAGTGGCGAACAAAATATTGAAAAATCATGAATTTACAAAAGAATTCTTTGAAAAAAGAAGTTACTTCGATTATCAAAAGTGTTAAAGGTAGTTTGGAACCCCGTTTTTTTAAAATTGTCGGAGATTAATCTACAAGTTTTGAGTAGCGAGGTCTTTTTTCTGGAAAAGGAATAAATGACAAAGGAGCTAGTATTGCTCGGAAATTCCACCTGACATTACTTAAATTAGGTATTTTCTGAAACTTTACTTCAGGAAATCTTCCAGGTTCCTAAAAAAAAACGGAAACCCCGAGTAAAAAGACAGAAATTTCATGTATCATCACGTCATCCTGCTGATTCAGTAATCTCTTCCTTACCATTGTAGAATTTCATTTCTAGCTGTTCATAATTATTTAGAAGTTCCGGAATTAATGGATATTCAATGTTAGGAGATGTCTCTTTTTCTTCAATTTCATTATCCATTACTAAGCGAAGAACTCGATCAAGAGCATGGTGCTGAAAGCAATGAATTGTGGCTTTTCTAGTTTCTTTTCAGCAAACTCTGAATAACTAATGACAACTCCATTCTTTCTTTCAGTATTCACATTTTCAGTGTTAGCTACAATCATCTTTACACTTTTCCATAAATTTTTCCATATGTCTCGATTCTAATTTCCATTATTTTTTTTAGTTTAAAAATTTTTCTAACTGTAGCGTTTTCTTCATTCCTTCTTTTATTGTGACGGCTTCTTTGATAGTGGATCTGTAAATACTTACCTGATTGTGAAGGCGTATCCACATTAATCCCATCTTGAAATAGCTGTTTACAAACTGCTGATGCTTTGCTGGTTGATAAATTTAAAGATGTTACTAACTTTGTCGTAGTTTTGGTTTGCTGTGCTTTTTACATGTTCTTGTGGATTCTTCTTCTTCGGACTCTTTATATTCACTCTCAGTCTCTGTTACACAAGCTGGCATTATTGTAGCAGTTACTGTTGAGGAAGTAGATACCAAAGACATTTTTCTTCCTTTGGATGGATGGATACATTCATTACTTGCTGCCTTTTCAGTAGAATACGCTACTTTTCCTTTACTCTCAATCTGTGGATGATATAATTTTCTAACCTCGCTGCACAGCCATTCGTTATTTTCTTTTGTTGTGTCAAATATTTGACTCAAAGAAGAGTATTTTCTTCGCATTCATCTATCATTACTCGCATATTTTCCCGCACATTCATCATAGGTTTTAGCATATGTTCTAGTTTTGATTGTACTGCTTCATTTGATAAAGTTAGGAAATTTAATTTCTTTCGCCACAAACTTGTAACTTCTTTCATAATCTCTTTTACTTGTTCCTTCCTTCCTATGATAGATGTTCCAAAGGTTAGATAAGGCCAAAAACTTGGATTTTCAGTGGTACCCTGCTGTTCTTTTCCAGTGACTGTTCTTTAGTGGAACAGTTCTTCTTTTCCTATGTGAGTCTTGAAATTGAGTAAGATTCTTCTCCCAGATCATCTTGTTCCTTTCAATAGTAGTTGCAATTACCTTATGAGACATTACGATTTCAAATTGCAGTCGGTGACTTCGAACAAATTAGTAAGAAATTAAGAATAAGTATTAATAAGAAGATTACAAACGTATACAGTTATATACTTAAAAATTGGAGAATGTTCTAGAACTTTCTGGACACTTCTATTAAGTAATATAAAATATAATACCGTCATAGAAGACTTCAGAGAGTCTTACAAACATCCAGATTACTCTAAAGAATTCTATCATACAGATTGAGATACTTGAAGAACGTTTAACAAGACTCTAGAAAGGACAGGGATGTAACTTGTATATGGCTGAAATTATAATCAGCAATTTCTTGTTGGGGGTGGCATTTTTATAAAATAGAACAAAACTAAGACTTCAGACGTTATTTTTGGGCAAAAGTTCATCCTTTTGTGGTACAGGAAATCAAATTTTGTACAAAAAGTCAAAAGGTCATAACGCTAATGCGTACGGAAGTTTTAATGTAAGTGTTGATGCTTGGTGCCATTTAAAGATGACCTATAACTAATAAAATAAAATACTGAT
Organism: Ischnura elegans; assembly: GCF_921293095.1. Taxonomy (NCBI): domain Eukaryota; kingdom Metazoa; phylum Arthropoda; class Insecta; order Odonata; family Coenagrionidae; genus Ischnura; species Ischnura elegans. Next base: position 126,085,389 of record NC_060247.1, read on the forward strand.
TCCGGTTGGAAATGTTATTGCCGTGGCGTGGGGCGGGGGGTGCTAGGCCGTTTACAAATAAAAAGGAAGTGTTCTAAGTAAATTACGACAAGCAATTATTGAAATCCTTTATGATTCGGGGGAGGGGGGGAAATTCCCATATCTATCCGTTCGGCTAAATATCTATCTTAATGTATCGCTTCTGGCCTACCTGGAAATATAATGGGGATCCAGCATTATGTGTCACTCTTAAAGATATCTATTCTTAAATCATCAGCAATTTAAGTCTAGCGCGCAGCCTGCGAGTCTCCCGCGGTCAGCCAAATTCGCTTAATATCTGGGTAACGCTGTCAGTACTCCTGTTGCAGTTTTAGACGAACCGCGCAGCCTTCCTTTGTATTTTATTCAGTTCACTGATTAAGTCTTTATGCACCGGATCCCATATACTCGCTGCATATTCAAGGTGCGGTTGAACGAGTACGGAATAGAACCTTTCTTCTACTTTCTCATTTGAAAATCTTCCCACAATACCCTTGATGAATCCTATCTTCTTCAGGGCTATGCCTCAAATACTACTTATATGTGTTCCCCACGAGAGGTTCAAGGTTATCGTTACTCCCAGGTGCTTCACTTCGTCTCCTGCCTTTATGTTAACACCATCCACAGCATAAACATGGTTATAGTTGGACGAACTCTGCAAAAAAAATGTACCGCCGTGCATTTGCTTAGATTAAGTTTGAGTCCCCACTCTTGGTTCCACAGATGAAGATTGTTTAAATCCGATTATAGAATTTCATAGTCAGGATGATCACTGATTTCACGATAGATGACAGCGTCGTTAGGAAATAAACATATTTTACTGCTAATTCGGCATTAATATACATATTGAACAAAAAAGGGCCGATTACGCTTCCGTGTGGAACAACTGATGTCACTTAAACTACATCAGAGCTAATCCTGTCAATAACTACTTTTTGTTTACGATCGCTCAGAAAGTCGCGCATACGCATACTATAATTTGTATAAAACTTTGTTGTGAGGTACCGTGTCGAAAGTTTTCTTAAAATCTAGAAATAATGCGTCATATTCTTTTTTCGATTAACCAAATTTGAGTATGTCGTGGAGAAAGAACGCGAGCTGTGTTTCGCATGATCTACCTTTTCGGAATCCGTACTGACAACCTCAGAAGAAGTTATGACTGTCCAAGAAAGTCATGACATTACTAACGGCGATATGCTCGACTATCTTGCCTATTATCGATGATTATGAAATTGGACGTTAGTTACCTTAGTCATGTCTGTTTCCCTTTTAAAATATCGGTGTAAGGCTTGCAATTTTCCAGTTTAGCGGTAACTTTCCCTCAGACAGTGACTTCTTGAATATTATCTCTAAGTAAGGTGCAATCCGTGAAGCTAACTCCTTGAGGACACGCGCGGGTATTCATTCCGGACCCAAAGATTTACTATTCTTCATCGATTGCAGTTGTTTAGTTATCCCATCGCGTTGTATTGAGATTTCTTCCATCGATTTCTCAGTACATTGGATGTCTAAATTAAATTCAGTATCGTCTGCAGTGTATACACTTTCAAAGTGGGAGTATAACGTGTTAGGTTTGTCAATATTTTCGGAGGCAAGTTAACCAACTTAATCAAATAATGAATCTACGGTTGAAGATTTTCCTTAAAGCTCTCTCGTATGCCACCAAAAAGATTTCAGATTTTTTTTCGAGTAATTCACCGAGTACTTTTTTCTTGAACTTTCACAGTGGAGTTCGCATCGATTTCTTGGTTGTTGAGCGTTGTTCAGCATAGCTTTCTTTTGCTTCAAGTTCCTTCGATTTATTATCTAAAGTAATAGACTTTTGTAGAAGTTGCGTAGTTTTCCTTGCGTCCTTAGGTCCCTTGTGGCATTATTGTTGCACCAACATAGATTTTTATTATCTTGTTTCAGTTTTTGCGAAATATTTCTCGTTGATTTCTTGGCGCACGATTTCTAAGAAGTGCTTCCATGTTATACCTGTGCTTTTTCCCTCTGTTACCTCTTCGAATTTTCTATAAGAGTCATTAAACATCCCGCCAAATTTAATGAAATTGCATTTATCAAATAGGTGAATATTGCGTTTTGGTTTAACAGGTGACACTACATCAATTTTTAACGTTGCAAAAATTACTCTGGGAGCAATTATACCGTCAATAACATCAATTTGTTTCATCCACTTGGGATGAAAGTTGGTTGAAGATTGAACAAGATTCCGGACTGATCCCACTCTTGAGGCCGGGCTTTAAAGCCAGGGACCATCACACCCTGACTGTGCCCTGACCTCATGAAGGAAAAAGGAAGGAGGCACCGCGGTGTTTTTTTCTTTGTTGCTCTTGTTTGCAGGTGATGCCTTTGGATGGAAACTCGAAAATCTTTGCAGGAATTGTAATGTAAATATATGATAGCAACTTCTTATATTGCTTCAGACGGGAAAATTTTTTTATTGAAATCAGCTTTCCCCCATTTTTCGAATGCATAGACGATGAATATCTTCAAAAAATCAGGTTAAATATTTGGAAAATAATTGTTTTGCTATAAAGAGGATGCTTTAATTCAATTTCTTTGCTATAAAAGTTTCAATTCCCAACATCCATCAAGTACGGTATTCCCTATGGCTAGCAGTCAGCTCCAGACTGTAACGCACGGTCGAAAATCAATCTTCATTTCGGCATCGTAGATCTGCTCTTCGGATCAGACTCTGCAGTCAAAAGGTGTTCTATTAGTTTGCAAATTCTGAATTTCGAAAAAAAAATTCAAAACGGGCAACTTTTGCAAAGTTTTTTTTTTTTTTTCAAATTTTAGGCCACGTATTTTGTTGAAGGAAGCCTCCTTTGAAAACGGTATACGTCAAAACAAACACTAATGCATTTGAAAACAACAGTACAACGTTTCACCTTTCGTTCTTAAAAAAATTGAGAGGTTTTGGCTACCTTTTTTTTATTTCAGCCCACTGTTTGCTGCCGCGATTTGGAGCATCGAAGGCGCGACGCCTTCGATGTAGGGATAGGGACGGAAGGAAAGGTTGGAAGAATGCCAAGCCCTCATTAGGGCGAAGCAACGCGGGCTGTACCATAAGAGAAAACAGATTTGCTGTTCCTGAATGGAAGATCATGCATTGAACAGTATGATCGGGAGATGTCTCTCCAGATGACGATTCCAGCAGTCGAAATTCGACGAAACAGTCCGATTTGAAGATCTTAATATTCAGGGAAAGCAGCACGTGGGACGAGTACAGCAAAGGCTGTTGCCCTTGCTGGCTCTAATGCACATTGGAGCGAAAGGTTGAAGGGTGGCCTCGGATAAACACGAGGCTGTCGTTGCAGACGGAAAATGTGCAAGGTCGTCTCGCCGATACACACCGGTGTACACCATAAAAGTATTCTTCATTTCAACCGTATGGAAAATCGTGTAGTACCCAAAAGCATCCATGAGGTAGCGTACCTAGTTAACGAGTGTATGACTATTTGCTATTAAAAGTTTTTATCATCTAAATATTGAATAAAGACACTTGTAGTAACCGCAACACTTATAAAATTCATTAAATATCGTAAAGTTTTCCTGTATATCAGACAATTACTTATACCACTTTTTTTATTTTTTCAGAGCGCGGCCCGGTTTTCAATGAAATATCGTAAAACTGAGCGACGAAGTTCTGGACATGGTGGGTGAGGAGATCAGCTTCTAGATGACGTTCGGAGGAGTCAGACGGTATGGAGGGGATGTTGAAAACAGTTGAATAGGATTTTTAGTTAGATTGAAAGGAAGAAGGCCTTATTGTGAATTGAAGACTGCATGCAAACCTACCTTAATCAGTAGAATACATTTAAAAAATCGTGAAAATGGGATTCGTATAGGTAGGAGATCTGCTTCCTGTACCTACGCAGTGACCATTATCGGGCGAAGAAAAAATTGACTCCAGAATGGCCCAAGCGAATTATTCAAAAAGAGTTATCCCCTCACAGTTGGGAATATAAGCTTTGAATAAAGGAAGCAGTTGATCCGGATTTACATCTGGAGCACGCTACTTCATGGCAATGAGGCCTTGACGGTTATGACAGCACAGAAATCAAGGCTGGAAGCGTTTTAAATATGGTGATAGGGAAGAATGATACAGATAAAAATGAGAAGATTGTATGAATAATGTGAAAGTCTTGAGAAAAACAGGGGATACATTTTTGAAACCTTTGAGAGGGACACGGAACAACTCTGTTGGCAACATCATGATACATTATTATGAGATGAGGAAATTCGGAAAATCGTTTAAAGAATATTGGAGAGGCAGAGAAAGGACCCGGATGAGTACATGGAGCAGGTGATGAAGTTTTTGAAACAGAAAAACTATGCAATTGTTGAAGATTTGCTAGTAGAGTAATTATTTGAGGGATGCGCGAAATCGATCTTCGAATTGCTGTCTGCTGATAATTAAATTTATTTACCAAGGTACGAAATTCCCTTGAACTGTAACACCATCAAGAAAAATTGTTTGTAAAGAATGTGGACTCGCCAAATTATTTTTTTTTTGAAGAACAGAGCAAAGTATTTCCTCTCCATGTTTACCGTGGAATTCTACAAAATATCGGCAATATGAATATTCGGACATGAAAGAATTTCCCTCGAAGTTCAAGATGACCCTGGGAAAGGAACTGACCTCGCTACCCTGAATGTGTGAGCTTAGCCAGCATGTGGCCCGGTCCGGGGTGAGCTTTACCTTCACCTTACCAAACCAACCTCACTGAGTGAGTGAAAAATATTCTTGTATTAAGAATGAGATATTTCCTGAACGTTGCCAAGACTACACGATGCGGCGTTCACCATAGTGTCCCCTGTGCTCTACAAGGACAGCCGGAAGACTTGTTTTTATTAGCACAACTGTGTATTGATGCCGATAGCCCAGCTAGTCTAGTTTGAGAACATAAGTAACGCGTCTTGTTGTTGCAATATAGCAGTTCTCTTAGAATAGTCACTGCTCGAAATCCAGCATTAAACATGGAGAGAAAAATTGCGATTCCTGTAAGCCTATGTGTCTGCCTTCTTATTCCTACTCCGTTTTTAAATCAGAAACAAATTTTGGCGATTCTGTGTAATTTTCGGTGTGGATAATGTCAGCAGCTTCGTCTATCGATAGAGCCGGCCAAAACTGTATGCACTTATTACGTACCTACAGTATTTCAGTACTAATATTGGGATACTACTGCCCTCCATTTCTCCCTATCCCAAGCTTGTTCTATTACCTCCCTGCTGTCTTCTTCCCGTATTCTCTTTCATCTGTCCAAGGTACCTTTCCCTTGGTAAACTTGTCCTGCTGCTATCCCTCGTTTCGTGGCCAATACACCATGTTCTTCTTTGGTGAACTGATTACGTGGTGATTATTAAAATATGCCTGAAAACCAGAACTTACTAAGCCAAATGTCAATTGTTTCATATCTAAAAATATAAAGGAAGCGATAAAGAAGTTCCTGATATTTTGAAAGTTTCCAAGCAACTTTTACTAATTCCAAGGCCAAAATCTACTTTCATTCGAAACCGCTTGGATAATAAGAACAACTAAATCATCGCTGGCACTCCCTCAAATATAACACTGTCACCCTGAAAGTAGCCAATATCTTAGATTTATTCTCACGACAATCGATGATATGATGCAATAGTGTGATAAATGTGGGAATACGTTGAATATGCCAATACATTTCATTCTGACTTTAAATTATATCCTTAGTAACAATAAAAGAATAAATACATGACGAAAAGGGTAATTATTATATATATATGCTTCAGCAGGTGATGCCCCTTGCGCGCCAAAGAGCAAGTCAAGTTGGCAATGAACATTTTTATCTGTGTGTGACGCCCCCGACCAAGATCCGTCAGCATTGAGATGATAAACATGAAGGCGGGCGATAAGGGAGATCGCGCGGAGGATGCCAGTCGATCGCCAGAAGACGGAAGACGCGGAGTACATCTGGAGTGGAACACATCTGGTGAGTATGGGCACGCCATGTGAACGAATTTATCACAACGATTTTCTTTCAGAGGACCCATCCCTCCCGATCAACCTGTCACGTTTTGTCCCTTTTCGCTAATTGCTTGCTCTCGACAGCTTTATTCGAAGCAAAAACAATTACGCTAACATCTTCAACGTATACCCACCTTAAGAGCAATTACGTGTTCGTAAGAGTATCCGGTTAAACTTTTTGGAAATACATAATCTCCATGGGATGAGAAAGACAGCAATAAAATTACACACAATTTTACAGATGACCGACCAGGTTGCGGTACTTGGGTTATTATCAATGATATAAAGAAACCAGGCCGGTGTATGTAAAAATTATGTGAAAGTTTACAATTGTCTAGCGTTCTCATCCGATGGAGATATGCATATATTTCAATTGGGTTACTCTTATATTTAAAAAATTCAATTTGAGAAAATACTGAGGTAAAATTTTCATGTTAAAAACTCAGGAAAATATCTACTGGGGTTTTCTTTACTTATATAGATAGATTGAATGGTTGTGGGTCTTTTTAGAGGTGTCCATTGACTAAATATTTTCTTAATCCATTGATACAATCCCATTTTCCCTTCCGGCCACTAGAAAACAGCAGAGAATAGTATCTCGGTTACGGCATGAATTGTAATTTGTCTTAGAAGGCTTAGTTTCGGCCCAACTTAACTTTGGTGATGTTACGGAAACGTATGTATCGTTGTGGCTAGATCATATTCCCTTACCGCACCTACTGTGAAATTTTTCAGGATGATACCGTGTGTTTAAAACAATATCTCACGAATAAAGGCCGGTGGAGCGGGAGTGATGCATTATCTTAACTTATGTAATTTCACAATAAACAGAGGGGTATTACGTTGTGGGCATGGCCAATATTCATGTGCATCACTTAATATTAATTTCCCTATCGACTTTTTTTAAAATATCACTGGATGTTGTAATTTTCGAATTCCTCAGCGAGGACGTAGTTTTGAGGAAGAACGGTTGGGAAGTGTTAGATAATGTTTGAAAAATCTTCTTGGGATACCGCGCGGGTAAGATTATGTAAGAGCGCCGACGTTTCGGGTACCGACTCGCTACCCATTCTCACGGCTACCCAGTAACCGTGAGAATGGGTAGCGAGTCGGTACCCGAAACGTCGGCGCTCTTACATAATCTTACCTGCGCGGTATCCCGAGAAGATTTTTCAAATATTGTTCGCCGGGAAAGTGTTAAATCATGTTAGATAATGGTGAGGTAATTAGTAGTATTGTCTTCCGTGGAAATTCAGAACTCGTAAGCAGTGTTGAAAAATAAATAATTTTAAATGTTTCAAAACTCACATTGGTAAAAATATAACTTGGGCACCTGACCGTGCTTATTTCAGAGTGATTAACCCAACAACAGCGTGATTAATTTCACAATGTAACATAAGTCAAAATACGCTTTCTGAATAAGTAGGGAAATAAAATGAGTTAAACTGATATTACCTTGTAAAATACCGACAGTAATGACTATGCATTTTCAACCTGAATAGTGCATTTTGCTTAAAGGCATGATATTGTAATTTTGGTGTAACAGATTATGCGGGAAGGTATATTCCATTACATACATGTTTTTAATTACATTCATATCTACGTTTAATTACATTCTCATGAATGCACTCATGAATTCGCACCTACATCATAATGGTTTTTAGTTTGAAATATTTTAGGAAGTGTATACTGGGATATTTTTATTGCTTTCGCTCGCAAATAGAATCATTTTATCCCATAATAATGGATATGACATTAACAAAATCTTCTTAAAATTCCATTTTCAGAAGGATCAAAAAAAATTAAGAGCGTGCTATATTTATCTCATTTATCGCCTCTGATTCCGATACTTAAAGTCACACTCAAGTGGGAAATAAATTTCATTGTATAACTTCAATCTTAACACGCAGATGGCAAACAACGCGATTTGCATGTCAAGTAGAGGTGTGAGATTTTCAAATCACAATCTGTCTTCGGGTACTAATAGCAGTAATTTATGTAACTGAATGTCATAGAAGCTTCTATATAAAATTATCCCTCCATTAGACTGAGTCGATTAGAAAAATACCGCAGAAAAACGTCCTAAAGAACTGTGATTGCGTGAAATTCCGACAAAAAAGAAAATTTGAGGATTAAACAGTAAAAATACAGACTTTTAAGTATGAAAATTGAATTAAAATCATGATAATAAAGATAAACTACTTTTACATAAGAAACAATCTTTAAACAATTAAAAAAAGTACATATACTGTTTATTTTTAGCTAGTGAGATTTATGTGCATGCTCAAATTCATTGGCAGTAGTAGGTTTTCACAAAGTAAAAAGTATAATACGATTCGATACTTTCAAAAATCCATGTATATGAGTGATTTTTCACACGTAGCGTCCGAGTTCCAGGATAATACCTGGAATTCCAGGATATATTTCAATTTTATCTTTTAAACATGCCAGAGTACAAATTACCTATATTAAATCATATCTGCGGAAATTTTTAGGTAAAAAGGTAAAAATTCGTTAGTTCTCACCCTCAGCGTCCAATTTCCAGAATAATTCCTGGAATTCAAGGATATTTTGGATTTCATGCTATTCCAGTTCTATCTTTTAAATTTCACAGGGAACAAAATGCCGATATTAAGTTAGACCTGAGGAAGGTTCGAGGTGAAAAGGTAACTTGCAACTGATTTGATGATAATTCGGACATGTGGTAAATCCAGTATTATTCCCCAAATCGATTGAGTTAATAATAGTTAAATTTTGATAAATTTTAACTGAGAAAGATTCAAAGTAATAAATATGTCCTATAAGTAGGGTGAATTCAAGTTCAAGGGATATTTCAGATTTTACGTTACTCTAGAGAGATAAATATACCATTTTAGCATTAGCAGAGGAATATTGAAGCTGAACATAAATTTCAAGGTATGTGAGTGCATGCATAGACAAAAAATCAGGGTTCCACACTAGGTTCCAGTGATTCCAGAGTATGTCAGTTGACCCTCCTTAAAGTACTAAAAAAATTAATTGGACAGCGCCAAGTGTACTATTTTCAAATTTTAATCACTTACTAATCCACATTATAGAATTATAAAATAAACTAGCTACTGGCATAAGCAAGTCATACTTACTTTTCACAACACTTTTCACATTTTTCGACCTATTAACATTGTATTACTAATATCATATCTATGAATGTACCATAAATCCAATTTTTTATTCAGGTTGAGGTTCGTTTCCTCAAACTTTGATGGTTGTAGGATAAAAAACAAAGTATGTACGTTAAATTTCAGTCACGAATGAGTTATTCACAGAAATGGTTTTAATATAAAATTACCATGCTCAAGTTTTATTCCTACTTAACATCGCTTTACATCGATCTTGCCCCTCAAGTCCCCCCAAATATATATATTATATATACACACCACTGGTATAGCTGCAACATACTCGTCAGTGAATATAATTATGTCCTTGGATCATACTTCCTTCTTCCTTAATGATCAAAAGACTATATGCTGTAAAGAAATTTATTTCCTATTGGCTAACTGAAGGGAGCAAGGTTGGAAGACGGTGATTTCTCGCAAGCGCACTCAAGTAAACAAAAATAAACCAAAGAGGTTGCATTGCGCAGGCGACCAAAGTTCAGTTAATAGCCTTGAGCCAAATCCGGCGAACATCTTCATCCCGGATTTATCGTCGTTTGTTCATGCATACTCATAGACTGTTTGGCTGTAGTTCTCAGTATTGGTAACTACTTCACGCATTCTCTGCAGCCTCATATTGGTTTACATTTACAATTTTATCATTGAATACTATAGACACAGTAAAATTCCATGCTCAGTGATCGCATTTTTTTATTTGTATAGATTTCCTTTTATATCCATAAATTCAGATGCGAAATAATGGAAGTGTTTCATAATAAACTCGAAAACACATTAAATTACTGTTTTCCGCACGAAAAATTTGATTTGGCGTTAGTTTCAAATATTGAGCCCCTCTATGTTATTTGATGTGCACAGTACTTCTGCATATAATACAGCAGTTTTATTTCACTGAAAGCTAAACCGCCTTGAATGAAAACTGAAAAAAAAATACTTCATCAAAGCTACTTCACTCGCGGGTGTATGGGCTTGTTGGCTATCAAACTATCCATCCATCTGTAGGTTCGAAGATTTTCGCGGCGTTGGTTTGATGAACTTTCCATTCTATTCGGGTTTCTTCACCGCGTTTGTTGTATTTTGAAGACAACAGTTTCGCCGAAATTACACTCGGCGTCTTCAGGTCGAAGGTAAAATTTTGGAAAAATTTTTCGCCTTTTATAGGCATAAAATTTTCCGCCTTATATAGGCGGCGGCGGCTGCTGATCCGCTGCTGCTCTCTCATTGGCCGGTTGTCCATCTCTCATTGTTGGTGGTCGGAGAATCCTCTTCCATGCAGTATGCAAGCTGTAGCCTTGATCTCGGTTGAAATTTGCGGGCGTTTTCGCTATCTCAATAGCCTCTCTGATCAAGCGAGGGAAGTATTTATTCTCTTTAGCTATTATCCTGGCGTCTTCAAAGAGGATGTTATGCCCAGGTGCACTCCAAGCATGCTCAGATATGGCTGAGAGTTGGTGCTGCTTGTTTTTCGTAGCCCTCCGATGTTCCTGCAATCGGACTTTCAATGATCTGCAGGTCTCGCCAATATAATATTTGCCACATGAACAAGGCACCCGATATATACCCTCATAAAGGTCCACTGGGAGTTTGTCCTTCGCTCCGGGTAGCATGTCAGATATCTTTTCCACGCAATTGAAACGTGTAATTACGTTTTGTTTCCTGAGCATTCTGGCAATCTTTTCTGATGTGCCCGCCACAAATGGAATTGTGGCGTATGCTTCCGGCTCAGGCCGGCTCTCTTCCTCAGAGGTCCTTTTTGGGGCTGCGTCTTTGTTCTCCTGCTCCACAAATCTCCTATTCAACATGCTACTGCTGTAGCCATTCCTTACCAGCACTTCAATGAGATGCTTCTTCTCCGCAGATAGCGACTCGGTGTCTGAGATGGCATAGGCACGATGTATTAATGTTGCCACCAAGGAGATTTTTTGCACTGGGTGGTGGTGCGAAGAAGCGTTCAGATAGCGGTCAGCATGCGTCTTCTTTCTGTGAACGGCATGTCCTAGGAGCCCATTTCTTTTCCTTTTTACCAAAACATCCAGGAAGGGAATTTGACCATCATGTTCCATTTCCATTGTGAATTTGATGGCGTGGTGCTGCGAGTTGAGATGCTGTAGGAATTTCTGCAATTCTTCGGCGCCATGGGGCCAAATGATGAACGTGTCGTCAACGTATCTCAGCCAGAGCGATGGTTTCTTTTCGTACGACGCGATGGCCTTTTCTTCGAAATCCTCCATGAAAAGGTTCGCTACAACTGGAGATAGTGGAGACCCCATAGCTGCCCCCTCTGTTTGTTCGTAAAATTCCCCATTCCATAAGAAATAAGAGTTTCTTAGACAATATTCCACTAATTTGGGAAAGTCATTAGGGATGCCTTCAGAGATGAGTCGTCGGATGATATCCACTGATTCTTGGATAGGCACGTTTGTAAACAGAGACACCACATCAAAGCTGGCTATGATGTCTTCATTTGTGACGGAGACCGTATTAAGAATATCAATAAAATGGGATGAGTTCTTCACATGCGATGAAGTCCGTCCAACGTATTCCTGGAGTGATTGGGCTAGATATTTGATGTGGTGTCTCTGTTTACAAACGTGCCTATCCAAGAATCAGTGGATATCATCCGACGACTCATCTCTGAAGGCATCCCTAATGACTTTCCCAAATTAGTGGAATATTGTCTAAGAAACTCTTATTTCTTATGGAATGGGGAATTTTACGAACAAACAGAGGGGGCAGCTATGGGGTCTCCACTATCTCCAGTTGTAGCGAACCTTTTCATGGAGGATTTCGAAGAAAAGGCCATCGCGTCGTACGAAAAGAAACCATCGCTCTGGCTGAGATACGTTGACGACACGTTCATCATTTGGCCCCATGGCGCCGAAGAATTGCAGAAATTCCTACAGCATCTCAACTCGCAGCACCACGCCATCAAATTCACAATGGAAATGGAACATGATGGTCAAATTCCCTTCCTGGATGTTTTGGTAAAAAGGAAAAGAAATGGGCTCCTAGGACATGCCGTTCACAGAAAGAAGACGCATACTGACCGCTATCTGAACGCTTCTTCGCACCACCACCCAGTGCAAAAAATCTCCTTGGTGGCAACATTAATACATCGTGCCTATGCCATCTCAGACACCGAGTCGCTATCTGCGGAGAAGAAGCATCTCATTGAAGTGCTGGTAAGGAATGGCTACAGCAGTAGCATGTTGAATAGGAGATTTGTGGAGCAGGAGAACAAAGACGCAGCCCCAAAAAGGACCTCTGAGGAAGAGAGCCGGCCTGAGCCGGAAGCATACGCCACAATTCCATTTGTGGCGGGCACATCAGAAAAGATTGCCAGAATGCTCAGGAAACAAAACGTAATTACACGTTTCAATTGCGTGGAAAAGATATCTGACATGCTACCCGGAGCGAAGGACAAACTCCCAGTGGACCTTTATGAGGGTATATATCGGGTGCCTTGTTCATGTGGCAAATATTATATTGGCGAGACCTGCAGATCATTGAAAGTCCGATTGCAGGAACATCGGAGGGCTACGAAAAACAAGCAGCACCAACTCTCAGCCATATCTGAGCATGCTTGGAGTGCACCTGGGCATAACATCCTCTTTGAAGACGCCAGGATAATAGCTAAAGAGAATAAATACTTCCCTCGCTTGATCAGAGAGGCTATTGAGATAGCGAAAACGCCCGCAAATTTCAACCGAGATCAAGGCTACAGCTTGCATACTGCATGGAAGAGGATTCTCCGACCACCAACAATGAGAGATGGACAACCGGCCAATGAGAGAGCAGCAGCGGATCAGCAGCCGCCGCCGCCTATATAAGGCGGAAAATTTTATGCCTATAAAAGGCGAAAAATTTTTCCAAAATTTTACCTTCGACCTGAAGACGCCGAGTGTAATTTCGGCGAAACTGTTGTCTTCAAAATACAACAAACGCGGTGAAGAAACCCGAATAGAATGGAAAGTTCATTATCCATCCATCTACTTATGAACCTGCTGTTACGCTGGTACCTCCATTTACAGGGTCTATAAAATGCCAAATCAGTTTTTTTTCGCCCCAGCTCAATTCATTACAAGCACAGAGCACACAAGAAAGTTCAATTTATAAAAGTATATTTTCCTTTATCTTCAGCGCTAAGTATGAGCAATGCCTCATAATAACAGCAGAAGTTTACCTTTACCATAGAATACACCGAAATATTTAAATGCGCTTTGACCAAGTATGGAATATATTTGCTCCTATAGAGGGTAACCAATTAATTTCTAATAATCCTCCGTTTGTTGCACCATTCCGGAACTATGAATGAGGAGAATCACTTAGAAACTGACACTATCTATCTATCACGAAGTTTTATTATCATCTGTACTCCTTTGAAAATGTTATGGGTAATTATGTTCAGTGGCGCTGCGAGGGGGGTTTTGGGGGATAAGCCCCCCCCCCCAGAGCTTAGAGAAATTTTTAAGTTTAATCCATTGTACTTAATTTTATTGACATTACTAATAGAATAGTGTAAGTATTAATAAAATATCCCTCAGAAAGCCGTAAAACTCGCCATTTTCAACCATTTATCTTAAAATTTCGCAATTTATTAATATCGCACCTACCGCTTATCCTAGTGGGTACACCATACCCCCACACATCCAGGTATTAGTTACACCTAAACCTCCCCCCAGCCTTAATTCCTAGCTGCGCCCTTGATCATGATGGCCTGCAATGACGTTTTTCGACGAGATAATTTTACCAACTGTTTCTTTCCCTGAAAGACGCTGTCACAATGGACGAAAGCAGCTACCTGGGCTCCATGGCGTGGGTTGTAGCGGTGTCTGTCGCCGTGCTTGTCATCGTGCCCGTCATGGTCATCCTCGTGGTCGTCCTCAAGCCCCTCATGTACATCCACTTGACTCCAAAAGGACGGCGGGCCAAGAGACTTATAGACTCCATACCGGGACCGCCGCACAAGCCCTTCCTCGGCAATGCCCATGACGTCTGGGTCTCCAGAGAAAGTGAGTACCCACCTCCACCACGCAGTTATGCCCACGATATAGAGTGCCTAACTCATTTGATCACCATTTTTTTATTGGCAATTTTGATGAAGTTTGGAAAATATTACGTTCCGTATATTTTAGTTTCCCAATTCGCCGCCCTCTTCTCCCAGCTATTTGTGGCGAATAATAATCGATGCCCTTAACCCTATCGTAGACCATTTGATGACGTCACGCACTCGTACGAATCGGGTCAAAGCCAATCCTCGACCTTATGCACCAGTCTGATTGGTCCATTGGTCATTGTTGATTTCACTCCTGTGAACTATTCTCTTCCCTCAATGATATGTTCACCCTGAATGAATGTATTAACCGGAACTCTAATGACGTCAATAACTCATGAAAAGCGAGTGGTAACTTTGGCTTTTTTCTTTTTTAAACTAATAAATGAGCACATCATCTTTCGTCGTAACTTATCTCCATCATTCATCTACCGAATTCTTCAAATGAATATAGCGATTTCGATTTTACGTGAACGACCCCGTTAATATAGGCAATAATAAGTTCACTCACTCAGTAATTTATTACGCTGGTTTTTTAAGATATTTGAGGGAAAAGCTCACCCCATACTAAACTAAAGGCCATGAAGATTTCACACATTGCATGCTACGATACGCAAAGTGAATTTTAACGTCCAATACGTTCAGATATTTCATTATTACACATGGTCATTCAAAATTTACGTTGGTTTAAGTAGGTGCGTGTAGACAGTGGCGCAGCGAGGGGGGGTTTTGGGGGTTAACCCCCTCCCCCAGAGCTCTGAGAAATATTTAAGTTTAATCAATTTTACTTAATTGGATTGATATTACTGATAGAATAGTGAAAGTATTAATAAAATATCCCTCATAAAGCCGTAAAACTCACCATTTTGACCCGTTTATCTTAAAATTCCGCAACTTATTAATCTCGCACCTACCGATTATCCTGGTGGGTATTCCATACCCTCACACACCCCGGTATTAGTTGCACCTTAACCCCCCCAGACTTAATTCCTGGCTGCGCCCTTGCGTGTAGATATCACCCCAGGCAAAAACATAGGCATAAAAATTTGACCCAATATGTTTTGATACACAAAAGTGAAGAGGCAGTCCCGTTTGTTCAGGTAAGTCACTGCGTCGCTCTATTCTATGACAATAGTTTACAGATGTATTTCTGATTAATTATTGGTGTATCAATGACTGTAGTATACGCTACCTATATAGACGCGGTAAAATACGCGAAAGTATGGAGTATCTTCTTGGTAACACCGTTGAAGAGTCCGCCAGCTGTGGCACAGAAAATGTTAGGGAATTGAGCCTATTAGTTCCGGAGTTATCTTACTACAAACTTATTATTACGTTCTACAACGTTAGCTTGGTTGTTTGATCGTCCACCCGCTATGCAGTCATTAACACTATTTATTTCACGAAATAAATATTCTTAACCACAACACATGCCCCTCGTATGGTAAAGATTGTGGATAGAGCAACCCGTGAAGGCTTTGTAAATAGGAATAAAACTTCATCGGCATTAGGAATTAAAATGGAGTTCTATAAGATTGATTCAAATTTCCTTGCAGTATATCAACTATGGGATATTCTTCATTGGCAAACATAAGTTGCAAACTGCACATAGATGAGGTGATTAAGCTCTTTAGTCCTACCTGCTCCAGGTAAGCTTAATCGCCAGACCACGGGGAAATATTATGATTAGAATTTTTTAAATATACCTACGTCGGAGGAAATGTCATTTTCCCTCGCATAGGAATATCTTGACATGGAATTATTTATTTTAGAAAAGATAAGGAAAAAGACATTTACATTCAGCTGCATGTCTCCTAGACACGGTGGGAAATTCAATTGATTTCACTTAAAAATATACCCATAGAACTTCAATATTAATTGGTAAAATATGGCTTTAAAATGTGAAAGGCGCAAAGTGGAGCTTCTGCTCCATAAAATAAATATACCAAATGGAAAAAAATAATATAAAACCCACACTTTTATAACGCTCTCATATTTTTTTCTAGGAATCCTGGACTTCCGGAATGAAAACTGCAGAAAGTATTATCCATTTTACAAGGTCTGGTACCTCGGCCAGTTTTCCGTGGATCCAGTTGGCCCAGAGTACGTTGAAGTAAGACATCTACTAACTGGTTCCTTTTGCTTTATTTCAGCATTCAGAGGTAGTTACGGTAATAAAAGATGATAGAAGACATTATTAACCCATTCTATTGTCAAGTTTTGATCGTATATCTGCCATTTTATCTTCATTTGTAATCAATTATATATGTATGCCTTGAGTTTCAAGCCCCTCATCGTTACCTTTCACAAGGGAGACGCAGAATTAAAGAATAATATTTTATCATGTGGACATCACGGCTATAAGGAGAGCATCCAAAAGAGGTACTAGAAGTGCTATTGGTGCTATGATTGAAAGATAAAGCGAATTTTAATAGTGATTGGAGCGAAGAAAGTTAAAATCACGATACAGTAATCTCATCGAATCATTCTTTGCATGTTCCTTGTATGGGGTACATAGAGAGACCTTAGGCATTGAAGGGTGTAAAGCAGATGAATTATCTAGTTATTAGAATATTAGCTCGTAGGAAAATCAAGTGCACAGCTGCGTCAAACCAACCTTCTGATTGATGACTGTTGATGATGGTGATAAAAAAAATTGTACACGGCTCATTCCATCTCAATTAAAACAAAGGTTTACCCATTTCCTCGGATTTTGATCATAATTTTGCATGGGTGCGTTGCATAATCACCACAAATTTTGAGGCTCAATTGAGGATACATTATTATTTGCGAGGGTAATATTGAAAGGTATGGTGCTATATCCCTTCACAAATCCGTTTTTGATGAAAATGTTCACACCCGCATGTCATCAAACTTAGTTACATCTATTGGAAATCTGTTTCTCAGAGCAGACACAGAATTTAAAAAATTCATTATATATTCGGGAAAAAAAACTTCAAGGACCATGATATCCAGCGATGTTTTTTTAGTACACCTGCGTCACAGTTAAATCATGTATGCACTGATAGTTTTCTCCAATACCTAGAGCATATAAGAAAAAAATGTGAATTTACTAGCGTAAGCGTATATGAAACTGTTGGTGCTTATATTTTTAAACCATAACACGGTTTTACTCAAAATATTATCACTGAAATTTATTCATTGAATACTTTTCCCGGATTTTTCATAATATAGGTTATTCATTAATTTATATGAAAATATTCATCGCTGAATTTACTATTTTCGATCTCTTATAATTACATTTCTACCTACTATAGCCTCAGCAACATTTTTGAAAATAAAATGAGGCAAATGAAAATCATGTAAGGTATAACAGATTAATTGGTTCAATATCTAAATTTATTGAAGAGATATCAATGGCAATTTCCCCCTCTCAGGCTATTCTCCGCAGTTCCAAGCATACAGAAAAGGGCTGGCTTTACGACCTCCTCCGTCCGTGGCTGGGAAACGGTCTGCTCACGAGCAAAGGTGAGATGTGTGGCGCTATTCTGCAAAAGCATAGCGACCGATAGATTATTATAATAACTCAGCCAATTATATCTAATTTTGACTTGTTCGTTTTTAAGTAGGAAAATTCTCTTATTAATTATGAATTGGCACTTATTACCCTTTAATCGGGAAAGCATCGCATTCGGAATTACCGATAATCTTTCCTGATTAAAATAAGGCATAGCATTGAAATAAATGCATACTATGCAAACTTTACTACGATGCGATTCACGTTAACTTCACGAATGGTCCGCCTCACAGCTATTTCTAAGGGTAGCTATAGCTAAATGCGATCGGTCTGAAGGAGTATTTATTTTCTGACTGGTTCATTTCACTGAACAGCTCGTTTTCACGGATCGGTTCTTTCCGACTCATCTCTACTTGAAGGCTCTGTAATATGTAGTACGCTTTCATTCAAACGGCTTGTGCCTTACAAACAACCCTTCTCACTAAGGCCTCTAAATGAAATTAGCGCATTAACATCAGAATGTAGGCTTAGATGTCAGCATATTCTGCGGAATGACTTGTGTTCATGATTTGACTCCTTCCTTTCATTTCCACAATAGGTGAGAAATGGTTCTCGCATCGGAAATTCCTGACGCCCGCTTTCCACTTCAAGATCCTGGAGGAGTTCGTGCCGATGTTCGTCGAAAGAAGCATGGAGCTGGCGGATAAGTTGTCCGAGTATGCATTGTCCGGAGAGGCGTTCGACATAGTTCCTGTAATATCACATTGCACGCTGGAAGTAATTTGCGGTGAGTAGCGACGCGACGTTGCCTGGTGATATCAATAAAAAAAAACTCGCTATCATGAAGAGCAAGCCTAATCCAGCGTCTTCCGGTTGGCCGTTCTTAACACTACTCCCTCAAAAAATAGATATTACATTAAGTTAATCTAAAATATTCTAGCTTAATCAAGTTGCTACTAATTTAAGGTAGGTCGTTGCGCCAAGAGTAGTCATGTCATTAGAGTTTATTTACAATTTTGTATCGATCAACAGATGCATTTAAACGGCTTGTTATCCAAGAAGAGGTGTTTAATTCCACAAGGAAAAAGATTTAGATTAAGAGTTTTTAGGAGTAAATTTGGGGTACAAAGAGTAGGCGATGAAGGGTTTAAAGCAGATGAATTCCTAGTTGCTAGAATGTTAGCTCGTAGGAAAATAAAGTGGACAGCTTCGTCAAACCAACATTCTGAATGATGACTGTTGACAAAAAAATAGTACACGGCTCATTCCATCTCAATTCAAACAAAGATTGACCCATTCCCTCGGATTTTGATCTCGGATTATAAGTAAATTTAGAGTAAGGATTAGTAGAGAGAGGGTAGATAACACACTCTTGGATAAACATCCCATCACATTTATCATGTGACGTGGGAAATTTACATATTAATGAGTCTGTGAGGAAATATCAAGCTCTTATTAAAATAAAATACAATACATTAAATATTTTTAGCTTAACTCACCACTGAAAGATCACTGAGCATCCACTGAATGATTTTTCTTGGTTCCCAAAAGCACAGCAATAGTTTACCTATTACATTCGCTGATCGTATGCAAGTCACGCGACTCAATACTACGCCACCATCGCTACGCTTGAAGTGTGTTGTGATCAAAGCAGAGATGTCTTCTAATCCTTTCTATATGAGAAAAAAAGAATTTATTTATTTTTCCCTCGGATCAATCAACATCATTAATGGAACAGATTGGTAATTGCAATGGTTGTTAGTTTTTTTTTTTGTTGTAAATTAGGATTTCTACCAAAGTGCGTAAGAAACTTAAGCCAATCTAATATATGCATCGCATAGCCTTACCTTTTATTAGACTAAGACCATTATAACCAGTAAGTTACTACTACCACGATTACCACTATTACGAGTTACTACCACGATTTGCACGTCAGTGAAATTATGCTCAGAAGGGAAATACCTTTACTTGCAATTATAACAGGAAGAATTGAGATCACTAATGCATTATCCGCAGAAATATCCGTGTTGGCAACAATAACATAATGACATTACGATAGAAACATTTGGCGTATCTCTGATCTATGTTCATTTTCAGTACATCTAATGATGATAAATGGAATCCTTTAATGTAAAAGGATTTGTGAGAGAGAAATTGAACACAATTCTTCAATAAATTTTGATTACATCGATTTTTATCGATTATCAAAGCATTTCAAAACTAAATTTGGCTCGCTCTATGGTTGATGTATTTTTTCGTGTTCAAAAAAGGCATAATGATCAATTTTTTTCTGACATTAACTTAAATCAGCCTTTTAAATAGCCGGATGTAATTTTGTAGATGCTCACCTACTTGCTACATGTTTCATTTATAACTTCCCAAACATTTCTTTACATGCCCCATTTGTGCCCTGATAATATACATCAAATTGGAAAGAGTACAAAATGTACAATAAAGGGTTACTTTTAATGTCTGAAAACTTGTTAATTCAAAATCTTTGGAATCAACGCCTTTCTACCTTAAAAACATTTTTTTAATTGTGGCACAATTTAATCTGGTGTAACTTTTTTGCAAGCTCGGGTAAATAATCTTTTTAAACCATTTCTTAATTTTTCTAGAGAGCGCAATGGGAATCAAACTTGACCCAGAGAGAAAAGACCAACGGGACTACATTGCAGCCATTTACAGGTGAGGAATACCGAGAAATGAAACCTTTAATTATAAATTTGGATTTGCTTTGTAGAAGATTTACAACCTTAATAGAAAAATTTCACAGGTACGATGCGTTTTGACGCTAAGGACATCAAGGAGATATCCGGGTTGTCAGAAATTACGTGAAAATGTATAAATTTTAAGTACATCTGATGTATTTTCATCTGAGGTATATTTTTTGGCGATAGCGGGAATCCTGGTCATATTAATATTCTCTTTTACGTCCTTTATAACCTGTTCCATGTAACTCATTCGGGGCTGTCCCTTGCCCTTCTTCCATTCCACCTATCCTTCTAAGATTGTTTCAATCAGGCTATCGTGCCTCATAGTGTGGCCAACTGAAGTCTTCTACTTGAGGTTTTTAGAAAACTTCTCTTTTCTCCCACTCTTCTTATCACTTCCTCGTTACTTATTCAATCGATTCGTTTTATCATATTCACACCATTCTTCGGTACCACCACATTTCGAATGCTTCCACTCTTGACTTTTCTGCCCATGTCAACGTCCAAGCCTGGCCCCCAGAGAGATACATACTCCATATGCAGCATCCGATGAAATTCTTCCTCAATTCTAGATCGTTTCCTTCACAAAATTTCAAGACGATAAACAAAGTTTCGAGACGACTGATTCGTCGTGAAAAAGGACAAAATACATCCACTGAAGCAGGGAGTGATGAAAATCAATGTAATCAAAATTTTTTGAGAACTTGTGGTCATTTACTCTCTCATAAATGCCTTAATATGAAAAGGATTCCAGCTATCACCATTTAGATATACTGAAAATGAACGTATATCAGAGATACGTCAAATGTTTCCATTGTAATGTCATTGCTGCCAACAGGGATATTTCTGCGTATAATGCAATAGCTTAAGTGCTCTCAATTCTTCCTGCTAGAAATACATACAAGTAAAGGTATTGCGCTTACTAGTACTACTAAGACAGATATTTCCCTTCATGTCATTTCTCTAAATCTTGGCAGCTCTTCTTTGCACGCGTTCTAACTCTGTTATTAAGCCTTTTTCATGAGGGTCCCAAACACTGGCAGCGTATTCCAAATGTGGTCTAACGAGGGAAAAGTAGCTAATTTCTCTCACTTTGTCGTCGCACTTTCCTAGTATTCTTTTAACAAAACCCATTTTACGATTAGCTTGACCGAGAAATAACCGGTCAAGCTAATCGTAAAATGGGTTTTGTTAAAAGAATACTAGAAAAGTGCGACGACAAAGTGAGAGAAATTAGCTACTTTTCCCTCGTTTGGAATACGCTGCCAGTGTTTGGGACCCTCATGAAAAAGGCTTAATAACAGAGTTAGAACGCGTGCAAAGAAGAGCTGCCAGGTATGTGAAAGGTCGTTACGATAGTCTTGTTAGTGTAACTGACCTCTTAGATAAACTCGGATGGGAATCTCTGTCGGACCGTAGATTGAAAAATAGACTAAACCTTATAGATAAATTCAAGAGCAGTGTCTTTTCTGACGAAGTTAACCATATCTTGCGGACGCCAACGTACTACGGAAGATCAGACCATATAAATAAAGTAAGAGAGATAGATTGCAGAACAGACAGATTCCGAATGTCATTTTTTCCTCGATCAATAAGAGATTATAACGGCAGCAATAGACCTCGTAAATAGATTGCATGACTTGTAGTGTAGCCTACTAACCTATGTAAAACTTAAAGCATGTTTCTGAATTTCTATTCTATATTCTATTTCTAACAGCATATAGTAGTATAGTTTGTT
Organism: Ischnura elegans; assembly: GCF_921293095.1. NCBI lineage: Eukaryota > Metazoa > Arthropoda > Insecta > Odonata > Coenagrionidae > Ischnura > Ischnura elegans. The sequence continues at coordinate 126,107,549 of NC_060247.1, forward strand.
ATTATACGGGACGTTTTTTGGACGGTGTGGTGTGCATGTGGGAATCCAAATGCATGCTGCATGCTGCTGATTGATCACCCCCTGCCAAACACCCTAGAGGTGGCTCGCAGGGTATGATGTAGATGTAGATGTAAATCTTCTTTCGTATAACATTCCCATTCTCCTCAGATTCGGGGAATTGGCCCACCATCGAGGCATCAGACCATGGTGCATGATTGACTGGGTCTTCGCACTCACCAAAGTGGGGAAGGAGCAGAAGCAAGTCCTGAGAACCCTCCATTCATTCTCAGAAAATGTAAGTTGATAAGGCACGTCGCCAGGTGAGGGCTCCGTGAACTACAATTCCACCACCCGAAAGTTTTTGCATTGAGGCAACTATCCGCGATACGTCTGCTAAGGAGATTACTAGCCCATGGTAATCTATTCTCTGACACCCCATTATTCGATATAATTACGTTTTATAATATTCCTTCCGATAACCAGTAACAATGAATTAAATTCTCAGCATTATGAAATCAAAATATATATATAACTGGTTTAATTAAATACATGGTGGGCATGGATTACCAAAAAATATTGGTATTGATAAATCGCATATAACCCAAGTTCCTCCAAGTATATTTCTGTCTACGTAACTATATCAGCATACAACTATTTAACGGTTTCACAAGTATTACTATACATAACTGAAAAAGCAAGTCTTACCGCAATTTAGATAGTGATAACTTAAATTTTTGTGTCATATGGAGACCTATATCAAACGCTTGGTGAAATAAAAGCTCCTCATTCAATTGCAGAAAATTGCCTCGGTCTCCATTGACAGATTTTCACTTCGAAATGGGCATATTGTATTTTTCTCGTCAAAGAATCTGAATCAAAAAAAAAAAGAAAATCATTGAAAAATCTTCTCTCCTTAGGTGATCAAGTCAAAGAAAATGGAATACATAAAGAGCAAGACTGCGAGGGTCGAGGAGTCAAATGGGCACCAACAAAAGCCAACAAGTAAGAATTTTTTCACTACAAATTGCTAGCTTAGCCTCTTTATGTTCAATTATTGAAAATTAAAATTGTATATCATTACAGATATCCACCATTACATCGCGAAAAAATTGAATAATGTGTCACAACAACTTTTCAGTGGCCTCAAAAATATTTACGAATTAGCTGTACTTGAAATAACCCAAAGGAATTTCTCATGGATAAAGAACCGCAATACACCGAGAACACTTGAATTCCACAAAAATTGACAAAAATTATAACTATGGTTTCACTTTCTAAATGCATTCAGGTAGTCTAGCTATGAATTAAGTTGACTACTGAGTTTTTGCAATAAGATTATTTTCTTCGACATATTTAACTTCAAAATGCACAAGCGATATTTAATAAAATCCGTGGCTCTAATAGCTCAAACAAACCCAGACAAGTACGTGAGTGCACAAAATGATGGAGGAGAAATGAAAACAATTTCATATTGCCATACAACACAATAGTGGCGGATCAACGGGGGGGTAAGGGGGTTATATCCCCCCTTGGGTATCCAATTTACACTAGATAGAATGGTAATTTTTTTCGGACCCCCACTACTGCTGGAAGATTACCCCCATCTAGCCCCCCTTCATCCTATCCTGGATCCGTTACCGTAACACAATATGATGTATACTAGATTGTGATTTTACTCCATCATACTATATTATAATAATGTCTTCAGTCTCACGCTGTTATCTTATCTAAAGCGAATTCTCAGAATTTTTCACGAAGGCCATGAATCAAAAAAATAATCTTAGCTATCCAGGACTCAGTCTGGAGTTTCCAGAATCTCAGACTGGAGTTTCCAGAATCTCAGACTGGAGTTTCCAGAATCTCAGAACGATTTGCGGACAAAGATGAGAACCTATAGTGATTAGCAAGATATGCTGAAATGGAAGTTATTATTTTTCATTCCACCAGGGGTTATTAGACGAGCATATAACTAAGAAACGAGTATTGTGAATATGACGGCATTAGAAAATAAAGAAATATTTTCATGTTTAGATTATAGGAACTTAACAATGTTGTCATTCATTATTATTATTGTAAGTATGGCGTGAGTCTAGAGGCCTCGCTCAGAATTCTATTGAATAAATTCATTTTTAGATTCGAATACGAATACCGCGGTTTTTACATTAGGGGCGAAGAAAATATACAATTTTATAGGAGATAGCATACACTGTCAAATGGGCTTCAATAGAGAACTTATGAGGAATGAAACGTTAATTTAAACGTGCAATCATGGAATAGCGATTCTCATGAAATGCAAATGAAGAGGATAAAAACTGTCGACTAAAATTTGACGACATAAGGATTCGTATCGGGTAGTCGGATTCAAAAAAAAATAAAAATAAATCTGACTACGAATTGGTCCAAATCTACCAAATTTTGATGTTTACTACATATTTGCAACTATCCATCTTTACTTCACCCTAAAGAGCAGTTCGCTTGAAAATAATAATTTTGAAATCTTCCTTCATATTAGCAAAAAAAGATGAGATGTAAAAGGCGACAAAAAAGGAGGAAATCAAGTATTTTTATCGATCCAAATTGAAAATGTCAATGTTAATTATGTATTATTCATGCTTCTACATGATTTTCTATTCCAGAGAGGAAACTAAGAGCCTTCCTGGAGTTGCTTATAGAGATGGCGGTTGAGGAGAGACTGCTCACCGATGAAGAAATCCGGGAAGAGGTTGACACGTTCATGTTCGAGGTGAGTGCAACGACCGGACTTAAAATCATCACCACAAGTTTTATGATAAGAGAAGATTAGATTTCGGTCAGCCAAAACAATTGATTATGCTGATTGATTAAATGTGAAGGAATTTAGCGCAAGACACACCTAAAAACGCACATCCGGAGCAAGCAGTCAAAATAAAAAATAAAAAAACTATGGCCTATAACAATGCCATTAGGTCTCTCAATATTGCAATTTTTATGAAAAATATCGTGTACCATTTAGTGCCATTTCAAATTTTGGAACTGTTTAATACTGAAATTTATTGTGAAAAAAAATACTCTCTGTTATTTATTTGGATTTTTCATACATATTTGGATTTTATATACAATACGATATTTTACAGTTGCTAACTATGAAGCGGAACGCACTTTAACTACGAACTTTAATTTAGTTACCTCTATTTATAGCGAATATTCTCAGAACATTATGCGAACTCATTGAGAATGGTAAAAATTTTATGCGACTTCTCAGGATGATTAATCACTACCAATGACTATAAAATAGATTGTGTGACCATGAGAATGGAGATGGATGGACCCAGAAAATTATGGCACGCTTAAAATAAAATCGACCAACACTTTGAATAAGTCTACGAAATGCAATTATTACTAACCAGTGGTGATTCCAAACCGCTCTGAATGTTTGTTGTTGAAACCATGAATTGGAAAATATATTTTTTTCTCGTGAACCAACTCAGTCAGATAAGGATGAGTGTACGAATTAGATACCGTTTGCTCTTTTCTGATAAGATTATGAGCAGATCAGATAACATTATGTCATACATTCCAGCTGTTTACACTTTTATCTAATACCTATCGATAGGATTGAATGATAAACGGATCATGGGCTGTCAATCTACAGATTGGTAATACCTACGTCGTCTGCCAAATTGATCTCATATAATGACACAAGAATCCTGAAGATTAAAGATGTTCAAGTTCTATTTTCACCAGCAATAATAACTCAGGTTCAGCAGCAATTTCAGCGTGAAATGTCTGCAGGGCACTTAATATTTTAATTCAACATACGATATTTCACGGAGGGTAATTACTCTACGCCCATGCATTACATTTATTATCATGGATTCTTTCCAATCGAGATAACTGTTTCTAACGCATACAATATCTTAATTTAAATCCTAGAGTGTTCCTATTTCTTTTTTATACTTAGCAAAACTCGATTTCCTTTATTTTTCTCGCTTCTTTCCAATTAGTTTATTTTTATTTCGAAAATAAATACGATCATGACCCACCAATACCTAATCACTATTACCTCACATCATCTTCAAGGCTATATTAATATCTTTGAACTTATTTTCATGTTCGAACGGAATTAAAACTTACCTTATTTGGTAAAATTTGTCAGAGCCTCCCTTTTTTGGGAATTACAGCCCACTGTGGGATATTATTAGAAATCCTATTTATTTATATATTCTATCCTAATCCTATATATTTAGATGTCCATGAGTTTTCGGACACTAGTTTAAATAACATAAACTTGTGTAACCCTTCTCCCATAATTGTATGCTAATTACAATACCTTGTCAACAGACGATCAAATAACTCACTATTCACCTATGGGTGCCTTACACTCGGTTCTTGATCGCAGAAAAATATTGCATGACTAAAAGAATATCCCTTCTCCGTTTCAGGGCCACGACACCACTTCAATGGCAATCTGCTACACAATTTTCATGCTGGCCAACCATCCAGAAATACAGGTAAGTACTTTCAGACGATCTTTTAGATAAGGAGGAACTAAAATCGTTCCTGTGCGAGAGTTAACTAAATACGTACGTACCGCCTTGACGAACTTAATAAAAATAATAAGTTCAATTTCTTCTCGTTGTTACGTGAAATATATCACACAAAAACAATATGGATATTGGTAACCCCAAAGAATTCCAAAAGAAAAAACATGTTAACTTACTCTAATGTAGGAATAAATCTTGCATTTTGCGAGTCCAATTTTGGTCTCAGACGCTGAAGCCGGAAATCACTCCAGTTTTCATTAAGTCCGAGTTAGCGACGACAGCGATCCGCAATAATTTCCCCGGTGTATATACCGGCCACATGTCCAGCTGTCGGTGTAAAAGTTTCCACCTCTTCAGCGGAATGGTCTGTGCGGTAGCACTCACGATGGGGACAATTCGCACAAACAAGTGTAATGGATCAGTGTAAATGGAGGAGAAGAGCTACCATTGAGCGCTTGCGATGCGCACCAAGTCTAGGAAGAACCAAACATAACTAACAAATGACATCGGGAAGCGTCCGAATGGACAATAAACAATTGAATCATTCAATTTACATTTTATTCTTTGATATTTAGGTTTCTGTAACATGTTGTTAGTTTTAAGTTTTTTATCATTATCATTTGTGTTTTTTCATTTTGTCAATGTTTTTTTTCATTTTTTCTTTAGCCATGTAACTTTCTCTTTTTTGTTTTAATTTCCTTTTTCATAGTTTATATTGTCAGAAGTGGCTGATGAACAACTGCCCAGTAAATAACAAATAATTTTGTAAACAAACAAGTTTGTAAACACTGGAACATAATTTTTCTTTTAAACCAAAGGCAGTAGAAAGAAATTTGGTATTACGGAAGTAATATTTCTTCAGGAAATCTTCAGGTATTTAATTGTTTATGATGAACTGGGTAATCTCATTAATAATTCGGGAATGGAATAGCCTTCCATTGATGCACGAAAATGTTTTTTTTTCAGGAGCAAGTGCGGCAGGAGGTGGAATCGTGTTTCGATTCCGGCAGGGCGTCCAACGTGGATGCCCTCGGAGAGCTGCACCTCATGGAGAGGGTCATCAAAGAGACGCTGCGAATCTACCCGAGCGTCCCTTACATCGCAAGAGTACTCACCGAGGACTTCCAAATGGGTGAGAGCTTCATCTCCTCCTTTATCAGCGTCACATTGGAAGAACTGACACTGGGTGGTCGTGAATAAGGAGGCCACTCAATTATCCGGTTAAAATTGTACGACCATTCCAGACTTTACAGACAATTTTCGCAATTTTTCAGAATTTTTATGAAGCGCGTTCGATGAAATATTCATCTTCGCTGACGATAAAAATGTAATTGACTGATAAGAGTTGCTGTTAATTTTCCACGAGCACTTAAGTTTCAATTCACAACCAGTTTTAACACATTTTATGTTTCCGTGAAGTAAAATTTGAGTATTGGGGAAATATTCCCAGTGACTTTCAATTTAACTTAACTAATTGATGTTATAATTTCAGCAGATTAACCTCGGGAAAACTCTAAAAAGTGATGAATTGCAGAAAAATATTGGTTTTAAGTCCATTTTAGTAAAATGAATGTTATCAGCATTCATTTTGCAGATGATTAAAATATGATAAAGTAAAGTTAATGAATAACCTTAAAAAATATTATTGAAATGACAAAATTAATGTATGTAGGCTATATGCACACGCATTTGGTGGAAGGTTCATCTTTATAGACAATAAGATAATAATACATTACGTTTAATTATTACCATCTAAACAAAATAAGAATGCGCTTCTCACTTTGAATGCAGGTGAGTATATGGTTCCCGCGGGTGCGACGATCAACCTGGCTATCAGCGGCATCCACATGAACCCATCTGTTTTCCCGGATCCGAAGACCTTCGATCCAGACCGCTTCCTTCCCGAAGCAGTGAAGACGAGGCACCCTTACGCCTACATCCCCTTCTCGGCCGGGCCAAGGAACTGCATAGGCAAGTCTGACCACTTGGTGAAAGATAAATTGATTCAACTCGCTGCGCCACTGCGGTAGCTAACTAGCTAAAGCCCTCGACCGGAAATCTGTGGTCAAAGTTCCGGTCGAAGCGAATGATTTTTGACGCGAATGAATTTCAGTAAAATAAAATTTATTTCACACTGTAAATTTTATTCACAAATTGTTCTGTAGCCGGGCAGGATTTGGCGGGCGACAACAGAAGCATGCCAAAACAAAACAACTAAACTCACTCGTTCTCAGCGAAATCACCAAATAGTATTCTAACCTCGACGTATCCGGTTTGGATGAGTCATGGTTACCGTGAAAATATAAAAACATGAATTGGTTTACTCTCCCATTTTCATCTCACTCACGGATGCAAATAAAAAAAAAGATTCTAACGGAGTACAGATGATGATCAAAGAACATGCTCAGAAAATATTGTTTACTTCGGTAAATGATGATTTTCATAAAGTTTGTTGGGATTTCTGAAAATTTGCTCCTATTCGCAGAAAGACATATTGAGCATAAAACAGGTGTTTGGAGACAAGGAAACAAAAACCCTTCAAAAGGTCAGTATTTAATCCTAATGATACGTTTGCGCACGCATCGGTCAAATTTTCACCAATAAATTGAATCGCGGTCTCAACAGAGCAGTTTTTCGCAAGACAAAATTATTATTTGAATGTAAAACATATTAGCTGCTCAATGATCAGGGCTCAGCTTCTAGGCCGATTCTTCGGTATTATTTTGATTATAAGTATAAATAAATAAAGTTGCGGTTTCTAATTAGCTTAGTGCACTGAGAGGGAAGTTCTAGCATGTAACCTGCTAAATAATCCCACCGACCTGATTGTGTGACGAGGAAAAAATTCTAAAGTCCTGTTTGCTGCACGGTTATTTTCCCTAAAATATAAATTTCAAAAGCATATCTATATTTTCCTTACTTATTTCCTTACTATCGAATATAAGTTTACAAAAAGAAATATAGGGGACCAGTTTCCTGCACTATTAGTTGAAAATCGACCGTCCATTTCGGCGTCTGCGTCCACGGGACCACCACGGGTCCATGAGAAGGGATTGATTATTACTGGAGTGAAATATCAATACAATTTGACTAGGGAAACATGCCCTGGAAATTTGCATTTAATATAAGACACATAAAAGCACTGTGGATAGAAAAAAGTTTGATAGGTTTTTGGGCAGCTATTTCGTGATCCAGCCACAGTGCGCAGGTCCAAAAAAACTTGATTCATTACGCAGCATACACTCGTAAGACTTATTTATCATCACGATCCGCGAAAGCTTCCATCAAGAAACAGATGAGGGTAGAGTGCGTAGCTCAATATTATATTTTTTTTCTTTTCAGGTCAACGATTCGCCATGCTGGAAATGAAAACCGTCCTCTCAACGCTAGTGAAGAATTATAATATCCACGCAGTGGACAAGCCGGAAGATGTCGAACTGATGCACGATATTGTGCTGAGGCCAACTAAGGGACTGCGGATCAGGTTGGAAGCAAGACGGAAGAGCTACCCCTGACGTCACCAAAAGTGGCTTGAATAAAAGTGAAGAACAATGAGATTGATATTAATTCCCTGCATCCTTTCCGCGGAAGGATTCCTCTGAGCTGATACAAAACATAGGCCTAGTACAGGCAATATTGCATAAAAATAATATTTATAAAAATAGGAATGTCTTCCAATTTGCTAGAAAAATTTCTCATTGAGCATAAAATTCGTGCTACATTGGAAGGTAGAAAACTACAAACAAATGATACTGAATCGATTAAGCAAAACTTAAGTAAATTGCAATCCAAGGACCTGTTAGTTTTTTTTCCTTGTTGTTCGATAGTTTTTTTCAATAAAAATATTTTTATACGGTTAAAAACTTTCGCGGTCCATATTGTACAGCGATGCTCTTGCGGGCAACCCGTGTCACAGTGTGCTCGTCACCTTGAGTCCGAGGGAAGATGAAGTATCAGATCGGTATGGTGGCTAAAGTATTGGCTCCGTAACCCGTGGGGCCGGCTTCCAGGGTGACAGTGATTTTTAAGAGGCTGCCCAATTTCTACTTCAATGCTTTGTTGAGGTCACTTTAAGTACATCATTCCGTCCGCCGGATGGGACGTTAAAGCCGAGGTCCCCTTGGCGTCTTCCGTTTAGAACAGGCTAATGCCGACGCTGGGTTTCTCTCCAACCTTCCTTCCCTCAAGGGGGAAGTGACCCAAGCTCTCGGTCGTAACCTCTAATTGGCATTCCAAATTGATTCGCCAGACGTCGGAACTGTGACACGGCTAATCCAAAATATCATCGTCACACCACTTTTAAAAGAATGTAAAACCATTATTTTTAAATAATGCCATGTATATAATGGGAAATAAATTATTACCACGATTATTTCTCTAAATAGATGTTTTCCAAGTTCGCGCTCGCGCACCTGTTCATACATTGCTTTTAATAATTAATAAGATGACCAAGACTTATGAAAACTCGTCAAAATCATAAATCATAAATTCATAATCGAATAACCTGAGGTACTCCTTGCTCTAATTATTGCTCTGGCTATTTTCAGTCGAAATAAATGATAAGTAGCCATGATTCTATGAAATAATTCACACAAATAAAAAATTTGACTGAAAATTAATTTTAAGTGATTTTTTTTATCACCAGTTATTTGATGGAAATTAAAAGTAAATGAGGAGTAGCCACGATCCAACGAAATATATACAAATAGAAAATGTGTATGAAGAAGAACTGTAAGCGATTTTTTATCACCAGTATTTTAATGGAAATTGCAAGTGCTTCGATGAACTTTTCCACGCTGAAAAAAGTCATACCAGCCCAAAGGGATTGTTTTAGGATTTTTCTCAAAACTAGGAAATCGATTTTTTTACGAGAAAGGAATGTTTGCATCGAAAATGAGCGTGATTGAGCGATGCAAACTAGCAAGTGAGACTGGGAGGGATGACAGCTTTTCCGCAGAGGGATAGATAAGAGCACTGAGGAAAAACTACAAATATAATTTGTCAATTTTACTGCCAGTGATATATATTGATGGAAGTATAGGATTAAAAGGCATTGGAAAAGTGCTCTCCCACGGATATTCGCGCCCTTCTGTTACAGAAATAAAATTTTTGCGTTTATTGAGTTTTCTCTAGTGCATTTACATTTTTCCAATAATGTTGCAATCATTTTTCACCAAATTAGGAAGAATTCCAACGAAACCTCCGAAAAAAATAGAAGTTAACACTTACCTCAGTGCATGTAATAACCCGTGCCAATACTTAGGTTAAATATGATATTTACAAAAACAAAAATACCACTATTGTAAAATTTTCATATGAAAAGCCAAATTTCAGGGTGCTCTATATCGTGTCACGTACACAGGACTTCAACCCGAAAGTTGGTTGGGATAGGTGAGGGTAGACTGCATCCTTGACTGAGCTTCAGGCGTATGGGTTCGGAATAGGCTTCTCAGTACAGACGGCCACCCATGGATTTTTTTCTATAGGAGTGTCCAAAATCTCCGAGTTGAAAATATTCTTCTTCGAACGGGAAAACATAGATGACATTTTCGTTTTTTTTTCCTACATGTCCAAAAATTTGAGGAAATATTGACTGAATATTTTCATTTTTTATCGGAAGGACATTGGAAATAAATTTGGAAATGAATAATCTAAAAGAAAAATCGTCGATGAACGAGCATAAACCCCAATGTCTTATTTATCATCAACAGATGCGAAAGTTTCAGTCAAGAAATAGGTGAGGGTAGCAGTGGCGCAGCGAGGGTGGGGGATTTGGAGATAAAACCCCTCCCCGAGCAAAGATAAATTTTTACTTAATTGGATTAGTATTGCTTATGGAATAGTGATAGGATTAATCAAATATCCCTCAGATAGCCATAAAACTCGCCATTTTAAACAATTAATCTTAAAAACTTTCTGGACGGCTCCCGCTTACCCTGGCGGGTACGCAAGACCCCCTATTTTACCCTAATTATTAGTTGCGCCTAAAACCCCCCTATCCTTAATTCTTAGCTGCGCCCCTGGAGGGTAGAGTCTCTTAGGTCAGCATTATTAATATTTATCTTTTCGAGCCAGCGATTCGTCATGCTTAGAAGTACTAAATACTTTACATAAGTGAATGAGAAACATGTTCACCCATTGTGAACGAAATTACGTCCATAACATTTTTAAGGGTAGGAACATTTTGCTGAGTATAACCATAGAGTAAGTAAAGCAAAATCCCAGATAAGGTCAAGAACAAGCGACCCTCTATGAGCAAAAATGTCCTCACACACAATGACGGAGGCTCATAAGAAAGCAACGAAGAGGGGAAGGGGCGAGGAAAGAGGTAGTAGAGTTGAAGGTGAAAGAAGGAGAGTTAGGAGCAGCAACAAACGTTCTCCTCTCAAACCAAAAGTGGGTGACCAGAAACTCAAAACAATATTCGCATGATCATTCACCGTGTATAGCGGCCTTTACGGTCATCTAGAGGAAGGCGAGGCAGTTTCCATCTAAAATATTGGCCCCGCGTGTTTATAACGCCTGAGATTCAGATAGTAGCTGGCACACGTGCATGACAGCAGCCCATCAATATATGATTCGTCCGATAGGCCGGAAGAGAGTGCAGATCAAGGCATTCCACTGGCGACTGCAGAATTTGGTTCTTGAAAACATTTTTAACAATCAAAAGCTATGAACTGCCATATTTTTCTTGTGCCGCATCAACTTACAATCGGAACATGCTAAAAATACTCTATTTGAGATTGCTGTATAAATGCTCTCCGCGTAAAATCCATCTTTGGATACTTCGTTTTTCGGCCCCTGGCAGAAGGGATTCATATCCCGACGGCAAGAATTAAAGCAATGAGTGAACCCGCTTGCAGCCGCTATTTGTTTTACCTTTCACAACCTCAACTAAATGTGAACCGACTCAGGCTTAAAACAAAACTTTCGTCAGACGACAATACGTCTTGTTATTAACGAGACGACGATTATCACAACTATGATGAAAATAAGGTCTCAAGGGAAGATAAAATCATACATTAGATGATCCCCGCCACCATACGTAAGACCCGAAGTAGAAACCCGGTAGAACCGATAGGAACCTTTTCATTTTCGACGTGGTAACAGAAAGGGCCATTACTCATCCCGCTATCAAGCAAACAAATCAAGGTCACCAACCACCCTTATTCCCAAAAACATAATGCTACTGCTGATGCATACCTCTTGTGTTCGTTTGCAGCGGCGCGCGGCTTCACCCAGGATTTGAACCATGCTCCAGGGTGAATTTTTATTTCTGTAACTGAGGGGCCATCATATCTGTGGGAGATCACTTTTCAAATGTATTTTATTCCTATACTTTCATTAATATATAATTAATGTCAGTAAAAATTACTAAATCATAACCATAGTTCCTCTTCGGTGCCTATTATCTACCACTGTCTACGTGACACGATTTTGGGCACCCTGAAATTATTTATTTCCTAAGATAAGTTTAAAACAGTGGTATTTTTGTTCTAGCAAATATTGCATTTAACCGATCTATCCGCGCCGATTATTATATGCACTGAGGTAAATATTGAATCCTAATATTTTTCAGCTGTTTCGTTGTAAGACATCCTATTTTACCAAACTCCCCATGGTACCACAATAAGCTACGGGAAAAAATTGAAGAAAACGAATTATCCAGACTGGCCATCCCGCCTGGGCCTCGCCGAATTTGGTGCAGCAAGTTTCCAAGCGTAAGGAAAGAGCGATGAGATAAGTTTATACGAAAATTGCATGTAGGCATCAATGACCGCGGAGAGACTGCGGCGCCTCAAAAGGGAAAGATGAAAAAAGATTGGCAATTAAATGCACTATCTCTGCTCCTCTCTCAGTGTCAGTCAAGATGTTTTCAAGTTCACATATTTGGCAGATAACAGAAGTGAGGGGAAGAGCGATAGTGTCTGCCGGGAGATGACAGTCGAGGACGAGGCAGCGCAGCGTCTCGACGAGAAGAAAGAAAAACACTAACGCGGCGTGTGGCTGGCTCAATCGCTCACTGGTGAGTTCAAAAATAAAGCAAGCTTTGTCCTTCGTGGTATAATGTAACAACATTTTCAACCAAAAACAAAAAAAATCCAATAATTTAAGCACGATAATGTTACTAGGTACTGAGCTATCACATTTGCCGGAGGGAAGCTAACTCACAAATGATCTACATACCTTCTTATCTTTCGAGATACCCAAGCCGGCTTCTTTTATTTGGTCTTAGAGCTGTATAGGAAGATATAGTGTTCTCTATGTGAATGAGAAACATTCTCAGGGCGCGGGGTTGTCAAGAAATTGTTCGCTATATGGGGATTAAAAATTATCCTATTTTTTGACGGACTGTTTTCATACCCTACGGAAAATTCCATACGATTCTTAAAGATATAAATTTTAACTTTCGTATTTAACGCTTGTATGAAGGCTTTAATCGTACCTAGGCTCAAGGTTTAAAATATATTTCAGCCTAGGCATATTTTATCTAATGAATGAAATCTTCCACCAATAGCTGCTGCATACTATTGATTCCCTTGTTTTCATAACGGATCGTTCCCAGCAATTGTTTTCATGCTGGGAGACAGAAATTGGAGCTCGGAACCAAATCAGGGACGTGCAGTGGGTGAGTTAATGGGGAGTTTTGGATAGGCTTTACTCAACAATTCGATCCTACCGCCCTAATTTTATTTATTTAATTGTATTTAATCCTCAACAGCCACACAACATGAAATAATGGCTTGGAACAAATTTCTTTTCGCAGCATCAATGGCTTAGCGGCAGTATTTTATTCTTTGGATATTTAAAAAGCTTGTTCCTGGGTAGGAAAAGGAGAAAATTATATAATATAATCGCTTAAAAAATATTTTAATACAACCAGTATCAGAGTAAACTAAGAAAAGCTTGCCTCGGAGTTAGGTATTTTCATAATCCCTTACTTTCTGGACAATGCCCGAGTCCAGAGCTGCCTAAAAAAATCAGCCTTGCTCTTCGCTCACGGAGATCTCCTGGGCTCAGCACCAAATTTGAAACTACATAGCCAAATAAACCGAGAGAGGCGAAATAAATTTTTACCCCGCGTACAGCCCGAGAAGATTTTTGCAAGTTAAATTCGCCAGAAAATAATAATATTATTAAGTTCGATAAATAAATATTACGACAAGTACAAGTTTTTCGAAGATAGAGGCGCAGATATAATTACAAGTTATGGAATAGGTGGTCAGTTTTTCTCTTACGCGTAAGTAATTTTGCAGAAATGAATGACAAGGTGTCAAGGTCAAAGGTATTAATATTTACATATATCCACCGTCATAAGTTAATTTTTGTACAACAGAGGAATCAAAATTTCACAGCATGAAAAAGTTGTTCTAAGCAGGAGTCACTCCGGCCGCCAAAACCTAAGGGCGCCTGGGATGGCCCGCCTAAGAATCGCACCTTCAAAAAGTTCTAACTATCTTCAAGAAATATGGGAAGGATTTTGAAGACATCTTTCAGTGGTCTTTGAGTTAGACACACTAATAAGCCCGTATTTCTCCAGCCACTCTCAAATAAATTTTCCAATGCACATTGATTAATTTTGGCCTCAACTGGAAACCGTTCTAATGAAAACAGTTTTTCCTTAGGAAAATAATGCATGAAAAAAATTCGGATGGGCGGTAAAATATTTTTATAAGATTCCATAGCAACAATTAATTATTCTCTCCTTTACCTTGGCTCTCTTTCACCGAAGGAGTCATGGATCTGGGCGTGGTGCTGTGCTACGTGGCGTGGTCAGTGGCGCTGGCCATCGCCCTGGTCATCATGGTGCCCGTCGTGGTCATCCTGAAGCCCCTGCTCTACATCTACGTGACTCCGAAGGGGCGCAGGGCCAAGAGGCTCATCGACGCCATCCCAGGGCCGCCACACCTGCCAGTCCTCGGCAACGCCCTCGACATCTGGGTCTCCAGGGAAAGTGAGTCCACTCGACTGTCAACAATTGAAGTTCTTCTGGCGCTTAGAAATGATATTTCTAGTTCCTAAGAAGTGCTTGCTTTACGCGAGCGTCGGGCATTTATAGAATGCATAAATTCATGGAATTTATTTAATACTAACGTTAAATAATGACCTAGTTACTACAGAGTAAATCCACATTACCTACCTGCCATGGAAAAAACTTTCCGTGGACCGTGAATCGAATCACAGACCTTTGTCTTCCCACCGCGCAGACAACTACGCGATGCAGTCACTTCATTCCCATGAGTGTTATTACTCCATACGCTATATTTCCGATTCAGATATATTTCCTCCCAAGAAATTAATCTGAATGTCACCGATGTTCACGCGTAAAGTTTGAAATTTATACAATCCATTAACCGCCTAAATTTAAGACTATTATCGAAAGTAGTGAGATTAGGTGCCCAAGTTTTTCTATAATCCTAATAAACTTTAACACGCACCTTACATGCGTGTTCTGGATAAAAAGTCAATTACATTATATTTTAAATATTTTTTCTAGTTTAATAGTGGAGAATGTATTACGCAATAGCATAATAAATTCATAGAGGAAGGAAGCCAGTGAGAAGTCTCATAACAAACTATTTGAGATTTAGGAATTCATGACCATGATTAGAACTGAGGGAAATTTGGGTTAATAGATTGGAAAAAAAATTCTAGTCCAAAGTTAAAAAAAATTAGGTTACCATAGTTGATTTTCGTATGTTTTTCTAATTTCACACAAAAATTTCACTTACTGATGTATCTACGACGTTATTGATTAAACATATTAATTAAGTATATAATTATTATTGCCAAATTAATAATTACTAGCAAATGCATTACAACTAATTAAAGCGATGTCAGTTACCAAAATATGTATACCAGATTCTACGATGGTTTCGACATAATTTATAAAGCAACAATTTTGGGCTTAAAATTTTAACTGAAAAGTCATTTACATCAAGGTCCCATTTCAAAAGAGTTGATTAATATACAAATCTGAATTATGCGCTAAGTATTGGCTACGGGCGTTGGAAACAAAAAAAATTGAAAATGATGTCTTCAAAGCTTAAGACACAACACAGAATGATAGATCAAGCAAAATCCACTAAAATACTATTCCCATGAGATGGAGTAGCTAACCTATTACATATTCTGCATTTGCATTATTCTTTATAGGAAAATGCTCCTAATAAATTAATCGTTAATGCATCGAAAATAATGAAGAAGCAATCCCTAGAAAACGTTTTCTGGGTTTTTCTATTTTAATGTTAATCTGAAAAGCTTTAGAATCTATTTTTCAACCAATGTTATTTCGAACATGCATCAAAATAGTACCCTTTAAATAACTGGTTATGTATTTTGTAGGGCTTAAGCATTACTAATCGCTCTCTTTTTGTTTACAATTTGCTATTGACAATGTGTGATTACTACCGGTGCAGTAGCTCAATTCTTCGCACCAAGGCTAAATGGTGCGGTAATCTCTCACCAATAATATAGGTTAAGCACACGCGTTAGGTGGTTTATAACAATGAGCCATAACCAATATACAGAAAATTAAGAACTTGCGCACGAATTAAGAAGTTAATTTTGTCCTCGAATTCCTGTATTTTAAATGTACCGACTGTGCCAATGATTATTATTCTTCACCGCGGTTAAATATAGTAAAATTATCTATCCCTTAAAAAAAAAAGCAACAAAATTTTCAAAATTGGAGTCCTACTATTAAGTTGAGCCGCAAAATGCCGATATTTATGCATAACATTCTCGTGAGATGGCTACCAACTATTGGGTAACATGTCCACTAACAATTCAAAGACTGTTTCAAGTTTGTCTTCGTGGCCGCACTATTGGAGAAATATAACAATTGAATACCACCCTTACGTGGAGTATAAAAATGTACGCATAAGTTAAGGATAGCTTCCGATGAAAAACCCACTCAAACCATTCAGAAATAAATCAATGATATCACTTGATATAAAGCCATTCCTCTTTATTTGCAGACGGAGTAAATCCAGATACTTGAACTTTCAACTGCGTTGGCACTTCACGCCCCGGAAATACCGATGCGTAAGGTCAAATGTGCAATCTAATCTTCTTTGTACATATGCATGAACAATATCATTTATTGCATAATTAAAAATTATCAGTTAATAGTAACTAAGAAGATATATGTATTTGATATCGCTTGAGTGTCGTCGCTTATCTGTAAAAGAAAACTACTCTAACACCCTTAACAAAACTAGGTGATAGATACGATTCGAGGAAGTATCTGCTTGATAATACCACGTATCCGGGACAAAAACTCTTTAAAGTGATGGATCATTTCCTGCTAAACCTCATCTTAGCCCAAGGAGAGTAAAAAAATAGTTTGATAATAATAAAACCCCAGAAACCCGGTTTTCAATTAAAGCTATCTTTAAAGAACATCTATTGTTTCTGCCCAAATGGGTGATGCTGGACAGATAGTCGCAGTATTGCCAACTCGTATTGTCGAGGGGAAAAACTAATCTAAGAAATGTTTGCTCCCCTCCTTTCAGGAATACTGGAATATCGCAATGACAACTGCAGAAAATACTATCCCCTTTACAAGCTGTGGTACCTTGGAGTCTTCATGATCGATCCAGTTGGTCCGGAATGCGTTGAGGTAAGGCACGCAACCACATTTTCATTGAATGTAGTCACAATTGCTGCACAACCCTGAATTTTCCTTAGTCACAATCGAGAGTTGCCCGATGACAGTTCTGAAGGAGTGGCAGAAAACCCTGCACCAGCATGGTTTGCAGCCAATCGCTGTCCCCAAAACGCACCTCAAACCCTCGCCCAGTCATACAACGTTGTCACATCCATATGAAACACCGAAACAAGCCTGAGCCACCAAAACAAGCCCTTTCCTCGAATCACCAAGACAAGGGATTCTTCCTTTGAATACTTCACGCCCTTCCGGCTCCTTCTTTCGCGGAACCCTTTTTTTTACATGTGACGTGAGAGTTTCCCTTTCTGAACCGGCAACCTCTTCCACTACTCCGAACTAGACCCTTCTACCTTTAATCAGACAACTCTCGGTGGCTGGACTGTAAATAAAAGCATAAATGCGATGCAAACAACCGCTAGACCAAAATAATGTACCAACAAAAAATAATCAATACGTATTTCAAAGGATAAACAAATTGTTTACCGTGATATTTTCCGATGGGTCAGTAGATGGTGGAAAACCGTCCGGGTTTCCGGACTAGCGACTGCGGGCGTCAAAATGATGAGCCGCTGTACTTTGCAAATTTATATCTGGGCTTGAGTTCATCCTAAAATAATGAAATATACGTCATTTCAAAGATAATTTTATTTCAAAATCCGATTCATTTTTCGTTTTACGAAAAATTCAAAAATGTAGCCACGCCAGCGCAATAAATGACTCCGCGCACCGTAAAATTAGCCGTTTTGTCAACTTCATGAATCAATAACTCATCCTAGGGAAAACTACAGCGTCTACAGCGTTCATCTCCCACGCTATGTTGCAAAAATATATTTAGATTAATTAAATGGCTTTTGAGTTGAGCTTTCGCATATTTTGTTGTTAATTTACGAAAAGGTTTTAAGATTATC
This sequence comes from Ischnura elegans, assembly GCF_921293095.1. Taxonomy (NCBI): domain Eukaryota; kingdom Metazoa; phylum Arthropoda; class Insecta; order Odonata; family Coenagrionidae; genus Ischnura; species Ischnura elegans. The sequence goes on from NC_060247.1 coordinate 126,125,653, forward strand.
TAGCCCTACAGTTTATCCCGGTAGGAAAAATAATACTGATAGACACACTTGTTAATTTATTTGTAATTTTTCTATGATCAATAATCTATAAAAATTTTGGTATGTCCGAATGTTAATAAATTCCATTAATGCCATGTTGCCTAACGGGGCCGCGCCGGGTCACTGCCATTTCCACTGCTAGCATATTAGGAACGGTAAAAAAATATACAATTTTCAGTTAGAATTTCATGGAACCCGCGTAAAATGCTTCATAAATTTAATTTCTACATGCGGTAAATTTTCTTTCATAACCATTAATGAAACAACTCAACTTCTTCGACTCCGCTACGCTTTGATAAAGAAATTTCTAACGCGCAAAGCGGACTTTTTCTCCTTCGGAAAACGTGTTTGGCAAGCTGGCAAAAAATGAGCGATGAAAATGGAGTTTTTTGTGCATGGGAAGAAAGAGATTACACGAGTGCGCTGGAAAACAAAACCTAGAAGCATTTTCTCTCAATTTACAACTATATGCTCATTGCTCACCGTCTAGGTGATGAATGAAGCCAAACTCTAACCTTAGCTATTCCAGCTACTAATACTTCAGCTTTCTCCTGTGAGCAAGCGAAAAACTGCAACATGTTTAAGTTTCCGAGCTCTCTGTTTCGTGGCGCAGGTCTTTGTCCCTAGGCATTCAAATTTTAATATCAGAGACAGTTTTTCCGATACCCGGATCAATAATAAACGGATTAGCCTGGTGACATCGAAGAGAGACGATTCAGAGAGATAAGACGCATAAATTCGTCTATTAGTGATGCAATTAATGATATCACTGTGAATTATAATGACAAGTGCAATCATACTTAAAAAATTATGGGTCAAAAATTGTGTACTATAGATGTAAAATAAATGTAACATGCGGAATTGTCGTCAAGGCACAACATAAATCAGATGCGACGAAATGCATGATCTAGATGTGAGCTAAGATAATTAGCATCGTACTTTCAGTTGTAAACGATACAATAAGCAGCAGTAGCAACTATTAAATCAGAATAACCTCCGCCTTGATGATAGGAATATATTTTATATTGGCGGTACAATCCGGTGTGGTGCGCCCACTCGTGGAATTGATTTTGACGCGCTCTGCGGATGGCTAATTGAACTTAACAAAGCGTCCTTTGCACCTACATAAATGCACACTGCAAAAATGCCTTGCAGAAAGGAACTCGGGTTCTCCACAGCGGAATTGGCTGCATGTCTCCCGGCGTTTCGATGAACGACTTGTTCTTCATCCTCACGGGATCTTCTGATCTCAGGATAAAGAACAAGTCGTCCTTCATAACGTTGGGAGACATGCAGCCAGTTACCCACTGCAGAACTCGAGAATACTTCTGCACCTGATTAGCCGGGAAAATCTAAGGTCTTACCGAATTTTCTTTACCGAATACCAAGCTCAAATACAAGACTATAGTTTACACTAAGAAAATTAGTGAAGCTCCTACTTGTTCTTCCGGGGCTGCCATCACTTTGGGCAATATATGCAAAAATAGCTTGCCTTTCAATCGTTACAGGCGATCCTTCGCAGTTCCAAGCACATCGAAAAGGGTTGGGTCTACGATTTGCTCCGCCCGTGGCTTGGCAATGGATTGCTCACGAGTAAAGGTGAGTAGATATCATTATGTATGATTAACATTGAGATGGCGGCATATTAATCTCCCCCCTCCTCTCTTTCGAGTTCAAGTGGAATCATTCTACATCACTCATTCCCTAAGTAACCTCATTTTCCCTATACTTAAAACAGCGTTAAAAATCTCTAACTCGTTACCCTTACGATATCCCCATTCTCCAAAGTTTTTACAAAGGAAACAAAATTATTTTTCGCCATCTGCCGCGCAGAAAATCCATTATCTATGTAAAAAATGCATTTAAATCCCTATTTAGGGTACCCCCGCCTTCTTCACACAGCTATCACAGTATTAGGCTTATCTACATTTTAACTTCCCGAATCTGCAGAGTGAAAATGATTATAAATTTTGTAAATCCATCTTACTCCAGAATGCATTCAATTCATAAACACCTAAGGTGAGAGTGCAGAATTCAATAAAAATCATTATGTCAAACAACGGAAGAAAAAAAAATTGGAGCGCTGATGAAAATTATCTCCCAACAAGGATAACTTGTGGTGACAAGTAAAAGAATGGAGTTAAATGCTAACTGGGTTTAAGGCATAAGCACGTTTCAATTGTGGACTCAGTCATCGTCCTCAGGGTAGATGAGTGTTGCTTTTTTCTAGGTGATGAATATAAATGAAATTTAAAAAAATAAGTAATTGCTACAGAAAGTTTAAGTATTCTAGTTTTCCCGTTAAAACGAAGGCGACCCTTTATAATCGGCAGGCGAGACGAGATCTCTGAGAAGGTTTCAGGGGAGGCTCAATTCACCTCATCAAGGGTGGATCCGGGATTTTTTTCTGGGGGGGTATGACAGGCAAAATATCTTCTCCTACTTGAGATTAAAAGCAGCAATTACAGTACGAAATATTCTCTTAATTTTAATATGAAAGTTATTAATCCATTATAACCCAATGTTGCTTCCTAGTAACATAAAAATGTGTACATTTTCAGCTCTAGTCAGGAAATATCCGCCTTCTTTAGTGCTGTAAAGGTTAACACCGAAATATGTGCTGCCACATTCATTATGATTAAGTGGAAATTTTTCTCATTTTTAAAATGAGAAGCCTTGAAATTTAATTTCTCGCAGAAACAGCTATGGGTTAGAGAGGGTTAGTATGAAATGAAAAGATTGAGACTCCGTAATTCACAAAACAAAACGAACGTAATGAGAACAGCATTAAAAAGTTTGGGGGAGGGTCACGTGGCCCCGTGCCCCTCCCCTAAATCCGCATATGCATCACATCACCTCCTCCCGTAGTTAAGTCACTGTTTCTGATGCCTACTTCTGACGAGATAATATTAACCCATTTTTACCTTGATCAACGATGATGAGCTTTCCTTTGTTGTTTCTAAAATACAGGAGAGAAATGGTTCTCGCATCGAAAATTCCTGACGCCCGCCTTCCACTTCAAAATCCTCGAGGAGTTCGTGCCGATGTTCGTGGACCGGAGTGCGGAGTTAGCGAGGAAGCTGGCCGCCAAAGCGGAGAGCGGAGAGCCCTTCGACGTGGTCCCCGTCATCTCGCAGTGCACCCTAGAAGTCATCTGCGGTGAGCACTCTTGCACTAACGGGTAGTGCTCTGCAAACCTCACTTATCACGGCTATCTATTACTTTCTTTCTAATTTCATTCTAATTAAAGAAACTGAGGCAGGTAAGATATAGCGGAATGACATCCTGGTTTAATGAAAAAGAGCGATGGTATTTTTCCACAAATTTATTTAACGAAATACGACGCTTTTCGACCGTCAGGTCACTTGACTTGAGAATGACCTGACGATCGAGACACGTTGTACTTTATTAAATAATTTTTTTGAAAAATTGGTACCTCTCTTTTTCATTAAATTCATCAAGAGTCTCAAAATCTTCGAAAAACCCATGAAAATTATCCGAAACGAAAAGAGAATCATAAAAATTCGTTGACAACAACTTATACAGTTATTTAAACAGTCTTTCCGTGGATATACGGAATTTTATGTCATAATAACATTCAATATCATAATCCAAGTTACATCAAACGAATTTGAAGTAAACGGGGCCTTACACAATAAGTCAACTAAACCGTAACACAGCTCAGTTATAATGAAAGAATATCATAGTCACCTCATTACCTTTATAACGTGACAAAATCGATTTCAGGATACTCCATGAGACAGAGGTAGAAAATCGTGGTTCTTAAATTACTTGTAAATAGTAAACAGAAAAGATGGTTGTTTAGGACTAACACGTCGTTCTTTATAGGGTTTCTATTCCGAGTATATTCATTAGTCTGAAATTTATTTGGAGGAATAGGCTCCCGACCAAAATTGCTCAGTGGCGATTTTGAGCTAGGTAAATAAAATATAAAAAATGAAGTGAACTTTTCCACTTTCTGATGTGGTGCCAATGACAAAGGAACACTTAATTTATCAAAGCTTTCACGGATATATTCGCGGAAAGTTGTTTTAGTCCTTCATCTTCCTCTGTAACTGCCACTTCTTCTCGCGGTGATCTTGTCGTAAAAATTCGCCGCATGCTTCCAGTCATTTAAGCTGATTCATTGATTATTTTCATCACCAAGTAAAATACCAAGCATGATAACGAACGAAATAAATATCTATTTTTCAGAAAGTGCGATGGGAATCAAACTGGACCGTGAGAAAAAAGAGCAGCGTGATTACATAGCGGCCATATACAGGTTGGTATTGCACACTTTCTGAATTGATTATGATGACGACTTATTATGAAATTAATGAAAAAATAATGCATGTGGTGGCACACGACCTACGGGAAAATTGCAGATTCAGTCCATCACGATTCTAATTTAGGGAGGAAAAAAAATTATAGTATCTATGGAACCCCTACATTGCCTTTTGCTATACAATCCATTTCTCTACTACTACTTTGCCTTTACTACACAATCCTTTTCCCTGCCCTATCAAAATAATTACAGATTGAAGAATTTCTTTATTAAACTACTAACGAGCGTGATGCGGCCGCTACCAGCGGGCTTCCCCCGCTCTTTTCAATGCAGGTCCACAGAGGGATAGGCGCGTTTCTAATTTTAAAATGTAGAAAAAAAAGGCAGGGTCTTATGTGCAAATTTAATATGAATATTCATGAATAAATTGAGGTCAGAGGACCTCTTTAAACACAACATTGGAAGTAATTACAGTATCCTTTGTTAAACGCGCATGATGACTCATTCTTACGTATCAACAGGAGACTTGAATGTGGAATCAGCCGCATTTTGATAAAAGTTATTTAAAGAATGCGAGATATTGTTGCAAATGAACAAATGTATCAGTTTGTGCGCCGTTAACGTCAGGAACATTTACCGGTTTTATTTTTGTTTTTTTTTTATTATTTAAAAACCAATTTTAGGAAACAATAGCAATACTTAGGAAGTCAGATATACCGTCCCATGTTCTCTGATAAATTCTGTGCATTTTGGTACCTCATTTGTAGAGTTTGGATGCGTATAAGTTGAGAAAAAGGTATCTATACAGTAGAAATAATATAGAAGATTTAACCGAACCGAAAATATTCCTTCATTTCAAAACATTCAGGCTTTTAGGAGGGTAAGGGGTCGAGCCGAATCTCACGTGGGGGTAGAGAATGTAGTATTGGTTTCAACTAGTCTTAAATAAAAATAATACTGGAAATGATTTTTTACAAGTTCAACGGAATCAAGTTCAGGTTAACACCAAAAATGAGCATTTTTAAAAAGCTTATGAGAGATTGGGGTGACGGGAGTCAACCAAAAAATCTCACGATATCTCACCATGGAGGGAGGGTCGGTCGAAAATCGCCTCACGTAATTAAATGGACAAGAATGAGAACCTAAGGGGGGTTCTTTAAAGGATACAACACACCGGGACCGGGACCCAGTAATACAACTGATACGCCCGCGCACCCGGGGAAGGGAGTGGAATGGGAAGGAAAAAGGATGAAGTCGCCGCCGCGATAGGAGCCCCTCGACGACTCCGGGGTAGGGATAGGGATGGAAGGGCGGTATAGGGTATGAGCCTCGCCGCTATGAGAGCGACCAGGGCCCACTACTAGCGGAACGCTTACTTTATTGTTCCAACGATTTTGGGAGATTTTATTATAAATAAGTAAAATCCAAAGATCAAATCGTTGGATAAAAAATCTTTGGATTGAAAATCGCCTCAAAAATTGGACATCCCAGATGAGTTTCAACCTGTTGAAAAAACAAAACAAGTCGTGGAATTGTACGAAGTGTTCAATTCACATACCATGGTTTTCCACCGGCTATCGACTGAATCAGTATCACCGAGATGTAGGTACAGCAGTGCATGCAACACGTGACTTAGCACGCTGTCACACGCATGGGTTCAAAGTTTAACAAAAGGGTTTATTACTAACCAATTATTCACTTACATTTTTTATTCATTCATCCACAATTTACAAGGATAAAATTCGCCAAGAAAAAAATCATCTGGCTTAGCCGGGATTCGTACCTAAATATAATTCTATTTTTCTGGTCATTGGTGTTATGACTTACGCTGCCAACCCATCTTTCTCTACGACGAAATTCAAATTATTTCTTTCTGGCAAATACCACTATGGTGTGCATGCAGTGTGGTCTACATTACATCACCACTGCTTCGTGATGTCGATTGCAGGTTCGGCGAGGTGTTGTACGAGCGGGCGATCACGCCGTGGTATGCCGTGGACTGGGTGTTTGGACTGACGCCACTCGGCCGGGAACACAAGAGGATCCTCCAAGTCCTCCACTCCTTCTCCGAAAATGTGCGTGAGAATATTTCGCGGAAACTGAAGCTTTCGCACATCATCAATTTCAAATTGATAAATCTATAAATTTGTTAGGGTGAATTCCGCGTATATTTTAATAACTTCCACTGACTTTCGGATGAAAAAGTATGAGGAGCCATTTTTGACTATGTTCAGTCTAAAAGTTGACTCGAATGGCGATTAAAAGAATGGCTCGTATCTGTGGAGAGTAAGGAGAGCCTTTCACGCTTTTGTGTTTGTTGCAAGTTCCACAAATCAAGAATTTTGACGCTAAGAAAGGTATAAATAAGTATTATTCTCTACATTATTCCGTAGTGCACATAAAGTTTGCCGTTTATGTAAGAATTAATTTTTACTGGATGACAAAATTACGCAGGTGTATCAATATTTTGTAATGTACTTTGAACAGAGGAATTGAATAGCTTCATATTCCCTTTTAAGACCCAATATATGTTCCGAATAAAAGCATAGTTTCAAAACTTTCTTTACATTCAGCTTCGATTAGAAGTAGCAAATAATTTGGTATACTCTCCAAAACTGAAATTTCCACTACGACAGTTAAGTAAACGAATATTTGTCCAGTCTCGATCAAGGTAAAACAGCTGCATCTTTCATTCTTCCTGTCAATAATTCAAAAATCGAAGCACAGAGCCCCAAAAATAAATACAAATAAATATGGCCTGGCCCTCGCAGGAATCCCCATCCCGCCAGAGTTGGCCTCTAAGCAGACCTCGCGTTAGGATAGCAGCGTCACGTACTAAGGACTGACCACTCTCACCTGAAAAGCCGCCTTAAAAAACTATACTTATTTTAAATGGCATATTTTAAACCAAAATATTACTTTGAATGGCACAGACTGGTTATAAACACAATGACTAAAAGAAGCTCGCATTATCTATCGCATCTCGAGCCTTTCCAAGAATACTGAGGGTAACAAGACCCCTTCCCACATCTCCTTGACAATAATACCGAAGTCAGGCATTTAATTTGGTCGAGTGAGACTTTTAAAAATATTGAAATGGTATTAGATTCTATTGCATTATATACTGCTGCACAAAATGCTAATAACACTTAAAACACTCTCATTTTCAGGTGATCAAGAGCAAGAAAATGGAGTACATCAGAAATAAAACAAGCAAGGCTCCAACCTCTGGCACCAGTGATATAAAACCTGGAAGTAAGACACAATTCCTCTCACAAGGGTACTTATTTGGTAGCATATATCCAAATAAAATATTAGTGAAAATTTTTCAATTCAGCCATGTCATTCTTTGCATATCTGTTTTTCCAATCCATGATACGACTTCGGTGATGTATCGCATACTGCTAGACACTATTAGAAGTGGTGTTTTTTTGCACCCTATTGCTTTTCATAGGGCTTCCAAAACTATTTTACTAAGATTTATAACCTGCGAATTTTCGTCAAACTTTGTCCTGCAAGTTTTATTTTAATATGTTCGCATTTCCTACTGATCGGTTAGTTAAAATTTATGAAATCTCCTCTCACTTATTCCAGAGAAGAAATTACGAGCCTTTCTTGAGCTGCTGATAGAATTGGCGGTGGAGGAGAGGCTGCTCACCGATGAAGAGATCCGAGAAGAGGTGGACACGTTCATGTTTGAGGTGAGGCTAAATCGACTACTATTGACTGTATACGCCTTCAAAATGGTTTAAACGTGAGCTTGACACCAGGGCAGCTATTTCGATCTTCACCGGCCCATTCACTCCAGACTCCGCCAAATTCTCTTTGATTATTATCAGCACGATACTCTCCAGTGGCTTAACTAGGAATATGCTTTGTGGAGAATAAAGGTTTACATCCCCCTACCCCAAGATTCCACCCTCCGCCCACCCGAGCAACGGGAAAATTTTTGAAAAATGACATGCCTATAAATACATTTTATTTTATTTTGGCACTTAAAGTGTAACTTTGAGCAGATGCTGTTATTATTTGGCGAAAAATAGAAGTATTTTTTTAAATTCCATGCGGCTTTAAGGGGGGTATATTACTCGGATTGGAGCTTGCAATTCACCATACTCGGCCATAAATAACCCCCCCCCCCCCATAGTCACGCCACTTATACTCCATTAATATGAAATGCAGCTCCTCTGTGATTGAAGTAACAGTGCTAATTTCCAAGCTCAAGTACACTTGAGTAAGCTTAAATATTAATAAGCTAGATTTTATCCACAGAAAACAGTACAAATGATTATCGATTCCGTCACATTTAATAATATCGCCGTTTATAGCCTCAATTATTTATGGCCGAGTATGGTGAATTGCAAGCTCCAATCCGAGTAATAATCTACATGGTCCGCAAATCTATCAATCCGAATTTGAGCTCGCCACTTCTGTCGACGTTCGATCATGCCTGGCTTCACTTTAGGAAAACACAAGCCTGTACGCCTGTTGGAGAATTACTACGCGTGAGGAAAGCCTCGACTTCCTAGCTGTATCAATTTATAGCTATAAATGTAATCGGTGCTCTAATCATTCCGAAATTTAAAAGAGTGAACGTGACGGAGTCCAGTTTCAACTTTCCCGCAACGGTTTAATATTCTCATCTCTGTTTATAGCCTAAATATAATTTTCGCTTCTTTTCAGGGACACGATACCACATCGATGGCAATCTGCTACACAATATTCATGCTGGCGAATCATCCGAAAATCCAAGTAAGTATTGTGATTCCAGAACTCATATCGTTTAAGAGAGTACTTTCCGACCCATAATTGTCTCCAGGCCACTCAGCCTGAAATTACATCGCATATGGACAGCATAAACCTCCACTACGCCTTCGATAAGTTGCAAACCTGTATCAACGCCATTCCTGTAGTTATTTCAAAGATGATCGAGCAACATGGTTTTCATAACAACGGTGGCCACTCCAATATCAAAATGACTTTCCAATACTTGCCGCAATATGATGACAATTTTTCATCAGGTTTAACGACACAAAATTTAATGAAGATTCGTCTTAAAGTTAAATAATATTCGATTGGCTGCTAGTAAAACTAGACTAGAAAATAGAATAAAATTAATTTATTAGATTTAAAAAAAATAGTTTTGAAAATGAATTTAAATTGTTACAAAGCCTAGATGTCATCTTAGAAATGGGATGTTCATTTATGGAAGATAGTGAGGCGTCAGAGGATGGAAAAAACTCAATTTTAATTTTACAGCAAAATGTATTTTCCCAAAAACTTTCGCCGACTTTTAGGGCGACCACCTATTGAGAATGCATTCATATTTGCCCCATCTCTTTCGGACCACAACGCTCTCAAGATCTCTAGCTGAATCATTCTTAGCATTGCATTGAGGTCCAGATTTCTGATCAATGGAGTGCTACTGCTCAAACGAACTTTTACGTATACTGTGCCCTTGTATCCATTCTAAAGCTCATGGATCATATTGGCGGCGTTTCCTTCATGCATGTGGTCTAAACTTGGACTATACGATGCCTAATTCCTGCTGTTCTCTTTCTGAATCAAGTTTTGGGCTTCTGGGGTTAGTTTCCATTTATTCCAATCTTTCTCCATCGAGGCGGACGTTGGCCACTTTTTTCTTTCTCCAGCATACACGTCGGTTCTGAATCTCTTGTTATAAATTCCAATTCTGTGTTTCTAAAAACAGATCTTAAATAGTTCAGTTAATGCTAGATTTCCAGTTCTTGGCAACATTTTAATTTATCTTTCGGGAGGCTACAAAGGCGGACTACACCAGCTGGAAACCACTCGTTTACAGTGGTTAGACTATCCAGACTACACAGTCGTTATATCCCTTTCCAGGAAGAGGTGTGGAAGGAGGTTCAGTTCAGCCAATCTGGTGGTGCCACGGGTGGTAGCAATGTGGAGTCCATGGGAGAGCTCCAACTCCTGGAGCGATGCATCAAAGAGACGCTGAGGATGTATCCAAGCGTGCCGTATATAGCGCGACTGCTGGCCGAAGATTTGGAAATGGGTAAAATATAATCTTAAGATGAATTTAATTTACGTGAAATGCTAGTCTTCAATTGGATATCAGAGGATGAACGTACGTGAAGCTTCACTATAACTTCGGCTATTTTGAATCGATGGGTGACGGGGAAACCACCGGAAATGGCGTAAAAATACACTTTTACAAATAAGTAAATGGCAAATACACACCTTGAGTGAATACCCGCGATTCTTTCTGATCCAGGCTGTGACGATTTACTCTTTAATTGTAACCAGTGGTGGACTAACCCCTAACTCTATACGAGACATGTAAGTATTGCATATCAGGGGTTGCATATCAGGGGATTTTTATAAGGGTTGGTTAAGTCAATGGCATTTTTCTTTCAAAGAAGTACATAGAAGGCCTTCTAAAAGCAATCAAGGGTCTACTTAAAGTCATTTTATAATTAATTCTCGATACCATCCTCAATAACGCGAAATAATTGAACCATGCATACAACCTTTTGGGATTTTTTCCAGCATATAACTATATACCCTATTAGGTGATTTCTAAATAGCAACCGTGCGGATAGAGTACCCGAATTACGCTATTAATCACCACGCACAAAGCAACTTGCCTGTGAAATTCAATTGTTCTTTTTTCAAAAATGTTGGCGTTCAACAATTTGTACCGCGGAAATTGAATAAGAATGGGACTTAGGGCATATGATATCGATCACAAAAAGTTTTATTTCTTGGGATACAGGTAGCCTATACAAGTGTTTCAGAGCCAATACAAGTGTTCCTGGTGTCATGATCGAATCTCTAAGTAATTCATAACAGAGCGCTATAGGAGGCTGCGCAGTATTCTAAAGTCGATTCAAGCATTAAAATCCCCAAATTCCATATTATGATGGAAAATTAAAAATAAATACAGATTCATAGATTTTATTTAAAGTCAGAAACATCTCCTTCCTTATGAGAGTAATATTCAATGGAAATAAAATGATTAATTGAAATACACACCAAGTGAACCGGCTCCAACGTAGGAATCAGGCAATCTTCCCTGACACTGAAAGAGAGACGGAAGATCACATTATCTGAGATTTAGCATTTCAATCACTAAAAATTGCACTTTTTATGTCAACTGTGAGGACTGAATTACCCAATCGGACAATAAAATTACTTTTAAAAACCGTCAACTGAACAATGATTAGCGCAACGCCTTAGTATGCGAAGCTGATTTTTAAGCCCTGCTTACCAGGGCGGATTGGCAAAATCAATTTTTTTCGGAGAGATCAACTCCATTCAACAAAAAGTTGTGGAACACAATAAAAATAAGGCCAAAAATATTTAATACCTCTAATTCAACCCAAACATCTCTCTCCATGACATGTAATGCTAAAAAGGGTATATAATTTACAATAGATTAATTTTTGTCATTCCCAATAGATTCCGTCGAGTCAAATTAAAACAAAACTGTTGCCCATTTTGTCGTTTCTGTGACCATTTGGCCAAAAATTGACCATTTACAGCGCCTGAGAGGAGATCTCTAGGCAACCCAGACGCAGAGCAGCGTCGCGGCGCTGAAGGACGGGCTGCTCATTAGAGTGGTTTGGAAAAATCAGTTTTATTTCAAATCCATCTGGCCCAATCAAAAAAGACGATGAAATGATCAAATACTATAAGGCCAAAAAAAATTGAGACGTCTTGTGACCTGTGAACCCCTGACCCCTCGCCCATCGATCATTTATGGGGGGGGAGGGTAAAATATCGGAAAATTTAATACTTCATGGTCATTCCCAATACATTTAACCGAGGTACCGCCCTTTAGATTTTTTTAAATCGTGTATTTTTATGTATTTGCCACCGCTTCGCCAAAAAAATGCCAAATTTAAGTGCGCGAAGAAAATATTCCTACGCCCACGCAATGTGGCGGATAGTAACGCGGCAGGCCGCTCGAGTCCCCTCCTGGCTAGCCTCATCCTCCCTTCCACACTTGGAACTCACCAACGCAGTGCTCATGGCTCTTGCCCGCTCGCCGACGACGACGTATCAAAATTCATTTTCAATTCATGCGTGTTTCGTCGCGAATATAATTAACACGCGATAAAGAAATAATTGCAGGGGAACAATAAAGGCTCAGGTCATGAATTTCATATTCCTCTCTTTCTGCAGGTGACTACACGATCCCGGCCAATACTATGATAAACGTGGCCATCACCGGCATCCATATGAATTCGTCTGTATTCCCAGACCCGGAGACCTTCGATCCAGACAGATTCCTTCCAGAGGAAGTGAAGTCGAGGCATCCTTACGCTTACATCCCCTTTTCAGCTGGGCCCAGAAATTGCATTGGTAAGCACAAACGGGAGATAAACGTATTTCCAAGATGACGATGAATCTTCGGTGTTTTTCTAGGAGGAAAATGGAAACAATTAAAAAAAGCAGTGCGAAATAAATCACTCAGTACCTAATGTTCCACAAAAACATTTATTGTCCCGACCCTGGGTTTCAACTAGTACATAGTCATTATCAAGATGAACAAGTGGTTCACCGCGAGCCCCTTAAGCCTGAATCACACGATCATTTTCTTTCGTCGCGAAAAGTCATCACTAGAGCGATCGCTCCAGTGATCATTTTTCTGAATCACACGGTCCCTCCCGCCGTCTCCTTTCGCATCACTTCCGATATCACAGCTCGTTGCCATAGCACCCGCATCAAGAAAATATATAGCGTGTTTGTTTATCTACGTCGTTCCCACGATTGCCAAACTTTGCGCTGCTCCATACGGGCATGCGTTCTGATTGGCTGATATGGGGTTTTAGCGACGGTAAAAGCGACCGGACGAGTGATAAAAAAAGTGATGGGAATCCTCATCATTAGAGTGATCGCGAAAAAAAATTGGCGGAAACGATCATTTGCGAATGATCACTCTAGTGATCTTGATAGTGATCATTAGGAAATGACGGATAAAATGATCATGTGATTCAGGCTTTATAAACACAGAGAAAAGGGTGGGGAAGGAGTAATCAGGCGAGGTGTGCATGACTGGTCCGAAATGAGAGGGGCGGGAGGGGAGAATCGTTAAGGAATTGAATCTTGCGGGGCCGGGGAGAAATGTAAGGAAGCAATAAAAGTTTTTTTGAGCATTAATAAGCTATTTATTTCGCCCTATGTATATGTGGCTCCACCAAGTGAAGCCTGAACACTTGATATAATTTAAAAAAAAATTGCAAAGCATTGCTCGCGCATGGAGCCTTAGCATTTTTATTTTTTCAATTATGCTCTTTAAATACAATACCCTGGGTTTAAGTTATTTGGTAATTAAACTGAATAAGAATCGAAATTTTTCGAAAAAATGTTTTACCCAATTTTTCAATTACCCTTTCCAAAAACAATAACTTGAGTTTAAGTTATTCGGTAAGTAAAATGAATACTGATTAAAAATTTTCTAAAAAATGAGAAAAAAAGTAATTTCTCATGCATATGAAATAAAATCGATTCCTATATCCCTAGTTGGATAGCTTTGAGTTCCAAATTATTTCCAGCACTTGAACATATGCCTCTGTAAATACCTCATTATGGCAATACCATGTATATTATCCAATGTAATATAAAGTGGTTAAAACTAGTTCTGAACAAAACATTGCAACCAATTATTTATGTTGTTTTTCAGGCAAAAATCATCCATTGAGAAAGATGCTTCGTGAGGAATTAACTATCGCGATTGAATTATGAATTATCGTTGTAATATTTTAAATAACTCCATCCATATGCTATACTTTGATCTTAGACTGTAATATTCAACAATTTTTACAACTAGTTAGAACTTTAATGAGATATTTACTTTTAGGTCAGAGATTTGCTATGCTGGAAATGAAGGCAGTGTTGTCAGCCCTGATCAAGAACTACAGAATCGTCGCCGTAGACAAACCAGAAGACATCCAGCTGATGCACGACATAGTGTTGAGATCAAATAAAGGTATTAGGATCAAATTGGAACCCAGAGAAAATAAATCATGAATCAAGTGCTGAGTGGAAGAAAACCAGGATCAACTTTGGACTCAAGAAAGTCACGGACAAATTACCACCAGATACCATATCAGCACCGATTACGGCCTGAAAATACTCGTTATTACTAACTAAAATGTATCATTACATCACCAAATCACTTCTCCTCCTTTAAAATTTATTTTGATAAATGCCTGTTTTAAAATTCAATTGCTTTTCTGTTAATTGTAATACTAACTTAAACAAATATAATAACCATATGTTCATACTCCAACGTTTTTTTCTGTTTTCACAGGTAGTCTTTTAATAATCGGGGCCATGCAATAACCAGTGATAAAAGTCAACAGGTCTAGAGTAAAATTCACTAACTCTTGATTAACTTTGTGGTATTCCATTATTTTTTTCTGGATATCACAAAATTACTTACAACATGATGATAATTCATTGATGCCCGGGTCGCGCTGAGTAAAAAATAAGTGGTATAAGTAAAAAAAAATATCCAGAAAAAAATAGGTCTAGAGTAAACTTTATACGGAGGATGCATAGCTCAAAATTACATAAAAAGTAATTACTGGTATAGCTATTTTACTTGAATTTGTTTCCGTCATGAGATTGGTTGTTTATTGTAAGATCAAGTGCTTTTCCGGTACACATAGTGAATAAATTTCTCTCAGATTCCCCACCGGTTTGTCTTCCATCACTGCCAAGTTTTCGATTCCCAACTGGAGAATCTTCGTCGGGGGTGTATTCTGAACAGTTCAGAATTTATGAAGACCTGATGTCGACACTCAAGTTGGGAGTCGAAACGTTGACAGTGATGGAAGAACTCACATGGTGGAGGACTCGAAAGAAATATATTCGAACAATTACATTTTTGACGTTGAAAATCGCGCGGATGTGATGATAAATGACAAAAACTTCTTTCCCTAATAATTTTATGCAATCAATGGTGCAACGACCTAACGCGAATCACTCGTGAATAGAATTTCAAGTGAATTCATGTATACATGGGGTTACAACTACATATACATAACACTGCCTTTCATGGTGATCAATCTCCGAGGATTTATTTTTAGCAACTTCAGACGTTTTCCAGAAAAAAATATAATATCTACATAAAAGGTCAACCCACCCTATCAATCACGGGTAATTTTTACTTCGCTCGGCAGGTCGCTAACCAAAATTTAATGTGTGTAGGTCTAAATGACATCGGCAGCCCAAATCTAGCCGACAATTCCTGCTGATCGCCGTTGTCGAAATTTAGCGAAATTTTATTGCATTCCCTTATCTTACGGCAATAAAAATGTAATTAAAACTCACTTCAATTAAGTGACAATAAGTTGAATGGAATCTGTTGATTATTAAAGTCCCCTTCAGTAGACTTCAGAGCAAAGCGAAACAAAATTCACGATCCCCACAAAAATCAAGCAAAACATTATGGATGTATATCGGTCACCCTCTATGAATTCCTCTCGATGTATGAGACCTCACGAGAGTAAATCAAGAAAAGATATTGCGTGGCGCGTGTCAAGTATCAGGTATATTCACGCTGTTTCGAAAAACTGAGAGAAGGCCCTTATCACAAAATTCAAGGATAAGATAATTTTATAACCGAAACCTACCATTCACATGGACTTTAATCTCCTGAGCAACCGAATTACAAGAGATAGCAGGTAACTGTTTGTACTGGAGAGTTTCAATCGTTCCTATAAACGTTGAGAGTATACATACAATGAATAATCTCCCATTTATAGCTTCAACCATCACTATGTGTAGGAAATTCTCCTCTTTAATTGATCACTCAGCATTTAATCGTTATTTTTTGAGACATTTATCCCTACTCAAATAAAGGTTTTGGGTTCCTACCCTGGTCAATGGAGTAATCTCCAGCATGTTCAGGCTGTTCAAGACTTAAGTTGAAGAAAGACCGGGGTCGTACGTCTACCTTGTAGGCACTTTTCTCGACATTGTGACGGGCTGTAAGTATTTTAAATATGTCTACGTTAAAGTTAAAATTAATTGATGACTTCTTTTCCTTTATAAATCAGTACAACTGAGCAATATTTTTATAAATCATTTTGCTACAAAACATTTAAAATGAACACGGTCATGGGAAACCTACCCCTACTTTCAGAATGTTAAATTCATAAATGTTTTAACCAAAACATCAAAATGATGTAGTATAATATATTGTAGTGCCTTCCTAAATAAAACACGCTTTACCGTAACAAATGAAATAGAAACGCTTCGCCCGTCATTTTGAAATTCTATTACAGATGAAGCGGTATCTGTAACATTTGTTGGTCTTTTAAGTTAGACAGAAGGTATAAATGTATTTCTACGTGAAAAAAATCAAATTATATTTTAAAGGAATACGCACCATAAAAATAAATAAGGTGAAGCCGACAGAAAAAAATTCGAGGGAATATGATTAAGTAAGCAGAGGATATCCGTTAAAATGACGTCTGGCCTGGTTCTTCTAGTGGTAACTCATGACGGTTTGAACTCTCAAGAACTCCACTTACCAAGATGGAAACCCAAGAACTCTACCGCATCCTCCGGCAGACCCTCAAATCATTTATTCGTCACGATTGCCAATATTTCAAGACTAATGTTGATAATACACAGGTTCACACAGTCATTTTGCCAATATATGACGAAATTTCCAAGCTATATTATTACACACCTCCAATATTGAAACATTATGACATTCCCATGGCTTCGCCCTAGTTTTTCCAACAATTTTTCTGGCCCAACAGCCGTCACGGGTATAGAAAAAACTCAAGGGGGGGAGCGCAAAAGATATTTTCAGTAGCCCATACTTTATCGTAATGAAAAATAATCAAGTTACATGCATAATTTGAGAGTATATTTATTATTATTTATCATACTTAAACTGATTATACACATACAAGACAGTGAATTCGGGAACCCAGGGCGGGCCCGCATGGGGTACACTCATGAGGGTCGGGAATCCAGTCAGAGACTTAGGCCTTGGGTACGATACTAGCTTATATGCCCGCGCCATCTCGAGAGGGGAAGGACAGAGGAAGGAAAAGGATAGAAGGCATCGCCGCGATGAGAGCCCGACGACACCTCCAGGGGAAGGATAGGGAAGGAAGGGCGGGACAGGAAAACCCTCGTCGCTATAGAAGCGACCAGGGCCCACTACTATACAAGACAAATAAAAAAGCTATAATTGTGGATCTACAATGTTCGGCAATGCGGGCAGCCCCACGAGGGGGGGCGCGCCCCCTACGCCCCCATAGGTATCCGCCACAGCCCAACAAGCGATTATGAGCTAAGATGAATTGTCGTATAATCTCGGAAGAACTCTTAAATGTCTCAATGAACATACTGAAAGCTTAAATTTTATCTGAAAGTAGCATCAAACGTGCACGAATAAAATTATCCAAATAACGCATCCTCCATTAATATACATAGGTAATAAACCCTCAATAGGGTCTTCCATCGATTCAATTAATAGATAACAAAATAGATATTATGCGAGAAAAAAAAACATTTCTCCTTTCAGCTATTCACTCCTAAATTAAGAAGTTGAGGTTACTTTCACGTTTAAAAATTTCATCACACCATCAAGTATACGATTCGTCCTCTTGAAATAGGCGAGTTTATAATGTAACGACTACGCCAGTTTAACTGAACGGGAGCAACCAGTGACGTCGATAAATTCTCCCCTTGAAAAGGTTAAGAACTTCGTTCGACGTTTCACTTCCTAAAGAAACCAGAGGATTAAATAATTTTTAAATATCTTATTTCTATACATAAAGGAAAAGCGCCAGTGAAATTACTTTGTAGAAGGAACTCATTTCCCAGCAAAATCTATGCAAGGAAATCGAAGACTATTTCCAATCCCTTTTTGTCTCCTCCTATTATGGTAATCACCCTGACTTTTCCACGACTTTAAAGTCCTATGTGGCGGACGGAGTGCTGTACATGATATTTATTCCAAGAAAGGATCCCAAGTAAGGATCGGGACTCTTCTGAAAATCTCAGCCACCATAGCGA
Source organism: Ischnura elegans (assembly GCF_921293095.1). Lineage (NCBI taxonomy): Eukaryota > Metazoa > Arthropoda > Insecta > Odonata > Coenagrionidae > Ischnura > Ischnura elegans. The sequence continues at coordinate 126,144,014 of NC_060247.1, forward strand.
CGCGTCGGTCTCAGCCAACCCTGGCCCACGGGGGCAGGGTCGCCTACATGGGGAAATTTATGACCTAAGTCGCGCCATAAAAAATTGTGATTGGGAGAGCAAGAGTGTTTAGTTATTCCAGCTGAGAGGCTGGGGTTTGGTCCTTGCGAATAAAATCCTCTTCCCGCACATTAACGCAATGATCAATTTTTGCAAGGTGAACGAGCGCTCGGATATATAATTCGGCAATTTGAGTTTTTTCGTTTTTAATTGCATCTTTGAGGCCGTAGAACTCAGAGGGGAGTTTTTTCTTTAATGAATATTATATTCCAGCGGGGGGTGATTACTTTATGGGTGGGGGTTTGTAACCCCCGGGGTGAGTAGCAAGTAGGTACACTAAATTGGATTTATTAGGGGATTTTTCATCGGGGGTTATGGCACCACCCCAAGCACACCAACCCCTTGGAATTTGGGGGGTTAACCCAATTCAAGAGGAGAAGTTTCTATCCCGGAAATTTTTTTAAATTGAAACTTCGAAGAACTTAAATTAAACCTAATTCTGATGACATTTTTGTGAAATACTGAAAGCCATTGCCACCAGTAAGCGAAGCATTACCGCCACGATATCGATTTGGCTATTTTTTCTAGAGGGCCCATGAGACTTTGTAAGACTTAATCCGTGAACTTATTAAAATATAATGGAAATCTGTGACGCAAGTCCAAAAAACTGTCACGGGCGAACAGAGACATGATGGCTTGATGAAGACAATCGCCGAAGGACAAGTGGAAGGCAAGAATGGAAAAGGAAGACCCCGAACAAAATATATGGAACAAGTAAAGAGAGATGTGAAAGAGAAGAAATACGTAGGTGTGAAAAGATTAGCTGATAGGAGAACTGAGTGGAGAGCTGTGTCAAACCAATCCTAGAATTGTTGACCAGTGACGATGATGATGATGGGCGAACAGAGAGCGTTAAAAGAAATTAGGCTGGGAGACGCTAAAGACTCAGAAGGCTGCGCGCTAGGCTTTGGTTGATTGAGAATTTTAAAATAGGTATGTTTCGGAACGACACGGACAGCATCATATTAGCACTCCACTATATTCCCAGTTCCGACAAAAATGATAAATTAAAATAGATATTTTACCGGACGGATAGATATGGGAATTCGTTTTCCCCCGAGTAATAAAGGACTTTTATAAATGCTCGGCAGAACTTCGTTGGATTATTTCCTTTTTATTCGTCAAGGAATTGTGTCGTAACACCCCCTGCCACACGCCTTTTGAGGTGGCTGGCGGAGCAGTACGTAGACCTACTTAGGTTAGCCTCCTGGGGGAGACGGAATCCCATCCGGAGATATAGGGCCGGATTTAGGTGCCCCGGGGACCATTTAGGTGGGAGGCGGGGAGGTGCCACTGGTGGCGTTCAACCCCAAAGGATTGTTTGTATCAGCAGTGTTAACCATTCATTTAACATCCATGAGCGTATCCAGCGAGGGGCAGTGGGGGCAGCTTTCCACCCCTCCGCCCCCCTAGAAGCAAAAATCGCAAAAGTCTTTAAGCAAAATCAGTACTGAATTGAAACGAAAGCAGTCAACAAATTTTCTTTAAACCTACGAAAAATTATATGTATTAGTATAAGATATGTAACTAAAATAAAACATTTTTTAAGGAAATATCTCATAAACTAATGAGACAACTTGGCTTGCTCCACCCTTGACCATGGCTTGCCCCCCCCCCCTTATTTATGATCCTGGGTACGCCCTTGTTAACGTCACTGTTGACGACTGCATGTTAACCAAAAAACAACCCCAGCTTCACTCAGTAACGGATACAGAAAAAACTCAACAGGAGGGAGAGCAAAAGATATCTTGAGCTACGTTTACTTTTTTCGTAATCACAAATAATTAAGTCACATGCAAAATTTAAGAAAGTTTTCTTGGAACTGAAAACAAGCGTATACAAGACAATGCCATCATATGATATAAAAAAAGTTACAATTGTGGTTCTGCAATGTTCGGCAATGTGGGCGGCCCCGCAACGGAGGGGGCGCGCGTCCCCCAGATGTATCCGCCACTGGCTTCACTCCGAATCCCCTCATACATTATGGTTATTTGTGTTTTTTTCCGATTCTGGGAAGGCGGAATATTATATATTGGCGGAAGGCTCACGCTTGGTGGGTGGCTCAGGGCTCGGGCCCCTCGGGTCCCCCGGTTGATCCGGCCCTGGCGAGACCCCACTACCTGCGCCCACAACCCCGATTCAATCCCATATCTGACCTCGGTGCCTCGGTCACGGACCTAGGGGACCTAGGTGTGTAGAACCATTTCCAAGGACTTCTTCGGTGCCTGGACCCGCAGAGCCATCTGGGAGAGAAGTGAGGAACGAAATTGAAGAGACGCGGGAATCGTATTTGAGCGATGCGCAGTGATCGGAGCCGCAGGCAGCCTCCTTCGGTCGCGTCTGCGTCCTTGATAGATAACCGCCTCAGTGCTCTCCTTAGCCGTCCGTAGCTGCGAGGAAGCACCGTGAGATCAACTTCTTCTCGCCTACTAAGGTTAGTCCGCTTCCTAAACGCCGAATAACCTCCTTGAATAACAGTTTGTTGGATGAGTAACGACCAGAAATACATGTCGCCGCTTATAAACTACTGCACCCTTAACACATGGAAGTTGATCATCGAAATAGTGGCCCATAGAGATACGATTGTATGAATCAATTCGATGTGTACGCGCTAAACTGTAGGCGAGGGGATATAAGTCGATGAAGCATTTATAGGTATTTTGCCTTTTTTCGCCACGAATAACATGTTTAAAACTTAGTTTGGCACTTCAAAATTCTCAGCGAACATAAATCGGACCTTCGACAATATGTTGCTAAACCCCAAACATGAACGTTTTCTACGTAAGAAAATGCTTTGGAAAATTTTTCAAATTTGAGAATCTTTAAAATGTGGCAAAGGTCTACTCTGAATACCCTCAGACTTTCAAGATAATAGTTTAAGTTTTGATGAAGTAATACAGAACGAAAAAGACCACTGTTGGAATTTTCACGGAAAAACGGATGATTTGCGATTGCTGCTAAGTATCATAGCGATTGATTGTGACTTCCGGATAGTATCGTGACTAAGCGGGAGTCTCACAATTTGTTTACCTCCCCGATTGGTGCCGGCATGCCCCTAAATTATCTTAACTTTTATTATCAATATTCCATATTGGCGTTTCATAGTATTTGCTAGCATTTCCATAATGTTTCACTCTAACGGTATTCATTATCTTGAACAGGTAGGTACTCAATGGCATTTAGTGGGGATCATTTGGCGCATATCTAATGGCAGGAGATGAGTTTTCCGACGCAATCACCACGCCATAAATATGTAACTTTTTTCGCTTCATACACCTTCGTATAAATTGTTCAAAGAACAGCGAAAAGTAGATACTCTCAATATTAAAACGTAAACTCTACAAATCATTCATGATACCTTTCGTCACAAAATGTGTATCGCAACGACAGTCATTCCGCTTTACAAATAATTAATTATCCTGTTCTGTACCACTGGCAAGGCCAAAGCTAGGACAACATTAGGGTAGTTTCCTTCATCAAAGAAAACGAAAGGCATTGATTGCGATTCGTTATCCATCAACAGTGCATTCATAATACGCAAATTATTTTGTTTTAGAAATCCCAGTTTAGACGAATTTTAATAGTCAATTTTAACCTCATTTGAAAATGGCTAGATTGGCGCCTATGCGATGCCACTCCACGTGTCGTCACAGCAACCTATAAGTCAGGAGTTTTACATTGTCTGAGATTACCAATGCATGCATTAGGCACAGATCTCAGGGAAAAATCCCTTAATAATCACCAATCAAAATTGCCTGAGATCGGAAAGTTTCCTTCGTTTGATAGGGTAATAATCCTTATTTAAGCCAAGCGCTACCTGTTAGCAGTATACTCTGCTACCTGCATCGTAGCGGCGCTCATAGCCTCGCACCAAGTTGGCCTCACACGGCAGCAGCCGGAAGCAGAACGACGTCACACGGGCTTTTCCCAGCATTCATACTTAGCCGTCGCGTTTTCGCGCGCTTGAAAATTTTCAATTTCCATTTAATCGCGAAAAATAGATATCGTCATTTAAAAATCTAAAAGCGTGAAATACGTACTCTAGGAGTAATAATCTTTCGATTTAGGCAATAAAAAATAGTAGGGTACCACCCTATTTACATGGGTGTTCACTTTGAGAAGGCCTTGGATTTTAGGACGGGTTTCCCGTATCTTTAAATAATTTGGGAGGATCCCTTACACCCCACCTCCAGCCACCTGCGGCCTTGATTACCGGAAATATTATAATAGATTCACTGGATTTAATACAAAAGAAATATTGAATCGACTGGGGTTGGGGTTCGGTGGCTACAGTGCTGGTGTCCCACCCCGTGGGCCAAGGTGGCGGTGGCGGAGATTTTCCCCGATCCTTGCCTGAATGCTTTGTTGAGGGCACTTTAGGAGTAGCACTCCGTCGGTCGTATGGGACGCTAAGCCGTGTTAATTGGCGTAACTAGGAATATCCTTTGGGAGGAACGGAATGGCCTGGGGTGGAGACTCTCCCCTCCAGGCAACGGGGGCCACGGAAAATTTTTTGAAAAATTAGATGACTAGATACACATTTTACGTCATTTTGACCCACACCTTTGACTAATAATTTAACTGTAAGCAGATGCAGTTGTTTAAGTTCAAAACCAGACAATAGTTTTAAATAAAGTTTTTATTTCTCCGAGGCTTTGGGGGGGGAGGGGGATCTATCCTCTCAACCCCCCCCCCCCAATTATCACGCCACTGGCCGTGTTCGCTTGGCTTCTTTCGTTATGAGCAGGTTAATGGCGACGCTGGCTCTCCTTTCTTCCTTCTCTATAATGCAAATTACATTAGCTGGAGGTAGCCTCCTCTAAATACCATACCAATACTGTAAAAATGACAGATAGCAATTCCGATCGCCCGGTTTTCAATGGCCTAAGCAGTCCGTAGCGACGCAAAATGGAATACAAGAAAACGTAGCTAATATCCCAGCGGCGGATAAATATGGGGGGCGCAGAGGGTACGCCCTCCCCCCTTGCGGGGTTGCCCGCATTGCCGAACATTGTAGAACCACAATTCTATCGTTTTTTATGTCATGGCATTTTCTTGCATATGTGTATAATCAGTTTGAATAAAACTTTCTAAAACTCTGCATGTGACTTGATTATTTTTCATTACGATAAAATATGGGTAGCTCAAAATATCTTTTGCGCCGCCCCCCTCGACTGTTTTCTGTATCCGCTACTGTAATAGCTGCAATTCCCTTTTCGGCTTTAGTGGCGGTAGCATACTCCCATACTCCTCTCGCCACTCCCAAGAGGGCCAATCTGATGATTGTTGAGCCGGGCAATTGAAGAGCGCGACGCGATAATCAGCCGCGATATCATCAACCCTCCAAAAGTAAATCCGACAACGCCGCTTGGGTTTCATTTTTATGGAGGATTTTTTCTTCAAAAATTTTATCTTACTTAGATCAAAGTCCTCCTTTGGCGATCTTTCAGCACGAAGAACATTCATCATGGGGCAGACTTGTGGCCTGAAATTTGCATCGAGAGGAACTTGGGCTGTGTGCGGGTTGCCTATACTGAGATTTAGTCCTCATCGGAATCGCACGCATCGGAAAACCATTAATTTCAGCAAATCAGCTACATTTCTCGTTTGCAGAATTCTGATCAATAGCGTAACTATGGGGGGATTAATTAGGGGATGTATCCCCTTCAAAGCCTCAGAGAAATCAAAAAATTATTTAACAATCTTGTCTGGATTTGATGCATAATAACTGCCTCTGCTAAAAGTTAAAGTATAAGTTCCAATATGATGTAAATTTTATTTTCTGGCGTGTTATTTTTCAAAAATTTTCCTGAACTCCCCGTTTACTGGGAGGGGTTGCCCCCTGTAATCCTCCTCACTCCCCCCCCCCCCAATGACCCCTAAACCCCCCCAAAGCATATCTCACGTTACGCCACTGATTCTGATAGATAAAGTCATTATTGCTTGATGGCTTACTCCATCAAATGTAACTAAATATATCGAAAATAGAAGATTCAGAGAATAGATGGCCCTCTTATCAGTGGTCTCCTCGTTGTATCGGGGTAAGTCCCCTCAAGAGAAAAAATACGTGGAGGAGGGCTTCATGGAGAGCTACCAGCAGGCTACCTATCTGTCTTTTTGGGGTAAATTTTTGATTTTACTTCGGCCATTGGAAGACTTAAATGTCCTCTCCTCTTCGAACTGATAGTGGTGTTACTGGGGCAAAGATGCGTTGCCAGAGCCACGCCTAAATGGATGACGTCATCAGCAGATTGCATTTTCCAATCACAAGTAATTTAGAATTAATATGATTGAAATTGGAGCCCAATACAAAAGGACTCTGCGTCCTTTAAGTCGGCACTCGAATGAACGATCTCAGTCACCGAGTCATTTGTCTCTTAAGAAAAAATATCTAACTTGAGGGAAAGTGCGAAACTTATTTCCTTAGGTATGAAGTTTATTCATCCATAAGCACAAAATATTATTTTTTACACCAATTCGTAATCTCGGAGCAAAAATAAACAGTGAAATTTAAACGTACCCGAGTAGAAATTGTCGCCGGAGCTTTGCAGAAACAAAGGTAACGAAATTTCAGGTAATATTTTGAAGATGCCCAGCGTAGTTAAAAAAAAGTATCTATAATTAAGAAATATATGAGATATAACGTTTTCAGAAATTTCTTTTGAAATTATGCATATTCTAAAAATAAATAATTTATATAAATCTAAGTACATCACACCACTAATGATTACTAAAACACGGCATCAAGTATTTCCACATCAAAACGCCTGCATGGATGCAGGGGAAACTGTGGTATTTTACACAGTTATGATGCGGTAAAACTCGAAAAATGCAGACTAAATTCCTGATCTGTAACGTTAGAAAACTTCTAATATGTTACCATATCATTTCCACACGTTCTGTTGAAGTCCCCAGAGGTTGCCAACCGTTTCCATGGAAACAGCATTCCTTACTGGCCGATTTCTTATATGACTAATGATAGGGAAATGCGTAACCCTTATATGGCGGTGAGAGTTGATGAGATGTGGGTTGCTAAGCAAGAGGGAAATTGAGTGGGATGAAAAAGGGTATCTGGCTTAACCTTGCGGCAGTTAAGTTTTAAAAGTAACAGCATTATTCACAATAAAATAATAAGTAACAGTAATGAACCCCTGAGCGAGCCCTCAATGATACACTCCTGGGGCCAGGCTCATTAGTCCTAAACGTTTATTCCCTCACCCCAGGAAAATGGAGGACTAAGGGAACATCTACATCTACAGGTACATATCTTCTACCCCACAAGTAAACTTGACAGGCAAGTAGCTGGGGATGTTAGGACAGCAGCCGTTTACTTATAAAAAAGAAATGCTCTCATGAAAATATGCCTAACATTTATTTAAGTCCTATATCGTGCCTGGGAAAAACGAATTTCCATACCTATCCTTTCGGCAAAATATCTCTCTTAATTAATAGTTTCTTTCAAACCTGGAAATGAAGTGGAGTTCTAGTATGATGAACATGGGGAAGAAAAGAAGACAGCGGAACTGCTGTGGTAAGGAGCCTGCCGACGCTTTCTGAATATGGATTGGAGCGGAAATAAAAGGATTCAGAATCCCACGCCGTCATTTGGGTGATGTGGGCTGCCACTAGCAAAACCGACTTTACTATTCCTAAGAAATGGCAGACCATCCTATGAATGATCCAAAACTTTTGTTTAGGTGAAATAATAGGCAGAGGTCTTTGATATTGGCCGACAGACTGAATGCCAAAACCAAGGTCATAAATTTATCTCTCGAGAAAAATGTATTTCAGTGGGAAGTTACCATAGTCTATCATTTCATCAAGGCTATGAGGGGTGGATATGAATGATTTTTTTATTTAAAAAAAGTAGAAAAACAGTTCTCTCAAACTTTATGGTCTTTTTTGGTGAAATTATTTATTATTTTTTCCCCTTTTGTGGTCAGCGTATCACCAAATATGTACTTGCATAAATATGGCTTATGTTAGTGCTGAATCTTATGCCATGAGTACCCCATTATGAAAACACCCTTTCATCGATATATGTACCTGCATATCTATTCATAAACACCCTACCCATTACATGCTTTCTCTACATCAACGATGAAATTTGCCATGGGAAAATCATTTGCCTCAAGCAGGATTCAAATTTGGCTATCCTGATTGATGGCCAGACTTATTACCACCAGTGGCACAGCAAGGGGGGGGGGGTTTGGGGGATAACCCCCCCCCCCACCCCCAGAGCTAAGAGAAATTTTTAAGTTTAATCCATTTTACTTAATTGGATTGATATGACTAATAGAATAGCGTAAGGATTAATAAAATATCCTTCATTAAGCCTTAAAACTCACCAATTTTCAACCATTCATCTTAAAATTTCACAATTTATTAATCTCGCACCTACCACTTATCCTGGTGAGTATTCCATACCCCCACACACCCTGGTATTACCTAGTTGCACCTATATCCCCCCCCCCCCCACCTTAATTCCTAGCTGCACCCCTGATTACCAGGTGGTGACTTTCAGATTGGGTTTAACGATCAAGATGCTGATGTCTTAAGTCCCCACTGTGGCACTGGAGACAGAGGTCTTGCTCATTAAGTCACTAGTTTGAAGGAATAAGGCTGGGTATTGTAACTAGAAGCAGTGCCACCCACAGGGGGCGGTAGATGGGGCAGACTGCCCCAGGCCACATAGTTAAGAGTAAGTTATTCAGATTAGTAACAGTTCAAATGCTATATTTCTTCAGGGGGGCCTCATGCCCAAACTGTACCCAGGCCATGAGAAGTATGTGGGCAGCCCTGACTCGAAGCATACCTGAGCGTCAAATGGGAGATCCTGTTCAGAATAAAAACTAAGCCAAATGTTTTTTCCATGACGAATTACATCATTGGTGTGTATTTGAGCTTGCTTAATTAATTTATAGCATAAGTTTATCAAATTCATTTTTTTTTCTCAAATTTCAGGCCTTCTCAGACTTCAGAGCCATTCAAAATGGAGTCGCTGTTGACCAGCATTCTGATGTACTCAATGGCTGCATGTGTAGCTATCCTCATGCTGCCTGTATTGTTGATAATGGGGCCGGTCATCATTTCATACATCACCACATCAGGGAGAAGGACCCGTGAACTCATCAACAAGATCCATGGTCCTCCAACCTTTGCCTTTATGGGAAATGCTGCCGCATTCTTCGTTTCACGTAAAGGTTGGCAAAAAATCCACCCAAATAGTAGATTTCAGTGATTTTATAAAAGATAATTCAGCAGCTGGAAAGGGTTCATAAAATAGCAATCAATATTAGGTATTATTGTGAAATTCAGACGAGCCTTTAAAATGAATATCATGAAAGGTTGACTCAACTTGATTGTGTCTATTTTAATGCTCACTTTCAACAGTGCTTGGTGGATTAAGCTTTTTGCATTGTTTTTTATCAAATAATTTTGATGTTACTGCCTGCCTAGAGCGCATACATTCATTGATTTTCATCCATGTATGTACGTACCTGAACAAATGATTTGACTCCCATTACGGCTATGGTGACTTTGAAGGTCTTCATAAAGCCATCACATGTCAGTAGTGGTACAGGAAGGATGAGGATTGCTAATCATAACTGATTAAGTGAATTTCCAAGAATATCATAATCATAGATATTTCACAAAATAACTGTTCCTCTGATTTAAACAAAATTAACATTCTAAAATAGGGAAAATTATTTGGTATAAAAATGTATTCACAAGAATTTTTCCACATATAATTGGACATACCTAGAGTCAAACAATGGTTTCATCAAAGAAAACCTTCAAAATCTGGGTTTAAAAAGGATTGCAAGCCATCTTTCACATCCTATATGTATACATATATCCAAAATGGACAGAGCTAATGGGGATAGTATGTACACACATACATCCCTCCTTCCAGACATATCTTTTTGTCTCACATTCTTGCTAAAGCACTTACTGTTAAAATGAAAGCAAGAGTTGAGAAAATATGGTAGATGAAGAAAGAGAAATAGGGTATTTGAAATAAAAAATTTTCAAAAAGTCCTAAAGCCCAAACATCCATGGGCAAATTTAAGAATTTTTCAGGGTTACGCATAAACGATGGCCAAAGTATTTACCCACTTGTAGAGGAGACTGCTAAATCGAAAGGGGGGAATTATGCAGCCTTCACTGCAAGTAGTTACTAATGATCAACTAAGGAATTGTTAATTCATTTGAATTCATGTATATTTTACTTTGTATGACTACATACTTCATAATTGGAAATTTCAGCCAATGTAATCACTTTGTAAAGTAAAATTATGTTTTCACAAGTGACGATGATATCAAATACGCTTGTGCCTTGTGATATGCAATGACTTTGTAATTGGTGGAATATTTTATCCTCTCCTTCTAGGTATATTACAATACAGGAAGGAGAACTGTGAGAAATACTTCCCTGTGTACAGATTATGGTACTTCCAGCAACCTATGGTTAATGTTGTTGGACCTGAATATGTTGAGGTGGGTTCTTTAAATAGTTACTTTGGAGACTCGAGATCTGCAATGCATAAAATAATATTATCTGTAAAAGCCCTACAATAACTTCAATCAAATGATTTCAGGAAAAATGTATTGATATGAAGCCATACCTACTAAAAATAAGCAAAGACATGACACATAAATAGTACTGATTTTGAGATATCAATAAAGATATAGTAACAAACATTCATATATACCCAATAACAACTAACTTAAATGTGATGAAGGAGATTGATAGGTTAATATTTTAAGTTAGTTTCTGTACTTTAAATAAATAGAAAATGTGTCAAACTTTATCAAAAGAACGTACAGCTACGATAACATATATCTTATCAACCTCACAATGAATATGAAATGAATGAATGAAACATAAAATCCTATAATGAGGTCTGCGTAACTTGGAAATAAAATTTACATGGATATGCTCCCAACTTTTCTCAATATCACCCACTTCAGGCTATACTTCACAGCTCGAAGCACATTGAAAAAGGATGGGTCTACAAGTTTATGCAACCTTGGCTTGGAGATGGACTACTGACCAGTGGTGGTGAGTATGTAATAATAAACGAGTCGATTGGGCGCTTGAATTCTTCAAGCGGGTGTGTAAAGGGTAGAAGATATGGTGGTGTCAATTGTAGCCTAGTCCTGGGTCCATAAGTTGGTAAAAAGTTCGAAATTTTCACCACGTAATGTTAAAGCAATTCGACATATTTTATGAAAACGCATATTCGATATAAATCTAAAGGTAGTCCATTCTCTTCATTAATTTTTATTAGAAGTAAGAGGAATACTAATATGCACACACACTTCAAATTTCATTGGTCTAACTGAAATAGTTATGAAGATATGTCGTTTTGAATATTTTCTACAGTAATCGAATCGAACTTAAAAAAAGTAACATCTATTTTGAAAAATACGAAAATCTATTCATATTTTTATTAGGTTATACATTTCTATTCATTCTATTCATCGACTATCAATTTAATTCTCAACTATGCCCGTGGATGCTAAATTCTATGCGGTATGGCAATTCGTTATATTTTAAGGAAACGCAGATTCGATATATATCGAATTTGACGCAACATACAAAACATATTTCCCCTGTGCATAATGAGGAATACCAATATGTACCCATTTACCAAATTTCGTTCATCTACCTCAAATACTTATCATGTTATGTCAATATTGGTATAACTTACAATGATTTAATCGAACTTTCGATTATATACTGGCATCTGTACAGTAAATTGCTCATAGCTTTTGGTTATAATTTCATTCTATGGTCATCCACTATCAATTTCCTTCTCAACTATGCCCGTGGATGCTAAATTCTATGTGGTATAGCAATTCGATATATTTTAGGTAAAAGCAGATTCGATATATATCGAATGTGAGACTACATAGTAAACATATTTCCCCTGTGCATTATGAGGAATACCAATATGCACCCATTTACCAAATATCATTCATCTACCTGAAATACTTATCATGTTATGTCAATATTCGTATTTATTGTAACAATCGAATCGAACTTTCGATTATTCTGACACCTGTACAGTAAAATGCTCATAGCTATTGATTAGAATTTCATTCTATGGTCGTACACTATCTATTTCCTTCTCAACTATGCCCGTGGATGTTAAATCCCATGTATTATAGCAATTCGATATATTTTAAGAAAACGCAGATTCGATATATATCGAATATGAGACTACATAGTAAACATATTTACACAACACATTATGTGTAATACCAAGATGTATCAATTCACCAAATTTCATTGGTCTAACAGTAATACTTATTAAGTTATGGCATTTTACGTATTTAGGAAAATAATCGAATCGAACTTTCGATTATACTGACATCTGCACAGTAAAATGCCCATAACTATTGATTAGAATTTCAGTCTATGGTCGTACACTATCTACTACCTTCTCAACTATGTCCGTGGATGCTAAATTCTGTGTGTTATAGCAATTCGATATATTTTAAGGAAAGGCAGATTCGATATATATCGAATGTGAGACTACATAGTAAACATATTTCCCCTGTGCATTATGAGGAATACCAATATATACTCATTTACCAAATTTCATTCATCTACCTCAAATACTTATCAAGTTATGTCAACATTCGTATTTGTTATAATAATCGAATCGAACATTCGATTATTCTGGCATCTGTACAGTAAAATGCTCATAGCTATTGATTAGAATTTCATTCTATGGTCGTACACTATCTATTACCTTCTCAACTATGCCCGTTGATGTTAAATCCTAAGTATTATAGCAATTCGATATATTTTTGGAAAACGCAGATTCGATATATATCGAATGTGAGACTACTTACAGTACGTATTCCCAGTGTACTTCATGAGAAATACGAAGATGTACTCATTTACCAAATTTCGTTGGTGTAACGAAAATACTTATCAAGTTATGCCAATTTACTTATTTGGTATAATAATCGAATCGAACTTTCGATTATACTGACACCTGTATGGTGAGATGCGCAACTCTAATGATTCAGAATTGTTTTTACGATCATCAGCTATTTAATACCACCTCAACTTACCCCTTCGATGCTACATACTATGTGGTGTAGCAATTCGATACATTTTAAGAAAACGCAGAATCGATATATATCGAATATGAGACTACATACAAATTATATTTTTACAGTGAATTATGAGGAATACTATGATGTACCAAATAACCAAATTTTATCGGTCTATCAAAAATATTTAAGAAGTTATGGTACTTTACGTATTTGGTATAATAATCGTATCGAACTTTCGATTATGCTGACCCCGGAACTCTGAAATACGCAATTTCATTGGTTGGTATTCCATTTCTTGGTCTTTCTCAATGTTAGGCTGGCACATCTGTCCCCATTTATGAATATTCCAAGTACTTATTAGCATTCGATTAAATACAATAAAACGTAGGTTCGATATATATCGAAGGTAAGCCCACCAGCAGTAGTATGTTTAACATTGCTCCGTGAAGAATACCAAGATGTACCATTCCTGCAAATTTCATTGGTCTACCTGTAATACCAACCAAGTAGTGCAAATTCGCGTTTTTCAATGGCAGCATAGGTTCGCCGAACAGGCAATGGCGGCCCTTATATCAAACTCATATACCCATCCATGGTGCATGAGGCCTAAGATAATAATTTGAAAACAAAAGAGCAATGCATTTCGAAGAATGGACCGCGATGGTTGATTGGGTATCGTCCCATACTTATCGTATTTCTCCCGTCTACTGCCATGCTCCCTCCTATAAGGCAATGCGCGTTTTTCTTACCGAGTCCGACCTCAAACCGTTTGGCGGGGAGGAATGGCGGCGATCGCCGGGAAACCAAAAAAATAATTTGGGAAAATTTCAAAATGAAATAATTCATTAACTATTACAATACCTAATTAAAAAAGAAAACCCAAAGTCTACCGAGTAGGTAGGCTTGTGCCAACATCTTCGCGAGCTACATAGCTTAAGTTTCGTTCGCCAGCTCTCAAATCGAAATCACATAAGAACGCGTGTAAATCGATATCTCGAAATCGGCTCGACTTGGAAGCTTCTAACCCATGCCAAAAAAATCGGCCAAAAAACTAATGTTTCCCATTTGGATCTCGTCCGCGTGCGGAGATTAAAAGTGGGTCATATCGCGAATTTATTTTTTTTCCATAAGAGCCCATGTTAAAGTAGATCGATATATCTCGAAAAGTATCGCACTTTTTGGCATTTTCAGATTTTTTCTCCCGATGAATATTTTTTTAGTTTTACCACAAAAAATCTCAGCTCGATCGGCCCGGTAGTTTGGGCTGCTAATTATGGTCAATCACGCAATTTTAATGAATTTCCAGCTTTAAATATATAATATATTTTGTCAAACAGAATGTAGGCCATATTTAATGTGCCTACATGAGACAGTGCAAATTTTTTCCTAGAAATAATTATATGTACAGTAAACTCTTGATTTTACGAAGTCAGTGGGACCGGAAAATTGGCACTTCGTAAAATCGAGTTTCGTAAATTCAAACCTTTTTCATAAGTCACGAAAAAAATGTTCGCTTTTGTTTCTTCCGCCGTTTTTTGTCTTTAGTGGTCTTATTTAAACGTTTTCGGTGGTTATTCTCGGTATAATTCATAGAAAAGGCTTTTTGCTATCGATTTATGATGTGAAAAATCGTTAAATAATTATACCACCATAAAATTCCCATTTCTTGTTCATACTTCAACATCAACGATCGCTTAAGAAATTCCCGACCAGTTTAGAAAACGTAATCAAATAATGAATTGCAAAGTTTATTATAAGAATTTAATGTTTTAAATTTGTGGTTAGGAGTGAATAAGAACTATTAAGTATGCAAAAGATAGATATTTGTTTCTGACACCCACGGAATTTTAGCGGCAGCCGGCCTAACCGCCATTTATGTCGCCCTCTATCGCTCAGTGACGAGAAAAAAGAAAAACAAGGCTCTTAGCCCGTTTCCAAAATAACCTTCGTAAGTTAATATTTCGAGTTACTTCGTATTTTCAGCAGAATGTGCTCTATTTTCACTGAGATTCAATTACGATCATAAATAACGTAGGATGTGATTATCTTCTGGCGAATATTTGAAGTAAATTCTGTTTGAGTTCTCCGTCCGACTACTGTGTTCCATCATCTTCGCAGACGTTGCCATAAAAGACTTAATTCTTCATCAGGACTGTATTCTTCATACCGGGTGTGAGGTGACCTGTTCATATAGTATGTTTCTCTCCTTTTATGCCGACAGGAGCAAGGTTTCAACCGGAAAACGACAGGAGAAACATCTTACAGTATCGGAGAAATATAGATAGAAACGTTATTATCCACATTGATTGTTTTCCTACAAGAGACGTTTTATCATTTCTCAATGTGGTTAAGTATTGGTTCGCTAGCGTGAATTCCCAAAAAATGACACGCAAAAACCTGTACCGTCACCTCATTTAGTTTTCGTGTTCCTTTCTCCGCCGTATTGAAAGTTAGGCAAAGGATCATTGACATAGAGAAAAGATTTTCTTAGTTTTAGCACTAAAAATAGTCGCGCCATAATCGTAAATAAATATAGTGTGGAAAGAGCAAAGAAATTAATTTCAATTGAAAAGTCAGCTGAGAAGAAGAGAGACAATTATAAGCGCGGCACCATTTTCCCGATAGTGGAAGATACTTCTTCCGCCTCTCTCCGGTTAATAACTTCCCCCCGTTGCAGGTAAAGATGAACCATGCCCTTCTCCACAATCGGGGAACGTTCCCAGTGGGTGGGGTGAATAAGAGTGGGATGGGGATTGCCTGAGGAAAGAAGTGTGTTCAGCACAAGGACTGGTGAAGGGGGCAGGACAAAGAAGGGTGGGGAAATGGCCTTCAGCTCTGCCTCAGTCTACTTTTGGGGGCCGTATTTTTTTGCGACGCACACAAGCTCAGTCTCCTTAGGGAGGGAGTGAATGGGAAATGCTGGGGAAGGAGGGGTTTGTGATGCGTAAGGGGGTGTCAGCAAGATCAGCCAAAGGCGGCAGGAGGGAAGGGACGGCTTTGGAAAGACAGAACCCCAGCATGGGAGAACGGGGAAGCGCGTGAGAAGAAAGTTCATGGTTAGACTTGGAAGTGCGTCTTCATTACGAGAAGCCTGAAATATAAATTGGCGGTAAATAGAGCCCAGTACTTAAGATATTTAAGTTGTTCATTCACAAAGGCCAGTATATACATGAAAAGATATTATGGCGCGGATTGCATGTATCAACGTCCATTTCGAGATGTTATTAATTTCTGTTCCCATTTATAAAAGTAGCAAATACGAGATTCAAATCGTAGATTTGAAAGAATGATAATGATGAATAAAAATATCTAAATCTATATCCAAACGCACAGGAGCAAAATAGATGAATGTATACATACCGATCCATCGCAAGTAATACCGCTCAAGCTTCTTCCGGTATAGGACTTTAAAATCCTGGGTAATGCCTTGGTCCAAGGGCTGGGACTTGCTAGTCGAGTTCGGGGGTAAAAAGAGGACTCAAACATTAGCCAATTTTAGATCTTCCACGTATTTATGAACGGTGGCATTATCCATTATTAAAACAAATTTGCTGTTCTCTCCAGCAATTTTTCTCTGTAGACGTATAACCGTTTGCTGGAAAATTTCTCGGGTCATCCAGCTGTTTTTATTTGCATGGTAAAAAACGGGGAGGGCTTCCAATTTTACATGTTTTAAGCACCGTGGCCTTTCAAATTTCCCAATGACAACGGGCTTATTTTGTCCGTGCCCGTTTGGTTGACGCACAGACCCACAATAACACGCACTTTACTCTTTCCCCCCCCATGGCACCTTTGCCATTTGAAACCCAGGGTTGCGTCAGGTAATGCATTAAAAAATAGCCCAGTTTCAGGGGCCAGCGAGGGTGAGCTCGTCGAGGAAAGGGTCCCGGATTAGGGACCCTTCGAAGTGCTTCGGCGAAAAGTAGTCAAGTAGTCTTCGAAGTACGTTCACAGCAGTGCAAAGGGTTAATTAGGGGTGTACGAAATACTCCGCGCGACCTTCCTTACATGTTAAACTACGAATTATTGTCGATGCTATGTTTACGAACAGGCACGTAAATAGGGGCATAATGTCAGCCGCGATATTTTAACTTAACTCCTACTCCCCCTAAATTCCCACAGTGAGGTTTTTGGCGACCCATTTCTCTCCAAAGTTGCATTATCATTTACGATTTCGCACTTTTGATGGACCACAGTTGGAAGCGCTGATTTTTTAGCTACTTACGCCGGCGTAACTAGTTTTGTTGACAAATTTTTCGCCGTAGTTCGTATAAACGAATGCCATTTGCTCCTAGGGACCGAGCCGAGGTTCGTAAATTCAAAAAAATTCGTATAATCGAAACTTCGTATAATCGAATAGCGCCATGTATTTAGCATAGGCTTTTCACCGGGACCGCAATATCACTTCGTATAATCGAAAACTTCGTAAAATCCTGCTTCGTAAAATCAAGAGTTTACTGTATACACTTGGAGGTTTAATCATGAAGCCTAACTATCAATCACCATCATACCCTTAGTGATTCGAGCCATGCACATTTTACTGACCCTCTACCATATATTCATTATTACAAATTAGTAGAAGCAACAAATTTTGGAAAATTGCAGCAATGCAACAATGGTGGGAAATATGAACATTTTGATTTTATGAATGACTCAACTTGCTATATGTGATAATTGCAGGTGACAAGTGGTTTTCTCATCGCAAATTCCTGACACCTACATTCCATTTCAAGATATTGGAAGAATTTGTGACACTATATGCTGAGAGCAGTACTGCATTAGCAGAGAAGCTCTCTGTGGAGGCATCATCTGGAGAGGCTTTTGATATAGTGTCAATTGTCTCCCAGTGCACTCTGGAAATAATATGTGGTGAATAGTTAGAACACTTAAAATTACTCATGATAAATTTTGCAATTTTGTCATGATCATGAACTCATTGAAACAATTTAAAGACTCAAAGATATTTCCTTCAATAAAATTTCATAAATAACGTGTAAATACGGAAATCCATACAAAAATTACATGATGATGTAATTTTAAAAAGAACTGGTTCAAAATTCAAGTAAAGCGTGGGACCAAATATAACCCTTAATTTTCCAGCCTTTTATCAGTGAAGATATAGGTGGATACCCACGAAAGTATGCAAGATGGTGTCATGGATTATCAAAGTATTCTTAGAGGAAATAAGTTTGCTTTTGCAATTGCACATCTAAAAAGACAATGTATTTAAATATTACATTTTTTGACCTTCCGTATTATAATTTCATTTTCACTCGTAATTCTGAGTGAATGATTTCTTATACCAATATATCATTTTCTCTCTTTCAGAGAGTGCAATGGGGATAAAACTAGATGCCAAAGATGAAAGCCAGAAGAAGTACATGATGGCAATTAAAGAGTAAGCACACCAACAATGATTTTCACCACCATTTATATTTAACTTGGAGAGCATCTAAACTTGAATTTATGGTATTTTTTAAACTTTTTACTTTCGGTGTACATATTTTTTAGAGTTTATAAGTAAGAAATTTATGCATAATACAGAGAATTTCTCATTCAGTAAATACTTTTCCTGCACACATTAAAAATTTTAAATTATTAGTCATAAAATTGACTTTTTCCTATATAAAAGTTGTTTAAATAATTATTTACATGGTTCTCATAGGTAGTACCTACACAGAGATTTGGCAACACATAACTACACATACGACTATCAACCAAAACCTCAGAAAAGATACTACCTATTTGAGAGCACACAAGTCACATAAAAACTGTTATTTCATCCTGATATGCTTGAACTTTTAAACTATTTTTGACCTAAGGAATAAAAACCATTCTTTTCCAGAAAATAAATCCACTGAAACTACATATTCCTCAGTTTCCATTCATTTCTATTTTGTATTTTGCTATTGATTTGGTCCACATCCCGAATCCCCCTACAAAATAGAATGACTAGGCTTCAGGTAGAGTAATTGGAATGTATTCTAGGGCTGGCCTCAACATCCTTGGAGTGTTGGGAAAGGGTATTCCTGGAGTATAGGTGAATGGCAGGGCTACTTTCCCAGCAATTAGACCATTATGAGGGCCACATTAAGAGTTAAGTTTCATCTTGGGATAAACCTGAGTGAATTGAGGCTGCTGTTTCTCGGGGCACCATTTCTTCCTATGATGCCTATGAAAAAGGTATGCAATCCTCTCTTAATAATGCATCTGTTTAGGCAAGCAGCTATTAGATAATCACCAACTATCATTAAACATTGCTTGTTGAGCTGGGGAAATAAAAACAGGAACTGGAAAGCCACCTTATTGAAAACATCTCTTCTATTTTGCCAGATATTACAGATGAAGGGTGGCAGCTTCACCACCTTTAATCCTATTACTCTATCCCTGGTATAAGAATCCTCAGCGATGAGATTCATAGCAATAAGCTGACTACTAAACACTTAAAGATTTCAAGCTTCATGAGAGATAAAACATTTTTTCAAACAAAATCATGCACATGTTCAAAAATGTTTCTCATTCAACAAATTTTTTCTCAAAGCACACTTCTTTGCCAATTTTCCTTGAGCCTTATCTCGTTAAGTATTATTTCTTATCCATTCTATAAAAAATAATTGATTCAGGCATCAATACTAATAACCACCAGCATTCCCACACCCACCAACATTGGCAGACACAACGGTTGTAATGGGGGCCATGACCCAACTGTTGTGTCCAAGTTAAAATAGTTATAGATAGTTCTCATATAAAGAGAGGGAGGAGAAAATACAAGGTATTTGACCCCACAAGCAACAAATCTGTATCCATGCCTGCTCATAATTACATTCATAATTTATCTAGCATGGCAGTAACCATGAAAATGTATCCTGGACACTCTCTAACCCCCCACTGCTTATTTTTAATACATTTATATTTGTATTTTTTCCTGACAGATTTGGAGAAATTTTTTACAATCGAATAGCAAAGCCATGGTATGGCATTGATTTTCTTTTCAAACTGACACCTCTCTACAGGCAGCAAGAGAAAGTACTCAAGATTCTACATGACTTTACTGAAAGGGTATGCACTACAAAATTACAGAAGTGGTTTACCACCATTAATAAACTATAAGTGTACAAACGAAGAAGTTGAATAAATTCATGCAAATGAAAAATCCCCAATTCAGACTCAAAAGCAATGAAATTCTTCCATCAGAAATTTAAAAATTGAGAACCTAAATTAATTTTATATGGTTACGGTGTGATGCAATTTTTTCTAACATGTTGAAGCAATACGTGCCTTCGGTCACAGAGTACCAAGCTCTGGAAATGAATGAATTAAGACAATATAAATTTTAAATGTATTTTTCCTTGAATAGGATTATTTTTCATAGACTCCCTAACGCTTGTCAATTGGCTCTATAATAACCAACTGTCTTGGGCTTGTATTTAGAAATTTATACTGACAGTAACTGAACCTCAAAAATAATCTGTAATTCTTCCAATACAGCAATGTATAAAATTATCTTTTTTGTATTATATTTTTCAGGTAATCAAAGACAAAAAAGAGGAATACCTAAGAAACAAGGCCTCCAAGGAAAAGAAAAGCAAAGGAGATTCAAAAGTTACAAGTAATAAGATCAGTATGTCTTAGCAATTACAATGATCTAAATTCAGGAATGGTACACTCATATAATTAAGTAGCCTGGATTGAGAACGTTTCATATCAAACCAAACTGAATTGAATTTTGCTTAAAATTTCTGATTGAAGTGAATTTTTTACGCTGTTGTTAGCAAATCCTATGAAATTGAAAAGATTCAATTTTCAAACCTAAAGAATTGCTCATGCAGGATTAGACTTCATTCACCCAGTGCTTCAACTTAAAGGTTGGTTTGTATAGAAAAAGGTAAAGATCATTGATGACAATTAATCCATCATTGCACATACATCAGAGTAAAAAGTGCTGAGAAAAGAATTATGAATGGATTATCCACTACCTACTTTGAATGATA
Source organism: Ischnura elegans (assembly GCF_921293095.1). Classification (NCBI taxonomy): domain Eukaryota; kingdom Metazoa; phylum Arthropoda; class Insecta; order Odonata; family Coenagrionidae; genus Ischnura; species Ischnura elegans. The sequence goes on from NC_060247.1 coordinate 126,165,181, forward strand.
AGATTTGATAAATTCAATCATGTCAGGCATGGAAACATGATGGAACTCCTTCATGATGTATCATAAAGGAAAGACAATAGCAGGTTCCACAATTTATTGAATACTGTGACCAGTTTCAATACATACGGCTGATGCCCTGATAATGATACTATGTATTGAAACCGGTCGCAGTATTTAATAAGTTGTGGAACCTGCCATTGTCTTTCCTTTCTGATACAACGATAAGTTTTGTATTGCCCCTATATTATAATTTATAATCAAAGTCCTATTGTAATAAACACTATTGAAGATTTATTACTTATTGTAAGGTATGATTAATGACATGAATATTATTTAATTAATGGCATAATAATGATTATCTAAAGACAAGTCTTTTAAATTTTAGAAAAGAAGGTTAAAGCATTTCTGGAGCTATTGATAGAGTTATCTGAAGAGAAGAATGAATTGACAGATGAAGAAATAAGGGAAGAAGTTGATACATTCATGTTTGAGGTAAGTGCGGTTTATTCCTGAAGTAACTCATTACTTGCCAATATGCCCATGATATTCAACGGAAGGGGAGAATAAGTCATTTTCACAGTCATTTTTATAATATACGTATCATTACTAAAACCTTAATTAAAACATACCATTATAATGTACACTGAAAGAGAGAAAATATTGATGAAGCATCTATATGCTTGACCTCTAGAATTGAGACTAACAGATAGAAAAATCCACCACCTTTCCCTACGCGAAGAGATGACTTTTTTCTTCCTCCTCTCAATACATACATCCTTCATAACTTATAATCAATTTTGTGATGGAAGTTTCTTTCTGTTTCTACTGCTCATTACATTGTATGGCTATAAACATCCCTAGTAGCACCAAAAGGATTATATCTGTATATTTTTAAGATTTTGAAATACATAGGAATACAGATTTGTAAATCTGTATACCTATGTATTTACCTGTACATATTTTATACATGTCTGATGATCCATGGTCCTTGATGTATACCAGAATCTTTAAAATATACAAATAATATCCTTACCGCGTAACCAGGGATCATCAGACATGTATAAGATATGTATAATATACAGATTTACGACGAGTTATATGTATGTAATCTATATAAAATCCATATTATGGCAGCAGATATAATACGTATTGAAGGGTATTTGGGTAACGATACGCACTTCAATAATTAGCACCGAAGTAATTAGGACCACGTTTATTAAAGCGTGTGACGCAGATACAAGTAGAGTACGTAAGCGTTGACAAGTGCACAATATGGCGGTTCACGGCGGACTCCCGGCTGACTCCGGTGTGCTTCCGGTCCGGTCCCCGTTCGCACATCTGGTGGCCAAGTTTGGAACTCCATCAACTCTACAGGGTCCAGCCGGTGGCGCCCAATGTGGCGAGCTGCAGCACTGATAGCTCCGCCACATCACTCCCCTAGGTAATATGCTTACAGTGTATACTCTGATACGCATCAAATCTAGAAATAATCCTTTTGGTGCTACTAGGGATTGTATGCACTCCGCTAGTATATACAAATGATTTCAGTTAAAAATGAGTTGATAGGCATTGATCAAGCAAATAAGAAAGCTATAATTTCAGGGTCATGACACCACATCCATGGCAATCAGCTGGACAATTTTCATGCTGGCAAATCACCCTGATATACAGGTATGTATGTATAGTGGATTTATTTAGCTGAGATTTGAAATTTTTCTTTCAAAGTCAAAAAGCTACCTGTATTTATAAGTTCCAATGAAATGATCTTTGGATTACAGGCCTGTATTCTCACTAAAGAATAATCTTCCAATATCACTAGCACATCAAATTATGGTTTTGCTAGCAGTGGGCCCTGTCGCCCAGATGGCGGCACAGGTTTTCCCCTATCCCCTCCCATCCATCCCTATCCTCATCCCAGAGGCATCGACGGTCTCCAATCGTGGAGGCGCTTCCTTCCTGTTTCCTTCTCTTCCAATCCCCTCCCCGGGTGATCAGGCGAATCAGTTTCTGGTACTGAATACCGGCCCTGGTGAGTTGTATCCTTGAAATATCCAGATAATCCAAAGCCATATATCCAAAATTTGTATTTATAAGTATGTAATATGCGCAGAGTAGGAATGGGAACTGGAGAAAGGGGAATGGATGGATGGAACTTCCTAGTTTCATCCTCTCCATCGCAGTGGCGTAACTATGGGGGGGATGAGGGAAAAGACCCCTAAAAGACTCAGAGAAATCAAGAAATCATTTAAAAATCTTGTCTACATTTGATATATATTTATATTAACTTCATCTGCTTAAAGTTAAATTATAAGTGCCAAAATGATGTAAAATACATTTTCAGGCACGTTATTTTTCAAAGTTTCAGTTTCCTGGGGGGGTAGCCCCCACTAATCCCCATCATCCCCCCCAAGGCATATTCCTAGTTACGCCACTGCCCTCCTCAATATTCTTCATACAGCTGTGGCAAGTTTCACCATAGACACAATAATTACTTTTTTAATGGTCACAGCAACTTCCTCAGATACATTAGCTAGAGGATGCCTGTTTATCTGCCAGCTATGCATTTCAATATGGCTGGCGGTTTGCAACCAAAGTTGGTTCGTCATATCATGCTGTTGAAGCCCATAATGCTACTTTTGGTGGTGTTTGATGCATCCGTTGCGTCATTGTCTCATTAAAGTTTGCTACGTCACGTAATACAACTTCTATGGTTGGACATCCTGTGATATAGGCACAGTCTTGACACGCTCAAAGGGAAAACATAACTCAAAGGATTCTGCACTAAACAACCATATTTACCCATAGCAGGGGTGCAGCGAGGAATTAAGGCTAGGGGGGTTTCAGGTGCAACTAATACTGGGGGGTCTGGAGTGTGATATGCCCGCCAGGGTAAGCCGGAGGTGCGGGGGCCCTCCGCCAGATAAAAATTTAAGATAAATGGTTCAGAATGTTAAGTTTTACAGCCTTCTGAGGGATATTTTGTTAATCCTCACTCTATTCTGCAAGCAATAAAGTAAAATAGATTTAATTAAAAAATTTCTCTGAGCTCTGGGGGGGATTTTATCCCCCAAAACCCCCCCTGCTGCGCCTCTGACCCATAGAACCCCTGCACCTTTTTTCCAGAATGCCGGTGGAAAAACGGGGGGTGCGCGGCTCAGAATCCTCAAAATTTTAATGTAAGCCGCGTACCATTTTCCCTCAAATTCTTATCGTTTATTTCTCCAGAGATTAGCATTGAAACTAGGAAATCTTCGCAGGAATTACACTTCCAACATCATTCAACCTTATTAGTAATCTTGGAAACGTAAATTTATCGATTTAGCAATGAATCACGAGCTCCTATATTAGACCGCACCCAAAAAGCGTTGTGAAATTTTTTTTTCCTCACGAGCCGGCCCAAATATGGGGATGCACGGGATACAAGAGGGCGTGGACAAGTAAATACAGTATTAATCCTATTGGTACAAACCTTTTTGCTAGGGTATGCATTCACACAAGCTTTTTGGTCAATGCTTCTAAGGACAGATATAACAATCAATGTTGTGGAGCAGAGTATAAGCTGATCCCATGCACAGTATACGGAAATTATTTTTTCCATTGTTTGCAGTTACGTATGTTTACCATTATTAATCCTTTTAGTGCCAGGGGGCCAATCCATCGGCCCGGGTAGTATATGCGAAGAGTGCCAAGGGCCGATCTATCGGCCAGGCATATTTTGCACTGATGCCTTTTATTTTTTGAGCTTCGTATGGATTTATTCTGCTTTATTATTCTCTATTATTAATGGGCTGGCACTAAAAGGGTTAAACTGGCTTTGTTCCTTTACCTAAAATCCTTGCCATGTGACCAATAATTCCAATTTCCAAGTCTCCCACTTCTCTGCATACTATCCTGAACGACAATGCCAGGTGGCCTGCAAGTAATGAATACATATTATATGCATTACATATATAAATACATGTATATGCATTCATGTAAAAATTTCTTGATGTCACATACAATTCCCACATGTTGTCAAATTTTGATCAAAGAAGGTAAATTTCAAAACTTTTGCTTCCTCATTTCAGCAAGATGTGTGGCATGAGATAGAATCAAAGTTTGCAGAGCATGCAGCTGAATCGGGTGATGGATCTTTCGTTCCTACAGCAAAGATATACAACGATTTGCAGCTACTTGAGAGATGCATTAAGGAGACCCTGAGGATGTATCCAAGTGTTCCCTTCATTTCAAGAGTCCTGACCACGGATTTTCAAATGGGTGAGTTACGAGAATGTGCAATCTCTTCAAATACAGCAATATTGGGTGACTTCACTGGGGCTGACTTTGGCCAAAAACAGCCCAAAATTCATAAAGTGGTACTTTTTTCTTATCTTCGGTCACAATATCCCACGATCTCCCACAGACCCTTCCTTCCCCTTGACAGTAATGCCCTCAATGTATCCCCTCCCAAACAACTGATACACATCAATTGCCCCTTTTTCTTCCAAGGATTCACACCTGTTTCTACCCTCATACTATTTTCAATAACCCCCAACCTCTTTCAAAAATTTTACAAAATTTAGCTAGCACTCCCAGAAACTTTGAGTTTTGTACCATTGATAATAAATAGGTATGCAGCATTGAAATCAGTAGGATCTCAAAAAATCGAGTGGAAAACCACAGTTGCATTAACATAATTAACATGAGATGAATCTGACCAGCTCAGCTAGGTATGATAAAAGTAATGGTATGGTCAGATTGATCTGAGAAATTGGCTTAGTCAGCCTGCTATCCCCAGCAGTCTGAGATTTTGGATTAATATGGAGAGGTGCAATTTTCACTCTCCCCATCTTCTTTTGGCAGTTTTAGGGTCTCTTAAGGGTTACTTCATGCAAAATGACTACACCCTATGTAACAATGAACAATACATAAATTTATTTCGTAACGAGTACAATTGAGTCGCACTCAGGGAAACGGTGAATCGTGATGTCCGTGGATTCAGTTACAGTTCCGCGCTACGGTTTGGCAGGTCTCACTCGCGTGGGCTCAGGGACGCTACTCTCGGAGAAGGGCGCCAAATCCCCAGGGTACCGTTACCCTGCCGGTGCCAAGGGTCCTCTGCCTGTCTCCCTCCAGGCGGTGCTGCCTTTCGGTGGTAGCGTGCAATGATTTGAACGCTACATTCACCGTTTCCCTGAGTGCGACTCAATTGTACTCATGACAAAATAAATTTATATATTGTTCATTGTTACATAGGGCATAGTTATTTTGCACGAAGTAACCCTTAGAGACCCTAAAGTGTACTGTTACCCTGCCAGCGTCAAGCGTCCTCTGCCTGTCTCCCTCCAGGCGGTGCTGTCTTTTGGTGGTAGCGCACAATGATTTGAATGCTACGGCAGTCAATACCAACAAAAACCAATTGATATCACCCTGAGTAGTCGTTTAAAATTCTCATTAGAGGTTTTAATGATTTTTGTTGCTAAATGAATTATGCATTTTGGAAATTGTATGCAGAATCTCAGCCTGAGTTGGCTAACTTGGCAATCCAATTCAGCTCCTGTATGAGCTTCCAGACTAATCTTAGCTCAGATTGACTGATAAACCTAGTGAACATCTCTACCTACCTCTTAAGCATAAAAAAAAACTATAAATGAATTTCTTCCATTTCAGAAAACTATGAAATACCCTCTGGTACAATGGTAAATGTGGTCATATCGGGCATTCACATGAATCCCAGAGTTTATCCAAATCCAGAGGTCTTTGATCCAGACAGATTTCTCCCAGATGTTGTCAAGACAAGACACCCATATGCTTATGTTCCCTTCTCTGCTGGGCCCAGGAATTGTATTGGTCAGTATATTGTAGATTGCTTATAACAGAGTTATCATAGTTCACAAGGGTGAGAATTCTCCTGATTCCATCTCCCAAACCCGCAAAATTGCCTTTGACTATCAAACTCACATAAAAAATCTAAAGTTGACAGATATCAGTCAATTTTTTTTATCTGGTAAAATTTGTAAACAATTAAAAAGGTATGGTATTTTTTCACACAATTTATTTAAGATGACCTGTTTCATCGCAGAGGTGACATATTCAGGTACAGAAATCGTTATTTTTGTTGTTATTTTGCTGTTTATTTGGTTGCTATTACACATTGGTAAAGGAGGGTTGCATTGGCCCCGGGGTTGGAGCTTTACTCAACTTCAGGGGGATTTCCAAGAGGGGGGGAATGGTTGACAAAAATATTCTCATTAGCTAAAATTCCATTCCTAATGTGCTTTCTTATCTCTAACTCATTCAAGCAGTCCGTCCTTCTTCCCTTTTTCTCAAAGTGGAGAATTTCCGGGACAAAATCGCTCCTGTGGTCACTCTCCCATAGGTGCTTCGCAAAATGCGATTTGTCTCTCTCCCCATTTCTTAAATGTCTTTTGTGTTCCTCAGTTCTTACTTGAAACAAACGTCCAGTCTGGCCTATATTTACAATGAATTTTCACAAAGTTAAGACTGAAACCATCAAGTTTATGGTAAAATTTGGCCTGTAAGGTAGAAATAACTATTAAAAAATAATTTATTAATAAAATTTAGGAGAAATTCTGTTCTAAAAAGTTTAGGAAATTTTCTGAACTGCCTTTTCCATATTCTACATACTACATATTGTCTTTCTAAAACAATCGAGTGGGTAGACTTTCAACAAATTATTGTATACAGTATATGCAAATGGGTATAGTATATTCAAAGCAATGGCATGCATTGGGAAAGAGGTGGATTAGCTGCACTTGCCCAAAGCTCAACATGGCTTAGATACTTTCTGAGTTTTTGCTCTTGCAGAGTATGCATTGGTCAGCAGATAACAGTGTGGCAGGCCATTTGGGTTACCGTAACTGTAACGTTATGGGGAGGTCCATCAAATAGAGATATACTAAAGCTTCTCCACAGTTACCTCTTTCTCTATTAATCGAAATAGCAGTTGTTTGGACTCAGGGAAAATTTCTTTGGAAAACAAATGCGTGAACTCCATCAAATGCCATATGCCATTCCACGAAAAAAAAACAGAGCAGTAAGCTAAGAAACTAAGCTCATACGAGTCTTTATTCCTGTTACAGTCACCATCAAGACTTAAAATTATTAAATGTTGCTCAATTTTCTTTTGAAAAAAGATGATTAGCTAGAAAAGTTTGCTTTATAATGGCAATGGATTTTCATTGATATTTGTAAAAAATGGATATTTTTACGGCAGGATCTTCAAATTAAAAAAATTATTTAATACTTGATTGAAAAATATTCTATTATTTTACATTTTTAGCATAGAATTAGGAATAGTAAGACAAATTGAGTTACAAAAATGACTACATTTGCTGAACGATGTTTCAATCAACATACAAATACAGTGGAACCCCAATCTATCGTTCGCGCTATGATCGTTTTCCCGCATTCATCGTTCGCCGTTCCTGGTCCCAAATAAAGTTCCATAAAGACAATGTAATTTCTTCCCGCATCAATCATTCCCCGAAGTATCGTTTTCCTGCATTGATCGTTTGAAGATCACTGTCCCGTCATATAATTTTCCCGCATCCATCGTTTGACGAAAATGAGATGAAGTAGGTTCGAAGATTTTTGCGGCGTTGGTTAGATGATCTTTCCATTCTATTCGGGTTTTTTCACCGCGTTTGTTGTATTTTAAAGACAACAGTTTTGCCGGCGTTACAGTCGGCGTCTTCAGGTCGAAGGTAAAATTTTTGGAAAATTTTTTTCCGCCTTTTATAGGCATAAAATTTTTCGCCTTATATAGGTGGCGGCGGCTGCTGATCCGCTGCTGCTCTCTCATTGGCCGGTTGTCCATCTTTCATTGTTGGTGGTCGGAGAATCCTCTTCCATGCAGTATGCAAGCTGTAGCCTTGATCTCTGTTGAAATTTGCGGGCGTTTTCGCTATCTCAATAGCTTCTCTGATCAAGCGAGGGAAGTATTTATTCTCTTTAGCTATTATCCTGGCGTCTTCAAAGAGGATGTTATGCCCAGGTTCACTCCAAGCATGCTCAGATATGGCTGAGAGTTGGTGCTGCTTGTTTTTCGTAGCCCTCCGATGTTCCTGCAATCGGACTTTCACTGATCTGCAGGTCTCGCCAATGTAATATTTACCACATGAACAAGGCACTCGATATATACCCTCATAAAAGTCCATTGGGAGTTTGTCCTTTGCTCCGGGTAGCATGTCTAATATCTTTGCCACGCAATTGAAACGTGTAATTACGTTGTGTTTTCTGAGCATTCTGGCAATCTTTTCTGATGTGCCTGCCACAAAGGGAATTGTGGCGTATGCTTCCGGCTCCGGCCGGCTCTCTTCCTCAGAGGTCCTTTTTGGGGCTGCATCTTTGTTCTCCTGCTCCACAAATCTTCTATTCAACATGCTACTGCTGTAGCCATTCCTTACCAGCACTTCAATGAGAATCTTCTTCTCTGCAGATAGTGACTCGGTGTCTGAGATGGCATAGGCACGATGTATTAATGTTGCCACCAAGGAGATTTTTTGCACTGGGTGGTGGTGCGAAGAAGCGTTCAGATAGCGGTCAGTATGCGTTTTCTTTCTGTGAACGGCATGTCCTAGGAGCCCATTTCTTTTCCTTTTTACCAAAACATCCAGGAAGGGAAGTTGACCATCATGTTCCATTTCCATTGTGAATTTGATAGCGTGGTGCTGCGAGTTGAGATGCTGTAGGAATTCCTGCAATTCTTCGGCGCCATGGGGCCAAATGATGAACGTGTCATCAACGTATCTCAGCCAGAGCGATGGTTTCTTTTCGTACGACGCGATGGCCTTTTCTTCAAAATCCTCCATGAAAAAGTTCGCTACAACTGGAGATAGTGGAGACCCCATAGCTGCCCCCTCTGTTTGTTCGTAAAATTCCCCATTCCATAAGAAATAAGAATTTCTTAGACAATATTCCACTAATTTGGGAAAGTCATTCGGGATGCCTTCAGAGGTGAGTCGTCGGATGATATCCACTGATTCTTGGATAGGGACGTTTGTAAACAGAGACACCACATCAAAGCTGGCTATGATGTCTTCGTTTGTGACGGAGACCGTATTAAGAATATCAATAAAATGGGATGAGTTCTTCACATGCGATGAAGTCCGTCCAACGTATTCCTGGAGTGATTGGGCTAGATATTTGGATAGCCAGTAAGTTGGGGCGTCGATTTGACTCACAATCGGCCTCAGAGGTACGTTTTCTTTGTGGATTTTTGGTAGGCCGTATAGTCTCGGTGGTTTCGCAGCTGAAGGGAGGAGGCCTCGTTGATATTCTCTTGGAATGGATGAACTCTTGATGATGGCCCTGGTATTTCGTTCCAATTTGCTTGTTGGATCGGCCTTCATCTTTCTGTAGGTTTGCTCCTGGAGAAGAGATAATATTTTCTTTTCGTAGTCTTCCTTTCGCATCAAAACAGTAGCGTTCCCTTTATCTGCGGGTAATATGAGAATATTACCATTGTCCTGGAGCTTTCTCAACGCTCGTCTCTCTGCAGCTGTTATATTCGGTCTCGGTGGTCTTGATTTTCGGAGGATACTCCCCACGTCTTTAAAAAAATTTCCAAAAACTTTACCTTCGACCTGAAGATGCCGACTGTAACGCCAGCGAAACTGTTGTCTTTAAAATACAACAAACGCGGTGAAAAAACCCGAATAGAATGGAAAGATCATCCAATGAGATGAAGTGTTTAGAATGCGTTATTTGTGGCTAATAATGACAGACACATAGTTTGAATCTTCCCCAGGAGATTGAAATACTATAGGGAGAAGCTGAGTGCCGTGGGATAGTTACATTAGCGCATTTCCCAAGATCCGCTATCCCCCTCCATTCAGCACTCGCCTCCTCCCCACTGTAAATGATTTTTTTTCAGCCTATGAATCACTTACTAGCCCAAAATGTGTAGAACGATGAATTTCAGCAATTAGTATTATACTTTTAATAGATCAAAATATTAGTAATGTGCACGTAATTCAAAAAAGAATGATACTAAACACAACATATTTCAAACGTTATTTAAGCATTTTAAGCAAGGATATAGTTGGAATAATACGATGGTGATTTCTGGGGGATCTAGATATCCTCGCAGCTGATTGTGAGCTTCTCGGCAGTTGATGCGGAATTTTTTTCGAAAACAGGGCATCAAGTTACAATTTACGAGTTATGCTACAAGTCTCACTTGTCAGAGTTGCTAACGAAGCGATGTCTTCTAAGGATATTTTGTTTCTCCCTACTAGCAACCTGAATTCATCTGCTCATCTAGAGCTATGCTACTTATTGTTAGAAATGAGTGGGTAAGTTGCCTTCTCTATAGGATAAAAGATTTCATTGCGCAGTCATATGGTCATGCTTCACCCTCTGCAGTAAGCTCTGCTTACGCCGTACGCGATAGCATCAGTGCCGAACTTTACCTTGTACGAGTGGTTCCGTACTTTCCAGGGTGAGTTGACTTCAAACCAGCGAGTGTTTTCCGTGTGGGTTCAAGAAAGTCCGGTTTCATTTTTATTAGTTTTATTTTTATTCGTCTTCGGACCATTGCCCTTCCGAAGAAACAAGTGAGAACTTTAAACGATGGACTGAAAATAATTGAAGACGAGGAAAAGAATCCGGGCTAGAAGCGCGCGAATATTGCAGAGTGCCTCGGGTTGTCCGCTAGCACATGACGGCAATGGTGGGGGTAGAGCAAGATACCTGGTGAAAATAAAAGTGGGATGATGCCGGAGAAGTGGGATGAAGGGCGTGCCGCTGACGATTAACGCAACATTGTTAACGCTTTACACATTGCCTCAATCATATTAAAAAATCAATTAATAGAAAGGAACATTTCAAATAATAAACTATTTTTGGCCTTTTTGATCCATCTCACAACCTATCACTGCGTCGGCGAAAGCGGCTGTTTTAGGCATAACATGCACATTGCTGTCGTAAATACGTGTACTTGAAATGGCATTTGATGGATAAGAATTTTTAAATCAGACAGAAATCAATTATAGCAGTGAAAATGCCGAGTGGAAACATTTTTTTAGCAAGGTGGTGTGTTCCTTTAGAATATTTGAAAGAGATATAAGTCGAATCAACAATATGACCTAAGTAATAATATTCCTGCAATCAGCTACATAAAATCTTGTTTGAATCCATTAATAAATATCATAATTCGCAAAAATGCTGCGTTTCCTGGGACATAGGTTTCATCGTTTTTTTCATCCATCCCCCTGAAAAATGATAGATCAAGGTTCCACTGTACTATGTACCAAAGAAAATTCCTGTAATTTCCAAGAATTATACTTTCCCACTCCCATCAAGTTTCCCCTGCATTTATGATCATCATAATTATGGTCATCTGACATTAAAAGGGATTGGATAATGAACTGATGAATTTATTCTTGTTACAGGTCAAAGGTTTGCCATGCTGGAAGTTAAATCAGTGCTTTGCTCAATACTTCGTCACTACAAGCTGATTCCTGTTGACACACCGAAAGACATCTCATTCATGCATGATCTTGTGTTGAGACCTTGCAATGGCATCAAGATTAAGCTGGAGAAGAGGTGAAGAATTTGGATTTTGAAAGGTATAAAACTTCTCAGGATAATGTTAATTTTTAATACCTTCACCCATTAACCGTGGCAAATGTTTTTAATGATCACTTTATTGAAACCCCTGAGAAAATACTCAAAACATTAAGCAGCAATCATGCTACAAAAGATCCCTATTACAAGCAACCAGCATCTAAAAATAAGAATGCACCTTTTATTTACCCAGCCACTCCAAGGGAAATTTTACAAATTGGCCTCTCCCTCCATAACAAAATGTCATCGGGCTTTGATGGCATCCCGGATAAGATTATTAAATACTCTATCCCGTTCATCGTAAACCCACTCACCTATTTGTGTAACTTATCAATATCAGAAGGTATTTTCCCTCAGCAGCTAAAGATTTGCAAAGTCTACCCCCTCTTTAAAAAAGGAGACAAAAAGGATTGTAATAACTACAGACCCATAAGTTTACTTTCAGGTTTTTCAAAGATTTTCGAAAAAGTCATGTACAATCGACTTTTAAGTTTTTTAGATAAAAATGCAAGTTTATCCAAATACCAATTTGGCTTCCGACAAAATAAGTCAACAACTGATGCTTTGTTTGAATTTCTAAATGATGCAACTGATGCTCTCGACAAAAATAACCAAACTGTGGGGTTGTTCATTGATCTCAGAAAAGCATTTGATACTGTAAACCACGACATATTGTTGAAATGCCTCTTAAATTATGGTATTACAGGAGTAGCTTATTCTTGGTTAAATTCTTACCTAACTAACAGACACCAAATTGTCCAAATTTCTTACTTGGACTCAAACACAAAATATATAAATAATTGCTCCTCTACTATGAAAGAAGTCAAATATGGTGTACCCCAAGGGTCAATCCTTGGGCCGTTATTGTTCACTTTGTATATTAACGACCTTCCTGAATATCTCCAGGAAGCAAAAACAATCTTATTCGCTGATGACACTAGTATATTGTTGCAAGCCCCAAATTCGCAAGAATTACAGATTAAGGTAAACTCTACAGTTCAAAGTATTCAAATGTGGCTAAAAAATAGTATGTTGGCAGTTAACCTAGAAAAAACTGTATGTATGAACTTAAATTGTAAATCGCCACCAACAGTGGAACTATTCAACTCTGAAATAACTTATGTAAATAATATTTCTTTCCTTGGAATCACACTAGACAAATCCTTGAAGTGGTCTAGACATGTCGAAATCTTAACCACCAAACTGTCACATATTATGTATCAACTGCGCTATTTACGATCAAGTGTTTCTTTGAGTGTTTTAAAATATGTGTACTATGCTAATTTTCAATCCTTAATCTCTTATGGCATTATTTTATGGGGTGACAGTTGCAATAGCACTGAGGTATTCACTATGCAAAAGAAAGCTGTAAGAATTATGCTAAACCTAAAATATAGAGAATCCTGTCGACCTCACTTTGAGGCACACAAAATTTTAACTCTAACATCCATTTATATTCTGAACTTAATGCTATTCATAAAAAAACGTATAAATTCTCTCCCAAAAAATTCTGACTTCCATTCACATATGACCAGAACCAAAGACTGTTTACATGTGCTACCCAGGAAAACAAAAAGGAGTAGTAATGGTCCTCTACATAAGGGTACAAAACTATATAACCTTTTACCAGAAAAATTGAGAAGTTTGTCTTCTGTAAATAATTTTAAAGTAAATCTGAAAAGATACCTGACTGGAAAGGCATTGTATAGTGTTGATGAATTTATTAACTATTGTAAAGAAAGTATGTAGTTTGATGTGTTAACCTATTAAATGAGAATTGTATACCTGTGCTTAAGGTTTTGTGCTGTGAAGTAAGTGTTGAAGTATACATGGCTGTTGTTCAGCTTTCACTATTGTGTGCTTGAAATTTGTAATGTAACTTTTTTATTTTAGGAAGATGTCTTTGTTTTTTTGAGTGAACATTATCTAAAATACCAATTATGTATTATACTTGACGAAGCCTATACCATTTACTTACTTGTATTGGTTCTTTTGGCTAATAAAACTATTATTATTATTATTATTATTGAATATTAAAATATAAATAAAAATGGTCGAATCCTTGTACATATATACTATTCCCTTAACCCTCTTATTGGTATTTCCAGACCACCTTGATGTCTCCTATCCTCTAGCCCTCTCTCACTTTTATTAACCAACAGCCCAGGAGAAAACTCAGGATTGTATTGCTCTAAATTATCTTTCCTTTTGGGCATAGAATAGATCACATCCACTATGGATTGTTAAGGCGTTTGACTTGAATTTAATAACAAATGATGGCTAATGGAAGATGGAAGAACAAATGATGGCTAACAGCGATTGTTACACCACATTGGGCATTTAATGGAATGACAGTTTTAAGTACAGAAAGTGACAGACAAGGTATAGGAAAAAGGTATGGTGGGAAAGACCATATGATTCAGAAAATGATGGGTGGTTGAGCGATCACTGTTTTTGGTGCATATAAAGCTATCCCTAGAGCTATGTATCACCCTGATGGATCAGGAAAATGATTACATGATGCACTCAAAAGTTATTGATTTTGCACTCAAACTTTGGACTCAAAAACAGTAATTTTGTGTGACTATCTATTAAAATAAAAAAATTAATTGAATGATGATTTTGGCGCCTCTTTTAAAGGCTAAAGGGTTTGTAACCTGGAAATCCCCTTCCCCCACTCCAAAATATAATACATCCTTAACCATTTTTTTGAGATGCATTAGATGAAATTGCACACTGTATGTTGGCTATTAAGAAGTTTTATTAATATTACAGCTTTATAAATTAATAATTATTGTCAAATAATTGGATTTAAAAAATTGAATAACTTTTTAAAATAAACTTTTCAAATTTTACCTCCCCCTGACATCTGCCGCCCGGGCACATGCTCCCTCTGCCCCTCCCCAGTTCCGAGCCTGTCTCTTGGGTATATATATTTAGTTATTATGGAATTCAGAGAGTTGCCTTCAATTCTGTGGTATATGTCACGTTACCAAATGAAATATTTTTCAACTCAACAGGCACTCAACTAGAAATTAATAAGAGCTCAAGGGAGTCCATCCCCGATGGAAGATTTAGGGGGATCCCCCTGTAATATCTGGAAAAACTGAAAATTTAATAATCTTTAAGTTAGTGGCCCTCCTATGAAAGTTTTACTTCATGTGGTAATCAAACTAGTTGGACACAGCTGTGTTTACAAATAATTGATGGGTCTATAAAAGCCACCTCCCTGAGCATATCAGACGTTGGAAGCATTACCATGGAGAGGTATTCCATACCACTAAATTGCTGAGGAAGGTGATAATTTGCCAGTCCCCATTCGTAAACAGCAGTTTTAATCCACCCCTGTCTGTCTGTCTGTCTGTCCTGCTGCCGACTAATAAAAAATTTTGGAGGGGCCCATACTGGGGTCTTGCCCCAGGAAATTTTATAAATAGTGAGTTTTAAAGTTTTTAAGCATTATAGTAGAGTGATATGATCAGCATTAGAACTATGAAAACTTGACTATCAATACCTCGACACTCCGGGGAAAAATGACAGGCCTTACACATCTTTTCCTCCCGAGGGGGCTCAGGCCCCATGGAGTCGGCGCCATTGCCTGTGACCAATGCTTATATGACACGAGGAAATATTAAAATATCTACGCCAATTTTATCAAGCATAACCCATCCAATCATGATAAAAATTTAACCTCAATGTGAATTACATTTTAAATTTTTACGTCCAATAAGTCAATCAAAGTGGCATAGGTCTACCATCGCTTATTTGCGCATCAATTTCTGAATTGCTCAATCTGCAATTATTGAAAAATTAGATGTAATCGCTATATAACAAGTATGAAGTCCTTCGTCCAAGTAACTAACTGCAGGCATGTAGGCAATTAGGCCCAGTTGGATGTATGTAGCCAGGGGCAGTCTGGAGTAGTTTGGGGCCCTATACTGTGGCTCATGATGGGGCTCCCCGAATCCGGGAGTCCTTCCCCGGAAAATATTACGAAATTATGTATAAGTTAATAAAAAAATAGCGATTTCATAAGAAAAAATACAATGTAAAGTGAGACTTTCACAGCTTAATAATGCATTATGTGTTCTACTATCTATTATTTAGTCAAATTGTTCCTAATATGTTTCAATGCGTTGAAATCTAAAATAAATTTCTAAAATAGCCTTTTTGTATAACCCTTTCAAAAAAGCATAAGACTCTTTTATCTTCTGACTCCATTTTATTCACTTTTATACAATTTCTGGTGTCCTAACACCCCCTGCCACAACTCTTATATGCGGCTTGCGAAGTACTATGTAGATGTATTATAATCTCTTTACACTGAGTGTGTATGCAGTGTAAAGCAACTAATGAAAACACAGAATTCTGTGGAGTGCCCCAAGGATCTATTCTAGGGCCACTATTATTCATCATTTTTATTAACGACTTACCATCTCATTTGCATCAGAGTAAAGTCATTTTATATGCTGATGATGCTACTACTCTGAGTTTTGGTAATAAGACAGGGGAGGTGATTGATATGGCACGCTCATCAGTAGCACAGATGATTGACTGGTGTAAAAGTAATAACTTAAAATTGAATGGAAATAAAACATGTTTTTTAAATTTCCATCACAAAATTAGTCCTCCAGAAACGAGTCCTCTACTTAAGACTAATTCATCAACAGCCATTCAGCAGTCTAGCTCTATAAATTTTTTAGGGTTGAAATTAACTGAAAACCTTGATTGGCAATATCATATTGAGGATTTAGTTAGCAAAATGGCAACGGGAATATATATGATTCGCAAATTGGCTCCAACTACTTCATTAGAAATACTGAAATTGATATATTATGCCAAAATTCATTCTCACTTGGCTTATTGTGTAGTTTTATGGGGAAACACAAGTGCTGCTGCTAGAGCATTCTCTATGCAAAAAAGAGCCTTGAAAGTTATGGCAAATGTGTCCATCAGGTCTCCTGGAAAGCCATTATTTCTAAAATATAAAATAATGACACTACCAAGTATGTACATTTTTTACTGTGCATTATTTGTAAAAAAGAACCCTACCTTATTTTTACCAAACTCCTCGGTTCATGCCTATCTGACCCGTGGGAGTGAAAATATACATATTTTACAACAATTATGTGCCAAAAGAGGTCCACATCACTCTGCCTCGCTTATTTTTAACAAATTGCCTACGAGTATAAAACACATTTCAAATATTAATGTTTTTAAGACAGAATTAAAAAATTTTTTACAGCCTAAGGGTTATTATAATGTAAATGAATTCTTGTCTGATAGTTCATGACAACATGTATGTTTTGATGTTCTATGTCACATGTTCTATGTCTGTTCTATGTCTCCCTGACAATGTTCTATGTCACCTGTTTGACCCATGGAACAATAAAGATATTATTATTATTATTATTATTAGAATTTTATTATTTCGAGAAAAAAACTTTGGTTCAAGTAATACAAGTCTTTTTTATGCTACACCTTTCACATACGCTTCACGATATACCCGAGTGTTTTGGGGACCCCCTAAATTCGGGGCCCACGGCGATCGCCGACCAGCCGAGCTGGCCAGACCGCCCCTGGCTTTACTGCTCAGATAACTTCGGATTTGAAACTGAGGAAGGTGAAAGTCGTTCATGTTCCTCTTAATTGCCTGAATGAGTGCAACCACGTGATCAGGGAGTTATTTCCTTCCTCAAGAGGATGTGTAGAAGCAAACTAGTAGAAATCTTTTAGCTATACATACGGAAACAATAATGACACCCTAGTGAAAATCTCTATAGGATTTTCTTTCCTGTTGTAATTTAGCAATGGGAAACGTTTGGTCCCATAAGAAACTATCATTTCCTTTACAATCATGAACCATTGCTTACAATAATATGTAGACACCAATGAGCCCCACTTAACTGATGGGACCGGGTCGGTGAAAACTTGGAAGGTTGGCACATGAAGCAAACTGTATTCCTTTGTCTTCACGGCATCAAGAGCCGACGAGGATGGATGCAGACGCGACGGGGCTACCGAAGCTGGAGTTGCTAGAGCTCCAGACGAAAATGGCCCAGCGGAAATAAGATCAGCGGATGGAATTCACTGAGGAAACTCACGTCCACGCACACGTTGGGCCGTCGGAGTGTATCCTTACGGGCTACTTGGCGAGGTTTTTCCTCTCTTTACAATCATATTTTGACTCACCGTTTATGTATACGAATACGTGGCTCCGTAGTCAAGTACTTCTTTTCTGTCCGCGTAAGTGACAGTAGAGTTCTGGGATGGTTCGAGTCCGAGGTAATCATTTTTTATTTTTATTTTTTTAAAGGACGCATTCATAACATCAGCACAGCCTATACAGTTGAATAAAAAAAATAACAGAATTTTTTATTAACCAAATGTATATAATTAATGACTCTATCTCGTTAAAACATTTATTTCTAATCGAAATGGATGACACCCTTGTCTTCAAACATTTTAATCAGGCCCACATGTCACTTTCCTTTGACAAATTTTTTGGGGCAAACAGGAACTTAATAAGTTAAATAGCAATTTTATCCATTAATTAATATTTATTAGTGTCAGTCGTTGCCTCTAAAAGTTTCAGCAGAAGTTTAGGCATTGATCTAACAAATTTCTCATACATATGAGTCCGAAGTGCATTCCACAGTCGTGGCAATGCGCCTATAGCACCCCGACTCTTGTGTCACCCCTCTCGTTTAGTATTCCTTTGTCATAATTCTCCATAAGTTCTCAATGGAGTCGTATTTGGGTGAATGAGCCGTCATGGTGATCTTCTTGAGTTGCTTGTGGTGAAATCATAAGGTGCGGCCACAAGATTTTAAAAATTTCGGTATGATAGATAGAAATATTTCGGTATGATTATTCAAAACTTTCTTTCTGAAATATTAAAGTAATGGATGATATCCATTCCGTCATAAATTTTTACTTACAAAAAGTCGGATTATTTAGAGTGAAATATTTTGTATATCAATTTATTTCCAACTGGTCCTTGGATCTAATTGTGAATCGTACAGCTACTGGATAGGAAGGGATGGTGCTTTTAATCATGTAACTTCATACATTCGGAATTTCATTGCCCGGAACCCGTCCGCAAAGGGTGGGTGTCGGGCACGGCAGTGAGGTCGGCAAGGTCCTTGGGGTCGTCAACATGCGAAATCCTTGCAGAGACTTATCATCATCAACAGCAGCAGCAATGAAGAGAGAAGAAAAGAAGACCAAGAGGATGGAGAAGAAGAAGTCGGCTATAAACGTAGGGACGTGGAATGTGAGGACTATGATGAGGGCGGGGAAGTTGGAAAATATCAAAAGGGAAATGGATAAAGGGAGGATAGATATCTTAGGACTATGCAAGGTGAGGTGGAGGGATGGGGGGACTATTGGAGTGATGGGTATATGGTTATGTATAGTGGAGGGGAGGAAAGCCAGCGAGGGGTAGCTTTAGTATTAAACGGGAAGATGGGTAAGCGTGTGGTAGGTATAGACCAGGTAAGCGATAGGAATATGGTGGTAGAAATTGAGGCACGGCCCACCAACCTTTTGGTGGTCCAAGTTTACATGCCCACTAGCAATCATAGGGAGGAAGAAGTAGATGAGGTGTATGAACAGCTCGAGGAAATAATTAGAGACACACCGGGTAAGAAAAATCTGGTAGTGATTGGGGACTAGAACGCTTCAGTCGGGGAAGGGAGGGATGGAAACGAAATAGGAGAATTTGGATTAGGAATTCGGAACAACAGGGGTGAGAAAGCAGTAGAATTTTGCAGGAGAAACAAGTTATTCATCACAAAAACGTTCAATCATCATAAAGGGCGAAGGTACACATGGAATAGTCCAGGGGATGTGGGGAGATATCAAACAGACTACATTATGGTAAGACAGAGGTTTAGGAATAGTGTTAAAATCTTGCGCAGCTTCCCAGCAGCAGATGTGGATTCGGACCACAACCTAGTACTTATGAAATGCAACGTAAGATTCAAAAAACTTATGAAAGTTAGGAAGGCGAAGAAATGGAACGTAGAAGCCCTGAAAGGGAGTATGAGGAGAGAATATCAGGAATTAGTGGACATTAGTATACGGGAGATTGAAAGAACTAAGACTGTTGAGGAAAGATGGGATAATATTAAAATGGGAATAGTCAAAGCGGGGAGAAGTCAATTGGTTACGTTGACAGTAGAAGGATAAAGAAGCCGTGGATAACGGAGAACATGATAAGGGAAATGGAGGAGAGGAGGAAGTGGAAGAACGTGGACACAGAACAGGGCAAAAGAATGTATAGACAAATTAATAATAATTACGGCGTGAAACTAAGAGAGCAAGAGAGGCTTGGTGGAAAAGACAGTGTGAGGAAATGGAAAAGTTTCAGAAGTAAGGAGAGGTAGGCGCGTTATATGGCAAAGTTAAGTCATTATTGGGCGGCAAAAGAAGGCAAACCATGCCTAAAATTAAGGCTAAAGATGGAAGGATGCTAAGCGAGCAAGAAGAGGTACAGAGTAGATGGAAGGAATACGTGGAGGATCTCTATGAAGGAAGGAACAAACCGGAGAGATTGACTTTAGAGGATGAAAGTGAAGTGGAGGAAGATAATCTTGGGCCGGGGATGTTAGATTCGGAAATAGAGAAAGCACTTCGTGATATGAAGGCCAGGAAAGCAGTAGGCGTGGACAATATCCCGTGTGAGCTTCTGAAGAATCTAGGGAAGGAAGGTAAGAAAAGGTTTTTCGAACTATACGCAGGATCTATGAGGAGGGATGTTGGCTGGAGGATTTCGTGAAGACGGTTTTAATCCGCTACCGAAAAAGAAGAAAGCTGTGGAATGCGGTGATTACAGGACTATTAGCCTAATATCGCATGTGGCGAAAGTGGTACTAAGGATATTGAACAGACGAATGGAGGCGAGGGCAAATGAGTATTTTGGCGAAGATCAGTTTGGTTTCAGAAAAGGGAAGTCAACTCGTGATGCAATAGCAGCAATGAGGTCCCTCGTCGAGAGGAACCTAGAATATGAGCAGGACGTGTACGCCTGCTTTGTGGATTTTGAAAAAGCTTTTGATAGAGTGAACTGGGTAAAGTTATTGAATATTCTCAAGAAAATAGGTGTAGATTGGAGGGATAGGCGACTGATTCGTAATCTGTATATGGCCCAGACTGCACAAGTGAGGATAGCGGAGGGAGAATCTTGGTGGGCAAGAATGGGACGAGGAGTGAGGCAAGGCTGTCCTCTTTTGCCGCTGCTCTTTAACGTGTACGCTGAAGAGATGGTAAGGGAAGCGTGGGATGAGTTAAAAGCTGGAATAAAAGTGGGAGGAATGATGTTCAAATCAGTGAGATTCGCTGATGATCAGGCATTAATTAGCCAGTCAGCGAGGGGACTTCAGGCTCTAGTGGATGCGTTATACGAGCGTTGCGAGGAGTATGGGATGAGGATTAATCACAAGAAAACTAAGGTTATGCGGCTTTGTAAAGCATCGCGAGCGAGGAATGTGAGACTTAAGATAAAAGTGTAATCTCAGCCAATGTAAAACTCCTATCTACTCGTATAACATCTAGGTTGCTGTGATGTCACGTGGAGTGGCAATGCATGGGTGCCAATCTGGCCTTTTTCAAATGCGGTTAGAATTGACCATTTCCATTCGTCTAAACTGGGATTTCTATAAAACCATATAATTTGTATATTATGAATACACTATAATGGTTGATAACGAATTGCAATCAATGCCTTTCGTTTTCTTTGATGAAGGAAACTACCCTATTGGTACATAAGTTACTTAAAAGTAGCATAAATTTATTTACTAATGAAATATGTGCATGATAAGTGCACATTTGGGGGAAGGAAGTACATAATGCACAAGAAGTGAGCTTATGTTTAACTAGTTTCAAGCAGATTATGCTGAGCAGTAGAAATATTCAAGTATAAAATAACACATCTAAATATTTGTTCATTTTTCCTACTCAATATACACCTTTTAACTGTGAGGATAATATATAGGCTGCATAACATTTATGAAGCATTCGAGAAAACTTAAAATGATTATGAATTGGGTGGAGTTTAGAGTTTAATGTTAGGGGTAACAATCTTTTCGGGGGTCCAGGGGCTATAGAATACCCCCCAGGGACACAAAAAGTTCCTTTGGGCACTCTCCAGGAAAATTATTTTAAATTAGCCTCAGAAAACAACATTTTAAGCCTAGTCAGCAGTAATACAGTTCCTAACCTGGTGGCGATCGCGAGAGATCTTCACGTTACTTACAGAGGTATTTAAATTTTGTTTTCAAATAAGTGAATCAAAATCATCTAATAGGGTTTGTCCGGAAAGTAATGGGACTGATTTTCTTCCGCCACGACTGTACTTCGGAGCGTGCGCGCACCGACTGGATTCGGTAGAGGGTGTTCCTAGCTAACGAACGATCGGAGACAACCGACCAGCCGCTCGAGCGGCTGGTCGGTTGTCTCCGAGCACCTGGAGAGTCAGGACAGACATTTTTGCCCGACGTGTTTCTGTGAGTGGTGCAAGCCGAAAACGCAGCGTTCGTTAGAGCAGAGATACGCGATTAAATTCTGTGTGAAACTCGGTAAATCTGCGACATAGACGTTTGATATGATGAAGCAGGCTTACCCAGATGTTGCTTCAGCAAGAAGTGGTGTGTTTCGGTGGCACCAGGCCTTTTTGGAGGGCCGGGGAGAGGTCGCTGATGAAGACCGTGCTGGAAGACCTGCGACTTCGACAAACACCGACAATGTGACTTGTGTGCGCAAATTTTTGAACTCAGACCGTCGACTAAGTATTCGTTTAATTTCCCAGATGTTAAATTTATCAAAATCTGTGGTTCATGACATTGTGACAGAGCATTTGAACATGCGCAAGGTGTGCGCGAAGATGGTCCCAAAAGTGCTCACTGACGACCAGAAATTGCGGCTCACATCGCCTTTCTTGTGAACAGCTACCTAACCAAGGCCGGTATCCCAACGCATCTGCAACTGCCCTTCAGCCCAGATGTGGCCCCCCCGGACATTTTTTTGTTTCCTTGCCTGAAATGGCCGATGAAAGGCAAGCATTTTGAGACGACAGAGGGGATCCAAGCAGCATGCACCTCGGCTCTCAAGGCTATTCCGGAGAATGCCTTCCTTGACGCCTTCAACGCTTGGAAATTGTGCTGGCATCAATGCATCAACGCAGAAGGAGCCTATTTTGAAAGTTTTTAAAGAATTGTAACGATTGGCTCAATAAATTTTTTTAAATCGACTCAGTCCTATTACTTTGCGGACAAACCCTGTATCTTAATGCTATTGTTTATTTAAAGTTTTGATGTGCTCGTTTTCATTTTACGTGGATGTGTAGGTTTTTTTTCGGACTAATAACCAGTTTAAGTTTGGCTCCCCCTATCCCTCATCACGGCATTCGATAGAGTCAATCCAGAATTAAAAGTTCCCTGTTGATTTCTGAAACAACAATGCCTGTTCGCTGTCCGTTTGAAGTCTGTTGATAGCCTGTTGGAGATTAGTGAACAGAGTATAAACAGCCAACGAACAATCTCGGGTCACTCACAAGTAGGAACAACTTACGAACAGCCTACCAACAGTTTGTACTCTGTTTGCAGCTTGTTCCTTAACAGGCAGGCAACAAGCATTTCGGGAACAATAGTGAACAAGCTTTTAACAGGCAGGGGCCGGTTGGTAGTATGTTTCACCGAACAGGGAATGAACAGACAACAGTGAACAAACACTAAACACCCTATCGATTTACGTAAAAATGATGCCTGTTCGCTGTTAGTTTGGAACCTTTTGGAGATTTTGAGAACAGATTATGAACAACGTACGAACAATTGTTTTAAGTTTCGGAATTTGGACAACAATTTGAATTAATCCTAATTTAATTGAGTACAAGGAAGTTTGATTGAATCCAAAGAAAATATCATCTACTTAAACAGTAATTATATACGGTTGAATTCATTATCACGATTACCATCAACCACGGATGACGGTTATTGAAGTGAGCACGCAAATTATATTAGCTATCTGCTCGGCTTACGCACGTTAAATACTTTACTTCGCCAATTACAGGCAGGGGCCGTATGTTTCAGCCAAAGAGTATGTACTCTGTGGTTTCGGCGGACTGGGAACGAACAGACAACAGTGAACGGACAGTCAACAGGCAAGGGCCGGTTCATAGTCCGTTTCACGGTACATGGTACGAACAGAAAACAGTGAACAGCTAGTGAACAGGCTCTCAACAAGGACGGAAAGATAGCGTGGTGCCACAGTCGTGACACACAATGTTAAAAAGTGTAGACAGCGTAGCGTAGCGGACGACGCGGCTGGGGCCACTACAGCGCATTCTGCGGGCGTTTTCCGTAAACTAGCACCCTCCCCTACCGTACCCCCTCCCCTCCAGTCCCCATTCCACTTTTATTCTTGCTTTGCGTGTTGCATGCGGTAGGGATACTATGCGGGATATCATTTAAATAAAATCACAACATGTGCAAAGCAAATGCCCATTTATTTCATAAAAGTTCACATAAAAGTCACTCACCTGCCAAATACAATGAATTGAATTAGTATATAAATAAACACTATACACAGGATGGCGAAAGCCTGACAAGAATCTCTCTATGCCTCACTTGTGTACGCATAAGTCCTCGTACCCACACACACAGCGAACTATAATTCCTCAGTGTCATCACAAATTACGGGATAAGAACACCACAAAGAAAATTCCTTTACCAGTGGCCACTTCACTGCACTGAATATGAGATTGTTGAAAAACAAAAATTCGTAAGCAAAATCAAGATCACTATACAAGCGTTAATGGGCTGAATATACGTGACTTTTTCGAAAATATAACGTTGTCAACCACTTCACACACCACACGCAGGCTTGAAAACTTGATGTAGAGAGAATTAAGTTAAAATAGAATCAACAACTATATACAAACAACGCCTAAAACCGTACATCGCGAGAACACAAGATCTAACCGGTCCACAGTAAGTAGATGTTTTCCTAACGATCAAAACTTTCGAAATGAGGAGACGAAATTTCATTGGCCGATTCATGATTGGTCAATGGGTGAGACAGAGGAAGCACACATATTTCATATTTCGTATTTATTATTAAAGATACCAACTGAGTGATATTACACAAGTTATGAAATAATTTTTTACGCAATAATATTTATTAATCAAAAATAATCTTACGAAACGATAGCGTTAGTTCAAGAAAACGCCCGTCAGACTGTTGTGTCGCACGCTGTCAACAGTTCGCCCGCCCTGTGCCAAAGCCGCCAAAGCCCTGCGTGGTGCTGCTACCTACCTATAGAAGATAGCAAACGCAAAGGACGCCAATAACCGATACCGTTATCCGGACAGTTTACGAGCACATGGTCGACTGTGTTGTGGTGAAGTTGTTGGTTGCGGAGAAAACAGTTATTTATTTGATTATTATTTAACCTGTGCTAAATGCCCGCAGTGACGAATTAAGTAATTCGTGCATCCATTCAGTGATAGTGAAAGTCGTGAAGTGATATTTGTTCTTGAGTGTGTTTATTTAATAATTTATTGTGTCTCTTAAGTTTTTGAGCAAGTACTGAGATTTGTATTGTATTTGTATTATGCGTATGTGCGTTACGTCGCCAATAAGAACCAACAAACATTGTCAGAGGACTGTCTTTCTTGTAGGTTTGTTTGTGAGAAGTGAAATCATCGTGTTCATAAATATTCTTTAAAGGCGTGTTTCTCTTTTAAAATCACACGTATTATATTGACATAGGGCAGAATCCGAGTTGTATTAATGAAAGGAAGTACATATTTCTTTGATGAAGGCATGTGAAATATTTGTTGATGCAGTGGTTGTTCTGTTAATGATGACAAAGCTTGCTTTTCTGCAACTATTCAAGATTTTTATAACTAATGGAATATGTGGAAAAGCACAATAAAATTTTTTCTTACAATCATTCAAATGAATTTCAACTTTTAATTCTATTTTAACATAAATTATCTCTTGTCTATTATGTCCAACTTAGCAACAGCGAACAGTTAAGGAACAAAGTATGCGCATACCCAGCCGGCACAACGTTTTAAATAGAACCAAAATATACGTATAATTTCCGTATAAAACGGAGAAATCATATACGTTAAGAGAAATCATATACGTATATCTTGGAGAAAAGTTAGAGAAAAACTAGAGAAATCCAAGAGAAAGATTTCCTAAATACAAGAGAAATCATTTCTCGAACGGCGAGTAGGGCGCCGCGTAGAGGCCATGCAACGAACTAACGGCGACTAACACTCGATGCTCACTTGTTACTACCTTTATTACTAAGGCCGTGTTCCAATCCATAGGGTGCACTCTACGCTCTTGCGCTCTTACGCTCTAAACGGCTCTTTCGCTCTTTCCTGCTCTTATTGCAAGTAGTGCCACCACTGTCAAGTGGCAGATTTCGAAACTGAAAAAAGTTGAGTAACAAATTTGGAGGGTAAGAAAATAGTGCAATGTTGTTGTTGTTATGGAGTGAGTGTTGCAATAATTTAATGCCTTATAAACATATGTACTTATATATATGCTTACATGTAACTTATAAATGGAATTGCAGAAGTTAAAACGAATAAAATACGGCATAGGCGAGATTTATCAATTGTAGGCTACTAATTTCGTGTAGGCAACCATGTAGTGTTCGTACATTCAGACAAATTTAAGTGGTTTTTATATCTGAAAACAATTTATTAAAGATGTCGTTAAAATGAAAAATTATCACTGTAAATAGGTACCCGTCATAATATTTGAAATACGGCAGATTTAGGGCATCCAGCCAAAGCAGAAAACTTCATGCATAATTCCAGCTTCTCCAGGGAAATTTTACAAATTCCCAGATTAATCTTACGTGATTACTGCGATATATTCGAATTTTAATACACCCGAATCTCTTACATGATTTTTAAACCATTGAAGTGATTTCATGTTATATCATATTAATATATTTACAAGGAAAAGAAATCCGTTTGTTAGCATTGACATTATTCAAAGCAAGCCTGACGAGCTGCTTCAAACTCGTAACTAGATGTCGACGTCACCTGGCATTCTTTTGAGTCTTACTTGAGTTCATAGTTAGATATTTACATTCATTCAGATAGAGTACATATATTAGTATATTTCGGTTCTGTTGTCTCGTCTGACATTGCACGTTTCGTTGCGGCTGAAAAAACTCTTCTTAGCTATTGCACCTAAATCTACAACAATTACATTTTAACCAGATAATGGGCGTTGAACTGGAAAAATTATCCGTGAAATGAATTTGATATAAACGTTTCTACAGTCCCGGGTTGGATAAAAAATTCATGCATAATTCCCGACTTTCCCGGTCGCTGGACACCCTTAAATTCGCATCTATTCAAGATTCATTCGGATTCGATATTCACTCGATTCCTTATAAACGATTTAGAGAACCGAATCATTGCTCCGAATCAAATCCCATCCGAATCCACGAAAATTCCACCTCAACGGCGGTAGACGAAGGGCTGAAGAGCGAATAAGGGTGGATCCATGCGCCCTCTCGTGCTCTTCGACTATTGCCCCGTTTACACAACGATCGTCGGGACGTTGATCCGTACGATCGTAACCTCAAAACGTCGTGTAGACGCGCAGAGTTACCATCGTAGGCCTTAGTACCTAACACTGCCGAACTTACGATGGTTAGCGCTAGTGTGCCAAGAAAAAAGAGTTAGGAAATGAAGATCGATGCATATACGATTCTTTCGCGCCGTTGCAATCTTGATACAATAATTGATATTTCATAAATAACTCTAATATATATAAGATATATGGCAACGATTGAAGACATTATTGAGCAGGTAATGGAAGGACGTGATGGGAAAGTTTTTTCTGATGTTCTATTTACCAAATGATATCGGATATTCTATACTATACCAGTTTTATGCATTTCTTTATTTACAGGTTAACCCATAACCATGTATCCTTACATTATACTTCACAGATGATGGAAAATAACAAACATGCACAAAATTTTAACCAATTAAATCATTGTATACAGGATTTCACAATAAAATTCGCCAGAAATAACCATAACATTTAGATGAGGACATGGAGATATCAATACTTGTGCCGAATCAAGCCGAAATCTAAGCCTTTTCTAGTTAAATTATAACGGCAATATGTACTGTCTTTAATGCGTGAATATTCTTGAATGTTTTGACATATTCTCTCGAAGAATCTAGTTTCTTAAAGACTTCACGGACTGTTATGACTTAAAGTTTTAGTTTTATCTCATCATAGCTGGGAGTTGAAGACATAATTTGCTCTATGGTAATTAAAAACATGCAGGTGAGGATTTATATAGCTATGACGGGATACATTAAAAGTTACTAATAAAGGAGATAGGAACAATCTAAATATTAATTGATAATTTTGCAGAGGAATACGCCTTTTTTGGAGGATCCTTGGTCGTGCAAGAGTTTTCAAATTAACTAGGGAAAGAATATATGAAGTGTTGTAATCAGACAAAGAGATTAATAAATCGTAATTAATTAATTTGAAAAATTTATTTTGGACACGTTCAATCCGGATTGAGTCGATATTATAATAAAGTGACCAGTTAGCAAAATATTCCAATTTGGAACGTAGCAAGGAGACATATCTACTGTCTTTACCGCATGAATATTGCTAAACTTTGGACAGATTCCCATAAAGAAACCTACATTCTTCAACGTTTTACCGACAGTTCGGTCTAGCTTCAGTTTTAGCACATGAAAACATTAATATTCTTTTGCTTCTTAATTTCCAGGATTTCAATTTTCTCACGCAGTGTCGTCGTCAGTTGTTAAATGACACAATTCCACAACGAGGGCAGCACTGAGTTACGATGGTAACTTTTAGACGTGTAAACGTGCAGTAGTCGCGATCAACGTCGCGACGATCGTGGTGTAAACGGGGCATATGCGCTCTTCAGAGCAGAACGTAGAGCCATGGCCACCTATAATACAGGCCGGAACATGCAATTTGGCGACAGCGCTTTACGTGACGTCAGGGGTGCTACTCTGCACATCGCCTGGGGTGCGGTGGATCGGCCTCTCAGCTGTTGACGTTAATACGGTTGGACCTCCGTTCACCTTCCCTAAAGTTAAGCTAAAAATTACGGTAGGGTTGAGTTATTCGAGTAGTTATATTTCGTATTTTAACAGCTATTTATTAAAAGTAATCGTGAGAACTAATAACAAGCCAAGGGATACGAGAGATTATTCACGGAAATATATTTAAGTACTGCGATCGACGTCCCAGAAGTTCAGACCAAGAAGGAAATACCGTTTAGTTTACTACTTAACCCATTGGTTGTTAATATGGAAGAACACCCTATAAAATTTATTGACTTAGAAATAAAGAGCGGCTTTTAAATAAACATCATTTCACCTCCCTGCATAACCTAAAAAATTAACATGTTAAAAAGTAATTCGTTATTTTCTAGCACCTTTCGTCGCGGTATTTCAGGAGAGAAAAATAATTTATGAAGTTCGACAACATTTATTTAAACTAAAAATCAGATATATACATTTTCCGGTAAACATTTCATATTGAAGAGGTCAAACAACCTCACAATGTCACAAGACATGGCCATAAAAGCATAAATATTACTCCAGAAAGTGGAATAAATAAAAGCTGCCACAGGTTCTTAATTTCAATTTCAGCTAGAAACAACCTCCACAGATCTTGCCATTTGAAGTTCACCGATGAACCGTCACCAGCAACAGCTATCAGTTTCCCAGGCACCACATTACCTGATGGAAAAAAATGATCAGTACAAATGTTAGGGCTAATTAGAAAACTATGTGATATAAAAAAAAACTAGTCTTAGCATTATATAAATTGGACAACGTTTAAAAAATATGAAGCCACAAGGAAGATAAATATATATTCAATCTAATATTTCTTAACAACAAGATCAGTATAATGAAATATTAACGACTTCCGAATTGGAAAAATATCTCAACAAATAACATTATACTAACATTTAACTCAATACTTATTAAAAGAAAATCAAATTTTACAAACGAGAGGAAATTATTGAATTAATCTCGATAATGGTAGCCACAACAGGTTCTTCATAATTGATTATATGGCCAAATTTTCAAGGTTCACTAACAAACGTCACTCAAAAGGGAGTTTTAGCTGCAGAGAAAATTATTATATTGTTCTAAATACTACATACATAAATGTAATTTCACTCAGCACTCATGGATTTTCCAATATACCTACTGTATTGGAAGGCGGCTAGACGTCAATTTACTAAGTATTTTCAATATGAAAACTTATATAGTCATTTCCTCAGAAGTTCTTTCATGTTCCACTAATTCATACAATATTCGTTCATTTCATCTTTAATTATTTCCACAGATTTTCATGCTTCACTGATCACAATAAGGAGTTTTACCTGCAAGAGAAAGATGGATTAGTTCAAAAATACCACGTATAGATATATCACTCAGTACCCTTGGATTTTCAATATACCTAGAATATTGTAAGGCGGATAATTATCAATTAAGGTGCCCTTATCGATAAGAGAACAAATATTGACATTTCATCAATGTTCTTTCATGTTCCACCGATTTATAAAATATTTGTTGATCTCATTTCCAAGATTTACATCTACTTATGTTCACAGGTTTTCATAGTTCACTGATCACAACAAGAAGTTCTACCTGCAAGGGAAAGATGAATTAGTTCAAAATACCACTTATATATTCCGTATCACTTAGTAGCAATTGATTTTCCAATATACCTTCAGTAGTAGAAGGCGGCCAGATGTCAAATTAGCATGCATTTCGGAAATAATGATAAATATTATCATTTCATCAGCAGTCTTTTCCTGTTCCACTGATTCATACAATATTTCCTGATTTCATTTCTTAGAAGTACAACTCATCTACTTATTTTCACAGATTTTCATGGTTCACTGATCACAATAAGAAGTTTTAAGAAGAGGAGAGGGCCTGAAACACTGTGGGAGTAGCACCAGGGGACAACTTTAGGCGATCTAACTCGTAACTTTTCACTTCAACGTTCTTATTCATGTAAGTTACACGGTGTAGGATATCCTGCTCAGCAAAATGCTTGACGCAAACTATTGCGCTTGAAGAAAGATTCCAATCCTTCCGAGGGATATTCTTCAGCCACTTCTGTCAACTGCGTTCATCTTTGGTGAACTGGAACACAGTCACATACCCCTTGTTCTTGGTGGATAGGTAGTTGCTTCTGCAATATGGCACACGATAACGTTTGGGCACCTTAAATGAAAACAATGGAAAGTTGCATGAATAAAAATAGTTTCGCTGATTACAGAAAAAAAGGAGTGCATTCATGATTAGTTTGGAAAATATGAATGACATTAGTACCTAGAAACATTAATAGAGTTAATGAGTAGCCATTCTTCCTTCAATAATATACGACGTTATTATAGATACAGCTACACATAGTTATTCATAAGGCAACCAAATATAGCAATCACTGTTAACTCAAGAATAATAATATTATAAAAAACAACGCAGCATTTAAATACCCGACAAATACACTTCGTTTCATTTGTGTTCTCTTAATGTTCCTTCGTGGCCGGCCGCCAAGAGACGCAATGCTTTGGATGAAATACTGCTGAATATCCACTCACAATACACTGAGAATATCTTTTAACTATTTTACTTGCCGTAAGGCAAAACACAGTACAGAAAAATAATTCTTTTTCCCCATTTAAAACCAGTATTGTTGCACTCTCAATTCCCCTCCATTAATGGCCGGCCGGCATGTGATCACAATACTTTTGAAGTAATAAACGTGATTTTCCTCCTTCAGCTCCCAAAAAATATCTTTAAACTATTGTACGTACCTTTAGCCAATGGGATATCCACAAAATAAGTCCAGTTCTGCCTTTTTAACAAGAGATTTAATGCTTCTTAGGTCACACGGACACTCTTCACGCATAAGTCGCCATGCTCTTGAGCAAACACAATCGCACCCCGGCACAGCGTTGCCAAAATTCCATGTTCCGGCCTGTATTATAGGTGGCCATGGTAGAGCGGATTGGAATCGCACTACGTGACGTCACTTCCGAAATGTGACGATCCAAAAGTGCGGGTAAGAGCGCAAGAACGCATTTACGGTGGATTGGAACACGGCCTAACTCTAAGCGGGATGAGGTTTCGACAAATTTTTACACACAAAAAATCATAAGTCTGTAAAAAATTATCTTTATTTAGGCACATCTACACCGTAATTTATAAATAATTTTTAGACATCTGCCCGTTCATTCGCCCAAGGCCTTTCCCACAGTAAGCTCCATTTAGGGCCCACAGTTCCCCTGTTTTCAGCATATCTGCAAAGAAGTATGGTATGGCTGTTAAACGTGATGACGAGAAAAGAATGAAACTCACCTCCAATGTCGAGGAATAGGTAACAGTATACTCATATCGAAATGATGATTTTCGTCATATCCTCACAACACTTAGGATATACTACTTATTTCACATTCAAAACAAACCTAGGTGACAACAATTAAAATATGACTTATACGGTACTTATCTTGACGTTAGATGGGTAAATTTAGCACTGCAATAACATCATAGACGACAAAGGACGATGGAAATGCCGGACTATTAGGATATAACAACACCAACGAGTTCCACTCAAGTTATTCCGCTAAAAAATAATTTGAAATTGCACAATTCATACATTAATAACGAGCATGGAAAGAAATACTGTTATATAATACGTTATTCCAGCAACATTCCATTTGTAAATGCTAGTCAGCATGGAGAACATAAGAGAAATTAATGATACTTACTTCAAACATCTTCTTCCATGC
The DNA here is from genome assembly GCF_921293095.1 of Ischnura elegans. NCBI lineage: Eukaryota > Metazoa > Arthropoda > Insecta > Odonata > Coenagrionidae > Ischnura > Ischnura elegans. The sequence goes on from NC_060247.1 coordinate 126,197,612, forward strand.
TTCAAATACAGATCCAATTGTTTACATACTCGTCTGCGTAAATTTCAGGGCGTGAGACAGTGCAGAGACTACTGCGTTACTCCGTAGGTAAAAGATACTTCATTTTCAACCGCTTTCACTCATACAGCACGAGGAATAATAGAGACAACTTTCAAAACATTCGTGGTTGCAACCGTTTCTAACCGTTTTGATGTTGTTACTCGAGCAGCATGGCAGCATTTCGATTTCAATCATATCGATTGTATGAATCGATAGTCTTCTTTTATGGCTTTCGGTTAGCAGACGAGAAACATCTCAAAGTTGGGTATTGAGGACATCTCGTCCCCTAAAACGTGCCTATTACGTGCAGATTAATTATTATAAAGTTGTACTAATGTCAACATGAAATGAAATTTATCGTTAGGGCTAAGGGAATAAAGTTATTCTTAAAATCGAAGCCTTTGTACTCATCACAATAACAACCTTTCGCGCACAATGGTCCACTTCGAGAATTTAAAATGCTAAATAGTATGTTATAATTGTTTCTTTAATGGTGGAACAAAAATATTAATTAGCTCTCCATCTGCGTCGGCCCTTTGAATCTGATTTACAAGTAATTTCACTGCATTATTAGCGCTAGAGCCGTAAATAATCTTGTGTGCTCTCTGCGAACAGAAAAGATAGGGAAATTCCTACCCTGTGATTTCTCTACAGATATATTTTCTCCATTTTTTCTCTTCCATTTATGTAAAGAATTTCTGCTGTGCCGGCTGGGTAGGGAGAGAACAGACAAATAACCATCTTCCCACATTGTCACAGACAAGGAACAGACAAGGCGTTCCAATTTACATTCTACGAACAGTCGCCTGCCTGTTCTCTCTTGGTCAAGGAACAGGGAACAAACAACCTAAGAAAACAGGCAATGAACTGACAGCGCACAGTCCCCTGCCTGTTCATTGTCTGTGGTCCAACAGGTAAGGAACAGAGAATGCCGCTTTCTTAACAGGGAGGGAACAGACAAGTAACCCTTTTCTCACAGACAAGGAACAGACAAGGCGTTCCAATTTACATTCTACGAACAGTCGCCTGCCTGTTCTCTCTTGGTCAGGGAACAGGGAACGAACAGCCAACTGACAGACAATGAACAGACTTTATTGTTACAGAAATCGACAGGGATTTGTATAAGGTGAGACAAGATCCGTACAATAGAATTACGTACGCCATATTTCGCCATGAGTTGAAACGTAGTCGCCCATGATAGGTACCAAAGACACTATGAACCGCCTATGCGATAATATATATTTGAATTTATATATATAGTGAATATTTTATACTCCATTCCGAATCTCGATCATTTTCATAGATGCACATCATTCGGCCAGTGAGTATACTACTGAGTCACTACTTTTTTCTTTTCTTAGCATGAATTCATTCACGACGAACAAATTATGAGAAACAACAATTAGAGGAATATTTATAAGATATTTACTTACTTTAAAGAATCTCGCCGGATCCGCATCGTTCCTTCGTGGGCTGAAACGTGCTGTTACCTTCGACGTTGGAACCATGGAACCATACAGGCTGTGCTTGTTGAGTTGATTGAGAATTAAAATTAAGAACAGAGATAGACTGACTTATTCTTTCACAGGAGAAATGAGTAAAATGATACGGTTACTACCATATACGACGGCTTAGATTGGCCGCCACGATAGACACATCAATTGACACATGAAGAACGAAATGCCCACATCCCCAGTCCCCACATCAACATATGTATCCGGCCATAAATACTCTACACAGGATTATCCACTCCCTTGGTTCCTGTGATTCCCACCGATCGCATCAAATAGCGGCGCTGATGTAGCGAGCCCCGGTTGTCACGCCCACAAGTGGCACGCTACGCGGCGAATTTGAATCCACGTTTCGCAACGCAGAGCTGTGAAGGGCAAAATTTGCTGGCGGAGCGGGAGCTCTCGTGGCGTCGACGCAACGCGGAGCTGTGAAGGCACCCTAATATGGCCGCGAGAGGCACGCTTTGCGGCGAATTTGAATCCATGTCTCAATCGTTCATTGCTAAGAAATAAAGTTCGTGTCAACTGTCCACGAAAATATAACTATCACCGTGAGTTTATGTAGTTTCCTGGTGGTGAAAATGTACGTAATCACAAAATCGGTACGCTAATTCACGTTGAGAGAAGGGAAGAATAAGTGGGTAAGGAAACGCTGTTAACTTTCCCTAGCCTGAATTAAGTTTGAGGGCCCATAGATATCAACCATGTCTTTAAACTTCCGACACCTATGTTTTAGAGAATTAAGAATGATTCCTGCGCAGCTCATAAAGAAGAGCACTCGTTGACATCATTACCAGACCACCTAGGCACACTTGGGGAAGGGTCAGATCCGGTATTAGGACCATAGCAAGAATTTTTATCATACAGACTGTCCCAAGGGTCGTGTGTCATTTTTGACCTGTAATTTTAGTAACTTTGCATGGAGCAATATTCATGAAAATTGTCACACTTATGGGGAAAGGTCCTAAGTTTTGTTAAGTGTAAGCAAAATTTTACAATTTTGACCTTTTGACCTCACAAAGTGGGTCCAAACCAAAAATTTGAATTTGCCTTATGGGGTTTCAATGTTAAAAAAATCGAGATAGACAAAAGTGTGAATTTCATTGACCAATATGTCAATTCTTAGGTTTTCGGACACGAGAATCCCGAAAATAACACTTTTATTTACGAATATTCAACCGTTGACCCAGTAAGGTCACCGTCAAGGTCATAAGGGTGGCAAAAGGAATAGCATACCAACAAAGGTGTCGATCCATGGGTTTTGTAGGGTGCCCAAGTCATTGGTATTGTCCAAATACCCGTATTAATCACTAATTGACCTCCGAGGGTCACCACGGGGGTCAAAGGTCATAGAGTTAAAAGTGGGGCAATCATAAAAACCAAGGGGTCAAACCATAGGTTTTGAAGGGTGCCAAAGTCGGTTAGGCTGTTCGTAGATCCGTATTGTTGATATTTTGACCTCCGAAGGTCACAATTGGGGTCAAAGGTCATAGAGTCAAACGTCGAGCCATCATGACAACCAAGGTGTCAAACCATAGGTTTTCAAGGGTGCCAAAGTCGGTTAGGCTGTTCGTACATCCGTATTGTTGATATTTTGACCTCCGAAGGTCACAATTGGGGTCAAAGGTCATAGAGTTAAATCGGCCCACCATGACAGCAAAAGAGTGTAACAATATATGTGTTTTAAAGGGTGCCCAAGTCAGTTTTGCTGTTTTCAAATCCATATTGTCGACTTTTTATTACCAGCGAGGGTCACAATGGGGTCAGAGGTCATAGAGGCATGTTTTGAAATAATAGGAAACAAACAACAAAACAACCTTTGGTTGGGGACATTAGTTTTCCTATTATTTCAAAACATACCTCTATGACCTCTGACCCCATTGTGACCCTCGCTGGTAATAAAAAGTCGACAATATGGATTTAAAAACAGCAAAACTGACTTGGGCACCCTTTAAAACACATTGTTACACTCTTTTGCTGTCATGGTGGCCCGATTTAACTCTATTACCCTTGACCCCCATTATGACCTTCGGAGGTCAAAAAATCAACAATACGGATCTACGAACAGCCTAACCGACTTTGGCACCCTTGAAAACCTATGGTTTGACACCTTGGTTGTCATGATGGCTCGACGTTTGACTCTATGACCTTTGACCCCAATTGTGACCTTCGGAGGTCAAAAAATCAACAATACGGATCTACGAACAGCCTAACCGACTTTGGCACCCTTCAAAACCTATGGTTTGACACCTTGGTTGTCATGATGGCTCGACGTTTGACTCTATGACCTTTGACCCCAATTGTGACCTTCGGAGGTCAAAATATCAACAATACGGATCTACGAACAGCCCAACCGACTTTGGCACCCTTCAAAACCTATGGTTTGACCCCTTGGTTTTTATGATTGCCCCACTTTTAACTCTATGACCTTTGACCCCCGTGGTGACCCTCGGAGGTCAATTAGTGAATAATACGGGTATTTGGACAATACCAATGACTTGGGCACCTTACAAAACCCATGGATCGACACCTTTGTTGGTATGCTATTCCTTTTGCCACCCTTATGACCTTGACGGTGGCCTTACTGGGTCAACGGTTGAATATTCGTAAATAAAAGTGTTATTTTCGGTTCTCTCGTGTCCGAAAACCTAAGAATTGACATATTGGTCAATGAAATTCACACTTTTGTCTATCTCGATTTTTTTAACATTGAAACCCCATAAGGCAAATTCAAATTTTTGGTTTGGACCCACTTTGTGAGGTCAAAAGGTCAAAATTGTAAAATTTTGCTTACACTTAACAAAACTTAGGACCTTTCCCCATAAGTGTGACAATTTTCATGAATATTGCTCCATGCAAAGTTACTAAAATTACAGGTCAAAAATGACACACGACCCTTGGGACAGTCTGTATGATAAAAATTCTTGCTATGGTCCTGTATCCCCAACCGCTTATTTTCCCTCAGCTCCCAATCGTAGCCTGAGCTGCATCCGGGCACAAAACACCGAGATTTACCCATGATATTTCGTAAATATCTTACTGGTGGAGAAATACTAAAAAAAAACACCAAAATCGGTGAAATTCTCGGCTCACAGAGGATGATAACAGCCGCTCACTCATAAGCCGCCATTGACAACAAGCCAAATGAAAGGAATAGTAGTGTCGGTCGCGTCACAAGTGGCAAAAGTTGGAACTTGAATTAATGCGCGGGACCCGTGTTCAAATTATGACTGCTACCGCCACCTAGTGGGGCCTCCTTAGTAATGTAAACTCTATGTATCCGGCGATGGTACCCGGCACATTTGGGTTCCTTAGTTTTCAACCAAGTTTTGGATTGACGTTTTTTTAAAACTTATTTATACAGTGATTAAGACCCTAAAATATTTAGTTAGGCGAATACCATGACTTCTGTAGGGCCGAGTCTGCCACAAGCACAAGAGTCCTTCATCCGATTAATGACCGAGCTTGACAGCCAGGAGAAAATTAATTTCTTAAAATGGATTCAAACCAATTGGATTAAAGGTTAGGATTTTCATTGGCCTTTAATTCGCCAATTTTATAGTGAATAAATAGTTTATTTTTCTTTTAAATAGAGTTTACAAAGCCATTACAAGGCACACTGGTTGGTTTTCAGGTGACAGCCTTAGTTGTGATGACAGCCGCGAAGATATCTTGAAATGCATTGCTTCAGATATTAGAAGTGCACTGCCTCCAGAAGCCACACTACCAAGTGAGAGCATCAGTTTCCCCACATCCGGAGAGGTAATATTTTGAAACTCAGTCCTCAATCGACAATTTCTATCCCAGAAAACTTAAATGTTATTCAGGATCATTCGTATTGCCTTCAAATTTTAATTATTCCCAAAATCCCGTGTTATAATGCCTGAAAATATTCATGCTATACACTGAATCGTTTCTTTATGGAGATGCTCTCGAACTTTGTCGTTTTTACTTCTTCATAGAATTCGCTCTTGGACCCAAAAACCACTGTCCATGTGGACGGGTTTTTGTATGATGATGACCTTATTGATGAACTCTGCGAAAATGGAGAAATGTCAAGAAGCTTCTGTTTAAGTTGTGGATCTCGAAGTGTCAAACCTCTGAGTGAGTGAAGAATTTATGGCAAAATCGAAAGTGCTGATGTTGTTGACTGAAGTAATGGGTCTCTTTTAGCTTTCATATCTCATTCGGCGTCGAGGGAAAGGTTGCTGTATATTTTCACCGCTCTCCTTGGCCCATTGAGTGAAAAAGTAATTCTTGATGTGGGCTCCCGTCTGGGGGCAATCTTATATGGGGTGAGTACCTGTAAAATAGAGTTGATGATACTTGACGTTTCTGTACTGGCCATGTAATCCTCGTGGTGGCAAATGTATGAATACATTATATTAAGTGGTGTATATCTAATATCAGGGTTTTTACATTAATGAGCACTTTTTTGTGCTTGACTACCTGTTACGAACTAGCAGTTGAGCTTAATGATTTAAAATAACTTTCAACCAGTATCATTTACTGCAAGAATTATTAAGATTTTCCTCAAAAGTTCTGCATTTCCCACCTTCTTAGCCTCATCACCACGTTCATAAAAAGTATAAAGCAATATGGATCCAAACCTTTTATGTGTAGAGTGCTATCTTCTAGCACATTCCATATAAAAAAGTATTACTCAATCAGCTTCTTACTTAAGCGAGAAATCAGCTCTTCTACTTAAGATTAACTGAAGGAAAATTTTGAATTTGTCCATTCAATTTCTAATCTCACCACTGAAGGTTTGCTTTACAGATGATTGGTGATGTAATCACTCGTGAAATCATGTTGATCTACCAAAAATAACTAATTATCAAGTTTCTGCGATTAATAATAGGCAGCCTTGTTTCATGAACTTAATAAATATATTGAAAACTACAAACTGTGAACCAGCCATCCAATGACAAGCTGGTGTCTTTCTCCTATAAGTCTGTATACCTACCTGCCTATCACATTAAGTGGTGCTTGACATAACCCATATCCTTAATAATGGCCAAAATATTTAAGGGTAAATTTGAGAAGCATATGAATATTTGATCCCATGAGTACCTAATCAAGCACTAAAAATTTTATCTGTTTCTGTTACTCTAGTGACTTCAGGTAATTAAATGGTTCTCTTGTGTTCTTCATCTCTGTGTGCATATCGCCATAGAACTTGGAATTGATGAAGGGTTTAACATTATGGATCCTAAGCCATTCAAAGAATCAATTTGCCATTCTTAGAAAGCCTCTTTTCACAGATCAGGTGATACCCTCATATTTGTCATGTTATGTCCCACAAATTACTCAGTTTAAACACAGTCATTCACATGCTAATAAGCGTACCCATGCCTGAAATCAACTAAGGACAGGAACTAAGCACCACCAAGATATTAACTGCGAACGATAGCTGTAGAGCCAACATTACAATCAAGTCCTCTTTCCTTTCCCTCTTTCAAAAAAATTAGGACTTCTCTCATGTCCCCCTCACAAAGTCTCCCTGACCCACGATGGTCGATATCTCAAGTCATCCTTGGCAAGGATTGCTGACCACCAAAGAGGACCCATAAATAAAAATAAGGAAACCCTTATTTTTTCATTTTTAGATGCATTGCCTACGCAACTACTTTCTTCCTTTAACTGATAGTTTGACTTCACCCACTCTTGCAGAGTACCTAACCATTTCTCCCCTACTTCTCGATCTCCTGCATCCATCTCACATGGTTTGCAGTCATTGACACTATAGTGAGTGATTCTGTCTGTGAAGGAATGGGTCTCTCTGAATGACTTTATGAACCAGAACTTTATTTATTTCACTAACTAATGAGAAGTGGGGGCAACTTTTGATTTTTTTCATTTTAAACATATAAGAGAATGGCTGAAAGGGGAAGATCTTTTTTTGTTTTAACTTATCTTTCCCATTCATCTTCTGAATTATTTTAATTAATAACAATTTTTGGTCTGATGGATGGACCCCATTGCCAAGGACTCACCATTACACTTGAGAGGTCCTCTATGATCCTTCTCTTCAGAAGCTCCCTCTGGCTGCTGTATTAAATGTGATTTTTAGCTTTTCTCCTGACTTAAATCCGCAGCCTGCCTTAGCGGTAATCATTAATAGTGGTTTTTCATATGGTATTTTAATGCAGAAATGGAGACAAGGCTCTCAATCTTGGTCATGTAGCTGAGAAGTGGTAATGCAGGGACTGAGGTACTGGTTCAATCTATGCCGTTGTCATTTAGTTTTGCTATTTAAGTTGCTTGAACTATGACCCATGGTTATCCTCTCATGAATGTTAGGAACTAGTTGAAAGTTAACCCTGAATGTGTAAATTGTTTGTTGATTTCCCTCTTTCGATACACTTCTTTCTTTTTAGGCCTACCTTTATTCTAATGCTCAAAAAATTATGGGAATTGAAATCAACAAGGAATTCTGTGAGCTTCAAAGAAGGATTGTGCAAAAATATGGTTTTCAGGTATTCAACATCTGTGTTCTGTTGAGTACAAAAGTGCTTGCAAAATATTTGAAATACAAATCATTTCTGTCTGTTCTTAGGACCGCATTGAAATAGTCGAAGGAAATCTTATAGATTATGGCAGCATTGTGAGCACTGCTGATGTAGTTGTCCTCAATAATGTTTTTGAATTTTTTGTACCTGAAGAAATCCAATTACTAATGTGGAATTTCCTAAGAAGCCATGTAAAGCATGGTGCCTTACTGGTGACATCACCGTCTTTGCATGTTTCATTGCAAAATTTAAAGGCAAGTGGTGTGTGACCCAGAGTAAATCTTTGGTGCACCATATTTTGATGAGAAAATCAGTTTTTTATGCTGACCGTTCACTCACCGATACTAAACGAAATAAAAAATTTAATGCAATGTTTTTTGTTTTCAGGGTGGCCGTGGAGTAGCAGGGCTTGATCAATGGGTTAAGGAGTTACCACCATTCAATCCTGATGCCCTCGCTACAGAATGCTTACAAACTGAAATTGACAATGTTAAATTGTACTTGGTGTTATAAATTTCACCAAAAATAAAGTTTATATTAAACTTTATTTTTGTTAAACTAAAGCTTTTTCCCTGTTACAAAATATAGGTTATCCCATATACTTAGATGATAATTTCAATGAATGTTTTAATATTATGAAAATCTCGTTCTTCATGAGAGCTTTATTTGGTATTTGTTTCCAATTATCATATTATATTTTCTTACACTGGTGTGGAAAAGACAATAATAATTTGGCAGGAAGAAAGCGTGGGATAATATTAAAATGGGAAAAGTTAAAGTGGTAGAGTAGTCAATTGGCTACGTTGACGGTAGAATGAAAAAGAAGCCGTGATTAACGGAGGAAATGATAAAACAAATGGAAGAGAAAAGAAAGAGGAAGAATGCAGACACAGTGGGGCAAATATATACACATATAAGATAATAAATTATTGATTATGCCATAAAAAAGAGGGCACGGGAGACTTGATGGAGAAGAGAGTGTGAGCAAATGGAAATGATTCAGAAGGAGAGGTAGGTGCATTGTATGCCAAGGCTAAGTCGCTATCGGGCAGCAAAAGGGGGTGAGTCATATCAAAAATTAAGGCTAAAGATGGAAAGATACTAACCGAGTGAGAAGAGGTACAGAGCAGACGGAAGGAATAATCATGGGCTGGGGATCTTGGAACCGGAAATCAAGAGTGCCCTTCATGATATGAAGTTTATAATAGCACCAGATGCAGACAATCCGGTGTGAGCTTCTGAAGAATCTATGAAGGGATGGTAAAGGAAGGTTTTTTGAACTAGTACAGAGGATATTTAAGGAAGGATGTTGGCCGAAATGAAGACTTCTAAGCCTGCAACTGAAAAAGAAGAGAGCTATAAACTGTGGAGATTATAGGTTATTAGCCTAATATCGCACACTGCGAAAGTGGAACAATAATGAGGTCCCAGGGGAGAGGAGGAAACTAGAATAATGTATATGCCTGCTTTTTGTACTTTGAAAAACCATTTGATAGAGTGGACTGGGTAAAGATAATGGATATTCTCAAGGAAATGGATATAGATTGGATGGATAGGTGACTCATGCATAATCTGTATATGACCCAGACAGCACAAGTGAGGGTAGCAGACAGAGATTCAGGGTAGGCAAGCATAGGCCAAGGAGATAGGCAAAGCTGTCCTCTATCGCTAATTCTTTTTAATGCGAACACTGAAGAGATGGGATAAGTAGAAAGCTGGAGTGAAAGTGGTAGGAATAATGTTTCAAGTGATTAGTCAGTCAGCAAGGAGGCTGCAGGCTCTAGTAGGTGCATTCGAAAAGTAATGCGAGGAGTATGGGATGAGAATTAATCACAAGAAGACCAAGATTATGGAGTTTACTAAAGCATTGCTTGCTCAGAATGTGAGACTCAAGGTAAAAGTAGGTGAGGAAAAACTTAATCAATTCCACTATATGGGCCGAGGAAATTCAACTCCATCAGTAGAGGGAAAAAGATACAGTAGTAAGGACAACAGGAGAGAATTGCTCAGGCAAAGGAGGCGTTCATGAACTGGAAGGAGCTTGTGAGATGATTGCTACTTAGAAGTACATATAAAGAAAAGGTTAGTGAAGATTCTGATTTTAAGTGTAGCACTTTACTGTGCGGAATCGTGTACACGTAGGAAGGAGGATGGAAGAAGACTGGAAGCATTCAAGATGTGGGTGTGGAGAAGGTGGAGTGGATGGAGAGGAGGAACGACGAAGTGCTGGAGATGGTGGGCGATGAAAGGCAGCTTCTAGATGAGATGCGGAGGAGACAGAAAGTATGTATGGAGGGAGGGGAAAGGGATGTTAAAAATTGTGTGAGAAGGTAGATGTTAGGTAAATGAGAGAGATGAAGGAAGGGAATAGGATTTTTAGATAAAATGAAAGGTCATAGGTCTTATTGTGAATTGAAGAGGGATTTGCTTGATGGATACAGGCTCCCAGAATGCTTTTTAAGTACTCCATGGAAACCTACCTTCATCGGAAGAATACTTCAATAAAATCTTTGTATTAATAATTGAATCTGCTACAGCCCTCATTTCACGATTCCTCATTTAAAATTAGCATTAACAATAGGGAGCAAAAATTAAAGAAGGGAATAAATATGTATTTCCAAGTCCCATTAAAGGGGGAGGGTGACTGTAAACTTCTTGACCTTGAGAGTAAGAAGGCAGCCTAGGAGGAAAGCTGGCATCAGGGACGATTCTGACTCCGTAAACACAAAAATGAATCTAAAAATAATATGCATAAATAAAAGTCCTATCAATTATATTGAGATAATTTAATATTCACTACCAACTGCTACATTATACAAATGTAATAGAAAATTCAATTTCTATTGATATTTCAGTCTCTCATATGGCAGCAAAAATGCTTTCAGGCACAGACAATAATACGCATACAGATTTTTCAAGGCTGCATTAATAGCGCTATGCATTGATTAAGCTGCGAACATCAACACAATTATCACAACCAGCATAAGCTAGAATGGCTAGATAGCCAGATGACTTCTATATTCTCTCTAGCAGGAGTAATTACATAGTGAGGATCATCCTCCACTGGCAAAAACAAAAATTGGTACCATGATTAAAGATAGGTTACCTTGGTACTCATCGTAGGTGCCATAAAGCTGAGGATCCTTGATGCATGAAATAGTAAAGAAACCATAATTCAACACTGATTAAATAGAATGGTTCCCAATCAAAGGTCGGAAAGTAATAATTTACATTAATGAATATTTTTCATTACATCGGAGTACCAAATACTTTCTCAGCACTGCCCAAAATCCTAAAGTACAACTACACAAGACCATCATAATATTAGCATGCAAGATATGTATTTTTACAATGTTCATCAATAAATTAATTAATGGATGAGAACTATACACAAAAAGCGATGAGTCACAACAGGTTACACCCACTGTTCCTGAGGTATGTCTTGATGACAGATGAACATGAAGAGCACTCAATCACCAAAAATCAGCTGAAAGTAAGAAGTGAAATCATTTAAATAATTATTTTTTAAAAAGGCAAGTAGAAATTACAAAAAATAATTCAAAGGAAATTCCTAAAAAATAACGGCAAGCCTTCCTTTTGCTGATGCAACATCTAAATCTGGAATGACGAAAATTCTGTAAACTTCTCAATCAAAACTCCTTTTTTTATCATGGAAGGTAGATACAGGAGCATGACTTGGGGTTAGCAATGCAATGGAGAAACAAAGCATGCATTACATATTTCTCATGGGCATACCCAGGAGGGGGCAGCTGCCCCCACAAGCAGAAATTGCAAATGTCTTTAAGAAAAATAATATTTTTGCAAGCAAATAATTTTTAAAAATAATAAAGAGCTGTTACAGTTTCCTTAAAATGTTGTTTCATTCACCTTTTCCATGCTTAAATCTTACCTACAACTTAAATCCTACAACCACCATGGCTTGCCCCCCCCCCTTGTTTTGACCCTGGGTACGCCCCTGATAGTTCTCCAATACTTCACAAATAAATCAAGTGTATTGCCACAGATAATAATGAAGTTCATTAACCAACAACTTCCAATCAGTCTAGCTGTAATGGTAACCTCAATGGGAGGGAAATTTCAATCATATAAGGTGCCACAAAAGAATGAACAAGAGCAAAAGAATTGCATAAGAGCAATCCTAACTCTAAGGTAGATCACAAGATAAAATTATAAAAATGGTTTCAATACAGATTTATACAGGGCTTCTTCAGCTAGTCTCCTTTCCAGGATAGGGAGTTACTGTGAAATCCATACATGTAAACAGAGATCCCAAGAAAGCATAGAGGGAATGGGAAGAGAAAACTTCTGATGATAAAGGTATAAAAAAAATCAACACTTACAAATGCTAGAATAAAAGATTTAGAACAATTAAAAGGTATCCAGGTAAAGAAATGAAGCAAATGGTGATCCTAAGAAGAAATTACAAGGGTAGAATGAGAAAAGTTCTGAGGGTAAGTACAAAATCAATGAACACGTACAAACACCAGAATACAGGATGAAAGACCAAGTAAAAGGTATGTAAATATAGGAAGTATTTCTTCAGGTAATTAATTATACATAGAAAGAAGACAGGTATATGTAGTAAGACATGACTAGCCAATGCATTACGAATCCTTCAGAAGCATTTACCACAAAGCAGCTTGGCATTGGCTCAGAGGAAAAAAAGCAAAGCAATAGTTATACCATTTTTCTGAACTGATGGCGGCTGGGTGGAATATAGCAAGTAGCCAATCAGAAGCGCTGCCCCTTCCACCTCTCCCTTCCTTTTCCGCTCCGCTCCCCTCCGACCGGCGTTGCCAGCCTTGAGAATAACGGTACTTTCGGGGGCAACGGAAGATTTTCGGACGAATGCTGAGCTTTTCGATTTGGCAACACTGCTAGCTGGAGAGCGATCTGCACTGCACGGAGTTCGGAGAGAGACTACGGGCTCCTACACCCTTTCTACTATCGCTCTCCTGTGATTGGCTAGATGAGTGGGTGGGTTTCGAGCGTGCTCAAGGTCAGCCGCCATTAGTTCAGAAAAATGGTATAGTGCACTGGGGCATTGCATTGGAATATGGTCCTTGGAGATGAGAGGAAAAGATTTAAGGGAATACTTTGGGAAGACAGCAGTAAGAAATTATGTCTTTGATCACAAAGTAACCTGCTAATTAAGGCCTACCTACAGGTTATCATGGAAGATGACATAATTGCAGTACAATATGTACTATCAGTCAAAATTAGTTTACCAAAAAATGGAGTGATGCCACATATGCTTGTGGATGATTTTTGATTCCCACTCTTTCTACATTTTACCCTGAAGATCGAAATCAGAAAATCATAATGTCACTTGCTCTACACAGAGATACAAAACATCAAACGCATAAGAAAGAACTTAAAAAGAATATACAGTTAATACTATGTTACCCTGCTCCGTAAACAAACCTTCAAAACCCGTTGTTTAATAATCATAACTGAGCTGGAGAGTGTGCTTTTGAGGAAAATAAATTGTTTCACCTTGAATGAGTTTAGTTGGGACAGTTGACTAGCATAAGCCTACCATTAAACATTCACATGCATTACTGAGTTCAATTTCCATCCTCCCAATGAGACTTATGAATATGTAATATTATACGATGAAGATGAATTTTCAACGATAGCCATTATGGTGCTACTCCATTCACTGGGAAACTTGTTTGGCCCATAGTACAGAGCATGGTAGAGATCTCAGTATCCATAGCAATGGGAGGGGAATTCAATCCTGGTTATTAAAAAATGAGGTCAACTTTATGAATTGATTGGTATAGTGACTTACATTTGCCGCACTTAGAGTGAACTAGCGAGTAGTTCCATAAAGGTACATCACTGGCAGGTACAAGATTAAGTCCTTGAATAGTGAGCCCTTTGTTCGATAAAGTATAATTAGCATTTTAACACTTATTTATTAGAACATACTGTGACATCCAGTAAAATGCCACAGCTGGTTCTGAAAACGGGAAGAAAATAAAAGTCAGGGAAAAATGGCAAGCAAGTAATGGCATATTCAGTAACTTCCTAACCTATTTGACTTATCTCCTGGGAAAGAAACTGAAGAGCAGAGTAACATGCCACAATTTTCTCTACTGTGCTAACTAGTTAATTGAGACTCACTCTAAAAAACAATTCACTTGTTCTGGAACAAAGCTGACCCATTAAGGCAAGTTTTCCAGTTTTGAGTGAAGTGAATTAATGAACCCTGGTTCTATGGTCCATAAAGGACATATTTAATCAATGAGATTCCTTACCATATAACAAACACATAAGGATGGTGGGAGGAAAAATTTCCCATTACAAAACCTTAAAATTTCATCCATAAACCAATATTTCTCACAGTTTTTAACAAATATACCAACATAGACATATTGCTAGTAATATTTAATTGAAAGAAGCTGGGTGGTCATTGTAATTAAATTTGAACACAGCACCTCTCAGTCCAATGGTAGAGTCCATAATTAGTTACGATTCTACTAGCAAATCAATGGCTGCCAAGGTTTTTTTAAAATAATACATAAGCAAAACCAAAAAGAAATATTCTTCTGAAAAATATAAGGAAATGGATGAAAATTTTTGAGTTTCCTACAAGGGATCAACTTTTGGTGCATTAATCAATACCTATTGTGAAGAACGATTAGTTACATGAAGTCATTTACATAATTGACTGAAGCTTCATATGTATTATCTTCATCAATGTAGCAGTTGAGTGGCACTTGGTAAGAGTTAAGAGTTGAAAAGCAATTTCTGTTCCTTTTCACCATAACTGGACTGCAACAATCACTCACTCCTCTCCAAACTATTTTCTTAGTTTAAACTGACCATATACAGCTAACTTTATGCCTCCAGAGTTTGAATGAATATATGCATTAACACCCACCACTATTATTTGACACTCCCTTTGCCCAATTAGTGCATTGGTACAAAATAGGCACATTCAGGGGAGTGAGCACTCAGAGCTCCCACACAAAACTGGAGCAAACCACAACTTAAAATATCCTCAACAACCCTGAATGGGGAATCTGAAGGCTATGGTGGAGATTTTGAATTATCTAATGCCACATCATTGACCACCTACAACTAACAATTGAGCTCCCGCCAATCAGTTATCAGTGTTCTGGCAAGTTGTGGCCAAAAAGATCACTCCAAGAAATGACAGAGGTCAGAATGAGTTGCTTCATAAGGGACACATTAAGAGGGAATTTCCACGGCTGTGGCAGTAGTGGTCCGAGAACTCACTCTCCCAAATGTACCCAATGAATTTCATTGCAAGAGAGAGGGAGAGAATATAGCATTATGTATGGTGTGGATACTGCATAAACTACCACTGAGCACTACTAGTTGCTAGAGGACCTTACTGAGTGTGTCTACCTGCATTACAAATATCCCAATAGGAAATGGCTACACAAGTTGTGGCAATGGGGAACTTGCATGAATTTTTTTTATTTCATAGGCGGACAGAAAATTATTTTCTGAATACAACAAAGAAAACCACATGTAAATCTGAGTTTTCCTTCGCGAGATATTTAATGATAAATATAACGAATTTTAAAGCACGGGAAAAACTCCCTCACCCCCCAAGCCACTGCCGACGAGCCTCGATGACGTCAAAGGTGCCTAAACATCACGCGAAGCTATTGTTGTGATTGTTTGTAATAGTTGCCAGCAGTTGTGAGAGCTTCGTTTGTTAGACGTGTTGATTATTTTATATTTAAAGATAAATATCCGACTATAGAGGCTTGGAAGCCCTCGTATTTTGCATTATTTATAATATTAATATCTGAGTAAGGGCATAAAATATAAAACTGGAGCAGTTAAACCAAAAATTTGATAATACCTAAATAACATCGTTGTAGGAGTCTGAGCCACGGCCATTGGAAGGGGGATACGTTAATTGTAAGTTGATGTTATCGACGGCATATCATTCATTTAAGTATGTAATTAGAACGACTTTTGATGTTTACTAATGTCCGCTTAGCTTTTATATACAATAACTTCATCCGTTTATTTGTAGGTACCGGAGAATTCGTCGTTTAGGACTGTCTGTGCTTGTATTATGGGGTGAATTCCAGTCAATGCAACTTTTGCTCGCTGATTTGAGACATCTAGGAACATTTTTATGCCAAAATAGTGTTATTTTCAACGTGACATCTCCTGTTAAGCTACTGCTAATAATCACAGTGACAGTGGTTGTAATGCACAAAGTTTGACAAGGTTGAAAAATATCGGCCAAGAGTTATCAGTGTTCCATCGTGATTGAATTGTAAAAAGTGCTATTACGCTATCGATAAATGTCTAACAGTAGTGTAAAAATTGTCAGTGGCGTGCTAATCTCCGTTGTTCACCGTAGATATGACATTTCACGATCACGCTATTGAAATAAAAACTGTGTGTGAAGTTTGTTATTCCATTATTTCAACGAATAGTAGTATGTCACCTGTGTCACTTGTGTGGGCTAATTTAAGGGTTTAAATCAGTGAATAAATAGTTGTATTCATCATAACGAGTTCTGTTATTGTAAGTTGTACGTGATGAATATAATAATGTGATAGTGACATCCAGTTTTTGATAAGAGTATTTGCCTGTTTCCCACTATATTTTTATGGTATATGCTAGTATATTGTTTATGGATTTACCTATATTATTGAAATAGGTTGTAGCTTGAGTGTGTGTTGGCAGCGGAACCGATTCGCGATCTCACATGTGGATTGTGTGCAGACTGTTTTGCTGTGAATTCGTACCGTAGGACGGATAGCACTACCTTCTCCGTTAATCCGGCGTTGCCAAATTCAACAGCACAGCTTACTCTAATGTCAACAGCACAGCTTACGATCGTTATCCTCCAGTATTACAAGTTTCTTTTACAACTCGATTTTCCGCCGACGTATAGCAATAATTTGTCTTAACAGATTCCATGAGGGTCGTGGCATCAATTTTTGGTGTCCTAAAAAAAGGCTGGTGTCCTAACACCCCATGCCACACGCCTTTTAGGCGGCTTGCGGGGTATTATGTAGACGTAGATGAATTTCAGGTGTACTATTCGAACGAGTGGCAATGGTATCATCCATTTTTCTGATAACTAAAACACACGAAGTGAAACGCTTGTACTTCATCATCCCGATGCCGCATTATTAATATCCCAAGTAATAATCTAGGCACAATAGCAATAGGAAAACTTGCCCCAGAATAACAGAACAAAATAAAGTGACGATGAGCGGCTAAATACTCCTTCAAAACAAATTTTACACCATGCGCTCAGCGTATTTCCCTACTCCCTACGATTGTTTAGGCACCTATGACGTCACGCCTGGCCTCGGCAACGCTCGGGTGTCTTCGCGCAGTGGTCGGCTCAGAGAAATTTTTCTCGATTTTAAATGCAATATTTTTATTTCTTTTGATGTTGAATGGAGAAACTGAAGGTATTTTTGCGAGCTAATGTATCCATTTGACTTATTCAAAATAGTTTTTAGAGCAATCTACGACCCATGCAAGTTCCTCATTGGCTATATTGGCCATTCAGGCAGCTACACAGTCAAGGTTTTGCAGTCGCTACAATAAAAAGTGTAGCCATATATGTAGTAGATTGGCATATGTGTAACTTCCACTAGGGATGACATTGAAACATGTACTTGGAAAAAAATAAGGGTGGCATTTATCATGTAGGTTTTAGTTACTTGTACTTGTGGCCGATTTAGGGATCTAGGGGCTACAGCCAAAACACACACTAGATAAATCAAAATTTTTGGAGGTTGCCACTTTGTACAAGAGTATTTAGTTATATTTTCTGATATATTTACCAACTAGCGAATTAAAATACTAAGTATAGCTCCAAACCAAAGGTATATTTTACATGTTTTTGGTATGTTAAAATCCAGTGGCAGACTCAGAGTGGGGCTGGGGGGCCTTTTAGTGTAGATTGGATACCCCCCCCCCTTTGGGTATCTAATTTACACCAGAAGGAATGGTAATTATGTTCGCACCCCCAGCACTGCTAAGAGGTTACCCCGCACTTGGCCCCCAATGTCTCTATCCTAGATCTACCACTGTTCCCTACCACCAATAATCAGTTTACTATTAAAAAACCTTTTACGTATTTGGTGGATAATCATTACGTGAAGCAGTGTTTACCCAAGGTCACAACACAATGTATACTATGGTACCCATAATGATGAAATATTTAAAAAGTTATTGTTTCCCACAGATAGCTGGCGGCAGACCCACTGGGCTACACTTAATCCTACTTAACGGTAGTTCTGTTTAAGTCATGGCAAAATTGCTGGGAACAGAAAATTGGTAAGACACCAACCTCTGCACAGTATTAGGCTGCAACTTTATCGGCCCTTCATACGAAACCTCAGTGGAGTATGTATGCTTGGGTTGATCCTCATTGGTCTGGGCTGACCCTTCCGTCCAACCTCCCATTTCGAGGTCTTGAGTCTTCTTTTCTTCTTCCTCCTAAAAAACACGAAGGAAATCTTCACGATTCCAATTCATCATTGCCATCATGCCAGCAACCCATTGCAAAGGATTACCTCAGCACACGCGATTTCATACTCGTCAATTTCATATTGATACTTTGGTGTAGTTATTCCAAAAAAGTTTGCCAGTGATTCTCCGACGTAGTCGACCGCTTTCAATGTCTTAGAGCCAGCATTAGCCACCTGATGAAATATCCATGGTCCCCACGTAAGAGTTGACTGAAAAAAAGAAGAGTTAACTAGAACACAATATTTTAAAATATAAGCAAACAAAATACTTCAAGATATTTACGGGGTCCACGGCCGATTCACTAGCTCCATCTTGCTCGTCTTCACCAGGCCCACACTCCTCCAAAGCGCCATCGCAGAAGTGAATAATTTTGCGGGTTGTCTTTGGCTCGGTGTCACTGCACTCCTGAGTTGGTGAAACTTTTCCCTGCGAATCCACACACAAAGATTAGAAATCTATAATATTGAGCAAGCAATCGTTTGTTACAGAGACGTTATAGACGAACGTACAGGAATGGCATTTTCATTTCCGGTGGATTCCGGCAGTGAAGAACTAATTCCAGTGCCAAAAGAACTCATTTCAAGGTTTTCAGTGATTACAGAAATCCTTTGTCTTTATCTGCAAGACGAATGCCACGCCTTCGTCGGCCCACAACAAAACGAATGGTGACGACACAATAACAACAACTGCGCCACTTGCCACTGCGCCGTACCGTTCTCATTTCGTTTCACCTTTGTCAAACGGGCGGGAATACATTTCGTTGTTTTCCAATTATCCTCGAATTGTAACTATATTGTCATATCTTTAAACCGTGGTATGTCATCAAAAGTAGCATATATTAAGGACGATAACCTCACCGAAATATGCAGCAACATCCCCAACGTCGGAGATAGGGTAAGGAAAACTTGTGATTGACCTCCACTCTCTTCAAGTTTTCGCCCGTTGATTAATGTCTTTTAATACTTAGGGAAAGCTTACTCACCGCCTTGTGGAAGCCTACGGATTGTTCAAGTTCATGCAAGTTTTTCCTGTGAAGCCAGCCTCTCGTGAAGACCTGATTACATTCCACTCTCAAAGTTATGTTGATTTCTTAATAGAGGCAGACGAGTGGTCAGACTACGAAAATCGAGAAGAAGATCAAGAGGAATATGGTCTTGGTAATTATGGAAGTGTATATAATGAAACTCATACGATGCTAAAATGATGACTTACCTTGCTGCACTCAACCTTAATAAAATTTACTTCGGTATTAAATTTATGCTAAATTATATAGGTCGTGACAAGGATAATGACAAATTTTAGTTGCATGTGCCTAGTGATAGAAAACTGGATCCTCTTAGAAAGCATTGATATGGTACTATTTATCAATTTATAGATTTTCTGACCGTACAGCTAAAATTTAAGCCATACGTTTCGGTGGGAGAGTGAATTTTTGGAATTTGGGAAGGAGCCAGAGAAAGTGGATTCAACATGTTGAGTGTATCAGTCCTCCAGGGCAGGGTAAGTGAGGAAGGAGCAGAAAGTTAGAATGTTGTGCTGCCATAGGGGGGAAAGGGTGCAAGTCACCGCACCTGCAAAACCCGGTGTTTTCTTTTTGATGCTTTATATTCAAGTGCATTTCATATAAAATAAAACTGGTTCAGAACTCTTCTTTATCATTTGAAGTCGCTAATCGGCAATGGTTATATTGAAACTATGTTAAGTAAAGTAAAGCGCTAAATGGTTAGCATTAAATAGCTTTCATGAGCACCATTCTGAGTTGGTTAAGGGTCAAACATTTGTTTAATTGACTCACCTTGTAATTTTACCCTCTTTGCAAATATCTCTTCTTGATGTAATGCATTCGATGGAGTATCTTCCTCTTAGCTCTTTAAGCCTTCTGAAACAAATATGTAAATTAAAAAAACCTGTAGCATAAGAATAATGTAACTCTCAATTGGAAAAGGTTATGGTGCATAGCCACGTCATTTCAGCAGCACAGAACCTGCTGCTATGGAAGACTTGCTGCAGAAAGTGACAAATTTCTTGCTGGGATTTACAAGACCCAGGTGAATGTAGTGGTAATCTGCTAGGAGGATCCATGTATTTTTAGCTCAACCTTAGATAGGATTCAGCAGATCTCTAGTCTCAGAGAATACTTAGCAGTATGGCCATGTCAATGAGTCAACAGAGCCAAAAGAATTGCACATAATAGTAGATAGAGAAGATTAGTTCATCACAGCTCAACTGCATGAAATTTGCTTGCAACTAAACTTGGCCCCCACGCTATATGTTTGATATCACAGTATGTCTTATTCCAGTCAGCTCTCAGAAATAACCTATGAATTTAAAATGGAAGCAGTCACTCCTCAATAAGAAAATAAATGTACTTAACTAGGACTATGTGTTATAATGGGACACCAAATATGTAGAAGAAAACTGATGAGACCATTAGCCTCCGCCTCCATTCTGTGTGTCTCCATAACTAAGATCCTGAGTGTAATCTCGCCTCAACACCTACTGGTCAACTGTTGAGTTGGGTTAGGAGGCAGTGTGTAGGTGTGGAGATGATTGATGGCAAAAATAATCAAGAAAAACTTAAAAAGACATCAATATACTTGCTTTACAAAAGATCCAACATAATCAGTCACGGTGCCGGAACGCCGTTCCAACACCATGTGATGTTTATCAATTTTGGTGCCTCAGAATTTCAAATACGTACATACTTAATTTTTTAGTAACCAAAACAAAAAAATGTAATAGAATGTAAGTAATAACTTGTAATAAAAAACGTGCAGAGTAATATTTCACTTCTAAAATAAGTTATGGAAAGTGTGTTCCGGCACTGCTAATTTTGCCATGACGTCACAGCACATAATTAATTAATTTTTAAATTGCATAATTTTCCAACATCCAAGTTCATTCTCAAGATCTTCCATAAATTTATCCATTCTGACTAGATGGGAGGCAGTATATAGGTGTCAAGATGAGTGGTGGAACAAAATAATAAAGACAGATTTCTCAATTTACAGAGCATGACCATTTTACATTTTCACCATTATCATTTCTTCTTTCTTCCGAGTCATCTTTTGCAGCTTGAAAGTAAAATTATATCTCTCTTCTCAATTGGGTCTAGGCTCGAACTTGACCCTGAATTCTCCACTCTCTCTCTTGATACTCTGAAAGAATTTGACAAATGGTAAATACTCCACAAAGCAGAATTACTAGACTTTATGTATGTACTTATTATTGTTGTGAATAAGGCAGCATAGACAAAACCTTAAGCTGCGAAGTCACTATCAAGAATATAACTGACCAGTATCCACACCAGCCATGTTAAATGCATTCTTTTCCAAAGGACGATGAAATACACAAGGTAGGATTATTTTGCAAGAGTGCGAACTATCATCTACTTCAATACTCTGCTCTCCAAGCCAACTTGAGGGTGTGTGAGTTCCCACCAACAATTACATTACATTTGAGCAAGGCTAATATAAATTCATAGAAAGGTACATTTTACTATTAGGGGTGGTCTACAATGAAACATCAGACGTAAGTTGTAAGAATGATGGTCATTGTTCATCCTCTTGTCTTACCACCCATGGATAGCTGATCAGAGCATGTCTTGAGCTCACCTTCTGTCGGTGCAGCACCTCGCCTAACTGGAAGTGGATGTGAGGAATTACAGGCAATCGATCTTCATCCTTGCATTCCTTGTAACCCATGGTAATGGCATGTGCATCAAAGGCTGCATTATTTTTTGCAAACTAGGTGTAGTCTTTGGGGATTACAAAATTATAAGCAAGCCAAGGTACTAAGAGCATGTGTCTAGAGTTCCTTCTGCAGTTGGCATTTTTGCGGGGTGGTAACCTTGCTTTCAAGGCCATTATCCTATTGGAATAATTCTGCCATCAGCTTTGTTGCAAGGTGGCAGGACTTTTAGGGTTGCTTTGCCGTCCCAACTTCCATCCCGGTGAATAATTTCCTCTTCCTTGGAAAATT
The DNA here is from genome assembly GCF_921293095.1 of Ischnura elegans. Classification (NCBI taxonomy): domain Eukaryota; kingdom Metazoa; phylum Arthropoda; class Insecta; order Odonata; family Coenagrionidae; genus Ischnura; species Ischnura elegans. The sequence continues at coordinate 126,220,173 of NC_060247.1, forward strand.
ATTTTCTCTCACCTTTCAATTATTCAGCATCAACTTCATGTATTTATTTTCTGAGATAAAATGCAATAGTAAATCCATTTAAATCCCCAATACATTAGGGAAGTAGCTAACATTACACACCACATGTGTAAGAATTCTTGTGTCGGCAATAGCTCAAACTTTATATGGGTCATATTTTAAACCTTGATGATAATTGTGCTTAGATACAGTGCTTCATTTGATTAGGAACTTTGGAACTTTATCATTATTTTTTTTTTATTCCCAAACCACCGAATACAGCTCATATTGGCCATTTTAGATCAGGGTAATCAGCAAATTTAACAAGTAAACGTGCATGAACAACCATGCCCTGGACAGCGGAAACGTACCCAGGCGGGACTCGAACCTGCGATCCTTGTTAGGCAGCTGAGGACGTTACCCCACCACCACCGAGGCTGGCAAATTTGCAATACTACATATAATAAATGTGCAAATACTTTTTATATTACTCCGTTATCTTTTGGACTTCGAAATATGTCTTTGCTTAAGACCATTTTCAGTGTTTTGTTGTTCAATTACTAAAAGTTTGCAATATTTCTCATATTGCTTATATCTCTTCTGTTTGTTTTTTTTTTAGGTTATGATTGCCCCCTATTTACGAAAGTGTACAAGTTTGCCTCATTAGTTGCTGGTGGTTCTCTAACAGGTGCACAATTATTAGTTGACGGAGATGCAGACATAGCAATAAATTGGTGTGGTGGTTGGCACCATGCACAAAGGTGTTTAAAAATATTTATGTAATTAATTGCCGGTTTTTAGTTTGTGTGTTATACTAATGGATTTCACATTTTTCAGGGATGAAGCAAAAGGATTCTGCTATGTAAATGATATTGTTATCGCCATTCAGAAACTGAGAGAAAAATTTGATCGAGTGCTGTATATTGACATTGATGCACATCACGGTGAGTTTTCAAGCACTTTTTCACATGCACACCAAGAATATAAAGGAGCAAAGTGAATGGGAAAAAGTTGCAAAATGAATTCATTGATCCATAACGTGATGTGATAGGTGGTCATATGCCCGGAAATTACTTTCATGAGATCATTGGTATATTTATTTTTTGTGGCATAGTGGGAAGCATGGTAGCTTAGTAAATAGAGTGCTTTGCACCTAATTGAAGGGTCCTGGATTCAAATCCTGGGCGAAGCCTGTAGATACCCCAATGATAAGTCCTGGAAGTGAGAGGTGGTGGCTCAGTGAAATAAACTGGCCCCTCCACCACAAAATGTGAGGAATTCATATGCCTTTAGTTAAGTCTGGGTTGTGCTCTATCCTTACCTAACCAATCCAATCTTTGGGTTAAATGGCGTAGTAGACCTTGAAGATGACGGAAAGCCCCTGGACCAATGTTGCTCCTCGTGTATGGTTTTATGCGTTAATACATTTGTTGGTGACATCTGAGGTGCTATTTAAATAATATTGGTGTCTTTCTTGTTCCTCGAAATTGTGAAATTAAGTTATTTCTTACGCTAAGCAATTTCAATCACGTATCTCGTGCCTGGGTGGTGAAAATCTGCTCAGATGGGACTCTAACCTGAAACCTCTTTGTTTGCAAGGGAGGACTTGACTGTGCTGCCACCAGGCCAGTAGTATTTATATGTATGTATCTCTTCATGAATTGCATAAAATATTTGTTTATTTGGCAGGTGATGGTGTAGAAAATGCATTTTCCTCAACTTCTAAAGTTATGACAGTCTCATTCCACAATTATGGCTTGGGATTTTTCCCTGGCTCAGGAGCTGTTAATGATGTTGGTTTTGGTGCTGGAAGATATTACTCTGTAAATGTACCTCTGAAGGATGGTGTCACGGATGACCAGTTCTCTTGGCTGTTTACTCGGTTTGTTGTTTATTCTCAAGTTGCAGTTATGCTTATCTCGAAAGACATAATTTATTTGATTCATTTTACATTTTAGGGTGATGGATGTGGTCACAAATACTTTCCATTGTGATGCAGTAGTTTTACAGTGTGGTGCAGACTGTCTTACTGGAGATCCTGTCGGAACTTTCAATCTGACACCCCATGGAATGGGAGCCTGTGTGAAGAAAGTGCTGACTTGGAAACTGCCAACTTTATTCCTGGGTGGAGGTAATGAGATTCTGGTATTAATATTTTTCAAGAGTCAACATTTTTACGCTGGTGAATAACCATGAGATGGCACTATAATGATTACTTTTAATAAACATTATTTACATCCAGGGATGGACGGATCCAGGATTTTTCTCGGATTCGGATCGGATCTTTGATTTTCGGAGCCGAATCTTTCGGATCGGATATTTTCGGATCAAAATGCATTTTCAAATTCCTAACGCTAAGATTTCCCCGATGATTGTTCAATCTCTTGGGAAGAGTCACACTATATGCCAGTTGTATTTTGCCTTTTTTTATTTTCCACGGCTGAAATTCTCCTACGTAACCTCTGCGAGAGCTTTCAAATAAAACAGTTCATGAGTAGGACAAGAATCGCATAGGACGGTGCATTTGAAGACAGAATCGGAACTCTTTCCACCCTTATGGGGTGTTGCATTCACTGAAGCTATTATTTAAGATTTCGGACCCAGATCCGATGTCTTCCTAGACTTTGGATCCGATGTATCCAATGAAGGGCAATTTCCGCGGATATTTGGATCCAAGGTATCCGATCTGACCATCCCTATTTACATCGTAATAGACCGATGCCAGAGCTGGATCCAGGCATAAACTTTGGAGAGGCTTCAAGTCTCCCTATAACAATACAAAACATATTCAATAATTAGCATGCAGCAAGTGGAGGCTCATGCATAAACTATGTCCCCATTTCCAGTGACTGCTTGCCCCTCTCCTCTTTATTGATGAGAATATTAATCCTGACACCACCCCCTATGACCAGTAATGGAATTTCTTTAGGCGAGCTTACCAGAGTTGTCCCATGACAGGTAGGTAAGTTGAGTGATTGGCAGTAGACAATGTTGCTAGGTCAGACAGGAAAATGTCCATGACCAGAGACAAACAAAAGGGTTCAGCTAAGAAAGGGTTTGGTATGTCCTTAAGAGAGATAACGAATGAAAGGATATTTCCTGATAGTACTGACGATTCACATCCAAGGGGCAAAGTTGTATGGGATGGCAAGGGTGTGGGTTGTAAACAGGGGACAGTGATTGGCTGATAGACACGCTCATTTGCCAGAGTTCCCCACCCCCTACATTCTGTCACGGAACTAATCTGTCTGGCTTAAGTATATGTTCAGATCAAATATTTTCTCAATCACAGAGTTTATTTTTAGACAGGATGGAATAACATAGATTAAGAGGCCAAACTAGTTTTAATAGAACTATCTAATCAGGAATGGAAGTGAATACTAATATTTAAAAAAGTACATACATAATAGGGCTTTTACAAAGGCACATTATGACAGCCACGGTACTTAAAATGAATCCTCTCTCTTATTTTTCTAACATCTCATTTGTTTGCAACCCCCTCCATCAAAAGCTGGTAACAAAGTTCATGCATGGCCAATGAGCACTATGTATCATTAGAGGCTATCCTGGTGGATGCATGGATCATGAGCTTCTTAGGTGGTACTCCATGTCCCAGTGTTCATTATGTATAGCCAATTAGTGAGCACTAATTCATGCATCCTTTGGAAAGAATTAAGACAAAATTGCATTGAGACATTGGCCACCTATATCACATTTTGGTCGGGAAAAATATCATTTCTATGTCAGATATATATGTACATATATCACTTTGACATCAGCAGCATGTGTCACTTATACATTGGCAAATTTTATCATTTTTGACCAAATGCCAATATGTATTGTTTTGCATCATGAGCTGGGGCATAGCCTAGGTGATGTGTTGGGGGGCTCACTGGGTTTTTCATTCTCTCACCATAACCGTCACCCATTACCTCTCCCTGGTTTCCCTCCCCCTTCTCAAGTCCCTTCTGGGTATAAATTTACTTGACATGCTAAAAATTTTTTTACTTGAAAATGACCTCTTGAGGTTGAAAAACATGTTGAACCAAAAAATAAACCCGTGGAAGAAAACAAGGTCGTTTTGTCATTTGTGAAACCATCGAAACCATTGAATGAAAGAGAACTTGAATTCATGTTAACTTGATTATTGGCACTTTTGAACCCACTCTTAGTAGACTATCTTTTTGTTGACCTATCACACTATCATGTACCAACTCATGATGGAAAAAAACTTCTGAACTCAAAAGCCATCGTTTGCCCTGCAGACTCCAACATTAATTCTGGTTGGAAAAGGAATTTAGGTATACAGAAATTATTCCATAATTTATTGATTCCTGAAGGGTTTCACATGTGATACATGTAAATAGGGAAATGAAGCTACCTTCCGAGCCAAATTTCTTGGTGTGATTTTTCATCTGAAATTAAACAAAGTGTTGCACTTGAGTTGACTAATTTCCATTCCTTCGTTGAAACAAGCATCCTTTTTTCCTTAACACCAGAACTGCGGACGGGACTTTTTTGTCCCATCGCTCTTTGCAAATGTTTGCCATTCATGTACTAGAGGTTTGATCCCTCTGAAATTTACTGATCAAAACTCATTTTTTATGCTCTTTCGAATGGTCATATCGAAAATATTGTACAATGTTTGGTTCGCGAGAAAAACTACGATTAACTTAGAACCGCGGGATGGGACTTTTTTGTCCCATATGGGGAAAACATACAATTTCAGTTTTTTTTTGTACACTTATTTGGTATTTAGCATAATAACAGTTTATTACGAAGGGGATCGATGCAAAGATACCGTTATTCTGCCAATTAGAAGGGCACAAGGGAATAATCTGTGCACTGCGCCGGCCGCCTACTCACGTCCTCTATCGACTGTCCTTGACGTTACCTGGTTATTCTTGACAAACAACACTTTTGCTATCAAAATAAGTTTACTGTATTCCTAGTTATACTTTATAAACGTTTTAAACATTACCTAAACACTTGTTTTGTTCACACAAACCACAAAAAACTGTCTATTATACTTAAACATGAAAGGATCAACGTATTTTGTCAATGGGACAAAAAAGTCCCATGCCGCAGTTTTGGTGGGGTTGTAAAGTTCAGCGGTTCTAGTGCTAAGAAGCTTGTTAGAAATGCACAAAACTATGCTGAAAAACATATAATGTGAATTGATGTTTGCATCCTCAGCATGTAATAAAGTTATTTTTTTTGCTGCCATAAAATTTTGCATTTTTCTTGTCCTAATACTGAATTTCTTCTCTTCAAGGAGGATACAATTTAACTAACACAGCTAAATGCTGGACGTTTTTAACATCAATTATTGTTGGAAAGACATTGTCATCTGATATTCCTGATCACACTGTAAGTTTCAATCATATTCTTGGCATATATTTTGAGGTTATTGTACCTATGATGTATGTTAATACTTGTATTCTAAAATGACATATTTTGTCTTTCAGGATTTTCTGAGGTATGGACCGGATTTTGATCTGGAGATATCAGCTGGTCTGCGGAAAAATAGCAATACCTTCTCAGAGTTGAACACTATTGTTGACAATATTACTGCTAATTTAAGCAACTTACCATGAAATATTTTCTATTTTACTTCTAATTATTTGTTAAGTTAATGTTATTGTTTATAAATAAACTCTTATTTATGATTAATGTCTTATTGACTACTTTAAATTGGTCAAAAATCAAGAGGTGTTTAAGGTCTTTTTTGTTTCACTTGAAGAAATGATTATTACACCCTCTCTCAGGTCCACCTGGTAAAATGGGAAGCAGAATGCATACAAATTCTTTCTCATATTTGGTTCAAAAACTCATTAAGATTATTGTGAATCTATTTAACTTCATTTGTTCAATTCTCATCTCAATTTTAACTGAAAATTTTGTCACCTATTTGCAGTTGACTGCCACTTAAAGTATTAAGACTTTCTGCATGATGGTTGATTAAGTAAATGCTATTCCACTCTGGATGAGCAAGTAACTGAAGGAGTAGCAGGTGGTACTGTATCATGTTTGCATATCTGTGATAAAAAAATCTTTCTGGTTGTGTAAAACTTATGCTAACAATGATGAATTATTCACAAACAATTTGTAGGTACAAAAAATTGGCATAGCAATCAATATGTAGTTACTTGGTGTCTTTGTTTTTTTTAAAGATTGAGTGCACTACTGAGTTAGCATTTATGGTATCATTGAGTCCACACTGTGAAAGAAGACATGGTTACTATTGAATATTATATTTTTTAAATTGTGAAACTTTAACCCTTTTGAAATGGGGCAACATTCTAAAAAGGCTAATTCCCTCATGAATACCAAAAAATATTTTTTACATTGCCAATATGGAGGTTTCACTACGCTAAGATCCTATCAGGTACCTGTTTCCATAGCTAAGGTTGGGGCCCAGAGGGGTGCCGAACCTTTTTTGGGTCACTGGGCCGAGATACTTTTCTCACTTTCCCACTAGGGCACCCCTTAACAGCCACATGCCACTGTGGTCAACAATTTGTTTATAAAATGGTTTTCTGAAAACATTGTTGCTTGGACAACGATTTAATTGTTGCCCGGACGGATAGTGTTTTAATATAACACCCTAAAACTCTCTAGTAAAAACATTTCAATAGTTAAACAAATCATTGCATTATTAAATGCCTTGCTCTTAAATTATTTTGAACTCATTTTAGCAAAAATAATTATGAATACGAAAAAAAAACTTTTTACATTATTGGAAACAAATATCATAATTTCAACTTTTTAATGCATCATGATTCATTGGACAGTCAAGAATGACTATTCTTTATTCAGAAACTATTGACCAAAGAAAATGGTGAAATACACCACGATGTGGGAGAGGGCTCCAAGGACTGTGACTTGTGGTCGAATGCAAAGCAGACAATCCACATTGATGCCCCCTTTGAGAATTATGCATTTGTAGACGTCAATGTTGAGACGTGTGCCGGACACACCCTAGCCAAGAGAGGAGGAAGACCCAGAGGATGATGGCCCGAAGATGGAGAGCCCTTGTGCAGCATCAGTCAGTGAGGTGTTGGACACTTTGGAGCAATATTTTACGTAGTGGAAATGGAAAATATTATGTTCTTTGAGTAAAGTTGAAAGAGCTTAAGAAATCTATAGAAGGAAATTAAGGGGAAGCAGAATCAGAAGTCTTTATCACATAATTTTTCAAAAAAGTAATTTTAATAATTTCTTTTAAAATCCATCATTGCTTATTAAATTTACCCTTATCCTGTTTTCTTGCAGTGACTAATGGTGTTGAACAGTAGTAAGCATCTTCGAGCGAATCAGTTTACTCAAAATGATCAATAGTTTTTTCGGAAGTGAGCGACATTACACGATAAATGAAGTGCCAAGTTTATCATTACTCCACTTAGGTGAGATTTATTATTTGGATATGCCACTGCTTATGACATGAAGGTAAAAATCCTGTTATTTTCCTCTCAATATGTTAGCAGTACTTTTAATAGAGCGGTGACACCATCACATTTTCCCCTAGTATTGCTATAGCTAGAACTGGTATCTACTAATATTTATTGGGATTCTCATAATTGTAAACAGCTTCTAAGGCCGTTTTGCAATGTGAACAAAATTGCACAATCTGACTTCGCACACCTAACTAGCCACTCAAGAGGCCTCTTCTTAGACTGTAGGCTCCTTGCCTGAGTTCTCGGATCTGAAAATATTGTGAACATTACAAGAATTTTCATCAGTTCTAGAAAAGTTGGAAACGTTGATTTGTTTAACGCCAACAAGGTACCAAAAAAGGGATATGTTGTCTCTCTACACATTATTTTTTACCTTCTACCATCGGCTGATTTATATTATCAAAGATCGAGTGCCAACCTAGCAGAACATGCAGGATGAATTCTGCAGTACTCGGGGCGTAGGAGGGAGAGAAGCATGCGGGGAGGGGACAGGAGCAGCCTGCTGCTCCTCGATCCGCGACACTGCATGGATGTTGGAATATTTTCTTTGCGGACGCACACTTAAATTTGGCATTTTGTGGCTTAACGATGGTTTATCTGAAGATTTTTCCTATTGTGATTTCCAAACCCAAGCGTAACAATTTAGGTCCTGAGCATGTAAATATGTTAAAAAAAAACAACTTGAAAGCCTATAAAAATTATTTTTAATTTATAATACATATTTAAAATGTGTATGAAAATCAAAAAGCATTCCTTTGATTGTATGTATCCAGATAAAACTTGAATAATTACTTTGTTTCATCGCAGCAATTTGATAATGCATTTGAATCCGAAAATATCCGAAGATCGGGCTCCGAAAATAGAGGATCCGATCCGAAAAAAATCCTCGATCCATCCATCCCTAGTCAAAATGCATGAAATTGTTGTCTTAAAGACCAGCAACTACAGGGAATGGCCATTAAATATGAAATTTTCCAATTTTTTACCCTGTGGCATTTTTTAGTGTTCCCCCCCTCCCCCCCCCAAAATTTCTGGTACCCCCCCAGAAATTCCTCCAAACTTATCCGCAGAACTTCTCCCGCTAAGGACTTTTCGCACTAAGGTTTTTCACGCAAAGGCCCTGTCTCCAGAAAACCCTGCATCCAGAAACCCAGCCTACCTGCAATGCAAGACTTATATAGGACTACTGCAGAGGAATACTTACTCATTGGCAAGCAAGGGGAAATGGGTGATGAGTCTCTAGTATGCAGTTTGGAGTGAGAAGTATTACCATAGTCCTATCACAACTCTCTCTCCCTCCAACACCTCACCCCACTATATCTCTAACCCTCCTTGTGTTCCAATGAATATCCCTCTGATTCGACTTATGTCTCCAACCCAGAAGTTTGAGGGGAAAATTCTGGCTGGTATGCTGTTCACTCCAACCCAGGGATGATGTTTTGCAGAGCAGCCTGTCAACAGGGGCAGTGACACAGCGGATAGAACATCGCCCTGACTACCCCTCCGCTCCTTGGAAAAACCCCTCCCCTCAATCCTGTCTCGTCATGGAATAGCCAAGCCCTCTTCTGCTCGGGCCCTCGTCGTGGATGGATGGCGTGATTGACTTGGGCGATTTTAGACAAATTATACTGCTGGTATTTAGTTTGGTAATGTTTCCTATGGGATCATTAGTTATCATCGTTGTTTTCTGTAATAATTCTGATTTTGAATACTCTACTTCGAATAGATATTGAACGAAAATACTCTTAAATTATTTTTGGCAATTTTTTTTCTTGTGAGCTGATTTCTTGTTTGTGGAGTCTTTCCCTGATCCAGCTTGTGACCGACGGTTGGAGTTTTCCCTATGTCTGGGCTTACGTGAACAATTCACCAGATTTAACGACGTAACGCCACAACGCTCCCCCTAAATGCCATTTGAGTGAGGGTCAGGGGTCCACCCAGAGGTCTCAAAATTTTCAGACCTAATTTTTGATCAGCCCAACAACTTTTTTTCACAGGGCCAGATGGATTTGAAAAAAATCGATTTTTCCTATCCGCCCCACTATTCATATTTTTCTACACTGTCCTCTAACTAAAAAAAATAGGTAACAATCAAACAGCAATGATTCCCAAAACTTTCTTTTATTCCAATTATATTACATGAACAATTCAATAACTATCTAACATAAACACGTGACATTTACAGGTACAAATATTCATAAATTTATTTACAGCCCAACAAACAAAAATTATAACTGAAAATGCAAACCTTTTAGCTCACCAAAACAAAGCATGAACAGGCTTTCTCATTAACAGCTTTACATTTTACATGTCTCCAAATTTCCAACAATAGCAATGGCTTCAATTTCAACACTGGCACCCTGAAGTAAAAAAATAAATGTCATGAAGATGTTTATAACCTCAGAGCACCACTAAAGATACTAAGAACATCATAAATGAAAGAGATCTTGCGAGTTCCACTGAAAAAAATTTATTCACCACATGACATGTTCCGATGTTTTCAGATAATAGTCAAGTTTTTGAGTGGAACTTGCATGATCTCTTTCATATATGATAACTTAGTCCCACTAAATCTCACCTGAAACTACCAATTTCATTTGTAATAGCAAAATACCATCTATTATTTTAAATCACTTATATCATAAATTGAACACAGCCAATGGCAAAACAGGATAAAAAATTTACACAGTAAATACTTGCGCAGGTCAAATGATTTTAAAAATTGCTTTTCAATTATTGTTATTGCAGTAGATGTTATATATAAGTTACGATTTTAACAAAACAAAATCACAATAAAAAGGAAAAATATTGTAACATTACATCTATATATCTAATAAAAATATGAATAATACCTGGTCCTGGTAGGGCCAAGAACTGAACACCAGTTAGAACCATTTTTAGCAGTAAAACATTACATATCAACAGAATTAAAAATTATGAATGTCTATCTGCAATCACAATATATGTATATTATTCTGTACATATTATATTAAATAAGAGGCTGCATTTTAAATATATATATTGATGGATAACATTCTAATGTATTCTGGTTATTTGATACTATGGCTTTACTATAGAAATAGCTGACCTATTTGCCTCCTGTTCTGTCAAAGTTTACAGCAATCAACAGCCTGACAACTTAGTTATACCTAACTATGACACAACTCTCAATCTGAGCAAGCTTCACATTTCTTGTGAAAACATTATCAGCAAACTGTCTCATCTAGATCTAACAAAGGGTACTGGCCCTGATAACATTCCTGCAATCGTCCTAAAAAGTTGTCGTTATTCATTAGCCTATCCTTTGTTCATATTGTTTAATAAATCCCTGGAAAGTGGCACAGTCCCAAGTGCACTAAAGACCAGTTATGTTGTACCCATCTTCAAAAGCGGAGATAAAACTGATGTGTCGAACTACCGACCAATTATAATTCAGTCTGTAATAACCAAAGTTCTTGAGAGCATAATTGTAGACAAAATAGCTCCTGACTTAAACTCGTTGATAGTGGAAGAGCAACATGGATTTCGGCCAGGTCGTTCCACTGTAACTAACCTCCTAACATATCAAGAATACATAATAAATTCCATGTCCCAGCACTCTCAGGTTGATTCAATCTACACAGATTTTTCAAAGGCATTTGATAAAATTAATCATAAAATTCTAATTGCTAAACTAAAAGCATATGGTATAAGTGGTCAACTTCTAGCCTGGGTTGAAAGTTACCTCCTTGATAGGAACTTGTATGTTAAAGTGAGCGGTGTTCTATCCTCTGTCTTCACTGCCAATTCTGGTGTACCACAAGGGTCACATTTGGGGCCACTTCTGTTCCTAATGTATATTAATGATATCAACTTCCCCCTGCATCCATTCAAGTACTTACTATATGCTGATGATTTAAAAATTTATGGCTGCATCCGATCACTTGAGGATTGTAACAAATTGCAAAATTGTCTCTACAAATTTGAAAAATGGTGTAATAACCTCATGGTACTAAACGCATTAAAATGTAATGTAATAACCTTTCATAAAATTAAGTCTCCAATTATGTACGACTATAGCTAAAATAATGCTACTATCTCTAGAGTTAGTAGAATACATGACTTAGGTATTACATTTGATTCACCCTGACATTTCAGTATCATATCCAATCCATAGTCATAAAAGCTACTAAAACAATGGGTTTCATATTCAGAATTTCAAGAGATTTTGATAATATTCATACTTATAAGATCCTCTATTGCACTTTAATCCGCCCTATTCTTGAGTATGCCTCTATTGTATGGTCCCCGTTCTATAACATTCACATCAAAGCTATTGAGAGTGTGCAACGCAGATTCATAAGATTAGTATCCTACAGATTTAACATCCTCCCTATTATTTATGACTTAACAATATCCCTTCTTAATCTGTTACCTTTGGCAACCCGTCGATTACACCTGGACATAACATTCCTTCACCGTCTGCTGCATGGAGACATTGACTCTATTCATCTGGTAGAAATGATCCCTTTCCATGTCCCCATTTTAAACACTAGGCAAACATTCATGTTTTCACTCCCTCACTCTAATAGAAATTACACCTTCCACTCACCCTTAACCAGAACTATGCGGAGCATTAACTACAAATGTAGTAACATTGACCTTTGTAATTTTAATCCAAAGAATTTAAAGAGAAAACTACCTTTGTTATAATTTGTTCTGGTGTATAATGATAATGTCTATTTCCACTGTTTAAGAGATATGTGACTGTTCAATCTATTATTTTTAACTACTGTGTTTATTTTTTCTATTGTTGGTTTTTACAGCAAGTTTATACGATTATTCCTGTATTTTTAAAAGGTTAAAAACATTTCAATCTTATGATAATTGTACATTTTTGTAATTGGGTAATTTTCCCGTCAATAAACTATTATTATTATTATTTACTAAGGCAACTGCACAGTTCTGATTCAAGTTTATGCGCAGTTAAATTGAAGTCCATACAGGCCAGGATACATGATACATAAAAATGCATGAGTAGAAGTGAGACTACATGAACGATTTTGGTGGACTGTCACCAGCATAAATGCATGTGCCAAATTAAAACAGGTTCTAAATTCTGTTAATAGGGTGGTTTCCTATTATTTTTTTATTGCCTAAATCGAAAAATTATTACTCCTGGAGTACGTATTTCACGCTTTAAGATTTTTAAATGACTATATCTATTTTTCGCGATTAAATGAAAAGTGAAAATTTTCAAGCGCGCAAAAACGCGACGCGTAAGTATGAATGTCGGGAAATCTCTCCGTGTGATGTATTTCTGGTTCCCGCTGCCGCCTTGTGAGGTGACCTTGAGGCGAGTTGAGCGCTGATACGACGCAGGCAGCTAGCGGGTAGCTGAGTACCCTGCTGGCTGGTAGTGCTTGGCTTAAATAAGGATTATTAATACCTTATCAAATGAAGAAAACTTTCCGACCTTAGCCAGTTTTAGTAAGTGATTATTAAGACATGTTTCCCCGAGCTCTGCGCCTCATGCATGCATTGGTAACCTCAGACGACGTATAACTCCTATCTTCTCGTATAGAAACTAGGTCCCTGTGACATCACGTGGAGTGGCATTGCATGGGCGCCAATCTGGCCCTTTTCAAATGAGGATAAAAATGGACCATTGCCATTCGTCTAAACCAGTATTTGTAAAACGAAATAATTTGTGTATTATGAATACAGTAATGGTGGGTAAGGAATCGCAATCAATGACTTTCGTTTTCTTTGATGAAGGAAACTACCCTATTCATTTCCACAAGCTGAGTGGTTACATGATGAATTTTTGTATTTATTTGCAAATAAACCCATACAGGTTAATGTAACATGTAACCCAGGGCTCCTTCATACAGTCAATTATCCTTGTTGGAGCATGGCTACAAATAGCATTATTCATAGTATATATTTTTGCTCAATGCATGAACTGAGCAACCTTCATCCAAATGGGTACTCACCACTGGAAGTTTTCCAACCTGATATGCAACTCTTGCCGGATATGGTTCCTTGAAAACTGAAAACAAAAATTAGTCATTACAGGAATACCTTAGTATAACAATGCCATTTAAATGGTATATTTATAAAATGGATCTTTAAATTAAAACTTGTTAGGGCCATCACATTTTAGTAAGGGAAATTACCTACAACCAATAAAGGAAAATGCTAATAAGTAAGAGTAATAAAACTTCTGAGACGCTACCTACATTTTTAAGTTGTCAATCGTGAAGCTCTCTTCAATATGGCATAAGATCACGTGAATGAAAAACTTGCCGGAATAAAACATCATTTCTAATTATCCATCAAAATTTAAGGAGTGAATTGAAATACCTATAAACAAATAACGAGAAATTATCACCCTCAGGGTAGCAAGGAGGAAACAACATATATACCAGATGAAATGGTGAATAAGGATACTTATTCATCATCACAACTCCACAAAATTGGGTACTGTGAATTAAAGCCCGCAACTGACAACACCGAGTGAGTGATTGAGCCATGAATGGCAAAGAGTATACTACCTACCTATCGAAACAAAATTTTCCACGGATTACACTCAGGCAATTCCCGAAAATCTTCAATCACGTAAACGCTTAAATTTAGCTTAAGTCGCGTATCTGTACCTACGCACCTTCACGATGAATAAGAAAGCTACTGTTCAAGTTTTATCGTTTCGCCTAAACTTAATTAATCTGTGTAAGTATAAACCATTCCATTACCAAGATAGATTTCACACACGGCAATAAATCATAGCATTTATATCATGGAGTGGTCATTTGCATGTACGCCCACGAAGTTTTTATACTCACATTCCTTATACACCTCATTCACGGACGCGAAGTCATTCATATCATTCAGCAAAACGGTGGTTTTAACCACTGAAAGAATAAATAAAATACTTCAGACTGGTACCATGCGTTAATTAACGTCTTAAGACACACGCACGGGAACGGCATAATGAATACAAAATAACCAACCATTGCTATAACTTGTCCCGGCGGCTTCAAGTATATGCCCAAGAGTTTTCAACACTTGTTTTGCCTCAGCAACAGTCCCACCAGCAACTAATTTCCCGGTATCCTTGTCTAAACCAACAACTCCAGATACGTATAATGTATGGCCAACTTGCACTGCTTGACTAAAAGATAGAGAAGAAAGTACAACCAGAACTATCACCACGGTATTTAAAAACGTAGACAACACAATTTTTCAGTCGACATACTTGTACGGTCCCACAGGCTTAGGAGCAAGTGCAGTGTTAATAACTTTCCTTACTATGGAGGACATTATGAGCTTCTGTTTGAAGAATTGAAAATCCAAGAGCCACGATAATTCCCGGCACTTCGACGGCGACTACACAAATGGCAATATGTACCAGCAGCTGCAGTACTCGGGCCACTCGACCACACTCGACCAACGGCTTCACCGCTTCACGATGGAAAAGATAGCTGAATGACCTTGAACCTCACGGGATGACATGAATGGTCTAATCAGTCTAATGATCAGTCAGTCACATGAGTTTCAAACATGCGGGTATAACTCGAAGTTCACGACGCGTTTAGCCTCCTTATCACTGTGGTGATAATGTATGTTTAATGATTACTACCACGGATAGCATGACACGGGGACCTACATTATATACGCGAAGCAAAAACTCGAACTAAACCGTTTTCGCGAACATGAGCTCATTTATACTAATGTTCGAATGAGCAATTGGAAATCTTAAAATAATTCTAAGGTATCCCCAAAATACTGACGCCGAACCCGATAGAAATCAATAAAAATAAGGCAGACGATATCTTGATAGCAAAATAATAACAACCCCTTCGTTTTTCGTCTTATCGGGATTTTAAGTCCAGTTAAACGACTTCCGCTATCGTTTCTCTGGGTACATTTCCCATAACAAGGCAGACGGTTCTCTTTTTACATGCTGGCCACGTAAGGTTCAAAAAGAGTCCAATATGTCTGCATGAATTCCCGGTGCCCAAATTTGAACCCTCATAAACAGCTGACAACGCATGATGCATCCTCGAACTACTGCCTCAACTTAAACAGCTTGAAACCCTAAACGGGGAATCACTTTGACATAACATTTCAATGCTTGGCATACAGCCAAACATTCAAAATGGTCTTCTTTACACGCCCAGAAAATTTTATTGTTATTTGAGTATACTCATATGTTTATCACATTGAGCAAATAGCTGTATTTAAAGGGAATTATTTAAGGTATTTATGTTTTCATGCTTTCCTTTCCTTTTGCCTAGAATGAGTTATGTATCAAAGGGTCTAGTCACCATTAAAGTTATGTGGTAAAACATCATTTGAGTCATTCTCGTGCCCATAAAATTACAGGCTATGATTCCAGGCTCACTTTTCATTGCAATATGTAGAAAAATATATTCATGAATTGACGGATATAGGTATGGGACAGTGTGGGAGTGTATGTAATGACAATGGTAAAAGTTTCAGCCCAACAATGAGTTTTCCACGGACGACGAGAATTTTTTCATACAAGCCGGTATTTTTTTATTTTGAGACCCCCCGATTATGATTATGGGAGTCAGTTGAACCTGGGTACGTAGATAAAATTGAAGACTGGACTAAAGCTCAGAGAAATCTCAGTGTAGAAGCCCTGAACTTTATAATTGAACATGTTGCAAATCAATACCTTCTTCATGGAATTAGAAATATGTATACAAGCTTGTGAGGCATGGGAAGTACTTAAACCTATTCACTGCAATTTTTCATGGCTTCACCCAGTAACGTTAATAGAAGACAATAAATATGATGGATGATGTTCCCATGAAAAATTATTTATCTAAATTTCAGCAGTCATTCTCAAAATTAAATCAAGGGGGCATTATGTTGCACACGTAGCTTTTGCGCTCACGGGGCTATCAAAGGAAAGGTATGATAGCTTTATTGCAATAACCTCAGCCACATAGCTTGGAATTGCCCAAAGGTTGATGGAATGAATAATGGAATGAGTAAATGGCAAAACAGGAGGAAATGAGAGAAGAAAAGCACTGATGGTTAGGTAGCACATGTGAAGAATTGGGAAGATACTGAGGTAGAGGTTCGGAAAGACGCTTGAGGAATAGCCCTGGAAACTTCAGTTGTATGGCATCAGAGGTTTGGCCATCTCACTCAGCTACCGGAGGTTTGTGGAGATTGTAAATCACCCACGGACTGTAGTGCTTGTATTGAGGTGAAGATGCCAAGACAGAAATTCACCATAAGTGAGCTGAAGGCTGAAAACTTGCTGGAATTAAGTGCATTCTGATGTGGTGGGGAAAATCGCTCTAAAAACCCTAGGTAGAGCAGAATATTTTGTCACCTTTATGGATGATTTCTCCAGTTTTTCAAAAGTAGAAATGCTAAAGAGGAAAAGCAAAGTTTTGCCCAAATTTAGGAAATATGAAAGCCAAGTGGAAGTTTTTAATGAAACGCAGATAAAGCATCTCCAGAGTGATAATAGGGGAGAATATTGTAGCCTAGAATTCAAGGGTTCTCTAGAAGAAAAGGGAATTACCCACACACTGACAGTCGCAAGAACTTCTCCGCAGAATGGGCATGCTGAGAGGTTAAATAAAACTATCCTAAATATCGTTCAATATCTCTTGATTAACTAAAGTATGCCAAAGTATCTTTTGGGGGAAGCTTTAGCAATAGCTATCCTGATAAGAAATAGGTGCCTGTAAAAGATGGAAATATACCTTATGAACTGTGGTTTCAAAGGGCTCTCACACAAGAAATTATCGATGAAATGAGGGTACTTGGCAGTAGAGCATGGGACCTGAAATTGGAAGCCAAGAGAAAATTGGAAAGTGGAGTTGTGGAGTGTGTGACTCTTGGACAGGTGGAAGGAGTCAAAGGGCATAAGCTGTATCGATACCACCACTGCATAAACGCTTAAGAATCACCCACTGACTCCAATCCGCTCATCTAGTACTATAAGGGCTATCTAGATGAGCGGATATGATTCGGTGGGCGATTGTTGAGCGTTTATGCAGTGGGGTATCGGTATAGTTTACATGAAAAGGAGATCCCTATACCTTGGGAAGTGAAGTTTGAACAGAATATTCCCCTTATCATTCCAAAATCACTAATTCAATGCAAAAACATTTTTAGGTCGTTGGGAACATTACGAGTGATTCTGAAGAAAGTGAAGATGGTAAAAATGAATTTGATTGTGACAATGAAATGCCCAATAACCCATTAAGGGAAAGTGATCAGGGTATTACCGTTGACTTAAGGGATCCAATGGCTCCAAGTGATGACATTAGTGTTGAGGTGGATATCGATGAATCAGAGACCAAACCATTCATCAGATCCCTAAGAGAGAGAAAGTGAAAGAGATGTTCATGTAGTGAAGCTAACTGTCTCATTTTACTACTTTATGGGATTGATTAATGGGAAAGCTACGGCCCAGTGATGAGGAGAACCAGCCTGAGAGTTCTACTGGCTGTGTATCTCAGTGCAAAAATGAGGTCAATGAATCATGTGGACATGATCGTGCCTATTTCATATATAAACATGTAGTAAGTTCAAGGAGCCAGTATATATGTGCCAACCAAAATTTTGGGATGAGTTCTGATGAGGATGTCTTTTTGAAAGTATATTTGGGCTTCAACAGTCTAGGAAGGATTGGAATGACTGTGTAACTGAAATTATTAGTATGCTTGGCCTCAGAAAGTGTGTGTAGACCCATGTGTCTTTCATGGGAATGGGGTATATGCTGCTGCCTATGTCGATTACATGATTGTCTGTGGGGAAAAGTGTAAAGTTGAAAGATTCAAGGTAAAATTTGGTAAGGAATTGAGTATAAAAGACATGGGATCAGTTTCTAATTTTATTTGTATAGGTGCAATCAGACCATGTGAGAAAAAAATAATGCCTGATCAAGGGAGACTTTATGTGAGTTTCAAATGAGTGATTCAAAGGGATGTGTGACTCCCATGGACCCAAAATGTCCACGCATCGAGGACAACAGAGAACAATTTGAAATGAAAACATACAGAAGGGCTATAAGAAAGTTATTGTATATTGCTATTTGTACTAGAACTGACATTATGCTGTTAACAAACTAAGTCAATATTGCCATTGTCTACCATCTGGAGGTGTACTGGTGAGTAGAGAGTAATGAAGTATCTAAAAGAGACTGGGGGGTATAAATACGGTGCATTAGAAATTATCAATTGAACCAGTGATTTTTTCAGATTCTGACTTTGCAAGCAATATCTATGACAGTAGTTCTATTGCAGGATATGTAATAAAAAATTACTGTAGCAACCTCAGAATTTGAAAAAATCGCCAGTTGAATAGGGTAGTTTCCAATTTTTTTATTGCCTAAATCGAAAGATCGAAGAAAGAAAGACTCCTGGAGTAGGTATTTCAAGCTTTTAGATTTTAATGAGGAACTTGCATGGGTCGTAGATTGCTCTAAAAACTATTTTGAATAAGTCAAATGGATACATTAGCTCGCAAAAATACCTTCAGTTTCTCCATTCAACATCAAAAGAAATAAAAAAATTGCATTTAAAATCGAGAAAAATTTCTCTGAGCCGACCACTGCGCGAAGACACCCGAGCGTTGCCGAGGCCAGGCGTGACGTCATAGGTGCCTAAACAACCGTAGGGAGTAGGGAAATACGCTGAGCGCATGGTGTAAAATTTGTTTTGCGGGAGTATTTAGCCGCTCATCGTCACTTTATTTTGTTCTGTTATTCTTGGGCAAGTTTTCCTATTGCCATTGTGCCTAGATTATTACTTGGGATATTAATAATGCGGCATCGGGATGATGAAGTACAAGCGTTTCACTTCGTATGTTTTAGTGATCAGAAAAATGGATGATAACGTTGCCACTCGTTCGAATAGTACACCTGAAATCTACATCATCTACATCTACATAATACCCCGCAAGCCGCCTAAAAGGCGTGTGGCATGGGGTGTTAGGACACCAGCCTTTTTTTCGGACACCAAAAATTGATACCACGACCCTCATGGAATTTGTTAAGACAAATTATTGCTATACGTCGGCGGCAAATCGAGTTGTAAAAGAAACTATTAATACTGGAGGATAACGATCGTAAGATGTGCTGTTGACATTAGAGTAAGCTGTGCTGTTGAATTTGGCAACACCGAATTAACGGAGAAGGTAGTCCTAACCGTCCTACGGTACGAATTCACAGCAAAACAGTCCGCACACAATCCACATGTGAGATCGCGAATCGGTTTCGCTGCCAACACACACACAAGCTATAACCTATTTCAATAATATAGGTAAATCCAGAAACAATATACTAGCATATACCATAAAAATATAGTGGGAAATAGGCAAATACTCTTATCAAAAACTGGATGTCACTGTCACATTCTTATATTCATCACGTACAACTTACAATAACAGAACTCGTTATGATGAAAACAACTATTTATTCACTGATTTAAACCCTTAAATTAGCCCACACAAGTGACACAGGTGACTTTTCTCACTACTATTCGTTGAAATAATGGAATAACAAACTTCACTCACAGTTTTTATTTCAATAGCGTGATCGTGAAATGTCATATCTACGGTGAACAACGGAGATTAGCAAGCCACTGACAATTTTTACACTACTGTTAGACATTTATCGATAGCGTAATAGCACTTTTTACAATTCAATCACGATGGAACACTGATAACTCTTGGCCGATATTTTTCAACCTTGTCAAACTTTGTGCATTACAACCACTGGCACTGTGATTATTAGTAGTAGCTTAACGGGAGATGTCACGTTGAAAATAACACTATTTTGGCACAAAAATGTTCCTAGATGTCTCCAATCAGCGATCAAAAGTTGCATTGACTGGAATTCACCCCATAATACAAGCACATACAGTCCTAAACGACGAATTCTCCGGTACCTACGAATAAACGGAAGAAGTTATTGTATATAAAAGCTAAGCGGACATTAGTAAACATCAAAATCGTTCTAATTACATACTTAAATGAATGATATGCCGTCGATAACATCAACTTACAATTAACGTATCCCCCTTCCAACGGCCGTGGCTCAGACTGCTACAACGATGTTACTTACAATTAGATATTATAAAATATTTGGTTTCACTTCTTCAGTTTTATATTTTATGTCCTTACTCAATTATTAATATTATAAATAATACAAAATATGAGGCTTTCGAGCCTCTATTGTCGGATATTTATCCTTAAATAGAAAACAATCAACACGTCTCACAAACGGAGCTCTCACAACGGCAGGCAACTATTACAAGCAATCACAACAATAGCTTGGTGTGATGTTTAGGCACCTTTGACGTCATCGAGGCTTCGTCGGCAGTGGCTTGGGGGGTGAGGGAGTTTTTCCCGCGCTTTAAAATTCGTTATATTTATCATTTAATATCTCGCGAAGGAAAACTCAGATTTACATGCGGTTTTCTTTGTTGTATTCAGAAAATAATTTTCTGTCCGCCTGTTAAATAAAAAAAATTCATGCAAGTTCCCCATTGTATATATATTTTTTGTGATTAAATTAAAAGTGAAAATTTTCAAGAGTACGAGAACATGACGGCTAAGTATGAATACTCGGAAAAGCCCGTGTGATGCTATTCTGTTTCCGGCTGCTGCCGTGTGAGGCCACCTTGGTGCGAGGCTATGATGAGCGCCGCCATGAAGCAGGCTGCTAGCAGTTAGAGCTTGGCTTAAATGAGGATAATTAATGCCCTATCAAACGAAAGAAACTTTCCGACCATAGGCAATTTTAATAGGTGATTATTAAGATATGTTTCCCTAAGCTCGGTGCCCCATGCATGCATTGGTAATCTCTGACGACGTAAAACTCCTGACTACTCGTATACCATCTGGGCTCATGTGATGTCACGTGGAGTGGCATCGCATGGCTGCCAATCTGGCCTTTTTCAAATGAGGTTAAAACTGACCATTAACATTCGTCTGAACTGGGACTTCTAAATCCAAATAATTTGTATACTATGTGATGTTCAGAAAATAATTCCTTACATACTAAAACCCATTCCATACCTATTTTTCAGAGCAATTCTGAAGTTGTGATTATAAAAATCCCGACATTTTATGAGGTGTTCTTATTTTCAAAATCTCATTACCTATCAGCCGCACAGGGGGTGCCCCCCCTGTATTGCCAAACATTGCAGAACAATTTAACTTTTTATATCATAAGATGGCTTGCCTTGTATTTTTACATAATCACTTTAATTAAAACCTTCTTAAACTTTCATGTGACTTGATTATTGTTTATTACGATAAAAGTAAAGGTAACTCAAGGTATATTTTGTGCCCTCCCCCCCTTGAATTTTCTCTGTATCTGCTACTGTTACCTATTTATCAAAAATTTATCTTAATGTTTGAGACAAGTACAGGAGACAGACCCGCCAGAGCAATATAATGAGACCGTGAACTAAGATCTCTCAGAGACGTTCCTGAGATGTCTCATGTGACATCTCAGAGATAATTTTTTTTTATGCAGTGACGATTTGGATAAGTCTCAGAGATGTGTCCATGACGTATCTCTGCTATGTGGGTTGGAAAGTGAAGATGCCACGAACCATTGCAGGATCGAAGCTAGCAGCAGTAATTCATGCCGGTAAGATTAATTTTGAGAGGTGGAGGAGGGGAAGAAGGAATAAGGTTCTACTGGAGGAGAGTTAATCAGGAAATGGAGGGGTTGAAACACAAAGAGGGGAGGGCAGAGACAGTCTAAACATATGTTTAGACTGTGGCAGAGGAATCAGTGAAAACGTCTGAGGTTAGTAAATAAGAAGGGGGATTATGGACGTTCGGAGCTTTTTTACTGGTGGCAAATTAGATACAGCATCGTCAATATCTGAATTATTAGTGAATCAGATTTGTTTATGATCTCCGTAACGCACACATACCCAATTGCGAAATGAGATTATAACTTAAAATACTCACTTGAATCTTGGTCCACGGCCCTCAATTATATAACATAGTTGGGAAATTTAATTAAAAGCCCAGAAACTTTGAAATTTATTTCAAAGGAAAGGAAATTTTAAAACGAACATCTATGCCATGACGCCACGACGTTACTGGCAATATCCTAAGTCGGTTGAGCTGAGCCGAGCGTGCAGTATAGGCATAACCCCATAGAGTTTACCAATATCACAATCATGGTCCTTGGCAGTCCTTAATCACAATCGATCACAATAATTATGATTTATGTATTCAGTATGTATTACCCGTATTACCCGCGTAACCCCATCACCGTTTGCCCTCTAACAACCCCATCTTTTTGAAATACTTGTAACTCCATCGAGTGACAATTGACTTGCGAATTTCGCGTAGAGTACATGTGGTCTGCATACGAACTTGGAAATGTGAATAACTGTTGTATTACTTATTTTGCTGTGCTTAATCCTTGACCAAATTCAATAATGGGATCTCAAAACGAGTTCAGGTGCATAGAGGAGTGTGTCCTACGCCTCGATTGTAAATTTGAAGGTATTGTTACTACGCAGTTATAATTTTTTCCATATCCAACGTCAAGTCATGAAGTGTCAACTACATAGTTTATCATTTGAAAGACTTTTTATAAACTTTGAAGTAGCAGTGACCATAATGTTTCCTAATTATCTGTTGTTCATTTAAGATGATTCGTGGCCGCAGTGGAAGGATTTGTGCAGTGGACGATATTTTAAGGTGTTCGATTCGTACTCCGCAAGAGGTATATTTATGCCAGAGAATAAACCTGAGAGCCCAACTTTGGAAGCGTATTTCAGCAACTTAATAGAGAACTATTTATCTCAAGGATCAGTGGAAAGGTATGTTTTGATTGAATCCCTTTTCGAGGTTTTAGACTTCGGAGCACCAAGATCAGTGAAAGAAATTTTCAGTGAATGTGTCCGTGCAATCAGAGAAATTTTAAGAAAAATCTTACAATAATTGGAGAGTTAAGTGGTGGTATAACGTTGGAGAGAGGGCAAGCAGATGTATGGCAATGCTAAAGAAAATGGAAATGATGGTTGGCAGGGGGAAGTCAGTAAAAATCTGCAGTTTAAATCGAGTCACATCTAACCCGTGAATTGGACTTGTCATTATTTTTATTAACTTTTAATTTTATATCAGTTTTTGTTGTAAGTTATTCAATAAGCATCCTTGGAAGTTTCTATGTGGTGGAGAGGGAGGAACAGCGACAGACAGCGACAGACGACGACAGCGGGCGGCAGCTGATTAAGAACAGTCTCAAACGTTAGAATAGAGCATGCAATATGAGGTTGTGTTTTCGACAGTTTAAGAATGTGGTTCCAGCCAACTTTTATATTAACCGATTATTATTGTACTTAATAAGTCTGAATATATTTTGAAAGTATCTTCTTATTAAAAGAAGTAACTTTAGTAGGTTATGGGTTCAGGCAACAAGATAGATATTCGAAAAAAATATTTTTGAAGCAGGGAGCGGAGAGTATTGTCTAGAAGACGAACAACGAAATTCCAGGTAACAATTTTACTGTGGTAAATGGGTCTTTTCACGCCCGTGAATGTAAATGTAGCTTGGCCAGAAGACGACTAAGTCAGTAGTTAGTGGGTTCAGAAAAGCTCGAGAGGGGGGAACAAAAGATATCTTGAGTTACCTTTACTTTTATCCTAATTAAAAATAATCAAAATTTTAATGAAATTTATAACACACATATACAAGGCAATGCTATGTTATGATATAAAAAAGTTATAATTGTGGTTCTGCAGTGTTTGGCCATACAAGTGGGCCCGCCCACATAGCAGAGATATGTCTCGGATATGTCTATGAGATGTCTTGAATATCACATGTTATGTCTCAGAGACATTCTTGAGAGCTACAGAGACGTATCTGAGACTTCTCTGAGATGTCACTATGTCCAAAAAAATGGTCTACGTGACATTTCATGAGAAATCTCAGATAAGTCTCTGAGATGTATCATGAGACATTTGAGATGTAGCAGAGACATCTTAGGATTTTCTGAAAGGTCTTATTCATGTCCTGATTTAAATAATTTTACCTTTCAAAATTGTATAGGTATTAAAACCTTAGAATATGCATTAGAAGATATATGGAAAGTATATTACAGAGCTTCTGGCATGGTGCCTTATATTTTAATTGGATCATGATGACTAGTTGTCCAAAAGAATGCTGCCAAAATCAAAAAAATTGATGAATAGTCAAATGCTAACGTTTTCAATTAGCCTTTACCTGCATGGGCGTGCTTAGCTTAAGAATTTTTCTATGAGAAAATTTCTTATCAGAAATTGGGCATTTTTCTTATAAGAAAATTTCTTATAGCTATCAATTACAAAATGTTATTACATAAGAAGAAATTTTCTGATGGAAATATTTATTATAAATATCATATCACCATACTTAAAACGTACACTTGCGCAAACTTCTATAAAAAGCTACATAAGATTTACATCCCTATATTGAGAGTACAAAATTAGCATTATACCTAATTCAATCCAAATGTATACGCCTATATCTGGTATACAGCAATCCTAATGATTTCCCATGAACCAAATGTAGATGTCTATGATTAGTGTAAATCAAGCATGGACATTCAAGCTCTGTAAAGTTCACTTGACTGGCCAGACAAGGCGAGATACCATAGAGGTCCTTCAGGGCATGGGTTCTGTATAGGGTTAACGTCCTCATATGCTAAAAGAAACTATATCAATGAAACCAACGATAGCCTAGAATGATGGACTGATAATAGAATACGACTTTGGCAATCACTACGCAATGAAAGATACAGGAATTGCAATATGGAATATGATTTAACCTGGAAAATTGAATAAGCGAATGAAATAAAATTCAAGTTCGACTGGGGATAGGTACTTCAAGAAATTATATGGGAAGGAAAAATAAAAATTGGTACATGAAGTGCATATGAGCAATGTTTATTTAAGATGCCAGAAATAATGAGACCTCTAAATGCAGATTTGGATAGATAATGAAATAAATAAAGTAAAATGGAATTTAATGCCATTTGGAGAAAAGGATATGTAGAATATGGCTAACATACTTAGGGAAATTAATAGGAATCCCAGCAACACTGATTGAGAATATTAGTTGATGTATTTTCCATAAAATAATAACTGCAGATGTTATTTAGGTTTACTCATACAAATTCATTCTCATTCTCTTCAGAGATGGCTAAATCACTCTCTTTGTCCAATGAAACACTGTTTTCATTGAAACTTCCACTTATAATAGATATGCCAGAATCTGAAAAATATACATGTCTCTCTAAATTAATGATGAAAAGTTTAAAATTCCACAGTCTATCTGTTTAAGGTAACATGATTTTAGGAATGCCAGTTTTGTAAGACTTACCAAATGAGGTCAATGCCTTATTTTTTTTAGAAGCACACGACTTATTTTATTAAATTGATATCACAAAAACATAGTGAATGATTAACATATTAAAGCAATCCCTAGCAACCTAACAACCAAACAAGGTTTCCATGTTAATCGTATCCTGCAGCGTATGCAATCGTAGTATACTTGTAGTTATTCATGGCCCATATCGAACTTCCATCGGTTAAGTCATCTGTAGGCTTTGAAACAGACAGATTTTTTAAGTCAACAATTTTTCGTGTGCTCTCAGGGATATACATACTAACAAGTTGCATAAAAAGAAGCCTCCACTTCTTGTAACCGTCCCACATAGCAGAAATACGTCTCAGAGACATTCTGAGAGCTTCAGAGACCTCTCTGAGATGTCACTATGTCCAAAAAAATGGTCTCTGAGATGTCTCATGAGACGTTTCATATGTCTCTGAGATGTCTCATGAGACTTTGTACTGTGGTATGCTTTAAATTTAGGCAAAAAAATAATTAAATTTAAATTATACAGTTACGGCCTACTTTTCTCGATCATTTTTAGCGACAAATTTTGTGATGGATGACCGCTTTTGAAAATAAGAAACCCATGGTAAATGTCGTGATTTTGAAAATCAAAACTGCAGATTTGCACCAAAAAATATTTATGGAAGGCATTGATGGAGTTTAAATATTTTTTTTTAATTCCTGAACGTCTCACGATTTCATCTCTGAGACATACATGATATTTGAGACATTCGAGACCATAGTGAATCGTCTCTGAGAGGTTCGTTGCTATGTGGGCGCAAGGGGGGGGGGGGTGCCTCCTCTGTCCCCCATCTGTATCCGCCACTGGAAGGAGTCATTGTACCGGGCCAAGGTATACTAGTTACGTGTATTTGTGAAGGGCCTGTGACGCATCTTTTGAGCTGTAACTCAGGTGGAGAATAGGGTGGTTTCCTATTATTTTGTTATTGCCAAAATCGAATGATTATTACTCCTGGAGTACATATCTCACCCTTTTAGATTTTTAAATGACGATATCTATTTTTTGCGGTTAAATGAAAAGTAAAAATTTTCAAGCACGCGAAAACGCAATGGATAAGTATGAATGCCGGGAAAACTCCCGTGTGGCCTCGTTCTGGTTCCCGCTGCTGCAAGTGAGGTGACCTTGGGGCAAGGCTCAGAGCACTGATACGACGCAGGATGCTAGCAGGTAGCAGAGTACCATGCTAGCTGGTAGCGCTTGGCTTAAATAAGGATTATTAATACCTTATCAAACGAGGAAAACTTTTCGACCTTAGCCAGTTTTAATAGGTGATTATTAAGGCATGTTTCCCTGAGCTCTGTGCCTCATGCATGCATTGGTAACCTCAGACGATGTAAAACTCCTATCTACTCGTATAGAAACTAGGTCCCTGTGACGTCACGTGGAGTGGCATCGCATGGGCGCCAATCTGGCCTTTTTCAAATGAGGATAAAATTGACCATAGCCATTCGTCTAAACCGGTATTTCTAAAACCAAATAATTTGTATATAATGAATACACCAATGGTGGGTAACGAATCGCAATCAATGCCTTTCGTTTTCTTTGATGAAGGAAACTACCCTATTGTGGTTCAAGCTTAAGGCAGTGTATGACTGGATGTCAGAAGTCTGTGTCTATCTGCTTCAGCGTCACCTTTTAATTCCAAATATGAAATCTGGGATAACAGGACTGTATTAATATGAAGAATTGAATAAATAGTCAGTTAATTGAAGCACTCAGGAGAAAAATCTCATAAGTAATAATTCCAACCAAAAGAATTATGACACTCCAGTCTTGCTGGAACATTCATGGCTGACAGTCGTTCTTTTTCTCTCATAGTACATAGCCCATTTTCGATATTTTTTCAGCTAATTTCCTCTGATTTCACTGTCTGATCTAATCCTACCTTTCTTTCTGCTAATTATCAAAATGCTTTTGGATTTTATGGCTCCTTAAGTTTCTCTAATTGCCATGAGTTTTTTACTGATGTCTTTAATTTTTTTGAATTTCAAATGGCATTTCATCTTTACTAGATTATGATCACTGTCAATATTTTTCTCTGAGTAGCTTTTGCAGTCCTTTATCTGGCTCCTAAAGCTTTTCTTCCCTATAATATAGTCTAGTTGAAATCTTTTGTCTCATGTATCTTCTTCGCATGTGATCCTTGACAGTAAGTTGGCAACCACTAATTTGTGTTCCATGTAGAATTCCAGGAGCCTTTATCCTGTCTCATTTTGATTTCCTAATCCATATTTTCTGGTTATTTTTCCATCCTGGTCTTTACTGACAACAGTATTCCAATCAGCTTAAACGATAAGGTTTTCTTCATCCCTTACCTATTTGATTACTGCTGTGATATCTTCGTACACATCTTCAACTTCTTCATCCTCATAGTTTATTGTAGCCATATAAGCCTTTATGTGTTGTAATATTTATTTTTTAAAGTAAATATTTGAGTACATAACATATGTTTAGTTCTATACTTTTGTTTCCTATGCTATGACTTGTTGATGTACCACTTTTCTGCATTGCCTCTGCACCTGAATAGACCCAATCTGCACGTTCACAGATGATGGAAATGGTATTTGCTCATTGGAGATAAATGTTCCTTATAAGTGCCTCATGTAGGTTCCATTGCATTCTTAATTCCTAGTTAATTGAAATATGTACTTCAATTTTTTGTTAGATTATAACCAAGCCACTGTTTTAAACGATTTCTTTCTGCCAATTATGTTTTGCATTTTTTTCATAGTTTGTAATTTTTTCTTTGGCTTAACACATCAGTATGTTTGTCAATTTTAATTTGGGGAAAATCAATTCTTAATTTCATTTTCACTTTCAATGATTCTCAGACTTTCATATACTATAGAGAATTGATTGCCTAAGTTGATTCTGATCCAGCTCCAAATAATAATGTTGCTGCGGTCATGGGCAGTGGAACAGGCCAAAACTCCTCTTATTGTTAGATCATGTGTTGCAGATGTGATTCAGCTGGTGATGGTGTTATGTGAAACAAAATTTTTACGTTTTATCTGTCTTGGTAATTTTTGGTCTCGGCCATCATATCATACCTTTATTCTACTTTAGTGAGTTGAAGATATATTTGGTAATAGTCAACAAATATCTATACTTTTGACTTTGAGCAGCAGCTATTTTACTCCAGCCTATATGTACTTGAATTTAAGAATATTGGTTTGCTACTGTCATGTCATTATCTTACCTGTCATGAATCTAAGAATCATGCCACTAAGAATGAATGGACACTATAATCAATATGCTTGAATGGGATTTCTATAAGAAATGGAATCTGCTCATCTTTAATTTTAATCTCGTATAAAATGAAATGGTTTATGATGTTATTGCATAAAAATGTAGTTCTTTTTGTTGATTGCAGTTCCATGTTGCATTTATTTCATTGGCATTTTTGTTTTTCCATTAACTTCATCTGCTAACCGTATCGTATACAATGGAATGATATAAAATTGACTTAATTTTCTTGATGAGACGCCCTTCTTTGTTTTCAATTTCTTCCAATCTTTGCCAGCACATATTTAGGGTGTAAGCCTTTGACTCTTTGACAAGCACATTTGTATAAGTTTAACGTCTGATTATGATCCTACAATTTCTGGAAAAAATGAATCATTCTTATTTCAGTCAGCAAGATGCCCTCCTTTGTGGCATCGCGTGCCTGCAGGCATTTGTTCAAGCAAACTGGACTGGTCCAACTGTTGACGAAGTGGAGATTCTGAATAGATTTCCTTGGCTCAAAGGATCTCAAAATATAGAATTTGACTCAAGAGAAGAGGTTTGCTCTTATTTGGCTTTGGATGCTGAGAGTCTTGCCCCATGTGTGGTGCTTCCTCACCTGTTACTCATCGCCCGCATCATCCTCTATACTCATGTTTGGAGACTTAGTGATTTGCAGGTATATACTTGATCATAGACTTTTTCCCTGCCTGAATTGCTTGCTCAGTGCAGGTAGTATGCTTCAGCTTTGCATATGAGACAGTTCACTTGTTTCTGAATGCACCCAAAGCCTATCCAAGCATCAAAACCATTACCCCAAGCATCTATCCTGTCGCTTTAGCACCGACAGCAACCAGTGGGACTCGTTTGAAGAGTACTTGAGTGTTTGATTTTGAGGACTTCGAATTATGTAACAAATTTGAAATACAGCTAAAATGAACAAATTATATTATAAGTGAATATGGTCTCTGAGGAAATGTTACAACGTTTTACATTTTATAAAGGCAGAAAAACAAGCAAAATGATTAAATGCAATCATTTGATTAAACATATGTATCTAATAAATAAGTTGAAAATATATGTATACTAAAATAATTATTTGATGATAGGGATTATAATTTAATCAAATGATTTGGTACAAATATATGAGTTTTATGGGTTTAAGGGCTAATTGCTGTCGAGCGATGACAACCGGAAGTGTCAGCCTGGAGATATCTCTGCACCAAAATCTTCTGACGTTTTGCTCTCAGGATGGGAGTAGCATCGGGTCCTTGGTGCTCCAGATTCTCTGCAAGGCTGTTGATTCTGTAGAAATTGGGGGACGAATGGTCCTTCTTCAAGTACCGGTATGCCAAATCTGCGTACAAATAACTTGCTGGCAGCAACTCTCCTTCTGCTCACTTCTGCGTTCCGTTCAACTCCTCTACACAAATTGATTGTCGCTTGTTCGTCAGGCAGAGCTTTCACCCATGGGTCACGTCTATCTTAATCAATCCTCCAAGCTCCACACCGCCATGGTGATTTATACCCTTCCCTGACTATAGGGGGGCTTTGAAGAGAAAGGGGCACTGAAGGAAAATTTGCTTAAAGTCTAAAGGATGTAACTTCACTAGCATTTGATTCTTTCACCACTTTGAGACTTCAACACTCACTCGCGCACAATGTCACTCATCCACCTCCACGAGCCGAGGCATAGGGGAGGGAAGGAAGAGTGAGATTGGGTGTTAAGGAAAAGTAGGAAAGAGAAAAGGTTAAAAAACCCAGGGAGCTAGCCTTTGTAATGGATCTGACCATTAAACTATATTTTTAAAAAACACATTTTTCATCCTGCGACAACGCAACCCGCAAAGCTCTCTTGCATGTGGAACCCCTTTACAACGAAATTGCCTTTTCCCCATTGAATGTATTGTATGGACGATTAGCTATTACATATACATATGTATATTATTTATAATTTTTGACACAATTTTTTGCCTCAAATTAATTGCAAATTACAGTAAAACTTTGATTTTACACAGTTGGAGGGACCGACATATGGGCACTGTGTAAAATCAAAGTGTGTAAAATCAAGAGTTGGTAGTGAGGAGAAGTATAGTTTTCAGGATAACTCTTGCTCATTATTTTTAGAATGCTTAGTCATACACTTGTACGGTTCTGATTTAAGCCAGAAACGGAACCAGAAAAAGTCTCATAGTGTGAGGTTTTATGGTAAAAGAGCATGAAATCCTTTTCAATCGCATCAGATATATGTTTCCCAGATTCAATTACTCATTTGGAGGCAAGAAAAGAAGCATAATAATCTTATTTACTCACAAGCAACACCACAGATGGCATGTTACCTTAAGAGAAACATTGCATTCCTGAACAAAGTTTCCCATGGTTATATTGCTAGAATTTCTGGCACTAAGATTACTTATAATACCCCGGAGAAATTTCGCAATGGTGATACTAAATGCTCGCAGAGAAGCTAATTTTCGAAAATATTCTCAATTAAAATTAGTTTTCAGGAAATCTTTTTAACTACCTGCAGACAAACAAAGATTGGAAATTGAAGAAATGGATATCTGAGGTATCTGAGGATAGTCACCCAAATTAACCCCATTAACAGGGAGCAAAATTTCGCTAATACATCACAAAGGCATTACACCCTGTGGGCCTGGGTTCAAGTCCTGGCAGTAGCAGAAACTTATCAGAGATGGTCCTATCCCTACTTGAGTGTAATGTGGAGGGCACTTCCAGTGCACCACTCTGTCCTGCAAATAGGTCCCATTCGAGCCTATCATTACAACTTGGCTAACGCCAACATAGGGTTCCTATCCCACCAGCCCTTACTTCATGGCGCTAATGACCCCAGCTGTCAGTTACCTCCTTCCAAATAGTATACCATAGATAATACGGAGCACACAGAACCAGGGATATTCCGAAATTTAGATTTTTCCGGAGTTTAGATCACTTTTTTTTTTAAGTGAGCTATTTAAATAACCGCGCAACTACCGTCATGCCGCCGGTGATGAATAAAAAAATGATTAATAGTCCGGAACAATTTTCCCTCCTTACGATTTTTACGCATTAAAGAAGCATTTTACCATGAAATTTTAGCATTAGTAGAATGAATCTAACGGGAATAGCTTCTCTGTCGGCATTTTTCCGCGAATTCAGCGCCGGGACCTTCGACTTACAAGCCGTGTGACTCATCTTCACGTAATTTTTTGCTTCCCTATATCTGATAACAACACCGGACACTTTTGGTATTTCGATTTAATGGCGCTAAGCCATTCCTAAGTTGAAAGGGACTGCCTTATCACTCACGTCATGAATTTGACTTCAATGATTACATAACGATTGACGACGCGAGTTATTCTCCGAGGGCATTAACTCCCGTTCCGTTAAAAATAAACGCTTGGCACGTAGCAGAGTTAAGCTTATAGTTATTCAAGTTCCAATCATGTTTCATTTAAACCCACTCACAATGAGATACAAGTTGAGTCAGTTCTGATAAGTGCGCCGCGCAAGCAACTTTCCCTCGCCTCCATTCGTCCCGCAGATGTGGGGTTAGCCCGCGGAATGAGACAACGCATGCTGCTTTTACCATCGTGTTGAATCACCATCGACT
The DNA here is from genome assembly GCF_921293095.1 of Ischnura elegans. NCBI lineage: Eukaryota > Metazoa > Arthropoda > Insecta > Odonata > Coenagrionidae > Ischnura > Ischnura elegans. The sequence goes on from NC_060247.1 coordinate 126,252,872, forward strand.
TACGTCCATACTAGAAGTACAAGTATCTTTTTTGGATCTCCTTGAAAGCCAAAATTTTGGCACGGGAGGATTTTTTACGGCTCATTTCGCCGTTATATTTCGCGGGGGCGACGGAAAACATAGCGTTGGCAAAATTCTAGAAAACCTTCCGTTAGGGATGGATATTACGTAGTTCATAATTCCGGATTAATGACCATCTACTGTTATTACAATAAATATATAATAAACAGCGTCCATCAATAAGTCGAATAACAAACGAAAGATGATAATGTTTATATCTCCGGCGATCATCTGTCTTAATCAAAAGTAGTTCCGCATACACGGCGATTGCCGTATGCTTTAGGTTTCGATATCCTTCTACGGCAAATTTTAACTAAGAGCGATATTCGCGTTCGTAAAGGAGCCTGAAATATTACTGAGAGGGCGTAAGGGGAAGCAACAATTAGATTCGCGATGTTTTTAGTTTCACGCTAAACAGCGCGACGTCATTTCAACCGTTTCTGTATTCATTTTTGCAACTCATTGAGACGAGTAAATAACCTAACTTCATATTGCTCCAGAAAGGATTTTCAAAACAAGTCGAAAGACAACTGCGTAAAATCAAGATTAGCGGCCTCTTTGGGGCTGGGGTTATGCTGCGCAAAATCGAAAAACTGCGTAAAATCAAGAAAAAACAAAAATCGAAGTTTCACCATAGCAATTCCCTATGCTTTCCGGCCGGACTTGAGTGTCACTGCGTAAAATCGAGACTTGATGTAAAATCAAAGTGCGTAAAATCGAAGTTTTACTGTATTTATATGCAGAAAGTAATTCTTGAGGTATGGTGCCAAAATTTATTCAACAAGTGTTTGCATACATATGTATATCATTTTTATTGAAATAAAAATGAATGTTTGTGTCCAGATGAAGGCACATAATTTTTCTTCTTTGGAATATTTACACTTCCAAGTGTACTTGCGATTTTCACCATAATGTTTTACCTGGATAGTTAATGGTTGTTCCTATTATCTGAATGAGAAGTTGACTGCAAAAATGCTGAGTACTTATCTTGTTAAGGCAGTATTATGGAATTATGTTTCTTTTTGTGTTAACTTTTATTTTTTTTAGTTCTTTCGTGAATTACCTTGTTTCTGAGACATTTAAATTATTTGATGTTTACTGAAAACTTTATTTTTAGAAAGATGAAATTCAACCAGACTTGAATTGAAAATGGAATAAGTTCATTCTCAGTTTTATTGATTAATGGTTAGGGGTATTTTATTTCATGATGCATAATTGTCATGAATCACCTCTTTTAGAGTAGCCGTTGGTGGTCAATGCGGTATCTCTTTGTGCATCAGCAAGTCCTAGAGGAAAGGTCTCCCCAAATTCATGATGCTGTGAAAAAACTGTTGGGAGAAGTCCATAACCAGGAAATTGTTGCTGCCAGCTCTACAGATAGCCAGTTGAGGACTCTGTTTAACATTGAATGTGCCATAATTTATCTGTACTATTTTGAGGTTCTGAGATCAAAAGAATACCTTGAATCAGCTGCCAAAGGTGCCGGACTTGACATTTCATTAGCAGGTATGTTTATATCAACTTAAATTTGCTTTTTTCTTATTTTGATGTTTGTAAAGCTATGATGAAAATGATCAAATGAAAAAAATGTGTTAGAGAAAGATTCAGAAGTAGATTTAAAAGTGAGAGTATCGTGATTAATTATTATCAGTCTTAGCGATGTGCCTCTTTTGCTTGATTTCACAACTGAAGGCAAGGTCCTATCGACATTAGCACACTAGTTCCCTTAAGATTGCCAAAGCTAAGCAAATAACCCAGGCTAAGGCTGGATGGGGGACCTTTTATACTTTAACTTGGTGCTCATATCTGCCATCTACTAGTGACAGGTAGAATAAAGTTTAGGTTGACAAAATTGACCAAGGTCTAGTAACAGGCACCTGATAAATGGATTGCCTCACAACTGTGGAAAAAATCATCTACATAAATAAGTTATTTTTCTTGTTAACAATGGAATAACCAGTCTAATGAACTTGTGGATAATGCAGCATTTTATCACTATTTTCTTATTGTTTTTTTTTTCATGTTTCAGGTGCCCTTGGTGTGAGGACAAGATATCAGAAGAATAATATTGCCCAGCTAACTTTGAATGTCAAATCAAGCAATTGTTCTGAAGTTACAGACATTCAAAACTCATGTGATGAACGTGATTTTCCAAAGGTATTTCTACCTATAGTTCTCTGAATGCCGAAGTCATTAGTACTCAAACGCCTGATGTGTTCATCAACTCTTTTTGGATAACGTAGTTACTGCTTTTCACACTGTGATTGGCGAGAAAAATTTTTTTTGGTATCTCAAATTCTTCCTCTTTGTTATGTATGTCCAGTCTCCTCTAACATTGCTTTACTGTTTCAGCTTAAATTAACTGCTCTGACTGACAAGCACATGAATGAGGTTTAGAATTGGTTGGGGCTTTCTTGAATTACCATGATTGATGAACTTAAAGGACACAACACCTCATACGTTGAGCCAGGATATATCTAGGGTTTTGATGAGGAAGGGGAGGATAGCTCTTACATGGGGTGCAGACTGGAAGTTTTGAAGATGGGAAGGGTTGGAGGTTTGGAATCGTTTGCTGCATGGGTAGTATTTCGAGGAAGAAGACCTGAGTTTGTGCTGGGTTGTCTTCTTTTGCAGTCTTTTTTTTTCTTGGACCAACTCCCAATACATGTCAAAAGTTACTCAGCTCTATCGAATGTACAGAGATGTGATTTTTTCTAGAGATGGGTCGAATAGCAGATTTCTCGAACTCAAGTATCAAATTCGAATACTAAATCATTGCTCAAATATTCGAATACCTCGAATACTAGAGTTGCGCAAAACATATTAAACGTACGTTTCTTCTTCTATTTCCCTTGATAAATGTATATATACAAAGGTATACAGTGGAACCTCGATCTATTGTTTTTCAAGGGGATGGACGAAAAAAACGATGAATGCGGGAATGTTTGACTGGGTTGCCTATGCAGCAGGAAACTCAGGATTTATGCGAGTAATTGTGATTTCCTTTAAAGGATTCAAACAGGAATTTAGCTGATTAATGAAATAATTTAATTTTATGGAAACAATTTGGGCATATAGTTGATTCAACTAACATCTCTCTCAAATATCTGAAGGGGACATATCACCTCGCAAAAAAATTGATTTCATGCCATCTCGGCATTTACACTGCTACGATGGATTTCTGTCTGATGTATACATTCTTATCTACCAAATGCCATTTCAGCGGCACGCCCATCTGATACTCTGCTTCATCAAACTTCTTATTTTCAACAGATAGCTCGCTTTACCCCTATTGGCGATGCAAAGATTACCGCAGCGCCCCTAGCGGCCGCGCCTGGAATCACTCTAACTCAGACACACTCCATCCTTTGCCGTATTTACTGCATGTGTTTCAACGTGAAAAGCGTGAGAAGACGGTAATTTGTTGAAGATTTTATCGGTTGTGGACGCCAATGAAAGCAGTCTCAGGGTTTGTGACGCCCATGCGTGCGGTAGAAGAAGTTTTAAATGCTGGCCTTGTGATTTCGGTGAGGAAAAGGGAGGAAAAAGAGTCGGTGGATCATGTGCAGGCTTTGGTCCTTCGCACCTCGGGCCTGACTTCTAAGCATCCGTATTCCGTGGATTTGAGGATTGATTTATCTGAGAATTACGGCGATCGGTTATCGAGGGATCAGATTTTAGAGTGTGGCTGTATTGGTGTGTAACTTTTTAGTACTGACGCATCATTAACCTCCTTTATACACTTCAGGTGCCCCTGGTAGTGAAATATCTATGTTTTACTCGGGGATTAGAGTGGGTGAAGGACTTTCGTTCTGTACTTCCCAGTCCTCTTCCTCTGCGTCTCAGGGCTGCCATTTCATTAGTAGTCTCTTGAGCAACCCCCCTTTCGAGGAGATTTCGAATGTGGAAGCTCTCACCCAGAGAAAACTCCAAAGTGTGGATGCAGTTCTGCTGGAATTTTATGAGCACAATGTTACCATGACCCAAGACCAAGTGGCTTCGCTCTTGGCAACCCCGCAGCGGACTGATGCTTGGTTCAAAGGCAGAAATATGTCTATCCCAGCATCTAAGGCATACAGCCAGTTCACTTATGCGGTAAATCCTAAAGCTAACTGGAAAAAACGTTATGCAGATTTGTACTACAGCAAGTTTACTGGTAACAAGTACACAGACAGAGGCAACAAACTTGAAACTTTTGATGTTAATGTGATGAGACAAATGTTGATGAACAGTTCTCAGATAAAAAGTTCTCAGTTATTATTCACAGATCAGTCTCTCTAGTCACAAACACAATACTTGTGTGTAATAGCATTACATGAACTTGTCAATATTCATGATTGGAAGTCCAAAAATAGTTAATCCACTCACAATAAGAAGAATTTCTTCAGCAAATGGGAGTAGCGTCCATTATATTGGACCCAGTATCATTTCATATGCCCGCAGGCGTTGAATCACTCTCTCAACATGACCTCTAGCTCTGGCAATGCCAGCTGTTTCAAGAGCATCATCCTTAGATAACTTACTTTCTTCTGAAGAAATTGAGGGCGGATGAGTCTTAAATTTCTCTGCAAGAGAGGACAATCTTACTTATGCACCTGCAAAATTACATTACTCCAAGAAAATAAATTCAAAAATATCTTACCAGACGACACTCATTTTCAATTCAGTATTCTTTGTCCAACATCACTCAATCTTGGTAGTCTAATCTGTCCAACACGCAGCTATCAGTGAAAATAAACTTGTCCGAGGCTCGTCCACCATATAAAGAACTTATCTCAGTTATTAATCCAGATGGGGCTATGCCAAGATTGACCTTCACAGTGTGACCTCTCTTGTACTGGGAATACGTTGAAATTCTACATTTGAGACACTTGCAATTTTCTATAGGAATTTCCTTGCAATTCAGTACAATCCTGGTGAACTTGTATTTTGAAAATGATGATGGTAGGTTGGCTCGGATCGTAGCTTGATCAGGCCAGGGTATCACTAACTTCAACACTCGTGCTATTAAAGGACATGTGTGCTTAAAATAATTTATGGTTGGACACTCGTTTTCCCATCTTCAGTACTATAACCCACTTTTGCCGTAAACTTTCTTCCTTCGGAAAATAATGGAAGCTTACTTCGGGTGCATTATAACTTGAACACTGCGGAACGCTGCAGTACGTGGAGTTTATAGAGTTTTTCTGGGAGTGCGGCACCGACAAATGATCGTGGTCGATGATTTCCGCAACGTAAACAAAGCTACGAGCAACGAATGTGTCTGAGTTAGAGTGATTCCAGGCGCGGCCGCCAGGGGCGCTGGGGAGAATCTTTGCATCGCCAATTCCTACCGTCAAGTGCTAGCGGACAATTCGAGGCATTTTGCAAAATTTACGCATTTCTTCGCCGGATTTCCTTCTTCTTCAATTATTTTCAGTCCATCTTTGGAAGTTCTCATGAAATAAGCTGATGAATTCCAATTGCTAGCAGGGAGAAACCAAATATCCTGGAATCTAGCAATATCACTTGTTAGAATTTTATGCGTCAGAGTTTTGAAAATTCAACAAAAAAATTCATAATTTATAATTTTGGTCTTGGAGAATATATTTTTTTAATGAGGTATCATCACAAACTATATGCTTCTTTTTTATTATCATAGAGTATTAGTTTTGAAACCTCTATGTGCATGCCAATTACTTTCCCTAGTTACTAGTTGAAAGAGCTCTCTATTTTGCTTCTATAATTTTTTTTTTGATTCTGGATGCTAAGTTTTGACTTCAGTTATGCGTCATCAGGCGATGAATGAGAAATTGGAGAAAGATTGTCAATTAATATGCTCGTCAACCCTACTCACTCCACTGGGGTAGTGGGGGGGGAAGGGTTCACTGATGTCAGAAGAACTCTCAGCCCTGTCCTTGAGGGGCGAGCAGACTACCCTCCTGTTGTGGTGTGGCTGGCAGAATCATAGCTGAAACCATATTTCTCATTCATCACCTGATGGTGTGACCTGCAATGGCCGCTAAAGCTCGCGTGACAAAGTGCAATGTGCAGCTGCTCCCGAAAGCTGTCAACACCAATGTTTTTCATATCTAACTTGGCTTAATGCAATGATACAAATTACTTTGATAGTCATCCTTTATACTTTTTGGATGCGTGTTATCTATCCTTTTCTCTTACAAGGAGAGGTCGCCAAAGTGATGTTTGGGATCTGAATGACGATGTTATTTCCTGAAACAATATAGGTAAGGTAGAAAAAGTGTCACGGCTTTCTTCCACGTAGGCCCGGGTTCGCGAGATATTCGCATGTAAAGATTCCACGCACCATGACTATAGTCGAAGGAAGTCATGGTGCGCGGAATCTTTACATGCGAATATCTGGCGAACCCGGGCCTACGTGGAAGAAAGGCGTGACACTTTTTCTACCTTACCTATATTGTTTCAGGAAATAACATCGTCATTCAGATCCCGAACATCACTTTGGCGACCTCTCCTTGTTAGTATAAGAGGGAAATAATTATTCCTACTTGGGGTTATCAGATAGACTTTTAATTTTCTTTACTACTCCCCTTGTGCTAGTCCTCAGTAGTTTCTGGAAAAATTGTGATTTTTCCTCAAATTTCTTAGATTGACTGTTTATTTTTATGATTATTCCAGGATCTACAGCTTAATGATGATGTCAGACTGGATCAAATTAAATTTTTAAACAGTGATGATGGTGCCTTGCCGAATTTAAGGCCACTGGACCAAGCTGTTATCTTTGGAGACTTGTAAGTTTCTTTTCATTGAGTCTATTGTTGTATCTTGATCTTGTACACTCTAGAAGAATTATTGGTCCAATGTTGTCATTAATTTCCCTCTGTTGAGAGTGCTAATGGTTGTTGATTACATTGTCTTTGATGCAGGATGAAAATACATTTGTCCATACATGGTAATGGTTGAATCGTATCCATTGCATGAAAAGATACAATTTCTAATTGTTTTTGAATATTTTAATTCATCAGCTCCAGACTATGTATGATACTATGTATGAATATCTGAGCACAGTCTCCCTTTTTTAATATACAACTTGAGCATCACCATCAAGGTATAAATTATGGGATGGCAGATATAATTACTATTATTTGCTATTCTGTCTTTTTCAAAGGTTACTTTGAATACTATTATTGCTAATAGAAAACCTGAATTTATTTTTGTTGTATTCAGTTTGCAAACTACAGTAAACTCTCTTTATTACAAAGTTCACAGGACTGAAAAACTGGAGGTTCAAACTGGAGGCCAAAAAATAGACTCTAGCTGTTCTAATTTAAAAAGTATTCTGCAGAAAGTAATGTAAAAATTATGTAGTCATTTCACTAAAGTAAGGCAAAATGCTGAGAATTCATTTCAGTTGAATTTTATGAATGAGAATGCATTTTAAAATAACAATTAGCACTTTAGGCTCTTGGTTTTTAGCATGAAAGTACTAAGTCCATTCAGTTATAATTATGAGCTGCCAACTTGTTGAGCTTTAATGCTTCAAGGCTAGCTTTGTACTAAATAAATTTTTTCTGAAAATCAAGCCTAAAAAATTAGAGGGAATTCAGAGAGGCACGGCATAAAAAGGGCATTAAAAAGTGGTTGTAAAATAGCATAATCTGAAATCTGATAGTAGCTCTTTCTATTGCTCTCTGTTGGACTTAATGTGTGGGTAATTGAGAAATAAATACATATAACTACCAACACAAATGTAATTTTAGGGGAGTTTATTGAGGCTCCAGATACGGTTACACCACACCAATGTAATATAACAAAAATCAAGATGGCGACGCGCACTCGCAGCAGGTATTCACAGTCGACTACCTCAATCCAGTCTCTAACAGGAACTGACTGTATTTTGCGCGTTCAGCTAGGTGGTGCACATCTACCTCTGCTTCCCTCTATCGGCAAGCCCATCAACCCTTGACGAGTGACTGCCAGCGCTCGCAAAGGGGTGCCACACACTCTTTTTTGTTTTTTTTTTATATTCTTATCTTTTTGGTCTATTCTTATAATTGCACTGTCTCTATTATTTCTCTGATGCAAAACATCTGTTTCAGTATTTTGAAAATGAAGTCGCAACCCAAGGATAAACTTGCGGATGAAGAACTGATGGCATATATTACTGTAAGTTCATTAAGGTTTATATCAAATAATCATCCTTAAACGTATTTGTAGTAAGTACTGTAAGTATACTCAGTCACATATTCTTGGGTAAATTTATTTGCTCTAAGAATGAAATTTAACTTGGAAAAAGTCATTTTGCCTTTCTTGGATTGAAATTCAGATTTCCCAGTTGCATCATCAAGTATACTTGGCCAAGGATTAATGGCGTAATTAGTTGAATAACTGATCAGCAGTCAGGAGATTTAGGTTTGATTTCTACCGAAGCCAAATGTTTTTAATGGGCATTTTCAAATATTGTGTGTACTTAATGAATGAAACTTTTGAACTCTTTCGATGTGCAATCATGTTTACCAGACAAAAATTATTAATGTTAAAGGCATTTTGTCAGGACAGTAGGTGATTGCTAAACACAAGGGTGTATTCATTAAAATTTGATGGTAAGTTACTTAAGATTTTTGAGCATGCATGCAGTTTTTCATGCTTTCTTATATTTTGTAGCATTGATAAATTCCCATGAGTAAAACATACTTAAGGCTGTTTTACACGGGGCAGGGAATTGCGCAGGTTAGAGCTGCATTTATTTCTAAAATGGTGTGGAATTGCGCGAATGCATGAATGAAATTAGAACAGGGGCTATTATGCAGTCTCGCATCCAGCATTCTAGCAATTCACCGCTTTATAAGACTCAATTTTGATTGTGCCTTCGCATGTACGTCAGATTGCGCAATTCGGTGTACCGTGTAAAACGGCCTTTATAATCAGTGGCATAAATATGGTCAGGATGAAGGGATTGATCCCCCCCTTCCCCCCCAAAGCCTTAAAGAAATAAAAAAATTATTTAAAACTATTGTTTAGTTTTGACATATCCCTGCTTCTGCTTAGAGTTAAATAATAAGTGCCAAAATAATGTAAAATTTATTTCCAGGCATGTCATTTTTCAAAATTTTCCCAGAACCCTTATTTCTGGGAGGAATGTCCACCACCCTAAGCCATCCCATCCCACCCCAAAGCATATTCCTAGTTACGCCACTGCATATATGTAATGATATTATCATCAGTTTTATTTTGGGTTCATGGTTTTCATTTATGTTGAGAAAAACATTTTTAATGACTTTCAGCGCTCTTCATTGATTTAACTTTTTAAAATAGGTAAGCAAATTCAGATACAGGTGTATAAATATGATGGAGATTTATTGTTGAACATTTCCATCTGGTCAGTTCAAATTCCTTTCATTTGAAAATAGATTTTCAATTCAAACCTGGTGTAGTCTTCATAATTTACGTAAGGTATGAGGGTTATTCCAAAAGTAAGGTCGGATTAAGAAAAAAAATCAAATTTAAAAAAATTGTTTTATTCACATTCCTTACATCTTTCTCTATTTTTCTACATAATTTCCATACTCATTTAAACATTTTTCACATCTTTCAACAACCTTTTGAATTCGTAAGTTGTAGAAATCGGCCACCTGCTTAGGTAACCAGTCTTTAATTGCTTCTTTCACTTCATCATTCACTCAAAGCTCGCACCCTCTTGCACACTTTACTATCACTCATTATGTCAGGACCATATACTTCAGTATTCTGCCGATGAATTTCTGCGGCTGAAATGTTTCTTGAACATAAAAACCGTATCACTGCCCTTACTTCACAATTGGTGGGCTTATCAATTTTCTTAAACATTGTAAACTGACACTATAAACAGCACACAGCAACAGTAGCAATGCTAATGGTGGCGCTTGATATGCAATGCATGCTGGGATACCCAATCCGTGCGTGTTTTGTCCTTGGTGCCAAATTCAAATAGTTGCGGGGAAACAGACCTTACTTTTGGAATAACCTTCGTAAATAGTAAAATAATAGTTGTTCACCCTGCTAATAAGTAACATTGGTCTTCAAATTAATTCCAGTATTTTACAGCTTTTATAACAACATCCAACCTTTTTTTATATAGTTTTTATTGACTTGGCATATGCTTTTAATCGGAAATTTATTTGAATTTTCCAGTGTCTGCTGTCTCAGCCTCGTGTTTGGTGTCTACAGCTGACAGCCTTGCTGGAAAGGTGTAGATTGGAATCAAATCACTCAAGAACTGTTGAAAGGTCAATGATGCAAGCTCAGGTGAGTGTTGATTGTTTTATATTGAGAGGAATAGTGGATGTTATATATATTACTGTGATTTTTTTATGGGGAACTATCATGTTTAAATTTTTCGAATTTATTGCCGTATTTACTCTAAACGTGGAGTGTTAAAGTGACTCTGGGTGGCATGGCAATCACCATTAGATGTTTTAAATTGAGGCATTACATATTTTTGCAATTGGAGTTTTTTATCATCAATTTATTTGAACAGCAGCAAATGTCAGCAATCTTAAGATTATTTTGAGACAGCTCTCCAATTAATTCTCAGGTCAACTAATCTTTTCACACCTTTGTATATCTTCTACACATTTCACATCCCTCATTCCATACATTTTACCCCAGGTCTACCTTTTCCATTCTTAAAATCCACGTGTCCCTTGGTGAATGGTTTCATCAGACCATTAGCAATTCTCATTAATTTTTTTGGTATGTCTATCCTTAAATTTAGTTTGGTAAGTTGATCCATCTTTTTGTGGAATGCTCTCTTCAGCTGGGCTGTTCTACTGATGATTTCTTTCTTGCTTCTTCCATGTCTTGTTATTCTGCTTCCTATCGTATCCTTGTAGATACCTTCCACCTCTTCATCTTCATAATCCATTGTTAGCAGGTAAACCTGTAACACTATGGTATCTACCTGTTTGATATTTCTCTTGAATTTGATAAACCTCTCATTAAAGTGCACGTTGCTGTTCACGTGTATTCCTGCTCTGTCTAAGTATTAACCCCTATCTAGCATTACCATTTACTGATTCTGTGTGTATTATTCTAATGGCTACTGCCCTCCCAGTGGCTGGGTGAAAAAAGTATTTTAGCCTACCAATCTTTAAATTTTTACTTGGCAACTGCAATGAATCAATGAAAATCATTAATTTTTATGTTAGCAGGGAGTAACATATGCCTGTTTACTGACATCTAGTCCCACATATTGTCCAAAAGTGATTCTATATAACGTTTATGCATGCCTGATAATTCACAAATTTGGGCTAGTAATGTATGCAGCTGAAATAATGCTGTTGTTGGCAATCTCCAATGCTTCAAGTGGAGCAAATGCCATAATGCTCTGAAGAGGGTCTCTCTCTTTTTGCTCAAAATCTACTTAAGGACAGTAATGCACGGTCAAAGGAGTAAAGGACTGTATTCAAGTGGAAGTCACTTATTTATTCCAAAATTAAATCTTCCAAAAATTGGGCGGGGAACTACATTCGTAGAGGTGCAGATAGTTAAGGCACAGCTGAGTGATCAAGTAAAGTTAATGTTAAGTTGAGTAGGTTGTGCAGATGTTTTTGTGGGTCAGGTTTCACTCTGATATTAAAACTTGAATGTCTTGAATGAAATATGATGTCTGTATGATTTCTTCATTTAATTTAGTATTCATAGTCACTCTACCAATTCAATTTCATTTCTTTTATGTAGGTCCTTGTAGATTCAATTAAAGCTGAAAAACCAGATGCAGATGTAAGGCATAGATATTTCTATTGCTGTAGAATGCCCCCTTCATGGAAAGTTGAGGTAAGACATAGCGCTAATGGACTTTTCTCTCATTGGACCTAAGTTAATGAAACTTTATACAATTTTTTTGGCATTGCAAATGTTTATTACTAATTCTTCATGCAGAAAACAAAACTTTCTTTAAATCTCTACAATTTCAGGAATTTTATTATTAGTACATATTAATAGTAGAGATGTGCGAATAGTATCCGCGAATACTTGAATACCTCGAATACTAGGAAGTATTCGATATTCGAGGTTTCGAATAGTTACGCGAAAAGTACCGCCTCGAATACCTCGAATACTTTTGAATTTCGCGTCATACACTGTCGCACGCACGTCGTTGGTAGTTGACTCGGAAAAATGTAGAGAACTGTAGTCGTTTAGTGCTCGCAGCGCCTTTTTACGCAAGTTAACGAATTACATCAAATTCGTGGATCTCAGCGGTGAAAAGAGTTCGACGAGGGGAACCGAAAATGGTCGGGTGAAAAAATCCGAAAATCCCCGATTCCCCCCACCAGGAGAACCTCAGTGCCGTGGGATAGCAACCTTAGGGCATTTCCCGCGATCCGCTATCCCCCTCCATTCAGCACTCGCCTCACTCACTCTGACGCTTTCCTCTTCTCCGAAATCAAACAAAAGGTCCCAGCTCGTGCAGGGATCGCATTACGAAGACCCCTGCTTCGAAAAAAATATCGAGTTACGAGAACAATAAAAGCGTGTTTCACGCCCTCCCCCCTTTTCTCACCCACTGACCTTTTTCTGGCTACCTGCTTCGAAGTTCCCCATTTCTGGAGGTCAACTGCTGTGTGAGTACCGTGGGATACTTACATTAGCGCACTTCCCAAGATCCGGTATCCCTCTCCATTCAGCACTAGCCCCCCTCTGAGGCTTTCCTCTTCTTCGAAATAAAAAAAAAGGTCACAGCTCGCGCAGGGATCATATTACGAAGACCTTAGCTTCGAAAAAATACCAAGTTACACGAGAACAATAGAAACGTGTTTCGGGCCCTCCCTTTTCTCCCCCACTGACCTTTTTTTTTCCTACCAGCTTCGAAGTTCCCCATTTCTGTGGAGGTCAACCGCTGCATGAGTCATCTATTAGCACAAAAGGTGTCTAAGAATGACTTTCATCAATTGATGGTACACCTTTATTGAATTGAAATATTAGTAATGTGCGCGTAATTTCAAAAAGAATAAGACCAAACACGACGTATTTCTGAGTTTATTGAAGCATTTTACGCAAAGAAATAAATGTCAAAATACGACGGAGACTTAGCATTCTGGCGAAACTCGATATGAGCAGCAGAGCTTCTCGGAAGTTGATGCGGTATTTTTTCCGAAAACATATATCAAGTTACAATTTATGAGTTGTGCTATAAATCTTTATTGTTACAGTCCCAGACAAAGGGATATTTTCTCAGAATATTTGGTTTCTCCCTGATAGCAATTCCAATTCATCTTCTTATCTCGTGAGAACTCCCAAACATGGACTGAAAATAATTGAAGAAAATCCGATGGAAAAGAGCTTGTATGTTGCAAAATGCCTCAGATTGTCAGCTAGCACTTAGCACCAGGAGTGGGGGTAAAGCGATTTTAGTTGAATTAATTATAAGCCCAATTGTTTCCATAAAATTAAAATATTCATTAATCAGCTAAATTCCTGTTCGAATCATTTAAAGGAAATCAAAATTACTCCCCAAAATCTTGTGTTGCCTGCTGCATAGGCAACCGAGTCAAACATTCCAGCATTCATCATTTAGTATTCGAGGTATTCGAAATTCGAGGTATTCGAATATTCGAGCAATGATTTAATATTCGAATTCGATATTCGAATTCGAGAAATCTGCTATTCGACCCATCTCTAATTAATAGGCATTATTTAATAATTTGATTGTGAACAGTAATAATCTGTTGTTCTATATCTTTCAATTAAATCGTCATTTATACATTTGTGCTATCATTAATAGTAAGTGGTTCTTCATCTTTCTTCAGGAAGGTCACTATCTTTTGGCAAACTATATACATAGTGTTGTGTATTTAATATGAACAGCATTATGACAAGGTGAAGTAATGGCCCAAACCTAAGGTGCATCCCAAGAAGTGGTAAAATAAATGACATTAAGAAGTTTTGTAGTCTTCAAAACTACATGCAGAAGCCCCCATCTGAACAGAAACATGGAAAAAAATTGTAACAAAGCTTGACATGCCTTTTTATGGGACCAAAGCATCTGCTACACAAATTCTGCTACACACACATTACAAATCATGAAGTTTTGCCATACACTTAATTCTGAATTGTTCTTTACTAAAAGTATGAGAGGTTAAATACAGCAGTAATTAATTTTAATGATGGGAAGTAAAATTTAACACTTTCCCGGCAAACAATATGTAAATACTCTTCTCGTGATACCGCGCGGGTTAGATTATATGAGAGCACTGACGTTTCGGGTACCGACTCGCTACCCATTCTCACGGCTACTCAAAAATTATTATTCGTATTCCCTTTACCATAAATTTAATTTTGAAGGAAATTTCATAATGAATTTTTTGGTGTATCATAATTTGTTAGGGTATGCGAGCAACTTGAATTTCAAGGCAAGTTGAGTAAGTAAAAAACTTCACTCAATTAACTAGTTTTTAAATATTCAAGACAAGCCTAGTTTCAAAGATGTAATTAAGTTGAACATGGTGTTTGAAAAAGAATGTGGCCGAGCTAGATAATAGGTTGTTTTAATAAGCAACTTAAAGCTCTTATGTTGACAGCATCATTGCCGGCAGAGAGATTATTGGTAGCAATCGGCCATATGAATTACATGTTTACAACTGGTGTTTATTTATTAAAATTTAGAAATATTCTTTATGGTTGAAGTCTTTAAGCTAGTGACGTATGCTAATATTGGACAACAGGCTTATAGTGAACACTCAATAGCATTAAATACCAACAGTGTATTTATTTACTTGCGGTATACCATCGTAGGTTGTCTGCCGAGTTATCTGTTGATAGGTATGCGCTTCAGACAGGTAAATTCAATTGGAAAACTCTTGATGTGAAAGTTTCCATTGTTTCTGCAAAAGATACTAGCGTCAATAGTGTAGCTAATCCAGATTTGATTGCAAAACTTGTTCTGAAAAGTTGAAACATATTTTTGATATGCTACCTTCTACTATGAATTTTGTAATTAAAAAAACGCACTGATGAAATAGCAAAACATGGTTTTGCCATAGCAGTTTATTTATGAGATGAAGACAACGTTGGAATTTCCATCTTTGCTGAACAATCAGCTAACTATTCTCACCTATGCCTCGCTAAGTGCCAGTAAGGCTAGGGTCTCCTCAGGGGAAAATGAATGGGTGGTGAATAAGTAAATCAGGAGGCTCAGAAAATTTAATATTTTGGCTTTTAATACCAAACATTGCTATCATGTACTGAGTTTAATCGATAATGTGTTTTTAATAATTAGTGCTATATCTTATTGTGTCACTTTTTGGTGAGTAAAGGCAATAATGATGACTGTCTATGAAGCTCATAGTCCATATGATTCCACTGCTGTAGTTTTGGCTTTTGTTAGCTGGCTAGTTACTAGTGTTTACATCTGCAGTTGGAAAACCATTCTATGCTGCACAGTCATCTGGCCATATTGGTTCGAAAACTTTGAAAAGGTTCGTTGAACTAATGCAGCATTGCAGGTAGTTTGGTCTAGGTTAATCAGATATTATATTAAGTTCATTGATTTAATTTTTGCTAAAAGTGTAAAATATACCTTTTTAACCCAAACTTGACTTGAAACTCGTGAGTTTTAGCCCAGCTAATGTCAAGTTGAAAATTTTTTGCTTTCACTACTCAGGTATTTTTCTAATTTTCAGGTATTTCACTCTTTCATGAAATGCATGTACCTACATGTCGGTTAATTTTCTGATGTAAGCTACTTCTTTTTGCCTATAACATTGTAAGGTCTTATAACATCATATTGACACTTAATATCCGCATGTATACCACAGAAATACTTGTTCAATTTTAGTTTTGGGTTTATATTTCTGCAATGTCTCACCTTTGTGCACTTTCAGGCTGATCTAGCTCAGTTGTTCCTCTCACTTGGTGCTGTCAACAGTGCTTTAGACATATTTCTTCGCCTGCAGTTATGGGAAGAAGTTATTGTTTGCTACACCATCTTAGAGCTTAAGCACAAGGTGAGGAAAGTTTTCTCTTGATTTTCCTGGTATTTCATAGTATGCATATGAGCCTTTTAACTTGATGTTCCTCTGTATGTTGTTGATGTGTGAGAACTTTGGATAAAGACGGTTTTTTTATTATATTTTATGGTGTTTGAGTTCAAGTGGTTTACCTTAACACCTTTGGCTCAATTTTCAACTAGTGCTCGTGCTAGCCAAGCTCCCTGTGTGCATGAAGCCTAAGTTCTGATCAGGACGGGGTCCATGGCCACTGCTGCCCCTATGTTGCCATTTCTCCTCCTACCTACTCATTTTCTAGATAGGTTTTAGTGTTGCTATGGTTCGCATGTCTCATTTTATTGACAGTATCTTATTAATGATTTTGACGGTCGGTAAAATACAGTAATGTTAACTATATTATTGCTAGTTCAAAAAATGCCAAAAAAAAGGCCACTCAGTTGGTTTAAGGTGAATGTAAGACCTGAAATACAGAAAGTATTAATGTGAAGGAATGAATGGATGAGTTGCATTTTTCATAATTTTATCTCAGGTAATTTGTATTCTCAGCCTTCAGCCTCTTCCCTCAGTACAATTGCAAGAGGGGTCGTCATTGTCATCAACTATGTCTCTGTTAGTGAACTTAATTTTAAAATTGGTGTTCTGTAAATTTCTTGTGCTGATGAATGCTTCATTGCTTATTGTGCCTTTTTCACCTGAATTGTTAACTCAAAGTCTTTTTTCCAATTTCAGGCCATTGAAATTATAGAACAGCAATTAGCTGTTAAGGAAACCCCTAAGTTATGGTGTCTACTTGGTGATGCAAAGGGTGATGTTTCCTGCTATGAAAAAGCATGGGAACTATCTGGACATAAAAGTGCCAGAGCACAGAGACATTGGGGGCTACATTATTATTTTAAGGCCAAGGTAATCAGTCTTTTTGTTCCACATGCCATAGAACTCTTTTGCTCATACCTATTGGAACAATTGCATGTGAATAGCCTGGCTGAAATTATGCAGTTGAAGTTTGAATATGTGCCGGTCCATTCTGAAACTCCAACTTGAGGATTCATTTCTTTTCTTCGAAGTATGCACTATTGGTCAAACAAGTATGTATCTCCAAAAATGGAGTGGTACCTCTTCCGCTTCTAAACAACACTTGACTTTCTCCATTGTTGCATGTTATTCTAGGCCACAAACTTGAAGATTGAAACACAAACACCATAATATTGGATATTTGTCAAGGTTTGGTGCAGCTCTTGTAAGCATTATGAATAGTTCTACTTAGTTTCTCACGTAATAATATATCTATCTAGAATAATTACAAAGGAATAGGCAGTTTCCCGCAGTTCATAAACTCACTCATACATTACCTGACCCTGTATCCTCTAATAATATATCCTAGAGCTTCTTTATTTAACTCTCCAGAAACCAGTAAAAAAAAACCTGTTGCTACTTTTATCAGAGTAATAACGGCTGGCTGTTATCTGCTCATGATTTTCAATTGTCCTCTATTTTCCCCAAAATACAGTATTATTGTCACTCTGTCTCGAAATTATGATGGGTTTATAAATTAATCCTAACAAACACCAAATCGGAGGAAAATCATGGTAATACACAAAGCATTTAATGATTACAAAAACTCAAAATAACTTACATGAACTGACTTTTATTGTAGCTTAATGCAAGCAAATTTGAAAAATTTATTCCAGGATCAGACACTCCTAGCTATCTAATGAATTGGCTGTAAATATATTTATTTATTGCTGCAATCATGTCATGTACTGAGCTGTTGCACTTTTATTATAAAATACTCAATTCGGCTTAGTTATTATATGTCAATGGGTTTGTGGCAAGTTTTTTTTTTTCACAGCAGAGCAACATGCTGACAAATTTTTATTCTTTTGTGATGCTCTACACTATCCATATTTGCTTTGAACTTTCCAAATTTTATTGTGAGAAAGTATTGCTGCCATTATTCACTGATCTGAGAGTTGCACAACGAGGAATATGCTAACATTCAAGCCCATTTGCTGGCTTTCAGGTTTCACTGTTGAAAAAGGTATAGCAGTGTGCCAAACCTCAACAAACATCCTATAGTATTGTGTAAGAATAGCAATATTCACGTTTTTGGCTTAGAATAATACATATACAGTGAAACCTCAATTTTACGTTCCCCCATTTTACATTTTCCCTGATTTTGCACACTTTTTATCAGGTCCCAAACAATACCGTCTGTAAACAATGATACTCTATTTTACAATTTCCTCAATTTTGCACTTTTTGTAAGTGGTCCATTCAAAAGTGTAAAATAGAGGTTTCACTATACGTCAACAGAGAGAGTCAAATATCTTTTAGGTGCAGCAGTGGCACCACTCCATTTTTGGCAATACTTCTTTAACTAATTGTATTTGCAACATATATTCCTCTGTGGGCACACATAAAAATACTGTTATGCCTTGTGGGATCAAGTATTTTTTAATCATTTCCCGTGCCTTTAATGTAGGATTTTGCAATCATTTTGAAAAGATGTTCTGTTAATCAGCTACGTAATATAAATGTATGTATAATATATTTGAAGGTGGAATTTCTATTTGCATGTTCCCATTTCCTTTGGTAAATATATTAGTCTGGTGTAGTTATTGTGTATACTCTTGTGATGAGTATCATTTTTTTATTTTTTTATGACTTTTATCAAGCCTGTGTGCCCTTGTTATGTTCTTACAGTATGCTGAAGCCATTCCTTACATGAAGCAGTCTCTGGACATTAATAGTTTACAACTGCTCCTGTGGTCTCGCCTTGGATTTTCAGCTCTCAGCGTTGAAAATTGGGAACTGGCTGCTTCTGCTTACAGGAGATATTGTTCCCTGGATACTGAGGTACTTGCTTGATGATTTGAGTGAGAATTTTTATTTGATAATACTCAATGAGTGCAACCGAATGGCTGGTCTCTGTGTCGGGGAACCCAGGAAAAACATTTAAACGTTGGCAATTTTCTCTCACGAAGCACTTTGGGTCACCCATTAGAAATACAGGGTTGACTCTTGATGTCAATGAGGGACATGTACAAAATTTGTTCATCATGCAACTAAGTCTCATTGAATAGACAATTTTCTCACGAGTCCAAATATTTAAGCTAAAACTCTTCTAGTACTCAACAAATGGCATTAAATGCTAGTTAAAAGTGCTGTAATATTGCTTGAGGTTAGGTGACTTGAAATGACTTCTTACGGTATTGCACAGTACACTGTTCACTTTGCTAAGGTATTAGAGCCTTGATTGAAAGAGATGGAAGTAAAAATCATCATCGAGCTTTGTAGTAGTTATTCCAAGGATAAATTGACTTAAGTGGGATTTAAGAAGGCACAATACGACAGTCTGTTTACCTTCGGTCAACTCCCTTATGGCGGCTGATTTCCTGAAAAACAGTGATTGCTTCAATCACTACCGCAATGTGTGGAGTAGAAGCTTGCAGGTTTTTTAATTATGATTAATTAAAATCATAAAATGAACGTTTTTAAATATTTATTTATTGCCCAGTAAGATTTGCACGTAGCTGCTGGCAGCCTAGTCAGACACCACCTCACGTCTGCTAACCTGTGCCTTCCTCGCAGTTTGCAGGGTTGGCTGATCTGAGGGCATAATAGTCCCTTTCTCTCTCTGATGATTCTACAATTTTGCAAAGTTCGCAACTGTTATTTGGTGGTAGCCTGAGGGGTGTTAGGTTTTCCTTTGTCAACAGGCGTCGCAGAAGAGAACGGAGTAGGCTGGAGATAGGCTTGTTCCTTGACGGGACAAACTGGTAGCAGGATGCTTCCAATGATCTCGCGGATGACACTTCTGTTGATGGACCCCAACACAATGGCTCCCTGCCAACTGACGCTTTCTGCCAGTTTGCTAGAGTTTATATATTGAAATCTATCCCCGTTAGGTTCCACCCCTCCTCTTGTGGAGGACTGCACTGACTTTCCGCTTTAAATTGGAAATTTGGAATGCCTGTTGCCGCTGAAATGGTGACAGCGTTCTGAAAAGATGGTTTCTCTTTTAATGTTCACAGCCGCTTTGAAACTAGGATGTTTTTTTGCAAAAGAGGAAGGTATTGCCATTCTTAAAAGTGAAAGGTGTCTATCCCGAGGCATAGTTTGAGTATTCTGGGACGACACACACCAACACATTTATGCCTGTTTTTTGGAAATGGAAATCTTCCATTTCCGGATCACCGCAATGCCGCTCCTTCCCACGCTTTGTCCTGACTCTTGTCACCGTGGACGTAAATATATTTGTGACCACTACAGTACCCTGCTACATCATCGGAGAATAAGGAATTGAATCTCTTATTTTTGTACAGAAAATGAATACTTACTAATGATGTAAGTCTTACATTTTGATAATGTCTCTTTCAGAACTTTGAAGCTTGGAATAATTTGGCTAAAGCATATGTCAAGTTGGGACAAAAAGCTAGAGCATGGAAAGCGCTGCAGGAGGCTTTGAAGTGCAACTATGAAAACTGGAGGGTGTGGGATAATTTAATGGCGGTCAGCACTGACTGTGGAGAGTTCGAAGAGGTATGTAAATTTTGTGATCAATTCCATGATGTCACAATTCTGATAAAGCCTTTACTTCCTCAATTAATTTTGTAATTTCATTAAGTGGCCATTTTCCTAACCCCACATGTAAATGTTTATGTTTTAGACAGTGCTCCAGGAAAATTATTTGGTAAATGTGTTTTGAAAATTGTGGGCATCTAATATTTTCTTGTAAATTCTTTAAATCTCCCTCTTTCTTGAAAAGTTATTCTCGTGAGAACTTAATTTTTCTTTTATCTGGATGATTCAATTCTTTGTGGTAGTCTTTTTTTTAAATGTTTAACTGCCTCAGTCTAATGTCATGGGGTCTATGGGGCTCCAAATCCATTGCTGCTCTGTTTGATGGGATAAGCGGCCCATAAGAACTTTGAGGTTGTTCCAAACGGGGCTGCTGTGTGCTTCGCAACAAGTGGCCCAAATGCTCGCATGCGTTGTTTGACCTCAGCTGCCATGTTTGTCAAACTGTATGGTTCATTTTTATCTTTCATCTTCTTTTAGGTGATCCGGGCATATCACCGAATACTGGATCTGAAAGAGAAGCATGTTGACACAGAAGTGCTGGAGATTCTCGTGGGTGCTGTCGTAAAAAATGAGCCCGATAACCATGGCATACCAGCTGGTCGATTGAAGGAAAAATCCCTGGCTCTCTTCGGTAGATTAACGTCTCAAGTAAGTTATCCGTATTTATCAGGGAAAAATTACTCTTGGTAAAAATTATGTAATGCATTTAACCACCTTTTTCCTTCTATCAATGGTACTTCACACTATGTAATCCATCAATGCATTGTACCGATTATGTACATAGCTTTGCAAGCACTTTTCTACATGGTCCATCCATCTTCTCTAAATTTGCCTGGCTTATATAGCCAGAAAAAGGCCGGCTACCGGTGCATATTTGTACTACCTCTTCAGCGGCGATGAATGTGAGCAGGGTGTTCACGCAGGGGAAAATGACGATACAGTAAACTCTTGATTTTACGAAGCAGGATTTTACGAAGTTTTCGATTATACGAAGTGATATTGCGGTCCCGGTGAAAAGCCTATGCTAAATACATGGCGCTATTCGATTATACGAAGTTTCGATTATACGAAAGTTTTTGAATTTACGAACCTCGGCTCGGTTCCTAGGAGCAAATGGCATTCGTTTATACGAACTACGGCGAAAAATTTGTCAACAAAACTAGTTACGCCGGCGTAAGTAGCTAAAAAATCAGCGCTTCCAACTGTGGTCCATCAAAAGTGCGAAATCGTAAATGATAATGCAACTTTGGAGAGAAATGGGTCGCCAAAAACCTCACTGTGGGAATTTAGGGGGAGTAGGAGTTCAGTTAAAATATCGCGGCTGACATTATGCCCCTATTTACGTGCCTGTGCCTGTTCGTAAACATAGCATCGACAATAATTCGTAGTTTAACATGTCAGGAAGGTCGCGCGGAGTATTTCGTACACCCCTAATTAACCCTTTGCACTGCTGTGAACGTACTTCGAAGACTACTTGACTACTTTTCGCCGAAGCACTTCGAAGGGTCCCTAATCCGGGACCCTTTCCTCGACGAGCTCACCCTCGCTGGCCCCTGAAACTGGGCTATTTTTTAATGCATTACCTACCTGACGCAACCCTGGGTTTCAAAGGGCAAAGGTGCCATGGGGGGAAAAAGAGTAAAGTGCGTGTTACTGGGGGGCTGTGCGTCAACCAAACGGGCACGGACAAAATAAGTCCGTTGTCATTGGGAAATTTGAAAGGCCACGGTGCTTAAAACATGTAAAATTGGAAGCCCTCCCCGTTTTTTGCCATGCAAATAAAAACAGTTGGATGACCCGAGAAATTTTCCAGCAAACGGTTATACGTCTACAGAGAAAAATTGCTGGAGAGAACAGCAAAATTGTTTTAATAATGGATAATGCCACCGTTCATAAATACGTGGAAGGTCTAAAATTGGCTAATGTTCGAGTCCTCTTTTTACCCCCGAACTCGACTAGCAAGTCCCAGCCCTTGGACCAAGGCATTATCCAGGATTTTAAAGTCCTATACCGGAAGAAGCTTGAGCGGTATTACTTGCGATGGATCGGTATGTATACATTCATCTATTTTGCTCATGTGCGTTTGGATATCGATTTAGATATTTTTATTCATGATTATCATTCTTTCAAATCTATTTGCTAATTTTATAAATGGGAACAGAAATTAATAACATACCGAAATGGACGTTGATACTTGCAATCCGCGCCATAATATCTTTTCGTGTATATATTGGCCTTTGTGAATGAACAACTTAAATATCTTAAGTACTGGGCTCTATTTACCGCCAATTTATACTTCAAGCTTCTCGTAATGAAGACGCACTTCCAAGTCTAACCATGAACTTTCTTCTCACGCGCTTCCCCGTTCTCCCATGCTGGGGTTCTGTCTTTCCAAAGCCGTCCCTTCCCTCCTGCCGCCTTTGGCTGATCTTGCTGACACCCACCTTACGCATCCCAAACCCCTCCTTCCCCAGCATTTCCCATTCACTCCCTCCCTAAGGAGACTGAGCTTGTGTGCGTCGCAAAAAAAACGGCCCCCAAAAGTAGACTGAGGCAGAGCTGAAGGCCATTTCCCCACCCTTCTTTGTCCTGCCCCCTTCACCAGTCCTTGTGCTGACCACACTTCTTCCCTCAGGCAATCCCCATCCCACTCTTATTCACCCCACCCACTGGGAACGTTCCCCGATTGTGGAGAAGGGCATGGTTCATCTTTACCTGCAACGGGGGGAAGTTATTAACCGGAGAGAAGCGGAAGAAGTATCTTCCACTATCGGGAAAATGGTGCCGCGCTTATAATTGTCTCTCTTCTTCTCAGCTGACTTTTCAATTGAAATTAATTTCTTTGCTCTTTCCACACTATATTTATTTACGATTATGGCGCGACTATTTTTTAGTGCTAAAACTAAGAAAATCTTTTCTCTATGTCAATGATCCTTTGCCTAACTTTCAATACGGCGGAGAAAGGAACACGAAAACTAAATGAGGTGACGGTACAGGTTTTTGCGTGTCATGTTTTGGGAATTCACGCTAGCGAACCAATACTTAACCACGTTGAGAAATGATAAAACGTCTCTTGTAGGAAAACAATCAATGTGGATAATAACGTTTCTATCTATATTTCTCCGATACTGTAAGATGTTTCTCCTGTCGTTTTCTGGTTGGAACCTTGCTCCTGTCGGCATAAAAGGAGAGAAACATACTATATGAACAGGTCATCTCACACCCGGTAT
Organism: Ischnura elegans; assembly: GCF_921293095.1. Lineage (NCBI taxonomy): Eukaryota > Metazoa > Arthropoda > Insecta > Odonata > Coenagrionidae > Ischnura > Ischnura elegans. The sequence goes on from NC_060247.1 coordinate 126,276,690, forward strand.
GAAGAATACAGTCCTGATGAAGAATTAAGTCTTTTATGGCAACGTCTGCGAAGATGATGGAACACAGTAGTCGGACGGAGAACTCAAACAGAATTTACTTCAAATATTCGCCAGAAGATAATCACATCCTACGTTATTTATGATCGTAATTGAATCTCAGTGAAAATAGAGCACATTCTGCTGAAAATACGAAGTAACTCGAAATATTAACTTACGAAGGTTATTTTGGAAACGGGCTAAGACCCTTGTTTTTCTTTTTTTCTCGTCACTGAGCGATAGAGGGCGACATTAATGGCGGTTAGGCCGGCTGCCGCTAAAATTCCGTGGGTGTCAGAAACAAATATCTATCTTTTGCATACTTAATAGTAGCTATTGGCTCCTAACCACAAATTTATTACTGTTAATTCTTATAATAAACATTGCAATTCATTATTTGATTACGTTTTCTAAACTGGTCGGGAATTTCTTTAGCGATCGTTGAAGTTGAAGTATGAACAAGAAATGGGAATTTTATGGTGGTATAATTATTTAACGATTTTTCACATCATAAATCGATAGCAAAAAGCCTTTTCTATGAATTATACCGAGAATAACCACCGAAAACATTTAAATAAGACCACTAAAGACAAAAAACGGCGGAAGAAACAAAAGCGAAAATTTTTTTCGTGACTTATGAAAAAGGTTTGAATTTACGAAACTCGATTTTACGAAGTGCCAATTTTCCGGTCTCACTGACTTCGTAAAATCAAGAGTTTACTGTATTAGTGTAAAGGGACCAGTATAACCTTTCCAGTGTTAGTGAAAGAGGATGAGTAAGACTGGCTCCTATAGTCAGCGCTTGCAAAAGCAAACTAAAAATAGAATAACTAAACCTAGCCGACATTCAACATCGGGAAAGACCCTGATTGGCCCAAAACATTTTAAAATTACAAGTTTCAATCTTTCTTCAATTTTCACAATTTTTGGTACATTTGTCTAGGAGCAACAATTTTTCAGGGATCTGCTTTTAAATTTTCCTTCATGATCTTCTCCTATTTAGTTTTTCAATGTAGCATAAACATTATCTTGGATATCCATTTTATTTACGATACATAAAAGATGATGTCTGTCCGCTATGTTTCCATATGGCTACAAGGATTGCCACCATAGGTGCTTCTCATGGTGCCAAATCCGGTAGTGCCACTTTTGACTGCGAACAACACATCCTTTGCATTGTTTTCTCATTGCCATTTTTACTACTCATTGTCGCATCCCGACGCCTTCGCTAGGACGTAATGACAATCGCGAGTCGCAAGAGTCGAGTGGCTGCCTCCTGACTCGCGGGTGTGGTTGAGAATCGGGGAAAATGAATAAAATTCCCGCTGGATACTAGTGAGGTTATTTATTGAAAGTAAAATACAAGTCCCCTCTAATTAGTCCAGCTCGTCGAGACGCCGGAAAACCCGGCCCGGCCGTCTACTCTCTCTGGAGAGAACTGGCGACACATCCTCCTCTTGCGTAGATTGTGTCCCAATCGCACCTCCCCCCACTCTCGACTTGCCCCCCAAAAGGCCAAAAGGCTCTGCTTCTCATACAGCCGTCATGATATTGATAACAGACCACAAGCAGGGCCATGTGGGGGTGCACAACACCTCCCCCCCTTACCAGAGAGAATCTTCCACACGATTCTCTCGACAAACTGCACACATGCCAAGCAGATATACATACATGTTACACACAAAAAAAAAACATGAATGCTGGAGTCACTGATACAATAGTGAAAAAAAATACACACAGTTAAAGCACTAACGTTTTCCCGATTGTGGCGTATTGCTACCACCCGTTCTCGATACTAATTGCTGGCTTGAACCCGGAAGGGGTACCAGCGGTAGATTTACCGTATCAGATGGTGGACTTTGATGCATTTGTTCTGTAGATGTATGCACCTTACTAACAATTTTTGGCTTAAAGATTATACATAAATCTTTACATTCACGGCGTCCCCTGTCATCTGAATACGGGATCAACCTTTTGAAACAACATTTACAACAACAACAATAAATCATTACAAGTAATATGAGAATCAAAGATACATAAGTAAATGTAGAAATTTTCTTGTGCTCATAGATGTGAGCTTGGTCCCAACTCTCTTTTTCAATTAATTGCTCCACCTCCGAGACCTTTACACTAGCATATTTTAAGTCATCCAAATGCCGAATCAAAGGCGAAAACGGCAAGTTTAATTTTAATCTCGCAAAAGATACTAAATCCTCCTCCGATAAACAGCAATCAAAGGTCAATGAAAGAGGAGGTATTACATCATCCTTGGAATTATTATATTTAAGGTTTATATCACCCTGGAGAATAGCACCAGTGCTATAACCTTTGCAATAGTCATTAAACATTAATTTTCCTGTGCCACTTATGGTAACGTCGTAAGGGTCATCACTCTTACATAGCACGGTGACCTTTTCAGGTCCTGGAGAAACAAATAACCACTCCCTCGATCCTAAACGAGTCCAGAATGTTTTTTCTAACGACACAATTCTTCGATCACAATTTAATGGTATTGAGGAAGCTGATAGAAGCAACTGAGTTTCACAATCATCAAGCACGTGCACAAGTCTTAGTGGGCATGTTTGCTTACACAATCGTGCATTTGCACTCACCAATTTACAATCAGCAAAATCTTCTCTGGAAAGTTTTGTTACATATCTCCCACTTTTATCTAGCAGCAGATACTCTCTCTCCGGCTGGATAAAAATAAACTTCATTGACGTGCCGTTAATCTTAATAGGTAAAGGTATTACATGGTACACATTAAATCTTACTAAGTTACTCAAAGGAATTGAAATAACATATCCCAAAACGTGATTAGATAGAAATACATCCAGCTCTAGCATTTTGAGAAGTTTACTTCGGTAAGCCACACTTTGAGGGAAAGGTAGGGTTAGGTCTTTAGGAATGTCTGCCTTGTGCTTGTCAAACATAGTCATTATTTCTTCTGGGCTAATAATTTGTGGCTGCAGCACTCCCTTTTGCGCGTTTATTAGTGAGTCTATCACAGCATTATACTGATAGGAGAGTTCTCCGATGGCTTGACTTAACTGTTGGACATGTTCGTTCCCTGATAAGACCAAAATAATATACCTACTTTGTATGATCAATCAGCTCTCCCGTTGTTTTATCAATATAATTTTCTAACCTTCTCAATCCTTCAGAAAGTATTTTCTCATTTCCCTCGACGTCTATTAATGACTGATTGACAGCTGAAATAGTGGATTTCATGAGAGTTACTTGTTTCTTCACAATAGTTAGAAGGTCCTTATTTTCAGCTTCCAGGTTACCTATTTGCCCTGTATAGTACAATGCATCTGCGTCATCCAGGGTCCCAAAAAGAACTTTACTTACTTCCCCTATAAAATTAAAAAGGCCTCTTCTTCGCCTATCAGGAGATCTCGAACGGGAAGTTAACTGCTCCATTATGTCTTTTAGTTTATAAATTCTATTCAAATCATTTCTCAGTCCATGAAACGTAGTTCGGCACCCAGTCAGATGAATCCACGAAGCACTCTGATATTTCCTGCAGAAGTCTTCAGTTAACGAAGCATAAGTATTTACTACGGCCAAGTTTCCTTCCAGTTGAGTGACATTTACGTAGGTGACTAATTTCCATTCACTACTATACATTTCCGCCTCTCCTTGTGAATCGTAATACAGCCCAGGTGATTGTTTGTACTCTTCTATTCTGTGGTCTTCCCCCTTTCCGATGGTCGCGAGACTCAAACAGAGGAAGATGCAGGCTCCCATCTCCATTTTTAGGATCCTGCGGAAGATTAGAAGAATATCTTTAGCCGGTTGGCATGGACTTTCACCTCCGACCCCCTTCTCCTCCTTATCGTAACATTCACTCCGTCCACCCCTGTGACATCATACGGACCGATCCACTGAGAAGATAATTTCTTTGAACGCCCCCTTCTAACGGCTTCGTCATGCAACAGGACCCTATCGCCCACTTTAAATATCTCCAAGTGAGTAGTCCTGTCGTAAATTTCCTTACTTCTTTGTTTTGCTTTTAGTAATACTTCTCGGGCCCTCATGTGACTACTTTGCATCCTATCCCGCAATTCCTTCACGTAGTCGTCATACGTGTACGAGGGAACTGAGGGGTCCTTTTGCAATATTCCTGGGAGGTTAGCCTTTCTCCCGAACATCAACTCATGCGGAGAGAATCCCGTTGCGCAATGCGGTGTAGTGTTATACACAAAAATGGCGTACTTCACCCACTCTGTCCAATTTGTCTGGTCATCCGAGATGAAATGACTTAAAAACTCTATCAGAGTTCTGTGACTTCGCTCTAGGGCTCCGTTCGATTCTGGATGATACGCTGAGGTCTTCAACTTTTTTATTCCTAGTAATCGGCATGTATTACTGAATATTTCACTTAGAAAATTAGTGCCTTGGTCAGTTAAAATTGTTTGAGGAACACCGTACTTCAAGATGATATTATCCACAAACGCTCTAGCCACTGTGGTTGCATCCTGTTCTTTTACTGGGATTGCTTCCGTAAACTTTGACAGCTCGTCTTGAAAAGTGAGCAAATACCTACTTCCGTCATCTGTAACGGGTAGGGGTCCCACGATGTCGAGGCTACATTTTTCAAACACGCATTCAGGCGTAGTGGTTATCTCCAACGGCATCTTAGTTTTCCTCCTAGTGATTTTATTTTTTTGGCAACTCTCGCATCTTTGAATGTATTCTTCTATGTCCTTCTTCATTCCTTTCCAAGCATGATACTGCTTGATTCGTTTGTACGTCTTATTCATTCCTGTGTGTCCCCCAAGAGGTGAGTCATGATATTGCTTCAATATTTCTCTTTATCTTTCCTCGCATGGATTGGCAACACCATCCGTCTTCTCTTCAGCATCCAAAGAGTAAATTCTACTTAACGCGTCAGCATTAGCATTCTCCGATCCCTTCTTGTATACCACATCGAAATCGTATTCCGCCAATTTGATTCTCCATTTCATCAACCGAGAGCTCGGGTCCTTTACATTGAATACCCAAGTCAGCGGCTTATGGTCTGTGACTACGGTGAATCTTTTGCCGTAAAGATAAGGACGGAAGTACTTAACTCCCCATACGATGGCTAGCATTTCCTTCTCCGTCGCGGAGTAATTTACCTCAGCTTTACCGAGCGTACGGCTTGCATAAGCCACGGGCGGATCCTGCCCAATGATGCCTTGAGATAATATAGCCCCCAACGCGTAATTGCTCGCGTCGGTCGTGAGAATGAATGGGCGTGAAAAATCTGGGTATTGAAGAACTGGCTCCGTAATCAAAAGATTTTTCAGTTTTTTAAAAGCATCTTCTTGCTCGTCCTTCCATTCATACTCTGCATCCTTTTTCAATAAATCATGTAGAGGTTTAGCTATCAGTCCAAACCCCGGTATGAAGCGGCGATAATACCCCGCCAATCCAAGAAATTCCTTCAGCCTTTTTACTTTATCCGGCCTGGGGAAATTTTTCACCTTCTCCACAGTCGAGGGATTTGGTTTGACCCCCGTCTCTGAAATCACATGCCCCAAGTAGTTCACTTCCTTGCGAAGAAACTCACATTTTTCCGGCTGCAATTTCAAGTTGTGTTCCCTTAGCCTTTGGAACACTTCTCTCAAGCGCTGATTGTGCGTAACTAGGCTATCTCCATGCACAACTATATCATCAAGGTAAACATAACAGTGTAACCCTTGTAAACCACTCAATACCGTATTCATAAGGCGCTGAAAAGTAGAAGGAGCTCCTTTAAGACCCATCGGCACTCTTTGAAACTCATAGTGAGCTCCTAAGGCACTAAACGCCGTTTTAAATTGGTCCTTCCGATCCAACGGGATTTGGTAGAACCCACTTGCCAAATCTAATGTGCTAAAATATCGTGCCTTTCCCAATTGATCCAAAATGTCTGTAATATTTGGCAATGGATAGGCATCGCCCACCGATTCTTCATTTAATTTTCTGAAATCCACCACTATTCTCCACTTTTTATCTCCCGTAACGTCAGCTTTCTTCGGTATAACGAGTATTGGGGAGTTCCATGCACTTTTACTGGGAACAATTATCCCCTCTTCTAGCATTTTCTCCATCTGCCTTTTTACCTCTTCCTTTTGAGATTCAGGGAGTCGGTAGGGTCGAGTATTAATGGCTCCTCTTAAATTGGGAGTGGGAATCTCGTGACTCAACGTCTTAGTGTGCGATAACTTGTCTCCAGGCAAATAAAACAAATCTGCGAATTCTTCGCACAATTCAGTGATCACTCTCTTTTCTAGATCACACAGATGCTCTTGCCTTAAGCAACTCCGTTAAACTTCTTTCCTTGACAAATTATTTTCAACATTGCATTGAATTTCTTTCATATCAGTATCCACAGATTCCAACTCAACAGGGGAAATCTCTACCTCTTGTTCCTCATCGCTGATATTCAAAATGCTTCCAATGCACTCTCCCATCTTCCCCTCCGTCAAAGCTGATGCTAAGAAGACACCCTCTTTTATCTCTTTCTTGTTTATCACTCCCACCCCCGTGGATGCAGTAGGAATTTTTACTCGCACTTCACTTCGGGAGGGTATAGATATTTTTCTAATCTCCTTAGTTACGTCTTCCATGGATTCTTTTGAGTCAAAGTCCATGAGTAGGCCTCTCATGTAGACCCTTTTTTGTGTACAATAAATCACTGCGCCAAGATCATTCAGGAAGTCCCTACCGAGAATTCCATCTACTTCAAGACGAACATCGGCTCCCTCTATCAAATGAAAACCATGTTGCATCTCCTTCCCTTTCGCCTCCAATAATACAGCCGCTTTCCCTTTTGTCTTGATGGGCTTATCAGTAATGCCTCTTAATAGCAAGTAGTCCTCCGGCCAACACCTGGTTTCCCCCTTCAAGGACTCCATTTTAATAATACTCACATCTGCACCGGTATCAATTAGAAGACGCAAGATGCCTCGTTTGCTCTCTCGACTCTGGAAGGTTATCGTATCGGCTACGTCACAGCGACTCGGCCCTTTCGACAATTTTCTTACTTCCGACAGACGAAAACTCTTATCTCCTTTCCCATTCAGCGACCGCGAGTTATCATCCATAATTTGACGCGGCTGTGGCGATCCATTTTCGGAGGATTTGGCTCTTGGTCTGCGACAGTCTCTTGAAAAATGGCCTAATCGCCCGCAGTTAAAACATTTCACACTTTCTACCTTTTTTATCTCCTTCTCTTTCATGTTTACCTTCCCTTTAAGGTAGCATTTTTGCGCTGAATGCCCAGGCTTGCCGCAATTTTCACATTTAAAATATCTTTTCATATTCCCTCTTTCTTTCAGTGACAATATGGCACTCTCCTCTTCTAGGGCGACTTCTACCGCAGCAGGCAATAGTATAACTTCTCCCTTACTCCTCACAATTGTTTGTATGCGCTCATTAGCCAGCCCTTGAACAAAGCAAGCTTTCGCGAGATGGTTAACTAAGGCTAAAGCGCCGGCGATCTCTTCCTCTTGAGATACTCGTCTGGCCGCTTCCCTCAATTCCGTTTGCATAGAATCTATGCGATTACCCCAACTTGCAATGCTCTCCGTCGGACCTTGCTTGGAGTTAAACATTGCGCATGCGTAATAGTCTAGGGTACGTCTTGTAGCATAATTTTCTTCTAAAATAGCTCTCACCTGGGGCCACGTGTGAGCGTGATCTCTGACGAGAATTTTTGAACGAGCATCCCCCGTTATCCGAGCCTTCACGAACTTTAATAATTTGTCATGATCAATCGGATTTACTAACTCAAACACAACGTCCACGTTTTCTAAAAACTCCCGGAGTTCTTTCTTGTTCCCGTCGAATGGCTTATTAACAATCTTTATGGCTTCCGAAATACTGCAGAACGTTCCGCGGCTATCAAGGCCTTCTGAGCTAGTCATCGTTGTGACGGACATTATGACAATTAGCAGACAAACTTAGTAAGGGCGATACAAAGGGCAGAGGAAAGGAATCAGGGTGGCTTACTTACAGTAAAGCCGACTTCTCCTTTGTACCCTCTCTCAGCGCAGCTTCCTCTCTAGACGAACCGCTGCGATGAGGTGATGCCGAAATCTCAGGGGTGGCGGCGACTAGTCGGTAGAGCCTCCCCTCTCAGCGCCTGATGTCCTCTGCTTCTCAGTGAGGCTCTTCGGTGGCCTTCTCAGGTCTCCCTCAGCGCCTGATGTCCTCTGCTTCTCAGTGAGGCTCTTCGGTGGCCTTCTCAGGTCTCCACACTGCGGCCACGACGACGATTCTCGAAATACCCCACACACCTAACACCAGTTTTAATGTCGCATCCCGACGCCTTCGCTAGGACGTAATGACAATCGCGAGTCGCAAGAGTCGAGTGGCTGCCTCCTGACTCGCGGGTGTGGTTGAGAATCGGGGAAAATGAATAAAATTCCCGCTGGATACTAGTGAGGTTATTTATTGAAAGTAAAATACAAGTCCCCTCTAATTAGTCCAGCTCGTCGAGACGCCGGAAAACCCGGCCCGGCCGTCTACTCTCTCTGGAGAGAACTGGCGACACATCCTCCTCTTGCGTAGATTGTGTCCCAATCGCACCTCCCCCCACTCTCGACTTGCCCCCCAAAAGGCCAAAAGGCTCTGCTTCTCATACAGCCGTCATGATATTGATAACAGACCACAAGCAGGGCCATGTGGGGGTGCACAACATCATCGTAAGACTTCTGCAGTGCAGCATCCTGCATGGTAGGCACACCCTTTGACACGCTCAAAGAGTAAATATAATAAATCCTGCGATGCGACCATGAATTCCAAGTTGCCTACTACTCTGTGTATTATCCTTCCCAAGCAATGCTGGGTGGCATGCCAGTTTACAATAACGTGACATAGGAGTATATCCAATTGAATCACAATATCATGATCAGCAATTATGTATTATGAATAGATGCAGAGAAACAATCTGAATTCTTGTATGATGTGTGCCTATGTCAGTATAATTTCTGAAAATAACAGAACTGTTTTATGTAGAGAATCACCTTACCTCTAACCAGTGGCGGATCTTGTGGGGGGGGGGGCTAAGGAGACTATAGCTGCCCCCTTGGGTATCCAATTGATAACAGCATTAGAGCTTCCTTTATTTTCTTGAATGGGATACTTGGTGTGAAGTGGTAAAAATACATTTGTGAGAAGTCAATAAATTTAATAGAAAATTCGTTGAAAAATATCAGTAGATTCATTGAAAAAATTAGGAAATGTCAGTAAACTTTGAAATTCAGAAGGTGTATGAAATTTATCAGTGTATGGACATTTAAATGAAGAAAAAGACGAAGAAAGCAGTTACCCATCAACAATTAACCACTCTTCTCTCCTGCTTTTTAAGCTTAGAAATAAATTTTCTGTATATTTATTCTGTTGTTATTATTTTTAGAGTAAATGTTAGTATTAGAGGTAAATTACACTGTTGCAGAGGTAAATCACGGAAGTAATGTCAAAATGAAAAAAATGCATTATGTTTTTGGGAAAAATTTTGTCAAGGAATTTTGACAAATTTCAGGGAATTTCACATTTTCTATCTGTGGTCACCGTGATGCTGCAATCTTACTTTCCCTTCAATTTTACATACTTCAAAAAGGCTTTGCTCACAGATAATGAAGTGAGATGATTCTTATTTCGCTAAGCACCATAACAGGTGGAGGCCATGCATGCAAAATTTTATGGCACCCGTAAATTAATGAGTATTCCAGAACTTCTTTTCATTTTTTTATAATTTAACATTTTTCTTCTCTTAGGTTCTAAACAATGCCAAGACATGGATTTTATATGCTAAACTGGTGGCTGGGACTAGTGAACAAAGTGCAGAGTCTTCAACTAAAGTGGCTCAACTCTTGCAGAAAGGTCACAGGAGTGCTGTGCAGGCCCCAAATTGGGAGAAAGATATTAAGTCTTGTTCAGAAGTGCTGGAGATTACTATAAATCTTGCCGATGGTAAGTATTGTGAGTGCCTATGTTGGCTCCAAATGAGGATATTGCTAGGTTTCAATCCTAGTACATTGTCCCCTTTGTGTGTACACAACTGAAGATAAACTTGATTTTTGTAGCCCTCATAAATTCTGTCACTAGATATGACAAACTAAAGCAGAAAACAGGGAAATGAACACTTACAAAATTAACTAAATGACGCTGCCTTTCAATGTTAAGATAAATCGTCATTACATGTCAACTTATGCAGAAGAAATCACCTAGTCATGCTTTTGTGCATTACCACCCTAGTATACCATATGATGAATCAAATTTGCCTTTGGGGTGTCCTAGGGAGCCAGATTGTTCTGAGGTATGACCATGGCGCTCATACATTGTTGTGGCCATCTACTAACTATGAACAGAAGCAATTTGTGCAAAAATTCCACAGAAAAGTCATTCGCCTTGACCAGGATCTTCCTTAAGAATCTTGGATCTGGATACTGGGCCCTGGATCCAGTATCCTAGTCTAGGCAAATCATATTTTCTCTGCAGAATTTTTGTACTACAGTAAACTCTCGTTATTGCGAAGTTCATGAGGCCAAAAACCAGAGGTTTGTAACGAAGAACTTCATAAGGGCATTTCTTTCAAGAATCAGCGCAAAAGAAAACATACCTTGCCAATATGCCTTGTCTCTTCAATCTCCTGTACTTTTACTCACACTTTAGAGTGGCTTCAGAGTATGATATGCACGATTAAATTATGTACAAACACTGTAAGTCTTGACAAACAAACAAGATACATTCCTACAGCTTGTTCGTAAGTTGATAAACCTATGCAAGGCATTGAAAAGAGAATGCAACATTGCATTACAATTGTGTGTTAACACTTTTGCTGTGGTGGACGCACCAGTGCTTCATGGGCAAACTATTGTCCTGAGCGGAGGATGCACGCGTACATCCTGCTCTGAGCAGGTGCTTGGCTATGACTCATGCTATCACTACTTCCACTTCCCTCGCTGCCCTCACTTCTGCTATTCCATTCTCTCCAGGTTGACCTTAGCTAGTCATGGCATAAACATGACTGAGTGCGACGAAATCCCTGGTTGGGCCGTATTCACAATTGTGTATTTGCTGTATGAAATAGTTTACATGACCTAGAGAGAAAAAGTTGGGGGTGACTGCCCAGATTGTTGCAGAAAATATTTTTTTCACACTCGTCTGGGGTCATTCCTAGGTACTTGAAACTAGACACCTGTTCAAAGGGCGAACAATCCTAGCACTCATTTATGAGACAATCCTTTGAGTGGTAGTACAAATCCCAGTACATATTAGTTTATTTCCTACTTGACTGCATACAAACATGACAAAACCAGTGGCAACTATGTATGTTTTGTGATATAAATATTTTCTTTTCAGCATACTTGGAGTGCGTTCAAAACTGTCCTGCTAATCAAGTTGTGCAACTGCTATCATCTGCAAAATTTGCCATCAGAGGCGTTGTTTCTAAGGTGAAGGTAAGTGGCAAAAATATTTAGGCTCATTTGCGAATTGTCAAAAATGCTCTTTACTCACATGTTTATCAGGACTTATTAAAATCAGACTGCAATGTAAATATTAGTCTGATCTTGGTTTTGGGACTGAAAACCATAGTATATTGGTGTAGAATTACCAAGTGTATCGTGAGACCTCCTATGTCGTATTATTGCTTGACATTTTTGATATGTGAAGGTAACCTTAGTAGACTCCTAGTAAACAGAAGGAGAAACTTAAAATTCTATATGTATCTTATTTGCATTGGTACTTAGCCCGTGGGCTACGGGAGTTCACAAGTTTAGCTGCCTGCCAGTGCAAAAGAGACCCCCTGTGCAGGAGGCATCCCCGCCATGAGGGCTGGTCTGGTAGAATTAAGCCCCTTAGCAAGCCTTATGGTGAAGGAAAGTGCCCAAGTGCAAGATATCCAGGTGGCAATAAATTTTTTGGGTAAATGCCGCATTTAGCGTGCAAAACGTATAAAAACGTTCCCACACCCTAAGGGTTAATAAATAACATCTCTGACTTGATCATATATAATGTGCATCCAAGAATTTGATTCATTGGTAAAGACATAAAATGCTTCATAGAACCAATTTTGTCAAATAAATTGCCCTTAATTACAGGTGTAGGTTATAAAATGGCCCATTTCATCAGTAACTGGTGAAATATATCATTGAGGAAGTTGTTTGGTCAGTTTTCATCAAAGCAATGATATGTACGATGTGGGTTTTTTTTAACACCCATTATTCTTTAGTCATGACTCTGATTTTTCTAGTTTTTTTCTGATTTAGAGAAGCAAGTTGAATTCCAAAATAATTGAAGAATAAAAACCTTCTTCATTTTGAAAGTCTTAACAACCGTTTTCTGTTCCAAACCTAAAAAGAATTCCTAATTACTTTTTATCAAATGGAAAACTTCAATAAATACACAAATTTAAACCTAGTGGCTTCAGCCTCATGTACGTGTCGTGTATTTTCTCCCGCCAAACCTAAGCCATTTTAGAGATATGAGACATCCATTGTCGGGAATTATGTACATACACTCATGAGGAGATGGATAGAAATATGCAGGTAACAGAAAATACAATTAACTTTAATAAACAATTATCTGCTACTAATAAGACTTATATTCTGCTCAAAATGCATGAATAACTTACAAATTGAGTCAAAACCACCATTAGCCTAAAGACTGGCTTCTCCCATCAGGATAGTTAGGTAGATTCCAAAAAACAGAAACTTGGCTTGGCTTGGCTAGTTAGATAGAAAAGAAATTTAATGGACCAGGTAGACCTTTGTCATGGTGAGACGTAAGGTAAACCTTTTTTTTTTGCCACTATTTTAGGATATGAAAAAGTCAAGTGAAAGTGCATTTGTTTTGAAGAATTCTCTATATGTATACAAAAGTGGAGAACTTAGTCCATTTTTTAAAAGCATTTTCAGTATTGTTTGCATAAATTTGCATTTCAAGAGCAATTACCGGCTAACGAAATGGTCTCTTTATCTCTGTGGCTCACTTGGACTGTGGAGAATGTGATTAGTTAAGATTTGACTGAAAACAGTTGCCTCATCTCATAATGAGCTGGAGAAAAACTTAAAGAAAGGTGTTGAGTGGGTTGCATATTCTCTTCAAATTCAAATATGGCCTTGAAGCCACCCTAAGATGTCATTTAATCTTGAAAAAAATGTTATACTTCTGTTCATTTGGTACCAACATCTACATTATGTGATAAGTGCAATTTTGAAAAGGCTATTCTGTGAACCTGGGAGCTGAGAGTGAGGGAGACAAATATGTTACTAGCCAATGAATCTCAGATGATGTCAAATTTGATCGTAAAACCAATCACCCTCCATTTTATAAATACATGTCTTTCCACTACCATCATTTGGTGTGAAGAGCTCTCCAGCAACTTTCATAAAGTAGAATGTTTAATACGAACTTGATCTCTTCATTCCAGCAATATCATGTGGATTCTGTGACTCAAGAGGTTATCTCGCAAGATATACTTCCCTTGCTCACCAAAGTTGAAGAGAAATTGGAAATAGTTTCATCAGAAATAATGAAGCATCAAGTTTCCAATTGAGAGTATGTTTGTTCATCCACATTCCTGTACATATTTTTAATAAACGATGAAATTTGTTTTGTTGACTTCATTTCACATGCATGCCTAATAAGGAACCTGTCCCTCTTTGGCATGCATCTTTTCTGCAATAGGTTTTGATTAAACATTTTAAACTTCATAACATTTATTTTCACCTCTTTTAAGTTGAAAAACTGTTTTATTTCTTGTATGAGGTTAACATAATTGCTTTTTGAGATGATCTTCAGGGTGCACTAGTCTTGATAAATGCTGATCGATACATATTGAAAAAATTACTATTATTGTCTTGAGTGCTATTTCCTTTACTTCCCATGCCTCACAAGCTTGTATACAGATTTCTAATTCTGTGAAGTAGGTATTGATTTGCAACATGTTCAATAGGGTAGTTTCCTTCACCAAAGAAAACGAAAGGCTTTGATTGCAATTCGTTACCCACCATTAGTGTATTCATAATATACAAATTATTTGGTTTTAGAAATACCGGTTTAGACGAAAGGCAATGGTCCATTTTTACCCTCATTTGAAAAAGGCCAGATTGGCGCCCACACGATGCCACTCCAAGTGACGTCACAGGGACCTAGTTTCTACACGAGTAGATAGGAGTTATAAATCGTCTGAGATTACCAATGCATGCATGAGGCGCAGAGCTCAGGGAAACGTCTTAATAATCACTTATTAAAACTGGCTAAGGTCGGTAAGTTTTCTTCGTTTGATAAGGTATTAATAATCCTTATTTAAGCCAAGCGCTACCAGCTAGCAGGGCACTCAGCTACCTGCTAGTAGCCTGCGTCGTATCAGCGCTCAAGCCTCCCTCAAGGTCACCTCACAGGGCGGCAGCAGGAACGAGAAATACGTCACACGGAGAGATTTCCCGTCAGTCATACTTACCCGTCGCGTTTTCGCGTGCTTGAAATTTTTCACTTTTCATTTAATCGCGAAAAATAGATATCGTCATTTAAAAATCTAAATGCATTAAATACATACTCCAGGAGTAATAATCTTTCGATTTAGGCAATAAAAAAATAATAGGAAACCACCCTATTACATTTCATAGTATGTATCTGCGAACAATTAACAATGAATTTAATTTTTCGCACTATGCAAGAAATCAACTTAAACGATTCAATCCTTTCAGTGCCAGCCAGTGGCTGTATAGGCCAGAGGGATATGTGTGAAGGCGATTTATTGGCTGGATGTTTTTCTATGAATATTGAAATTAAACGTGATTTCCTATAGTTGTGCAGAAGAGGTGACAACATAAATGAACATTTTTATGGATAATATAAGTAGAAGTAGTGCAAGTAGAAAAAATGGCTTCAATACATTTATCTTCAAATTTTCATAAAATTCTGATGAAAATCATTCAAATTAGTCTAAAAAAATCCCTCATCCAACTCAAGTAAATTGTCAACAAAATATAATTCATACATATATGAATGTATATAGAATGATTTATTTTACAACCATTGTTTTGCCAAGCATAATCGAGTGAGCAATTAATGGAATTTAAGTTGAATATGCTTTGTAAATACATACCTAGGTCATGAACCCGAATCAAAACCTGATGGTCATGAAAGAATTCATGCTGTGAAAGTGTAGAAAGTTTTTCTCATAGGTTCAACATGATTTTTTTATTTGTTCATTGGTTATCAAATTTTCACTTTGTCCCCAGTGGCCTAGTGAGGGGGGATCCAGGGGATCCAGACCCCCCTGAAATATGCTTTGGTTCACGAAAGAAAACACAATATTTTAAAAATCATGAATTTACAAAAGATTTCTTTGAAAAATGAAGATTTTTCGGCAATGAAAAGTGTTACAATTAGTATAAAACCCTATAGTTGGTTCCCTGTTTTTTTTTAATTTCCCCCCGGTTTTACCCTCCTGAACGAAATTCCTACCCTGATAAAAATAAACTCCCCCATGGTGGGAAAAAGAAATGTAAAGGAAGGGTAGTAGCCATCATGGTGGGTAGTTACTCTTGTTCAACCCACGCTCTGAGGAGGGTAAGGGAAGGGAAGAACAAACCTTCGTCTACACTTCCTGAAAACTCCTTCGCTTACCATCCTTGCGTTAAGGGAAGGGTAGGCCTATACTTCTACCCTTCCTTGGAACTCCTTCGCTTACCATTCGTCTGTCCTTCGTCCAACATTTATTAAGGGTAGTCCTATACTTCTTCTACCCTTCCTTGGAACTCCTTCACTTACCATTCGTCTATCCTTCGTCCAACATCTATTAAGGGAAGGGTAAGCCTATATTTCTTCTACCCTTCCTTGGAACTCCTTCCCTTACAATCCATCTACCCTTCCTCTGCACTCCATTAAAGGTAAGGGAAGTGTAGGGCTATCCTTCGTCTGCCCTCCCTTGGAACTGCTTCTCTTACCATCCATCTACCCTTTCTCTACACTCCATTAAGGGTAAGAGAAGTGTAGGGCTATTCTTCGTATACCCCTCTTTGGAACTGCTTCCCTTACCATCCGTTTATCTTTCCTCCACACTCCATTAAGGGTGAGGGAATTGTAGGGCCATCCCTCATCTACCCTTCCTTGGAACTCCTTCCCTTACCATCCGTCAATCCTCTATGTTCAATTAATGGTAAGGCAATTGTAGGAATATCCTTCGTCTACCCTTCCTTGGGACTTAACATTTATTGTTGAGGAAAACATATCCTAAAAGTATCTCCTCAACTACTTTCACCTGCTAAAGAGTATTGAGTTCTGTAAAAGAACATAAGCAGCCTTTGAAAGCAAAGAGAGACGGGCTGCACAACTAATCTTTAAAAGTCCCTTAAGGAAAGCAATAATAAACACAATAGTTTCTATAATTGTGTGAAAGAAAGCTCTTTTAGAAGAGCTTTCATTCACATATTTAGGATGTAACCTTTGTGGCTGACAGTGAGACATCGCAAGAGTGATGTTCGGTATTTGAATGCCGATGTTATTTTCTAAAACGAAATAGGTATGGTGGAAAAAAGTCACAGCTTTCTTCCAGGTAAGCCCGGGTGCGAAAGATATTCTCATCTAAAGATTCTGTACTAAATGTTCCGTTGATAAACAACAACAAGTACTTCGATAGCTAAGGTTGTTAAGGTGCTACTTCATCACCTCCAAATATGCGAGTCCTGGATTCAAGACCATGTGAAGGCTAATTTTTTTTCTGTCTTATAATTTTAGAAATCTCTGCTACAATTCATCCCCATTTGTTTAATTTAGTTGCTTAGCGATTTTTTTAATTTTCATATTAATTTATGGATTTTTAGCTTTTATATTAGTCCTACACTTCTTCTACCCTTCCCCTAACTCCAGGAAGGATAATGCCTACCCGTCAATGTTCTAAAATACGTCTACCCCTGCTGAAGGGTAATCGTACCCTTCTTTGAGGCTAGCCAAACCTTTCTACCCTTCCCCTACACTCCAGGAAGGATAAGGCCTACCCACCGATGTTCTAAAATACACTCCCTCTTCCCTTGCTCAAGGGTATAGGAAGAGTATTCCTTTCCCTCCCTTACCCTCATTAGAGGGTAGACCTCCCCACAATGGAGGAGTTTATTTTTATTAGGGTGGCTACGCCACTGATTGTCCTCTAGAAGTTCAATCCCACTATCAGCACTTCTGAGCAGTGGCGGACCCAGGATATGGAGAAAGGGGGGAGGCTAAAATTACCATTCCATCAAGTGTAAATTGGATACCCAAGGGATCCCCCACAGATCTGCCACTGCTTCTGAGCAAACTTTGACCTCTCATATTGCGAACAATGAGGGTGAGTGCAGAAATATTAGTTATAAAATTGATGATGGTAGCTGTTGACCATGGGTATATAAAGGTCATTGATTTGGAATTTTGGGTGTCTGAAGGAGGTTCATTACTTACCATAGCACCTTTGTAAAATTTTAGGCCACATATTTTTCTAATAAATGCCCCTCCCCCTTAGAATTCCTGTTTTTTTTAAAACTTGTTGTAAAAGTTAGAAAGAGAAATCATGTTTTACCATTCATGAAAAAAATATAAATCAAGGGTCAAGTCAAAAAATAAAATTCGTTATGTGTTCCTATAGGGACCCTATATGTTCCCTTGGGAGCAGCTTGAACACTGCTCCAGTCAAAATTAAGCAATGTACACCTGTAAAATTCTCTTTGTGAACCAGTGGCATAGCCATAGACCCCCCCCCCACATGTTTTCTTTACTGTAAAAATTACGATTTCTGTACCTGATGATGTCGCCTCTGCGACGAAACCGGTCGTCTCGAATAAATCGTGTGAAAAAGTACCATAACTTGTTATTGTTTGCAATGGATTTTCACAATTAAGTAAAGCCCGAAACAATAGAGTATATCAGAACATGGAGAAAAAGTAGCTGAGAGGGTGCCCTCTTGGGACCCTTTCAAGCTGGAGCTGGGGTCATGAGATCTCCAATACTAGTGATCAGCAACTGGCTGATCTAGCAAGACTTCCGCTCTTCTGTGTGACTGGGGCTGAGTGAGTTGGGTATGCATATTAATTGTGGTAGATGAAAACTATTTCAGTCAAAACTTTCGGTGTTTATTGGTAGGATAATATGGTGCAGAAGAGGTAAAGTTAACACAGTCAGTAACTTAATAGGAAAGGAGTCATATGTGTTAGTAAAGAAGCCTCAGATGGATTGTTTACACCAAGAAATGGTACATGAAATAGAGCCGGATGGTAGGTTCGAGGGGCCGTGAAATCTGAGACCACTTATTCTAGGTGGGTACTCCATAAACAAGTTTGCTTCTACTACCCCCAAAACTAAAGGCAGTGGATATGAACGCGAGGAAAGAAATTAAAAGCACCTCTCTTATGAGGTATAGTTAAGTAGAGGAGGCTACAACAACAATGGCATCCATAGTTAGTATGATATATGTAAGTCCACATTATTAAACATGTAGAATAAAATACAACCACTTCCGCAGCATTTCCATCCAAATGTAAGGATGCAGTATTGTATCATCACAAAAAAACTACACTAAGTTATCTATTGATGTAGACAAAAACTAATTTTTTTATCTATCGTCTACAATCCTGTCAAGTAACCCTAACAAAGAAAGAGATAATTTTGATAAGCGAATTAATCGTTCGAATTTGGAAAGCTGAACGCCGATAAATCGGAATTTCACTAACAACACGAGATTTACAGAGCGGAACTTTCATTATAATATCCACCTTCCCAAGCGTAGCCGATATGTATCGCGTCTCATGAAATCAAAGGAATTTCGGAGTTAAAAATGTTCACGTAGCGTAGGGCGAGAAATTGATTCATTCGGCGGCCACGATCTAGAGAGTTCTTCACCCACGCAGAGCAGTGCACAAGACAGGGTTCACAGAGTAACAAGGAAATTGAACACATCCAAATATTGACATAACCGACGAAGTTGACGTTACAGGGAGAAATTAAATGTATCGATTGTGTTTTGTCCGCAACTTGGGCAGATAGGCAACACATGTAGAGCGTAAAGTATTCGGTTGGTGACTTCAGTGTTCTATCGAAATAATTTGTTATGAATTTTACCTGAGCACTTTCATGGAAGTGCGCTGATAAAGTAGAAAACATTTCGATGGGTTTTGTAGTTAATACGTGAAGAAATATTTGTGTAATCCTACCCTGATTTAGAAAGTTCTCTTTCTGGAAAATGGCCATCAACTTATCAAAGAACAGAGATACCCTATTATCTGCTTGGAAGGAAGTAGTAGATGATAAGTGTGCTACAAATTGGTGAGTGTAATAATGCGCTATTTATGCATTGAACATAATTATTAGAGTACTTTGTATGATAATTCTTTTTTACGTTGCGGCTAATGACCTTTTACCGGTAAACCAAACGTCAAAATCCAGTGCTTGATAAGATTTTGAAATGAGATGCTTTTCATTGGTAAATTAAGAGAATTCTTGTAAAAGATTAAATAGGTGTCGACGAGGATTGGTATTTTTCTCCTATGAATGGTTTATTTAATCGGATTTTCATCTACCAGTTTGGATGTGTGGAATGACAATATAGATGAAAGGCTGTAGTTGTTAGTTGTGTATCACAATCGTTTGGTCATTTACTTATACCCTTGGCGTCTTGGGTAACTCATTCTGTGGTAATGGCCTACAGCTTGACCCCCAACAGTTCAAAGGGGCCTGTTGCTTATATTGTGCTACCAAAATTTGCATAAATAGTGCATTTTTCTTTCTAGGGCATTATTTGGATACGAAGGACAGACAAACGATTTAAAAGTAGTCAGTAAAGGAGGTAAGATGCGTCAAGTTATTTTCCTCGCCTACAATCCGTAGTATTTGCTTCATATGATGCTCTTTGTACGTTTTAGATGGGGGAATCGGTGAAATGATTGATGATCTGAACAGTGGAAAAATAATGTATGCTTTCTGCAAAGTAATTGATCCGAAAACCAGCCTTCCTAAATGTGTCCTAATCAACTGGGTGAGCATATCTGGTTAAATTTTGTTGCATTTTTATTGAGTAGTCATCTGTGGCCCATGTATCAATAATATTTGATTTAATATGTTGACTTTATTTTAATCATCTCTGGGGTGTAATATTTGCTTAACCAAATCCTGTTGTTATCATATACCACAATTTACGGAATTACTCCTCTTTATAATAAAGTGTGCCTCTCCTTTTCTTCCTGCAAATGATATATAGCAAGGAGAAGGAGCTCCTCTCGTGCGGAAGGGTACATGTGCCAATCATGTCAGCGATGTGTCTCGTTTCTTTATTGGTGCTCATCTTACTCTTAATGCAAGAACTGAGGAGGAAGTTGATCCTGATATAATTATGGAAAAAGTTTCCAAGTCAACTGGATCAGCATACAGTTTTAAGGAAAGATCGGACAGCTCTAATGTGCCCATTGATTGTGGACCAGTGGTGAGAACCATTTCATGTATTTATGCTGACATTTATTTTGTACTGCATCAAAGATATACATTCTTATCATATTTTTTTTCATAAACTTCCTCAATAGTTTGAATGTGCATTGTCAGAATATGAGGTATCATTAACTCCATGAAAGTTTTTTTTTGGGCTGTTAAGCCCTTTTCATGTGAAAATATGTTGAGATTTGGAAGACCATAAATAGCTTCAGAACCCTGTAATCAAATGTTGCATGATTTTAATTATAAGTTTTGTACAAATATACTTGAGGGCCTATTCACATCCACCAAAGGCAAGAGAGACATTTGCCCAAATGTGTTACAGAGGAACCATGCCTTTGTTTCATCCTGAAATTTTTTTCATAGGCTAGTATAGAGGGTCCCACAAATTACTTACTCTATAGGGATGTGAATTTCACATGATGAGAGGCCTGAATTGAATAACTACCCAACAGCCCATTGAATTTCTGAAAAACTTAACCACCATCTTTTGAGAACTTTTTTCTATTCATTTCACAAGCTGAAAATTTGAAGTATTGTTTTGTGTTCAGTGGATCATTGCTTTTGGTACACAAGTCCTCATATTTTGAATTTTCAACCATATTTTATTTTTTAAACAAGTAAAAATGAACTACTTGGCCTCAGACTGAGAGCACAATCCTCAAAAGCTCTTGTCAATTTTACAACTGTGCACACCCCAACTTCCGCCTGTGTCTTTGGGGACAAGAAATGTGCTGGCTTAAAGAGAAGAAAATCACTCAGTGTCCTTGTGTGAGGATAAATGCTTGAAAATTTCCTTATAAAAAGGAAGGTGTGAGACTCTTGGTGGGAGGAGGGCTCCTCAGAGAGGGGAAGGGAACATTATATCACAACACCAATTGATTAACATATCATTATATTTGTATTAAACACAATACTTATTATTCGTCACTAGGTTGGACATTCATGGACTCCTTTCATGGTGTAGTCCCCCTTCTCTCACTCACAATCGGGAAGAGATCTCTCTCCACATTAGCTTGGATTCTCTCACTCCACATTAGAATGCCCTTGTATGCACAGGTCCAAATTACATTTCTCTTTACTTGGGCATGTGAGCACTCAAGGCGGCCAGCAGTACGCAGTGGCGCAGCGAGGGGGGGGTTTGGGGGATAAAACCCCCCCCAGAGCTCATAGAAATTTTTAAGTTAAATCTATTTTACCTAATTGGATAAATATTCCGTATAGAATAGTGTGAGGTTTAATAAAATATTCCTCAGAAGGCCGTAAAAATCACCATTTTGAACCATTTATCTTAATTTTTTTCCGGCAGAAGGCCTCCGCACCTCCCGCTAACCCTGGAGGGTATGCAATACCCCAAGCACCCCAGTATTAGTTGCGCCTGAAACCCCCCCTAGTCTTAATTCCTAGCTGCGCCCCTGGCAGGAGGTGCTGTGTGCCGGGTTGATTGATTTTAATTAATTTGATTTAAATCACTTGATTTTTATTTTAAAAATCTGGTGTTTTAAATCATAATGTGATCTATATGTTTGATTTTTTAAGAGTTAAGAAAAGGAAGCTCTAAGTGTATAATTTTGATTTTTATTTCTTAATTAATACAATGAATCGACAGTTATCATCACAATAGTGGCTCTTAAATAGAAATGATATGGTAGGAATGCATGTAACATGAAAAAAAAAAAAATGGCTTTGGTTAGAATACTAGTGTATCCATTGAAAAAAAATTGTTTTCTGATTTAACTTCTAAGCGTAGGCACCATACAAAGTTGCAATAACAGAATTTTTCTAAACTTCATATGCTTAAGAACTGCATAATATAGCACATTTGATACTTCCAATGGCAATTTTATATAATGCTGGCGTACTTTGTAATTTGATATCATTCGCATTTCCATAGTTCTCTCCCCTGATTGACTAAATGTTGTATTAAATTTAGAGTATGTTGCCCCTTATTGTTTCTGAAAATGATCATTCTCCAATATGCTGCCCAAATAGTTAGTTTTACAAATAATTGAATTTTTGTTGAATGGAGAATCATGAAAATCTCATTTAAATCAATAAAATCTGATTTAAATAAAAAAATCAACAAAAATGATTTTTTTTTGAAAAAAATCATGATTTTTATTAACCCTGGCTGTGTGTGTGGGGGGAGGTTTAGGTTTGCTTAGTGCATTGGATAAGGAGTAAGGGTGTGAGGGAAGGAATTTGTGGCATGCCTCTCACAAAGGCAAAGAAGGCTTGGGCAACATTTCAGAAATGGCATCTGTCTTTTATGCAGAAGTAATCTCAAATATCTTTCTGCCTTTTTTACATTACAGATGCTTGTAATAAAGAATATTATGAAAGAAATGTATACATACGTTTTATGTTAACGTTGGGGTTGGGGTTTCTTTTAAATTATCCCAAAGAACATAATTTCATTACTGAACCCATTGATTGGGTTACATTTATGATTGGAATAAGGTGGAAAGATTGTAGATTAAAACCATCTTTCAAATAGGAAAATGTCCGCATACTATCAGTATATTCAGTTTTTATCTCATGTGTTGAGTGAAAATTTCATCTAACTACAACTTTATTTTGTTGCTAAATCACGGGATAAAATTTGAGGAAGTTTCCAAGTTATCCTGTAACTGGAAATGATAGTATATTTTCTAGTAAGAATATACATATAAATTCAGTGGTAAGGAAAGAAAGGGATAGGAACATGGAACAGAAAAAGGATGAGGACAATGGTGCTGTGGTAGATGGAAAAAGCCAGAAATCAGAGGGTAAAAATGCGGCCTGACTGGGACACGAACCCAGAACCTCCTGGTTGCCGGCCAGGTGCTCTACCAGTTGCGCTACCAGGACGCTTAGATTTACCATGATTTCGGCGGGGGTTTATATACAGTAAACTCCCTTTGCTTTGGCCCACAAGAGTAACCAATAGATGGCACTGGGGCAGCTCACCACTCACCAACAGAAGGAATGGACGAGGACACAAGGATGAAAGGAAAGATACACACTCACACGATAGCAGGAAAGAGACAGGAACATGCGTTTCGGGGCACGCTGAGCCCAAGTGAAATAAGCCAATATGGCCGATACACTACTTCATTCATTCACACGGCGCCTTAAGCGCAAACATACATATAAATTCAGTGGTAAGGAAAGAAAGGGATAGGAACATGGAACAGAAAAAGGACGAGGACAATGGTGCTGTGGTAGATGGAAAAAGCCAGAAATCAGAGGGTAAAAATGCGGCCTGACTGGGACAGTAAGAATATATATACAGTAAAACCTTTTTATATCGTATTGGAGGGGACCAAAATTTGGGCAATTTGATGTATGGAGGTTCAATATAGAGAGGTTTCAGTGATATGCACCAGTTTTTCATATCCTTCGGGAATGAAGGGCACTACTGTCTTTTAAACCATTATATTTATACGTTTAAACAAACATGCATGCATTCATGAACATATATTTATTATTTATGTAATTATAACAGAATGCTAGCTCTATCATGTTATTTTTACCATGATTGAAGAGAAAATGATGTGATCTCTCTTAATTCAACAGTCACTTATAAAGATTTGGATAGTTAGATACCTTTTTTTCTTATTTACTGTTAGGTATACTCTCATATGGAACAAAATGGCCACAACTAATGGTTAACGTGAAAATTGCAGCACATTAAAGGTGTATGAGAAAAAAAAAATAAGGGTGAAACATTTATTGCTGAAAATGTCATTCCATGTATGTAATCGTGGCTGCATTAATGGTCTCGTTAATTAATGGTAATGGAATTAACTGTCTCGGTACGATTTGTGGAGGTAGTTAGGCTGTATCGGGGTATCTCCTTGGTATGATAAGTGGAGGTTTTACGATAAAAAGAGGTTCACTACCAAGAGGTTTGCCTATAAATTTACATGTAAATCTGACGGGAGCATAGGGGTGGTATGAAGTATGGAGGTTTATGATGTATAGAGGTTCATCACATAGAGGTTTTACTGTGCTATCATTTCCTCCAATTAGTTTTCCTGGTTGGTGATATCATGAGGGCCAACCCCTAGTCAGCTGACTGCCTATACTATAATTTCTACTTCTTAGAATATGCAAAACAGCTGATGGTCATATTATCATTCTTTATCCATGTACAATGTAATTACTGTGGATTTTTGGTTGACGTTCAATGATTAATTATAGCTATTTCCCACAGCTTGAGAAATATTTGAAGCCAATGCTAAATTGTTTAGTTTCTGAGTCCAACCAATAATTAGCCGTTTTCCCCCACCCGCGCCCATATAATCCCACCACTTGAACCTTCCGTGACAAGAGGCAGAGTTGTAACCGGAGAAGTCTGATCTCTTTCTAATAATTTGTACATTTTAGAATACGCATGATAGCTGATGATCATAGCTTTTATCACTATCCTTGTAGAACGGCAGTTTTTCTGATTTAAAAAATCCTCGTTCTTAGCGATTTCACATATCTTGAGAGTCATACGAAACTTCCTCTCAAGCTCTTTGCAGCAAAAAATCAACAGCCTTAACCTTATTGCAGATAAGTTGATGACCTCACAAACCCATGCATAGCATGTCACCACATCTCTGCTTCTCATCGGTCTTCTGCATGGGTCTCTTGTTATTAGTTGTTGTAAACACTCTTGCTACCTATTCCTTCCCTCTGTGAAAGGTTATTCTTGATCGAGTAAAGGAACTAGCTCTCTAACAACATCTCCAGCTCATGAAAAGTGGGAGGCTACTATGTAATGTGTTTTTATGTCTTAAAAAATAAGAGAAAGGCTTGAAGATGAAGATTATGGTGATTATGTTATTCTGCTATTATCAAAGTTAAAACTATTCTGTAAGATTTTTGAGCTTACAGTGAGAGTGGAATGTTAGTTTAAAGAAAGTTTTTATCTCCAGCCTCGGAGTATATATGTTTGTGGGTAATTATTGTAATTATCAAAATATAGAATATTCTAGATTGGCTGGCTGAAAATATACATTTTAGTAGAAAGCTTAGGTTGATTTTAACTGACGAGAATTATCGTTTTATCATTGCTTGTTTTTTTGATGTATAACACTGTATAAATAGTTCATTATTATTAGCCATTATGCATACTTTGCTGTTACATAATTAGATAAGTAGGATAGTCATGTAAAAATCACTTAATTACCACGTAGTAGAGTATTGTGAGCCGTACACATTGTGTCTATGATTATTATTGCAATTTTTGCTGGTTAAAAATTTTGACAGGATGTGAGAGGAAGGAATAGGTTTGCCACGATTATGAGAATAACCTACTTGTAACGACTGAAACATAGTTCCAGCTATCAAGCATTCAGTTTAAGACATTTATTTGCTTTCTCAGTGTAAGTTGAAGAGCTACTTCACTTGCTGTTTGAGGTCAGGCTCTTCAGAGAAATATGTAGGCAGCACTGTTACAATTAATCTGTATTTCATGATTTGGTTGCAGGGAACAACATACAAGCGGGTTATCCCCACTCAAGAGATAAATTCCAAAGAGAGAGACATGTTTTGGGAGAAAGAGGAGATGGAGGAGAAGAGGAGACAGGCTGAAGAGAGGAAAAGGAAAGAAGAGGAAAGGAAGAAGTTGGAAGAAGAGAGAAACCAGAGAGAGGTGAATATATTTTAGGGTGACCCAAAAAGAGATTTCTCCTTCTGCACTGATATGAGGATCTGGGATGAGAATGCTCTTTTTTAACCCAGCAAACTAGCCACTGTCTCCATAGGTCCGAAGTTACCAACTTTGCAGAAATTTAAGTGAAATTGAGAAACAAATATTTTTTGGTTTGCTCTATTGTTTGTCCTTGCTGGAAGGTCTTTCACATCCATCTTTTTGGCTTCCTCAGGCAAAGGATGAAGAAAATAATAATAGAAAATTGCACGTAATATCCAAATAGCCAATAGCAAACAGAAAAGATGCTACATCCATGATTTTATTGAAAATGACACAAAGTGTCGAAACCATGGTTGGTCGTTAAGTGTTAAATGAAATTGTGTGGAAATTACCATTTGTGTTTTAATCATGGATATATGTAGCATTATTCCACAAAATTAAGCCTGAAACGATTTTAAACGATAAAAGATGCTTTTTCGGTGAGTGTCACCATTGGGCCTGTGGCTCTGTAACCCCTAAATTGTATAAAATGTGTATTCAACAGGAAAAGGTGAGGTAATAATAAAAAATGTTAACCCTTTCGAGATGGTGGAGTTCTCTCCTTAGCATGACTGCTGGACCGAGCCCAAAGAGACTTTTCCGTCACCTCTGTACAGAGCATTTTTGCAGGACAGTCGTTAACACATTCAATGCGGATGATATTTTCACCGAAACCTCTAGTGACGGATGGGTGATTTTCCTTTATAACGGTGGTCTTGGAAGTAATACTATAGAATTTGCATTTTTTTTTGTTTCTATTTCAAGCAATTTGTAAAAAACCCTAATGACATACATGTATGCCACCCGTCACCAGTAATTGACAATTCACGCAACCCGCATTACACACATGCAATTTTCCTTGTATGAAGGAGTGAACTTTTCATATTTCCGTTTATAATACTTCTTCTACCATTGATTCCTAAGGTTAATGGCAGAAATATCTTGGAATTAGTCTTTACGTGTATTTTTTTTGTTTCAACGGCCGTAGATTTAATTTTTTCAAGTCACAGAAGTAGAACATACAATGAACGGCAAGAAAAATATAAATTTATGGGATAAACATTTTTTTAATCTATGTTACCTCAGAGTTATTGCAAAATTGAAACATTTCAATAAAAATTCTCACAAATTTTTATGATATATTTGTAAGCAAGGCCTTAGACAGAGCCCTGGTTGACCTTCACATTCTGGGCGAATTGCAGTCACTGTCCTATGGATGCCTTCACGGTTAGCGGAGAAATGAAGAGCCTGCATCATTCCTAAAAACCTGTCACAGCACATTTTCTCCCGAATATCGGTACTCACACTAATTCTTACCTCCAATCGTTAGAAATCGTGTTAACCCTAATTGCGCCCATGTGGAGAAGAAGGCCCAGCCAAGTTTCCAGTTCTCCCTGTCCAACAGCTTCCAATCCATTATGCCCTTAGTGAAGGCCCTTGGTGAAGGGTTGCAGAAAGCATTTTCCTCCGTCTATGAGAGGATTATTTCAAAGAAAATATCATTGGCAAGTTGAAATAGTCCCTGGGAGTGCCGCTGGTAGGGAGGGACTCCAACCTTGAGCCTTAAAAATTATCCAGCAAAATAGTACAATTTGTGTAATGGAGTGTTGCATATGTGATTAATACCTTAGTTTTTATGAAAATTAAGACTGTATCTGTACCTAACACTAGAATGTATTAATGACCTACAAAATGAAAACACCATAATGATCAGAGGACAAGTAATTGATGCGGAGCAATGACTGAGAAAATATGCCGTAAAATTAGGAAAAAACCCCAAATTATGTAAAAAAACGTAATTTGAAATAATTATTTTAAAATTATTAATTAAGTATAAAATACGACCTTTTGGACAACATGGAAACATTTGGGAATAAAATACATAGTAAGTTTTGAGACGGGAATACACGTTATTAACAAAAACTAAGTCTGATAATAATTTTTGTGGTTGCACATAAGATATGAATAAATTAAAAAATAAGAGAAAAATACTATTTCAAGGGAATAAATAATGGTTAAATGCCGTAATGCTTAAAATACCTCTGAGTCTATTCTTTTCCGCAATTTTGTTTACAAAGCTAAGGAAACAAATAAACGAGTAAAAGAAATACAGACCAATACTGTAGATATTGTAATGCAGTGTTGCATACGCCATTAATATGTTATTTTTTATGAAAAGGAAGAAAATCTGCATCTAACCCAACACGTATGAATAACTCAGAAAATGAAATAAAATCGAAATGAATAGAGGATTGGTAATTGACCTAGGGAAACGAATGGGAAAATATGCCGTAAAAGTAGGAAAAAGACCCAAAAAAATCACCCAGGATAAACGTAATTTGCATTAATAAAAAATGTTCCTAGCAAAAGAAATTAAAATATAACATCATTAACTGAAGCACCGCACTAAGATCATTTTTTATAATGTAGTGAGTACAAAATGGGGATAAATATCTTTAATAAAAAAGTTAGTCTAATCATAATTTTTGTGATAGCACATAAAATATGAATAAATTAAAAATGAAGGTAAAAAAACAAATTAAAAAAATAATCCATATGTAAGACATGATTATGATATTTACGATAAGAATGATGAAAAAGAGACGAAGGAAATGAAAAGAAAAATCTCAACCTGCCAAATTGTTCCAAAAACAGCAGTAAAGTAAACAAAAAAACACTAAAAATGAAGGAACACGTAGAACTAGAAACGGGCACTTCCGCAACGGTGTAAGGTTAATCCCGAACTGCGTGAGGGTGAAAAAGTAACGCTAGGCGCGCTCGGAGCACCCTAGTGACCAGCGGAAAAACGTACTCCCGAAGACATACATTTATGTCATCCGCCTGAGTGGAAAAGCCCTCATGACATATATATATGTCATCCGCACTGAATGTGTTAAGAAGGGTCTTGTGGATAATCACACACTCTTGGCACCAACCTTTCTCAACCCTTTCTAAGCAGGGACTCTGCATTATATTGGACTCTGAGGGTAGTTGGTCTCCCTCCTTTCGGGGTTTATAACCCTACCAGCGGTATTGGTTCGCTGTCAATCATGCTTTGTTTATATGAATTAGCTATACGGATAATTGTTGCTTGCACATTAATTGCTGACTTCGAATTGAATTCCTTGTTTTATTCTGAGAATTGTTAAATTTTGAAAGAAGCTGTACATTCAATATTTATGTATTTAATCCAGCAACAATGTCCATGTTTATAAATCGAGTAATGAGTTTATATTTACCATAGAATTTTGTTTAAAAATTGTAAACGCTGCTCAAATGACAAAGAATTCAATTCTTGGTTTATATTTCTTGAGAAAAGAACAAATATTAATTTCGAAAACTGACTGAATGAGCAATTGAATGACCATGATGACCACAATGAGGGGTAATAAAAGACGAAGGGTCTGGGTACCTGCTCCCAGTTTTCGAGGGTTTGGCCAAGTCTAGCTTTGTTGGGTCCCATAACTAAGGCTTCGCAAACCCATGACCGTCATGAAAGGTGGAGAGCAAGGAAACATATATTTTTGGCATTAGTTCGCCTGCGTAGAAATAGCTACGATGAAAATTTGCAGCTTTCATCTCCCGGGTCAAGAAACATCCGGACGCATATTTTTGTCATTCGTGGGGAAAAGGTTAATTAAGATATTAATTAAATGTAAAAAATAACCAGTAAATTGCATTTTTTCAAAAATTATAAATGCTGCTGATTATGATTAGATATTTATAAATTTTTTGGTACTATTCCTGTGTAACCATAACAGCATAAGTTTTGCATTATGTTTTCCGATTAAATTCTTAAGGCGTTGGAGTAGTTAGAAGTGTTTTTAATTGCATTTTAAATAAAGAAATTCAATTAAGAAATTAGCAGAGCCATTGCAAGCATTAAATTTTAATAAAGTTGAACACATGCATATTTATGTGTCTTTCATAATTTTAAAATACTGCCTTTATTCTGCCCTTTTTTGTTGGGATGTATGGATGGGAATTTCAGCCGTTCAGCTTTGTTTATTCTCCAGATTTTTATCCCTATGAAATGAAGTGCAGCTCACGTGCATGGTGTGCTATGATTGTAATCTGATGCTGATGTGTGTGTTATTCCGTTGGCTAGATGGAGGAGGCCCAGCAGAGAGAGCAGAAGATCAAGGAGCGGAGTCGCAACATTGTTCAGCTGAGAGAAGCAGAGCGAAACGCAGAAGGGGGGCAGGATCGAGAGGCAGAGCGCATCTCGAGGGAGTGGGAGCGTGACATTGAGGAGAGTGAGCAGGATGAGCGGGAGAGGAAGGCGAGGAGCGAACTTCTGAGGCGGCAGCGAAGCCATGTGAGTGAGGGACCCTCACAGTCCCTGCAGCGTATCCCTCAACTGTGATGCGTGGAGAAAAGCCCCATTGAAAATTGCATATCTTCTGTTAATTTAAGTCCCACATTTATGTACATCCGACATTGTGAGGTAAACTTGAGGGAAAGCTGTGTTAAAATCATATCCCGAGCAGTGCAAAATTTGCAAATTTCATGCTACAGTGGTAAAAAAGCATGTTTTGGCAATTCTCAGTTAAAAATAGTGGCGAATCACATTAGAGGCAGGAAAGGATTTATACTACTTATTTTAACCTATCTTTGTCAAAGGCTAACAAAATACTTCGTAGATAGTAGCTGATAGTCTGTGGGTATAGTGATGTCTGGGTAGACTAGGGAAAATTAACTTGGTAATGTCTATTTGAAGCATCATGCATACAGATCCTAAAAAGTTAGGAAAATATTGCCACCCAGCCTGAGTAATACCAACATGAGTATGGTGATGTATGGCTTACTTGTGGAATATTAATAGCTGGTAAATTTTTCAAAAGAGCTGCAATTTCATAAACAGGAATTCAAAGGAAAAGATATTTATGTAACTTCTGTAACAAATATATAGTGATCAAATATGTTGACACCTATCAACATTATGGTCTACAGGGATATCTTTTATGATCAACAGTACTTCTGATCAAGCTGTAGAGGAGTGGTGACACTATTTTATCCAGACATACTGAGAATCGGTAATATCTACCAGCCAAGATTATATAGGCACCTTACTGCTCTATTGTAGATGCTTCACCATTTATTCACCAAATTTGTTTGTATTTTGTGAACTTTAAAATGGCAAATTTAAACTGATTTTGGCTTTAATCGTTCCAACAACGCACAGCAATCATATCAACTTAAATACTCTTACACCAGAGAAACCTATTTGCAAAATTTCAGGGCCCACTGTAATGGGTCATATGTTTAATCCATGGATTATAATATATCTCATTGAAATGATTTTATTGCATTGAATGTGATCCATTCAAATCAATCGAATTAGGTTGAATCTTCTAATAATTGAGTGATTTCTATTTTTGTCTCCTCTTGAGTAAGGTGTTTTTAGGGTAATATTTATTAAAGGGTAATATATATATATATATATCATTCATTTGCATTCCTGTAAGAAGTGCTGGGTTCTCTCTTGACTAAATTAGCTAATATATGCTTCTGCTATTATTTTGCAATTACAGGAGGCTCAATCTGTGATTTCAAAGCGTACTATAGATGCTCGTGCAATATTTGAGCAGAACACCTCAGCTGGGCAAATGCAGTCACGAGTTAGTCGGCACCACCTCATGTCAAACAGCAATGTGCAGCATCTTCCCCCGCTCTCTTCCTCCTCGTCGTTTGATTCAGCACCGCACATTAATATTCCTGGGGAACAGCCATCTGCTGCTGCAGGCGTTCAGCAGCGCAAAGCGTCTCTGCCCACATGGCCACCATCTGAGAGTCTTGTGGATGAAGTGTCGCCGAAATCTCCGAAAGCCAAGAAGCAGTGGTCTCCTCTCATGGAAGGTTAGTCCACGCATTCCATTTTGAAATAAATACCGTATTTATCTGAATATAGTCTCCACTTTTTTTCCAAAAATTCCCGTGGTAAAAGTAAAGGAGGGACTATATTGAAATGCATTTTTTATATTTTTCCCAAAACTGAAGCCTAAAAATGAGGGGGGGCTATTTTCGGAGAGATATGGTATGTCTCAGGTTTCCTTCCTTGTAGGCTGTTCCCTCCTCTTCTCTCCTGATGTTCACTGGAAGAATTTTCTGTTGTAATTGGAGTCATTCTGATCATGATGGAAGAAGTCTTCAATTGAAACATTAGGAGAAAAAAAAATGGAACACCTTGTTCAGGCAGAATTCTGATTAACATTAGTAAATCATTCTTTTGAAGGAAATGAAATCCACTTTTCATTTCACCTTCCACAAGTGTTCTCTACCCTCTGATATTGATAACATATTTCCTCACCTATCGTGAGTGTATGCAAAGTAGACTCCCAATTATCCAGATGCGTATTTCCTTTGCTGTGGATTATCCGTGTTTGAGTTTCTCACTCCTTCACCATTTCCTGCAGCCTTTATAAAAAATTGATCGAATGCAAAAGTACCAGGATTATTGCGTTTCATTGCAAGGCTACACCGGACTTATTATTTCCATTAAAATTCCCAATGTAAAACGGATTATTTTATTTATTTGCTAGCAAGGAATGTTTCAAGCTTACGTGGACGTCTGCCCTAGCATTGCAGAAAACGATGAGCTGCTGGAAAAAAATACTTGATTAATTTTAGAAGTTTCATCAATGATTGTTAACCATTGATAATCTAAGAAAAATATTATCAATGATTTTTAAATGTACGTTTCACATCGCAAATGCATAATTAGTAGAAATGGGTCGAATAGTAGATTTCTCAAACTCGAATATCGAAATCGAATATTAAATCATTGCTCGAATATTCGAATACCTCGAATTTCAAATACCTCGAATACTAGTATTGTGCAAAGCATATTAAACGAACGTTTTTTCTTCTATTTCCCTTAATGAATGTATAAATAAAAAGGTATACAGTGGAACCATGATCTATCGTTTTACAGGGGGGACAAAAAAAACTATGAATGCGGGAATGTTTGACTAGGTTGCCTATGCAGCAGGAAACCCAGGATTTTGGCGAGTAATTGAGTTTCCTTTAAAGGATTCAAACCAGAATTTAGCTGATTAATGGAACATTTTAATTTTATGGAAACAATTTAGGCTTACAGTTGATTCAATTAACATCTCTTTCAAACATCCTAAGGGGACACACCACCTCGCAAAAAAATGATTGCATGCCATCTCGGCTTTTACACAACTACGATGGATATCTGTATGATGTATATATTCTTATCTACCAAACGCCATTTCAGCGGCACACCGATCTGATACTCAGCTTCATCCAACTTCTTATTTTCAACTGGTAGCTCGCTTTACCCTCACTCCTACTGTCAAGTGCTAGCGGACAATCCGAGGCGTTTTGCAAAATACACCCGCTTCTCCACCAGATTTTCTTCATTTATTTTCAGTCCATCTTTCGAAGTTCTCACAAGATAAGCAGATGAATTCGAATTGCTAGCAGGGTGAAACCAAATATCTTGAGAAAATATCCCTTCGTCTGTGACTGTGACAATAGAGATTTATAGCATAACTCATGAATTGTAACTTGGTATATGTTTTCGAAAAAAATACCGCATCAACTTCCGAAAAGCTCAGTTGCGAGGATATCGAGTTTTGCCAGAATGCTAAGTCTCCGTCGTATTTTGACATATATTTCTTTGCGTAAAATGCTTAAATAAAGTCAGAAATACGTCGTGTTTGGTCTTATTCTTTTTGAAATTACGCGTACATTACTAATATTTCAATCCAATAAAGGTGTAATATCAATTGACGAAAGTTATTGTTAGACACCTTTTGTGCTAAAAGATGACTCATGCAGCGGTTGACCTCCAGAAATGGGGAACTTCGAAGCAGGTAAGCAGAAAAAGGTCAGTGGGGAAGAAAGAAGAAAGGGTGAAACACGATTCTTTTATTCTCCTGTAACTTGATATTTCCTTTTGAAGCTTTTGATTTATGGTCTTCGTAATAGGAACCCTGCGGGAACTGGGGCCTTTTGTTTGATTTCGGAGAGGAGGAAAGCGTCGTAGGAGGAGGGGCCGTGGGCTGATGGATGGAGGGGGTAGTGGATTTTGGGAATTGTGCTACGTAGTTACTATCCCACGGCACAGAGGTTCTCCTGGTGGGGGGAATCGGGGATTTTCGGATTTTTTCACCCGATCATTTTTGGTTCCCCACGTCGAACACTTTTCACCGCTCTAATCCACGAATTTGATGTAATTCGTCAACTCGCCTAAAACGGCGCTGCGTGCACTAAACGACTACAGTTCTCTACATTTTTCCGATTTTTCCGAGTCAACTTACGGCCTGGTTACACGATGCATTAACACGTATGGGTTAGTGTCTAAATGTATGAACACGTGAATGAACACGAAAATGTACCGTGTAACAACCCAACTTGTGCGAATGCATGAACGGAAAATAGAACCTGTTCTAATTTGGTTCATGCATTCGTACATGTTCCGTTCCGGTCCACCAAAATCATCCACTCAAACGTACATTAACTTGTACGTGTTAATGTACCGTGTAACCAGGCCTGAACAACGACGTGCGTGCGACAGTTTATGGTGCGAAATTCAAAGTATTCGAGGTATTCGAGACAGTACCTTTACCATTATTATTCGAGACCTCGAATATCGAATACTTTCAAATATTCGAGGTATTCGAGTATTTGCGGATACTATTCGCACATCTCTAATAATAGTACCGTGGCCTCGCATGTGGTTCAGACCAAGGGAACTGGAGATTTCATCCCACTCAAAAGAATATTTACAAACTATTTATGGAAAACAATATAAAGGAGATTTCACAAATCGGATGTTCTTTACCACATCTTTCCCTTTACAAACGATTGTGACTGGAAGAGAAGTTCGTGAAATGGTGTCATATTGTTAATTTGAGGTTCATTTATGGGAGATTCTGTTGCACTTCACACGTGAAAACATAAATGTATATTTCTACACATGTGCATTATCATATTTTAAATTGTGTTATTTTCATTATCTTTTGTATTATTCTTTTGTTTTGATCCTTACGTGGAACTCGATTTGAGTTTTTATCTCCCTTTACTGTTAAATTAAGAAAGAAGAACTTTGTACTTTTCTTAATTTAATTATGAATCGCTTTCACCAAGTTACGCCTCAAACAATTAATCTCCCTTTACTGATTAAATGAACCTCATTTGGCCATGTACATTGATATTTTTGCTCTGATTTTGAGGCATGCTTTATTTCTATACAGTGTGTAAGTCCTGTGACTGCCATTTCTTTTTAAACTTTAATCGAGAAAATCTTGCATAATTTTTAAGTTCTTGTGAATGTAGTAAAACTTGTTTTAGATAAAAGTTCTCCCAATGGAGGAGGCTGCTTATAATTTCCACTCAACATTAAACCTTCCACTCTCCTCCGTGGTGCAATGTTGAATTTTCTATAGAGCTCTGAGAACTGACATTCAGCTGGAAAATCCTTACTTCCCTTCTCTTTCCCCTTAAACTCGAGACAACTTCCACTCTCCCCTCTATTCCCTGTTATCCATGCTTCAACTTGCTAAGCATCTCCGCCTTTCCTACTAAATCCCTGTCATTCATCACCTTCCTCCACTACACAAATTTTGTTTATTCATATGTATGTATCCATCAGCTCCATCCTTTTCAATACCAAATGTTTGTATGTAGTTCAAATAAGATAATGTACTAGAGTAAAATTGGCTAGTGTTGAAATTTCATTGTGAGTTTACCTCATTGCTGCAAATAAGTACATATGTAGTTATTTACTATTCTATATGCATGTGTGAATAAATGACATGTTTCATTACCTTCATTCATGTAACATGTTTCATTCCACACACCTTTTAGGCGGCTCGCGGGGTATTACGTAGATGTAGATGTAGATTACTCTCCTCTATTCAATATGTTGTGATGTCTTCCATAGCCTTATGCGGTATTTTGTAGCACTCATTACATGCACACTCACAGCATTGATCTCTTTGTGTTTGGCTTTGTTCACTTGCAGTTACCCCCTTGGAACCAACTCTCGAGACTAGGGAAGTGGAAGGAGCATCCACCACGGACCTCACCCAGGAGCATGTGCAGGAGACCAATGTGTTGGCAAAATCACCTTCTCCGCAACACCTATTGGTTCAAAGTACAAGTCCGCAGGGGACAAGTGCTGAAGAGAGCTCTCCTAGTGGAAGCCAAGAGTCACAAGTGGCCGTTGGCTCAGAGGAGGTGATTGCGCGGGTGGCTGCCGATGGCCAGGAGGCAGAGGAGCAATTCAGTAATGGAGTCATCGAGGATGCAGTCGCTTATAGCGAAGCAGATTACGGACGCACTGCCAGGGCCCTGTATGATTATCAAGCTGGTGAGTACTGCATGTTTGGCATTTGTTGGAGGGTAAGAGCCTAGCCTGAAGAACACACTGGTTCTGATAAGATTACCAAAGATAAGCAATGTTGGACTCGGACCAGAGGTTGCAAATGTGACTATTTTGTGAGAGCTTTCTCACCACGCACCATGCATTCTTAAGGATCAATCTCTATGAGCAATGCCTTGAGTAATTTTTGTATAGTTTGCAGAAAGGAGAATGTGTGCCGACTTGATGGCACAGTGGCTATCCTAGCCAAGATGAAGCCTTGGTAGGTGACCATTCGTGCCCTTGCCTCCTCTCCTTAAGTGGCAGCCAGATTAAACATGAGATTGGCACAATCTATGAAGAAATTTTGTAATGCCCGAACACCTGGCAATATATTATTATTTATGCAATTACTATGTTATTTTAGAGTGCTTCCTGGAGAGCTTTCTTCGCCAGTTCGCGGCCTTTTTAGCGGCAATAACATGGTTGCACTTGTATTATTAATGCTCCATGTAAGGCCTGGTTTTGAAAACCACACATCTGTGGCAGTGTGATCACGGATAAAGAAAAGTGGTTTGCTGGAATGCTTCAAAACTGCTGCTCGATGTCGGAAACTACACTGTCAGGCACCACGCCACTAGTCACCTCTCTCACAAGTTGCCCAGGTTGCAACAGCTGCGGGACGTGTATCCTTGATCGCAGAGCGTGGTCGTGCACTGCAAGGCTTGGAAAACAGGAACACGGTGCTCCCGTGAATGCAGCTCGTGCGTGATCGCTTCCGTTTTACGAAGGGGATTCTAACAGAAATAATAAGCCCGGTGTATCCTAGCATTAATGCCGTAGTTCCGATGATTTTGCGTCCATTTTTTTCATAAAGATTGTGGAAAAAATTGAGCGGGAGTGAAAATCATGCATGGATAATCCGCAACCTGGATAAACTGCAGCCGGATAATCAGGAGTCTGTCGTAATTGGGAAATATTTTGTGGAAGTGCTTTGCAGAAAACAACTTTTGCTGAATACATAGTTGCATTTGTCTTATTCTGCTGCAACTGTTTCCCTCTCTTAAAAAAAATACTCCCTGTATTATCTGCCAACAATAGGGTACACAATTACTCTTATAACACTTAATTGTGTTGTCAGAAACTGCTGCATGTGCTGCTGATGAGCGACCTGACTTTCCCATGCATTTGGGAAGTAGAAGATGGTGCTGTAGAAATGGGGAGCATTTGCTCACACTGACTCTCCATGGCTTTGCTACGCTTGAGGACACTCTATGCCTACTCAAATCCTTGGCTCCCAACGAAGCCAATGACGCTCGTGGCTTTCTACACCAAACTTCAGATACTGTAGACCTATGTGAGGAGAAAAATGCTTTTCAGTGAATTCTGTCATTTCAAACAAAAGCTTGCCAGGGGCAAATCTGAAAAACAAGTTAAAAACCGGAGTTAGACTTATTCAAGTGCAAAAACAGAAAAGAATTCTATGGATCCAGACTACTGCAAAATAGAAATAAAATACCAGGAAAATACAACTACAGCAGACTCCCAATTATCCGACTGCGGTATATCCGTATCGCGGATTATCCGTGCATGATTTTCAGTCTCGCTCAATATTTTCTGCAATACACGTTTATAAAAAAATAAAATCTGACTCAAAATCACCGTAATTACTGCATTTGAACGCTAGGATACACCGAGCTTATTGTTTCCATTAGATTCCCCTTTGTTAAATGGAAGCGATTGCGTGCTAGCAGCTGCATTCACAAGAGCTCCGTGTTCCAGTTTTCGAAGCCTCGCAGTGTGCGATCGCACTCTCTGATCATGGATGCACGTCCTGCAGCAGTTGCAACTTGTGCGAGACGCGTATACCGTATTTCTCCGAATATAGTCCCCCTCTGAATATAGTCCCCCCGCCTAATTTTGAGGCATCAGTTTCGGGAAAAGTTATAAAAATGCATTTGAATGTAGTCCCCCCCTCTACTTTTACCATCAGCATTTTTGGAAAAAAAGGGGGGACTATATTCAGACATATACGGTACGTTGCGTGGTGCCTGAAAGTGTTGTTTCCGACATCGTACAGTGGTTTTGAAGCATTTTTCCACTTTTCTGTATCCGTGATCACGCAGCCGCCAATGTGTGGTTTTTGAAACCAGTATTTACATGGAGCCGTAATAATACGAGTACAACCTTGTTATTGCCGCTGAAAAGATCGTGGACTGGCGAAGAAAGCTCTCAA
Source organism: Ischnura elegans (assembly GCF_921293095.1). Taxonomy (NCBI): domain Eukaryota; kingdom Metazoa; phylum Arthropoda; class Insecta; order Odonata; family Coenagrionidae; genus Ischnura; species Ischnura elegans. The sequence continues at coordinate 126,315,402 of NC_060247.1, forward strand.
TGAGTCCAGGAAGCACTCCAAAATAACAGATTAACTGCATAAATAATAATATATTGTTATGTTAAGTTATATATGAATATGACAAGACATTAAAGTGAAAGTTTGGGTTATCAGTGTGTTTCGATTATTCGTGCCGTCTCTCCCGATCATCAGCCCGGAAAATCGGGAGTGTGCTGTTTGGTGGGAATTCCAACATTCTCAGGCTTCAGTCTTCTCCTTTTTTTGCTCAGTGGAGCGCCAAATATCCGATGACCCATCCGCTAATAAGTAGCACCCCTTCTCCTCCTATTATTTCTGTTGCTTCCCCCCTTACCCCAACTGCTAATACTTCCAGCCAGAATTCGTATTTAAGTTTAAAATTCTTACATTAGGCACATATGGGGCCATAGGCCAATGTATTTAGACCATATGGAAATGAATACTATATTACATATTATTATTATCATCTTCTCACGATGCTCTTCATAATAGAAGCTCAGGGAAACAGAAAGATTTTTTATATTGATCAGCTCTGGTGTGCTGTGAGACTATGCCTACCCTTTGTTATTCTGCTTTCATACAAATGAGCAGGTGAAAAAAGGTGACATTGCCGATTGAAAAAATACCTTTAAATAACTTATTCTTCTCGTGTGTCAATGATGAAATACTTACCGTATTTGTCTGAATATAGTCCCCCCTTTTTTTTCCAAAAACGCCAATGGTAAAAGTAAAGAGGGGACTATATTTAAAGGCATTTTTATAATTTTTCCCGAAACTGAAGCCTTGAAATTAGGGGAGGGATTATATTCAGAGGGGGACTATATTCAGAGGGGGACTATATTAAGAGAGATACGGTATTTACCTTTTAATCTTAATCACAAACTTTTCATCTTTAGTTACATGTGGTTACAGATTGCATGTGACACAGATACCAATGTAGCATGGGCTCCATAATCCAGACAAAAAAATTGTAAAAAGTATTCCATGGTGACTCTTTGTAATTAGCTGTAATGAATTCCGTGATGCAAAACTGAAACTAAGTGAATAATCTTGATTTTTCTTTGATTGAGAGCTTTTGCTCTACTATTGTGTGCTCCAGAAATCCATGTAAAATAGTTGATATCATTGAAACAGATTGCCATTCAGCCCAAATTTTTGAAAATTGTAGATCTTTTAAATGCATTATAGCAGTAGAAATATTTTGTCCATTAAAGGATATTATCCATACAAAGTCTATATAGCACAATCTATTAAGAGGTAACAATCTCTGTAAAAATTATTGTGGTGAAACCTCTCATATGCAGAAACTCGTGGTCCTTGAAAATGTGTCTATAGGTGAGAGGTGTCTGTAAGCTGGAGATTATCTATAGAAAACCTCCGTTTTACTCTTAATATTACCCTGCAAGTATTATAGCATAGAAATTTTGAGCCAGCTTAACGAAATCCTTTTATTTAAATAACTCAAGTTTTTAAGAGACTGGTCACCCTTGGCGATGTTGTCCGTAAAAGAGTAAAATTATGTCTATAAAGCATTCGTGTCCATATGTGGGAGAGTACTTGTACTGGAGGTTCTATCCTAATACAAATGCATATCCTTCTGCCAGGGAATACTGTCCTTAAGTAAGTCAGAGGTTTCCGTGAACCCAGGTTTCACTGTGCAATGATATATTTTTTTCTTTTCAGCTGACAGTACTGAGATATCCTTTGATCCTGGTGAAATAATCACCAACATTGACCAAATTGATGAAGGTTGGTGGCAAGGAATTGGGCCAGATGGAACATTTGGTCTTTTCCCAGCCAATTATGTTGAACTTCTTAATTGAAAGATGTTACATGGAGAATGTATCACCAAAAGCAGTCATCATGTAGGGAAGGCGTATTAACTGGCATCTGTGGCACTGGCTGACTGCCCCCGACTGATCGCCTTTCTCAGATTGTCTGAGGTAAATGAATCTGTCTCAGAAGAAGTTGTAATTTATGTATCAGTTGTATTTGAAGTATTTCTAGAACTCCCTGAATTTCATCCCTTGGAAACTAGTGTGAATTTTTAATATTTCGTCATGGAAAGTAAACAAAATTTCCATGGCTCCTCCTATTTGTCCGAATGGAATTAAATTGAATGAATCTTGGAATCTAAAGGAACAGTATTGTTTGTGCTGTGAATTATCTGTAAAAATCTTTATTAATGTACCACCAATCTTAGGTAGCAACATTTTTACTTCCCCATGCTTCTTAATATTATAATTAACTGGTCTTCCCCAACCTTTTTAATGCAGTGAATATAGCCTTTGTAATATTTGTACAAAGCCATAAAAATTGTGTCATATTTGACTCCATTGAAAGGAAAAATCAAGGTTGTTATAATATTTGTCTTTTATGTGATTGTTTTAAGTGTTGGAATATGTCGTGCAATAAATGTGAGTGTGGGTCTTTGTGCCCAAATTTAAGCATTCAATGAACTCTCTAAATCATTGATTGGTAGCCAGTTAATAATCATGAGCTTAATTTTCTTGCATATTGAAGTGAAAATAGGCGTGAATATGACATGGCTTCATTGGCTTCTGCATATGGTTTATCCTCGTTTTTTAATTCAGAAATCCTACTAATAATTTTTATACATGTTTTTAATTGAATCCTCATTGCTTTGAAGCTTGTTCATTTTTTTCTCATTAGTGCGGCTTACAGCAATTTAGGGGATTTATTTTGTTACGAATAAATAAGACTACCCAGTTGGTCTGAAAAATGGTAGGAATTCAGCAATAATGCTCCAATCAATTAAATCAAACACTGCTGATATAAGCCTCAGTTCTGGCTTAATGTCAACAATTCTTGGTAAAAGTTTTAAATTAAAACCTAAACCGATTAGGAGTGATAGTACAGTACATCTATATCTGTGATGCACATTTTATTTAATGATTCGTTCTAACAGTGACCAGTTACTTTTTGTGGAAAGAAGCCAAATTAAACTATTTCAATGTAAATTTGTATTTAGATGTCTCTGTTCTACCCTACAGTATTAATACTGGTAATTCAATTAACTCATATTCAGGGAATGTTGCCCTGATGTTTTTCTTAATTAAAGAATCGATCAAATTACGATGAATGGGTACACACTCAGTATAATGTTATTGAGACAACATTATCTAATAAATGCTTCAATCTATGCTGCTGTACAGATTTTTGGATGGCAATGTTGTCAAACTTTCTCAAAATGATTGTTGTACATCATCTTACGACCATATTCTCATGTACTTACTTCATCATTCTCTTGGCAACGTGTTCTGTTCCACAGCATTCAAAACCAGGGTATGCATACAACCCTCTTTTCCTTCTGCTCTCAATGTCATCTCAATACATACCTCCACTGCATAAGCGCTCAAAAATCGCCCACCGAATAGAATCCGCTCATCTGGATAGCCCTTATAGTACTAGATGAGCGGAATTGATTCGATGGGTGATTGTTGAGCGTTTATGCAGTGGAGGTATCGATCTATTTCAGAATTTAATTGACATTTTTTAAGTTAACAGTTGAATGGTCGTTAAAATATGCATGTATTCTATTACTTTTTAAACTGTGAAAATTGTGTTTGATTGCATGAAAGATGTATTTTGTCACGATCCCATATGACAAGAGTGTTCAGTATTGCTAAGTATTAGAGTTATGATATTCAAAACATTGCACCTAAATAGAAAAAAATTATATTCTTAATGCTGTGATTTGTTAATTCGAATTATTGTGTCTCCTACCTTTGCTTGCAAGTTTTTGCATAAAGGAGTTTACTCAAACCAGTGCTGTTTAGGGCTCTCTATATGTTCTGGTAGCCATCTTCTTTCTTTATCATGGCTATATAAATCATTGGTGTGGAGAGTAAATTTTGGTGCACCTGATTTGATGCTGAGGAAGTTTTAAACCTGTATCAAATCAAAAAATTTATAATGAAAAGTATATGACTTGAAGGAGTTAGGCCAATTAGCTAATATTCTTTAAATCCTTTAAATGAATGGTTGCTTAATTTTAATGTGTATAACTTTGCTATATGTTTAACCCTAATCAATCCATTTTAAGTCAAAATTTCACCATTGCAAGACTTATTTTTAACTTCTAAGGTGTTCATTTTTGTAATATCTAAATCTTTGGGGGAATATTTTCCACATTTGGTGCTATTTTTACTTTTAATAACGTTCTTGTAGTTTATGTTGATCACTGGTTACATGAACGCTCAAGGTTTTACTTGTGTTTTTTTGCTTGTGTTGTATCTCCCAATCATGTTCCCAGTTTATAATTCCTTGTTTGATTTGAGATGAGTGTTTTGGGTGCTCAAGATGAATTTCAATCAAATAATGTATTAGCTGTATTTATTTAATTCAGCATTGTTGGATTTTTTACTGGTATTATCATTCAAAATTGAAATGTGACTCACAATTAAATTGGTGTTGTAGTTTATCATTGAAATCAAGCATTTATTTTAGTTAATAAAATTCCATGATTTTACTCCAAGAAAGATGACTTTTTCTATAGGTTAGTTTTTTATTGGTAAAAATGCAATCTACATACTGTATGCACTCTTGTTAATGAGAAACCTCCTGATAAAAAGTACTGTCATGAATAAAATATTCGTAAGTAGTGGAATATTGTCAGGTGGAAAGGGTGAAGAGTCACGTTACCATTATTTTGAGAGAATATATGAGAGTGTTAATTTTTATTTAATTTTGAATATTCAGGGATTTAAATTAAGTTTTTAGTGTAAAATTGTTATCAACTTATTCAAAGGAGTGCTGAGATGTCCATCGATTGGTTGTCTTTCAAGTTGCCTGTGCAGGTGATGGGCCCTGCTCTACCACTTCACTGGTGAGAGAGGAGAAAGTGGGATAAATGAGTGCTCTTGGCCAAGAGGCATCATCAATTGTTATGGCTATTGCAAACTAAGTGAATGACTTTGCGTACCACTTTCATTGCACGATGAACTTTCGCGCAATTTCACACTTCTGCTATTATAGTATCATCTGTGGTCTGCCTGCGCTCATTCGTCTGTGGTATATGAATTTGTGCGTGCTTTCAGCTGCAGCACTCATAAGCTCATGTTGTCATTTTTCATTTGAATGGAAACTCCCATCTATTAGGTATGCAGAAGATAAGGACGTCATTGAAAACTATATGCCTACTCCTCTTGTAGACTTCTATGCCCAACAATGTTTTCAATGGCAAGCTCATGGATTTAGATCTGTTGCTATCTCAGTATTCCACTTGAGTATGTTTCCTTCTTTGGAAAGATACCAAAGCTCCTCAACAAATAGCAAATTTGAGATATTTTTCTTCCCTCCTGCCCCCATCTGCATTGGGACTTTAACCCTTGTTTTTTTTTCAGAAAAGGGGAGCCTGATTTCTATATTGCGGGATCTTAAGGATCGAAGTGGTAGCTCAATACCTTCCTCCATGTTATCTATTTTTCCCTTCAACTCACAACAAACAGTGGAGCATATTTCTAGGAATATGCAATTTACGATTGCTTGAAATCCCATGAACACTGTAACCCAATTACAATTGCTGAAAAAGGTTTTCTGTGTTCTTTGGCTGCTAGGCTAGCACTTAAGTGTTAGTGTACTAAAAAAGTTGGCAATGCAAAACTCACTAGGTTTCATTCACTTTGGTCCATTTAAAATCACCCGCATCATGGGAGTTGACTTCAATTCAACATTTTGCTGGAGTTATTTCTTTTCCCACACCAGTCGCGCAGCAAGGGTGGTTTTAGGGGTTAAAAACCCCCCCCCCAGAGCTCAGAGAAATTTTTAAATTTAATCCATTTTACTTATTTGGATCAGTATTACTTATAGAATAGTGTAAGGATTAATCAAATATCCATCAGAAGGCCATAAAACTTGCCATGTTGAGCCATTATTCTTAAAAATTTTCTAAAGGAGGGCCCTCGCAACTCCAGCTTACCCTGGTGGGTATGCAATACCTCCACACCCCTAAGTATTATTTGTGCCCAAAGCCTCGATTCTTCGCTGCTCCCCTGCCAGTCACTACGATATTAATATTTGACTGGATTAATATTACTTGTAGAATAGTGAACGGATTAATAAAATATCCCCCAGAAGACCTTTAAACTCACCTTTTCGAACCATTTATGTATCTTAAAAATTTTCTTGGGGAGGGCATCCGTATCTCCTGATTACCCTGGAGGGTATTCCATACCCCCCCAGTAAGTTGCACCTAAATCCCCCTCCCCTCCACCCACCCTTAATTCCCAGCTGCACCCATGGGCACAACCACTCAGATAATTATAGTGTGCCTCAATGTATTATGCTACTCATCCCTACGTCAATTATACTGATGTTACAAATGGTGAGTTGAGGTTCCTGCTAAGACTCTATATAAGTTGTTGTGGGAAAGAAAATTCAATCACTTGTTTCTTACAGCATAGCAAGAGCAAACTCGGCTTATCAATTTTTTCCACTCTTCCACCTTTAATATTTCATATGTAAGAATCATAAAAGAAACTATCTACAAAAACAATACAAGTTCTTATTCTAATGATTTATTTTCTGAAATGGAAGAAAAAATATAAATTCATGGAAAGGCAACTTTTACAGCCAATGCACAGATGTTTTTAAGTCCCATAAAAGAGTGAATGCAGCTCATTACTACCTTACTGAGTATCATTAACTTATTGAAGTGTTTCATACATTATAAAGGTTTGGAGAATGAATATTTTCAATGCCAAACCAATATATCTTGCCAAATCTTACATATATAAATAAACCTAAGTGTACTAAATTGAAGACTCCCATTGGTCCGTAACAAAAATCTATAAGTAGCGCCAACTCCTAATGACTGGATGTTAGGCTAATTTTTATAATAGCCTGTATCAACATTTCAACAATGAAATGAATGAACAATCTTGAGTAATGCGATTCTTACTCCCTGACCAAGGTTTAATCATATCCAGTCAGTTTCCATCAGCTCAGAAATAAAGAAATGATGACATATCAATGGCATGGCTCACTGAACAAGTTGGTGAATACAAGACTTATCTCCAAATTTTTTTACAATAAAAAAAAACACTCCGGGTTGTAATAATTAGGAAATGATCAGCAATTTCATTGACAAAATTTAGACCCAAAAACTAAAATACAGTCTGCAAACACTAAAAACAAGCTTGACCTTCATTGAATTTTAAAATATATCAGATAAATACCGTAAAAGATAAATGTGTTTCACAGTAGTTTCACACCTTTAGAAGCTTTCATAACAAGCAAAAAATCAATTGCAAATTTTATATGTGGTTACATGTGTTGTGTTATGCAAAAAATTCAATGGAAGTTTTCATATTTTGTTCTTAAAGCAATGAGAGAATTACTCACCAATCAATTCTATATCGGCAAACAAGCCATCCAAAATTATTCTCCCGAATAATTCAAAACTAAAAACTGCAACACTTTTCAATCATAAACCCTCCAAGTTACTCAGTTATGGTTTACAATCATTAGAAAATATTTTCCAGGGTAACATCTGAAAAATGACTACTTAACGTTTTTGCCTTACTTAATGAGTTCACCAAACCTACAGCCTTTCCTAAACGTATCAGAAACTGACTCATTTAATTAATGAATCAACTTAACATGAACCTGTTTCAATATTTCAATTTAAGCCAAAACACCAAACCATTTAGATATAAAATTTACCCATCAACTTTTGCCAGGGGTCATTACATCAAAAGAAATAAAAAAATTGAAAATCATCAACACAAATGATGTTATACTTTTTAAGAAACCACTTTAACAAAATTTCATTGCATAAATGCCATGAGGCAGCAGAAAAATCTCATGCCCACAGCAACAAGAGCTATCAGCAGTTGAAGCCAGCAATCTTAAGTCCATTCTTTTCTATGTACTTTCTTCTGGCATTTTCTATGAGACGGTCTTTTCTTTGCTGGAAAGACAGCATTCGCTCACTAGCTGTTTTCGGAAAACTGGGAGCAGATGTATCCAAAGAAGAGGACTTAAGAGAAAAAGAAAGACAGATATTAATATGGACAACAACACCTACACTTATCTTACAGACTAAATTTTTGTTCTTACTTTTTCTATCAAGGAAAAATATTTTTTTGAAAAAGCCATCAATGACATAAAAGATGAAACGTGAGGAGTGAATATCCATGGCAAAAAAATAGCATGCTGCGATTAACTGATGACATAGCAGAGACAAAAACAGATCCGATAGAAATATCAAGAAAATTTGGAAAGGACAATTTCCAGATACAAACTGAAAATCGATACCATGAAAATTGAAATTTTAGGTTGCAGCAAAACATTAAAAGGCTAAGAGCAAAATTTAAATTGAAAATCAAAGGTAGTAGTAGGAGGAGTTCTGTCACCTGGGAAGCAGAGTAACCAGTGATCCACTTAACATTAAGGAAATAGTCAGTAGCATGGACCAAACAAGAGGAGTTTTCTCACGGTTGGGACTGTAAATGTTTATTGAAGGAGGATGCTTCATTTGGAATTACACACGCAGCATGCTTTTATATTGTAGTAGGGCATAGATGATGACAGGAGAAGTGAACATAGGAGACAGGAGGAGTAAACAGAATGCAGGTTAAGAATGTGGAGGAAGTAATGGCAGATGAATGTATTGTGTGCCGTAAGCGAGCATGGATAGTGGAAGTGGGCCAAATAGCTGGTCACACTTAAGGTATGAATTCAAATTCAGATTTTTTACAATAAATACTTGATTAGGGTACAGATGAAAGAAGAAAATCTGGAACAAAGCTGCAAACTTGTAGCAAAACAAGTCCTGGAGGTTGTAAGGAAGGATACAAGAAAAGATAGTAGTTGTACATCAAAATACCTCTTGGTAACAACTCTTCAAGTTTTATCAAGATATTTTCATTCAAACAAATGCAAAGTAAAATTTAAACTTATGAAACATTTTATAGGCAAAAATGACACATTTTACGTCTTTAATGATGTTATTTAGGAAAAACCCTAGATGACGAACCTCCACATAGTTAGTCATTCCAGAAAGTGACTTTATTTGTTACAGTGGTTAAATTTTCAAACAGACCCAAAGAATTCCCAAGAGGAGTCCACTATAACTACTACATTTACGACTCATGTCATCAATCAATATAAACGCCTGCCCAAACCTTTACCACCACAACTCGTACACCACAAGTATAGTGCACCATTTTCCTGGTCCAGTTTTCCTTGAACTAGATCACTAGCTTTGGAAATTTAACGTTAGGCATTAGATATAAAACATTACCATATTTGCTATCCATTTACTTCTCTAATTTGCACAATATTTTAGCACAGCAATGACAGCGTAAAGGAATACAAAGCCAATATAGTATGATGACTAAATTGCAATTAAAAATTAAAGAAGGAGATGCTAAATAATTACACACAGTATGATGAATTTGTCAAAACAGCAAATGGTAAATGACAGCATATGTACACACAGTGAGTGTATTTTCATCTTTATGTGTCCTGTGTTTCTGCCCAACCTGGGATATTTTTATTTAATATAAAATTATGTTATAGAGTCACTACATATATGTGCTCAAAAACCTTCTTTCCATGCCTCTTAAACAAATGTATATTATAACCAATTATAGTAAGGGAGACAATAGAGCTGTAAAAAAATGACTCACCATGGGCGAAGAGCTTGGTGTAAGGGGAGTACTGCAGGTTGGAGAATATTTTGTGCTAGGTTTTGCAGTAGCTGGTGACGGTGCAGGAGTGGTTGGCTCTGGCTGAAAAGCGACCTGCCCCTCAAGAATGTTGGCAATGGTTACATCAACACTCAGAGTTCTCACTGAAAAATAGAAAAAGAAACATTCATCAACTGTAAACAAATAAACCCATGCGCGGTAGCCCAGGAAAAGGAAGTGGCCTACCGACCATGAATTTTTGACATTCACATGCCCAGTGTTCTGTCTGGGAAGAGCCCTGTTTGAACCAATGAGTTGATTCACCAAGTGCTTGCACAACAATGCAAACCAAGTAATGATAGTGATGATAATAATGATAATGATGTGGTAAGTAGTGATTACATTACCACAATTCATCATATCCATTCGTATACAATTTATCCACTAATTTATTTAACATATAAGGAATTTATGATAAATAAATACCCTTCATTTGGTTTGTGTCAAAAATAATGTAAATATTCAGTGAAAATGACAAAAACAGTATGATACCAACAATGTAGCAGTCACAGCGATTAACCTTTACTAAATATGACCAATAAAGAAGTATGGAGAAAAAGACCCCATGTATGGTATACAGCTTAACTTATTAGAGCATCACAGCACTATAACTCATACAATATTACCAGCTTCCCAGTTAAGATTCCCATATCTTGCATACTATAATATTTAATCTTGAAACACAACTTTCTTGCTCCTGCTCACTTAAAAATTACTAGTGACCTACTAAAAAAAGGCAAGGCCTAAGCCTGCTTGGTAAATTTAATAATGGAGCAGAATCTTACCCAAGTCTCTTGTAATAGCATCGATTGGCACATGGGGCAAAACTTCTTTCACTTGGCGTGCCATTCGCTGAATTTCTGATGAGGATGACAGCGACATTGGGGAACGAATCCGGCTTCTAACGTTGAAGCTGGGGTTGGCTGCGACAGAACTATGAGAGGGGGCTAAGGATGCTCTAGCAAGTTCCATCAAATGCCTCTTCTCATGCTCAGCCTAGAAAGATAACACACCAATTAAGAATAGAGGTGATAGTGTGCAAGTAAATAAACTAATGCTAGTAAGTTACCTTCACTCATTTCTCCTTTCAGTAAATCACAACCAACAAGATATTCTAGTATCCCTCAAATGAGAGAAAAATAAATCTGTTGCCATAGACACCAATTTAAATGCATTCTATCAAATCCTTCTTCAAAGAACCTTGGAATTCTGATCAATTCCATAGCATCAAAAAAAGTAAAAAAATAAAACTGGAGAAAATTAATAGGAGACATAATGTATTATCGCTTATTACTTTAAAAATTTTGGAGTAATTATATCAACAGTTACCATGACAGTCATGTAAGTAGTTCACAAAAGAAAGAGTACACCTTTATAAACATAAAATTTTATGAAATAAGGACAAAATTAACATATTTTTCATAAGCAGTGTGTGCTGGCCATAGAGCAATTCATTGACTTATCCCCTTGAACAATTTTCCCTGATTCACAAAATACCATAGTAATGCTAAAAGTTTGATGAAATAACAAAATAAAAATATTAGCATATGTATCACAAAAAAATAAGATCTTAATCAAATTCAATAAAAAGCCTTAAGTAAGCAAGGTAGTTGGAGTTAAATTTGTTGAAAATAGTCCTAATTTAGCATGTGCTACCGTTAAATACATTTCAATCTTTAATGAACCTTTGTAGAAAATATGAGAGTATTATTACAGTATGATAAACTCTACAAAAGGAAGAAGAAAAATCACCTTGTCCGCCACAGTGTATTTGGTAGGTATTAAGTTCAAGTTGGCAGCCACAAGTTCTTGAACACGATCAGAAAATTCTTCATTAGTCTCTCCCTCTTTCTTCTGTACGCATGGTAAATATCTAACGTTAAATAAAAACAAATTAGTGGACCGTAAAATATCACTTAACTGTCAGGAAATAAAGAGTATCAAGAAAGCTAAATTCATTTTGCCTTCAAGCACTACTTTAGCATTTACTTTGCCCTTTATTGAAACTTTTCGGTGGCAAGATTTGGTTCTTCCACACATGTGATGAGGGTGTTTCTAGAAGGGGATTCAATACATATCCAAAAATAACCATGCCACAGCATGCCTTTGCCAAAAAAAAGATTACTAACCCCTATAGAAAAAATTGTATAAACCTGTTTCAAATTTTTATACAATCTTATACTTGGCCATGGCAATGTATAAAATTTTGAAACAGGTTTATACAATTTTTTCATAGGGGAAAATTTTCACAAATTATGACATTGTTGACGTAGGCTCAATCAGGATACAAAGAGGAATGAGAATTTACTATTAGTCTGGTATTCTATCAGAAGGAAATGATGATATAAAAAGCTTGGTAAGCTACATGGCATTTTTCCTTGGCTTATTCCAGAAAACCATGGGGCAGCCACTGATTTAGTATCAGAATTGCCAAAAGGTATAGATAGTTTTTTCTTCTTTGGAGAAATCTGCCCTCATTAAAATTCAATCCCAAGATAAATATGGAAATTTTTCCTTACCATTGAGCTAGGGGAACAATTCTAATGGAGTTTATGGATTAAAAAACCAATTTGAATGCACATTTTATTTCACTTTTCAACATAATGTACAGGGGTCTAACTTGAATTCAAAATAACTCTTTCCTACAAGGGATGGTCAGATCGGATAAGTTGGATCCAAATATCCGCGGATATCGCCCATAATCATCAGATACATCGGATCCAAAGTCGTGGAAGACATCGGATCTGGATCCAAAATTTTGAATAATAGCTTCGGTGAATGCAATGCCCCGTAAGGGTGGAAAGAGTTCTGATTATATCTTCGAATGCGCCGTCACATGCAATTCTTGTCCTACTCATGAACCGTTTCGTTTGAAAGCTCTCGCAGAGGTTACATAGGAGAATTTCAGCTGTGGAAAATAAAAATAGCAAAATGCGACTGGCACATAGTGTGACTCTTCCCAAGAGATTGAACAATCATCGGGGAATCTCAGCGACAGGAATTTGAAAATGCATTTGGATCCGAAAATATCCGATTCGAAAGATCCAGCTCCGAAAATCAAGGATCCAATCCGAAAAAAATCCTGGATCCATCCCTATTTTCTACCCGTAGAAAGAATAATTGCTCTTCAAAAATAAATTTTGAAATTCAAGCAGAGCAAGAAATTTAGAGATTTAGAGGCTGACGTTTCAATGGACTCTTTTGAAGCATCCCTATAAAGCTTGCATAAAAGTGCAGAAACCAGACCAGCAAATCTTTTTGTTGTGAGGACAATGGAAGTATGTTCAATTGAAACCTCGGATGCCAACAATCTTACCCGGCTAGAATAACCAATAATTATTAATACATATATATAAATTTACAGAAGGGGAAAGAATGGGATAGGAACACACAACAGAAAATGAACAAACATAATGGTTATTTGGCAGATGGTAAAAATGCAGCCTGGCCGGTAAGGGATTACAGCCACTTACCGAATTTAAAAGTCACTTCATCTTATGCTATTAGCTTCCATGATTAAGGGCATGAAAAATATTGTTTTACACCTGGTTGGTGCATTAAAATATGGATAAAGTGAGGGTTAAATGCATTAGCAATGGCTTTACACTAGAGTTAAAATCTCACGCAACCGACATTCACTAATTGCTTGCTAGCATGGTGAGGTGGGAGTTTGATCACCACCTCGAATATCAACACATTAGCATGCTGCTCCACTAAAATATGATTTTCAAATGAAGAAATAACATAATTTTTCCATCAATGGAATTTTTTGCACTCTCATACACTTTGAGGGCAATCCTAGAAGACAAACAGCTCATCTGTTCTTGTTCTCAAATCCACAAAGCCTACAGGTTCAAATCCTTTCCATAAAAATGGTGCCAGGTGGTAGGACAATCATGGCTGCAATTTAAAATGAGTATCCTCACCTGACTGTGAATAGGGTGAATGGGACAAAGAGAAACCAGAACAAATCCATCCATGGCCGAGATGCAAGGGGTGAAGGAGATAAATCTGTAATTCCAGGCCGCCACACGGACAGAGCCACCGGTTGCACTGAAGTGGCAGCGGAGCCCAGTGAAAATGGCCAAGTGCTGAACCTTAAAAAAAATTATTTAAAAAGTCAATGGATGCATTGTTAACTTACACAAGTGGGCAAAAGAAGGCAGTAGTGAAGGGGACAGTCTCTGAACATAGCTGGATATTAGGTAAAGATGCCACAGACCCAGTAGCCTTCTTAAGTTAACTTAAACCACATTAAAATGCAATGCTTGTACTACGATCCTTGTATGATGATTTATAGACTAGGATAGAATAAATAATCAGAAAACACATGTGGGCACTACATTTATCAAAGAGTGTTAAGAAAGCCAAATATACAGCCCTTGCATATTGACTCCTTGACTTATCACTATTTAAGTCAATCTTGATTCCTGTATACATCCAAGGACACACCAACTTCACAGTTATGAAGCTATGGTTAGCAATTGTTAGAACAATATAAACTCTAAAGAGAAAATATTACATGCAATTGATATTTCCGGCAGGAAACGCAGAGGTACATCTTTTGATAAGTTAGCCATTAGTAGTAGCTTAATATTAAAATATGCATTGGAAAATCATATGAAACATGATAATTGGGCTAAAATGAAGCGCAATTCAGAGGCTACTACCTTAAAAACTGTTATTGGTTCTTTGTATTGCAAAAGTCAAAGTTAACTTAAACACTAGTACCTATTAAAATATCTGCAATGAAAAAACATATCCAGGCATTAAAGCTAACATATTATATTTCAGCGAACATACTTCAACAAATCTACAAAAGAGGACTTACTTCAAGAGTCCTTTCTTCCCGTTAGTCGATCCTCCTTCAGGTTGAGCAAACAGAGGGGCGGCAGAGGGTTTCATTAAATGGTTTGCAGCATTTTGAATTAGCGATTCACTTCCTTGTTTCACACCTAAATCCATGACACCAACTGCCTCACCCAGTGACGAAGGCCAGCCCCACGAATTTGGCTGCTCAAAAAACACATTTAACTATCATGAGCACAGACAGACCCGAATGAACAATATTCATTGAGACACTATGTCATAAGAGCCAGAAGTAAACACGAGGTTGCTTCATCCTTACCGTCACAGTTCCTTCCACCAAATGCATTGCCAAATGATCAAATGGCGTCAAATAATTGGCCACAATAACTTTTACAGATTTGTCTCTGTTGCCCAAACTTTCTTGTTGCACAACAATCCCAAGGACTAAGCTCATTGATCTGAGAACGAAACTGCATTTTTTACGTTATATACCCACGTCGAACAAACTAACCACACATATTGATAAAAGAAACTTACCTTCTAATAAGAGTAAGCTGGGGCAGGAGAGATGCAGCTAAATAGGCTTGAAACCCAATAAAAAAACGAATTGTTGCTAAAGCCAGGCCTAAAGGAAAATAAAATAAGAGTGGCATTGCACTCCATCCCGTGGGAAACCTATTAGGATTGAAAAAAATCACACCAATAAAGGAATTAAAATCACAATAACAGACAAACAATTCTATAATGATGGCTCCCGTTATTTACAAGTCATTACCTACCTAGACTCGTCAAAAAGCTCATTAATTCCTACTCGCGACATATTTACATTTGAAATATTTAAACTTATATGCTAAAATCAATGCGACGTTTGACTGCTCAGCTTTACGAGAATTCTTTCTTCTTGCTTATGCCTCCTTTCTCAGGTGCCATGATAGCAATGACAACCATACAACACCTGCATTGAAGAAACTTGTGCTACGGTCACAATTTCTCACTTTTCGAGTCAGTCTCCCCTTCACGACATTAGTTCTACCTTTGACCAAAGGGTGGCGACACCGATCAGTCCACGACTCGCGGAAGCCACTTCCCCCACTTCATTTCTTTAATTCAGCATTCATATCACAGAGGGTGCGGGTAACAGTGCAGCATAAGCTGAGTGGTGTTCAGTCGTTTGTGTCGTCTGTTTGTGTTCCTTAGGTTAGCTGATGGAAGAATGTCCTTAGTAATATGTTCAAGTTTTTGGTATGTTGCTCGCAATTAATTTTCTCAAAGTTTGAAGTGTCTTGAAATGATCAACGCTGATCTGGAACATCTGCATCATGGAAAATCTTCACCCCATCGAGTAGTTGAGGCGAGGTCGGATTGTCGACTACTACACGGAGAATATCAGGGTCAGGAGGAAACAACCACAACAGTTTCATCTGATGATTCTGCAAATGTAACTGCGCCAGACAACAGGTGCTCAATTGACAGTTTTCATCTTAGGAAGATCGCAGAAGATGGAATGGGGCATCCAGGACTTATTTTTCAGCTGGGAAACGATCAAACGGTA
The DNA here is from genome assembly GCF_921293095.1 of Ischnura elegans. Classification (NCBI taxonomy): domain Eukaryota; kingdom Metazoa; phylum Arthropoda; class Insecta; order Odonata; family Coenagrionidae; genus Ischnura; species Ischnura elegans. The sequence continues at coordinate 126,331,458 of NC_060247.1, forward strand.
GACAAAACTAAAAGCACTAGTTTGCCTAGTAATTTAGAAAGTGATAAGTGTGTGGATCGTTTTGCTGCCAACGGAATCAAATCTACTAGTGATGATAAACTAGTTGTTAACTCCAGTTATGGTAAGCTTGATTCTAATTCTAATAGTAAAGTGAAGAATGGAGTAATTTCTCACAAATCCTGGTTTAGGACTTGGCCTGAACGTGGTCTCGATAAATATGTGTGTTTAAATGGTAACGCCCCAAAGAATTCAAAGAGGGATTGTCGTCTTAGCAATGGAGATCTGTGCATGCAGAATAGGGTATCACAGGGAAGTGTGTCAGCCGACAATGTTTCATTGTCTGGAAATCACATCAACGGAGTTTCACCAGAATCACCTGTCGACAACGACACACACGCCCGGAATTCTGTGATTAGTGGTCAGTTGTCGACGTCCTCCCCTGTAAACGGTCGAGATGGCCCACGAAACCTAGAGAGAAATAGTAACCCAGGCGGTAGTTGGAAGTGTGCTTCTACTCCTGTGTCGTTGTCTAAGCTCTTGGAGAGCATGCCGTCCCTCGCTTACAACCCCGTCACCAAAGGACTTCAGCTGGCCGTGTCCGATAGGGAGGAGAAGACGAAAGAGGTTCGGTGTGAGGACGACAACATACCAAGGTGCAGGCCAGTGGAATTGGTGGAAGACGAGGAGGACGACTACCTGTGCGAAAGAGTGGCTACCACCTGGGGCCCTCACCACCCTGGCTGTCTGAGGAACGGTCGCCTCGAGAGCATCGAGGAGGAAGAGGACGGTGAGCGACTCAAGGGACCCCCCCAGCAATGTCCGCGACCCCCCGCGGAGGATGCCACTGCGGCCGACCTCTTCCCGTCTTTGCCTCTCCTCCCGCTGCCCTCCACCTCTTCTTCGTCGGCGTCTTTGTCGAGCGTGTCCAGCCTGAGCACGGGTACCGGAGGCTTCTCTGAGGACCACTCGGAAGGCGGTGCACCGAGCTCGCCGCTTGATACTTCCTCCTCCTCCACCAAAGAGAGCCGGAGGGCCGGTGGCCTCACCAGTTTCTTCTCCAGGTAGGCCTGGGTTCCAATTAGTCCTCTCTAATATTTCGCCTACTCTCTCTATTATTTGTTTTGAGCCGGGGGAATTCACACCCTATAATATCTCTTGAGGAAAAAACCTAGTTATTTCCTTTCCTATAAGGTAAACGATATCGTTTCTCACTTGTTCAAAATGATATCCATCCACGTTATTGTAGTAATAAATACTTTTTCTCTCATGTTTACAAATATCATTGTGATCTTATGCTTTCGCACTATTTGACCCAGAAAGTGTTCCACATTTTAATGCAGATGCTCATTAAGTCTTTTCCGCCGAGTTATGATTTGGGAAAAAGGTTAATTAGGTGTTTAATCGATGTAAGCACTCATGTAGGTCTGTCAATATCATCCTATCAATTTTTATAATGGAATATTTTATTAATTTGCATTTCATAAAAATCGTCGAATATTTATCAATGAAAAAAATCATGCAACCAGAAAAGGTGTGTCCTGGAAAAGGTTTTTTGGAAATTTATGAAATGAATGCCTACTGTATACACTGATGGGAAGGGGAGTTATTGCTTATGGGTGCGATGCGCCATCAGCATTGCGGCCCTCCTGCGATGCATCAGACTTGTAGTGATCGTCAATGAAGGATGTACCAACTTGATGGGATTTTTAGCCTGGGTACTCGAAAGGAAGTACGGCAAATTGCATCACCTGAGTACCTCCCGAAAGGCTATTAATCCATATATAACTTAATGGAAATTATTATTATCGTTAATTGAATCCGTTGACTTACCGATTCGAGCAAATCAATTGTTCACTATTAAATTCAAATTATTCCAGTACATACTACGAAAGAGTCGATATTTCAATCGACATGTGAAATAAATTTTGAATTGGGCAGTGAATATTCCGATTATCGTCCGTTAGCATATATTAGTCTTACTCATTGCACGACAGCGATTCATGAGTAATTGGTATTAGTTCTTGAACGCTTCACGGAAAAAGAATGTGCTGCCATTTCTTCTGTATTTTACGATTTGGTTAGGTGGCTGTGTTGTAAAATTAGTCTGTGGGTCCCAAAATTTTAGCGGCCGTAGAAATTTTCCGCGTGTTGATCGATCTTTATGACTGAAATGCGTGTCCGCCGCATTTGATTTGGGAGATTGGGCCCCAACTGGGAATTTAAATAAAAATAATGTCAGCCTGCCTCAAGGTTGCCGCTACAACTCGCCGCCCCAGACGCAGGTGGCGGGCAAATGTGTTTTTTTTTTCATGGGCGCTCAGATGTTGACGCATATCGGCTAGCATGCATGTTTGTAAACAATCGCCGCCGTCAAATGTTTTATGGTTTCGACATTGGGGGCCGCATCTCAGCTCCTAACTATTCGAGTGATGAGTGTGAAATGATCCGTGGTATGACTGTGGTATGAAAGCCATCCGATTGGATCAGCTGTGGCAACATTGCCTATTAAGAATTTAATTAATGAAGAATAGGTGCTTGAAATGTGTTGAGGAAGATGAATTGTGGCCATATTCTTTGAGGGCGAATTTTGAAGTGAACCTGGATCACTAATTTATTTCAAAGTTAAGTTAAAGATTATGGACCACTTTCTACCCTTTCTCCATCAATTTTCGGATGCCCTATTTTCAGGAGCCTTTGCGGGCATTGGTATTGACAGCTTTAGCGATTTATTTGGTTAGTTTATCTCTTATCTAGTTAGGCCCAATATCCAGGGCAGCCTGCTGCTATCACGTATTATAACAGGTATGCTTATTAGAAAAACTATGCACATCGCTTTACATTAGGTTATTTAATTTTGTGGTTACGAGTCTGTAGATCAGTTCAATTTGTGGAGGTTTTTCCTTTTTTCCTCTTCCGAAGGTTACAGTTTTTTGTATTTTTTCCGATACTCGAGGGAGGAGTTAATCTCGGCAGTTTTCGAAATGCAGATTTGTGCACTCCCTTTGCATAATATTATCTCTCATATTATGTAATCGCGTACTTCGTATTTTTACATGTATATTGTAAAGAATTCCCTAAAATAATGGGGAGGCTTTTGGCAATTTATTGTTTCACGAAATATTTGTGCATATATAAATTTTTTGTTGGTACAATGTGTATACTTGCCGCTTAATAACGGAAATATAGGCGAGAGTAATCGACCGTTTATGTTAGATAATCTTTTCTTTGTTTTCGTTTGTTAGAGATAAATAAATTAATTCCCGAAAGTTTTAATTTTAAACCCACCATAACTCATTTGCACGAGTTTTCATTATTATTAACTCCTTATTTACAAGTTATTCAAAGCCATTGAATTGATGCTTCGTAAAAATTCTGAATATCGTGAGCGAGGCGTGGGACAGTTTCAGTAACTATGACTAATGATATTACTGCTTGGGTAGTATTTCCCGTTCACCTCAAATTATTTTGATCCGACCTTGCTAAAAGCTCAGACTCGGCTTATTTTGACTCTTCGACACTGGGTCTAGGTGTGTAGTGCGAAACTTGAGGGGTTCATTATCATTCCAGTCAGCGCTCTTGTCCTGCGATGTCATCTGTGTTCCCTCGGCGACTTTCATTCTTGCCTCCCTATCCTGTATCCCCTCCTCTTTGGCGACGCAGCATAGCTGCCGAGGAGGGTCTAGTAGTGACTGTAGGAATATTCGATCTCGTAGCGATAATCATCCTGTTTCTTCAGCATTGGAAGTCGACGATAAGCAGGTCTCTAGGTCAGACGCGTGCATTTTGTGCAATTGGAGTCTTGGAATCGGATGGGGGAGGGGAATGTCGGCGTGGTTTTCTTTTTCCAGATCGAGCGGCTATTCCCCCGTATCCGTGGCTCGCGAGCACTGCTCTCCTTCATGTTGAGAGTGCGTAACACGTGATCACAAACATGCGTAGAGACTCATCAAGTAATCTGCCGTTGTAGGGTACGTTTACATTTTGCATTTTGTGATCGTACTGGCCCACTGACCACGTTTAAGGCCTGTTTCATTATGTTTGTTTCACGCTAACCACAAGATGATACCCACCAGACACTTTTACATGGAGGTAGTGTAAAGTTACGGTTAGCTTCTGTGTAAGATCAGACTTCATGCTAACCAGAGCTTTCTACCACCGCCTGGGAAAGTGGAAGGCTGTATCACCTGATGGCAGTGGCTGCTACATATGGGAGGGGAGGGGGGGGGGGCGATAAAAGTAAGGTAGCTCAAAATGTTTTTTACGTCCCCTCTTGAGTTTGTTTCTGTATCCGTTACGGAATGATGGTTAGCGCTATCCAGTCATTATAAAACCGGCTAGTAAAATCCTTCATCTGTATCATTGGCCTCATTGATGAACGTTACGGGCGTTCCCTTACATACTCTATTCATGTTCAGTCCAGTCCATATTACAGAGTTCATACTAATCAGGGAAATGTCGGGAAATTAGATACTGGCCAGGGAAAAGAGCCGCAGGATGTATGATAAAAATAATAGTGGAGGGCGCGGAGTATTGGCGCGTGCGGGTACGTTTTGTTTGCATTCAGGAAAAGAGAGAAGTAGACGAGGTCGTAGGTGCAAAATTTGGCTGACATAATTCTAAGGGGGCTAAGTTAGCAGCTGAGTAGCCCGCGGAAATAACTGCAAATGAGCAAGACGAAGATACACAAAGTTTTTTATGACGATTGTATGATAATAAGTAATTTTAGATTTTTGGCAAATATTTCTTAGGTTTTTATATTTTTTATTCTTTTTTTGAGTTTCGGCTAGAATGTGTTGCGCTCCTGATTAAAAAAAAATTTTATTTCACAATGCACCTTGGTATATTTTTCGTACTACTTATATAAGTATCTATATAAGAGTGCTTTACCTTTTTTATGAAGTCTAGAAGGAAATATCACGATCGTAACAACGATGTAAAATTCGGGGTTATAAGTTGGAGCAGGATAGTACTTTAGATTCACAATATCAAAGCTTCAAAGGACGCCTTGGTATGAATGACTTTTCAAAGCTCGGTGGTTGTATGTATCTACTTTTTATCTACGTTTATGGAAAAATTTGGCTGAAAGGAGGATCCGCCATTTTGTTATATATCTATGGTTAATAATAAAGAAAAAACTTCGAAAACCCTCCAAATAAGAGAAAAAGTGTTAATTAACGTAGTGTAACATTTTTTGTTAATGAAACTACGTTAACCATTGCGTGAGGATAAATTTGGAAATTTTCATTTTTCGAGGGTGGTCGGTGTTTTTTTGCTAAATTTGTTCAACTTTGACCTCACGTACATTGTTTACATGAAGGTACAGGAAAGAATAAATCGGGAAGGTTATGCACAATTTATTTGAAAATATTAATGCGAAGTTTCAATTTCCTAGCTCAAAAAATCGTTTTTGAGGTTTTGGCCAGCTATTTTTTCAATTTCAGCCCACTTTGCGTCGGATTTCTCATCACACCTCCTACCGTTCCGTAAGGCGCAAATGACCTTAGCTATCGGTCGCGTCCTCCGCATGAATTTTGTAACTTTGACGTTCTAATGTATTTGCGTGATTTTTTGTTCATCGTCCATTCTAAGGGGTCTCGAAATGATTTGACTTCCTTCTTCAACTTCCGCATAATCTTCTCCTTCATTCTATACATAAAACCAAGTTCTTATATTTCCTCTGCCCCTCTTACCCATCTCCCTTCCCTCCATCACGGTTTCCATCATCCCATACTCCATTAGTACACTTTTCAATCACACCATCTGTTTCCTTATCCCATTTAGAAGTACCCTGACCTTTTCCACTGTATCTTTAATTTCTTATTTTCCTTTTCCTCTCACTGTCCAAGTCACCTTATCCATCTTTCAACGGAGATATTTCTGGTGATTGTACTTCTCACGTTGATTGGATCATGGGCCTGAGGTTTATCAAACCATTTCAATCACATATTTATCCATCCGAATTTCTCAGTCCTCTCTTACAATTTCCGTTTTGGACAAAACCGCTTTCCTATTTACTTAGATGAATGCATATTGGCGTTATTTGGCCTATTTTTTCATTTCCGAATATGACTGCCTTGTCCTACTTACGATACTCTCATTTTCCCATTTGTATTCCGTTATTTACTATTCGAGTTCGAAATTTCCAACCTTACCCCGGAAAGGATCTATTACATTTTTTGACGTCAATGGCCGCTCTCGTCCTATGATATTTGGCGCTACGCAACATCAACCTATATACTCTTGATTCCCAGTCCAGCGAATCGAGCACTGTGTGAGAGATGTGGTGACATCGTAAACCAATCCGGAAGACGGGTCTTTTCTAGGTCTTAAAATTACTAGTCTTTGGCTAATGAAGAAAGATTTTTTCTGTCACAACAGTTTTCGTAATCAGTTTCCGCATTTATGGGCCGAAATGCGATTTTGGGTCATAGTAATCTGTACGCAATATCTTTTTTTTCGATATGAAACTACTTTCACTATAATTAATATTGATAATTAACTAACATTTTCCGTCTGGTGGTTTGTTTATTCAATGTAATTGACTCCATGTTTTGCAAATATTCTCTCCTGTTGATTCGCATTACATCACTTCATGCATAGTTGTAGTGTGAAATACCTTAGTACCAATAAATCGGAGTAAATGATATTAGATGTTACTCTGAATTAGCCCCTAAGTTCGCGATAATGGTGGTCCTCAATTGGGTAACTCTGACGGAGATAGACTTGTTCGTCGCCTGTGATCGGAAGGTATTTTTATTCGTAATTTAAAATACTATGTGTATAATTAATATCCAATAATTATATTTTTGTGCCTAAAAAGGTAGTATATAAGGTCCTAGCGAAAAAAATATGGCTTGCGTGTCAGGTACTTCTGTATCAATTTCATAATCCTTGAATTAGTTTTGCTGTGTTTGTGATGAGGCTAATTCAATCATTCGATTCCTAATTTTGCATATTTATTAAGGATTGGGAAAATACCTATTTAATGTTTGGAAGGAAATTTCTTAGCTTTTCTACAAAAAACACACACTTTATTGCCGACTAGTTTCGGTTACACTGTACCATTTTCAAGACTAGTGCTTACATCACTTCATGCATAGTTGTAGTGTGAAATACCTTAGTACCAATAAATCACACACATCACAGACTAGTCTTGAAAATGGTACAGTGTAACCGAAACTAGTCGGCAATAAAGTATGTGTTTTTTGTAGAAAAGCTAAGAAATTTCCTTCCAAACATTAAAAATGGAATTCTACAAAGTAAAGGCCTCAACAATTCAGTGCATCAAATACCTATTTATTTTTACCCCAACGACCTGGCAATCGTCTCTCCTACGCGTCTAGTTGGCACTTTTTTGGATATTTTATCGTTCATTGAAGTTTTCTAGGGGGCAGTATTTACCAGGGTAATGTATGAAACTTAGAGCTTATCCCATTATTATTACGTATTGGTACAGTAGTCTCTAGAATTGTTTCACTTACGGCGTAGTTAATGCTGTGTAAAACCATCCTTCCGACAAAAACCATGCAGTGGATTTTGTGTATTATGAAAAGTGTTAGCTGACGCGTGCAGCTTTTCAGCCTTTATATTGTATTTATTTCTTTGTTTGCTTGCTCAAGCTTCTTGTGCTATTACCCAATTTATGGTGCCGTATTTTAGATGTGCGTACGCGTTTGATTATAAATTAGAGTTGACGTCTGCACTTTTAATATATTCCTTTTGTTGCCTCTGACTGCCGCTTCATTGGGTTCTTTTATGCTTTTGGGGTGTTAGGTCGCCGTAAAAATCCTTGTTTGTATTACTGGTGTCAGTTTGGGACGTGGCCACAATTAGAACTTCAAAGAGCGCTGATCCACGAGCTCATAAACCCAATTCACATGGGCGAAGGCCCGCTCGTAATCCAGATCTCTATTGTGGGAATCCTTATGATCACATAACATTCATAAAATATTGTGTTTACTAATGTTATTCAGCAATTCTCGAAAACCCTACTGTGTTTTCGCAATGAAATACCAATTGTGTATCGAGAGTGAATGGTCATGTGTGACACCGAGCACCTATAATCCTTGCACTCTACACGGTCTTCTTTTTCAATATATATATATATATATATATGTTTAGAATTAGTACAGGATTGTGTGATTTCTTTAATAAAATGCTCTTCCTATTTTCATGTAGTTTTTTGTAAGTTAACATATATAAGTATGCTTAAATGTATATGACCATAGGATAAAAAATGTAGATATTTCGCTCGCCTTTTAATTATAGTTTTATAAATAAATGCTCTTTAATGATACCTTGATCGGATTATTGATTTCATTAGCCTTACTATTAGCCCGTGGCAGTTTCTTTTGTCAAGTATTATTTTACCGGCCTGATTACTTAACGAATGGTTTAATAAAACGCAGTGTACACCTCTTCGTTTTGTAGATTTGTTGGGTAGCGTTGTGGATTCAGATCGAGTTATTCTTCAAAGCCTTAACGTTGGGGAGAGACATTTTATGCAGATCACTCACTTGTAGACCTCTTTCATGAGAAAAATTAGTGCTCTTTTAATTAAACCTGAGGTACCACCTATGTCACTCTGTAATTGGCAGGTGCTCTTTAATTCCTTCAGTATCGGTAGACTTTCTGCTTGGGGTTCATATATTTTGTGTGTGAGCGCACGTTTCTCCTTTCCTCTTTAAGAGATTACTCGATGGATAAATGGCTCATTCTACCAGTTTTATGCGTAGTTTTTATGCGTTTCATGCCTTTTAATTTTTCTGGGAAAACCCCCATGAATTCGTGTCGTCTAATGGAATGGCTTGCTCTCAAGGCGACCAGGAAAGTAGTAAACCGCCTTTACCATGAAGGCCCTGAAGAGGAAGCTTCACTCCTGCTCGACTGGTCGTAGTTTTTCTTTTTATGGCTTGTTTGATGAAAACTTAAAATACGATGCTGAAATTTGCAGGGTATGTAAAGTAAATCCTTGTCATCTTTTTTATGTGCATATAATAGATACAGCTTACTTTTACATTTATACTTATGAGAAAATTCTCTGGGCGTTTTCGGAAGCGGTAATAATCAAGTTAATTTAATTTCGAGTTCGCACGATGAAGTAAGACAACGATCTCGTGTTACTATTTACGAACCAACTCCAACGGAGGAGATATCACCGCGGTAATGCCTTCTTTACTATGGTTACTATTGAAAATGCAATGTTCATCATTTTCAAGTACTTGAGAATGACGCCTCAGCGTCGAAACGCGTCGTACCAATAAATAATTTTCCGGTGGAAAGTTACCAAGGTTGTGTATTTTCATTTCAATGTTCATTTTTGAAAAGCGATTTTTTTCGTTGATTTATTATCTTAGTCTCTCTCGTTCCTCTGTATGGAAAAATCGAAGAACGTATTTTAACACTGGGAAACCTTTCAGTGTTACTGTGTATTGGAAAGATTTTTTTGTTGCTTGAGGATAAGAACTCGTTTGCAACCACCGTCTCAATGTGGTGACCCATGGATGCAGCGACCCCATTGCACGCCGCTCCTCATCTCGGCATCGTCTTGTGTCGAGCTTCCTTCCCTGCGAGTATTCATCTTTGAGCCCTTGTCACTTTCGATTATGGAGATGAGGAATGCTGCGGTCGACCTCTCGGCCCGAGATGATCGCCTTCCTCGCGTCAACTCCGCATTGAAAGCTTTCGTCATCCTCGGGCGATGGACTCACACTCGGCCGCCCCTGCCCTTCCAACTAAGCAGCTCGCCCACCCTTATCTTCAATCGTCTTCATCCAGTTCTATTCATGTCTATCTCTTTCACTTCCCCAGAAATCTCTCATCCTATGGTACCTTTATCCTCGGAGAGGTGTCGGAACTAGGAGTTTTGACGAAGGGGATGGGGGGGGGGGGGGGGAAGGGGGCAACATCAGTTTGCCGCTCCCCCTCCCCTTATCCCCCTTCGCTTCCTCCCACCCCCTTACCCTTACTAAAAGGTAATACATCCACAAGCTAATTTTTTTAGATCTGGTAGTTGAAATTACCATATGTTTAATATTATAAGGTTTTTAAAAATATTATTGTTGTTCAATAATTTATAAAGTAATAATTATTGTTAAATAATTTAATTGGATTAATTAAATAAATTTTTAAATAAATTTTCCAAATTTTGTCGCCCCCTGAAATCTGCCGCCCGGGGCACATGCCCCCTTTGCTCTGCCCTATTTCCGACCCTGCTTCGGAGAAAATACGTATAAAAAAGGGCGCTTAAGATATCTGTACAGCAGTGGCAAAACTATTGGGGGGGATGAGGGGATAGATTCCCCCCCCCAAAGCCTCAGAGAAATAAAACATATTTGAAAACTATTTTCTAGTTTTGGCTTATAACAACTCAATCTGCTTAAAGTTAAAGATCATTTATTAATGATTTAAAATGCATTTACAGGAGTATTATTCTTCATAAAATTTTCACTGGGGGGGCAACCCCCCCCCCCATAGGGGTACGGGAAAACCCCTGGCATATTCCCGTATCTCCCCCACCCCCAAGGCATATTCCTAGTTACGCCACTGCTGCTCAGTAACCAAAAGCTGCGGCCAATATTGAAATCTCAATAGTATAATTATTATGGAAAATTAAAATGTTGGCGTATGAAACTGCTATAATCCTAATACTTAGACTTCTTAGTGACACTTAAATTTTATGTAAATCGATTTTCCAGTCGAAGTAAACAACACGAAAAAAAAACGCAATCGTTGTAGTCAGCCAATCAGACCCATAATGAGGTCTTGGGTTTTGCCATTACAATCTTGGTATTCATGCGCCGTAGCCGATTAACCCTCTTGTACTGATATGTTTACTCTGATCCTTTCCCAAATCTTGGATCACACGTATATATTTTTTATTTGTATTTATTTATTATTGTAGCTCCATTACCAACGATACGTGATGCTGCATAAGTCGTTGATGCTACCATGACTTTGTTGTTGTTGGCTTCTTTCCAGTATCGTGTGGAACAGAAGCAGCTCCACAGATATCAGTATGCAGACCATCCTTATTTTTCACGAATGTATTAATGCTCATTATTGCACTTTACAACATTTTTATCATAGAATAAGATTTGTTAAGGTACAAGATATGAAACTGTCCGAAAAATTGCGAAGGAAAAGTCCCATAAAATCATCTTTTTGTCAGAGTGGCCAACCTGTGAATTGCCATATGTAATCATATTTGCTGATGTTTGGCATTGATTTTCAAATCGAATGAATAAGTCATTGGTGGTGGGTCGGCGGAAATCGTATGGGTGGACTTATCTCGCCCTGGGTCTTCGAATCCGTTCGAACGTTACCATGGATCCTCGAATTGGAGTGTTTGGCGTGCTAGGAACATTGTTCGATGGAGAAAGATTGCAACTCCGATAACGCCCTCTGGAGGAATGCCCGCGGATGGACCTTGGCGCCAGCCATAAATTATGTAAATTGACGTGGCATGTCGGCGTTAAGTTCAACCCAAGCGGTATCTTCTGCCATCGCTTCGATGCCGCGAGAACCTCTATCATATAAACGTCCTCCATTAATGCGGTTTAAGTACTAATTTCTTTCCTACTTTAATGAGGAAAATAAGTGCTCTTCGAAAGGAACAAGTGGCATAAAAACTCCTTTATGCCACTGGTTGGTGCTTTTTGATGCGTTCGGTAACGGGAAACTTTCTCCATGCAGTACTCTTATTTTGATCCATTATATGAGCCATCCATCGGAAAGAAAGTACTCGTTGTGCACCGTGGGAGACCTTTGTTAGGCATCTATTGGTAAAAGGATATGTCGACTGTCGATTATAGTTTCACTTTTCGGTATCGTATGCTCATGAACGACACACGACTGTATTCAATGAATTAACCACGACTAAGGAGGGGCGTTCCTTTACGGTGTCTCTTAATGATACACTCAATGCACGGAAATTCCACGGGGTACATTTCCATTGCCCATTTCCTGAACCGGGATGCGAACCCGGATCCACCGAATTCAATTCAAGGCAATTGACTTCTCCAATTCGGTCGTACGACTGGTGAACTCGATTTTCCGGTGGTAATTGTCTTTTGCAAATGAAGCCTGGGATTTGAAACTGGCTGCCAATTATATTGACTCGTATATGTGTTGAAAATCATGACTTGAGCTATCAAGCATGATAACGCTTGGTATGTCTTTAAGATCTGGAGATTTTCTGTCGCTGTGACTTTTGCATCTTATTGGTGAAGCAAGTATCGATTTTCTGATTCCATTATATAGGTAATTTGAAATCCGGTGCAAGTCGTGAATCTCATTTGGTGTTAGTTTTCTTTTATGTATTGATGCTGTGGGAGAAATATGCTGGCGGAGGAAGGGCTTTTCGTGGCATCATTCTGCAATGTTTTCAAGCCTTTATTCTGCCATGCGCCTCTCGATATAACTCTTAACTCTTGGCTTAGAAATGTTCTATTTCTAGCATTAATGCACCGATCATGTGTAATCGGAATGATTTTTTGATCAAGACATTGAGTTCAAATCGTATTTTGCCAGATCCTATTGATGGATACTATTGTGATGTTTATTGGTGTTCTTTATTTTGCTCAGCAATAAATATTCAGTGTTTTTCAATCGCTTACTTTCCATTTCGCCCTGTTTGCTATCTAAAAATCGCCCGTTTATGGACTTGAGAAAGGATAGCGAGAGGCAGGGGCAAATAGCTGTTCCGTGACAGGAAGGCGGATGGAGTGGTTGAAAGATACAAACCTGTCGGAAGTGAGGCGCCTTAGGGACAGGCGCCTAGTCAATGGCGCGGTAGAGCAAGAGAGACGCAGGGGTAGAGCCCTTCCCAGCCGCTAACCCTGACCTTGAGGGTATTTCGGAACCAGAGAAAGTCCAAATATAATTGCTTTTCAAGGACCCCTCCTTCTATTATTGCGTACCATTTTTTTCATTCTCTCGCGAAATGGAGTGTTGGTCCTATGCTGTGGCTTACGAATCTTGGCGTCGATTCAGAAAGGAGAGTCTCGTTTCAATTACATCTGCCCCGCAAGCCCCCGTTATAGGCGTGTGGAGGGAAGTGTCATGTCACATGTTTACTTATAAGAACCTAGCATGCTCGTCGTGGGTGATTGGACTGCCTAATTTCAGTTTTATATAGACTTTATCGAAGACATTTATTTTTCTGGGGATTAGCGTAGTACTAAACTTGTCATGTCCAAAAAATATCACTATTGTATAATTATTTCTGTTGGACCTGGAAAAATAGTGAGGTTCTTAGACGACATTCTCCGTGTCCCTGTAAAATTTGTTCTTAATTGCTCAAGCAATGTATAGCTAGTTCGTATCATCCGAGTCACTTGCTGCTCCTAGCGTAATTCATGTAAAAAGTGGCGTAACTTTCTCTGTTCGCTTGTCACTATTTTCTATACTTTGTATTTTATTTTGTTTGCAGATCATATCTTTTAACGCCGTTTCTCATGTGCTTGCATTTGCAGATGAGGGTTCTGTTGCATTCCAGTTTTCGTGTTTTTTTTAGAGTATGTGTTAAAATATACCCATTTTTTTCACGTACTGTCCTAGGAATAGCATGTGTTCATGAGCTAATGAGGTCCTGGCGTCATGTTCGTAGCTTGTAACTTTGCCGATGATTTTACTATCCGTGTCTGTCCCTTTTACCTTCTTCTCTAATTGGAGGATCCGCCGCGACCTCCTACTCTAGGTCTCTTCCCCCGAGTGACGTCCATTTATCTCTCTCTTTCATGAATTCGACCGTCATTTGGCGACCTCGCCCCAATTCGTTATTGCCTTCGATTGACAAGGGAAGGGTTGCCATCTCAACGGGATTTAACGTGATCCATCTACGATGCCAGCGCCACTCTGGACGTCGGATCTGCCCAGGAATATCACAAAAGAGAATCCTCAAGTAGTCCTCTAAATGTGTTGTCACCCACCGCGCATTTAAATTTACAAAATGCCCCACTCACGTTGCTGACGGACAAGGTGATCCGAGTTTCAAGGGGAGATAAGGCATAATTAGGGATGTTAACCGAAATTGATATACATGGAAATGTGATATATAAAATTTATAACTTTTCAAAGCTATTCCTCGCGATTACAAACATTAAACTGCAAAATATAAGAAAAAAGTTGATAGAATTGCATTCATCACCGCGCCGCAGGCATGTTTGAAAACTGATTAAAATGCGACCGAAGTGGCTATAGAAATATACCTTCTATGGGATGGAATTGGGCCTCCTCCATGCAGTCCTCTTGGATCTGACTATCTCCATTTCGGATGATTTTAGGTTTAGGAATAGATAATATTCCATCTTCTACTTAGTATAGAATTCACTTACCTGTCTGTTGCATCGATTTAAATTTAACGAAATGGGGCCCAACACCTTACCGCCTTTTTCCCCCCATTCAAGCCAGGTCCACAAGGAGGGACCTTTTCCTTCGGGGAACGCTTCACGTCCGACTCATCAGTATTTTTGCATTTTCTAATATTTTCAATTAAGGTATGCTCTTATTTCTTCAGATCTGCATAGTTGTTTTTTTGTATTAGAACTATATGGTGGATATCTTTGGTACCACATAATTAGGGCTTATCGAGGCTTCTGAGGGTGCACGTTTTGTCTGATGGGCTCAATTACTATATTACCATATCACTGTTTACATCGCAAATATTTTCGAGACGAACCATCCCAAAAAAGGTGCTCAAAAAACCTTCTCCATACACTCCACTTATTTCCAACTGATTGTATGAATGAGATTTGGGAGTATCCCATACTGACGATGAAAATATTACCAGCCAAGGCATCGTTAAAGGAATTGGACCAATTTGATTCATAGTCCATCCATTATGCTCCTCAAGCTATTTCTTTATGTAATGTCCTTCGAATTCGCGTATTTGCTAGGCGCCGAGGCGCAACTTGTAGGGGGTATGGTGGAGGGTAAGGGTGGTCCATACTGATTTAGTTTCAGCTCGAGCAGTGAGAAGAAATCTAAGGACTGGAAACCACCAAAATATACGTTGAATCTCTCCTAGTGAGGTCCGTTCGAAGCGCCTCTCTCTGCTTAGGCCCCCAAATTCTTTAACTTCACTAAGGTGAATGTTAATTACATTTTTTGTGTAAGGAATATGACCCATTCCTGGCCAAAAGTGTGGCAATTCTGTTGCGATAGTTGAAGCTTAAATTTTAAGCCTCTCGTGAAACTAATATCATAATAAAAATATCGAAAATTGGGAAGGAAATCCGTGTTTTGGAGGAGGCGTGGCTGAAGCGGCTAAGGATGACGATTCGTTCTGTATGTCAGTAGACTCATTAGAGGAATCTTTTTTCACGAAAAATGATATCGAGAATATAAAATTTGGTTGTGGTAAAAAATTATGATTTTGGAAACGTACATAAACTGTATATTTAAATTGAAATGTTTAAAAAAACTACTCTCTGCCAAATAAAGCTTTGATTCGCGGAAAATTTTGGTGCATATTCAACGTTAAACTGTAATTTTCCACAATCTTGTATATAGCTGTACAATGAGTTAAGTAATTAACGTCATCATCACAAGCAGCAATCCGAAATTCTGTTTCACGCAGCTCTCAATTCTATGAGCTATTCTTTTAATTTTGTCGTGTATCTTCTCTTTTTCATCCACAATAATTTCCCCAATCACCTGTTTTGGGTCATCCCTTGCCTTTCTTCGCGTCTACTTGTACTTCTGCTAATGGATTGTTAAATCCATCATGCCTCCTGAATTAACCAATTAAGTCGTTCCGTCTTCTACTAACGGTTTTGTTAAATACATTTATTTCCTTCCACTCTTTGGAGCACTTTCTCACTACTTATTCGGTCGATCTGTTTTATCTTCATCATACTTCGTTAGCACTAAATTACCATCTGAATCATGTGTAGTCAAATCAGGATTTCATAATGGAGTGGAATTAGATCCATAATGTTTTACCATATTGTGAAAAGTGCAGATTTTAATGAAGAACGTGAATTGAAGAAGTGAATTAACATAGTTTTCATCCGAATCATTCTCTTACACGGAACACCCGACTGATAAGAATGATTGCATGTTGTGGGGATCTTTCTCGGTGACTGTGCTGTTTAGATCGATTCGGACTTAGAGCAGACCATCGCCTCGTGGCCTCTCTCTCTCTCTTCTGTCTTTCAATCCTCGTGCTGTCGTCTCATTTCTGCGAGGAGCGTGTTGCCGCGCCGTAAATGGAAGGCGGCGCGGAATGGATGGCCCAGTTGATGCAACGCTTGCGTCTCTATTCGGCCGTGTTCATTCTGCGAATGTAACCACGCAGGGGGTGCGTGAACAGGGGATACTCCGGACGTAATTGGAAAAAAATCCTCTGATTTAGGTCATGGGATGTTCGGTGGTTAGGGTTTGCGGAAATTTTGGGTGTTGGCTGGATTCGCTGACGAAGGTGACTGTGTTTTTTCGTATCTGCTTGAATGGGTGCTCGGGGCGCGTAAACAGGGCTTCAGGGACGCACTTTTTTCCCTTTATTCACGTATCACGAAAGTGTGTGACCGCTGGAGAGGTATTGGGTTTATTCTTATTCTTTATCCTTGTATATCTATTCTTTAGTAAAGGGTAAATCCACTAGGCGATGTAAATGAGATCTATCCCTAAGGTGATAGAAGCAGTCTGTTTCAAAGAAGACCCATGGAGCAAGAAGACCCAGTGTCATTTCTTCGGGTGCTTAGTCAACCTTAAGCCCAAAATATTTATTGTAAGGCAGCTGACCTAATGGCTTTTTAAGGAGAAGCAATTAATTTAGTATTACTGGTCGGTGGCCTCATAGATGGAAGGAGTTATGGGAAGGAATCAGACTCTCTTTGTTCACATGACGGGAAAAACCGTGCTCTTTCTCCTAGTAGTGGGTAGAATGCTGATCATAGGAGTGCTAACTGATAATTAAGCAATTCTGATAATAATTTAATTGATTAGGGTGGCTGTTGGGAAATTTTAGGAAGTGATTAGGTGGTAAATGTTCCTTGCCGACTTGATACCGTAGTAATACGTATATTTGGCGCTGCTTTAAGCATTTATGGCGCAGAGGCAGTTACATTAAGGATGTAGGGTTAGAGAATGCTATGGGAAATCCGAGTTTTGTGGGTGTGAAAAAGATGTAGGCGTTACGTTGGATGAGAAGAAAAAAACTGGGAATGAAGTAACGACCCGACCAAATTTTCATATTTTAAACATTATTTGAATTCGGTTACAGAATTCATTTTCTAGCGACTCAAAAATTAGTATGGTGACGTCCCTAAGTTTGATATATATCGTGATTCTGATGTTACAGCTTTTTATATCGCTTTGGCATTGATGAGGCCGTAGTGTAGCTTCCAGAGATTTCGGTGAGCTCAATTTTTTGATCTTCAGCGGATGAAGTACATAAGTACAATTAAGAGAGCATTATTATTAGTTTTTCCTGCAATGACATTACCCTCGTTCCTCGGGCTTACCCCTTAATCCCTATGTCTTTGCCTTCTTGTATAGGTAAGCGATAGTATATTCACTACCGGTTGTCTGTACTGAAGTAGTTAACCAAGGCAAATATTAGAGAGTTATATTTACAGTGGATTATCTTATATTCTGTGAAAGCTGAATATTACATAAATATAGGTAATAAATGGCTAAAAATAAAATGAAGGCGTTACCAAACAGGAAATTACACATTTGTATAATTTAAAAAAAAATTAGAATTACATAGGTACTTATTATCGCAGTCAGAAAAACTAATCATCGCTACGGAGTCAAAGTCGTGCCATGAATATTTACAATCGCTTATATCAACAAAGTATTTGTAACATCGGCCATTGCTTAGTAAAAGTTATTTCAGAAAAAATGCCACTGTTTAGTATTTAATTTTATAGAAATTACGCGGAAGTTTCAAAATAAACATTTTAAACTGAAATAACCCTTTTAGATTCAGTAATTTTCGTGTGTCTGTATGATTGCTTTACGGAGTATGTACATCTAGTAACTCGAGCCCAATGAAGTGGTGCTTGTTTTTCGCTCCGTTGCCTTAACCGCCTCGTAAATCGTCCTTGGGCCTTGGCGGTTCATTTGCGTTCACCCGTGTCTTGCCAATGTGTAGCGAGGCCATGGAGGGGTGATCTATGGAAGCCGCTTAGATTACCGTTTGACATGGAAATAATATCGAAGGTCCGTTGCCCAGAAACGACTCTCCGTCGTCAGGGATCGTGCTCCAGTCATTCATATCGACAAAGAATATTTGCTCGCCAATTTTATGTCTTGGAATGTTGTTTCATCGACTCTATCGTTTGTTCAAGGATCTCGAATTCTTGTTTGCGCTATTCGTGTATTGTGTGCTTAAATGCTGAAGCAGGAATAATTATACCGTTCACACCATACATATGCTCTATCCAGATGTCAAGTTTCTCGTCTCCAAAATTCTCTCCCAAAATATGTCGAAATATTAGTGAAAAATATTGCTCTGCAATTAACGTAAATAAATAGTGGTGTGTTTTCGGTTTTTTTCGAATCCATTGATGAAGTTAAGAATAAGAATCATAGTTGGTAAACTTATGGCGTTAATGGTTTATTATGGTACTAAATCGATGTATTCTCGTTGTTATCGGCGATTTTTTATATTTTTTGGAACAATGGGATATTGTATTACAACTCGACCAGTGGTTTATGTTAGCGGGAGAGAAGATTCTAAGATTCAACTACTTCGCCTCGTATTTCGTTCGATCTCGTATTCTTGATTTATTTAAGTAGTGTCAATGTCTGTGCTCAATGGTATCCTTTCGCCTGCCTTCTATCTGACGGATCAGCTCCCGTGAAGTGTCGTTCGATAGTGCCGTATGCATTTTATCGAGTATGCCGCTGTCTGCGGGAAAATGTCCAAGCGTATCGAATTGTGTGCGACCGAGACCTATTTTTCCGCAACCGATTTGGCGCGGAGCGGAGCTTTCCAGATCCTTACTCCGGCTTCTGCTGAAGCCGTACAAGTGGCTTAGTCCCGCCTCTTGAATCCTGTTTCCTAGTCATTTGATGGCGAGAGCTACATCAAATATGATTACGAAAGCTGTATTATGAACGTTTGCACCCTCTCTTCGTTGCGAGAAACTTATAATTCCGTTGTATTGTGATGCTAATTACTGATGACATTTTTTTCATATACATAACTTTGATATTGTGAATATCGACCTATTTTTGAAACACATTGCTGTGCATTTACGATAAAAAATAGAAATATTTTTTTTTCGAATCCATTTCTGAAGTTGATCTATCATAGTTGGTAAACTTATGTTTTTTATGAATAACTCTGATACCAAATAGATGTATTCTCTATGTTATCGGCGCTATATGTGTATTTGTATTGTAGCAATGGGATATTGTATTACCACTGCGCTCATGTAAATAAAATCTCCGATATATTGCGGGTTATATTTCGTACTATGTATTTTGATGTGGAATGCAGATTACATTTCTGATCCCTAGCTATGTTACCGCTAATAATGAATGATAATTTTTTTTACGGATCTTGGAGTACTTATTCTATTGTTTCTCTTCGCCTTAGCATAATTCACCCTTTTCTATTAATTTTCTTGTGCTTTGCGTTTGTAACCTTGCCTCATAGAATGATGATGTTCTCCGCGTTTGTATTTTATACGTAATACCGTGGCACAAACTTCTTTTCGGCGCCAGATAGTGGCTGTTTTCTTCGTGATAAAATCGCCTCTAAATTATCGTCTCCTATCTCCAAACGGTCACTTTGTGGACAAGGCCAGAGATTTATGCCGCGGTGTAAAAATCGCCCGGGTTACCGTGATTGTTATGACGCCCATCTGCCAACCCTGTCCTCTCGTGTTTGCATCCGGAATGAATATCCGGTGGAAATGGTGCGGCCGGCGCCGCCGCCGGGCCCTTATCGAACTTAACCAGGGTCACGCGGTCC
This sequence comes from Ischnura elegans, assembly GCF_921293095.1. Taxonomy (NCBI): domain Eukaryota; kingdom Metazoa; phylum Arthropoda; class Insecta; order Odonata; family Coenagrionidae; genus Ischnura; species Ischnura elegans. Next base: position 126,351,391 of record NC_060247.1, read on the forward strand.
ACTTGGAGCGATATAAATAAACACTCCTCTGAGAACGCAAACATGAAGGTTTGGGCAAGGTTTTATGCCAAGCGATTGATTTTCCTCCCTTCCACTCTCCTGTTTTGATTCCGTGATTGAAAGAAATAATATTTCCTTGTACTTAAGGTCATTTCACTATTTTTTTGCATTAGTTCGTTGCCGGTTGGAATTTTTGGAGAAGAAAATCGATTCGGAAAATATCCCCCTTGTCTTGCGTGATGTGCCCTACGGCTCTTAACCTTTCCTGCCCTGAGCCAGAATGGAAATTCGACAGTTTATCTCCCCCAATAAACACTTTATACCAGGGCCTCGAACATGATCCTTAGAAGGATTCCCAATTACCTACCTAGGATCATTTTTATGAAAGAAATTCCTTTCGATTATCTTTTAGACTATCGAGATCATAATCATATGATCTGCGTTGTTTAGTTTAGCTGTTTACCTATGCAGGTTAGTAATCTTGACGACCAGCCCTTTTCATCCTACCGTTTTGTTTTTTTACAAAATATCTTACTTTTTCCAAGGGCCTCACAATAGGGTAGTTTCCTTCATCAAAGAAAACAAAAGGCAATAATTGCTATTCGTTACCCACCATTAGTGTATTCATAATATACAAATTATTTCGTTTTATAAATGCCGGTTTAGACGAATGGCAATGGTCCATTTTTATCCTCATTTGAAAAGGGCCAGATTGGCGCCCATGCGATGCCACTCCACGTGACGTCACAGGGACCTAGTTTCTATAGGAGAAGATAGGAGTTATACATCGTCTGAGGTTACCAATGCATGCATGAGTCACAGATCTCAGGGAAACATGTCTTAAAAATCACTTATTAAAACTGGCTAAGGTCGGAAAGTTTTCCTCGTTTGATAAGGTATTAATAATCCTTATTTAAGCCAAGCGCTACCAGGCGGCAGGGCACTAGGCTACCCGCTGGCAGCCTGCGACGTATCAGCGCTAAGCCTCGCCTCAAGGTCACCTCACCGGGCGGAGGGGGAACCAGAAATACGACGTACGGAGAGATTTCCCATCATTCCTACTTACGCGTCGCGTTTTCGCGCGCTTGTAAATTTTCACTTTTCATTTAATCGCGAAAAATAGATATTGTCATTTAAAAATCTAAAAGCGTGAAATACGTACTCCAGGAGTAATAATCTTTCGATTTAGGCAATAAAAAAATAATAGGAAACCACCCTGAATAAGCTTCGTAAATTCGCTTCTGCCATGTCTTTTTGTGTCATCCTAAACTTCTTTATGGCATTACACTATATTTTAAATACTGTAATTCTAATCTTCATCTATGGTTTGAGTTTAGATAGGAATTGTCATACATGTGTTCAATTTTTGAATGATGTAAGGATTGAATTTGCTCGATGATTTTGAGGTGCTAATGGATGAAAAAAACGGAGCGCAAGATGGTGTAAAAATAATTTGATGAACTCCTCTCCACTACTCAGCAATATCATTGTTATTACACGTATTTTCATTTCCTATATTTTCCGTTATTAGGAGTAGTTCTAGTATTTTATATAATCGTTGACTTTGATCCGTTAGATTTCCGGTGTTTTTTGATCGCGGGTAATCCTATCCCCTGACCAGTAGAGGAATGAAAATGGCATGGGCTTGTATAATAAGGTCCTTGAGGGGTTTCTTAATGGGATATGCTAAGATTAACTCGCATTCTATTCCCTGAATGATGAAAGTTGATGGGGGTGAGATAGAGCAAACGAAAGAGTTTGTAGAACTAGTGGTACTTGTAGCTTGTATTGTCCAATATAATTGATGGGTAAAGTTTTTGTAGCCTGTCGGGATCCTATGAAAATTTTTATTTCAGCCTCTTTTTTCCTTTAAGTTTTATGTATTTTGGCATAATTTTGAAATCACGATCTTTTGAAATATTCCTATTTTTAATTATTTTTTTATTTTTATAAGATTTATTCTCTTTCGTACGAGAAAATTCCCGACTATAGTCTGTCGTAGGTGTTAAAATAAGCGTGGCTCCTACGCATGCTTGGAATTAGGTATTTTCAGGCTTAAATATTATAAGATTAACAACTAATCCATTCCCTGAAAGATGAAAGAGGTAAGTGGTATTTTCAGTTTTGCTCAGGGCTGTAATGTGTCGTTTATTTCGTCGGTATCTTCTGTAAATAATTTGGTAACGACTTTTGAATACACGATGAAAACAAAGTCAATTTGGTAAACAATACATTACCTAATTTGTAACGCACCTCCCTGTGATATCGATGAGTTATGTTTTCCATTATCCTGCGGTAATTATGCGTAATCACTCCAAATTGACATACTTAGGGGCTCTTTGTAATGCGAGCTGCTTTGCTAATAAGCTGAAAAATGACTTTCGAAATTTTTCGCATTCAAATGTTCCACTTTAGTACATTTTTCTCCCGACTTGAATGGCTTGCCGTGACCAGTTTGGCGAGTTAGGGAGAGATTGGTATTGGTTGAATCGATGTCTTGTGGCTGTGGGAGGAAATTCATACAGCTTGAAACATCTGCGTCACTCTGATAGATAGAAAGGAGACTGGCGAGTGATTTCGTGGAACGATTGAGGAAAATGTTTTGCTCCATCCCTTCGCACAGTTTGTCGGTTCCGTGTCGCATTCGAGAAACGGTACTCTTGGTCCATAGGTCCCTCAAGAGTTAGAAGCTTGAAATGTTTTTGAAATGCTGTTGAGTGATTCCACGTCTAATAGATCACGTATTGTTCGACAGATTTTCACGAAAATGATGATCGCAATTCGCTTATATAACCATGGATCTCAGTTTCCAGGTAGTTGTTTTTTGAAAATATTAACTGTTAAAATGTTAACTCTTGCTTTAACTAAGGAAAGGGAAATCTTCAAAATCCATTGTAAAGCTCATAAATGGATGCAAAATAGTTAACGCGACTAAAAATTCTCATATTTATCTCAAAACAAATCATCTCAGATTTTTGGGCAATAAATATATTTTATCGCTCCATTAATCTTCTATCTTATATAAAATGCAATCCTTGGCCCGTAATCGGAAGGCAGTGCAATACTAATGGGAATGTAGCCTTGCGCTCACTTTTGCTTGAAAGGTTTCTGGGGCATGCAATGCAATACTTACTTGTTACCATGATGATGTGTTTTTTTGATGTATTGTAATTGCAAGTCCCATAAAAAGTTAGATGTTATTAAAAAAGTCTATATTTTCATTTGCCGTAAAGTAACTTTTATTCTTAGTTTTCAATATTATACGCCAATGAAACCGATCGAGAGAAAGGAACGACATCCATTTTAGCCGTAGTCGTATTTTTGTAGATAATTGCAAGCCTTATGTATTTAATATTCAATCCACCGAACGTTCGTCATTAATAAGAATATTAGTAAATTGTACAGAATTTCACCTATCAATTTTTCCTCTGTCACCGGAAATGAGCGTATCTTTTTCATCAACGAAAGTTGAAACACTTAAAATATTTCACTGTATTATAGGTAGATATTTTCCATCCGTATTCCTTTGTCGAATTTTGATGCAAAAAAGAGTAGAAGGCGCAAAATATGGAATCTCATGAAGTCTTCTACATTGTAAGAAGTGATATTAATAAGTTTTTGCTGAACGGAAGTCGATAATAACCTCGTAGAATGACGATATAGACGTTTCTAATTGGAACAGATTTGTTAGCGGGGTAATTGCAAATGAATTTAATTCTCATTGCTATGTTTAAATACTTATTCTGTTGGTGTAGTTGAAGTTAGCGTATATTCATATATTTCATCTAGCTGCCACTACTCAAATTAAAAATATTTTGAAGATGCTGACATCGTTTCCACATTTCGGTGGGATAAGTGATGAATGGGATCCCATGTCATCTTTTATTACGTCTAGATTGGATGGTAGCAAATACACTGTTGACAATTTGGTTAGCAGATGGTTGCCTTTGTTGATTTGATTGTTACCTTTGGTTTACAAATCTCTTTTTCAGCTTGTGTGTCTGCATTTGTGCTCGGTAAACTTTAGTAAGACCTCGACCAGTTTTCTTATCGGACATTCCGTCTGCCTCTTCGCTCCCCATACACAAACGTCTTGCCATTGTTCCTCTGCCTCACCTCTGTAAATTAAATGCACTCGCATTAGGTATACATTTCGTACGGTGAGAGTGGCTGGTAATTGGGCACATCCCGTGTTGCATTCCCACGACATTCATCACGGGAAAGTCGTCCTCCCGAGAGGCCCTTTGATGGCCACTCTCATTCATCGGAGCCGTTCCACCTTTTTGGCTGATTCACCTCGTCTTCCGCTCGTGCACTGATAAAAATTTCGCAATGTTCGTTTGTATTTTTTTGACCTCCTCGTTTTATTTGCCATCGCAAAATCTTTTTTAGCTGGCGATACTTGCATTGTACCTTGGGTATTGTAGCTGTGTCCTTATTTAGTGCTTCATCGTTTTCAAAATTAGAAAAATATGTAAAGTGTAAAATAAGATAGTTTTAAGGGCTAGATAGTCTATTGCTGTCGGACAGAGAATCCTTCAAGGCTTGTGTGTGCTTAGTGCCTCATTGCCGAACCAAGCTCAAGCTCAAGCCGAACATTAAGCCTTATTTATTATTCCTTCACTAGTTATGGAAATTGAAATTTTGAATTTGAAATTTAACACCAGCCAGAGAAAGCTAGTACATGAAAAAATATTTTTAATTCCTAATAATTTAAATTGAAAAAATGAGTTAAAATGGTAGCTATGTCATTTCAATTCAATACCTGTCAATAATTTAACTTGCATTGTTGTTACAGAAGTGCCTCAAAACAACGAGAAAACATAACACGGACAGTGAGTAAATTCGAAATTATTATTGATGTTAACCAATTTCGAAATAAGGGTTTTAATTACCTTGACAGCATTTGTATTCTCAATGGTAGACTGAATCCAAGATAAGATGCTTGGAAGCTAAATGTTTAAACTGACTCTGCATGAATTTGGAGGATAATTTTTCGAGTCCATTTTTTAAATTGTAAATATATTTCTTCGTTTGCTCATGGAGGATTGCTCCATTAAGGTTTTTCTATGGCTAATCCTCGTTCATGTCTAGAAACTGTACCTGGAACGTGTTACCCCTTTTAAAAACTCAAGTTAGTACATATGACAGCTAGTTGAGAATTCTGTTCAAATGAACACTAGGTCACGTGCTTGCCGATGTGGCTGAGTTTATATATTCGGCACTCGAATGTGCTTGCGTGAGTAGAATGCGTTTCCACGCAAGGGGTGTGGTCGGCCAATGTTTAGTGCCTTCATTTTCGGATGGGGTCGCTCTCGTGGGTTTCAATCTGCGTGAACACTTTTATGGCACACTCCTTCGCCGAAATCACTTATTTACGTTATTCTTTCGAAGGAACTTTGGTAGCCAAATAAATTTGTTCTTCACTTTCTAGGAAATGTATTCTCATATTTTCATGATTATGTGTGAATTACACGCCTGCCTCTGGATTTGGCGTAAGGTGTTCTTACCAACCGAGCATGCCGCACTGTTTGGTCACGTAGTTTGTGAAATTGGTTTGTTAAAAGGTCACTCTGGGGTTTAGCTGATAACATATTTAGTGTTGAAACATGATAATTGCGGCTTGGGCTTCGATTTATGTTTTGTTGCATGCTCTGTACCGATTCTGGCTATGAGTGCTGGAATAAAAAGTCTGAGTGACGATTTAATCTTACGGTTTGATGCTCTTTCAAGTTTGAGTCAAACCAACGAGTTCAAATAAACATTATGTAAATTATTGATAAAAAATAAAAATATCAGTAATAAATTATTGGTAAAATATATTGATAAAATCTATTGATGACGCCGACTAATTTCGATAGCTTCTTTCATAGTCAAAGTTTTAATTACCTTGCTAACATTAAGTTTTTTTTCATAAGTATACCGGAACCTGTGCAGTGTGCAATCCTGTCTCCTTCTGTGCAAGGGGTATTCACGCTGCACCTAAGATTAATAATATTGATAAAAGAGCAACCGAAGTAGATGCATCGAATTAATTACTATATAATCTTAAAAGCGAATAGAAATCCCATTTGTTAGGCCGGTGTCTACAATAGAGGTTAATCGTAATGTAAAAGTAGTAATTTAAAGGTAGCAGAAGTAGAGTTAAGTTCTCTGAAATTTAATGACAATTTTGTGAATATTTTTTATCGACAAAATATTGACGAAAAATTCTTGTATTCTCAATAAATTATGAAAACACTCATCGATGTTGGCCCGATCAACTGAAGTAAATAAAAGCCGATGCATGTGTTTCTTACGGGGTCCCTCGGGTACAGCACCCCTCCATATCCAATCGGCGTCGCGGATTGACTGCCTTTTTTACCGGCCAAATGATCTAATTCCGTGGTCACACTATAGTTGACATGTCTGTGTTTACGTGTGCATTACCCTCTCTCTCTCTCTCTCGCCTGCCTTCCTACCACACTCCCCCGCCCATTGTGTATATGTGTGTATCCCACTTTTCCTCGCCTTTTTTTTTTCGCCGCGCCACTGGATCGACGCGACTGCAGAGTTTTCGCGCGCGCCAACCAACCACTCGCTCGGGGGCAAACTGCTCGCGCGGGGGAAATATAAGTGGAACGGCTGAATTACTCGGAGCGGAAAAGTATGGGCATTATATCTCCTCTGCAGATATGGACCGCTTGGGGAACGTTGCCCTTCACCGCGATGCGGTTTCCTTGCTCATCCTCTAAATATATTTTGCGTAAATGTTGTAAGAAGTTTGTGAATTTCGTATAATACATATAATTCGGACGACTTTTTTCGTGGCGGTGCGACGCCATGTGGCTAATGTCGCACTGGCTAATTGATGCCGTACATCTACGATACCAGTAGACTAAATTATATTACATATATGCTAAATTGACAAAGTTTTTAAAATGAAAAATGAAGAAATTCCACGAAGTGACGCCTCAAAATATTGATTATATCGTGTAAGATGGTTATAAAATTCCATCTTGTCATCAAAATACATTTTTTATTTATTTCATATATTTGGTAATGTTAATATGTAAAATTTTTCCGTCGACCTGTATGTTATTATGGTGGCTTCTGTTCAGGTTACAAACCTTTGACGTTACGTGAGGTTCCTTCCTGCGTTTAATCGAGATATTTGGGTGAAGTAGCGTTTCTACCAAAGGAAAATTTTAGTGATATTCAGACGGTGTTACCCACTTCTTTAGAGGGGAAATGAAGATGATTATTTTTAGTTCATAAGATGCTTTGATTTCAGAACCGTGAAAGTAAAAAGGCGTTGGAGTTCTTCGAGAGAGTTTCCATAAATTAAGGCCAGCATTGCATAACTCAATACTTTAGTACTTAGCGAAATACACATTAGAAAAACGTTTCTCTGGGACCATTTGGTGTTTTCTAATGGCACCAGAGTTTCAGCAGATGACTTATCTATCATCTTCTGAGCGTATTCTCACTCCTGAGTAAACATTTTGAATTCGGTTCACCATGAAAATCTGAAATCATTCACAAAATAAATTTTGCCTTTTTTAGAATGGCTATTAACCCATTTTTGATTAATAAGGAAAGAACATTTGCTGTAAACTTGCTATATTCCATGCAATAAAATTATAATCAACCGACCCTGGTGGCTTACTTCTCAGACATTTTCAGGCCCTGCAGAGAAGGTAAATCTTTACGAAATGGGCAAAACCCTGGTCGAATGACCGAAATGGTTTTCTGTAAAATAAACGAACAGCATTTATTTCACGTGATCATGCAATTCCACCCGTTTACGTCTGGAACATTTCAGTTCGGAATGAAGGCCTGATGGTTGTTGCTGGTGAGATATCATCAATGACCAACCCCCTTATACACTCGCTCTAGTTGAACGAAGTGAGCAAATGTGAGATGCTGTGAGTGTCGTGCGGCTGCAATCGATTCCTTTCCCTCTCCTAGCGGTGGTCACGACTGCGGCGGAAACGGAGGCCCCGCGGATTTATGTAACTCAGCACCCGTCCATTTCACCCGTGCATTTCCACTCCCCAAACACATTCTCTCTTATATGGTCCCTCCTCCCACCCAGTGACGGATCTATGGAGGAGGGACTATGTGGGCTGTAACGCCCCCCCCCAATGGATTTCCAATTTACACCGGATGGAATGGTAATTTTTGTTCGAACTCCCACTACTGCTCATTATCCTTAGGTTTTCCCCACGTTTGCTTTCATCTTTTCACACTTAGTAAATGGTAACTTTGTTCACTTATAATTTTGTTTGTTGATTGAAAATGGAACTTCCATGCCTCTTTATGTACTTTCTTTGCATGAAATTTCGTGAGAAACTTGATTATGTATTTATCGGCTATGTTTGACTAGGGGTTAGATGGAAGATGGGACTTTCTAGTCCCAATCCCGCACAATAAAGTCGTATTATTATTATTATTGCTGGGAGTTTACCCTATACTGAGCCCCCCCCTTTTGTCCCTACCCTGGATCCGCTTGTGCTCCCACCTATACCTATATCGTCTTATCTCTCGACTGCATGCGGACGTAAGGCCAACTGGGTGTGTAGCTTCTCCAGTCCACATTAAGGGTTTACACGCGATGTGCATGTCGTGCTGGGATTATTACCCGGTGCCCAAGTCCTCTTATCCGGTGAGGTCTCTCCCGCGAATGTGTGAACTCCGCCCGACAGCCTCGGAGATTGTTTGATAGTGTTTGTGTGCGTGCAACACATGGCCTGATACGGTGAACTCCAGCGTCTAACCCTCGTATAGAGTACTTTCCATCACGTGAGACGGGAAATCCATTAACTAAATACGAGAAAATACGAGCACTCTTCAACAGGTTGGTTGATCATTATTTTTCCCTCACCGAGACCTATATATTTTATGAAAGATACAGTGTTCCCATTTTTTGCTTTCGGAATCAATCCATTTACAATATCTGTGCTGTCAGTAGTAGATTGGACGCCATGGATGGATAAAAATGAAACTAGACTATGATACCGGTTTGTTGCATTAAATGATATACAATTAATAAAGTGCACTCTCTTTCCTTCGGCTGCTTATATCGGATCGGTTGTTGTTATTTCACGTAGTTATGGCATTTCATCAGACTTACCTCGGACTCAATCGAAATAGAATAAAATAATCGGTTTACTAATCATTACTATTTTATGTGGGTTTGGCCATGAGTTTTATCTAGAATATTCTTTCGGTAACTTTTACTTGACAGTTTTTCTTACAGTCTGTGATTTATTACCAGTGAAACTTTTTATTTTTCCTGTGTTAATGAGGATGAAGTTAATGGTTGTGCGATTCGGCGAAGAAAAATTGGATGATACTCACACCATGTACTTCTGTTTATTCATTTGTGCAGACTGTCTTCAGAGGCAATACTTTTAAATATTATGAAATTCTTATTCCTGCAAAGAAGAGGATGGTTTCAAGTCAGTTCCTGCAGGTTCAAATTATATCGGATCTGAGCGTAAATTGAATGAATATTATATGAATGGAGCTCTGGTTGAAGCTACGATTGCCATTGCTTTTATACGCTTAGTAATTGTTTTTTTCCGTCGTCTAGTCAAGTGTTGGCTTTCGGGGTGATCGTTAAAGAATTGAATCCGTGAGCGCTCGCTTAAACGCATTCGAACTGTACGATTTATATTCACTCTTTGGCGCCGTGTTGACACGATAGATTGAGACCGATCAGAAATCAATGAGAATTTTTTCTTCTAAGTGCTGTTCTGAAAGCCGTAGAAGGATATCTACATTCTATGGCTATCTTGATGTTCCTGTGAACGATATTATCTGAAATGACTCTGCGAAAGTCTCTGGTTCTGCTGTATATGAAACGCCTTTCTAAGTATTGATATGTGGTGGCATTTTTGCCCATGCTGCAACGTATTCCAGCCTCTAAATAAAATTTATATATACTAAATCGCTCTGCTGCGATTGTTCGTTACTGTTCCAATGCTTGATTTTAAATTGACAACTGATGTTTTATTTTGTGAAAAATAGCGTTGGCAAATTATGTTTTAAATACAAATCTCTCGCTGTAATATATAAATGCATGAATCTTTGGTCAGCAATCATGGAAAAAGAAGCCCCATACTACGTGAAAGAGTGAATATTATATAATACAAAATAAATTTTTGATTGCTACGCATTGAAGCTCGGAAATTTTATAAATAACACTGATATTTATAGTAATTATACTTGAAAACATACATGGAATCATTCTTTAGTAAGGAGATATAATTTGAAGTCTCGTTGTAACCAGGATTGGTACAACTCATGTACGGCTAATGTGATAGTATTCAAACCAATGCTTTGATGTTCATTCGCTTGCTCCTCTGATGAATATTCTTTTGCGTTCGCCTATCCCTTAATTTTCATTTTTGGGTCAATTACTCCCCATTAATTTGACATGTCTACGTCAGGCACTTATTTGCGGTTGAATTAAGGAGTTAATATTCTAACGAAGATAAAAATATCTCCCACAAAAATGTTCACCTAAAAAGCTAATTGTCGTGAAAATTTTCAAATCGTTGGGGTTTGAATGAAGTTTAATGGCTATAATTTTATTTTGCATGGAGGGAATCGAGTCATAACTCGTTTATATATCTCTCTCTCTCTCTCTCTCGTTTAAATATGATGCAGAAACCTTGAAATCTTTTGGAAGTGAATCAGTAGGTCTGCGCATTCCCACCTCGCTGCATATGGGTTCTCAACGAGTTCAGAGTGGGCCACTTTGTGTGGGAAAGTTGTAATATGCTGAATGGAGTGTTAATTAATTAAGAGGATTTTAATTCTTAATTGTCAATGCATTCGTGACCAACCGTTCGGAATAAACCGTAGATCAAACCTTAATTGTGCTCAGGGCCGACTGTTGAGATACCCCTCGCAATGAAGGTCGAGGTCTTTCGAGGTTGCTGGGTGGAATAATTTTCAATAAAAAATGAGAGATTTATGTGATTTGTTGTGTTTTCACGACGTATACTACGGATAGATACCGATTTACTCTGCCTTACGTATCCCATTTTGCAGGAAGGCAAAATTATTGACTAATAATTCGACTAATACTCAAATCGATACTAAGTCGAATAATTTTCACTCCCAAGGAGCACTTTATTTTCTTGGATAAGGCGTCGAACGCTTTGAAAATATACCACATTTAATCTAAATTGATGGTGAGGTCAATTTTTTATCCGTAATTGTATTTTCCCGTTCTTGGGAGAAAGCCAGGGGTCATATTTCTCTCGATTCTCAGAAAGTAACGAACTAATTACTGGGTTGATAATCCGACCATAGTCCGTCTGTGTCAGTCCACATCCATTCTTCTCCAAGGAATCGTGAACTGTGCTGCCGCCTGTCAATCTCGGCTATCTTTTCTCGATATATTTGTTCCTTCCTTGTGATATTTGGCGTTTCTCGAGAAACGATCGTAATGCCTCTTCATCGGATTTTTCCTCGAGTCAGCTTTCCCGTGCAGCTTACGTTTATTCGCTCGAGGGATTCGAAGCTCCTTGGTTCTTTTTATTTTGATTGGGAGTAGGTTGCGCTCGAAATGATTCTCATGTATTTATCATCTGAGGAAATCTCATCGCAACTCCATGTGTCGAATAGAAGCGAAAATGACACATTTTCTTGCATGTTTCGCTTTTAAGTATTTTTTTCCTGATGTATGGTAATCTAGATTGAGTTCCTAATGGGCTCATTAACATATTATATTTAATTTTATTTGCGATAGGGTTTGAAAAATAAAGAGACCCGTATTTTTCCATCCTAGGCCCGCTTTTGAGTTATTCGCAACGAAATACGCAAATTCGCATCGATGACGTCATGAAATCCTGCCGACCGTTTCTCAGCCTCCCCTCGGCCTAACGGAAATAGCGTGGTTCATACATATTTTCACTTTTGATAGCTATTTCTTCCATAAGCAGAAAGTTCACCCTGAACGAGTTCACATGAGCCAGAACTCGAATGACGTCACCGACTCATGAAAAGCAGAGGAAATTTCGCGTATTATTATTATTTAAAATTAAGACAGAATGGCTAAATGGGGAAGATCATTCTTTACTCGTAACTTGTATTTTCCTTTCATCTATCGAATCATTTTAACGAATTGCTCGTATACAACCCCATTACCGTAATCAGCCTACTCACCTATTTAATTTTAACTTTCACTGGACACGAATGCAACAGGTATGCAATTGACATGTGTACATTTAGCAAGTAATATTTTCTTGAAATGGAAATTGGATGAGCCTCTAGAAAAATATTCTCCTTCTTGGCGAAACCGCTTACTTTTTGAGTTTCCAATACCAATTCGCACTTTTTATTGAGCGCAAATACAACGTCATGACGCATTTGTTTATCAGTTTATATCATTTCCTAGCGGAAGGTTTTTATAGTGCGTTGTTTTCCTCAACCCGTCGCTGTGTCGATTTGTTCATGATCCATTTACTTTATATCTCTTAAAAAAAAATAGAGCTATAAGAAATAGTGGTAAGCTTGTACAGCAGACATCCTCTCCTTTTGCGTATCCCACCCTGGTGGTCTAAGCTGCTTTCGATTTTTTTCCTTCAATTGAACGCGATAGGGGAGCTAAGAATTTATTGGCCCTACCGCCCGATTTCAACGTATTTCCTCCCATTCAATTGGTATCATGGATTTTTGAGACCCTTGCGGGAGAATATATATCAGGAATGTAAAAGATTTCGAGATCATTGAATCATGAAAGAACTTAGATGAATAGAGGAAGCAGCGAAAGCTGTTGTAAGCCGATTTTCGGATCGATGACTCGTAGCGTTGGTGAGGTCGCATAGGAGAAAGAAATCGCGATTTATCTTGCGCAGCAGCCATCTCTGGAGCCTCTCTTTTTTATTTTCGTGGAATCATGGTGCCTCAATGGAACCCTTCTGTCACATTCGGCCAGGCGAGCCAGTATAACAGTTCCCCTTTTCTCCCCACACTCATCAATTCAACCGTCCCCGACCAACGTCGGTGCTGGCGAAATCCTGTTCGCTTCCAGTCCAATGCGTGCGCTAGAATTTGTCACTTCTTGCGAGAACCGTTTCCTCGAGGTGATTGGAGCGGTTAGCCAGCCCCGTAGATCGTCTTTAACTTCTTTACGACAGTATGCTATTCGTTCGCATTTATCAGGGCCAACAAAATTATGGTGACTTTTTTTTGCAAATTGCGCCGTTGAGAAAACATTGTCGAGTTTTTTTTAATAACTCCATAATTCAACTCAAGTCTCTTAAAGTGTATTAGGTAGAATCTTTTAATCACCCTTAAAATTGCAGTCTTTTGTCGGAATACATGATCTCCGTAGCTTCATTGTTAATGATTATTTTCTTGATTTCCATAGAAGCTTCGAATGAACAAAATATAATTTTATGAGTATATTCTACGGCTAAGGAAATTTCTACCAATTTTGAGGAAAACAAACAAAATATTCTGAGGAAACAAACAGGAAATTTAAAATTTGGGGGTATTAAAAATTTCTCTTGGAAATATCTGCTGAATCTAAAAATTTTGACCTGTATACATTATTTATTTCATAATCGAAATATTTTAATGAATATTTAGCTTTTAAGGGTTGTGTATATTATAATGAAATAGGTATTCCGTTAAATTTGCTAAAGGATTTGTCGTACAACGGTCCAATGACTTATCCAGTTTATACTTCAGCCATTACTAGGCCTAGGGTTGTACTTAAATGATTTCTTACAGATATTAGCGGACTAGCCACAGGAGAATATTTCGAGCATATGGAAATTCTTTTTTTTAGGGCAATTTGGAAATTTAGGCGCTAAAATTGGTAATAATTGCAAGGTTACAATGGGGAAATTCATTTTACTAGGGTTAGTTAGGCGTTATAAGTGTTGTCGGAACATTGGCGTATTTGGTACTCAAAAACAGCAATTTTGTACGAGTATTTATTAAAATAAATTGTACAATATTTATAAAATAAAGGCTCAAAGGGGGTTGTAACCCGGAAACCACCCCCCGTAGCTACGCCACTGTGTGGGATTATAATTTACTTTAGGGGAAACAAAAAGGCTCCTAATCATGTAAAGATATGTTTGTTGCTCATATATATGCTCACCTTGTATCAAGCAGGATTTTAAGCATGTGCTCCACCATCTGTTTCTGTTGAAGTAAGTGGATTGGAAATGGCGTATGTGAGTGCGAAGGTTAATCTTCGCTCCCTAGTTTCGGTCACGGTGAGTGATCTAACCCTGAACAGGACTCGCGGGGTGACTTTTTAGTTGCCGATGCGTGACAACCCTCGTGAAAGAGGGCGTGCGTGAATGTTAAGCATTTCCTTTGGACTTGTCTTTTAACCCGCACGAGAGGCTTCCAGGAATTTTCTGGCTCCCTAGACATCGCAGGACTTTAGGCTTCTCTCGAGGGGTGCCCGAAAGCATTTTGAAGGAGTTCAAAGGGTGTCAGATGTACGGGTAAGGTGTTTTGACTGCACTGATATGGAATCATTTGAGGAAAATGCGAACACTTCCGCTTACTTATTCCCTGAGGACCTAGCCAAAATTGATTGTGAGTTCTGGAACTACATGTCGCTTTATCGGTTTGACAAGGTTCTAATTACAACTACGTTGTATTCCGAAAAAGGCTATTTTGATGCCTTGCTATTTTTTTCTTTATGACACAGTTGAGTGATATTTGGAATTAATATCTCTTTTGTTTTCTTTCATTGTACTGAGAAAAGCAGTACTTTTTTTAGTAGAACACACTTCGAGCTGAAATTTAATGAAAAATCGTCATAGACGAGAATATTTGTGATCTCGTCTCGTCAACTTTGTCAGACTTGCAAAGGTGCTGTTGCAACGGTGCCTTGAGTTCGCGAGGTTGAAAAAGTTTTTGGGGTGTAATTAGTAAATAATAAATTGAATGGCATGTGCTTCGTTTCGTTATGCAGCCTGAATTGGTGGTACATATTTCGTTTCGCGTTCGTCAACTGCGGTATGCCGCGGCGTCGACCTCACTGCGCTGTGTGTTTGTATTAGGTATTCATAAGCAGCCACCTCCTCGCATACCATCGCCCTCCCGAACGAAGATGGCGCCCGTGCTCATGAATGCAAAACCGTTTTCTTTCGCCCCTTCCTGCGCTGGCGGCAGGTGGAAAGTGTAAGGAGTGTGCAGCATAAGGTGGGGGGGGGGGAGAAATAAATGTCACGGGGGAGGAGAAGAAACCACGCTTGTCTCGGCGCCCCTTCTCTCTCGCCACCCCAAAGTGCTGCCACCATTTTCCCACGGGCGTTGGTCGAGTTGATCTACGGCCGAAGGTTCCCTCGGGATTGCGCACCAGTCAAAACAAATCAGGAGGAAAAAAAAACTCCCTGCTACCTTCTTGTGGTTTGGTGAAAAAAAAGAGATTCTGCTTTCACTAAAGCTGCTTCGTGGGTGCTGGGAAAAAAGCGTAAATCCTACGCATGCAGAAGTGTGCGAATATACTCTTTGACATAATGAATTTTTCTAGCTCTAAGTTGTTGACTGAGAGTTATTAGTCGTGGAAAAGTATTTTCCTTTTCTTTGAGCAATTTACTGATTTATACATTGCTAGATTAAACAGTTGCAAATGATTCCTCTATTTTGTTTTTTATATTCGCTTTGAGTGAATTACACAGGAGTTAATGATTATATTTTTTTGTCCTGCCTCTTAAATTAAACGCTTTTTAAGTTTCAATTATACAGAATACAGGTTTGTATTATTGGAAAGTGGCAATCATATTGTTTAAAATTTGATGGAGAGTTGATCACTTATTTGTAAAAGTTGTAATTATTAAAACTGTAGGTGAAATTTTTGTTTGTTCAAACTTTCGCCCAGACTACAATCATGATAAATTTATTTATTTACATCGCACCGAAAACAGCTCATCTCATGCCTTTTACATCTGAGGAAATAACTCGAAACAACGACTATCACAAGCAACCATTCCCTGGGTAGGGGCAACCTACCCAGACGGGACTCGAACCCGCGACCTTCGGTTTGGCAGGCGAGGACTTAACCCGCCGCCACCGAGGTCGGCGATTTAATCTATCTTTAATTCTTTTGTTCGAAAGAAATATATTTTTAATTCGTTTGTATGGATGTACTTTTCTTCGAAGTGCTCTCTCTGGTTGGTAAGGTGTTGATGGAAATTTTTAATACCGTCGAGGCCGCGTTTATTTATATCCAGGCATTCTTTTTGTCGTATGCCTCACTCATTTAATCCTAAATAATCTTATTGCCTTCCGCTCCGAAAATTCACCGAAAATAATTTCCTTTGCTACGAATTTAAGCATGTAATGTCATCAATTCTTAAAGAACGGGTCTAACTACCATGAAATTTGAAACAGACGACGACCTAGTTCATTTCACTGTGAAAACTTACAGTCCCCATTAGTCCAAAAATCGGCGGCTCTCATTTCGTGAATTGATTTCTTGAATAAATTATTTCCCATCCAAATATTGTATGAAATGCGTGGACTAAGATAAAAATTAGCTAATTGGAAACCTCCGTTCCACCATATTTTTCAACAGTCCTCGGAGGTATATTTTAATTACCAGGGACGCATTAACATATTCGGAATATCGGTGCCGACGGCTCTTCGGTATGAGAAAGGAAAGTGTTTCGTTCGGATAATCGTAATTAGCTGCGACTTGTATACAGGTTTAAATGATTTAGACGTTTTTTAAATGGAATTCGCACTTCGTTTAGAATGTGAATGAGGAGGAGGTGGAATTTCTCATCCGTTTTGACTGGCTCTGTCGCGTGGGAAACTTTGGGGATGGGAAGATAGGGGTCGGGGAGGGGGAAATGGGAGTAGAGGGGTGAACGAGGGGGAGAGGGAGAAGACGAGGTGCCAAGTCTCGTCTTCCTCTTCCACTCACTTCTCCTTTTCCTCCCACGGATCCACTCGAGCATGTTCTCATCTTCTTGTATTCTTTATTGTATGAATGTTAATGTGGTGTACTTCAGGATATCCATTTACATCTGCTCAGCGTATATTGCGCAAGTTTCAGTTATTCTTTCTGAGAAATCTACGTTTAAATAATGCCTTGTAGCCTTATTCAGGGTGTTTAGTCGATGATTAGCTATCATCCACTTGCATTACGCTGTGAGCAGTGGGCTTCATTTTTATTAAGAAATCACGCTGTTATGTGTGCTTGCGTGGGGCCCCACCGTGAGTGAGGATCGCTCTATGCACCCCATGGAAGAGCAGAAATAATTAACTGCTAGCGGAAAAAAATTCAAAATGTGAATTACCTGGTTAAATCTAGCCACATTATGCGCATTATGAGGCAGAGAGAAGATAGAAACGAAAATTCGTCCAACAGGGGATGATTTACTGAATATTACCCGTTTATAGTTGATGCATTTTGTACTATGAATTAATGCATTTAAAAAATATTCCATTATTTAAAAAGGTTTTTTTTTCTCTGTCAAGGAAACCTTAATTGCGAAGAATTATTCTCCAAAAATAAAAATTCCCCGTTGGAAAATGTATTGAAATAATTGAAGTCAAGACTCAAGTCAAGTTGAGTCAAGAAGAATAATTGAAGAAAAGACTCCATCCTGAAAATCGGTGAGATGTGTTAAAATAAAGATACTCTACAGTATTGGTAGTGTAACTCATGGCTCACATTTGCGGTAAGTGAGAAATTCGAGTGCGTATATCTATCTAGTTAAAATGAAGTGTCCAGGGCGAATTACTACCGAGAATTGTGTAAACCACGAATATTACAATGAAGGTTTCTCAAGTCGGCTTTAAGATGTGTTTTCACTCACCACGAATTTAAATGAGTTTACAAAAGTCTCCTCTTGTGTCACTGACGGATCCGAATTTCAATTACGAATAATAATAATAATAATTAATATTTGCTGTTAAATTTATTGTCGTTTTGATGTGATTTATCATACTCATAACTTTTCTATGCTATCCCTCGCTATTGTATATTTTTGTAAACATTGAGAACGAAAGGATCGCTGTCATATCATCGTCGCGTTGCGGAAACTTTTAAGAGCCTATAAAAATGCGCCGTAAGTGGCAACATAAATCAAACTATGACTACAACGGGGCGGACTGATGACTATGTAATCCCCTTGGTAACTACAACCTTAGGTAAACCTTTTGAGTGCTGCGGCGAGTGGTCGGATATGCTCTTCATATTGGAATTCTCTCGACTGCTAGTCCGCGAAATGCCTCCATTATGTTCTGCTCTCGGGCGAGAAGGAATAATCACTCCGTCCTTGGCATGAAGTCTTGGTGGCGGGCGATTAAACTCCAATCCCAGGTGGTTTAAAGCCGTGATTGCCCCCGTGAGGCACCTGATTGCCATAGCTGGTCCTCTGCCCGCATCTTATCCTTGGGTGCTGTGGAGGTTCCGAAACGGTTTATTTTTACATTCGCGCGTTTCAGTTGAAATAAGAGCTTTTTCGTGCATATCATTCAACGGGCGTGATCAAGCGGACCTGAAATCGCGATTCTGTTCCTATAGTTCCGACCTTCCTGCATATCTCTCTGTCCTCTATCCATTGTCCACTGTGAGGTATGAGCGCAAGCAGTAACTCTTCACGAACTCATTGGTTACCCGCTGTTATCAACATAAGGATTTTAACTTGCACTGCGTTTACAGTGAATTTTTAACGTTCGTCGGATTTTATTTTCATTAAAGATAACAGAAAAAGGGAGGATTTCCGCCTACTTTCGCTTTCAAACTTGAAAAGTCCTGAAAGATTTTTGAAATTAGAAGCTTTTTTTCGTGCCTTTCATTCCATTGCTTGCTTGGGCTTGGCCTTTTCCACTCACAATCAGACCAAAAATCGTGGTTTACTAAATCAAATGAATAATGGATGAGTTATATACATCGATGGTTTGCTGGCAGATATTGTTTTCACTAAGCCTTTCATTGTACATTAAAACATGAATACGAAAAAAGAGAGAAATGTTTCCCTCACTGTAAAAGTTCTGGAAGTCGTTGGTCTTTTTATTCTCTGAATGTTTGGGAAAAACCTTTTAGGTGGCTTTCTTTGTACGTATTAATCTAACCCTCACTTTTCTGTCTTGATATTTGTGGGCTCGTAAAAAACCTAGCCTGAAAGTCTTCCTATTTTTTCATCTGGTTTCCTATCTTTTTTCTAAGAATGCTGTGACTATTTGGGTTGTAACTCTTTTTTTAAAAAAGCCTCGAGTACTATAGTTCGTCTTCTTTTCTCACTCATGTCGACGTAATAATGCGTCATCGTAGGCAATTGTGCTAACTCCGTACCTCCATTTTAGCCGTGTCTTAATTCAAAATGTATTTTTTTGTTCCCACCTATTATCAGAATCATCTTTGAATTGTTTCTGAATCTAATTATTTCCCCTAGACGTTTAATAATTTCATATTTTAATTCTAAATTAATTTTGCCGATAATGAGGTAAAATAGTCATTTAAGTATTTGGTGTGCTGGTAAATGTTAGATAGGACCTACTTTGCATACCATACTTTTTCCATTGAAGACTGATGAAGAAATTTGGAGCAGCTGAATGAACTTTCCTGTGCTTTAGAATTTGTTCAGTCTCGCTGCTTGTTTAAATGCATGGAAACATCTTACGATTGGGGCTACATCTGATATAATCAGTCCTAAGAGCTTTATAATCCTCTATATCCTCCCACCCCTTCCCCGTTACCTTGTTTTGATTTATGGTGATGTTATGAGTATATTCGGCCGGAGGAAGAATGACCTAATTTTCTTTCCTTCCGACTCCCCTATTGTTCAGTTCGCAGTGTTTTGTAAAGGATTTATGGACGCAAAGCTCTGAATTAAGCCTCGCTACGCTGAAACAAGAATTTTGGACTTTTCATTATGATTATGCTCCCCGCGTTAGTGCAATCGCAGCCTCGCATATTTCCCCTGGAGGAATGCTGCAGTGGATGTGTACAGAGGTAATTGTGAGCTTAGAACTCCACGAACCAACAAAAAACATTCCTCCCATTTGCAAGGATTACCCATTGTACAATAGACTGTGGGCTAAGGTTTCGTATGCCGAAGAATAATTTTCGATCCCATTCTCATATTTGACGATACCGCCGCCTTCACTATTGTGTTGCATATCGCATAGCTATTGCAGTATCAATGGAAAATTTTTGCATGCCATTTTTTTTTACGTATATTAAGATCCATATTTTTTACCTCGTTAAGATTTCTATTATACTAAAGGGAAAATATTGACGTAGCCTTTTCTTCGCCAGTAATAATTATTTCGGCTGTAAAAATAAAGTGTGTGATATGCCTTCTAATTTTCATAATGACTTAAAATTAGTTCATCGGGCTGGCTGTATCGATCGACTCTTTCTTATCGGTATGCTTCTTCTCCTCACTTCCGTTATAAGCGGCCATCCAAGTCTTCGAATTGAATCCTTTGCGATGCTGGTGAGTTATCCTTACTATTTCACGCGGCTCTTGAAATTTGGCAAAGGCGCAGCCTCCAGAATTACGTCCTGCCGCGGCGTGGTCGGTGTGTACCTACCACATCTTCCCTTGAGAAGCCCACTTCAACCCGTCACAAATTATCTTCTTTGTTTCGTCTCCAGCTGGAAGTTCGCCCTTGGAGTGAAGCGTCTTCTGATTTTATTACTTAGTATCGCCGGCATGGCTACTATTCATGCCAGTTTACTTAACCGAATTGATAGCCTATTTATGAGAGTTGTACGTGCACATGTGATTACTCTTTCGTTTCAGTCACTACGTATGAAGATCGCGGTAGTCATTTATCTAGAGATTCAGAATTTACCAACACGTAGATTCAATGAAATGGTTTCTGCGCAAGGATAAAGTAATCTATTTACGTTATAAAAGCTATAGTTCTAATTAGTTGTTGATGAGGGCAGTGTTATCATAAACTGGCAGCAATGTTATGTTGGCTAATGTGCTCTACCCTCAAGCTGAAGATCCTGAGTTCATATTGTAATATCTTAAGTAGATAGGAGTTACGAATTTCGAAAAATAGCAATTGATTTTCAGAAAATTTTGAGACTGAGAAAGTAGTGTAGGGCAGTAGTTTTACTGGTTGGCACTGATGGTGAAGTACAGTGGATCGATTTTTGCTGAGACTTCGGGCGAGAGGGATTCGATCAAAGTACTGCGACGTGGTAAGTAAGGGAAAACCATGGCGATACCCTTCCCAGCATCCTTCCCGGAAAAATAATCCGATGGTGATATAGTCCTCCAAGTGGTATTCCGGGAGGGGGGAGGGGACTTTAGGGAAAAGTGCACAGTTGCCAGTTGCAGCATATAAGATTCCGAACCTCGAAGCACATACCTACTAGAGCTCCTTTCCCTTCACTTTTCTCTACTTCTTAACGTATTGCATATGGTAACGAAGCAATACTCAGGGAAAATTTTCTTTTCACTGGTTTTTTTTCGCAATATACTGCCTCCACTGATCACGCTCTAGTTTTCTCTTATATGTGCATATCTCTAAATTTCGCTGTATTTTGCCTTTTACCACTGGTTTACATTTTTCCCATTGCAATAATAGTCGTCCTAATGCGCTAAGAACCTTGTATCGACTCCGCGTGTAATGGGAACGATAAGCTGAGACAAATACATTTCGGAACTGTTTGAAGTAGGAATTACATTTTTCTCTGGAAATGGAGGACCAAAGTATAAATAAGACGATTATCAAAACCCTCTCTGAGGACACTAATTTCTAAAAAAGTGAATTCTTTTCTGCTTTACCCCTTGAGTCCCAATGCCCTCGACGCCAATGTGGTCGGGCTAGTATGGGGTAGTAATGTTTTCGTAGTGAGATGTGTTTCATGGCAGTTCATGTGCATTTCCTCACTGTTAACACTGCAATTTTGAATCACTCTCAGTACGTGTGCAGTTTGTCGTGTTGGCAGGTGAACGAGCTCTGTTGAGACGGGATTTCTCCCCTTCGGCGCTTGACATGAGGTCTGATTGACCGCAAATGAAACGGAGTTAACGTTCGCGCTCCTCCATCTGCGTGGCAGCGTGAAGGCGCTGTGGAGACGAGAGCCCACCGCAATCACCTGCGGTCTTCTTTGCGCTCGTCCTCCATGTTGGAAAGGGAGAGAGACGGAAGGGGGGAAGCAGAGAGGGAGTAATCACTCGATTGCTCGAGATGGGCCTTTTGTACCACCGCGGTCGCATTGAGTCGTCCTCCCCCTTGCCGAGATTTTAATGGCATGGCTGTAAATATTCCGAGGCAGTCCGTGCTTATTGGTGGAATGAGGAATTCGCTATACATGCGAGATAGCGGGATCTCATGCGAATGCGAAGTCCGTGATGTGCGAAGAGAATTCCCCCGGGAGGAGAGCTTCCCTGCGGTGTGTCGCGGTCCCTTTGGATTTGCCCTCTAGACTTGTTTTCACTCTATTATAGTCGCATCTTTGACGTCAGCCGTCGCTATTCTCGATTAAATTACGATCGGCGTGAATTTGCGAAAGCGTGTGTTAATTTTCGCCTATCATCGCCTGCGTTAAACCCGTGACAGCGCTCTTTTGAACTACACCGAATGGTAATATCGTTGGAGGTGCCTTAGCTGTGTCATTGGTTGGTATTAAGATGAAGTGAAGGCCATCTTTATCATGCGGGAAGGGCGGAAATGTCTCGCGTTTATTAGTATCTCATAAAGTACATCATTGCTTGGTATCTGCCATTGTTTTGTTTTAAAAGTAATTTAGGTTTATCAATGTATGCGTGACTTTTTAAATTCTTAATAATAAAAAAGCCTGCATATGGTGCAAAAAGATTTATTGAACCGTGTGTACATGTGTTTAATCTGGATTTTGCGTCCAAAGCAATTATTATTAGATCTTATTTTGTCCATTGAGAGGATTGAGCTTGAACAGTGTGGGATTTCGATGGTACTCTGGATGGTACTGGTCATATTGATCCTAGGTGAAGCAGGACAGAGCGGCGGTGCAACACTATTGGTCAGTCTGTATGATACGTATTTCACGGTAGTTACTTGTTTATGGCATATCTCCGTTTGCGAGCGGTTTTTTCCTCTTGGTTCCTTTCTTCTCAAATGTTACTTCTCGAACTTCCTCAGAGCTGACTCTGAAGATCTCTTCCAGTTGATGCCCGTGGACGTACAGGCGATGATGCACTGTTTAGATGGGCGATGGGGTCGGCGGACGCTCCGTATTTCTGGCAATCACTTTGACCTCGTCCGCTCCACGCCTCCGTCCTTTTCACAGGTTTATCGAGGTGTCCTGATGCATTCCTCCCCTCGACTGCATGGTCGAGAAATCTTGATTTCTGGGGAAATACTTAGTGGGAACCGTGTGCACGCTTGGAGGAAGGTACCCGTAGTCGTCGGAAGATCTCTTGTACAGCAGCTCCTTCCCTTTGGAAGCGTACCTGCAGACTCCGTACCTTTCCGGGCCCTCAGGGTACTCGAATCGGAATGGCAGATTCTTGGTCCGGTATACGTCGGAAGTCTTCTTCTCCTCTCGACCCATGGTTTCTTCCTTATCGAGATGAAGTCCGAAACTTGGCTGCTCAGTCGATTGAGGCTGTGGTTGCTTCTAGCTGCCGATCGTGCGTGGTAGTTCCGTTTTCCGTTTGGCGTGCACAAACCGAGATATGACTTATTCCTGCCGACCGCAGACCTTTTCCCGCTCGCTTGAAAATTGCGTCTCAATTGAGAGCGCTGTCAATTTTCAGTTAGTCGTAGCCATGGAGAATTTTGTGCAACTGATGGTCGAAATGTATTGTTGAATTCAGTGAACGCAATGCGATTGTCGGCGGTAGAAAGCAATTGTTGCCTCGCGCTGGGTGCGTTGCCATCTGTTTTGTGCAGCAAGCTTTACACCTAAAATTTTATGTATTTTATGTCTGCTAAAATTGAAAAATCAACATATATGCGATTCTATGATTTTTATGCGAGATGTTTTTGCGTGTCTCTCAGGATTCTGAATTTGCATTGGTCAATTTTTTTTGTGGGTATTTTGCATTTCAGTCGCGCTGGTTTTCTTTTCTATAAGGTTAACGACCGTCGTATGTAAATATTTGCTTCTCTAAGTTTGGTGGTTAGTAACGATTGCGTGGCTTCGTACGTATGTCGTTTCCCTGCGTTCTTAGGATATTCAAGTGTAAGAAATTCTAGTTGAGCACGTGCCAAAGCGGTTCTCTGAAAGTTTTCCCATCGATCAAGATTTCAATCACTCACCTCTTTGCGTTGTGCAAAAATGCGAAATTGATGATATCTAGCCTGTAATGCACCGGCGCCGAGCGAAACAGTTATTGCGAAACCCAATCCATTCCAGTGAGTGTCGTTTTTTCCCTTATTTCCTTTCTGCTCGTTGCATCGATGCATCGTCGGCGAGCTGTATGTGATCACGTGGAAGTACGCTCACGTTCAGTTTTATTGCCTGCATGTGGATGAATTTTTCTAAGAGTGATAATTACGAATTTATTTATTCTCTTTTTACTGCGAAAATTCATGTATATAAAATTTTTTGTTGATATTTGATTTAAAGTGAGTAAGGTTTTATGGAAAGCTTTCGCTATTGAATTTTTTGTATTGAAAAATGCTCAAACATTAAAGAAATGGCATTGTGGCTCATTGCTTCAAATTTCCCCTGCGTTCAAACCTGTTGTTTTGCGGCCTTGAACTATCATATGCAGTCTATATGCTCACCAAAGGAATACGGTTTTAATTGATCTATTTCCAGTCGTTAGTTAAGTAATATATGGACTTTGTGTCTTAATGTGTTTCTGTTATACCATTCAACGTCTGTTGTGTAATATTAAAAGTCCGGTGAGCTATTCATGTACAGATAACTTTTATAGGACAGAATTTCTATTTTTATGAAGAAAGAGGTATGCCAGTGTGTTAATGAGAGGCAGATATCGAAACGTGAAGCAAGCAAGCGTGTTAAACTGTAAAAAACCAAAGAAAAATGAACTTTTGATCAGTGATAATGTGGATAGATATTCCTGTGTAGATTCTATTCTTTTATTACCGTTAATGTTAAGAATTCGGCTGTGCTGCAAGAAAACATGACCTGTGATGTGTTGCACTAACTTTGACGCATTTTTCTTGGGCCAGGGATTTTGCAGGATGGTGGAATGATTGCGTGGTCTTCGTTAGATGTGATCTCAAGAGAATGTTGAAGCACTCTCGTGCCTTTTCATTGATCTTTGTTCCACTGATTGATTTCAATCGATTCTCGTTGATCTCTCTGGCATCTACCCTTCGAGATGAAATTGCCGTGTTGGGCAACACGAAACGGTTCGCTGTGAATCCATTCATCCGTTCATGTTCCGCGTCATTCATCTATGGGACATCTTAATTAAAGTTGATTATTCAAATAGTTTTTTTTATTCAGTCGGAATCCTTACGGTAGTTCTCTGAAATACCTAGTAAACTTGAGATTTGAATCGGGGATAGTTTTTTTTCAATTGTTCGGTATTGCTGAGCTTTCAAGTCACATGGAACCATTTAGATTATTCCTCCATTTGTCGTGTTGGGTACTTGAAGACAGACTCCCCTTATATAGCGCTATAAGCGCAAGTGCAGTAGTTTTATCTTGCAGTGAAATTGCCCATCATTCTCAAGTTGAAATGGTGCACAAAATATGGATGCGCATGTGAGAACTAACTTATATCACTCTGGTTTTTCGATGATATTTCACGTAATACTTCCATCAATAGACTTCATTCCTGGAGACACATAATACTGAAATATTTCCCTAGGACTTAGGTTACCGCGAATGGCATATTTTTCTATAAAAAATTGATATACGTCTGTTGATTAACCGAAATGTGATGCTTTTAAGATTTTAAAATTTGAGCGATTTACTTTGAATATCCTTAATAAGTATTTTCAGAAGTTTTTGCTATTTTAATGTTTATGCTGACTTTAATGATATTTTGTCATGAAAATAGCGGCAGTGATAGTCTCCGTCATCATTAGTCTATCATCACTAGTCATTGGTTTGACGCAGCTCTCCATTCCTCTCTCCTTTCCGCTAACCTTTTCATTGCGACTTATTTCTTCTATTTTGCAATGATCTTATTATGTTAAAATTAAAATGGAAGTGATTATTTAGAAATCTTAATTTATCTATAAATTAAACTCTAAACGTTAAAGTTGAAAACTTGAACTGATAGTATACCTAAAAGTGTTTGAGTGGTGTATTAATATGGTTTGGTGTCTGCAATGGTACCTTGAACTAATTTTAGATTCAAATTGGTATAATTAGTTTCTGTAATTCCTTGTTGAGGATTGATTGCACCGAATGGAATTAGAAATTCAATATTTGCCATGTCATCACAAGTCATCATTGCGAAGATTGCTCTAATGATGATAGAAGAATTGTCTTGTGATGATAGAATAATTTAGAGGAGATTGATTATGTGGTAATTGAGATGTGTGGTGATGATCTTGTTTATTTTTAAGAATATATCATAGCATTGTTTTTATGTGTTGTATGCATTTTCAGTATGTTTTTTCATTATAAGTACTGTAGTTCCTCTATCCAATTATCTGCATCATGTTAGGTAACGTTTGGCGTGGACTAGGGTTGAATTCCAAGCCTGCATATGTTGAGGATTTCCTAGCCACCTTTAGGGCTTCCTTGCCGTCGCGGAGTATTATTTCAAATTAGGTTTTTGAGAGAGATAACAGAGTATTTACAAGGGTTTTGCCTCTTTGGGTTCATGGTAGTTCATTTTTTTAGATATATTTTACCCAGCTGTTGAATTTCATCTGCGAGGGATTGTATTCTTATACTCTGAGAATGGTTTTAGGATATGAAAATATGGTACAGTAATAAATCCAGTTAAGCATGGATAACTTTGAGGGTTATTTTTTCGAAGTAAATATTTTGTAGCGTATTGTTTTGCTGATAAAAGGATTGCCTTTTTTTGGAGTGACGAATTTTATTTGACTCGGTCATAGGCGATGTTTCGTATCTGACTGCAGGTCGATTCTTTTTAAAGATGAAACTTGATACTGCTGCATGCTGTATTGAGCCACGAAAGATGAATCCAAAATGGATCACCATGCAGCGTGCGTCCATTATAACTTTTTGCCATTATGAGGCGCGAAATAGCCAATAAAGAAATGTGCTGTTGCTTCTACAAAATATTTCCCCTTTAGCTATCTTCAAGATGTTGTCTCTCCTTCGGTTATCGGCGAAGGAAATTCTTTTCATTCCTTTAACAATTGGATTATTATCATAAACCCATTAGAAATGCATTTGTCGATACTTGAGTATTCTTGGCGATCGTTACTCTAAAGTTTTTTAATTGGTATTATTTTTATGACTGATGCATAAGTATTGAATTCATTTTTAGATAGAAATTTCAGTACTGCAATTAATTATTTTCTTTTGCGTGTATGGCAAATTTCCCTTGATTGCAATTGTACCCGCTGAGCGTATGATTTTGCGTCGCCAAATTAGCTGTAAAGGACCGAGATAATTCAGTAAGTGTACCTACCAATCGCGTCGTGACACCGTGAATATCAGAGGTTCCAATCCAGTTTCGAGAATTTATCGATACTCGTGTTGTTTATTTAATCTCAGTTTTGGTGGTGAGGTGTCAGCCCATGGCGCTCTAGGAAATCAGTGTGTTGCGCATGATTTCTCCAATCTTGCTTCACCGTAATAAATACTCTCCGAGTACTTACTCTGAGTAAATAGTAGGTAATACAATTGAGGGGTTGATAAGCCAAGGGGTACAAGTGATTTTCTTTCGGAACAGAGTTGGGTCAAGTTAATTGTTAGAAGAAATACACAAAAATTGGTTGCCAAGGGATATGAGTTAGTTCTGTGCTGACAACGAGTGGAAAATCAAATGAACTACTAAATATCTAATTGATCTCGTTTGTTTTCTATGCCTAATGTCTGTACCTATCTGTGTATAGAAAAAAGAAATCACTCGCACCCCTTGGCTTCCAACCCACTCAATTGTTCTTCGCTCTACAATAGATTGGGCGTGGGTTCCACGGGAACTTTAGGGCTGGATGCGACTTAAACGAAGGCAACTGAAAGCTCCTTGAAATCCCTAGACGTTGCGTCGCTTTGGCCCCAATGGTCTCATCCTTGAGGAGTAAGTAGGGCACCCTACACCGGCGTTTCCCGCTCTATCTGCTGGGAATTATTGTCGTCTTTCGGCCACCAACAATGGCTACAAATTGGAATGACGGATTCGTCTTCAAAATCTTTGAAATATGTATCAGGTACTTTTCGTAACTGGCTGTCCTTTTGTCGCTTCCTTTTGAGGAAATATTAAAAGAGGATAGAAATTCACGACCAATTTAATCGTAATCCAGCCAAACATAATGAAATTCAGTTTTATAAAAATGGTTCTGGAGTGAATTTCATATAATATGCTTTTTGAGATGACGCTTTGCCAGTTGATCCGGGGATGTGTTTTTATTATTGGTGTTTATTGTGTAAACCTTGTTTTATCGTAATCTGTGTGCCTAAATCCGAGGCGTTATCATTTTTTGTGAGATTAACTCCTCTGAAACACCCATTGTTATTTTCGTCGTACATTTTCGTAAGCCTCTAACTTTATGCGCGTGTTTTATTTTAGTTTCGAGCTTCGACGACTTTTGAAGGACACATTATCAGGAAATGAATCATCATTCCGGATGATGTGTCGCTTGGTGGCCACAAAAACTCTGTGACTAAAAAATACCCTCAATAGATTCGTTTCTGAATGCCTTGTAACACTGGGCTATTCATTAGGAAGAATAAAATAAGAATCAATACATTGTGTCTATGTGGGAAGGAAACCTTCAACTGTATGGAATGCTAAAAGGTGTCCGTCGCGTAAAATAATGTTTAGAACTCCACAGTAATAACTGTAGGGATCAAATACACCGAGGATGATATTTGCCGTAAAAAAATCAATTGTCTCAGGTGGGATAGCAAAATGATTTTTTTCATGGCTAACCCGTGCGTGTGACTGCGTACGAAGTTACTTGTTTCATGCAGTGATTTGGCTGTAAATATTCTATATGCTCTCATTGATGAAGAAGAAAATCAGTAATTTACCCGCGGTCTTTTATTACGCCTCCATCAGTTAAGTGGAAGCCATACATGTCCAAAGTAAAAAAAATACAGCGCTTTCCCGGTAAATGGCCAGGCTGTATTTTTCTCGGGATTTCAGCAGGTAATATAGTTAATCAATGATTAACAACGAATCGAAATCTCTATCCCTCTTTGTGATCAGGGTATTTAGGGTGTTCTCATTCAATTTCATGACGAAAAACGATACGGGTCTCGAAACGCCAGTAGCCATGAATAAATTCATCCGGTTGAAAGTCATAGAAAAAAGTCATGATGTCGAAAAAAATTAAAATCTAAGGTAAACTTAACCTAGTATTCTTTTTCATAAATCGATAATGAGTTCCTAAAATGCCCCGTCATGGTCCACCACACTTTGGAGTGTGTAAAATTATTTCTCATTCCGTTTGTACAAATACACATTTTATATACATATAATATATATATATGTATATAAAATGTAAGGAGGATATTATTTTCCGGGTAAGGCTCTTCATCTCCGACGATACAAAAACTGAATCGTTCGAATGTTGTAGTCCTGACAATGATGAGGGTGTGTACATCAAAACGTCGGTGGAGGTGATTACACGGAAAGAATTAGTTTTGGTAATATGCCTTAAAAGATATGATAGAGTAAAATTATTAGCATTTTTCCGCAAATAGTTCACAGTATTATCTTCAGGTTCTCCATCTGTCTTCGTCTATTTTTCATTTTGTTTTATCTGATAAGTAAATAAAATAAGTAATGATAGCTTGACAATTTCCATTTATAGTGTACAGTATTATGTTCAGGGTCTCCATCTTTCTTTATATTTTTTCTTCGTATTTTATTATTTTGTTTTATCTTGACCTGATAATAATACAAAATCTGTTGAAACTGGTCGTGAGATAAAACTATTTGAGGAAAATTGACAGTAATTTCTACTATATAAATCTACCCGAATTCCTCTGAAATATTCTGTGAACACACACTCTTTGCCGTACAAGCCTGCAAGCTTTCTTAAAACGAGATTCATTTACGAAAATTTGTTTGTTTGGTTTCGACAGTAGTCTCTGGCGTTGTCGAACTGAAGTGGCTGCTCATGATGTTTTCTTTTTTTTTTAATGTCGAGAGAAGCGCTCACTGGGTGGAGAGGGTTGCACCGCCTTCTCCTCCTTATCTCCCTCTATTTCCACCCACTCGCCGTTTCCTGCGTGCCGCCCGAGGAACTGAGATTAAAAGACCACGCCCCCCCTCCTTCAGCTGTCTCCGTGCGCATTCCATCTGCTTCCATCACACATCCTGCACCGTCGCGCAATCAGCTCTCTCGTCCTCCTCTGGGCGAGGAGGAGGCAACGTATCATTTAACACGCATTGTGCCCGATCCAGCAATCCTCCCCGGTGGTGCAGATAAATTGTCGCAATAAGCACCCCCATTGTTGCAGCTCTAATGCCCGTGGAAATCTCGTGGTTTGTAGTTGACGCGGTAACTGCTATTCTTGAACGTTTCCACAGAAGCTTTCGGCAATAATGCGGTATTTTTTATTTGGGCTCTGAGGTATTGAATAAGACCTTTGGTAGGTATGAGCTTTATCTGTAACGAAGCAGAAAATTGCTTTCCTAATACAATTTAATTGCTTTGTTCTGGCCGATATTTTTCTTTTTCATTATAGAAAATATAATAAATGTTAAATGCCTGAAAATCCTGTGACTATGTTGTTCATTATTTAGCAATCTCTACCTCGGAATGTTGAAAACAGAACTTTCATTGGTGTAGGTCTAATTGCCATGTAAGTCTTAGTTTGTAGCTGAAGCCGTGGCTGTCTCTCCGACCGATGTATATATACTGTGTAAATAGAATAATTTTAGCTCTTACACCAATTAGAAATTATCCTTTATGTGGGCAACTTTGAAAATACTACTTTTTTAAAACATCTTTCTATTTGTCGTGGATTTAGAATCCAGCAGATCGTAACATCTAAATATATTTAATAAACTTCTTGTTTCGGTGTGCAAAGTTTAATAAAATCCTCAATAAGTCAAAAACACCACATACAATGCCTAATCCAGCTATCTCTTCCGGCAGGGAACGAAAAGTATCTTTCATTAGAGGTATGCAAAAAATTGGAATTTCGTACCAAGTAAATATAATAATATCAATGAATATTGCAATAAATTAAATATATGTTTTGTACCTGTATGAGTTGGCTCATTAACTTCCTAATACAGCACGTACATATTCTACGCTCAGTATTTTTTACCCTCGGTGTGGGAGTGTAGTAAAATCCTCAAGGAAAAATCAGTTTGAATTTTTAAAGCCTATTTTGGTAGAATAGCCTTTTAGAAAGTTTCGTACAAAACGATTTCGTCGTATAATTTCCCCCTGATTGGGTATTTTTTAAAGTCGAGTTAAGACTTAAGTTACAGTAGTTTCCGCAGTGAAATGTCAGGCAACACATGCCTAACATCATGGAAACCCAGTAAGGTCTTAGTTGGAATTGTACGCCGGGAGAGAAATAAATCACATGACTCTTTATTCTTCTCAGTTCTTCAATTAGGAAAAGGCTTGATGTTACTCTTGTCTACCGACTTTTTCATTCTAAATCTGAAAGGTGGCTGAGAAATTTTAGCCGATTAGTCGTTACTTTCCTTCGTCTTCCAGTCATCGTTTTAGAAAATCTTATTTGGCTTCTAACTCTCGCGAACCCTTTCCTTTCTATTTACCTCATGCAGAAAAAAAATTTGTCTCAGCTATTCAATAAAATTCTGTTTTAAGTTTCCCGTAGCGTATTCCCAGCATCAGTTTTTTCTCTTTGAATTCAAGAAAACGTGTGACCACATTTCCTCCAATGGAAGCAATCATTTCAGTTTTAGTTGAGTGCATTTCTTGGTGAGCATTGGCCTTGACACGGGACATATCTTAGTGTGATTGAGAAACCTTGACTGCGGTAATGGGGTTGAGTGGAGATTAGAAGCGTTGAGTAGGTTGTGTATGCAAGGTTATACTTCACCCATGCAGTGGAAAATGATATGAAAAATCAGTAGTAAGGAAGATATAAGGCGAAAGAATTTTACGACAGAAGATTGAGGAACTTTGGTATACATAGATTGAATCAAGAAGGGAGTGGCAAGCATCGTGGCATTGGGAGATAGGCATGGATGATGATGACATTGAGACTAACCTGCACGAGAGAACTTAAGTGTGCAAATGGAAAAAAATTGTCGGCAATTGATTCGACGCATGAATGGTCTTTTTTAAGGCAATCGTTTTTGTTGTATGCTAAGGTCTCTGTAAGATCATCTCCAATCTTAGATAGTAAGTTGTAGTCGTGAAGTAGCCTAACTGACCTACTCCCTCACCGCCACCACACAATGTAAGCAATTTTTTCCCGTTATGTAATCAGAATTATGTGGGCTAATATCGCGCACTTCATTGTGTATTCTATGTTTTCTTACTATAGCCATAGTTTGATGTTCATGTGAAAATATTTTTATCGATGGTGTTATAGAGATTGTCCTTTAAAGTGTTGCAATAGCCGTTAGGACTTTTACGGAGAATAGGGGAATCTGCATTCAACTAGTTGTAGTCGCCCCGTAATTTTAATAAAAATAATGATTACTATGTTTGGAATAATTTGTGACTAAAGGGAGCACATAGTTTATTATCTATCTCAAGGTTGCATTTTTAGGGCATTACTCCCTGCGGCAGATGGAAAAGAGCGCCTTAATCACATTATTTCCGGATATTTTCTTATCTGTCGTCTACATATCAAGATTTGCGAATTACGTGATTCCATCAGTTATAGAGAAGCCATCACTTCTGCATATCAAGAAACATCCTCAGTTTTATTTTCATCAGCCTTATCACAGTTGTGATCAGAAAAGAAAAAAGTTCTGTGCGCGTACACGGTATTTATTAATATATAATAAAAATAAGTTAAGGTCTATCTTCTTTTATCCATGGCAAACAAAGAGTCTGAAGTTATGAACAAGTTCTGAAGCTCTATTCAGTTTGACTTGTCAGCCCAAACTGGCCCTCTCCAGTTCATATTCCATTTTATTTTGAATCTTACATTATGCTTACGTTGTAGCCACGTCACTCTTCTTCCTGTTTGCAAAAATGACTTGTATTCTCGTAATTTATTAATTTTATAATTTTTTTGTTTTTTTTCTATGTTCTGTATATCTTTGTTGTTTTTAAAAACAATATTATCTCATTTGATTCATTGAAACGTTGGCGTTTTACCAAGGTCCATGTAGGTTTGAAATCGTGATTTGATGAGAGAGCATATGAAGTGCGCAAGTATTATGGTATTGTATCTTTAACCGTGAAGAAATCATAAGGTTAAGTGATTTTGCCCGATTTAAATGCGTTCTAAGGTTTTTGTTTTTTTTACTTGAAAGGTTAAAAAAAATCACGTGTGAGAACGTGTTGGAAGTTGCGTTTATTTGATTGCACAATTATTCTCTAGTATTTTTTTGAAATCTTCTCCAGAATTCCCCAACAATTAACTTTAATGCCAACAATTCAACGGGCAACTTTTTGCCTGGCAAATTTTTTTCAGGGTGTTATGCCTCACGCGCCCATTCGTCCACTTTCCGCGAGCATTCGTTCGTGCTTTGGTTTGTCACTGGAGCGCTCAGCAGCCATATTCCACCTCTTGCGAGATACGCTGTAGTAATCGGGTGACCTCTTGGGGCTGCATTTCGTAAGCTTCGCCTTCGCCGTGGAATTTCCTTTTTCCTCCTCCGTCCCTTCCTTCCTCCCGCAGTCTTTACTCCAGAGATGACTCAAAAGATTTGAAATAGAAATCCTTAGGTCACTGCGGCGAGACGTCGATAAAAATGATTAAGTTAGCCGAAAAATGAATTTCGAAATTGTGAGGGCTTAACCATCGACTGAAAGATGAGTGTTGCTATAAACAGGTTGCCCTTAGTATTATTTTTATGGGAATCTTTTCATAGCGAATGGATCAAATCCTAAGACATCCTTCAACTAAAACTATGTGTACTCAATGAATATCTTCTAATTTCTTCAGTTTTTTAGTAGAAAATAAAAGTTTAGGATTGATATTCTACCGCCGAAAATGGCCGCAAAACTAATATCATATATACTTGTTAATAGCAGCTACTGTTTCTTTCTTGCCTCTGTTGCTTAAAAAAAGTTTGAAGAAGCTGTTACCGTCTAGAGAAGACAATCGCAGTTGATAAATATTTTTTTTCAGAGATACAGCGGTGATTAGCAGAAAAAAATTCATTTATGATATGAGTTATGAACATCTTTGTATTTTTATGAGACATTAACGGAAAATATGAGTACCTTTTGTAGAAGTTCTTTAGTATATTATGAAGTTCCGAAAAGTAATCCAACGAATACGAAACCCAACTTCAATTAATATTTGTATATCATCAGTCCAGTTCATCTAGAAAGGTGGCGCTGATTAACATGGGTAACAAGAATTTATCGAGCAATTACTGCTACCTTTCACTGAATTACGTGCGCAGTCAAAATTTTTGTACTCTCTGTATATCTCCAGAAAGCGAAAACAAATGGTGGGGAATTATTTTGCTGTTTAAAGATGGATATTTTTGACGGTTAGGCAGATTTCTTCGATGCTACATATGATATTAAAGTGCTTGTGGAAGGAAACTTATGTTACTTTTCACGAAGTGAAGATGCATGTATTTTGGGTGGACAAGTGCCTTTTGCCTCAGCGTGCGAGATTTCAGTTCTCGTTTAGCTCAACACTCGAGCCCTTACGAAGTACCTATCCTAACGAGAATAGCGCGAATGATTCGGTCTCTTAAGTTTTTACTTCAGAAATGAGCATCGCTGTACTTAGTTGATTCCTATTTTCGTTCATATTCTCTGGGTATGAAATTCGTGTTGCCAACTCCCGCAGCGGGAGTCTTTTTTTATATTGCATTCCGCATTATCTTTCCATCGAATGCCTGGCTGACCTTGTGAATAGCAACTGTCGTGGTGCTGCATTCAATCACGGTGACGCAAATGTGCGATGGCTGTATTCCATCAACTTCTCTAAAGTTGCGAGTCTTCCCTGTTAGTGTTATGTTGCCAAGCTATCTATATCATCCTGTACTGTTGCTAACCTTAGCGAATTCAAAGTTTTGTTTTTCGGTTTTACTGATTTGATAACTACCGTTTTTCAAATTGTAAAATCTTTAAACTTATCTAGTTATGATGAATATTTTTTGCCTGAGCTAGCTGAGAATATCTTGCGAGCAATTGCCGTTCATAATTTCTATCTGTTCTTTAAGATAAATCCGTGACACTTTCCTGTTAAATTATTTGGATACTTTTAAGACCTGGATATTCTTGTTCTCCACTTCCTTTAATTGCAGTTTTCACGCGCATATGATGGTTATTTTTAAATATTTTGTAATTAATCTTGCTAATGGTCAGTTGCACGCATTTTTCATTCTCCTACCCACTTCATCACCCCTATGTGAAACTATGTTTCTCTGAAATAGAAAGTGATCTTGGATATCCTCCTGATGGGTGCTACAATAACTATTTTTGGGAATGCTATCTCGCATCAGATCGCGTGGGCAATATCTGGTAGTCAATATTACTAT
Source organism: Ischnura elegans (assembly GCF_921293095.1). Taxonomy (NCBI): domain Eukaryota; kingdom Metazoa; phylum Arthropoda; class Insecta; order Odonata; family Coenagrionidae; genus Ischnura; species Ischnura elegans. Next base: position 126,387,015 of record NC_060247.1, read on the forward strand.
CAGGGGTGACAAACACAATTATTTTTTTTATCTTCCATTATATCCTCATATATCGTGGAATATATAATATAAAGCCATTATGAAGCCGATTGTGAGCATTCAGGAGACTTCTTTGCTCGAAAATAGTGATGGGGAAGACACATGAAGAGGCAAATATTTGGTCAATGTTTATGTGTTGCACTCTCTTGAGTATTATATTTCATAACATGAGACACTACTGGAACGAGTGGCGCTGGCGTTCTTAGTAATAAGAAGAACTTGGAAAATATCAGGTGGGCAAAAAATGGTTTCATGCTAGCATTAGTAGGAGAGTGCCGTTTCCTAGTAGGTCATCCAGTTGTGAATTCGTTTGGCTTCTCCGTGCAGCTTTTGTTAGCGGTCGCAACACCAGAGTCTCCGTTCTGTTTTTGCTGCTTTCTGCTCCAAGAAATTCTGCCTAGAGATTAATCTAGTAATTTCCTACCATCTTAGTGTGTTTACCAGTCTTGGTTTGTTTTCCTCGAGGTAATGGTGTAGTTGAGGTTTTTTTCCATTTTAGTCGTAGATTGTAGACGGCTGATCTGTGGATCGGAAGGTCCCGGGCTCAAATGCGGGTAGGTTAGTATGCCATTGCCCATGAAATCAAGCTATAATAAGAAATCAGACAATAGATATTCTATTTCCATTGGTTATATGTTCTATTATCATCATCCTGTATTAATAACACTTGGTCTCCTTCAATGCCATATCTGTAGAGTGGAAAAATAAATTATTCATGATAACTCTAAAATATTCATATTCATTAATGATTTAGATCTATTTTGAGTTAAGCACTTGGTTTGTTATATATTGATTGGATAGTTGTGGACGATTTTTTCTTCCTTGCTATCTACCATATAAATTGGCTATTATTGAAATTACTTGTGAGAATAACATTTTTATTCCTTACTTTCCAATGATTTTTAATGATAAATACCTTCTTTCGCTTTCAGGTAATTGTATTCCTCGAGGCTTCACTTGTGGTAGAGAATATGTACTCCAAATGGTGAAATCTGTGAGTAAAAACAAGCATCTATCAATGGATAGGTTGATAAGATTTTAATTGGTTAAAAAAATGGTTTTTATATTCTCCACGGCAATTTCAAGTGGAGATGTGACTTGTGGAAATATGTTTTGATGTACAGTCGATAAATACAATCACAAGAGCTGTCGTATGTTGAATCTTTCATGAAATTTTAAATTATATTGTTACTCGGTGAAACCGCATTAAGAGAGTGCATCATTCCCAATCGATCGGTCTGATTTCCTGACTCGTTGAAAGCTTATGCAATCGTCTTGAAATTTTCTCGCTAGTCCCTTGTCAGTATTTTCTGCGTCTCGGATTTGAATTTTACGTTATTATTTAGATCTCGCGAGTATGGTTTACAGTTCGCTGTCCCGGCGAGTAAAACTCACCCCAACCAGCCAGTTAACGAAGAAAATGAAAAATAATTGGCGCATGTGTTTTCGTTGACAGGGTAATGTGAATTTTGTGTGAAAAGGAAACTTTAAATTATTGATTTTAAACAAATTTCATAAAATGATTGTACAGTTTGCGTATAATTCAAGGATCAAAATATTTTTATTTTTTATTACTAAACTGTTAATTTACTTTGGAATTTTTTCATTTATTTTGTTTTTCGATTCGCTTGAAATCGTAGAAGCGAATTTCTTTCATCTTTGCAATCTTTTGTGATTTTTTTTCTTGGAAGTGAAACTTTTTTGTTTACATGCAGGCTATTCATTATTATCCACTATGAGATTATTATTATCATCATCATCACTGGCCAACAAGAATGGTTTGGCGAAGCTCTCCACTTAATTATCTTATCAGCTTATCCTTAAAAACCTTCATAACTACTCTGCTTTATATTCTTCATTACTTGATTCATGTATTCTATTCTAAGTCTTATTCTCGGTTCTTGCCATCCACTTGCCATCGACGATTATCTTCATCAGACCAACATAGCAAGAGATATGTTAGAATAGGTTTCTTCCGTCTTCTTATTAAGGTTTTTACGATGTTTCGCTTCTCTCCTACTCTTCTTAGGACTTCCTCATTACTAACTCGGTCGATCCATCTGTTATTCACGATTCGCCTGTTCCTCTATTGTCTCAGATTCAAAGCGATAATTTGAATATAAAATGAGTAACACTTCGCGAAATCTATGTGGGGTGATCCGACCTCATAACACTCTTGGTGATGCGTCCTCGTATTTTCCTATGTGATACGTCCTCTTAACACTTCAGGAGCCGGCTTTATAACGTCTGGTTAGCGCTAACCATAAGATGATACAGCCTTCCACTTTACCTGGCGGTGGCTGAAAATTCTGGTTAGCTTGAAGTCTGATCTTATACAGACTCTAATCAGAACTTTCAACTAGTTACCACTTTATAAAGTTAAAGGCTGTATGATCTTATGCTTAGCGTTAACCAGACGTTATAAAACCCTCCCTAGGTGATGCGTCCTCTAACATTCTAAATCCCCTTCATCACCACGCTACCGTATCATCGTACCGAATTCATCAAATAATTTCGATTGCAGTTCATAGCAAGTGACCAAATTCTTATCGTCTTTCTACGGAACAAGACGTCCTTCATAGTCAGGTGGACGGCGACAATTTCCCGTCTCGAATGAATTGTATCCCGTATACTGGGGACTCCCCGTTTGAGGAAATCCCTTCTCGTCCGAGTGGCTTTCTTATTTTGATGAGGAGAAAACTGGAGCTTGGTGAGCAGCTTGAGAGAGAAAGAGGAAGTACGCGATGGCATCCTGAAAGATTAATTAAGAATAAGCTGTAGATTATTCGTCGGAATGGATAGTAGATTGATATCATTTTAATTTTTCTTTTCGCGGAAGTAGAAGAGTAGAACTTCCTTGTGGCTGCTGCTGTCGATTTGGTGGAAAAAATTCGTGCGTTGCTCACTTTTCTCGCTCATATTTTCATTTTCCATCGTGGCACTTTCTCGTAGTTTCCACAAATGTGCTCCCGTCTCCCTCGCGTGACCTGGTTTAAACTCTCTCGCTTGTGTTGCGAGTCGCGAATTCGGGCTGTAGTGCCTCGTCATCCCCGGCGCTGTCTTCGGATGTGCGCCCTATAGTAAGTGTGCCATCTTATCCCTCTCTCTCCCAAATGATTCGGAAACTGCTGTTCGGTGCTGCCCGCGGCGATGGAGGTCCTATCACCGGTCACTTTCCCAGAGTAAATAAGAGCGAGAGAGAGAGAGTTCAAGGTGGTTGTACAGTAATAACTTTTCCACATAAATGCATTTATTTCTATTCAAGACCGGTTTAAATGCATTTTGAATGAGACACTAAGATAATGCGAAATGTTTTAAAAACGTTCGTGAATTGAAATGGATGTAGGTTTTTTTGGAAAATTGCCAACGACTTCTAATTTGTGAAACGGCTAGAAATATGCATGCGTAGTATACATCATTCTGTTACTTCACATCCAAAAATGCATAGGAAGTGCGTGGATAAAAATGCGTAGGTAATGATATTTTCCAACTAAGGTAAATGGCCAATCGATACCATTATTTTTCGAGCTTTACATTTGACGCCGAATGGAGTTGAAAGTTGTACGAAGAAACGAATTAATTACCATTTTCGTTACAATTTCGTTGTGTGCTCTGCTTGAGTACATACCCTTCGGGTTTTCTGACTTGTGCAGCTCCCCAGGTATTCCATCTCCGTTAACACGTTTTTTATAACCGGTTCATTCAATGCCTTCGTGATCTCTCAGTCTTTGTTGTACTGATTAGGATGATCGTGTCGTCGAGAAGTTGGCGAAAATGGAAAGCCTAACCCGGTTGGATACCCGAGAAGAATTCGCCGAAAATACGATTTTTTTCTATAATTGGTTGGATATTTTCCTACGAATATCGTTCGTAAAATTGAGTATTTCATCCTTCATGACTCTGAAAATGTAATTTTAAAGCTAGCCAATTGCCATAATCTCCTTTTGTGTTGTTTACCTATAGGTGAGAAAAACATGTAGATCTCATTCGAAATGCAAGCAACGTTTTGGAGTCTCTTGTAAGGTTAATACTTGGTAATTATACGTTTTGAGATTCTCTGAGAAATCCTCCCACAAGTCCCTTAATTGCCAAAATGACCTCGGGATCCCGTCATGCAACCGAGCAATTCGTGCAGAAGATACGTAAATCTTTTTCTTCTTTCGTTCCAAGGTCAGACACTCCTTGTGTTTGATCGAATTGTTCATTTTTTTAAAAAACGAAGCTGCCAGCTGGGTAAGCGCAGCGTTGGGTCTCTCCAGTTGTTCCTATCGAAATTCTCGAGAAAATTAAGTTCGAGGTTTTCCCTCTCTCTCCATTCCGTTTCTCATAATTTGAGATGCTGCGTTGGAATGGGGGAAGTGCGAATTCCCGTGGTTTGGTGGCTCTCAAGGTCACCGTCTCTGCGCGCGCGGGAACCAAATATTGCTATAATCGAGACGTACCGATGGACGTTTTCGTTGTTTCGCTTTTGCCTCGTTCACATTACGATTGTCCGAGCGATCGACCTAACGATAGTTGGCCGAACTAGCCGTGTGAATGCATGTCCTGACAATAGTGGACGTAGTTCCGAACGTTGCCACTTTACGATGGTTAGGCGCTGAGAGACCCGAAAAGGAAGCGACTAGAGAAAGACGAAAAGCTTGTGAAGCTCTATTTTTTCATGTATTTGTCCTAGGAAGGAAGAAAATGGACGGAAGAAAAATTATTCGGTAAATACAGGTTGAACACAGTAATATCTTTACCCTGCATACCTCAACAGCTTAGCTAACCGTCAATTTCCCGTTCACCTTAGATGTCAGCACTAGAGGGCAGCACAGATTTTAACCATCGTCGTGTGAATGCACGATAGTTCCGACGATCGCTGGAACAATCGTAGTGTGAATGAGGCATTTCCCACGCACTCGTCATTTCGCGTTCGGAATTTTATGCGGGCCTTTTTTAGGTGCTTCCGTTGCCAGAGATAGAATATCGCTTCACAATCTGGTAGTGATATTTTCTTAATTTTTTTATCTAAACTTTCCTCTGGGTATTTTCGTTATTCAGTCGGAGAAGACGAAAAGTTTCAATAGCGAAAATTCGATTATTTGAACTTCTTCGATCACCAGTTTCCCTCGAAGAGCAAAATTTTGTAGCACCTTGACAACAAGGAAAAAAACTCACCTAAATTGTACCAATAGCCAATAAATATGCTGTCAAAATGCGTAAGGTTCTATAAAAATTCATTGGTAAATTTGTAAATTTTTACATTAGTAAATTTAATTAATGGTGGATATGTGCGCCGACAGTTAATGTTTTCAGCTCTGGATTCCTATCCAGTCGGGCTGGGTTCAAATCCTGGAAGTGGTGGAGATTTCTAAGGGAACAATCCTGCATTGGTGGTGTGTGGAAAAATGCGATCGTATTCTTCATTGAATATGAATCGTTTATATAGCTGTCGTTAATTAATGTCAATGGCCTGGCTGGCTGTTGGCGAGTTTCCAAAATTTTGTGTTAATTATCTTTCAGGAGGTAGTTCGAGATAGCAACCATTGCTTTTAGAAAACTAAGAGTGAATTTATTGTAATGGCCACATTAATGTGTAATTGTTTCAAGCAAAGTTTTCTAAAAATCAACCCTCCCTGGTAACTGAAATACTTATGTTCAGTTTCCTCCCGTCTCTGTCTACAGATGATGTTTCGTTGGATTTGTGACGGAATGGATGATGTAGCATTCTCGTACCTAGCATTCCTTAACGCTTCCGCGGTCATTACGGGGAACTGCCGCTCCTGTATTACGCATGAGCACATCTAGGTGATATGCTAATGTCGGATGTGGTATATAGTCGGTAGCGTAATACGTCGACGCGGCAAGTCATGGTTTACTCGATCTGATCCGTCCCCGGACATGGTTGCCGTGTGCCCTTTCACCGGAACCAGAGATTATGCAGCATATTGCTCGTTGGTATTTGTGCAGTTTTTAATGAGCCAGTTCCCGGAAGTGTTGCAATAGAATATTCAGTATAAAATCGGCGATATTTCTTTCTATGATGAATTTTTAAATCATAGCTGATCCGAGTATACATAGCTAGAGACTTGCGCCATATTTGGCCTACCGTCGTTGTTTATGTATATTTATCTTGGTATCAACGGTACCTAAAAACTATTGCTCGATGCTACTCCATGCTTCTTTTACTACCCACTCATTTAATTTTAGTTCGATATATCTATTCTTTTCGTGTTCCTTGTTAACACATGTCTCTTAGTGCAAATGTTTCATCCATATGATATCCTTTAGCGAACCTATGGCTTCAAATACTCGATTATTACCTTTCGGGCTCAACCGACCCGAAAGGCTATGCTAATTTCTCCCTCAGTACTGTACTCCTCCAGTCGGATGGGGTGTGTCCTCTCGGTTAATCGAGAGTTATTCGTTGTAAGACACTAGTTAATGTCGTATGCGGCCATATTTAAGTTACTGTGCTGCTTTTAATTGTTACATTAATAATTTGTTTTTTTTTATGGAGAACGTAACAAATAAGTTGTGCTATAAGTATTCTAAAAGATAGAATTTATTATTATATCAACTATTAAAATGGAGTCATTGATGTATAATTATAGCTATGATTGGGAATGGATCTTATTTTTTTGCTTTTTTACCGTCGTTTGCCGTACCGTGCTTTGGACCTCCTTTGTGCTGCGTCTGGGATTACATGTTGTGTGGTGATACCTATTACCGATTGAAAAGCGAAGGGGATCGATATGTTGTGGAAGAATATGAATTTACATGGAGTTTCGTGAACTAGAATGGCTTTATGACTTGTTACTTTCCATAACCAAATTTATGATCATTTCGCTCTTTATCGTCCCGAGTACCTACTGTACTTAGGGTGATAACGTTATGCGATTTATTTATAATTGTTATATTTGTAGAATATTGCCTGTTTTAAATTATTTAGTCATCATATCTCCCCTCTGAACCCACCCTCTCTTAACCTTTTCGCGCCGAGCTCTTTCGCGGGAAGTTGCTTTCGCCCTGTACGGAGTTTTTTTTTCGGCTTGGGACTGACCAGGTACCCTTTCCTCGGCAACTGGGCAAATATAATCCTCGACCCTTTTCCCCGATGGCAGTTAATCCCGGCGTACTTTTGCGGTCAGTTTATTATTGCCAGTGCAATTTTAATTTTTTTAATTGTTACTGTTGCATTAAATGTCAGTTCATCAATGTATTCCTTTCATTTTGCAATGACTGTAGAACTTTTAAACGAAGTTCTACGGTTATTTTTAGGGTTTTCAGCAAAACGGCACTATATCATTGCCAAATGAGCTTTTCCGAGAAGAGTGAGGTTATCATCTTCCACGTACATATTTCAGTAGGACAATACTTACACCAAAGAGAGTACTTACAATATGAGAGTAATTACATGGGTAGAGCAGTTCTTATTCCTGCAATGGTATGGAATGCTTCTCACAACATGTGTCTACGTAAAACATTCCCTATTGGTACATTAAATTTACGAATTTTTAGGATATGCATTAATCAGTATTTATAGCGAAATTCGTTTATGATACCTTTGTATTTAAAGGTTGGTAAGAGGTTATTAAAAATAGCCGCTGTAATTTTGGCTCACGACAAAGAACTGAGAGAATCAAATTTTATTACATTACGAGGGCTCTTTTTCATAGAAATAAAATAGGATATTCTGTCGAATTTCACCGCAAATGTACACTTAGAATGTAATTAAAGAGTAACGTATATTTTTAGATGTAAATCATTACAATATCGCTCCTATAAACTTGCTAGTAAGTTATAAAAATAACAATTAAACATCTAACCTTAGCGTCTCCAAAAATTGTTCTAGGTGATGATCAACTCCGTTAATATGAACGCTAGAATTCCGTTTAAAATTTGGAACCAATCAGCAGAACATACAGAATGTTATTCCTCGCATTGATTTTCAATAAATGCAACATGAACGTTTTTAGTTATTTCACCTTATAAACAAATAAGTGACCATGAGCACCTTCCTTGAGTGGGACACTGAGAGCCGAAATGGGCAGAGGTAATCCCCACACGGACAATAGGAGAGGGTCGGACCTCTCGCGCCGAGGGACCCTAATGACGGTTGGGACCCACTTGGCATTCTTGACCGCGAAACCGTGAAAACACGGCCTTTGGCCATATTGCTTCGAAAAATACAGGCCGTGAAATCACGCCCTGCGTAGGGAAGAGGTTAAATTTCCCCGCCATGGAGGTCGCTTGGGCTCTTTCCTCGCCAGCAATTCCACCCATTCCACCCCAATCTTGTCCCTGTGTGAGCGCGCGCATTCGAGCGAGCTGTCAGCTATGGGCAAACAGCGCCTGTATCCTTCTCCTCCTTTCGAGGAGATTGCGAGGCTGCATTTGACGCGGCGTTTATCTCCATCCGTCCTCGGAGCGATAAAATCCCTCCCAAATATTCGTTCCCACTCAGCCAGACCCCTCATCTCATTCGCCGAACCCGCATTTGCGTTCTCCGCGGTGCGGTCGACCGGACGTCAAACTTTCAACGAGAGGGTAACGGTAAATATTTACCCGGCGACAACCCTCAAAACAACGCGCTTTCGGAGAAATAGTGAGGGTCCGTGGGAATCGGACGGGGTCGAAACTTTGGATTCCTCTCGTCTCGCCCACGCTGCCGTCGTATCGCGGATGCCATCAGAACCCCCATGGGAGTGGTCGTGCACTGCCTGCCGAGATTGTATGTATGTACACACTACCCCTTCCAGAATTTGTGCACGCACCCAATGTATTCGGAGAATATCGTAAATAATGAGAGAGGAAGCGCGTACATACATTCTGTTTAGAAGGGCTCATTTTTTTAAAAGGTCAAAATCACTCTAGTGGTGATTCACCTCGTTAAGGGTAGTTTTTCTTAATAGTTGAGACCAAGTTCTTCGGTAAGGAACCTTTTTTATCGCGATTCTTCCCCGAATTTCAAGTGATTATGCCTTGAGTACACTCACTTTGTTTCTGGTGCATCCATTGCAGAAAAGGTGGAAAAAAACGCTTTCACACCATGTTTAAGTTCATATCTTTCTTTCTAAGCGGGGCGTTGCAAAGCTTAATTTACTCCCAGTCTACTCTTTTGAAATATTTGCCGTTCGTTTTGCCCTGCGCCCCTTCTAAATTCAAACTCTGTATCATCCTTTGTCTCAATATACGGAGAATAGGGACTAGTCGTTGGTTTTTGTCGGCCTGAAATCCTTGCTTGCTTATTGAGGGTGCGCAGTCCCTTTTGAGAGGGAAGCGGGCCCTCGACGCGATGGCGCCCTCCGGGGAAAAGCAGGGAAACAGGGCGCACGGGTGAGCAAGAGACCCAGATTTATTTTTCCCAGATACCCTCTCTTGTTTGTAAAATACGCGTCCGTGAATGCCGTGGTTTTTCCGCTACGCTCTTAACACTTCCCGATTCATGTCACCTCCTTCTTCTGGCACTCATATCTTCGTCTCCTCCTATCTCCCCTAATTCCCCCCACTCTTTCATCCAAAAATAAATATAAGGTGTCTGCTTTTATCATCAGCTGAACCGTCAAGTTGATATTGTTGCATTTTAACCCTTACCGCATGCATTTACCGCATTTGCGGCTTTGTGGCAACAAAATGAATTGAGTAATCAAAATTTCCTATTCGTGTGTATTGCCGCCTAAGTCTTTCGCGTTAGTTCAATGAATGTTAAGGTTTATGCGCTCATCAAAATGTATTTGATTATAATTTTGTTAATAATATAATAATATTTTCCTATTATTGCATTCTTATTGTATTTTGTAATGGTTTTCAAGTATGTTCTCATACCTTTATTAATAATGTTTATGTAAACATTTACTATGAGTCATAGATGAACAAATTTAAATGTTATTTGTAAAAGTGTTCTTCCGAGAATTTCCTTATTTTCATTGTATAGCAACCCCTACGCGAGATTGTATCTCCTGGGATGCCTAATTTCTCTGATTTAAAAAATGTATTTTGGTGTAATTTTAGGGCCGGAAAACAAATATCTTTATTATTATTATTAGATGTTAAACGGACTGATGTAAATGTGAAAATTCGTTATCTCCGAATCCGCGGCGATAGCTGGAGGTGGCGCTTGGCTTTTGGGCGTGGGACTGGCGCCAGGGAAGAGGACTGCCCCCGGTGCCCTCTCCTGCCGTCCCATCGCATCGGAGGCAAAGGCGAGGTGGGGTTGGGTGTCGGGAATCCTTACTTGTCGCCGAAGCGTGTCGAGGGATTTGCCTGGGAACTCGATACGTGCCCCTTCACTCCTTCTTCTGTATGTGTGTGCCCTGGGGTGGGATTATCGCGTGGATGCACCGTGGGGACTATTCAAAGCACCTTCCTCCCGTGTGACAGTCACGGCGTTTACCCACTGAACCCACCCTTCTGCTGCATGCCACGTCGCGTCCGGGGTGAATTGTGAACTGCTAGCAGCACCGAAATGCATGCTGTGAAAGCCGAGTGATTTCTGTGTCGGGACTGGTTGAATATCTAGCGTCAAAGCGTTACAAAATTGCTCCCCCCTTCCCCGAATCTCTCATAGATTTGATTTTTCCTTCTTTTATACCATTTTTCTGGGTTCTGATCAATGTGATTCTCGTGATTAAATGGCTGAATGATATCATATTACATAACAATGATGCATCACGATATCCCAGTGCGATCGTATTTCACATTTGAGGGGACAACAAGTGAAAATTAAACACTTGTGTCTACGAATGGAACCATTAATTTCCGAGTCAGGTACATATTGTTATCGTTGGTACGCATTGAAAATATATTGCTGTGATAATTTCTCGTATCGTACTACAGTATTTAAAAATCAATGGTTCCTTGCATCCTCGGATTATTCATTCATGGGAAACGTCAGTAGAATAAGGAAAATGAGACCCGCCTGATAATCGGTTTTACGGAAGGTCAATGCATTTTATTAAATTTGGGGTTTGATGATGTAGACCAGGTAGTAAAATTAGTTTATTTTCGTCCGCGATGTAGCTATTATTTCTTAGTCTAGTATTTCCTAGCCATCATTCTCTAGCTAAATATGTGGGTTAGTGACGAGGGACTGTCATGTTTGTGAAATTTAAAGAGTTGAAGCATTTGGTGGGAGTTTTCTCATGGATAATTTATTTTTATGAGTATAGGCGTTAATTTCGTATTTTTGTGGAAGTTAAGGCTTTCCTAGCTGCAAGTTTTAAATTGCTATTCGACTGAGAAGTGTACACGCGTACACTTGTTAATTGCTGATCTTAAATTTATAATTCCTTTTTATCTAATTTAAGTTCATTAGAGGTAAGTCTTCAATTTGTAGTGGTTTGCTGCCTCCAGTTTTTGTGCATCATGCAGTCGACCTTGATGCATTCAATACAGAATGATTTCCCTGATGTCGCCGAAAGGAGAACAGATCGCTAGCATTCTAATTGAATTCTAAAGCCTGTTGTGAGTATTGCATTACGGTCTAATCGTGTCGGGAAGACTTATCAAACTCCTTTTCCCGCTAAAGTCGTCTTCGTGTGCGTACCAAAACAGGTTGGACTGCATCATTTTCTCTAGCCTTCTACTTTCCGTGGGATCAGCGTTCGGCGCCGCTAATTCTCTCATGTGCGGTCACCGGAGAAATTTTGATGCGCCTCCCCCTGGAGACCTTGGTGCACTTCTGCGAGAGATTTTGCCTCTTTCGCTTTTTTTTGCGGTCACGATGGACTTGGAGAAGTGCTGAAGTTTGCCATTACTAAGGGTTCCTTATAATTTTTTTTGTTCATAGGTGCTTTTTTGCTGGGAAATCTGATGGATATTCCATTTCATGGCGCTCATAATTGGGGAAAACGTTTTTTGCTGCCGTATTTCATCACAGTTGGTGCAATTCAAAGCCAAATGAACGGTTTTATGTATAAGTATAATTCCAACTTAATGGACGTAAATTTTTCCGGCGTATTTGGTATAGCCTTTCATTCTCTTTAAAAATTAAATATATTCACTGTGCAGACTGCTCCTGACTTCGCGCATTAATACAGGTATAAGTCGTGCAGTTAGGTTTAATAGGACCCTGAGGCGGTACCTCGAACGGAACCGTGTAAGTTAATCATAAATCGCACTAGCTTTCACTTTTGCTGTGCGCCTTACAGCAATTAAACCTTATGTACCTATAGCAATTAAACTGTATGTCCTAAGTGTAGGAAAGAAACGTGCGTGCACACTGTACCTAAACAAGGCGCACTATATTCTTATGATCATACAATTCTGTACCCTACATTCCATCATTTAATTTGGATACGATGTATTGATTGCATTAAATGTAGTTATTAAAGATAATTACGAAATAAACCAATGCGTCGGAATTTTGAATAAAAATCTTTCGTTTTGAACTCTGGGCCGTTGAAGCTAAGGACCTTCGGATCATTGTCCCGTTTGTCCCTGCGTTGTTTTGTGACTGATGGGACATCAAAGGAAATTCTGCTAGCATCCGCACCCAAGCAGTGGTCGTTGCCATTATCTCACGTTCACAGTCGACGCCTGCGACCAACGGGTGGCGTGCTGTTGGCTTCCAAATCTCTACAGTCGTTTGTTTGTTTGTTTCTGCCCAGTGGCGGTTCGTGGGTCAAATGCTAGGGGGGGCGCACTCCACCGGGGGGTCATAAATTTTTAATATTTCGTGTATTTTATCAAGTTTTTACGGAAATCTAGGAATTAAATTTTGTGATGCCATATGTTCCGTTTTTTTCAACAAAAATACCTAGTTTTCCTAATAGAGCTTGATTAATAAATAATAAATGCAGTATACTCTCGGTCATACGGATCAGCTTAGTCCGGACTCTCGATTATACTGATCAATGATCTTGAAGAATAAAAATATATTTGCTGCGATATTTTGTAAATACAAACGAAAATACGTAACTTTAGGTTTTAGCGCCTACATTCTTCGTGCGGATATGCCCGCAATACACTTATGTTGTTCGTTTTGCAATCATAATGCGTTATTTGTCAAATCTATACAACATATGCTATAATTTAGGTATCAATGACACTTGTAACACCTGAGGAGGGAGGGGAGTGTCACTGACTTCCACTAGGCAACAAACACTACTAGAATGCGCGCGCTTTGCTATTGCAGATGTAAACTTTGATGGCGGTGTTCGCGTTGCTTCTTGAATACAGTATGATTTAAAATCAATAATTAAACTTTTCTCACACATTTTTAACAAAATCCGAAATACTCACATGCCTTTAGTTATATTGCAGAAGTCCATCTTCTTTCCTTTTGTCCAGCAAAGTGATCAATTACACGTTCGTTGAAATCAGCGCCGGACAATAATTTCTTTCCTATTGAACACATGGCAAGGGCACTAGTCTATAAATAAACAAGGGACAACACAAAATAGGCCGACGAAAAATACGACCAAAAAGAACAAGGTGCCTGGACACAGAATTGGGACAATTTTTCCCTATATTTCCCTAAAAAAACGATCACTGTTGATTAATTCAAAACTGTCTTCTTGAATGTACACACAGCATGAAGAAACTTCTTAATAGGCAATTACGCACAGTTAACTCCTCGAAAATGATGTCTGAACTCATTTCACTCCGTTCTTTCCGAGAGTCTGGCCGTTACTATAAGGACTAGAGCTGTGTCGTTCATGAATGAATCGTTCATTTTGAACGGTTCATTGGCATGAACCGAATGAATCGAAATACGCTCCTCGTTCAAAGGGTTCATAAAGAATCGTGTGGTTCATGAAGAATCAAAGAATCATTTAGAATCGAAGAATCATTTAGAATCGAAGAATCACTTAGAATCGAAGAATCATGTAAGAATCGCAGATTCGTTTATGAACCAAAGAATCATAAGAATTGAAGAATCATGTAAGAATCGAAGAATCATTTGAACAATCGTCGGAGTAGTAGAAGTATAAAGGTCTTGAATTACTCCGCGAGCCGCGGATGACAGTAGGTCTTTCTAGTCATTTAAGAGCAGTGGCGGATCCAGAGAGCCTCTAAATATTACCATTATATCTTGAGTTTTTTAATACACCATTATATTTAGAGTTAAAGAAAATAATAATTTTGTTCAGTTGTCGGGGAAGGTTTACTCCCAATCCCCCCCACGTTACCTAGGTTACCCCAGGTACCTAGCCCCCTTCTTGTCACAATCTTGAATCCACCTGCACTGGTTGAGAGTGAATATTCCATGAATTACTCGCTTATTATATGGAACCTATGGAACTTAACGTTCTTAATCCCCCTACAGTTGATACATAAGAAAACATATCAATAGGAACATACTGAAAAATAGGAATTACTTAAATTCAATGAGACAAGAATAGCAATATTCCTTATTAAATGTTTTGTATAAGAACGGAATATCTAGGACGTATATATATACTCGCTTGAGAGGTTAAATCTTAATTGCCTCTTCTTGAATTACTTCGTGAAACATTTATTTTATTTTCTATGTCACTATGGTTTCATTAACTAATTTTTTGTAGCATAATTGATTTCATTGCGGTAGCATCATGATCATTCTCTTTTGATGCTAAAAGGTTAAAAGCCCTCTGAGAGACAGACGCATAATGTCAGGTGGCTCGGGCTTTAATTCTTTCTTTGAGCAGCTTAAGGTTCGTCGCTGAATTTTCATAAAATCACACTTTTCCTAGAGTTAATATGACAAATGTTATGCCGTTTTACCCGTATGTTGTAGGGGTCTCGTGTGCCATGATGCCTAACAATATTGCTAACACCGCTGTCAGAGGTGTTGCGTGAGTTACCAGGAATAATTTCATGACCACTTTGCTCCCGATAAGTCTGTCTGTTTTAGGGAAAATTTCTTTATGGTGTAACGCCAATTAATAGAATCTAATTTAATAATGAATCACCGAATACGAAGGAAACATGTTTAGTCGTATTTCTCGATTATAACCTTAATTTTTTATATGCATATATTCATGAAGATATTCTTACTAATAATTACATACATAATTATGTAAGTTCACGCGTACAGCCTTCAATGTTTTCGGTTAACTCTGGATTATTTCGCTTCATTGC
Organism: Ischnura elegans; assembly: GCF_921293095.1. Taxonomy (NCBI): domain Eukaryota; kingdom Metazoa; phylum Arthropoda; class Insecta; order Odonata; family Coenagrionidae; genus Ischnura; species Ischnura elegans. Next base: position 126,402,102 of record NC_060247.1, read on the forward strand.
AATCATTTGATTCACATTGTTCGTTTAGCTCGCAGAGTTCCTTTAGTTCACGTTGTTCATTTAGTTCGCAGAATTCATTTAGTTCACGTTGTTCATTCGGTTCGCAGAGTTCATTTAGTTCACGTTGTTCATTTAGTTCGCAGAGTTCATTTTGTTCACGTTGTTCATTCGGTTCGCGGTGTTCATTTGGTTCATGTGATTCTTTATGAACGACATGAAAGAACAGTTCATTCACATGAATAGAACCGAATGAATCGAATCACGGAAATGAACCGAAAATCCCACCTCTAATAAGGACGACTCAAGGGAGATAGAAGTCGTGGTCCACTAATGCTGATTCAGCTGAGGGACGAATTTAAGGTCAGCAAAGGCATTCAAGCAAACAAAGGACGCCACGGACCATCTCCTTGAGTCTAAGATTCATATGTGGTAAACACACGAGACGCCAACGGATCGCTTTTGGAATAACCATTTCTTCGAAATCATTGCCATGATATAATAGAATATAAATTCTAGATCGTAAAAGAAGACAACTCTGAGCCACAGATAGGAGCTGTAAGGATCTACGCACTGATATGAACTCTTCAAAGCCACTTAAATCAGACCCAAGTGGACATTTTCCGTCAGCCAGCTACCGCTCTACGGCTGAGGAATTAGGTGAACATGAAGTAATACAACAGGGACGGCTAGAAAAATTATGAACCTACACACAAAAGGTGCATTGTACGCGGCACTTCTTGACATTCATTGAATGACTCTATTTAAAGTCGCGTTTTACGGTTTAAATCATGTTTAATCCTTCACCCTATCACGCACGCACCTATTTCTTAAATTATAAATCAGTAGGAGATGTTAACTGATTTTTCCTAATACCGCAGGTCTTTTGATAAATTTATCTGAAAAATAAATACCGCATTTCTAATCATCGGGAAGATATGAATACAACGTTAAGGGCTAAATATTATAATATTAGTTTCCCCAAGGTTCTTGAAATTCGTAATCATAACAGAAATGTGGCAAATACCTACTCGAGAATAGTTTTCCTTCCTCGATACGGCCTTAAACTGGTTGGATTTTATGTGTTCCGGAATTCAAACACCAAAAAACGCAAGCATAATGGGATAATTTATTTACTGTAGCAATACCTACCAGTAATTAAAAATTAAACTCGTATAACTACACCTAGTACAGTGACCATTCTGATTCCGTAGGTCCCTTTTCTGTGGCAGCACCAAGTAGACGCTAGATTATACGCCCGCCCGCCTGCGCAGTGATGTCAACTCACTCGTCGCTCTGCGCAATCTCGGACGACGTCCCAAGACTTCCGTAAGGCACAATGTTAGACGCGTCATAGCACCAGCAGCCCCCACCACTACCACTCTCCATATAACTGCATGGGGATGGATTGGGACGTTCTGGCCAGCGCCCCACGGCTACAAATACGAACTTCTCGCGCTATTTCTTTTCGTGTTTTTCCAACACTTTCGATGTATGGAACTGAAAAAACGCTTTGAATAATCAGATGTACAATTATAAATTAATGGATATTTATTTTTTTTACTTTATCAAATATTTGGGAGGGGCGGCGTCCGAGAGTCCTTATGGGCAAACCGCCACTGTTTCTGCCTCTTCCAGAGATGGATGCACACCGCGAATTGACATGGCTTCGGGAAGTGGCGTGTTACTCATTTTTTTGGTGCGGATGTCTTTTGCGACGTTTCTAAGGACGCCGAGAGTCGTCGAGAGACAACCTGACCTGGGCTTGGGAGTTCACTTTTTCGCGCGAACTCTCGGCTCTGCTCTTTTGCGTGGGGATGAAAGCAAAAAGTGACGACCTGGGCCCGAGCGAGAAAAAAAAGAAGAGCGGATGCGCACTCTGGAAATTTTGGGGACGAGGAATCCGGAAATGCCTTTGATGTAAAACTGTGCCTTCCGCAAATTCCTATCTGTGGCGTCCGCAAGAATTATAACGTCGGCGACCTCCTACTGCTTGCGGATCGATGCCAAAGTATGTGGGAACCCGTTACTTTTAGCCGGTACTTACCCTGGCCTCATCATTTTTTCTTCCTTTCTTGTCCTTTTAATTTAGTCGGCGTGGTCCACATTTTCTTCCGAGGAATTGTCTTCTCTCTTGCATCTGTTCAGGTAAATGCTAAATGAAGTTACTTTGCGCTCTTTTTTGTATTTATTTCATATTTAACTTTAATGTTATATGATATTCACAATTCATGTGGAATTATTCCATGCGTGAGGGATCGAAACTTATATAAATATTACGCAGTTTTTGCTAAAAAGTTCAATCATCGTTGAGTGTTTTGCCGTATCATCATCATTATCATTACCTATATGGCCGCAGTAAAAACTAACGCATCATATTTAAAGAATCTTGATATTATATCTTGCAATTGGGATTACTATTTTGGCACCACAGGTTTTTAAAGTATAATTTTTCGTATTTACGTTAAGTAAGTGTCTTTTACCTTATTTAGCATGGAGTGAACGCAATGGTGGAATCAAAAGATCGGTTTTTATTTCATATGATTTAGTCAACTTTGTTTTTATTTATATTATGAGAAATAATATCCAGAAAAAGTATGCCCTTTATATGGCATGAACTCTTTGAAAATCGGATTTCTTTTTGTCCTGTCAGTACGATTCCTTTACTTTATAATTCCTGTTCATTTTGCTTTTCAGTTGCTCAGCGTTGAAGAAATGCGTAGTATGTTGCCGTTAATGACGAGAAAAGCTCAGAATTTCATTCAGAATTATGATTTAAAAAATAATTAAATGTAGCAAGGAAATCTTCTCAAATGAACCGCGCACTAATTTTTCTTTTCGTATCAGTGTTTTCTTAGTTTGTGAAAAATTTAACTTTCCAACATCGTTTTCCGTGTTCATAAGGAATAACGAGCCGTATGGTGAAGAATGGTGTTGAACCCTCAAGGGTGTTTTGCAAGGCGAGTTTTCACCAACATTCAATGCGTCGTGTAAGCACCTCATGTTTATGAAAAACAAATTCCTTAACTCATGCACATGTGAGGGTGGAGTGAGCTCCCGCTAAGCATGCCACAGACTTTCTTAGTCTGTGGGATAAGTTCTAGAATGTCTGTCTTACGAGTACTTCAAAGAATCCTGCTAAATATCGTCGCTATTGCCAAAATAGTATTCTATTTGGAGAGGCTGATGACGGTGGAGTGATTTGTTGCATCAGAGATGGGTGTGTACTTTGGCAAAAGCTCAGGGGAACGGGGAAGGAGGGGGAGGGATGTGAGTGAGTTTGACTCAACTAGAGGCGCCAGTGGGCCCTCGGTGCAAAATTCCCAATGATGGATGGAGTCATAAGCATACTCCAGATTGAACATCCGAAGGGTTTTTATCTCTGCATGATTATCTCAGTCGATGCGAGGATTCGAATTTGATCCCACGTGATCGCAAATACCGTTACCATAACCACTACGCCTACCGCATTTCCCACACCTTCGTGTCTTCATTTCCAAATACTGAGAAAATCGAGACGCACGAACTTCACTATAAGAATTGCTGCTTTGTTTTTTTTTCAATTTTTGCACTTCTTGTTTATAAATTTATTTCTTCTTGCGAAACGTACTTAATTTCCTCTCATTCAAAAACAAATCAATACGAACCTTATCTAAACCGATAGAATACGTGTTTAAACAATACTTATAAATAATTTTTGAATCTCGATCTGCATTAGGGCTCAATTATGACTTCTTAGGTGTGTAAAACTGAATGAAGGTAGGAAGTCTCTGTGAAGCGGATGACTTGGTCAATGAACTCCCTTGTTGGGAGAGGCAAGAGGGTTTGCGTCGGCGCATGGATCTGAATTCACTTTTGCGGGAAGCTTTAGCGAATTGGAGTTTAATCCTCTTCGTCACCTTATCCATTTTTTCCAATGGAGCAAATAGAAATAGGGAAATGAATTGGAGAGTAAGTAATGATCTCTACCTCTGTTGTTCGAAATCTCTATCAAACTGAATATTCCAATTGATCGTGCCTCAGTGAATATCTCCAAGTCTCCAAAGTCTATTGATCCTTTATTCGGTTATCTAACCTAAGTTTTAAGTACGTAATAGTTTCTAATATGAATGATAATGATGACTTTCAATAAAATCTGCGGTCATAAAAATTCTCAGAATCCCTAATGCCCCTTGCGTATTGGAGACTTATGGCCCACTATTTCCTGGAAAATATCGCTCATGTGATTTAGTTGCGGAAGCCATCGCAAGCAGGAGTGAAATAAGTTTTACCCCACTTTATTTCGATTTAATGGTTTTAATATTTTTTTCCTCCTATATGTAACTGCAGTTTTATTTTTAGTGCAAGATTTCACAAGATGCATTTGTATTTTTCGGTGTGATAGGTGGATGTGTGTTGACGGAGAAATTTTGCGGTGTCAGGTTTTTTTTCCTTGACAAGTACCTGTCGGAAGAAACAGCGAAAGGCTTCTTTGTGTTTCTGTAGGTGTCATTTCTCCGGCGGCTGTGCGCCGCATGAGTTCACCGCTTCGGCGCCTTACGACACTTGGCCGTGTAGTGGGCAGTCATCCCCCCTCAGGTATCCCTTTCCTACGTTCTCTCCCCTGATGAGTCAGCGTTGACCGTGGAAGCTCGCTTTTCTCTCGTTTGTTTATCAACTCAGGAGTTCATCGCTGAGGCCGCTGCTTATGACCTCAGAGTGCATAATGGAATCCCTTGGCAGCGTGCTGAGTGATGAACCTCGTCTCTGAGAGATCTTCTGTGCTATTTCGTAGCGCGCAGTTTTCCCCAGTTATGCCTCCCTCCATCCCCGCCGCCCATCCGTCAACCCCCGTCTTTTCACTCGGCCCGCCTCTGAGGCGCTGCCGCCGGTGGTGAAATGCTCCACAGGCACGCATGTGACGAAATGCCACCCTCCTCACGCACTCTTCCTCTCTCGCGAGTCACGCCACCCTAAAACTGTCGGCTTCGGCCCAAAAACGTCCCCGCAAATACTTTCAGGGTGGGGGCGTTGTATATTCTGTGTCATGCGTCCGGAGGTATCCCCTTACTTAGTATTTATGCCGTGGGATTTTTAGCGCGGCGACGCGACGTTGCGTTTTTATTTCCTAAACAGTCATATCTCAATATTGCTTCAGAAGTGAAAACTATCTCGAGGAGATTTGATACACGAGATTTTTATGAGTCCATCTTGTTGGACGCAATGGTGATGCTTAGTGTTGGCACCTGGTAAGGCGTCATTAGTGTTATTATTTTTACACTTTCGAACTTCATTCAGCGCCTGCGATGTGTTGATTCAACGGTGAATTAATAGGACTAATGGCGATTGTAATCATTGCTTATTTCAATATTGGTTTAGGAAAATAAGATCCTCCAAGCGTGAAATAAGAATTATACTACGTGTGAAGTCTACTTAGAGACGAGTTTAGTTATGAACATTGAGGTCGTTTTCGCTGACTGGCAGTTCTGCTATTTCATATTGGTCTTGTTATTTTGTCTTAGGATGATAATGTTGGTACTCAAGCTGTTAATTCTCTTTCCTTGAAGGGGTCCGCACTTCTGCACGCGCGAAAATTCCGAGAAACGCTGTATAAAAAAGAAATTCGTAAATATCGGAAGAGTGATATGCCTCTTTTCAAGGGTCCTAAGAAACTCGCTGAGGCGAATCTCGATGCCCAACGGGAAAATTGTTGGCAATCGCTGCTCCTGATGAACTTGCGAAGTGTGGGTCATTGGAAGGTGCTTCCCACGAAGGCAGTGTGCTGTTCCATTCCGTCTATGTAGGCGTGCTCTGGTGGGCGGCCTTTGAGTCATCGAGTGACTAGTGCGGTTGAGGTAGTCTCCTGAATCCAAAAGACTCGGATCATATCCTGTTGCGAATAAAGTGGAAGAAGAATAGAATTTTATCACTATACTTATAGATAATGTGATATCTTGCATCCTGAAGTTGCACTATAACTATGGAATTGGTGATATTTTTTATAACTAAAGTCGCATTGAGCAAATGATTGGACTGTAATTATGTACAATTATTGTCTCTCGTTAAAAATTTCTTATAGCTTAATGATTATAATCGTTATTCAATAATCTTAAATTTTGTTTAGCGCCGCTATCCACACACTACCTGTTTCAGACAAGTTTATCACATTTTTTAGAAATTCTCATTTTCCTCATCCTCAGTACTTGTTCCATGTATTTCGGTCGAAGTCTGCCCTTGCAGTTCTTGCCATAATTGATTTATGGTAGTACCAGTTTCGAGTGATATAATCTGTAGAAGAATAATGAATTGTTTGTCTCTCATGGCAAATTGTGGAAATATTTGGGTATGAACTTCATGCGCGCCTATGTTATGAATACATCGGAGAAGACCTTCCTTGTTCATCATTACCATCTTAAGTCAAAAGTCCTAAGATTGGTTTGACGCAGCTCTCCATTCCTCTATTCTATCCGCTAGCTTTTTAATAGCGACGTATTTCTTCTCTTTTACATCATTTATATCCTGTAGTATTCAACTCATCATTCAGAGCCATCTCTTGCCCTTCTTCCCTGTCACTTGTCCTACAGTTCTTTTTTCCTTGTTTACGACGAGAAAATGAACTACGTGAATTACCTCCCAATTAGTCCTAATAGTTATTCTTTGTTTTATTGATTATTCCAGTATTCCCCCGATGAACGCGCCGCGGTTGTTAACAAAACTAAGAATTATGTCTTTATAGAGACTTTGTGAGATACGTGAAACCAATCTTATGGGATTGTTGGCTAAAATATGATGTTGATGAACAAAGAAGCTCTGTTCCGATGAATTCATAATAGTGGCGCATATGAATTTCACACCCAAATAATTCCAAAATTTGTGAAGAGAGACAAAAATTTCGTTATTCTTGGAGAGATTATTTCACTCGACACTAGTTCTAGCATAAGTCAGTCATTTATCATGTAATTCATAGGCATCCCTGTCTCTGATAGGGAATATTCTTTTTTTTAATGATAGGAAACGAGCGAGGCAAGTTCTTTTGGGAGTGTTGTTTTCTTAGACCGCACTCTCTCCCCAGACGCGCCCGATCGTGCCGTATGTGTTCCACCGGAAGTTTTTTTCGGAGGCTGCTTTGGGAAGTGACTAAGCGACTGGCACTCACACACAATGAGGGATGTCCGTTTGAATGGGCGATCGAGGCCGCTTCTGTTGCGATCGCGAAATCGAGCATTCGGGACACGCCTCCTCGGCGACCCTGACTCGGCCGCTTCTCACACATGACGCTGAGAGCAGAATAACACTCGCGTTCGCCCTTTGCACACTCTTGATCAAGGCTCCTGCGGCCTTACCGTAGCCTCCGAGATGGACAGGCCGGGACATCCTAATTTCTCTTTTTAATTGATTGAAATTACTAGGCCTATATTTTGTTCATGTCCTTACGGTCATACTATTAAAATTTTTCTTATTTATTGGTATTAGGGCCACTAATATTTGGTTCGTGCCGTAAATTTCTGTGTTATAAATATCTCAGTTACTAAGCAATAGTTACCAATGACTCATGAAGCGTTTTAAACCATTTTATCCAATATATTAAGCAGGTCGTTATAAAGAAATACGTCGATCGGAATATTTTGTTTGCAGCATTTGTATAGTTATTCTTTCTCTCGGAATAAAATAATGTAGGGGATAGTATTACAAGGAAAACATTAGGCTGAACAGTTAGTATTTGCTTACCCGTGTTATGTGCGTTGGTGTACTTTGTTAGACCGTCAATGGATTGTAAAAGCTCATATGTTTCTACAAATGAACAGAAATTATGCTCTTTAATTTACGTAGTGTGTTGACTAAGTAGTTTTTTCAAGGCTGAGTTACAGAGTTCATGAAATTGACAAAACGGCTAATGACAGCTGGCATTGAATGCAAAATTTGCTTTTTTTCTGGTATGGTATGGACTTTACACTCTCGGTGCCTATACATAGTGGTGTATGTTTACGTTTACTTGTTGTTTACCTGACGTGACGTTCGTGGCAATATCACCTATTATTTATAGTTTGCATCAAAAATAAAATAAATGCAGAAACAGTGGCGCCGAATCCATGGGGTTTGAGGGGGCCCGAGCCCCCTCAAAAATTCGTTATGGGTGTGAGGAAAAAATGTGTCAGGCTTGTCGATTTTCCCTGGAGTGTCCAGGTATCGAGATTCGAGTTATCAGGGTTCTAATGTTGATCATATGACTCTTCTAAAAAACTTAAAACTCACTACATATAAAATTTCCCGGGGGAATATTTTGCCCCCCCCCAATATTTTTTTGTAAGTGTATGCAGAAATAAATACATTAAATGAACCAATTGTTAATGTTCACCTCAATATTTTCGCTGAAATATTATCCTCTTCAGAAGTGGGTTAAAGGAATTCAATATCGTACGATGTCAATCCGACGGTACCGTATTCCGTAACGTAATTGCCGGAAAAAGTTTCCAACTTCCGATTCGACTGTCAGATTCGAAAGTTACATGGTAAGGCCGCTGATTCTAAAAATCCCACCAAGGGCAAACCGTATGTGAGGGTAATGCGGGTGCTGTCCTTGCACGAAGGTTATATTATTTCCAGCTCCGAGGAAATGGCAACTGAATGAAATGCCACAATGGCGTGTGGCTTTGGATTCATGGTTTCCCTTCCGCCGGAACCGTATCTCTGAAATTTTCTTGTCTTTTCCTGATACCTAATTTCTGTATCCCGTCCGATGTTTGTTACACCATTCCTCGTGACCGATTAAGGTCATTGTTTTTTAGGGAAGGAGGAATTATTACATTCCGTAGCGCGTTGGTGATTCGTAATACCTCTTAGTGAATGTACTTCTTAGGTCTGGTTTGCGTAGACCAGCGGTTCCCAAACTTTTTATTTCTGCGACCCATTTTAGCCCATACGTTTTAGCCGCGACCCCCTAAAAATGGTTGTCTAAGTTTAAGTACATAGTTCACTTTATTATTCGTATACATCTCGCGACCACTTTCCGAACGGCCCGCGACTCCCCTGGGGGTCGCGACCCCCAGTTTGGGAACCGCTGGTGTAGACAGATACTAGAGAGTGACTAAGTGACTTTTAGATATTCATCAGTTATTTGTAAACATTGATTTTTAAGCTTGTGAAATAAAAACGGTGATTGGGGAGTCACAGTAATTTATTTATTCCCAACTTCCCTGTAAACGGTATGTAGAAGCCTTTACAACGAAGGATCGACGAAGCAGGACACAAGCATCCATGCCCTGGATAGGGGCCACCTACCCAGGCGGGAATCGAACCCGCGACCTACGGTTTGGCAGGCGGTTCGACCTGCAGTTTGACTCAACCCCACCGCCACCGAGGCCGGCAATGATTGACAATAATGATTACCATTTTTTGAAATCTTCCAGATATTTCCGGGGGGAGGGGCGCTGAATATAGCCGAGGGAATGAAGTATTCTCGGGTTCAGCAATAGCTTCGGATTTTTATTGCCCTGTGTAAGGGTACTGCATAGAGGAGGCCCATTTATATTCCATAGAAGGCTGATTTCTGTTGCCACTTCGGTCGCATTTTAATCGGTTTTCAAAAATGTCCGAGGCGCGGTGATGAGTGCAATGGGATCCACTTTTTTTCCAATATTTTACAGCATAATTTTTGTCATCGCGAGAAATATCATTAAATAGTAATGATTTAATATATAATATCATCATGTGTATAAATTTCAGTTTATATCCCTTATTATACCTAATTTCTCCGTGAAATTCCGATCATTTTGTCCGTCAGCGACGGGAGTGGGGACTTTTGTAAACCCATTTAAATGCGCGGTGGTTAACAACTCATTTAGAGTCAGCCTTGAGGATATTTGTGATATTTGTGGCCCTATGTTTGGGTCAGTGACTCACTCACCGTCATCAGAATTCCTAGCCCGAGGAAGACTGCGTTTCTTACCCGCAGTTCAAATCATGTAGCATTGTAATTCTTTTTTTTTTACCCCGTAAAGCTTTGTTTTTTATTGAAGTTGTGAAGTCCGAATAATTCACTTATTGTTGCCATGAGCTACAATTCATCCTCCTCTCACCCGAACTAATCTCTTTGGTATCTTTCATCACATGATCGATGTATTCATGTGAGCGTCAAGATGATTTCGGTACTGTCATTCGTTTCTAATTTTTAATCAAAGAGTGAAATCGTATTATTTGTTCTGATTCGAAGCATCCTAAAAGCTGTTTTTATTTAATATCTTGCATTTTGTCCATTCGTATTCTCTATGGGAGATTCTGTGGGTCATTTTATTCTCTTTTTTTTATTTTTTAACCTCCCATTTTCTTTCTCTATTTCTCCTATGCACTGTAACTTCCCTAAATTTTTTCGTGTATTAGAAAATGAATTTTATATTCATAGGACTTGATCCTTTTTTTAATCTACTTTCATTTATTGGTTGGGGTCTGATTGGGGAGGGTGATCTTCTGAGAAATCCATGGTTCTTGAGGATATCACCAAGAAAAATATTCATGCTTGGAGAGAGCTTTAATTTGAAGCATACTTCATTTGACCCAAGGCCATTGGGCATGGGAGGCAACGTTTTCTCATCCATAGTTCCATAGGATAACTTATTTACCGAGTTCATAATTTTTTTTTGCTATGAATTCGAGTCTATGGGAATAGGTGGTGGCATGTTTGCGCCTCCACGTGGAAACCCCTCTTTCTAATGATAGACCTCTGCATTGAATGGGAAGAACGTGCTACCGTCGATTTTACGTCCTGAGCACGTCCTTTTCGCTTCAGAGTACCAGTGTTAAAATTGCGTTTCCGAGGGCTTTGATCGTCATTAGTTTCGAAACTGCGCGGTATTCATCCGGAGGCCGTCTGGCTCTGTTTTTCTTCACCCTTTATTCTGGTCCGAATCATCTCCCTTCGTTTTTATGTCATCGAACTCATGCCTCATTCCCTTATGAGTTAATCTATGGATTGTGCTGATTTAGCAGTCCTAAGTTTCAAAAGGGTAGAGACTTTTGAGGTGGTCAAATTGTTTAGCTTATCTTCCATTTTTCGTGTGTCTATTGGTCACAGCTGATGGTTCGCTAGTTGTTACGAAGCAGCTAGGCCATCAATGCTTTAATAGTTTGTCCACTCTGCATCCATCCCATCCTGCTAAGAGGGTACGAGGGTTGAGGGTCTGGGGACACCCTCTATAATCAGGAAGCATGCGCGATGAAGTAATTGGACTAGGAATGGACCCTCCTATTGTTGGACTTGGTTGGAGAGCCCTCCTATTATTGGTCTTAGTAGTTATGTTATGGAGGTCAATGGTACCTACCATTACAGCCGGATTGACTTGAAATATTACTTGGAATTTCAATACAAGAGTATAGTTTTTTTATCGAGTTTCTGTGCTGGATATTTCTGCTCAAACTTCTTCAACATCACTGGCTTATAGGTCATCTGTGAATCATGAGATATGTAGGTCGACTTAATGGAACCGTACTGTTTTTAAGATTCAGGTAAATAAGGATTGGTAGAATCTATTCACTCAACTTTCACCTAGTCAAAATTCATGCAGAATGAAGATAAACAACCTTTGTAAAATTTTCACCGATTTTTATTAATAGGTACGAGGCGTTTCGACGCCAAACCGTCATTTAGGCGAGTTCTAGAAAATGACGCCTTTGTGTCGAAACTTGTTGCCAGTGATAATATGTTAACATTTTAGAAAGGTCATTTTTACGTTATTCTAAGATTGGTGAAAATATAAATATTAGACAAATTTTGTCTGTATTCACCTAATTCATTAACGTTGGTGAATCGTTTATTATTCCTGTCACTTCGCTGAAGAGAAGGAATAATTGGTGTATATTTTACTAGAAAATATGAGTGTTTTTTCATTTATTTTGTTTAATAGGTGGTGGTTACTTGCACCCGTTGGGGTACTGTCTCTCGAGTTAAAAAAGGAAAGATCTCTATTGATCTCTGTGGGGAGGCGAAAACGACACGTGTGACCAGAAACGTAATATTTCATTGGAAGAGGTGAATTATTCTTTCCACTTCCATTCCACGATTTGGCTTCACAATACGATATATGAATCTTACAAGTCGCCTTAGTGTCCTGCTGCAAAAATGAAAAAGTATCAACGCATTGTACCTACGAGTGTCGCTAACTCACCCGGGGCGATATCAGGTCATTTCGATGGACCAGTATTAAGCATACTCGTAAACGATAAAAGTTATGTCGTTTTAAAAATCCATTTGTTTTGCTTGTGGTTTATCTTTGTTTACATTGTATATCAAAATAATAGCCCGCAATTTGTTTCAACCTACAGTGGAAGTAAACTAGAAAAAGGATGGTCCAAAATATCCCCATTATACGGACGGCTCATTAATTTGCGCGCCGTAAGGCGCGTTCATAGCCGTACCGGTAAACCATGTTTACCACAACCAGCCAGATTACAGTAGAATATTTCTTTTGCGCATTTGTTTGTGTTGTTTGAGTTCGTGAGTGTTTGCGTTAACAGAAGCTTACATACTAAACAGATGGCTTAATTAAATAACAGAATTTTTTTACATAGATAAAGAGCAACTTTGTTTAAGACAATAATTATTTTTATTTTTAATTGGACTTTGTTTTGTATTATATTTTAGGTTATTTATACTCTTAAAATAGCACTTTTATTGCCGCTTGCGAGTTTATAGCTGTTTTTATTTCCTATGGACGGTTTTTTTACTCCGAATTCGAACCTGCCGGTGCACATCATATTTAATTTTCTACGTTAAAACTCGCGAAAAAAGTGGGTTATATGAAGAACTTGCAGCTAACGACATAACTTGGTGCAACGAAGGCAATAAATTTCTTTTTCCTCGCCACATTTGTTTTCCCCTGGCCTAGTTTTTGCCAAAACAGTCATCTTCTGTTGGACACAAATTAAGCTAACACGTGTTCGTAATGAACTGCGGGGGGAGACGTAGAATAGGGAGGTATTAGGCGCCTCGCTTTCAGTGCTGTTCACATCCCCAACATGACTAGGATGTGTAGATATGTGAGAAAGTCTTCCGTTGCGTGTTCGCGAAGATGGCGGTCAATAATTTCGATGAAACTCGGTTGTTGCCACCTGAATCCATGTGTAGATGATCGTGGTTACAGCTGTAGGATGAACATTTTCCATACCGTATTAGATGATTTGATTTTATTTGGGATAATAAATGCTTATTTTGTGCTAAAAAACTTCCTTGTAGTCGCTTAGTACGATTCTTGTCCTCGAGGTTTAATTATTTTTGCAATTGTAACCGCAATATTTATTTTTCTCTTGCCATTATTGTCATTAGTACAAACTCAAATTAATCTAGGGGAAAGAGTAGTAACCTTTTTCTCCCTTAACATTGTTGCATTTTCTATGTCATCCCGGCTACCTTCTTCAGAGTATTCGGCGACAGAAGCCCGGATTTACCCGCAGACATTATTGAGAGGTATTTTTAATGTAAAGATAAGGGAAAATCTGTCCCAAAGGGAATCCTACTTACGTCTATGTCTAGTAATTATGTCTAGTAATTTCCTCGGTTAAGTATCACGCGGTGGATCTCCAACTTTCCACCTATGACATCAAATGCGAGGGTGAATGTAGACCTCGCGTTGGGCCTTCACGGAACATTTATCTGAGGAATCGAGATGTATGCCGAGCCATAGGGAGCTCCCAGCGAGCGAGTACGAGCTCACTCGAATTCCACGGTCATGGGGGCCACGCTGCAGTTGGGTATTTTTTTTTTCTGGAAATCATTGACGTCGCCCCTATGTCCACCCATCAAGCCTCTCCCGCTCACAAATAGCTTTCATTCATTGCGGAGGAAAAAAAGAAGAATGGCTCTCTCCAAGGCCCCACCTCCTGGGCTGCATTCCCGCCTATCGCAGGATGAATTCCTCCCGCCCCTCCCCGCAAGGCGACACTCCGCGTGCCTCCCCATTCAAACGCCAACAGCATCCTCTCCCCCTCCTCACCATCATCATTCCTTGGAATGTAATAATCTCGTTAATTCCGTGGTGGGATCGTCGCTGCGGGTGATGACGTCACCGCCCTCGGCGAGCGTCGACTTAAAGGAATGGACAGTGGCGCTCATTCTGTTCTCTACTTCCCTTCTCCACTGGTTGGAGACGGAGGACCTTGATTACTATAAGAAGAGGTGAACGTAAATTGACGTAATATGGAACGGAACACTCGCAGGGTTGTTTTAGGACAGGGAAATCAGAGAAAAAGACTGCAATGAAGTTTACAAATATCAGAATTTTCGTGTATCCATTGTTAAGTAATACTTTTTTTGGATTATAAAGTTATTTTTTGTATTTTGTATTTTTTAACTTTTAATATGATTATTCGTCATGTAATGATAGCAAGCGGAGCGTGGAAAAAGGGAAGAGAAGATTTTCTTTAGGGAAAAGCTAGGAAATTTTAATTCTGGTATTTCTCAACGTCTGACTCGTTGACGTAAAATTGTCGATTTAATTGTTATTTTATTCGTTTGTTTCCAATTTATGCTGATTAAAAATATGTTTAGATTGTGTGATGGAAGGTATTTTTACTCTTTGATTATAATAAAATGCAAATTTAGTATCGATAGTCAAATTGGAAGTTATTAAATATATGCAATTATATAGCTTGAAATACTATAAGGGATGCACGTCATTCAAAGCAGAGGCTTAGGTTTATTTTTGCTCTAAGATGTAAATCGTCGTTTCTCTGCACAATTTAACAATTATAATGCAGGAAAAAAGACTTAGGCATCTAAAAATGGGATACTTTTATGGGATACTTCCAAGTCTGACTAACTCTTTCGGGAAGCTGTGGTATGTATTATCATTCATCATGTTCCAATATCAGCCTAAAAATATTTTCGACTATGCTTCTTTTTCTAACACCTACCTGTAAACATTTTATAACCTCTGGCTTGCGAGTAGATTTTTCGTATTGTTCTTATAGATTTAATCAGCGGGAACGGTATTGCTAAATTCTGGAAAATGATGCGACTTGTAAAATATCGTCATAGGTCAGGGTCGCAGCTAGAAATTAAGGCTGGGGGCTTGGGGGTGCCACTAATAACGGGGTATGTGGGGGTATGGACTACCCACCAGCATAAGCGGTAGGTGCGAGATTAATAAATTGCGGAATTTTAAGATAAACGGTTCAAAATCGTGAGTTTTACGGCTTTCTGAGGGATATTTTATTAATCCTCAGACTATTTTATTAGTTATATCAATCCAATTAAGTAAAATGGATTAAAATTAAAAATTTCTTGGAGCTCTGAGGGGGGGGGGTGGTTTAACCCCCAAAAAATCCCCCCTCGCTGCGCCACTGTCATAGGTAACGTCAGAGTTCATGACTTATTATGCTGTTTGATTGCTTCCTTACTAAATGAGTACTTCGCGTGCCTGCTTTTACATTACAATACATTTATAGTTCTAGGTACTTAGATAATGAGCGTGTATATCATAGTTCTGTGGGCAACTGGCGTAAATGGATTTAGATACTTCGGGATTGCTATATAAATGTTTATTTCATATTGCCGCATCCTATTGAGGCTACCCTAAAGGTTCCGCTAGGTTCCACTTTAAGTTCGTGAAAGGCTTCACATGTTGCTGGAATAAGCATGGTAGTACTTCTTAAACACATTATATTCGCACAGCTTGCTCGTTGGATATTGCGACGCTGTGCATTCCGCTGCAGATTTCGCGTCGGAATTTGAAAGGTCAATTTGGCCTCCCAACGTCCGGGGCAATTCCCTTCCATTCTCTCCCGTCCAAGTCGAAGCTTGGAAGTGGAGCGCCGGGGTGGAAATACTGAGAGGGCATTAAACCGTAAACAGTGGCCCGTTTTGGCTCCTGGCGAAATTGGGCGTAGGCAATTGGTGCCCGCCTAATTTTCCCCTCTCTATCTCCTCGGAATCTACATCTGCATTCTACCTCCGAAAAGCCGCCTCAGTAGCCTTCTTACGAAATTAGTCGTTAAAACAGTAAGCGCTTAGGAGTCGAGTGGCTACTGTGTTTCTCCTGGCATTCATTAAAGTCCTTTATTGTTCAGGGTAGAAACGAATTCCTGAACCTATTTATTCGGCCAAAAATGCCTCTTATCCTATCTTTTCTGTCGGAAATAAATAAAGCTAATAAAGTGAGGTTTAAATCAACCGATTTCGTCGTTACTTGGTGGAACGAAGTAATATTCGTGGTGGAGCAGCATAGTTGAACAGTACTTGGTGTTTGGTTTTGTTCAATTATGAGTAGTTATGTTTAACTTGTTTTATCCGTTTAGCTTGAAAGATAGCTATACTTAATTCCCCATACAATTTAAATCCAGCAATAGCCTCAGAGTCTCTTGCGGCTCCCAGTGTTATTCATGTCAAATGATATGTCAAATGTCATGATAGCTCTTCGCTTGTACGTAGCAGTTTTTTTACGAATAGCTCATGGTCTCGAACTAATGTAATTGGCTGTCGTTTTCTCGCTTCCGTGGGAAATTCGTCGCCTGCATATCGATGATTTCCCTCGTGCTTGCTGATCACTGCAGCGTCCATCCTTGCATGCGAAAAGAGGACGTGAGTCCTTGGGGCTCGACCCTGCTTGGGAACGATCGCCGCGCTGCGGTGTGCGCAGACCATCTGTCCATCGTCTTTGTCCTTTTCCACCGTCACATATTCCCGTAAAATTCAATCATGATGTATTCTTCGTTAACCTTGGGCTCATAAATGTTCTGTAATCTTCAACGGTATTTATGTGAATACTTTCCCATGGAAGTTGGTTGATAGAGGTAACATTTGAAATACCTCCAATTTCGTAGTTCGTTTTCCCATGCCTTTTCGTGACAAATGCAATTTACTGAGTCGACTTTCATCCTTAGAGCGCGCATACTCTGACCTTGCCTTGAAGTGTAGGGGTCGACAGTATTTCGATTCTCAACCGCACCGAAAAATATTAATGTACGTAAATAAATACTACTTCATTCATCCACACGGCGCCTTAAGCACCAACATACAAATAACTTCACATGTAAGGAAAGAAAGTGATAGGATCATAATATAGAATATAAAGGACGAGGACAACGGTGCTGTGATATACGAAAATCCTGCGTATAAAACGTTTTTTTTTATCCCATTAACTCCTGTCTTTCAATTATTAGATATTTTTCTACTTGCTTCATCTGGGAAATGGCTCATCTAATCATCTCTTCCCTCTGAGCTAGTGACCGTAAGGTGTCGTGACATCGGTATCGGTATTATCGGATCTTCTATGTTAGTTACCTGATCTTTTCTTCACCGTGAAGTTATTTTTCTTGAGTTGTGGTCATTTCATAAAAATAATACCTTCCGGGGCCGAATTCTTCCAAAATGTATTCGTATCGTTGTGGCTGTGGCAGTGAAGTATAATGAAGTCGTTAAACAGATCCGTCGAGTAATTGCTTGTTTTGTGTTTCTAATAGCTCTAGGCTTCATTCGAGCCTCTCTCTACCGGAATCTAAACATATTACACCCCGTCATCGACAACAGAATCGATCTATTTTTCGCAATGAAGTGATCAGATGTCAATGATCACTTTAGTACCGCATGAAAAAAAACCCAGTGGGCAGTGTTTTAGCTACGTTGTTACAGCTGTAAGTACTAGAAAAAGACTTTACTTATTCTTCATCATCATTAGTCAACAACCCTAGGATAAGTTTTAACGCAGCTCTCCATTTCTCTCTCCTGTCTGCTGACCTTTTCATAGCCACGTATTTCTTCTCTTTTACATCCTTTACAACCTGTAATATGTAGCTTATTCGGGGCCGTCCCTTGCCCTTCTTCCCTTCCACATGCCCTTCTATTATTGCTTTCATCATGCCTCATCATATGGCCAACTAAGTTGTCCCGTCTTCTGCATAAGGCTTTTAGAGGATCACTTTGTTGCCGCATGGAAAATAACCCAGTGCGGTGTATTTTTAAGCTACGTTGTGACATGTATGTAAGTACTTCTCATTTATCCCACTCTTCTTAGCACTTCCTCATTACTTACCCGGTTGATCAATTTTATCTTCATCATTCTTCGTTAGCATCGCATTTCGAATGCTTCCACTCTTGACTACGCGCATTGAGTCGGGAAAGATTTTTACCAATGATGTAAAACCGTTCCAGGGATCGGCGTTGCCGTAGAAGAAACGTTGTGTAATTTGCTTGCAAGTACGTGAGTACTTGCGAGCAAATTACACAACGTTTCTTCTACGGCAACGTTTCGAGTGCTTGCCTCATCAGAGAGTCGTCATCTAGACGACGCGAAGGGAGGAGCATCCACTCGAGTTGCTCTTGTGGGTGCGGGCATAGTAATTCACATGCGGCGGAGGGTGCTCGACCGAACACCCATTCACCAGCGTCATCGCAGCCGACGAGGACGATCCGCTGCAGATTTCAAACGACTCACGCACGCGTCGCATTGGGACTCCATCGACAGCGGAGATAGTGGCGTCCATGTGTATGTGTGTGTATGAAGGCTTGCCTTCGTGCATATGCGTGCAAATACTTCCGCACCCGACTCGCTCACTCTTCCTCGAATGCCGTCACGTCACGTCCGCATATCATTGGTGTGTGACGCCTTTCGTCCGCGGTTGCGTCCTCCCGCCGCGAAAGTAAAAGTGCTCCCTCTACTCGCGGGCCGCATACCTCGGCGCGTGCGAATATTTGATCCATAAGTGTTGACCGCGTTTGGTCGCTCCGGAAGTGGTCGCCCAATTGTTTCTCGCAATCGTTCTTTGGGAGCACAGAGACTTTGTTCCCGGTGTGAATGTTATTATTTTTCATTGTTTCAGTGAGCTGCACCCTTAATATGTTACTTACCTCAATGGCGTCCAAATATCAATACAGTATACCCTTGACTCCACCCTTTCAGTGCAATTATTGACGGTGTGTCTGTATCTACGGTCTTTCGCAATATTTCATTGGGTCAGGAGATTGTTTTTAATTTGAATGCTGTATTCCATTGTTTCAATCATCGCCATCTGTGCGCCTTTTATTATGCTACTAACTATCAATTGTGTCCAGGTGTAAATATAATTACCCCTGAAATCTTTCCTTTCAGTACCATAATTAACTCTTTGTCTGTATCCATTTTTACATCTTTGTTCTTTCGCCATATTTTATTGGTCCAGGAGATATTTCTCGTGTGTGGCTGATATTTTTCATTGTTTCAATCAGCACCATCGTATATGATTCATGAATTTTTCTCATGTCCCAGTGTTAATTTCATCCCGTGTGCTGCATATACTTTTTAATACTCATCTTCATCTGCATGAAAGTGTAAGTTACCTCAGCGGAGTGTTGCCTGTAACGGGCTGAGTTTGCTATCGATATCCTTTATTGTCCACCCTTCGTTATTTAGAAAAAAAGTAACGCTGTTCGCGAGCAGGAACTTGCAGGTAACCTCTGAAGACTCTCGTCGAGGAAATATCGCTCCGTGTAATATATCGAACTATAATAGAACTATTGGCCACGGAAAGCATAAATATCTTCCAATGGGTAATAATACGTAGGAGTTCAACCGTGATAAGCAGTGCGGAAAAACTATGAGGGTGGGAGGAAGACTTTTAGGGTTTCCAGCCGGGTCCAAGATTTTTTCACCCTGAAGGCGAAGGCAGATTTAGCCTTCGAAACGTCGCGTCGTCGCTGTTAAAATCCCTTGTACCCGGCTGGAAACCCGAGAACTCTTCCTCCAGTCTATTCGCCGGGAAAACCTTAGATCCTTCATGAGGATGGGAGTTAACGACGTAACTTCGCACCGTATCCTGTTGGAGTTGCACCCTTGAGGATGACTGAAAGTGCCGAAACTGGTCGGGTTAAATGAACGTTATGTGGAAAAGTACTAATATTTTATTACGCCCATCATCAGAACAAAATTTCACGAAGTTGAGCCAGCTGCAATTTAATCGTTGCGGAAATACCAGTGCTCAGAGGGCCTTCATTGATTGATAAAAGTTGAGTTTTCACCAACATATCTGTCTCTGTACGCTACATGAGCTCTTCATGATCATCGAGTGTACTTGATACCCACTCATATTTGATTTTTGCATTAACATATAAATGCCTTGTCCTTTATGAGCCATCAGAAATCGTCGCCACACTCATTGCGTTGAGTTTTGTTACGTGCTCATTGAATTACTGTGGAAAATCTGACGTCTGAAATGGGTTGTAATAACAAAACAACAATAGTTCAATGAAATGAGCTTTACATATCAGCATAAAATATGCCCTGATGGAGATGCATTACGTTAAAGTATGGAAAAATATTTCCTGACCAACACTCCAGAGAGAACAATATCTTGATAATTTCAAGGCGATGCTCAGTTTTCAAGCTAACAATCAGTCAAGAAAAAAGATTGGTCGAGCGGTAGTGGTGAGTCGTCTTGATAATTTGACTCGACTCACTTGTCAGGGCAGACGCCAATGACCCCCCATGGATGCCATCAACCGCATATAACGGTGAGAAAAAGAAGCATTTTGGGGATAGTATGAGGGCATGAGTCACGGCAGTGTAGATACCATTGCTCTGTCGTGGGGAAGGGGTTGGTTATGCGGGGCTGGGGTTAAGAGGGGACCCTGATACTCCAAACGCACCCCGGGCCTGTGCTTGTGAATGTACCCAACCCTTGGGAGTGGCTCGGAAGATAAGTGGTAAAGTATGGCGAGAACGAGGGTTGGGAATTCGCGTGTTTACTTTCGAAAAAAAAACATCGCGTTCAGAACACCGTAATTTTTGTTCGCGAGTGAGCGAATGGAGTCGGTGGAGAAGGGTTTTGTGTGTGTTTTGTGCTGGGGTTCAATATCCCTGGTGTGGAGCACCTCGACGCTCGGCGAAACGAAACTGTTTTATTGCCATCCGTGTGTCCCTGGCTCGAGGGAAGCGTCCTTCTTCTCGTCTTTGGTACGAGATATACTCTCCCGTCAGCTCTTTCGCCTGTCAAGTGGTAAAGGTGTCGAATTTACGCAGTTACTGCGGTGAAATAACTCGTCCGGCGTGAAATAAAGCGTCGTGAAAATTATCTTACCCTCCCCATCCAGCGCAGTCCTTGGAGTGAATTTATATAGGAGCATAATCATTGCCTATGCAAATAATGTAGAAAGTATATAGGACTATTCCAACCTGATGACATATTGATAAAAACCTTTCAAAATGATTAATGCTAGTTCTTGAAGCTCAAAAATGAGTTATTTTGAACGTTGTTGGTACACAAAGTTTTATTTTTCTATGGGCCATTTCACCACATGGTTTCTGTTTTTCTTACATAAATATAGTTTTTTTTTTTGGAAAAATTCGTCATGGAGAACGATTGTCATGATCGATGAAGTTCATCCTTGCCGTTCGTAACCGTGTCACCTTTTATGGTGGCTGTTTCCTTTTTTCCACGCGTGAAAAACATTACATTAAAGTTATTCTTCCCTCAGAGGCGATGCTTTAAACGATGATGCAACTTCAAGGAACCCAGTTGGAAAATTTTTATTTCAGATTATATTGTCCTTTGTAATAGAAAATTTTATGCTGACTTACCAATGGTAAATATCAAGAGAGAACTCTCTATACATTTAATCTTTTGGTTTGGAATTTGAAAGTGTATGTGGCTAAAAATTATAAGTTTTTATAAAATTTCAAGTTTTCCTATGAGTTTTTACTCTTCTTTAAAATTTATAAAGATCTTTTTAGTTTATGGAGCTGAGAATAAGTACTATATTTGAAGCAAAAATGTTTTTGCTATTCAGTATTCTCATCCTAATCACTCATGCCTGCGAGGCCTCCCATCTGTTTGTTGGATGTATGTCATTCTTTTAGAATCGTCTCCGCCCTAAGCTGTAGTAAAGAGTATTTGTTATACCCATAAGTCTGCCGATAAACTCATCAATTTAAGCGAAGGACGCAGCAGTGGAACGAGATGTGCCTTAGAAGTGCTTCATTTTGGAGGATTGATGTATTCTGCGTGTTTTTTTTCATGTTGCGGGAAAGCATCCCATTCAAACCCTCGCATAATGGTTTCAGGCCCGGGTGAAAGATGCGAAAACCTTTCGAGCGAGTGGACCCGAGCAGCTATTGTCATTGTTAAAGGGGTAGTAAGAGAGAGAGACCCAGGTGAAATTCGTGGAGCGCATCGCTGTGTTTTCCCTGATTTAGTATTTTATCAAAAGTTGAAGTGCAGTGGATTTTTTTGTTAAAAGAAAAATAGCACGAGTCGAGCAGAATGTGCTCACTTTTAACAAAAACAAGTCAGAATACTTGAAATACCAGATGTACCTCTAGAAAGGGAGTAACCATAGCAAAGAACTTAGGAGTATTATTGGATATATGATGTGAATATGTGATGTCCACACACCTTTGGCTTAGTTTGAGGTGAGCCCTACCCTTACCCATCCAAACCAGCCTTCGGTTTGAATCGCTTAGTAAGTGATCCCTTCGAAAAAATATCTCTCTCATTATATTGTTTCTACTGGACTTAGAGATATAGTGAGATTCCAAGATGATGTTATTCGAGTCACTCTAATAGAAATTGTTCTTTATCGCTCAAGTAATTTAAGCTTAGCACGTAGCCTCTGAGCCTCTAGTGGCTCCATGAAGCATACAATAGATTGTTTGGCGTCTTATATACGTATATCAGAACTTGAAAAGTTCAGTAATTCTTGGATAATAAATATTTTAAAGAAAGAGATCAAAGAGGTCTTGGACAGGAGGAGGTGGAGAAGACTAAGGTGTTCGTGACCTGCCGGTGGGCAAGGAATCCTTTGACGATGATGAAATATTGTAAGCATTGCTTCTTTGTAATTCATATTCGCAAGAACGCTATTCTTTGATTTATTTTTTTAGTGGGACACCCTTCCATTCATTTTGCTCTAGAATTTCAACATCGCCATTCGGAATATGCTTCGCCTCCTTATCAGTCCGTGTACATTTCGCCAATTGTATTTGTCTCTCAGCTCACTTCAAGGTTTTTCCCTTCCACAGCTCCCTCTATTGTCTTCCTCTCAAATTCTTTATGCCTCAAAGTATGTTGCGCATCCATTTGGATCGTGTCTTCCTGTAAGTGCCCCTCTTTGTTTTTCCTCATTTGCTCTTTGGAACACTCACTCGTATACCGACTTAAGCCCGTTCGTAGTGTGGTTCGTCAGTTTTTCTATGTATTATCCGCCCCCTGTTAAGAGCTTGAATAACGGTGATGGTGAACAAGGCAATCGTTTTCGATTAACCTTATATTTTCAGAGCCTGAAATACCGGTATATACGTTCTTTAATTTTCCCTGCAATCAAACGCGATTAAATACCGGGCTAATATAGTGGTTGCCAAGTGGCGGACCTCTGCGCTGATAAGGTTGCCGAGTTTTCGTGGCATAACAGTAAGTTACTCATGAGTTACGTCGTACCTCTGTGACATTTACGCGAGGAGTAACTCCAATAACAAGATTGGGTAGTGAGATCAGTAAAATATTTTGACAAAAATCCATGATTTTAATTTGGTACAATTTGCTCCAAAGCATAAATAAGTTGGCACCCGGAGTGAACTTACGAAATAGCTAACAGCGTTCGCTAGGGAAGCTCTACATTTTTCTTGATTTTTTCCTTGGGAATCACCTGTAGCGGCTCCAACTTCAATGCATGTACGAAAGAGCGCTCTCTGAGGCTTCGCTGCAGTCAGAAGTCTAGGCGGGCATTGGAACCCCAGCTTCAATATTGTTATTATTAGTGCATTTGGAAAAGTGTGCAAGGAAGTGCTTGTAAATAGACTTTGTTTAAAACCTAATATTTCTCCAGTTTCTTTAGTATTTATGATGTAAATATTATTTTCCAATTGAAATCAACGTTGTGCCGAGCTCCTTGATTTTCGCAAGTAAAAATGTTCGTGGCTTCATATGTTTTGCATTATTTACAAAATCGATAGTATTTTTGTCGTAATTTACGATTTTCCGCAGTTTTGGACTTATTTACCGTATTCTGAAATTGGAAGCAGGAATAAGATCGCGCAAATTCGCATTCCCAAAAATGAAGAAGCCGTAACGGTGCTAACACCATCATCGGAATCAGCCTGTCAGACCCATATATTGATCTTTGATATTGCCAATTCAATCATGGTCTTCATGTGCAGGATCTGAAAATCGCTTTAAAATTTTATGTGAATTCAAAAACAATTACTCCGAGGTCCCAACACGATCGCCTCAGACATAGGCGAAGTTTTATGTTGAGGGGGCCAGAAATCCTGACGGGGGTTTAGGGGCTATGGAATATCCCCCAGTGAAACAGGGGGTCTCCATCATCCTTCCTTGGAAAATCTGTTTACATTTTTATCTGAAAACAACATTTTAACTACTATCTAAGACTAAAATGTATTTAAAATTAAGATATTTTTGTTTTCATAGTACTAGAATTTATAGGTTGCCTTTTTTCGCTGCTTTAAAAACTGCCGTTAAAAGCTCCCTCTGACCCTCCCCCCCAAATCTTCCCATGTCGTCATGGAGTACGAAAACTCCTCACTCATTCGCAAACCCTCGGGGGTGCAATCCGGGAGCGACACGAGGGGGTGGGCGAGCAGGGGTTTGCAGCGCCCCCTTATGGCGAGGGCGCTGCACCATTCGAGTGCTCTCGAGGGCCGCCTCGCGACTTCCACGTACCTAACAAGGGGGAGGGGAGAATAACCGAGGGACTCAATCTGGGCGGCCGCCTACGCCCGTGTGAGGGCGCACTAATTAGGTGTCCTACATGTCACACGGCGCCTCCGCCGCCTTTGTGGGCTGACCACTGGCGACCTCCTCCCTGCTTTGCCCGCTTCCACCCTCGGGACACGTTCGGCTACTGGCTAGAGTATTGATTGAAAATCGACGGTTGAGTTTGTTCACAGGCTTAGCTGTATTTATATCGATAACATAAATTCCCTGGCGTGGAGAGGACGGATCGTTTTCAGGTCGTTCGTTCCTTTCCTGTCTTCCCTAATTTTCCTTTTAACTTTCCTTCTCCTTCATTTCGTCCCTAGAACATAATAAGCAAAGCCTTGAACTCTGAAATGTTCACCCCGAAGGGTTACAAGTAGCTGTGGATCACCCTCTGTTTGACATATACTATGCCCTCAATTTTATGTTTAACTAGCTGACCCGACAGACTTCGTCCTGTCAAAAAAATTTGTAATGTGGCAGTGTTTTGTTCCTACCTTTTTTATATTCTTTGCAAAAAATTATCCTGAACAGAACCGTCACCCTGGTAATAATTCGGTGTGAATTAAAAATAATTAAATAAAACACTATAAGCATTTAAAAGTAAGTAATTTTAATCATGTAAATCATAATTATTAACAAAAAAAAAATCAGTTCTATTTTCATTGTAGTGCTTTGTGATAAACGATGTTTTTTGTTTGATTACCTGGCGCATAGACAAACAAATCTGATGGTTTTCCAATACGGGAACAGGCAACATACAATTGACCATGTGAGAAACATGGGTTTTCCAAATTAATACCACAAACACTTAATGATTGCCCCTGGGACTTGTTTATGGTCATAGCAAAAGCAAGCCGCACTGGAAACTGTAGTCGTTTAAACTCAAATGGCACATCAGTCGGAATCATTGGGATGCGCGGTATGAGAACATCTTCTCCTTTATACTTTCCTTTCAATATAGTTGCTTCTATCACGTTGTTTAGTAGTTTTTTTATCGCTAACCGTGTGCCGTTGCAAAGGCGCGGTTGGTTGATATTTCGCAACATTATAATTACCGATCCAACCTTTAATTGAAGATTGTGAGGTGGCAATCCTGGCAAATCCAGGAGTTTAAAAATTCCGGTGGATAGTTAACTACATCGTCTTGGTTAGTTGCCGAATCAACTGACTTATATATCCTCGATTCGCCTGTAATTTGTTCTTGAATTTTGAAATTTAATTCATTTACATCAATGTTTTTGGCTGCCAATATTGCTCGTTCGCTTAACCAATCATGGTTTCTGTAATTTTGAGCAACATCTGGAAATACCTTCTGAATGAGTTCTTTTGATTGAGTTAAATGACAAAAACTTTGAGGAAAGTTAATGCATCCAGTCAACATGTCAATAGGAAAATTGCCATTACCAATGTCAATGAGTTGTTTAGAGAATATGTTTCCAGATTGGTCATTTTGCAACTCAACACGCATATTCTTGCTTAAATGAAGTACTTTGACATATTTCCACAAATTGGATGACTTTAGACATGCGTTGAGTTCATCAGCTGGCGTTGATCGTGGAATCACTGGCAATGTTTGACGAAAATCTCCTGCTAATAAAATCATTGCACCACCAAATCGGTTCTGATTGCTCCGTAGATCTTTTAAGGTTCTGTCTAAAGCCTCCAAAAAATTTTTATGTGCCATCGTGCATTCATCCCAAATGATCAATTGACATTGCTGCAAAACCTTTGCCATTGCAGAGTTCTTCGAAATGTTGCAGGTTGGAGTTTCATTGCTTTGCATATTTAATGGCAATTTTAGTGCTGAATGGGCTGTTCGACCACCTTCAAGTAAAGTTGCTGCGATTCCCGACGGAGCGAGTGCAAGTGCAATTTTATTTTGTGAGCGAATTGTTGCTAATATTAATGAAATCAAAAAAGTTTTTCCTGTACCACCAGGTGCATCTAAGAACGATTAGATCGGTAATTAGCTTGGTTTGTAGCATTTCGTGTTCTTCTACTTAACTTGCCTCGTCTTATAGGAGGCATTATTAAAATATTGTGTCACATGCAATAACTTTTTTTTCATAGGTAGATAACAAAACACTGCAAACAAAACAAAAGCACACTCAGTAGAGTATAACAGAAAATCCAAGAAAAACAACACCGGCAAAGGCGGCAAATCGACATTGACAGTTGTTTTTTTAATTTGTTTTTTTTTTAATCTGATATGACTTAAAGTCAAATCCTTCAAAGCCATACCAATGTTTTCTTTTTTTGTCGCCTGCCGAAAGTAAAACAAAAGAATTAATATCCAACCAAGTTGTTATTATTATATTTTGTGACTATTCAATTTGGTCGGGTCCGCGATCACTTTTTTTTTAGTTTCGGAACGCGGCATTAAATCCTCCAACGACGTATTCTGTGCTCCAACGCACACACGCACACTGTTTTGATAGATATGATTGAATTTGAACTTTGTATAGCGGTAAGAAAGTACAAATTTACTTTTTGACGTTAGGAACACACCTACATTTCTTAGATAACAGTGAGTGCTTGTAATTTAATATGAACTTTATATAATAGCAATAAAGCTAAAATTGATTCTACGTTTTAGTTAGAAAACGTTTGTATGTGAAAAAGAAAAGGGCTGTTTTTAGGGTTTTCCCGGCAATTATTCGATTTTTTTCTCGCCGTAAGAACCATCCTTGGACTTCAACGAACATTTTAAAAAAAGAATTGGCCAAATTGGTCCAGGCGTTGTTGAGTTATGCGCTTACCAACACATTTTGCGATTCATTTTTATATATAAGATTATAGCGTCGTGTCAATGAGTCAGTGATGAGTTTTTATTTTGCTACTAAATCTCTCAGTCAAACAAATATTCGTTATGAGGGCAGGGATGAGCTCACTATCACCCTGTATTGCTAATTAAATATTAATGTAAAATTAAAATTTTGCATAAACGGGCTAGATTACTTTTTACCGAAGGGTTAATTTTCGCTGATCTCTTTCGCTATGTTTTGGCTTCTTTTTGAACCAACTTATGCTTAGCGAAACTGATTTTTAAAAAGTTTTTTAAGACTTGTTTTTTTCTGTTGCTGCATTAGTCATTATAAATTTCCACGATGTATCGTGATAAATCGTTCATTACATTCTGAAAACAGAGCTTCTATTTGAACTACTGAATATATACTAAACCTACGGACCCATCCCCCTGTACTTGAGTATATTATGCTAGGGTGTTAAGCCCGCAGTAGATTCAGCGTTAAATTTATCCTTCGTGAAAGTACCGTGCCGAGAAATAGATTTCATTGATCTTTTGAGCGATTATACCGAAATGATTGTGATTTTCGCCGACATTCCGTACACCCTGCCGACGACCAGCGGTAGCATTGGTGATTTGGGGGACTTATATCTTATCACACCTTCCATTTTGGCTGACACATTCGTCTCCGATTGTTTCTCCCAAAAGTCGTTGCCCTGAGCGTGAGTAAATACCATAGAATGAAGAAGATATTGCGAAAAACTGGATTTGCTCCTCGCGTTTCAATGTGCTACTGATACCAGTAGCCTTCACCTTATCGCCATCGTAAAATTATACTACTTTTATAACATGTCTATCGTTATAAATGGTTGATTAATACCACTCGATGGGGTGGCTAGCGATAAGTTTTCGGGAAATACTAATTGTGGCGAGGAAGAAAAGGGGTTTTAATGAGGATTAAAAAAAATATTTAACTCTAATTTGTTATTTAAAATATATTCGTTGCCATTATTTTCCTGTGAACGTAAGAATATTGTACTGAGTTTCCGAACAAACAAGCAAATAACTACGTTTCTTGGTTGGATAAGTATTTCTTATACAAAATATTTTTTTTAATGAAGCGACGGCTGATGATGATGATTATTCGTCGAAACCCGGGTCGCTGAATTAAGAAAAAAGAAGTGGTATATTAATGGCTAAGTTCTAACAACACGTATAAAAAAAATGGCAACTTTTCAGGTGAGCAAAAGACCGTTTAATTTTCTTTACTTGTCGCCTGAAATTAAAAACCAAAGGTACATAAAACTAAAAAAGAAGCCTTTCATTTGTAAACAAACAGTTGTTTTTTGCTTTTATTGTATTTTTTAACGTTATTACACTTTGTTAAAGCTACCCGTCTCAAACCGGCCGAATTTAAGGTACGTGTTGTTATAACTTAGCCATCGATATGTTACAGTTACGCCAATAGTAATCCAATCAGGAAACATTAAAATAGAATGCCACACAGTTAAAAATGAATTTGTGAATTCTGATAAGCAGGACTTTGAAGCTGTGTACCTATCTAGTGAAATAACTGCTGGAACTTCTCCTAAAGGAAAAAACATGCATTTTGCACTGCTTCTAAGTCATCGGTGACCACGAAAGACTCAGCCTCGGCTAGATCCGCGGTGGTCTGGAATACTACGGTGGACTGCCTCCCGCTGCGAGGAATGCCGTGCTTTAGTTCAAAGGCTTCGAGGGGGCGCTAATAACCCGGCAGAGGCCGACCCACCGCCCACGGGAGCGAAACACGTTCACTCCCCTCTCTTTCCCCTGCATTCTTTCTATTCTGTAATTTTTTCTTCCTCATTCCACCCCCCCCCCCCCCCTCAGTCCCTCTATCTCGCTGATTAACAAAGTAGTCATGGAGGGGGGGGAGGGAACGTGCCCCAATCTTTTCTTCCGCCTGTCGAAATATTCGTGCGCATACGGTGCACGCCTCGCTGAATATGAATTCCATGCCTCGATGCATGCATGCAATTCATGAATATGGCGATCCACATTACAGTCATTCGACACGAGAGCGCAGTAGAATACGCTAAAGGAAGAGACTGACTGCGCAGTGGCGTGTAATGTGTGTGTTTGTTGACTGGCACGTGACTTCCCGTGGAGATTTCAAGAACTATTTTCACCATTCAACACTGACAACCTCTTGGGGATACCTCTTCCGAAAAATAAACTAAAAAAAAAGATCAAAGGAAGGATATAAAAGAATGCTTCTTAAAATTTGTAACTCCCTAATATTATTTGAATGTATTAATTGATGCCATATTCTTATGGAGGTAAATTCACCATTTGTGGATGCTTTTAAGGTAACGCCAAATGTTGGTGGACAAGAAATCGAAATTCGTTCCTCCCATTATAGGTCGACACGTCCGTCATCCTCACTCCGTTGCGTTGGGTGAAATTTAGAACCTATTCTTTTATTTAATGCATATATTGGACGATATTGCTATTAGTGTTGGTTCAATCGAAATTAAAGAGTTTTCCTTAAAATATCCGCTACGACATTAATAATTTGAGGAGAAATAAGGAGTACCTTTGTGCGCACGTGCTGGTTTAGATAAGGAACTATGCATCTCAATGCCTTGTATTATGTATTGGGAGAGGTGATTCTCTATAGGTCGCACTTTTCCGAGGACTTTTGCGTGGCGAATAGGGGGAACTTGCCTGCTTCAATGCCCGTGGGTGCACACCTCGCTGAGTTTATGAAACGGGTCGAATGCCTCGCCTCACTGTTGGTATGACGACCTCCCGCCCAACTGTCATTGGAAGTTTCTCTCTCTCGCCGTGAAAAGACTGGCATTGTTGTGCACTCGACTCCCCCTTCCCCTTCCCCTATGCTATGTGTGACGCGAAGAGTCACCCCCCTCCCACAAACCTCACTTGTATGTTATCTCCCGCGGTTGCATAAGTCTAACTTCTCTCTTTTCGTCCCGTTCTTTCGGTAGACCTCCCCTCCTCTTCCCACTTATTTATCTCACTCCACAGAGCGAGTATGTTACCGCCTACCACAATCCCCCCTCTACCCCCACCTGGTCGTGTACCATAACCAACGCCCACCCTCGGCCCTTCTTTTCCGTGATCACGCTCACCTACCGTCACTTTTTTTCTTCTCCCCCTTCGTCACGATTGCAACGGACAAACGAGTTCCCAGTCGGCAGTCGTGATTCTGCGACTGTGGCCTGGCTGTGATTCAGCCGAGCGAAATGTATCGCGAAAAAACTCAAAGCTTATTTTTTTTGCATTACCCAGCCCACGCATTCTGGGAGCCGGGAGTTGAACTTAGCTTTCTGCGAATTCTCCCGGGGTAGGTGCTAAAAAAGGCCATAGGTGTCCCACCGACTCAGAGTGACGCGTGGTATCTGAAATAACACAAGTTGCGCGAAGCAGATAATTCCTTGAAATGTCTGGGACCAATATGTTAACAGGCTGAAATATGAACCACCTCCTCGGCGCATTTCAATCACTGTTAGAGTGGACTGGGGATTGGAAATCGACCGAACGAATCCATTTAGAGAAGCAATAATATCCGCAGCGCAAATCTCGGGACTTACTACGCAATTCGACGTAAGTCCGGTCTCCTAACTTTTTGCTAACATTACTGTCTACCTGGCTTTATATTATGCTGAAGATATCCTATGATGTTAATCATGGGGAATTAAATATATTTTTATACCTCAATTCAAGCGTTACTGCACTATAGTTGCCTCAAATGAGTTATACGTGAATGATTCCTAGTCGTCTCGAACATTATCCTAACTGTTCAGCAATCCTAAGATAGGTTTAATGCAGCTGTTCTCTCAATACTCCAATGAGTCATCTTTTATCACTTGTAATATATGATATGTGGCGCGGTCTGGTGGAAGTTATTAATATTAGTTAAATAAGACACAGCTATAATTCAGTGGACATATTGCAATGTCTTATTGAGTTGATAATCTCATCATACCCATGTACTTATTCTTTTTCTCATCCAATATTGCCAGGTCCATGTATTTGTTTCGAGGCCTTCCTTTTCCGTTCTTGCCATTCACTTGTCCCTGGGCGACGTCAGCCCACTATACTTCCCGATTGCCGATTAAGTTGTTCTTTTTTGATTCGACCGTAAGCGCGAAGTGTGGTAGAATGTATTTAAAATCCATTCTTACGGAATTCTGATACAGCTATGTATTTTTTTCAAGGATATCCTGATTCGGTCGCTCCAAATTAATATTATCCATCAAATTTCTATCAAATTGGAGCAATTATTGATGTAATTTCGCTGTACGGATGCAAATTAATCATTTTAGTTTTTTTTTCACCGGAATTCCTCGGCATTTTGTGGGTGCCGTTATAATTGCTCTCGCTTTCTCACACGTTTTGGTCCCACTCTCGAGTCTTTGGGAATGCGCACTTTCGCTTATAATTCCTGTGCTTGAATATAGCGTTCGTGACACCCAGTCGATAGAGGTCTTCAAATGCCTTTTTAGAAGACGGAGGAATGTGACGTCTACCCGGACGTACGTGATGAGCCGCCGAACTAGCCAGCGGAGTGACTCTTGAGTGTGGCTCTAGCTGGTATTTAAATGTTCAGATGGCCGCTCGCTCACTCACTTATCTGACGTCCATCGTTTGATCCGATAGAATCGCAAGAATGATTCTTTGAGAAACGACGGATTGTTTTGATAGCCGGGGGAAATAATATCTGCGTCAGCAGGGAAGGGCGTCGGCCTCAGGTGATTGATTACCTAAATGACCCAAAGTTTTGATATTTCCGCGGGAAAGTTCTCAGCGTATCTCAATATAGATATTCTAGAATCGATGATAATGCGTGGGGGTGTATGTGTTCTCTCTGCATAAACACTGTATTGTACTACCGTATGGTACTTAATTTTTCGTAAGCGTTTAATCACTAGGGACGTTTGCATTTTTAATTGTACTGAAAGGATTTACTGGGCATAATCGTGGTGGAAAGTATTTTATTTCGACTGCATCCGTCCTTTTCTTTTAATCTCTAGATTTTCTCCCGATCTGAAGTATGATTAATGAATGTGTACTCAATAACATAATTCTTGAAAATTGTGCCATATTAAGTGGAATGATATCATTTGCGTCTTATCTCTACTTATCTTTGTATCGCTTCAAAATCCACAGCATCACTGCAATGAAATGACCAATGCTTGAATATACATGTATTTCATGAAATGAGCAATGGAATTCCAAGATGCGGATAAGGTAGTGACTAAGGGGGTTGGCGAAGATACCATAATCTTGAGAAATATCATGCTGTGAATGCAAAAACTGCTTGTACTTGCCAAAGGTTTTTTTGGTTTTGATGATTTTAATTATTCTCTCTTTTAAATTTGCATCATAGTATGCGCACCGCTGTGAGTTTCCGAAGAGTCGAATGTGGCATGAGTTGTTATTCTTGTTTTTATTATTGATTGCGTTTATTTTCTAAGAAACCACGTGGGAAACTAAGTGGAAAAATTTATGAAGCGGGTACTCGTCTGAGGAAGCCGATGTGACGCTTAAAACGTAAGCGTGTGTGGTCTGCGGTTTCTGCCATAACTACGCCATAAGTCACGGATTTTACCTCGGAAATACGTGGTAAGTTCTGACATCTTAGATTACGAAATAGCCATAATTTTTATGATTTGTTTTTGAGTTGAGTCACGTCGTTGCGTTGAAAATTAGTTTGAGTATTGTCTTAATATTTTCCGTTCCTAACAATTTTATAAAACGTTAAGCATATATTTTCCCCCGTACTTATTTCACCCGCGTCGCATGCCACGTGGTAATATATCCTGAAAAAGATGCACCGAATTCGTGCGTGAAAAATATTCTTCTATTTTGATTGCCTAGAATATGCGGTCCCTTGAATCTCAACTTATGCTAATTCGCGAATTGCCATTGCGAAATTGCCATAATTTTTATGATTTGTTTTTGATTTGAGTCATGTCGTTGCGTTGAAAATTAGTTTGAGTATTGTCTTAATAATTTCCGTTCCTAACAATGTTATAAAATGGTAAGCAGATATTTTTCCCATGCTTATTTCACCCGCGTCGCATGCCACATGGAAATATCCTGAAAAAGATGCACCGAATTCGTGCGTGATAAATATTCTTCTATTTTGATTGCCTAGAATATGCGGTCCCTTGAATCTCAACTTATGCTAATTACATGAAATTTGACACACACATAATAATCATCTGAGCTGCGAGCGTTCGAGAGTCATTTGTTTTATTCAATGCCGGATTTGGCCTTTTAGAATTTAAAATCGTATAATTGCTTCGCCCGTGTGGTGATTTAAACCTGTCATTTCGCTATTCTAACGCCGTGACAAGTGAGCCATATGCTGGGAAAGATTATTATTGGTATAGGATGGTTATCGGCGGCGCGTGAATTAACGAAGAAATATCCAATTTTCAGGCTTCTGTAGTTGTTGCATACAAAGTCATTGTATTAACTTCGTTCGTCCGTACTTATTTGTCGTTGTCTTTAGGTGTTTTGTGTGGGGAACTGAGGTTACTTGTAGTTATTATTTTTCCCTTCTATTTAGAGCTTTCTTCGGGTTGGCTTGCGTCTTGGGTATCCCAAATAATTTTAATTTTGATGCGTGCCATTTCTTCTATAAATCTTACAAAAATATTGTTCTCGTCTTATCCGATTCAAAATGTATTCCTGCCGCAAATGTTGTTTTAACAGCCGAAGTTGTGTAGTTCTTAAAGAAGTGATAAAAGTAAATTAAGCTCGGTAAAACTTTTCGGGCCTATATTTGTTTTTTTTTTTGTGTATCAGTATGGCAAGTTTAACTTTATCAATTGGTGGTTTGGAGATTTAAAAGGTCCAAGAGAAAAAATTTGCCCTGCGGTCTTGAACATTCAGTATTTCTACCTACTTGACTTAGGCGGTAGATTTTTTGTGATAGTGATAACTGTATTTTAATGAAACGGTGTCCTTTTATTTTTTGATATTGATATACTGACTTACGTTTCTACTTATCGCCTGGGAAGAATCTTAAGAAAATTAATGGATACGAAGATAGGCGAGGGAAATCTCAGATTTAATCTATCGATAATGATTTTAATGCTGTGATTTATTTCTTGACCTCCAAGGTGAAAGTGGAATTTTTTCTATTACTACTGATTAAGTGTTTTTAATGCAAATGACGTGCATTTTTTCTCCCTCTGTTTAATTATGTATCTTTATCGAAGTATCGACGAGATTTTATTATTTTGACCTCGAATTTCATGGATAAAACGATTTTCAACCTTGAGATAAAGTGAATTACCTTCGACTAATATTAAAATATTTCACTTTAGCCCTCGAATGACTTCGTTGCTTGGATGTACGTGTGGATACGGTTAAAATTTTTAATTATTTTGAGGAGTAATACTCTCTACGATCGCCTCTTGGTTGTCCGGTTACTGAATATCAATAAATGAACGTTCTACGGCCGTGTAGAAGTTGAATAAAATAATTCTCCAAGGCCTCACTCTAAAGCGGACAAGGAAAGGGTCAAGGTCGTACCCAGGATCAAAATTAGGGAGGGGGCAAGCCATGGTTTTTCAAGTTGTAGGTAAGGTTTAAGCACGGAAAAGGTGAATGAAATCAACATTTAAGGAAACTAATAGCTCCTTACTAGTTTTTAAAATTATTTGCTTGAAAAAATATTATTTTCCTTAAAGACATTTGCAATTTTTTCTACTAGGGAGTGGGGGCAGCTGCCCCCTCCTGCCCCTCGCTGGGTACGCCCATGGAAAGGGAATTATTATAGAGAGGTATTTGGTAAAAAAAAGGCAGAGAAATGATTGCAAATCCAAAGATGAAAAGACTACTAAAAAAGGTTATTAAATAGAACGCAGGCAGTTCTTAAAGGTATGGATTTAGTTGGCTTAGTTGTGCTTCGATAGTTTCCAATGGTGGTGTTAGTTCAAAATTCTCTAATAATCCATTAATTCAGCAGATATTTTTTGTAAGCGGCAAGTTAAATCAACCGCATCTCGCCGAGGGAAGACCAAGGCGTTTTCATTCCGCATTTTCGGCATTTTTAGTTTTGACCATTTTTTTTCCTTTCTCCGGAGTCCCTGAAGCCGTATAATCATCATCAGCGTGGCGTTCGCGTTCCCGGAGTCTCGCTTCTTACTTCCGATCCGCTGGAAAATTCATTCATCCGCCGCCGTGCAGCAGCCCCTGACACCGTTTTTTGTCCTAATTTCGGCTTGCATACGTCCGTACGTTCTCTCGTATTCTACCTCCGCCGGAAAGCCTCTTACCGCCCGAACCAAGTTTTAATGATTTGCATCGCTGCTCGGAACGTCCTGTGATGGAAGGCTAAAGCCGAGGTTGATTTTTAAGTCGTCCATGGAATGGAATAAAACTGTCGCGATTCGTTCGAGCTGGTATCAGACTTTCAAATCAACGAATGTTTTATGGCGAAATGTTTTAATGCGGGTGGAACAATTATGTAGTAAAATAGGGAAGAGATGTACTCAAGAAGTGGAATTATATCCTCCTCTCTTGTGAGATAAATTTAAGCTATTGAATTTTTGGCAATCCTCATATTTCAAACATGGTAAGCTCCTCTTTGCAGTCAGTATATGGTAAATTCAAACTGTTTCAACCAAAATGAACTAATATTAAGTTAGGATTGAAAATAAATTCAGGTTTATTTTTGCAAAAGTCGGCTCTAGTATGCTATTCGTTTACATATTGTATGCCCTGTATTGAGAGTACGTTCATAGGTTGTTATTACGGCCACGCAGTAGCAGATACAGAAAAAAACTATTGGGGGGGGGCAAAAGATACCTTTAGTTACCGAATTTAAGTATACCGGGACTAGCCACGGTGATAACTTTACGGGAGTCACCCGCAATGCACAATTGTGCGAAAAATCCACAGAGAAAAAATCATTCGCCTTGACCGGGATTTTTTCTCTGTGGATTTTTCGCACAATTGTGCATTGCGGGTGACTCCCGTAAAGTTATCACCGTGGCTAGTCCCGGTATACTTAAATTCGTCAAGAGAGAACACCCCTTGTGTTCAAAGTTCGGGCTTCACTCTCCGGCTGTGGCGCCATGCGCACGATTTGGACTGCTCGTCGCATAATATGCTCGGCAGTCCATACCACCTTGTCCGGTATAGTCCACAAATTTCCACAGGGAAGAATGACGCCTCGGTAGCTTAACTGGCTAAAGCACTCGGCCGGAAGTCGAGGGATCCGGGTTCGTATCCCGGTCAAGGCGAATGATTTTTTCTCTGTAGGTTTTTCGCCTTTAGTTACCTTTACTTTTATCGTAATAAAATTGATCAAGTCACATGCAAAGTGTAAGAAGGTTTTAATTAAAGTGATTATGTAAAAATACAAGACATTGCCATATTATGATATATAAAAGTTAGAATTGTGGTTCTGCTATGTTTGGCAATACGGGCGGCCCCACAAGGGAGGGGGGGCGCCCCCATGCGCCCCCATATGCATCCGCCTCTGCGGCCAAGTCGATGCTAAGAACTGCTGTTTCCCTGGCTTATGGTGCCGTGGTGCCTCTGTGCATATAAATAAACATTCATGAGCAAGTTTGGTTTTGATAGCAATTTTAGCTGTGAAAATGTTGTTTTGTGTGAAAAAATACCAAAAATATTTTCTTTAACGTACTTCGCACCGCATGTTTGGTGTGTTTGATTTTATTCTTAAATACTCGTCATGTGGCATACCGTAATTAAGCTTCGCGTCAAAGGGCTAAACCGTTTTGGTTATTTCTCATTGTAAACGTTAGATGTTCTGAACCGGCTTTGGCCAGCTAACTGCACGTAGTTTAGTTGGTGACGCAATGGCAGACTCAACCCGATGGCTTTGACCCCGAGCCCTTTCCATCCGAATAGAGCTACTAGCCTCCCTCATGCTTTTTCTGTCCCTCCACTATGTTCGTCAGCCGCTTAGAATTCCTCCGGATGAAGATCAATTGAATCCCGCATTGTTGGGGCGAATTAGGAAGAGGAGTGAGGGGGAGCAGTGTGGAGGGGGTGGCCCAGTCGAAGATGGGGGACTCATGGGTCGATATATGTACACTTGTTAACGCGGCCTGCGTTCGCGACTCTTTCGGCGTCATTATGTCTTCATTCCACCCGTTCCGAGTGGGAACGTCCGCCTCCCACCTCTCCTCCTCCTCCCGCTGTCATTTCGCTCTCCAATCGCCCTTCGTACTTCTTCTGTCATCATCCCCTCTAGCTGCTTCGTGGGTGGTTATCGAGTTGCCGTGGCGGCTGTAACTGGATTTATTCCGGCTACATCTTGCGGCATAATTTAATTTCGGAGAAACTTATGGAGGAATTAATGTTGGTGGAGAATGTTTCGGGTGTTGGTCAACATTAAAAATTACAGCGTAAAAAGTAATACCATATTTATAACAAATATATTGTGTGTACTCGGACTTTGACGCATTCCATATTAATGTCGAGTGTAGTGGTAGGGCATATTATGCATAAATAGAAATCTAAACTATTTATAATTAAAGTAAATTTCGTTCGCTGCGATTTATGTTTTTGTCGTTATTCAACGAGTGAATACTTTTTGGAATCGCTCATATTCACCTCTTATTATATTTAGGACATCGTAGTCGCGCAAATAAACTGCTGTCAAAATTAATGTATTTGTCCATGAATGTTTTACCCAATTTTAATTTCCATTCTCACGAGGTTTGTTGTTGGTGCCCGTTTAAATTATAAATAGACTTGAGTCCATAATTTTTGCCAGGTAGGTATGGAATCGTCCACCGCATCCTTTTTTATAATAAAAATGTCATTAGTGGTGTTTCCTAAAATAAATTTAATATACATACCATCGAATTTAGCAACAATGCAATCCCTTGTCTTACAGAAACCATGAAAATTTTATAAATATACACAATAGTCTGCAATTGCATGTAGGATTTAACTTGCACAAAAATCTTCCTTGTGTAATCCAGATTATCGTATGGCCTGACTATCCCACTCCTTGAACCCCCGTTATCTTTGTTTATTGGAAGAAATCCCACTGTATTCGGGGCCGTTTCTTCGGGATTTTTTTTGCCGTAGTCAGAGCTATTTTTAGGTGTGCCTAGAACGCGGAGCAATGGAGGCGTCGGAGGAGCTGAAACGCGTTCTCGAATTTAATCGGCCCAAAAGGTACATCAATAGTCTAAATAGAAGTAGATGGGGACTTCGTAGGAAACAATGACCATATTAGGAGCACTTCAGTTGAAACCATTAGTAGATCCAACTGTGGGTGCTTGGTCTAGGAGCAGCGCCTAACAGCAACAACTCCCCGAAAGGGTTGAGAAATTAATACTGGCCGGTGGTAACTCAAGAAGTGGGTTTCGGACAAAAAAAAATGAATAAGGGGGGGTCTTTTTACTTCGGAAATGAAAAATAGGTCTCCTGACGATATCGCCATGGCTCAACTCTCACGATGGAAATGATTGCGAAAGAAATTCTATGCCGTGGCCAATACCGAAGGTTCGTAATCGAGTTTTTATTGATATCGTCTTCCAGGAGTCTCCGGGAGTTATAACTGCCGGATTTTTCGTGGCGCTCGGAACTGCGGCATGAGCCTCCATCCGTCCGGAGTCCCCCCTCTCCATCGCCCTCCTCTGCTCCTTGGGGAGACTGCGGCAAGCGGATATGTGATATACTTGTGCCGCGATACACTCGTACATACTAGCGTGACCCCAGCTCTCTCATAACGGGTAGTCCATGTGGAATCGGATGCAAGTGGCCCATTCCATGAAAAGTGGATGAGGACAGCGACGACTATGCTAATTGAGTGAAATGAAATTCCTGTACACTTTACTGGGCGATCAAAGAAATTGGATTAGAAAGGGGGGAAAGAAAGAAGCCATTAATATTATAATAATGCTGTAACGAGCGTGATGCGCCCGCTCCCAGCGGGCTTCCCATGCTCTTTTCAATGCAGGTCACAGAGGGATAGGCGCGTTTCTAATTTGAAAGTGTAGAAAAAAAAGGCAGGGTCTTATGTACAAATTTAATTGGAATGTTCATGTGCAAATTGAGGTCAGAGGACCTCTTTAAACACAACATTGGAAGTAAATACACTATCCTCTGTCAATACTTGTTTAGCGTTTTCCTTAATATTTACAAAAATATTTTGAAAAGATCTTACCCTAGAGAATGCTACATAAAGTTGGTCATGAGAGAATACAGGGTCAGGCAGGAATAAGCCATCTCTTTGCAAAGTCTAACCCTGAGCCTTGTAATAGTCATCGCATAGGAAACCTTAATGGGAAATTGTCTGCGAGTCAAATTATAAGGCATGGTGGGATCCGACGGCGTTAACTGTATTCTTGGGATGAGGACAATCTTGCCGGCATCGATTATTTTTTTAAATCGATTTTTTGAAAAATTTTTAAAACAAATTTTAGGAAACAATAGCAATATTTAGGAAGTAAGATATGTCGTCGCATGTTCTCTTATAAATTGTGTGCATTTTGGTACCTCATTTGTAGAGTTTGGTTGCGTATAAGTTGAGAAAAAGGTATCTATACAGTAGAAATAATATAGAGGATTATAACCATCAAATGTGGAGCCATAGAGTCCTTTCTTATACTTGTTTGACAATCACACATACAACCATGCTCTGGCTGGTGATAAATCCATCCAGGCGGGATTTGAACCCCGCGAACCTCTATGTTGGTCGTCGGAGTCGTTACCAAGGCGCCACCGATGTCAATTTTTGGTTAAAATCAAACACTATTAGAATACAAAACGAAAGAACCCGCTCATATACTCTCTCATGAAGCAGATTTTCCTGAGGAACAGGTTCTCCCTTAGTCCTCAAGCTCGAGTGCGATCAGATTTGTGAAGTATTCACTTTCTGCTAAGTTGTCAATGTTTATATTTTTTATAGACTGTATGTTTAGCGTGGCTATCTAAAAATATTCAAATTTGAAATCCATCCAAATTAAAGTGTGAAAAATCAATGAAAAGATGCGAACTTGGAAGATGTTCGTGAAATTTAGTGACGAAGCGATTGCATGCAGTGACGAACGACGAGCTTTTTTTCTGTCGTTAAAGAGAGTTAATGGAGTGTTTTGGTGTCACGTTTTCTTGTTATTCCGGCCTTAATAGAATTGTAAAGTATTGAAACAGTTTAAGCTTTATCTAGCATTAAGAAGTTATTTTGAAACATACCTATTGGTGTGACTTATAATATAAACATATAAAGAATGAATATGTGGCACAATTAGAACAAAACTAGAAAAGAAACACAAATAAAATTTTACAAAGTGATGGCAGTCTCTACTGTACTCTACGGATCAGAATGTTGGGTACAAAAATAAGAATGAATTACGGCAGATAGAATCATCGGAAATGAAATTTTTAAGATCAGTAAAAGGCTGCACAAGATTGGATAAAATAAGAAACACTCAAATAAAAGATTAACTGGGTGTCCAGGCAGTCACTGACAAAATACAAGACTACAAACATAGATGGAAGGAACATTTACTTCGAATGCCAAATGAAAGAATTCGAAAACAAGCAATGGAATATTTGCAAGCATTTGGCAAGAGAAGTATAGGAAGACCAAGGAAAAGATGGTAATGTGGAGGCGGAACAGGCTTAGTAGCCTAATCCTGCAAGGAAGAAGAAGAAGATATAAAGAATAGCGTATCTGTTTAACACAGAACGACTTAGAATGGCGCCTATATGACTCAACCGTAACAATGGCAAGACCAAAGTCGAATTCCTCCGGCGGTTCATCTTAATTTCTCTGTTTATAGGGTATGAACATAAAAGAGTGGGAGGGGTTGCCAGGGAGATTGCGTCGTAAACGAGGTGAAATAAAAATAATATAAATGAAGAGGAAGACTCACGGGAAGCTTGAAAAAGGAATCGGAATGTTCATACAAAGAGATCAATAAAAAAATTTGTTTTGTAAATGTAACACAATATCAGTAATAATATTTGAAAAATTGTTTCACATGCGCCCCACAAGGCTTACCTGTTTTTGTGGCATTTTCATGATACTGAACGTCTTGATTACATTTATTTTCATTTAAAATAATATCAGTAATATGAAGGAAATACAACGGCAATAATAAATGTACTTGGTATAATAATATTTCGTAAATGAGTAGGTACTGTGTAACGGAAAACAAATAATGACTTTTAATTACCCACCAGGAATTTAGAAATGGTTTGCCGAACTTACATATTCTAAAAGCGTTATAAAATTTATTAGATAATAGCGTTATATCTTCAGTGTTCTGAATATCCTCCGCTAGCCTACTGAATATTGGTCCCATAGAATATATCTTTGTTTGAGTACCGCCAATGTCGGCCTATTATATTTTAAAAAGATATCTTAGTGTACTGTTGGGGGGTGGTTCAAAATTTTGCAGTTCATGATATTGTGGGACTCACGCTCAAGTTTTCCGCTGCTAAATTTCACGCGAATGGTCAAAGCTTCCCAGAAATGTAGATGGCCCGATCCTCGGGCGCTCGGGCCGACTACCGACGTGATAATCAACCCTTTCAAGAACATATCGTCGAGAGCTTTCGTTGAAATGTTTTCCTTCGTGCACCCGTTCAGTTTTCGTATTCACACTTATCAATGCGTCGCGAAAAAATCTTAAATTTAGCCTTTTTATAGCAAACACAATGCTTAATTTTAATTTATCATATCCATTCTTTGCCGGGGTCGACTTATGACACGTCTTTTCTGGTGTCTGTGCTGCATTAGTGGTCCCCAAATTTGAAAATTTTCTACGTATAGGAAAAAAAACTATTGTCCAATCAATAATTCACTTTACGTGATCAGGTCCAGTGAACAGCGTGACGTCAAAACCAGGACTACAGTCTTCTTTTTCCTAGCCACTTCCTTCCAATCATTCCGGGCCTACATTCATTTCAGATCTCCTATTATGTTAAACTCGATTGTTTCAGGCTTTACTTTGTGAAAATCCATTCTAAACAATAAAAAGTCATGGTACTTTTCACACCATTTATTTAGCACGACCGGTTTCGTGGCAGAGGCGACATCTTCAGGTACAGAAATAGTTATTTTTATATTTTTGTTTATTCGTTACTATTGCGCGTTGGTAGGGGAGGGTTGCCAACTATTCCCCCCCTCTTGGAAATTCCCCTGAAGTTGAATAACGCTCCAACCCCACCGCAACCCTCCCCTACCAACGCGTAACAGCAACGAATAAACAAAAAAAAATAAAAATAACGATTTCTGTACCTGAAGATGTCGCCTCTGCGACGATTCCGGTCGTGCTAAATAAATTGTGTGAAAAGTACCATAACTTTTTATTGTGTCCTATTATGTTATCCATTCACCTTTTTTCTGTCTTTCTCTTGGTGTTTTCCCCCCCGGGACCATATAGTTTGCTCATATGTTCCTTTTTAATAATCCTACTACCGTATTGTCCCCATAAAGACCATTAAGTTCTTGTTTTTTTTCGTTTTCTCAAGTCTCCTTTTAATTCGTTTTGCTGAAGACCATAAATTTTATTTAGTCGCCGCCTCTCGAAAATATAATTACTAAGGAGATAAAAATCAATCCATATGCAATATGTGCGCAGTAGAATATTCGAGAATCGATCCATGTGAGTAACCTCTTTTATCTTTGTTTGTTTTTTGTTTAAATAGTTGCACCCCGCGGGCGATAACGGTGCCCCGCTGCTCGCTGGTTGGTAAACACTGCTGAAATTCATGTCACGTGTCTATTATTCGAGGAATCAGGGGGATGTACGCGAATGGGTGGTTTCGATTCTGGCTCGCCAAACGGATCCAACTCATCTCTTTCATCCTGCCCTCTCTTCTCGCAAATTCGACCTTCCCCCAATCTGATGGCCCCGGGTCGACGGCGGGTCGCGAGATTAACACCAGACGATAGCTGCAAAAAAGACTTGCAATGTGTCAAATACTGTTATTTTGACGTTCAGGTGGAAGACTTTCCCAAATTGCGAAACGGCGGGCTTTTTTTCCCGTCGCATCCACGCTTAGCGTTGTCTTTGTCTCTCGTGATTGGCTTGGAATGGAGGAAAAGGTCGCGGTTAATGACCGTATTTTGTATGGGAACTCACCGAATCAAGTTTTGGAAATTCTCGGCGTGAAAGTTTTATTTTTTGTAAATGTATAATTTACTCAGATTTCGTACATTTCGTACGGCGTTAACGATGCCTTAGTTAGGTTTTCTTATTTACGCGAGGTGCGATTTTTAATGCCTTACTTGAATCCCGCTGCGGCTTAGATTTTGAACATTACTTTTAGGGCCCATTTCGACGTAGTGCAGCCTTATAGGTGGCAGCCCTATGAAGTTCTGAGCAAACGCTCCTCGCCGGCTGTGGATTCGGTCGATCTGGCATTCATCACTAATGAGAGAACCGCTCGGTTTGTACTACTTTACCCTTTCATCGTAATTACACTCTAGTTGTAGTGCCTGTGTTGGTGAGGCAATTTCCATCAGAAGAGGCAAAAGACCAGCTCCTAACTCAGGCCTCGCCTTAGCAAATTAATTCCAATGGCTTTTATCCCCTCGGGTAATTTAAGCTGTGGCGAACCGATGCAGATCACAAAATCCTCCTGTTTGTTTGCGCCCTATCTCTGTGCATATCGTGCAGACTAAGTTGTCCGAGCAAATTAACATAACCGTTGCTGCCGACTTACGGACGGAAAAGGAAATAATATGGAAACAACTTGTCGAGTTTCCTCTTTGGCGAAATTCAAGCTTTGGTGTTCAAGTTCGTAAACTTACATGTATGTATTTCCTCTAAGCGTGCACGGCGATTCGAATATTTCATAAAATTTCCGTGTACCGCTAGTTTGGTGAAATCTTTGTAGACGCTCGATTAATATGTGCATAGTACGTGCGTACAATTTCCAGCATAACTTGTTCTAACTTCTTCATGGGCTACGTGACTTTAATCATTGCTGATTTCAGTCGTTAAAAATATCATGCCGCTCCTACGTAAGCAAAAAAATATTTTAATAATATCTTATATGGGAATAGAGGTGAAAGGGAGTCGAGTTGGAAGAGTAACGGTTTTAGAATTGAAAATTTTAGTGATTTATGATCTCGGTTTTCCTCGAAGCTCACTTGAGCTCCAATCGCTCACCATTTTGGTATTTCAAGACTCCTCTCATGAGCTCTTGCTCTTGCAGGCGCCTCATGATAATCAGTTGACCCATAGTTAACGTATCGTATGGCTCACTCAAATTTTGCTAGTCTTATTTAATATTTCTAGAATGAATTTTCATTAAATAAATCGAGTTATACTCTAACCCAAATGCGTCGTTCCTGCTTTTAGAGGAATCGACTTCTGCCTTCATATACTGTTAGCGATGGGAGCTTTCAGCCCAGAAACCTGTCTTCTCCAAT
Source organism: Ischnura elegans (assembly GCF_921293095.1). Taxonomy (NCBI): domain Eukaryota; kingdom Metazoa; phylum Arthropoda; class Insecta; order Odonata; family Coenagrionidae; genus Ischnura; species Ischnura elegans. The sequence continues at coordinate 126,446,897 of NC_060247.1, forward strand.
CCTGATTCCTTAGGGCTCTCCTTCCTTAGGGTTAGGGAACAGATTTGAACATATATAGCTACCAAAGTAACATTTCATTTTAATTGTTCACTGTGTGTGTTTTAAGGTTCTTATACCTGTATTTGTCTCGTATCGAATGGCAAAGACTACGTGCTTCGTTGTTGAAATGCTATGGTCGATCGCAATGAAAATGAATGTCATGCACGGAGTGCGTTCCTAATGAAATCCATGCTTTTGTAATCATCGCCAATTTCTTTAAAAGGCGCACAAATTGTCGCTCGATGTTTTGATGCTAACGAAAATTTATTCTCTGATGTTTATCGTGATAGCAAAATTGAGAAAACGTGCCATCGCACGGCAATCAGGAGATTCTTTTAGCCTGGAAATCCCTCCTCTCTGACATACGTTACACCACTCGCAGCGACTTACCCTCGGTCATGTGAACGACGAAGATGCCTTAATGCCCGTGGAGATATTGCGTTTTAGAGTCTGCTAATTGCACAATACGATGATCACATGTTCCTTAATCAGTCTCGAGCTAATATATAAAAAAGTAATGATGTTGGAGGTAATAGTGAAATGCTTTCCTAGACAATATCTTCGTGTGTGATGCTAATAATTAAATCCTTTAATCAAGGAGATTATAGTATTAAATAACGAGTTTCATCTACTTAATGATCTCGTTGCGTCTCTTTTTTGAGCAAAGCACGGTTGAATTGCGTACTTGACATTTACCAACCGCAGAGGCTTGTGGATGGAATTTTTACGTGACTTCCCTCATGATTCATCTACTTTACACGCCTTTGGTAAGTAGATGAATCATGAGGGAAGGAGAAATTTAAACGGGAGGAAAGGCTTTAGATAAGCTGCTATCTCCGAGTTTTTCACCGCGTGGCGATTTATGTGGAAAAGGATACATAACGGATTTTTATGTAATTCTTTTTGGTGTTCTTCCCTTGAAATGGAGTAACGTTAGCGTAAAGAATCCTTTAAGTTATTTACTATTTTATTTCGGTATATTCCGCGTTGTAGATCGTTGTATCATTCCTTTCTGGGGAGATGCGATTTCAGTTCTACATTTGTCTGTCATTTTTACGCCCCGGTATGTAGATTTTTCTCTCTGCATGGCGATATAAGTTTTGGAAAAATGGGAAAAAAGTACGGAATGAATAAAAACGTTATCTACACCAAAGGATGAAGTTCGCCATGAAAAAATATTTGACTTAGCCGGGATTCGAACCCGGATCTCCCGATTGCCGGTCAGGTGTGTTAGCCAGTTACACTTCCAAGCCCAAGCACCAAGCTTTGGTGTATTTAACTTTGCTTCCACGCGCGTGACTGCCTACAAAGTCACTTGTTCCAACAGCGCTTTGAAAAAAGTTATCGTTTAAATTGCGTTTTAAGGCTACTCCGTTGTGAGAAATAGCTGTATTTTTAAATCCAGCTTCGTCTACAAATCACCCACTTTTTTGTGAGCGTAACTTCTATTCTAGACTCTTCAGCATGCGTAACGTGAGTCTCATTGCTTGCCTGAGTACACCGATTTGTGAGTCAGTAGCATGCACTGAAGCGCCAAGTCAAACAGAGATGTTTAACCGTGAGTCAGTTTAATTGCAATGTCGGGGAGGGCATCATCGCGTTTCTACGTCCGTCGGCTCATTTTTCTTCGCTGGTAAACAAACACAAATACGTCGTTTCTGAGCTTCTAGACGAATGGACTTCTGCCTGCAGGAACGAGAAAGAGAGAGAAATGCTGTTTGCGACGAGTCGTGTGGGAGCCGAGAAATCTTTCTTCCCTGACCTTAATTTTATAGGGTTTCCCCGAGTGTGAAGCTGTGCCCGGGAGCGGTTTTTGTACGCAGAGCGGCTCCATTATGGATCAAAGACGTTGGCCGTGCGAAAAGGAGATGAGGAAAAGTTGGAAGAGGAAAGAGTGAATAAAATGGTTTAATAGAGGTCACCGCTGAAAATGAAGGGCACTGATGGAATGAGAATCGGGGTATGTGAAAGACTGTGGACGTTGAAGGATAGACGAAGGGGCACCCAGATGAAGAATATATTAAAGATATATAACATTATTAAAACTGTAAAACTTCAGTATTCAATATAAGAACATTTTTAGTACAATTTAAATAAATATATATGTATCAGTTTAAGTTCTTTCCATAAAATCATAGCACTTAAATGCGCTTGTCACGTAAAGTAAATATATTTAACACCATTTCAAAAAATCATTTAGAGGTACACATGTAAGAGCCACAATAAAAACACTACCATATAGTCGTAGTCTCGAGGGTAGTAAAATTGATGAGTACCCACGTTACCTTGCACAAAAGCGTAGCATTCTATAGGTTTATATTTTGGGTGTTTCTCCGGAGTTCTGCCATTTAACTCCTTTCTTTTACGTTTTCCGATGGAAACCTTGGAAATTAACAAGTATTTCCATCCATAATAATCAATCATAGGGAATTAAAATATATTATGTTTATTAAATGACTATTGTGGGAGTCTTAGCGTCTATTCAAAGGTCTCATTCGGTGTCTTTTCAAAGCTTGAGAAAGGTTCCATTAAAAATATGTATACTGCGGCAGATACTTTTCCATTATACTCTCTGCGTATCGATTTCTTATAAAGATGCCTCGTTTTTTATTCATTCTTTGCTATGTAGCAATAGTTTTTAATTAAAATTTGCCAGTTTATGGCACGCGGAGTGATTATTGAATTTCTTTCTATTTTCAGGTAAGTGTAGCCCTTGGACTTCGACGTGTGATTGAGAATTTCCTTCATGAGGAGAGTTGGTGATATCTGTGAGTGAAATGTGAATCCTCCTTTGGAAAGGTATAAATGATGATTTTGATGAATTATATTATAAAAACAGTATGATTGTCTCGGAGAGAAAACTTCTCGCTAGCTGATTTCCACTGAAATTGAATCTCTTACATTTTGCTTCTTGGCAATTAATCCACGACATTAAAAAAAAAGTTACATTTTGAAGTCATTCCAAGGTGCTAGTGGCTTATTATCTGTTTTTAGGGTCTTTGGTTTCAAAGAAAATTCAAGTCTCTTATACCTAGGATTCAGTCATGAAATAGAGCCGATAGATGTCTGTTTTCCGGGTTCAAAGGCTGAAAACGGCTTTTTGAAATGCTTGTGGATCGCTTATTTTTTGCTACTTGTTTAGGAGAAGCATCTGCCTCTGTAATCGTGGTCACGAGGGTCTGAAACTTCGATTTTTGCGTTTCCTGGAGGTCTGTATGCATGCGTGTGAGTCACGCATGTGATGACTCGAAACATAATACTCCGCGCGACCGTATGTTCCGCCTGTCTTTTCCTCGTGGCAGAGATTTCGAACGCAGCAGTTGTTTGAGATCTCAACCAGAAAAAAATGATGGAGTGGTGTCAAACGCATGTTCCCCATCTCGCCCTCGGCTGCCTTTGACGAGAAGATGTTAGCTGCAGCCCCTCATTGCATTATCCGATGAATTTGCATTACTTTGGCTAGTGAGCCTTTTTAATTTTTTTCCCCAAGAGTGGGAAACTTTTATAATCAGTCCTTGACCTTGAGATTCTATCGAGGAAAACATTAATTTTTTCAAATTATAAACTGTCTGAAATTTTATAATGTATATTTTAGAAGTATTTTTTAAATTCAAAAATAACTTATATTGACCATGAATTACAAATTTTAAAGCAGCCTCCCTTTGAGTGCAAAGGTATTAATTTGATAACTATTTTAAAACTCTGCTCATCCGTCGTCGCTAGCTGGCAGCACTATCATCTAATCTGTTCCATACTTTGGTCTCTCGTCCTTGCTTTCTTCACATTGCAATTCGTTTTTTCTGTTGTTTAGATGAATTGAGTTTTTTAATTCTCTTGGCCTCAACTTTTAATGTTGATTAGTAAAAGGATCCAAGTTCTGTAAATTTCTGACACACTTGCGTCTAGGATTTCGTAGGGATAAAATGGAAAATACAACTGGAGTCGTTTCCCCCCCTGTGACTATCGTTTATTTTAGTTATTCTATTTGAGTTAAAAATAGTGTAGAGTAGGGATTTGCGTGTCGTGATTTTTGATCTCGAGTCGAGTTGTAAACTACTCCCGTGTATCAAGTCTAGTCGAGGTAATATCTGGATCTGGTAGTATGATAATGCATGCACCAATAATATCTCATTTTTTCAGTCCCCTGGTGAATTTTCTCTTCTGAACGCTTAGCCTGATTTAAAGAACAAGATGAAGAGGAACGTCGACTGCTATATATACAGCAAGCTGAAACTCCCAGACCAAGGCAATAGAACGGTTTATCAACTTTACAGACGATAATATAACAATAAATCCTACATGAGTTTGATGATAGCGATTCCTGTCGACAGATTTCTGAAGCTACTGGCCCCGACAGCTGTGTAACCGAAACTACTCTCGACTCTGCTACAATTTTCGAGTACTCGCACATACCTAGTGTATAGGTGTATAATAACGTATTATTGTCTGTGCAAATGGTATCTACTGGGTTAAAAGTCTTGTTATTTAATAATAGTTTTAATCGCTGCGTTCTAAGAAACGTCATGCTGGAGTTATTTTTATTTACTTTTACTGTGTACTTTTCGTCCATATCTATTCACTTGCAAGGATCTTGGTTTTATTTTTTGATCGCTCTTTCTGAGCGTTATGTCTCCACCTCCTTGGCTGCGTAGTCCAAAGCATAAGGAATACGTTACTGGTCTAACTGTAATGCGATGACGATTGAAAAAAAACTCCCCAAAAAGTTTTTTTCCTTAGCCAAAGATGCGGAATTGACGCAAAAAACGATTGATTTCAGGACTATTTTTGACATCATGACTCAAGCAATGAACTACCTCCTTTTTTATGTGATAATTAGAAGAGATGAGAGAAAATTCTTCCTGATTTTACTGACCAAAGTCTCACATGTTTTACTGTGAAATTAACTGGTTTCTACCGTTTGAGTTGTAAATCTCTTATTTTCCATATGAATATGATTAGCGTCCAGTTTCGTTTGCAATGACTTTACGTGGTCGTAACTAAACCATTCTTAGCGATCGGAGTTATCCTTAAATGTAATATAAATGTAATTAATTGTAGCGGGCGTAACTTGGTGGAAATCCATAATCGCAGGAATAGAAGAATGAACAACTTTGCTATTGACACATGGTAATTTATTGAGACCGACCATGGTAATTACCTTGATAATGTTACTCTGTAACGAAACCATGGTCGGTCTCAATAAATTACCACGTGGAAATAGCAAAGTTGTTCATCCTTCTATTCCTGCGTTATGTAAATGAGTGACAAGTAGGCATAGGATCCGGCGGTCGGTATTAATTGTTCTCAAGATTTTTCATTTTCGGCAGTGCCTTTTCGTCTTTTTCGTCCGTCTGCGTAGTGAGAGGTGCGCCAGATATTTTATTCAACTCAACTTCGCGTCCTCAATAGAATTCTGCGTTTCTTTGTTTTCCTCTGGAGATGTTTTAGCAGCTTTCGCATAGAACGCGTTTCACTCTATTCCTTCTGTCCACTCGGAAAATACAACGGTTGCGTAATTGTTTTCCCGCACTTGAGTCCCTCCATAAATCAGTCACTGCGTCTTTGACTACATCCAAGAAGGAAATGGGTTACGGCTGCCATGGATTGTGTTCGTGAGTGAACTGGACTCGTTTATTTAGACTGAGGATATCATGTACCACGTGACGCGGACATCATGTTTGACAAGTACCGTAGAAACAGTGTGTATTAAAAATTGAGCTTGAAGTTGAAGATTATTTTCTTTTATTTTTAATCATTGGTTATCGTCTTGAGTCGTTGTATTAACTCTGGATGTTTTCGGTTTAGTGAAATATACAACTTCTGGGAAATCAGGTCATTCTATTCCATTAGCGTGCCAAGTGTTGTATTTGGTGAGGTAATATAAGCCCATTCATGCCAGGGATTTCTCAGTAAACAGTTTTTTTGTCAGTTGATAAAAAGGGCAACGACATTTGATTAACTTGAAATGTAGCTTGAAAAAAATTAGGCCGAACTGTTTACACTAAGAATTAAAAAAATAGTGTGAGATGACTGCGCTCGAAAATGGAAATTTTAACCAAAACATTTACTGCGTTGAGCGACGTCTGTTGAAATAAAAAAATAATTCCTGATGCATCTCGGGAAGCAGCATTTATGAGTCGAATCGTCTTATTTTAATCCCATTTACCACCTACGTAGCGATAAACTGCTACTTTTCCCGAAGAAATGAGGTGTAGATTAATTTCTTGCAAAAAAAACTGACTGCCTTATTAATCCTGCTATCCCTTGTATCTGAAGGTATGTTTATAGTTATAAGTATTCTTCTTAATTTGCACAAAGAATATGTTATGCTACATTGGTAGAATTGGGGAAGGGAACCGGAAAAGAGGTGGGATTAACAATTAATTTTCTTTGCTGGACTTTGTGGCGGCGGGGTGTAGTCCTTGCCTGCCACAGAAGTGGTCGAGGGTTCGAATCCCGCCTGAGTAGTTTTCCCCGATCCAAAGCATGTCTGTTTCTGTACGTGTAATTGTAAAGTTAAATATCCCGATTTAAAAGGCCAATGATTCTATTTTCGGTGGTACAGGACTAAATAACTTATATAGGAAATACTTTCGATTCCGCGGTAAATTTAACGCTTATAGAGGTGTCTTCTGTTTTTAGGTGGCCATTTGTGTAGGTATCACTGTAATTTTGTACTTGATTCTGTGAAAAAACGAGGGACGGTCGTGATTTACTGTACTTTTTTCTGCGGTGATTAGAAGTCCGCTGTGATTGAATTTTGTTTTCCCCTGCCATGATATACTTACATTGGAGTAGACTGCATCTTCCCGTCAAATTCCTTCGACCTGCACTCTCGATTCTCGTTTCGTGTTTTTTATAAAATATTACAGCGTTAATGATGTCCCATCTTAAAGGTACAATATAATGGGAGATATTTCTGTTCTTCCATTAAATACATTGTTCCCCCTCATTATCTTGTGCGCGAAGCATCTTCAATGGATGAAAGAGGATTCGTTTGCCCTGTAAAAAATCTCGACTTGTGATAATGATATTGGGATTCCCATTATGGAGTTTGCATCGCAATAGAATGAATGAGGACAATGGGAAACGACGCATTTCTCCTTGTGTTATAAAAAATTCTGCTTTTCCTTCTTGGCTCGTGTTAGATTTTTGAAAATGAAAATCAAGGTACAAATTTTCCTGGTTTTGAAATTATGAATGTAATTAGTGTCCAGGCCTAGAATTCTTCCGCTGGTCAATTAATGTTAAGGTTTCTCGTTTTCCCACTAGTAAATTTTTCAATATGTCAGGCCACTGCCATAGAAATTGCTTGCCGAAGAATTTTGTTGTTAAGTGCTACTGCAAGTCATATATAACTGAAAATGTCTTAGAGATTATGATATCTTTTGAGAAATTTGCTTCTTTTACAAATTAGTCGGCTCTGGAAAAAAGTCATTTACTACGAATTTCACTGTAGAAATGTATTGTTTAGCTTCATTTCAATTTCAAGGCAATAAATTGATATGAAATGAGGGAGACTGCAGGATTCCTCAAATGCATTTCCTCAGAAATAATGGGGTAAAATTTAAAGGCCGCTCAGAAAAACTGCTCCTATCTCCCATAAAACACATTTAATAACTGCGATCGCGGTTATTAAGAAGGAAACGGTGCTATCGATTTTTTTCTTAGAGATTTTCACAGCTTACTCGTATTTTATCAATTATATGTGTTCATTTCGGGAAATTTTGCGTTCTAGTCTCGATCGACGTTTCGTTCCTGTTGCTGAGAATTTTCAATAGTATTAGCTATATTTCAGGTATTATCTTGCATCATATAGTTGCGGCTTCGTGTTTCTCATGAAGTTTAATTTCCCTGTGGCCTTTGGCGCTTGTTAGTACTTGTATTTAATGAATAAACATATTGCTACGTACCCTCGTAAACTAATATATCGCGTGTAGATGTAAGTGCGTCGTGAAACTCATGTCTCGCCAGAAGAATGACTCGGGGATTCTGTTTTTAATTCCAATACCCGAGGCATCTGGCCTTTGGCCTCTGATTAATGTGTTTTGAGCAAATGAGTTGATAATGGACCTTGAAGAAATTTTTCCATCAGAAATTCTTGAAATGAACTGGTAACTACCATAAATAATTAAAATAAGGGAAATAGTCTCGGAAATTTGCCGTTTACACATTTAAATTATTTTTTCCTTCCTGCATATTCGATGAGAGAATTGCTTAATTACGACTTTAAATATTGTGGTGAAATTACTCCTCGTTAAAAGTGGTTGGTTTAAGTTAGTGCTAGTAATATGCCAAAACATAAAATTCAGATGTATGCCTGTGTGTTAAATCTATAGTTTTGCAGGTTAAAGCTCGGCTCTTGTTAAAGCAGGTTTCGCTGCATTATGATTATCTGGCCATTCGCGTCGCAAATGAATTCGCCACATTTTAGCCTCATTGGTACCCTTTGCTGTCTGGATTGTTCTCTATTGTTAAAAGGAACTATATATTGTATTCTTCCCAATTTAGATACATTCACCTCTCCCACTGTGGATAGATCACTCAGTGCTTTAACCTGAAGATTGGTTTTGAATTGATTTGAGTGTACAGCTCAGCCCAAACTAAGCACAATATGAGGACCCTAGGAGGGTCCTTTGAAGGTTACAACGCACCAGGGCCGGGACCCAGTAATTCAACTGATGCTCCCGCTCAACCGGGGAGGGGAATGGAATGGGAAGGAAAAAAAGGATGGAGGCGCCGCCGCGATAGGAGCCCCTCGACGCCTCCGGGGTAGGGTAGGAATGGAAGGGTGGCATAGGGTATAGTATACCCGGTATACCCTCGCCGCTATGAAAGCGACCACGGCTCACTACTGGCGAAACCATAATTTGTTGTGCCGACGATTTTGGAAAATTTTTCTATAAAAGAGAAAAATCCAAAGATAAAATCGTTGGACTAGACTAATCAGTGTCAGTGTGAATTTGAAACATTCTGTGGAGGGTGGCCTGCTCCTTACCCTGCATCTTGCACCGTTAGAGAATTCATACCTCAGGCTTCCCCCTGGATTTTGAACTTTCCGTGTAGTATCCCAACCCTTTATTCACCAGACACCACACACCCCTACGCTTTGAACGCGACGATTAATTAGTGTATCTTGAAGTGCCTGAGCGAAATACCTACGCGCCTGAATTTATTCCTGGTAAAATTCATATTTTCGTAGAAAATATGTAACTTTGTAGCACGGAAATTAAAATCCTTTTCGTTAGGTGTCCTAACGGAATGTATGAATGTTGATGAATTTATCTCTGATATGGTAGTATTGAAGATTTATTAACATTATTTTATTATTATTATTATTTTATATGGTGTCCATATCCCAGTCAACACAACAATTGTGGCCACAATGTGGCCGTACTGTGGTCATAGTGGGTTGCCATTATGGCCCCATGGTGGTTTTGACCCCCGGCCATAGTGTGGCCAAAGTGTGGCTCGCCATGATGTGGCTTAAGTGTGGATAATACACTTTCTTTATATCAGTTGAATCAATCAAATTCCATTTTAATAACTTACCAAATAACCTGTATCAATAGCAACCGTAATATACTTATGTTTACAAATTTTTGGTTTGCCAATCTGTGGCCTTCCTGAGACGATCCACAGTGTGGCCATAGTTTGGCATGTTTGGCAAGCCAAACTATGACTTGCCGCATGGCAACCCCAGTCTGGCCATAATATGGCAAGCTGTGGCTAGCCATAGCCATAGTGGCCACAGGTAAACAACAATTCGGCCAGTGTGGCCATAATTGTTGTGTTGACTGGGTATGTAAACCAGAATTATTTTTTTCCCCACGTAATAACCGCCAACGTTTCATCTCCTCTGCCGAAGACCTCGTCAGGGCTATGTTGCGCCTCAGTAAATATTACAGATTGTGCGAGTGGATTTTTAATATCCCTGACGGACGAACCGGATGAAGGAATAACGTCCGGTGTATTCGAAATCCGTATACGGGCCACAAAGGCGAGATTATTGGCCCTGACGAGGCCTCCGTCAGAGGAGGATTAGCGTTGGCCGTTCTTACAATTGAAGAGGAGGTACCAAAAAAAATTCTATTTTACAAAATATTATCCCTCATTCTATTTATTGAAATATGTGATTTTTTCCTTGCATATACAATTGTGCCACGAATTTTTAACCATGCATAGCTGATGCCAGTGGAGACCCCAAATTACTAATGATGTTTTGAACTAAATTCACTAACTTTTAACTTTGTGGTATTCCATTACTTATAAGTTTTTGTGGATATTTCACTATAACTTATACCACTTCTTCAAAATTAGTGGTATAAGTAGTTGTGAAATATCCAAGAAAACTTATAATGATGTTTTGGTCGAAAATGCACCGTTTTTTAACTAAAGGAATTGTTAGCCAAGCGCTCCGGTTTGCCGCGAGTTTGCCTTGTTGCCGGATACATTAGATACATCGCTATCTCCGGTAGGTATAGCATTCGCAGTCATTAGTTGTCCAGAGCATCCGGGACGGCCAATCGGATCGCTTGGCTTCAAGTTTCTGTATTTTCAAAATGCTGCGTTTTCGACGTAAGCATCATTAGTAATTTTGGTATTTACTGACATCAGCAATCCAGAGTTAAAATTTCGTGATACTTTTTTCTCCACCCTGTCAGGGTTCCCACTCAACCGTGAAAACCTTAAAACCGTGAATAAGCCGTGAATTTCGTCTACCGTGAAAAAAAACTGGAAATAGCCGTGAATTTCGCTGTAAAACCTTAGACATCTCTCTATCTTGATTGTAGAACTACGATAGACGGAATTCAAGAAAAATCGATATTTCGATCATGTTTCAAGGACGAGTCACGTGCAGATACTGTCCACGCATTTACTTGCACACGTGTATTCGAAAGCGCAACTATTAATTGGTCCCTGTGTGCCATGACAGCACATTGACCTTAAGCCTGCGATTGGAAAACGTTAACCCTAGCAAAAAATCAGGCACTTCTTCACTTCCCTGCCACCCTGCTCTCTCCATTTTCCCACTCACACCCTTCTAGCCGGGCATGAATTTTGCTAACGATAGGTGATGTAATAAGAGATAGCACTGTCATTGCTACGTTTGCATTCAAGGCATCTGTTGTGTTTGTTACATTTGTAGTTAACGTGCGGCCGATGATTGTTACGTGATCAATATTTCTGCCTAAAATGCATTATCTACAAACCGTGAATTTGATGACATTTAGACCGTGAAAACCTGGAAAAAAACTGTGAATTTTATAATGTAGTTAGAGTGGGAACCCTGCCTGTACATATTCCGTTTGGTCAGAGAGTGATGAGTGAAAATTCTCGTCGTCGTGCCTGTTTGTTTTGATGCAGCGGCGTGTCACGAGTGCCGCCCTCTGCCGTCGACCTTGCTCTCATGCATTCCAACGACGCGAAGTTGCGCCTTTCCGCTTCTTCTTCTTCTTCCGCGAGATGAGCTTTCTCTCTTCCCCTCTTCCTAACCCTCCCCCCCCCGCCCCCACGGCGTCCGCGCAATCAGAGCGTGCGGCAGTGGGCCAAAATCCTTCCTCCCCGCCTTCCCCTGCCTCTTCCATCGAATGTGGGTCTCTCTCCCATTTAATTGGCCCTCTTCCGACCTCCTCTTAATTTCGTGTGTGTGCGCCATCGTGGAAAGTGTGAGAGTGAGTGAAAACGGACGAGAGAAAAATGTGGGTGTTCCACATTTAGGTGTATATGTATATATGTGTGCCTCGGCGTAGTCTAATAGCTTTCCAAAGAGGACAAAAAATTGGCGTGAACACGCGTCTGGTGGTGGATACCTACTCCTGGAAACTTGGAAGAGTCCTCGCTTTGTGTCTGTCCACTTGGGCGGAGAAGGTCGGACGACGACCTACGATGGCCTCGCGCCTCTTATCACTAAATGTATGAGGGGGGTGAAGGTGGCTGGAGCGTTTGTTGTTGAGAGATTTTACATATCTTTGAAACTTACGAGTCTTTGTATTATTTGGTGATATCACAGGATTGGAGTGAAAGAAATGCAGGTGACATTCTAGTTAATGTATATTCAATGCAATGTTATCTCTTAGTTGCATGCAATGTGACATAAATTACCGTTCAGTGGAATTGATGACGAGCAAATAAAAATTATTCCTCTTAGCGATGCATTTTACGTAAATTATTATTACACAGACCATTGTTAATTCAAATCGTGCTTTATAAAAGACAAAACTATAAGCGGTGATTATGTTGTGGCTAATTCCTGATCTAAAAAATGAGTCAGTCTCAACTTGTCATTTTTATCTGTTCTATTACTTACCTAAAATTGACCTAGTTTTTTATGGACTTGGTAATTAATGCGAGCTCTCAGAGTCCAATGATCTACGTTTCTTCTACCTCTAGGTATGAAAAAATTATGGTAGGATCATGCCTCTAATAAATTGTGAGTTCATCTCTCCACTCTTCCGCTTTCGTTTTTTGTTGATAGCAACAGTTCCGCGTGTTTTAACCAGCGCGATCGTCCGGGATAGAGGTTTACGTAAAAAAGAGGGGTAGGCTGCTAATGATGCAATAAGGTCTAAGTTGTTCTCTCCATATCCTCGTACAATCTCTTCCTGAAAACGACAAGGAAACTTACTGAACTCCTGGCATTAACCAAGATCAAATACGAAGTAAAGCCGAGGACAAAGGTTTGATGAACGCTTCAGAAGAACCTAATTATGAATTAGATAATTAAATGGTATATTGGATGAATAAATCAAACGCGGATACACTGAATGCCCACACGATATCAAAGCTTATATTAATATTTTTTATGTGTATGGTGTGTCTATTTTTGTCTACTCTATTCTAATCTGTATTCGCTGTATACATCTGCCCGTCTACAATCAACTTTCTTACGGAAAGTTAGCTTTACGATGGCTGAGTTACATAACTTTGCTTTAAACGTCTCTAGAAATATTGCGGTCGCTGTCACGAGCTAACAGTGGTAACCATTTATGTAGCTTTTTAGTTTGTGAGTTAATATGGATTTACTTTTGCTAACTTAGAAGGGGTTGAAGCCAAACGATGAGGGAATTAGTCTCACGCAGTCGAAATAGAATGAACACCAAGTTAAAAATAGAATTTGTGTAACTTACAGCCATCCAACTGCTCCAATTATTGGAGGGTTCGTTCCGAAGAGCTTAATGTTTTTATTCTAGATGTTTTAATCACTCTCTTCGCACTTTCTCATTACTTACTCTGTCCATCCGTTTCATCCCCATCATTCTTCGGCTTTCGAAATGCTGTGCACCCAAGAATGATGAGAATAGAATGGATAGTCAGGTTAAGTAATGAGGAAGTGCTGAGAAGAGTGGGAGAAAAGAGAAGTCTTCTAAAAACTTTAAGGAATGGACGGGACAACTTGGTTGACCACATTATGAGGCCTGATGAAAAGGGAGAGCCCCACGAAAGATCGTAGAAGGACAGGTGGAAGGGAAGAAGGGCAAGGGGTGGCCCCGAATGAGTCGATTAGTACAGGTTATAAAGGGCGTGAAAGAGAAAAAAATCCGTCACTTTTAAAAGGCTAGCAAATAGGAGAGCGGAATAGAGAGCTGCATCAAACGAATCTTAGGACTGTTGACTTTGGATTGATGGTGTTCCAAGTAAAATAGGTTAACTTCATAAAAAAGGCACTGTTTATTTAATGGCGAGAGCGATTGATTTTCTGATAGCGATGTCGATGCGGAAAATGGTCAGTAGAGCGGAGCCTTCAGCATCTCGGCAGCAGCCCCGATAGCGGCGCGTTTTTGTGGGGATTTTTTTCTCTCTCTTAAATTAGCCGCGTAGAGACGACGGTTTCCTTTTATGCGAGATGCTAAATTGATATTCATGTCTTCTGCAATCTCTCCTCTCGAAAATTTCTAACTTTTACTCCAACTGCCGATACCAAGAAAAACCTCAAACCCTTCGGGTCGAAACAGCGAGAAAGTGACGATATTAAGATAAGTTGAAGTCATTGGAAAACAATTGAGGAATGTGGGGGGCATTAACGTACAACTTTAGGTGATTGATCGAAAAGACTAGGGTTCGATTCGAGATTTAGGCTTTGGATATATCTTGGGAGACATCCTCGCAATCGAATGTGGACCAGGAATATAAATCGTCGTTACTATACACTAAATTTGGAATTCGGATTAGGCACTGATTGAGGAAACAATGCTGCAACTAATGTAAAAGTGCGTTAAATGGAAAAAATGGTGATACAGTTAGCTGAAGTAGGATGAAAACGTTAACTTAGACATATTACATTCACCTAATGATCATTGTGCTCGGTGTCTATTCTGTAGCCTTTAAAATTGATTGGTGTAGTCTATGAAAACAGTTTTTTTCTCAAACCACGCGATAGAACATTTAGGAGGCATTTGTTTTGAATCTCGTAGTCGCGGCTGAACTTCTTTTTAGCACGCAATGCATCATGCTGAGGAATGGAGATATCAAGGATAGTCGCTGTGATGGACCACTTTTCTACCTGCCAATTTCCCCTTGAGTCTACTTCTCACGAATTCCGAAACTCCATCCATTTTGTGTGGACCAAACGTGTCAAGGTCATGCTGGTTTATCCGTGGCTCACGGCTTCCCTCAATTTAGTTTGCCTTTAACGTTAGCCCTCTCGACCGCTATTTCGCAACCATATTGTTTGCCCCACGGACGGGGTCATCGTAGACTGGGGAGATCCTCTGACTATCATGCGTGTGGTGAAAAAAGAATACCACATCTTTTGAAATCAGGAATTCTGCCGAAAAAAATAAAATAAAGAACTCAATACCATCGTTTCTTGTTGAAAGTTTTGTTTGGATTCTCAGAGAAAGTTGATACTTAAAGCAGCTATTCCTACGGTCCCACTTGAGGTACAACACAGAGTGTGTTACGAATTCGTGTGTCGAGTTGGTGCCAATCAAGTACCCGAAGAAGGTCGTATTGAACATCTGTGTACTTGTTTTCTACGTAAGAAAAACTTACATATGCACTATTCATATTCTTTAATCACCCATAGCTCCTCCATATTTCTTTGCATAAATTGGTGGAGATTTTAAAAAGTTAGGTATATTTGAATCACGCTTTAATTTACATGAACTGTTGTCGAAAGCAGTGGTGTAACTAGGAATATGCTTTGGGAAGGTCCGGGAAAATTTTTGAAAAATGGCATGCTTGGAAATACATTTTACATCATTTTGGCTCTTAAAATTTAACTTCAAGCAGATGCTGTTATTATAAATCTAAACAAATAATAGTTAAAAAAAATATTTTTCTGAGGCTTTGGGGGGGGATCTATCCCCCCATCTCCCCCACAGTTACGCCACTGGTCGAAAGGTATACGCCTCTCGAGAGTGGGGATAGGCAATTTGAAATGCCACTATTCTTCAGTTCTTGCGAATGCGATACTCTCGTAAGACACTCTCGCGGTTTTCGGGTTTCCATTGCGTAGTTTCATGTCTGATGACCACAGTTTCGCCAACAATTCCGCCCGCATTTCCATCAGATCTCTAACCTGATGATAGTGGCGGAATTGCAGTCGAACTGTCGTCATCTGAAATGAAACAGCGCAATGCAAACCCGTAAGCCATGAGAGTATCTACTAAATATACGGTTTTTGCTCTCGCCGTCCTGGCGACGGATGCGATGGGAGTCCCTCTCCCTCCTCACGCTAATGTATGAATATAAAAAACCTCAATTGAATCTATTATAAAAAAAATCTTAATTAAAGTCGTGCTGCTTAAAATTTCCACTTTTTTTCTTCAACCGCTGATGCGTGATGTGAGTCGAGTTTTTGTGTAGTGCAGGGATCGGCTGCCTACCGCTCGCGAGCCGAATGCGGCTCTAATGATGTCGAATGGAGGTCTTCCAGTTCTACACGCAAAAAATAATATTATTATTTAATTTTCAAAACACTAAAATATATTAAAAACAGGATAAAGATCATGAATGTAGGAAGGAGATTTGGATGAAGCGTCCCTATTATAAATACATTGCCCGTAGTCAAATTATAGCTCTGTCGAAATTTGGCCGCACAGCTGGTTGCATAACTTTTGGCTCTTCTGTCTCAAAGGGCTGCCGACCCATGTTTTAGTGTGTATGTGAAACAATCATTGAACCCCGCGCTGCCGTTTCGAAGTACGCTTCGTAGAAGAAAAAAAACGTGGCTTCGTAGCCTGTTTATGCTGAATTAAACTCCATGTCGCTTCGGTCACCAGCCCTACGCATTGTTCAGCGAATTCGACTATTTGGATGGCATGGACTTAGCAAGGAAGAGAAGATTAACGAAGGACCCTCTGCCCAAAACAATTGCTCTTCTTGTTTATGTCCTCCGTTATATTGCCGTAGTGTAAACTGAGCCTTATCTTAACTTATCGATTTAGCCTTAGATCTGATTGCGTCGATAGTGATTTCAAGATTAGTGTGTTCTGATTTTGTGTTCATGCAATGCCTCAGTCGGAGAGCATGTTTCACGGTCCAATGATGTGGAATGCGGAATAAATGGAACGAAGCTCCTGACTATCGACATTAAATTGTCGTAAATAAAAGTCGTTGTATCTATTCGTGCGTTAATATCACCTCCAAGGAGTTATTATATACGCATGAAATGAGTCTTTAATGGCATAGTCACGCTCTTTCAACCCTAGTCCATAATAACTACCTGTTTTTCATCAGAACAGGGTGGAGTGTTTTAATAAGCCGTATCCTACTCTTGACGCATGATAAAACGTTCTTCAAATGTATTTTATTATTTAAGTTTATAAATTTTCTGTTACGCCAAGTCTGTAAATGGAAAAAAAATATCGTGCACATGAAAATCTCATTGCAGTGATTAAAAAAAAATCATTCTGCACATACAAAATAATTTTGGCAGATTTCGTCTGTTTTTGTGCATTTCAACTTTTTTTTGGGTAAAATAAGCTTATTAATTGAAAAATACTCTACCTTAACTCAAAAGCACCATACTTCTTGTTATTATATAATTGAAAGTTAACATTAATGCAAAATAATGCATTTTGAGATGAAAACCTGTCTAAATCCCTATGTTATAACTCAGTCGTAGAATGAGTTATAACATAGGGATTTAATAAAAGCACAGGCAATAAATTCTCTTCTCATAACTTCGTTATGAGAGAAGAATTTATTGCCTGTGCTTTAGCGTGGTCGCAAAAAAATCAATTTTCGATGTTTGTACGGGTTACCTACGTAAAAGTTGTCAAATGATACAAAAATCACATCTATGGAATTTCAGCTTAAAATCATAGTGATAACCCTTACCTCATTGAGGGAAATAAATGCTTTTTGGCAGATAATTGCAATATTTTCCTCTGTAAAAAAACTATGTGGTGCAAAAACTTAATTAATCGATATAGTGAAAGGAAAACCATTTGTTGCAAAGATAAAACATCTAGTAGGAAGTTTGATCGTTTTAAAGTATTGTTCACATTATTTTTTTGACAAAATTGGTCGATTTGGCTTTATTTAATATTTTCATGGCAGGCCGTGGTATATACTTACCCTCCAGGGTGGATTAAAATTCCAACGCCCAAAACCTCTCAATACTCATATTCCCCACGATTCTCGGAATTTGCTATATGTGATTGTGGTGAATCGGAGAAATCTTAAGGAGTAGAATGCTGCACCGTGAATGGACTTCGGGCCGAGGGTCTTCCACTGAGCGAGTTGGACTCAATGGGCTCTTCCTGCCCTTGAGGAGCCAATCGCGGTGTTGCTTTCGCGTCTTTCACCTTGCGATGATGCGTGGTCTGTCGGAATCTCGTCGGGAGGTTCTCGCCAGCGAATGTTGTGGACTCTTGCCGCCGCCCCACCCTTGCCGTCAGGCAGGTTTTCGGGCGGTCGGTATGCGGCCACCTAGAGTCGATGACGCCAGAGGAGAGCGTGAGAGTGTTTTGTTTCCATCCCTCCTTGTGGTGTCGGGGGGGGGGAGGAGGAAGGGGGACGGAAGGAGGGGAGCGGGAGGGCCCCCCTCGCCCGTGGTGATGCTGCCCCCCTCCCCCCGGGGGCGATGCGAAGCGATGAACCGAATTGCGGGAGGAGAGCGAATTTGCTCTCCTCCCATTGGAGAGACCTCGGAAAGATACAAGTCTCTTATATTTTTCAAAATATATCAGATTGCACAATTTTGAAAAATCATCGACTGGTCGCAAGTAAAGGTCTCTACAAGGGGTACAGTGCCTCATCCAAAAGCGTAACGCCCTGTAACGCGATTGTCATTTATTTATATGTGAAAACTATTCAAAACTCTATTCATGAATGCCTCTACCTTATAGAATGTATTCGTACACATTTTGAATAGGTATCGTCGATAAAGCCGAAGAAAGATGTGTAAAATAACTCGAAATATCGGTAAAGTGTTGATATTGTTACTTTTTATTCATAAACGTACTGAATGCTGTTTTCATTCAATGATAAGGGACCTACACATGCTGCTATCTAGTGATATCGTCAATTTTGTGGTCGAAACTGCATGAATGCCTGTAAGAAAACAAGGGAAAAAACGCACACTTATAGTGTATTTTCTCTTCAACGCTAACGTGAACAAATGACTGCACACATTCATTTTACCCTTAGGATTCAAAAATAGGACATCAAATAGGAAAATCTCGCTAAAGTATTTTCTCATATGTTTAAGTTCTGTGTATTAGAATCAGGCAAGTGTCTCTTCTTTGCAACCTGAAAATTGACAATAATTTTCAATTTCTCAAAAGGCAGTTTCTTCTAAATAGATGTATTGCTTATATATTGCATATAATAAATTTGCAAAGCATAAAATGATACGCATGAGCTTTGGGTAAATTCAAGAGTATTCCTTTGGAAACCATTAAGGCGTGAGTGCTGCTTGTCAGAAGCATAGATTATACGAAATCAATTGAATGAAAAATGTAAGTTCATCAAAAGTTGGATAGAAATTCGTAATGAATTGTTTCGAGTGTAAAAAAAACTGGAAAGTATGTTATAGTATGATGAATATAAATATTAACAGGATCGAGGATAATTTTTTTATATGCTTCCCAAAAAACTAATTCAATACTATCGAAGGAAAGCAACCATTCCTTAACTTATTTTTGAAAATTGACAACTTGTTTTGATGAATTCGTAAAACGGGTGGTGTTGAATTGAACAATTTTGTTCGAAGATATACAAAGGTCATCGTTTAACATCTCACGCGAAATATGTTGCACTGCTCGTTTCGCTTTTTCTCCGTCCATCTCTCCTTTTCCATTCTTCTAAACACTTCTGGGAACGCCGCAAACATACAGCGGTGGGGAATGTTGGCGAGATCTTTCGCGGCTCTGAACCTGAAATGCTGGAACAGTAGAGATTTTACGAGTCGGGGAAATCAGGAAAATTTCTGGAAACCGTCTGGGAAATAAGGGACAATCTTCGAGCTGGGTAAAACTGGATAAGGGCGAAGTTCATTGACATGGTCAATGACCCTCTCTCCTCAAATTTACTGACAAAACGTTCTATAGGGTGTTACAGGAGGAATACTCAATACTTCAGGAGGTAGAAATGAAGACAATTTTAAGCATTTTTTCCATAAGCATTAAGGACATTACATATATAAAGTGGGAAAGTAATTGATTGATTGGGTGATTGACACAAATTAGTAGCCCAAACTGTGATATGTGTGGGTATATGGAATATTGGACGTGAAAGTAAAAAAAAATTCATCGGGAGGAAAAATCTGAAAAGTTGAAAAAGTCGATTAGTTTTCGAGATATATCGACTTGAATTAACATGGGAGCCTTATGGGACTACAACTTTTTCGCTTTAATTTTGTACTTTTAAACGTCCGAGGAACATGATATTCAATGGACATGGAATAGATTTTTTGGTCGATTTTTTGGTGTGGTTGCCATAGCGACGAATTGATATTTAGTATTTTTTATTACTGTTTGAATGCTCTCAATGCTTTTCTTATGGGAAAACTTTGGGAATTTTTTTGACCAACTTGCAATAATCGTAGGAAGATTTCCTTTGCCAAAAAGTTAGATAATTCTTTGGTTAATTTTTTGGCTATCTTGGAATTTTCGTACGTCGAAACAATTCCGAGGAATAAACGATTTCGATTTAACATTGTCGTGATGGGCGAATTTTCAAACTCGGATTTCAGCCTTGAGACATGTGCCATATGAAAATTTGGACTCTTTAGGAAAAACCGTTAGAGGGTTCTCCGAACCCTCACGTTTGAGCTCACTTTCTCCGTATCCCTCTTGGGTTATTCATAATTAAATTCCAAAAAATGTCCTGCACGCGAAAAATCATTGTCGCCATTTTTTTGTGGAGCATGCAATCTTGAATATCTTAGCAACCGTTTAAGCTAGAGAAATGAAATTTTCAGAGTAATACTTTTATCAAAATGGTCAACTTTTGCAATGATGACCATTTCGCTCGATCGATTCATGTGCGAGTTATATCGATACCAATCTCCTTGGTTACGCTTAAATCGCTAATAACTTTTTTCTAAATCAAGGCAAGAATGTGAAAGTCATATATAATACTACTGTTAATGTCTTTTCTTCGACAAAAGTTAAATCAAGCGAATCGAGCGATTACAGTCGAAGTTATGATCGATAAAAGGTTGCATTCGATTGAGCCATTTTTCAGACCTATTTACATAGTTACGGGGATAAAAATTATGGCAATATGTAAAGGAAGGAATGAGTTATGCGTACACATTAATTATTTAGATGAGTATTGTTTCCTAACGAAGATATATCAATATGAATTAATATCTTTGTGTATTAGGTCCCCGTAAGAAATACACGCATCGCCCTATTACGTCACCAATATAAGAACATAGGCTAAAATTTGAAAGCGGGGATAGTAGAGAAGAGAGGGATAAGGGAATGGCCATCGAATGGAGGGGTTAAAAATAGGATGCGAATTTTTCAATACGGGTGGCAGTATAGTCGAATGTACGATTCGATTTTTATAGCAAATACGGAAATTGGCATAAAATGATAAGTGTATACGTTGGACCAATGAAATTTAGTGAATTGGTACATCATGGTATTCCTCACAATGCGCAATGGAAACATGTTTTGTATATAGTCTCACGCTCGATATATATCGAATCTACTTTTTCTTAAAATATATCGAATTGCTATAGCATATAGGATTTTACATCTAAGGACATAGTAGACAAGGAAATACATAGTAGATACCCATATCCCAGAAATAAAACCAAAAACATTGCGAATTTCAAAGTACAGATGTCAGTATGATCGAAAAGTCGATTCGATTATTATAGCAAATACGTTAATTGGCATAACTTCAATTGTGTTTCCGTTGGACCAATGAAATTTGGTGAATAGGTACATCTTTGTATTCCTCACAATGCCCAATGGAAATTTGTTTTGTATGTAGTCTCACGCTCGATATATATCGAATATAATTTTTATTAAAATATATCGAATTGCTATAACACATAGGATTTTACATCCAACGACATAGTTGACCAGGAATTATATAGTAGAGACCCATAGACTGTAAGTTAAACCAAAAGCAATGTGGATTTTAAAGTACAGATGTCAGTATGATCGAAGAATCGATTCGATTATTCTAGCAAATACGTTAATTGGCATAACTTCAATAATGTTTCCGTTTGACCAATGAAATTTGGTGAATGGGTACATCTTTTTATTCCTCACAATGCCCAATGAAAATATGTTTTGCATGTAGTCTCACATTCGATATATATCGAATCTGCTTTTTCACAATTTATATCGAATAGCTATAACATATAGGATTTTACACCCATGGGCATTGTTGACCAGGAATTATATAGTAGATGACCATAGACTGGATATAAAAAAATTTCATTGCGGATTTTACATTACAGATGTCAGTATAATCGAAAGATCGAATCGATTATTGTAGCAAATACGCAAATTGGCATAACTGGATTAGAATATACGTTGGACCAATGAAAATTGGTGAATGGGTGCATCTTGATATTCCTCACATTGCCCAATGGAAATATGTTTTGCATGTAGTCTCACATTCGATACATATCGAATCTGCTTTTTCATAAATTATATCGAATAGCTATGACATTTAGGATTTTACAGACATGGGCATTCTTGACCAGGAATTATATAGTAGATGACCATAGACTGGATATAAAAAAAATGTCATTGCGGATTTTACACAACAGATGTCAGTATAATTGAAAGATCGAATCGATTATTGTAGCAAATACGCAAATTGGCATAACTGGATTAGTATATACGTTGGACCAATGAAAATTGGTGAATGGGTACATCTTGGTATTCCTCACATTGCCAATGGAAATATGTTTTGCATGTAGTCTCACATTCGATACATATCGAATCTGCTTTTTCACAAATTATATCGAATAGCTATAACATTTAGGATTTTACACCCACGGGCATTGTTGACCAGCAATTATATAGAAGATGACTATGGCGTAGAAATAAAATCAATATCGTTAGGGATTTTACAGTACAGATGTCAGTATAATCGAAAGATCGATTCGATAGTTATAGCAAATGCTGAAATTAGCATATTTTGATTAGTATATACGTTGCACCAATGAAATTTTGTGAATGGGTACATCTTGGGATTCCTCACAATGCCCAATTGAAATATTGTTTGTGTTTAGTCTCACGTTCGATATATATCGAATCTACTTTTTCTTAAAATATATCGAATTGCTATAACATATAGGATTTTACATCCAAGGACATAGTTGACAAGGAAATATAGAGAAGATTTCTATTAACTGGAATTAAAATCTACGGCATTGCGGATATTACAGTGCAGATAGCAGTTTTATCGAAAGATCGATTCGATAATTGTAGCAAATACGCGAATTGGCATAACATGATTAGTATTTACGTTGGACCAATGAAATTTGGTGAATGGGTACATCTTGGTATTCCTCACAATGCCCAATTGAAATATTTTTTTTTATAGTCTCACGTTCGATAGAAATCGAATTTACCTTTTCTTAAAATATATCGAATTGCTATTACATATAGGATTTTACATCGAAGGACATAGTTAACCAGGAATTATGTAGTAGATACCCATAGACTGGAAGTTAAACCAATAGCATTGCGGATTTAACAGTACAGATTTCAGTATAATTGAAAAATCGATTTGATTATTTTAGCAAATATTTAAATTGGCATAACTTGATTAGTGTATCCGTTGGACCAATGAAATTTGGTGAATGGGTACATCTTGGTCTTCCTCACAATGCCCAATGGAAATATGCTTCGCGTGTAGTCTCACGATCTATATATATTGAATATGCTTTTTCTTAAAATATATCGAATCGTTATTACATACAGGATTTTCTATCCACGTACATAGTTGACCAGGAATTTTAGGGTTGATGATCGAAGACTGGAATAGGATTGCGAATTTTCAATACACGTGTCAGTGTACTTGATATTTCGATACGATAATGATAGCAAATATGCCAAAGCTATTTTTTTCAAATTGGAATATCTTGAGAATAACTATTTTTTAGTACCAAAGAAATTTGGGGAATCGTTACAATTTAGTATTTTATACTCTGCATTATGGACATATGTTTTGCGAGTGGTACATCTTTATATATTTATCTAAGGAATCTGCGTTTCATTTTCAAGTTTCGCTTATCACAACGCTTTTGGACTTTAAGAGTTGAAAAATAACCACAAAATCATCACTGTCTTGAAATTTTAAAACCCTTATTCCAATTATGTCTCAATGCTAAACTTAGCCTATTCAAATAATGAACTATCCGTCAAATGAAATCATATTGAAAATAACAAATAATTTTAAAAATAAACAATTAAGTGTCTTACCCTATCAAAAACCGGCAGGCAAATTTTTGAATATTTTTAACACTTATGGACACAATGCTCGACAACACGTGACACAACAATGTTCCCACCCTCCTAATTACCCGCTTGAAGAATTCAAGCACCCAATCGACTCGTTACATATTTAAAGTGGGAAAGTAATTGATTGATTGGGTGATTGACACAAATTAGTAGCCCAAACTGTGATACTTGTGGGTATATGGAATATTGGACGTAAAAGTAAAAAAATATTCATCGGGAGGAAAAATCTGAAAAGTTGAAAAAGTCGATTAGTTTTCGAGATATATCGACTTGAATTAACATGGGAGCCTTATGGGACTACAACTTTTTCGCATTAATTTTGTACTTTAAAACTTTCGAGGAACATGATATTCAATGGACATGGACTAGATTTTTTGGTCAATTTTTTGGTGTGGTTGTCATAGCGACGAATTGATATTTAGTATTTTTTATTACTGTTTGAATGCTCTCAATGCTTTTCTTATGGGAAAACTTTAGGAATTTTTTTGACCAACTTGCAATAATCGCACGACAAATTCCTTTGCCAAAAAGTTAGATAATTCTTTGGTTAATTTTTTGGCTATCTTAAAATTTTCGTACGTCGAAACAATTCCGAGGAATAAACGATTTCGATTTAACATTGTCGTGATGGGCGAATTTTCAAACTCGGATTTCAGCCTTGAAACATGTGCCATATGAAAATTTGGAATCTCCAAGAAAAACCGTTAGAGGGTTCTCCGAACCCTCACGTTTGAGCTTACTTTCGCCGTAACCCTCTTGGGTTATTCATAATTAAATTCCGAAAAATGTCCTGCAAGCGAAAAATCATTGTCGCCATTTTTTTGTGGAGCATGCAATCTTGAATATCTTAGCAACCGTTCCAGCTACATGAATGAAATTTTTAGGGTAATACTTTTATCAAAATGGTCAACTTTTGCAATGATGACCATTCCGCTCGATCGATTCATGTGCGAGTTATATCGATACGAATCTCCTTGGATACGCTTTAATCGCTAATAACTTTTTTATTAATCAAGTTTTGAACATGAAAGTATTACACAATACAACTGATAATGTCACTCATCCGACAAAAGTTAAATCAAGCGGATCGATTGATTACACTCGAAGTTATGATCGATACAAGGTTGTATTCGATTGAGCCATTTTTTGGGCTTATTTACATAGTTACGGAGATAAAAATTTTAACAATATGTAAGGAAAAGAATGAATTATGCGCACACAAAAATTATTTAGATGAATTATGTTTCCTAATGAAAATACATCCATTTGAATTTATATCTTTTTGTATTAGGCCCCCGTAAGAAATACACGCATCCCGTCCAATTACGTCACCAATATAAGAACATAGGCTTAATTTTGAAAGCGGGGATATTAGAGAAGGCAGGGATAAGGGAGTGAACATAGAAGGGATATCAATAGGATTGCGGATTTTACAGTACAGATGTCAGCAGTGTCTAAAGTACGATTCGATTAGTATAGCAAATACGCAAATTGGCATAACTTGATAAGTGTGTACGTTGGACCAATGAAACTTGGTAAACAGGTACATCTTGGTATTCCTCACGATGCACAACAGAAATATGTTTTGTACGTAGTCTCACATTCGATATATATCGAATCTACTTTTTCTTAAAATGTATCGAATTGCTATAACATGTAGGATTTTACATCCAAGGACATAGTTTACTAGGGATTAAATAGTAGATACCCATTGACTGGATTTTAAACCAATAGCCTTGCGGATTTTACAGTACAGATGTCAGTATGATCGAAAAATCGATTCGATTATTATAGCAAATACCTAAATGGGCATAACTTCAATAGATTTACCGTTGGATCAATGAAATTTGGTGATTGGGTACATATTGGTATTCCTCACGATGCCTAATGAAAATTTGTTTTGTACGTAGTCTCACATTCGATATATATCGAATCAACTTTTTCTTAAATTGTATCGAATTGCTATAACATGTAGGATTTTACATCCAAGGACATAGTTTACTAGGGATTAAATAGTAGATACCCATTGACTGGATTTTAAACCAATATACTTGCGGATTTTACAGTACAGATGTCAGTATGATCGAAAAGTCGATTCGATTATTATAGCAAATACGTTAATTGGCATAACTTCAATTGTGTTTCCGTTGGACCAATGAAATTTGGTGAATGGGTACATCTTTGTATTCCTCACAATGTCCAATGGAAATTTGTTTTGTATGTAGTCTCACGCTCGATATATATCGAATATAATTTTTATTAAAATATATCGAATTGCTATAACACATAGGATTTCACATCCAAGGACATATTTGACCAGGAATTATATAGTAGATACCCATAGACTGTAAGTTAAACCAAAAGCAATGCGGATTTTAAAGTACAGACGTCAGTATGATCGATGAATCGATTCGATTATTCTAGCAAATACGTTAATTGGCATAACATCAATAGTGTTTCCGTTTGACCAATGAAATATGTTGAATGGGCACATCTTTTTATTCCTCACAATGTCCAATGAAAATATGTTTTGCATGTAGTCTCACATTCGATATATATCGAATCTGCTTTTTCACAATTTATATCGAATAGCTATAACATATAGGATTTTACACCCATGGGCATTCTTGACCAGGAATTATATAGTAGATGACCATAGACTGGATATTTAAAAAATGTCATTGCGGATTTTACATTACAGATGTCAGTATAATCGAAAGATCGAATCGATTATTGTAGCAAATACGCAAATTGGCATAACTGGATTAGTATATACGTTGGACCAATGAAAATTGGTGAATGGGTACATCTTGGTATTCCTCACATTGCCCAATGGAAATATGTTTTGCATGTAGTCTCAAATTCGATACATATCGAATCTGCTTTTTCACAAATTATATCGATTAGCTATGACATTTAGGATTTTACACACATGGGCATTCTTGACCAGGAATTATATAGTAAATGACCATAGACTGGATATAAAAAAATGTCATTGCGGATTTTACATTACAGATGTCAGTATAATCGAAAGATCGAATCGATTATTGTAGCAAATACGCAAATTGGCATAACTGGATTAGTATATACGTTGGACCAATGAAAATTGGTGAATGGGTACATCTTGGTATTCCTCACATTGCCCAATGGAAATATGTTTTGCATGTAGTCTCACATTCGATACATATCGAATCTGCTTTTTCATAAATTATATCGAATAGCTATAACATTTAGGATCTAACACCCACGGGCATTGTTGACCAGCAATTATATAGAAGATGACCATAGCGTGGAAATAAAATCAATATCGTTGCGGATTTTACAGTGCAGATGTCAGTATTATCGAAAGATCGATTCGATAGTTATAGTAAATGCTGAAATTAGCATATTTTGATTAGTATATACGTTGCACCACTGACATTTTGTGAATGGGTACATCTTGGGATTCCTCACAATGCCCAATTGAAATATTGTTTGCGTTTAGTCTCACGTTCGATATATATCGAATCTACTTTTTCTTAAAATATGTCGAATTGCTATAACATATAGGATTTTACATGCAGGACATAGTTGACCAGGAAATATAGAGAAGATTTCTATTAACTGGAATTAAAATCTACAGCATTGCGGATATTACAGTGCAGGTAGCAGTTTTATCGAAAGATCGATTCGATAATTGTAGCAAATACGCGAATTGGCATAACATGATTAGTATTTACGTTGGACCAATGAAATTTGGTGAATGGGTACATCTTGGTCTTCCTCACAATGCCCAATGGAAATATGCTTTGCGTGTAGTCTCACGATCTATATATATTGAATATGCTTTTTCTTAAAATATATCGAATCGTTATTACATACAGGATTTTCTATCCACGTACATAGTTGACCAGGAATTTTAGGGTTGATGATCGAAGACTGGAACAGGATTGCGAATTTTCAATACACGTGTCAGTGTACTTGATACTACGATACGATAATGATAGCAAATATGCCAAAGCTATTTTTTTCAAATTGGAATATCTTGAGAATAACTATTTTTTAGTACCAAAGAAATTTGGGGAATCGTTACAATTTAGTATTTTACACACTGCATTATGGACATATGTTTTGCGAGTGGTACATCTTTATATATTTATCTAAGGAATCTGCGTTTCATTTTCAAGTTTCGTTTATCACAACGCTTTTGGACTTTAAGAGTTGAAAAATAACCACAAAATCATCACTGTCTTGAAATTTTAAAAACCTTATTCCAATTATGTCTCAGTGCTATACTTAGCCTATTCAAATAACGAACTATCTGTCAAATGAAATCATATTGAAAATAACAAATAATTTTAAAAGTAAACAATTAAGTTCCTTGCCCTTTCAAAAACCGGCAGGGAAATTTTTGAATATTTTAAACACTTATGGACACAATACTCGACAAATGTGACACAACAATGTTCCCACCCTCCTAATTACCCGCTTGAAGAATTCAAGCACCCAATCGACTCGTTACATATTTAAAGTGGGAAAGTAATTGATTGATTGGGTGATTGACACAAATTAATAGCCCAAACTGTGATAGGTGTGGGTTTATGGACTATTGGACGTGAAAGTAAAAAAAAATTCATCGGGAGGAAAAATCTGAAAAGTTGAAAAAGTCGATTAGTTTTCGAGATATATCGACTTGAATTAACATGGGAGCCTTATGGGACTACGACTTTATCGCTTTTATTTTGTACTTTTAAACGCCCGAGGAACGTGATATTCAATGGACATGGACTAGATTTTTTGGTCGATTTTTTGGTGTGGTTGCCATAGCGACGAATTGATATTTAGTATTTTTTATTACTGTTTGAATGCTCTCAATGCTTTTCTTATGGGAAAACTTTAGGAATTTTTTTGACCAACTTGCAATAATCGCACGACAAATTCCTTTGCCAAAAAGTTAGATAATTCTTTGGTTAATTTTTTGGCTATCTTAAAATTTTCGTACGTCGAAACAATTCCGAGGAATAAACGATTTCGATTTAACATTGTCGTGATGGGCGAATTTTCAAACTCGGATTTCAGCCTTGAGACATGTGCCATATGAAAATTTGGAATCTCCAAGAAAAACCGTTAGAGGGTTCTCCGAACCCTCACGTTTGAGCTCACTTTCGCCGTAACCCTCTTGGATAATTCATAATTAAATTCCGAAAAATGTCCTGCACGCGAAAAATCATTGTCGCCATTTTTTTGTGGAACATACAATCTTGAATATCTAAGCAACCATTTCAGCTAGATGAATGAAATTTTCAGGGTAATACTTTTATCACAATGGTCAACTTTTGCAATGATGACCATTTCGCTCGATCGATTCATGTGCGAGTTATATCGATACCAATCTCCTTGGTTACGCTTAAATCGCTAATAACTTTTTTCTAAATCAAGGCATGAATGTGAAAGTCATATATAATACTACTGTTAATGTCTTTTCTTCGACAAAAGTTAAATCAAGCGAATCGAGCGATTACAGTCGAAGTTATGATCGATAAAAGGTTGCATTCGATTGAGCCATTTTTCAGACCTATTTACATAGTTACGGGGATAAAAATTATAAAAATATGTAAGGGAAGAAATGAATTATGCGTACACATAAATTATTTAGATGAGTATTGTTTCCTAACGAAGATATATCAATATGAATTTATATCTTTTTGTATTAGGTCCCCGTAAGAAATACACGCATCGCCCTATATACGTCACCAATATAAGAACATAGGCGAAATTTTGAAAGCGGGGATAGTAGAGAAGAGAGGGATAAGGGTATGGCCATCGAATGGAGGGGTTATCAATAGGATTCGAATTTTTCAATACAGGTGGCAGTATAGTCGAATGTACGATTCGATTTTTATAGCCAATACGGAAATTGGAATAAAATGATAAGTGTATACGTTGGACCAATGAAATTTAGTGAATTTGTACATCATGGTATTCCTCACAATGCGCAATGGAAACATGTTTTGTATATAGTCTCACGCTCGATATATATCGAATCTACTTTTTCTTAAAATATATCGAATTGCTATAGCATATAGGATTTTACATCTAAGGACATAGTAGACAAGGAAATACATAGTAGATACCAATATCCCAGAAATTAAACCAAAAACATTGCGAATTTCAAAGTACAGATGTCAGTATGATCGAAAAATCGATTCGATTATTATAGCAAATACGTTAATTGGTATAACTTCAATTGTGTTTCCGTTGGACCAATGAAATTTGGTGAATGGGTACATCTTTTTATTCCTCACAATGTCCAATGAAAATATGTTTTGCATGTAGTCTCACATTCGATATATATCGAATCTGCTTTTTCACAATTTATATCGAATAGCTATAACATATAGGATTTTACACCCACGGGCATTCTTGACCAGGAATTATATAGTAGATGACCATAGACTGGATATAAAAAATATATCATTGCGGATTTTACATTACAGATGTCAGTATAATCGAAAGATCGAATCGATTATTGTAGCAAATACGCAAATTTGCATAACTGGATTAGTAAATACGTTGGACCAATGAAAATTGGTGAATGGGTACATCTTGGTATTCCTCACATTGCCCAATGGAAATATGTTTTGCATGTAGTCTCACATTCGATACATATCGAATCTGCTTTTTCACAATTTATATCGAATAGCTATATAATTTAGGATTTTACACCCACGGGCATTGTTGACCAGCAATTATATAGAAGATGACCATAGCCTGGAAATAAAATCAATATCGTTGCGGATTTTACAGTGCAGATGTCAGTATAATCGAAAGATCGATTCGATAGTTATAGCAAATGCTGAAATTAGCATATTTTGATTAGTATATACGTTGCACCAATGACATTTTGTGAATGGATACATCTTGGGATTCCTCAAATTGCCCAATGGAAATATGTTTTGCATGTAGTCTCACATTCGATACATATCGAATCTGCTTTTTCACAAATTATATCGAATAGCTATAACATTTAGGATTTTACACCCACGGGCATTGTTGATCAGCAATTATATAGAAGATGACCATAGCGTGGAAATAAAATCAATATCGTTGCGGATTTTACAGTGCAGATGTCAGTGTAATCGAAAGATCGATTCGATTATTATAGCAAATACGTTAATTGGCATAACTTCAATTGTGTTTCCGTTGGACCAATGAAATTTGGTGAATGGGTACATCTTGGGATTCCTAACAATGCCCAATTGAAATATTGTTTGTGTTTAGTCTCACGTTCGATATATATCGAATCTACTTTTTCTTAAAATATGTCGAATTGCTATAACATATAGGATTTTACATCCAAGGACATAGTTGACCAGGAAATATAGAGAAGATTTCTATTAACTGGAATTAAAATCCACGGCATTGCGTATATTACAGTGCAGATTGCAGTTTTATCGAAAGATCGCTTCGATAATTGTAGCAAATACGCGAAATGGCATAACATGATTAGTATTTACGTTGGACCAATGACACTTGGTGATTGGGTACATCTTGGTCTTCCTCACAATGCCCAATGGAAATATGCTTTGCGTGTTGTCTCACGATCTACATATATTGAATATGCTTTTTCTTAAAATATATCGAATCGTTATTACATACAGGATTTTCTATCCACGTACATAGTTGACCAGGAATTTTAGGGTTGATGATCGAAGACTGGAACAGGATTGCGAATTTTCAATACACGTGTCAGTATACTTGATAATTCGATACGATAATGATAGCAAATATGCCAAAGCTATTTTTTTCAAATTGGAATGTCCTGAGAATAACTATTTTTTAGTACCAAATAAATTTGGGGAATCGTTACAATTTAGTATTTTACACACTGCATTATGGACATATGTTTTGCGAGTGGAATGTATATCTTTATATATTTATCTAAGGAATCTGCGTTTCATTTTCAAGTTTCGCTTATCACAACGCTTTTGGACTTTAAGAGTTGAAAAATATCCACAAAATCATCACTGTCTTGAAATTTTAAAAACCTTATTCCAATTATGTCTCAGTGCTAAACTTACCCTATTCAAATAATGAACTATCCGTCAAATGAAATCATTATGAAAATAACAAATAATTTTAAAAGTAAACTATCAAGTTCCTTGCCCTTTCAAAAAACGGCGGGGAAATTTTTGAATATTTGAAACACTTATGGACACAATACTCGACAACACGTGACACAACAATGTTCCCACCCTCCTTATTACCCGCTTGAAGAATTCAAGCACCCAATCGACTCGTTATATATTTAAAGCTGGAAATTCATTAAAATTGCGTGATTGACCATAATTAGCAGCCCAAACTACCGGGCCGATCGAGCTGAGATTTTTTGTGGTAAAACTAAAAAAATATTCATCGGGAGAAAAAATCTGAAAATGCCAAAAAGTGCGATACTTTTCGAGATATATCGATCTACTTTAACATGGGCTCTTATGGAAAAAAAATAAATTCGCGATATCACCCACTTAATATCGCCGCACGCGGACGAGATCCAAATGGGAAACATTAGTTTTTTGACCGATTTTTTTGACATGTGAAAAAAGCGCCTGGGTCGAACCGTTTTCGAGATATCGATTTACACGCGACCTTATGTGATTTCGATTTGAGAGCTGGCGAACGAAACTTAAGCTATGTAGCTCGCGAAGTTGTTGGCACAAGCCTAACTATTCGTTAGACTTTGGGTTTTCTTTTTTAATTAGGTATCGTAATAGTTAATGAATTATTTCATTTTGAAATTTTCCAAAATTATTTTTTTGGCTTCCCGGCGATCGCCGCCATTCCTCCCCGCCAAACGGCAAGTGGTCGGACTCGGTAAGAAAAACTCGCATCGCCTTATAGGAGGGAGCATGGCAGTAGACATTGGGAACTTGCATTGGGTATGTATACGGAGATTCTTAACCAAAGACCACGGTCCATTTTTCGAAATGCGTTTTTCTATTGTTTCCAAATTAATATCTGCTATCTCATGAATATGGATATGCATATGAATACAGGATGGGTAGGACCATTGGCTCTTAGGGTCCCCTATGCCGCCATTGAAAAAAGCAAATGAACATAACTCTGTTGGTGTTTAGGATAGACAAATGAAAGTTGGCAAAACGGTACATCTTGGTATTCTCCATACAGCAATGTTTAAATGACTACTGTTGGTGAGTTAACTTTCGATATATATCGAATCTACGTTTTCTTGAATATTATCGAAGGCTAATATCTTTTTGGATTATCCATCGCTTGAGATGGTGGTGCCAGCATAACATGAAGAATGACATACTAATGGAATATAACCCAATAGAAATGCGTATTTCAGAGTACCGGTGTCAGTTTAATCGAATGTTCGATTCGATTATTTTACCAAATACGTAAATTGGAATAACTTGGTAAGTATATTTGTTAGGCCAACGAAATTTGGTAAACTGATACATCTTGGTATTACTCACAACCTGTTGTGTAAATATGTTTGCTATGTAGTCACACAATCGATATATATCGAATCTGCGTTTTCTTAAAATATATCGAATTGCTATAATACATAGGATTTAACATCTACGGGCAAAGTTGAGAAGGAATATTATAGTGTAAGACCATAGAAGGTAATTTGAATAAGTACCATTGCGCATTTTACTCAACAGGTGTCAGTATAATCGAGAGTTCGATTCGATTATTATAGGAAATACGAATATTTGTATAACTTAATAAGTAATACTGTTAGACCAATGAAATTTAGTGAATTGATACATCTTGGTATTACACATAATGCATTGTGTAAATATGTTTACTATGTAGTCTTATATTCGATATATATCGAATCTGCGTTTTCTTAAAATATATCGAATTGCTATAATACATAGGATTTAACATCTACGGGCAAAGTTGAGGAGGAATATTATAGCGTAAGACCACAGAAGGTTAATTAAATCAGTAGCATTGCGCATTTTACTGTACAGGTGTCAGTATAATCGAAAATTCGATTCGATTATTATAGCAAATACGAATATTGGTATAACTTAATAAGTATTACAGTTAGACCAATGAAATTTAGTGAATTGATACATATTGGTATTACACATAATGCATTGTGTAAATATGTTTACTATGTTGTCTCATATTCGATATATATCGAATCTGCGTTTTCTTAAAATATATCGAATTGCTATAATACGAGGGATTTAACATCCACGGGCAAAGTTTAGGGAGAATATTATAGTGTAAGACCACAGAAGGTTATTTGAATCAGTAGCCTTGCGCATTTTACTGTACAGGTGTCGGTATTATCGAAATTTCGATTCGATTATTATACCAAATAAGTAAATTGGCAATTCTTGACATGTATTTATAGTAAACCAACCAAATTTGGTAAATAAGTACATTTTAGTATTCCTCATGATTTACTTTGAGAATAGGTACTGTATGTAGTCTAAAATTCGATATATATCGAATCTGCGTTTTCTTAAAATACATCGAATTGCTAAATCACATAGGATTTAACACCCACGGGGAGAGTTGAGTAGGAAATATGTAGTCGATGAGCAAAGAATTGAATTTTTAACACTAGCAATGCACATTTCACTTTACAGGTGTAAGTTTAATCGAAAGTTCGATTCGATTATTATACCAAATAAGTATATTGGCATAACTTGATAAGTATTTTTGTTACAGCAACGAAATTTGGTAAATGAGTACATCTTGGTATTCCTCATGATGTACAGTGGGAATACGTACGGTATGTAGTCTCACATTCGATATATATCGAATCTGCGTTTTCTAAATATATATCGAATTGATATACCACATAGGATTTAACATCCACGGGGAAAGTTGAGTAGGAAATATGTAGTGGATGACTAGAGAATCAAATTTGAATGAATATAATTGCGCATTTCACTTTACAGGTGTCAATTTAATCGAAAGTTCGGTTAGATTATTATACCAAATAAGTAAATTGGCATAACTTGATAAGTATTTTCGTTACACCAACGAAATTCGGTAAATGAGTACATCTTGGTAATCCTCTTGACGAACATTGAGAATAGTTACTGTATGTAGTTTCACATTCGATATATATCGAATCTGCGTTTTCTTAAAATATATCGAATTGCTATAACACATAGGATTTAATACCTACGGGCAAAGTTGAGGCTGGATTTTGTTGTGGATGACAATAGAATTAATTCTGAATGATTTCAATTGCGAATTTTAACTTACAAGCGTCCGCATAATTGAAATTCCGATTCGATTATTATAAGAAATACGAATATTGACATAACTTGATAAGCACTTGAGGTATATGAATTAAATTTGGTTAATGGGTATATGTTGGTAGTCCCCATAACGCACGGGGGAAATATGCTTCTTATGAAGTCTCACATTCGATATATATCGTTTATGCGTTTCCGTAAAATATATCGAATTGCAATACCACATAGAATTTAGCAACAACCGGCATAGTTGATACGGTAATAGATAGTGTACGACCATAAAATGAAATTCTAATCAATAGTTATAAGCATTTTACTGTACAGCTGTCAGAATAATCGAATGTTCGATTCGACTATTATAACAAATACGAATGTTGACATAACTTGATACGTATTTGAGGTAGATGAATGAAATTTGGTAAATAAGTACACATTGTCATTTCTCATAATGCACAGGGAACATATGTTTTGTATGTTGTTTCACATTCGATATATATCGAATCTGCGTTTCCTTAAAATATATCGAATTGCTATAGCACATAGAATTTAAAATCCATGGGCATACCTGATAAGGTAATAGATAGTGGATGACCATAGAATGAAACTCTAATCAATAGCTATGAGCATTTTACTGTAAAGATGTCAGTATAATCGAAAGTTCAATTCGATTATTATAACAAATATGAATATTGCCATAACTTGAGAATTATTTGAGGTATATGAATGAAATTTGGTAAATGGGTACATATTCGTATTCCACATAACGCACAGTGGAAATAGGTTTTGTATGTCGTGTCACATTCGATATATATCGAATTCACTTTTCCCTAAAATATATCGAATAGCTATATCACATAGAATTTAGCATCCACCGGCATAGTTGTGATGGTAATAGATAGTGGATGACCATAGAATGAAATTCGAATCAATAGCTATGTTATTTTTACCGTACAGATGTCAGTATAATCGAAATTTCGATTCGATTATTATACGAAATACGAATATTGACATAACTTGAGAATTATTTGAGGTATGTGAATGAAATTTTGTAAATGGGTATATATTGGTATTCCACATAACGCACAGGGGAAATGCGTTTTATTTTTCGTCTCACATTCGATATATATCGAATCAGCATTTTCTTAAAAATGAATCGAAATGCTATAATACATAGGATTTAGCGTCCACGGGTTTAGTTTTGATGGTGATGGATAGTGGATGACCAGTGGAAGAAGCTCTATTACATTGCTATGAGCATTGTACTGTACAGATGTCAGTATAATCGAAAGTTCGATTCGATTATTATAAGAAAAACGGATATTGGCATAACTTGATAAGTATTTGAGGCAGATGAATGAAATTTGGTAAATAGGTACATATTGGTATTCCTCATGCAATGCACATGGAAAATACGTTTTGTACGTAGACTCACATTCGATATATATCGAATCTGGGTTTCCTTAAAATGTATCGAATTGCTATACGCCGTAGAATTTTGCATCCACGGGCATGATTGAGAAGGGTATAGATATAAGATGAAAACAATTATGAGAAATGGATAACATAATTAAAATGCGAATAGATATTCGTATTTTTCAAAACAGATGTTACTTTATTTATAAGTTCTACTCGGTTATTGTAGGAAATATTCAAAATCACATATCTACATGACTTTTTCAGTTAAAGCAATGAAATTTGGAGTGTGTGTTCATATTACTGGTCCACTTACTTTTAATCATAAATGATTAAGATAATGCGCGGACTCTCGATTCACATCGAAAATAAGTTTTCATAAAAATTGCCCAATTGCTTTAACTTGACGCGGTGGAATTTTCTAACTTTTTACCAACTTAAGGACCCAGGACTAGGCTACAATTGACACCACCATATCCTCTACCCTTTACACACCTGCTTGATATATTCAAGCATCATCGACTCGTTACATATTTAAAGTGGGAAAGTAATTGATTGATTGGGTGATTGACACAAATTAGTAGCCCAAACTGTGATAGGTGTGGGTATATGGAATATTGGACGTAAAAGTAAAAAAAAATTCATCGGGAGGAAAAATCTGAAAAGTTGAAAAAGTCGATTAGTTTTCGAGATATATCGACTTGAATTAACATGGGAGCCTTATGGAACTACGACTTTATCGCTTTAATTTTGTACTTTTAAACGTCCGAGGAACATGCTTTTCAATGGACAAGGACTAGATTTTTTGGTCGATTTTTTGGTGTGGTTGCCATTGCGACGAATTGATATTTACTATTTTTTATTACTGTTTGAATGCTCTCAATGCTTTTCTTATGGGAAAACTTTAGGAATTTTTTTGACCAACTTCCAATAATCGTACGACAAATTCCTTTGCCAAAAAGTTAGATAATTCTTTGGTTAATTTTTTGGCTATCTTGGAATTTTCGTACGTCGAAACAATTCCGAGGAATAAACGATTTCGATTTAACATTGTCGTGATGGGCGAATTTTCAAACTCGGATTTCAGCCTTGAGACATGTGCCATATGAAAATTTGGAATCTCCAAGAAAAACCGTTAGAGGGTTCTCCGAACCCTCACGTTTGAGCTCACTTTCGCCGTAACCCTCTTGGTTAATTCATAATTAAATTCCGAAAAATGTCCTGCACGCGAAAAATCATTGTCGCCATTTTTTTGTGGAGCATGCAATCTTGAATATCTTAGCAACCGTTTAAGCTAGAGAAATGAAATTTTCAGAGTAATACTTTTATCACAATGGTCAACTTTTGCAATGACGACCATTCCGATCGATCGATTCATGTGCGAGTTATATCGATACCAATCTCCTTGGTTACGCTTAAATCGCTAATAACTTTTTTCTAAATCAAGGCATGAATGTGAAAGTCATATATAATACTACTGTTAATGTCTTTTCTTCGACAAAAGTTAAATCAAGCGAATCGAGCGATTACAGTCGAAGTTATGATCGATAAAAGGTTGCATTCGATTGAGCCATTTTTCAGACCTATTTACATAGTTACGGGGATAAAAATTATAAAAATATGTAAGGGAAGAAATGAATTATGCGTACACATTAATTATTTAGATGAGTATTGTTTCCTAACGAAGATATATCAATATGAATTTATATCTTTTTGTATTAGGTCCCCATAAGAAATACACGCATCGCCCTATATACGTCACCAATATAATTTGAAAGCGGGGATAGTAGAGAAGAGAGGGATAAGGGTATGGCCATAGAATGGAGGGGTTATCAATAGGATGCGAATTTTTCAATACAGGTGGCAGTATAGTCGAATGTACGATTCGATTTTTATAGCAAATACGGAAATTGGCATAAAATGATAAGTGTATACGTTGGACCAATGAAATTAAGTGAATTGGTACATCATGGTATTCCTCACAATGTGCAATGGAAACATGTTTTGTATGTAGTCTCACGTTCGATATATATCGAATCTACTTTTTCTTAAAATATATCGAATTGCTATAGCATATAGGATTTTACATCTAAGGACATAGTAGACCAGGAAATATAAAGTAGATACCCATAGACCAGATATTAAACCAAAAACATTGCGAATTTTAAAGTACAGATGTCAGTATGATCGAAAAATCGATTCGATTATTATAGCAAATACGTTAATTGGCATAACTTCAATAGTGTTTCCGTTTGACCAATGAAATTTGGTGAATGGGTACATCTTTGTATTCCTCACAATGCCCAATGAAATAATGTTTTGCATGTAGTCTCACATTCGATATATATCGAATCTGCTTTTTCACAATTTATATCGAATAGCTATAACATATAGGATTTTACACCCATGGGCATTCTTGACCAGGAATTATATAGTAGATGACCATAGACTGGATATTAAAAAAATGTCATTGCGGATTTTACATTACAGATGTCAGTATAATCGAAAGATCGAATCGATTATTGTAGCAAATACGCAAATTGGCATAACTGGATTAGTATATACGTTGGACCAATGAAAATTGGTGAATGGGTACATCTTGGTATTCCTCACATTGCCCAATGGAAATATATTTTGCATGTAGTCTCACATTCGATACATATCGAATCTGCTTTTTCGCAAATTATATCGAATAGCTATGACATTTAGGATTTTACACCCATGGGCATTCTTGACCAGGAATTATATAGTAGATGACCATAGACTGGATTAAAAAAAATGTCATTGCGGATTTTACATTACAGATGTCAGTATAATCGAAAGATCGAATCGATTATTGTAGCAAATACGGAAATTGGCATAACTGGATTAGTATATACGTTGGACCAATGAAAATTGGTGAATGGGTACATCTTGGTATTCCTCACATTGCCCAATGGAAATATGTTTTGCATGTAGTCTCACATTCGATACATATCGAATCTGCTTTTTCACAAATTATATCGAATAGCTATAACATTTAGGATTTTACACCCACGGGCATTGTTGACCAGCAATTATATAGAAGATGACCATATCGTGGAAATAAAATCAATATCGTTGCGGTTTTTACAGTGCAGATGTCAGTATAATCGAAAGATCGATTCGATAGTTATAGCAAATGCTGAAATTAGCATATTTTGATTAGTATATACGTAGCACCAATGACATTTTGTGAATGGGTACATCTTGGGATTCCTCACAATGCCCAATTGAAATATTGTTTGCGTTTAGTCTCACGTTCGATATGTATCGATTCTACTTTTTCTTAAAATATGTCGAATTGCTATAACATATAGGATTTTACATCCAAGGACATAGTTGACCAGGAAATATAGAGAAGATTTCTATTAACTGGAATTAAAATCTACGGCATTGCGGATATTACAGTGCAGATAGCAGTTTTATCGAAAGATTGATTCGATAATTGTAGCAAATACGCGAATTGGCATAACATGATTAGTATTTACGTTGGACCAATGACACTTGGTAAATGGGTACATCTTGGTATTCCTCACAATGCCCAATTGAAATATTTTTTGTGTATAGTTTCTCATTCGATATATATCGAATCTGCTTTCTCTTAAAATATATGGAATTGTTATTACATACAGGATTTTCTATCCACGTACATAGTTGACCAGGAATTTTAGGGTTGATGATCGAAGACTGGAACAGGATTGCGAATTTTCAATACACGTGTCAGTATACTTGATAATTCGATACGATAATGATAGCAAATATGCCAAAGCTATTTTTTTCAAATTGGAATATCTTGAGAATAACTATTTTTTAGTACCAAAGAAATTTGGGGAATCGTTACAATTTAGTATTTTACACACTGCATTATGGACATATGTTTTGCGAGTGGTACATCTTTATATATTTATCTAAGAAATCTGCGTTTCATTTTCAAGTTTCGCTTATCACAACGCTTTTGGACTTTAAGAGTTGAAAAATAACCACAAAATCATCACTGTCTTGAAATTTTAAAAACCTTATTCCAATTATGTCTCAGTGCTAAACTTAGCCTATTCAAATAATGAACTATCCGTCAAATGAAATCATATTGAAAATAACAAAATAATTTTAAAAGTAAACAATTAAGCTCCTTACCCTTTCAAAAACCGGCAGGGAAATTTTTGAATATTTTTAACACTTATTGACACAATGCTCGACAACACGTGACACAACAATGTTCCCACCCTCCTAATTACCCGCTTGAAGAATTCAAGCACCCAATCGACTCGTTACATATTTAAAGCTGGAAAGTAATTCATTGATTGGGTGATTGACACAAATTAGTAGCCAAAACTGTGATAGGTGTGGGTATTTGGAATATTGGACGTAAAAGTAAAAAAATATTCATCGGGAGGAAAAATCTGAAAAGTTGAAAAAGTCGATTAGTTTTCGAGATATATCGACTTGAATTAACATGGGAGCCTTATGGGACTACAACTTTTTCGCTTTTATTTTGTACTTTTAATTTTCCGAGGAACATGATATTCAATGGACATGGACTAGATTTTTTGGTCGATTTTTTGGTGTGGTTGTCATAGCGACGAATTGATATTTAGTATTTTTTATTACTGTTTGAATGCTCTCCATGCTTTTCTTATGGGAAAACTTTGGGAATTTTTTTGACCAACTTCAAATAATCGTACGACAAATTCCTTTGCCAAAAAGTTAGATAATTCTTTGGTTAATTTTTTGGCTATCTTAAAATTTTCGTACGTCGAAACAATTCCGAGGAATAAACGATTTCGATTTAACATTGTCGTGATGGGCGAATTTTCAAACTCGGATTTCAGCCTTGAGACATGTGCCATATGAAAATTTGGACTCTTTAGGAAAAACCGTTAGAGGGTTCTCCGAACCCTCACGTTTGAGCTCACTTTCTCCGTATCCCTCTTGGGTTATTCATAATTAAATTCCGAAAAATGTCCTGCACGCGAAAAATCATTGTCGCCATTTTTTTGTGGAGCATGCAATCTTGAATATCTTAGCAACCGTTTAAGCTAGAGAAATGAAATTTTCAGAGTAATACTTTTATCACAATGGTCAACTTTTGCAATGATGACCATTTCGCTCGATCGATTCATGTGCGAGTTATATCGATACCAATCTCCTTGGTTACGCTTTAAACGCTAATAACTTTTTTTTTAATCAAGTTATAAATATGAAAGTCATATGTAATACTACTGTTAATGTCTTTTCTCCGACAAAAGTTAAATCAAGCGGATCGAGCAATTACAGTCGAAGTTATGATCGATAAAAGGTTGCATTCGATTGAGCCATTTTTCAGACCTATTTACATAGTTACGGGGATAAAAATTATAAAAATATGTAAGGGAAGAAATGAATTATGCGTACACATTAATTTTTTGGATGAGTATTGTTTCCTAACGAAGATATATCAATTTGAATTAATATCTTTTTGTATTAGGTCCCCGTAAGAAATACACGCATCGCCCTATATACGTCACCAATATAAGAACATAGGCGAAATTTTGAATGCGAGGATAGTAGAGAAGAGAGGGATAAGGGAATGGCCATCGAATGGAGGGGTTAAAAATAGGATGCGAATTTTTCAATACAGGTGGCAGTATAGTCGAATGTACGATTCGATTTTTAAAGCAAATACGCAAATTGGCATTAAATGATAAGTGTATACGTTGGACCAATGAAATTCAGTGAATTGGTACATCATGGTATTCCTCACAATGCGCAACGGAAACATGTTTTGTATATAGTCTCACGCTCGATATATATCGAATCTACTTTTTCTTAAAATATATCGAATTGCTATAGCATATAGGATTTTACATCTAAGGACATAGTAGACCAGGAAATATAAAGTAGATACCCATAGACCAGAAATTATACCAAAAACATTGCGAATTTTAAAGTACAGATGTCAGTATGATCGAAAAATCGATTCGATTATTATAGCAAATACGTTAATTGGCATAAGTTCAATTGTGTTTCCATTGGACCAATGAAATTTGGTGAATGGGTACATCTTTGTATTCCTCACAATGC
The DNA here is from genome assembly GCF_921293095.1 of Ischnura elegans. NCBI lineage: Eukaryota > Metazoa > Arthropoda > Insecta > Odonata > Coenagrionidae > Ischnura > Ischnura elegans. The sequence goes on from NC_060247.1 coordinate 126,489,558, forward strand.
CCAATGGAAATTCGTTTTGTATGTAGTCTCACGCTCGATATATATCGAATATAATTTTTATTAAAATATATCGAATTGCTATAACACATAGGATTTTACCTCCAAGGACATAGTTGACCAGGAATTATATAGTAGATACCCATAGACTGTATGTTAAACCAAAAGCAATGCGGATTTTAAAGTACAGATGTCAGTATTATCGAAGAATCGATTCGATTATTCTAGCAAATACGTTAATTGGCATAACTTCAATAGTGTTTCCGTTTGACCAATGAAATTTGGTGAATGGGTACATCTTTTTATTCCTCACAATGTCCAATGAAAATATGTTTTGCATGTAGTCTCACATTCGATATATATCGAATCTGCTTTTTCACAATTTATATCGAATAGCTATAACATATAGGATTTTACACCCACGGCATTCTTGACCAGGAATTATATAGTAGATAACCATAGACTGGATATTAAAAAAATGTCATTGCGGATTTTACATTACAGATGTCAGTATAATCGAAAGATCGAATCGATTATTGTAGCAAATACGCAAATTGGCATAACTGGATTAGTAAATACGTTGGACCAATGAAAATTGGTGAATGGGTACATCTTGGTATTCCTCACAATGCCCAATTGAAATATGTTTTGCATGTAGTCTCACATTAGATACATATCGAATCTGCTTTTTCACAAATTATATCGAATAGCTTTAACATTTAGGATTTTACACCCACGGGCATCGTTGACCAGAAATTATATAGAAGATGACCATAGCGTGGAAATAAAATCAATATCGTGTCGGATTTTACAGTACAGATGTCAGTATAATCGAAAGATGGATTCGATAGTTATGACAAATGCTGAAATTAGCATATTTTGATAAGTACATACGTTGCACCAAAGAAATTTTGTGAATGGGTGTATCTTGGGATTCCTCACAATGCAAAATTTAAATATTGTTTATGTTTAGTCTCACGTTCGATATATATCGAATCGACTTTTTCTTAAAATATATCGAATTGCTATAACATATAGGATTTTACATCCAAGGACATAGTTGACCAGGAAATATAGAGAAGATTTCTATTAACTGGAATTAAAATGTACGGCATTGCGGATATTACAGTGCAGATAGCAGTTTTATCGAAAGATCGAATCGATAATTGTAGCAAATACGCGAATTGGCATAACATGATTAGTATTTACGTTGGACCAATGAAATTTGGTGAATTGGTACATCTTGGTCTTCCTCACAATGCCCAATGGAAATATGCTTTGCGTGTAGTCTCACGATCTATATATATTGAATATGCTTTTTCTTAAAATATATCGAATCGTTATTACATACAGGATTTTCTATCCACGTACATAGTTGACCAGGAATTTTAGGGTTGATGATCGAAGACTGGAACAGGATTGCGAATTTTCAATGCACGTGTCAGTATACTTGATAATTCGATACGATAATGATAGCAAATATGCCAAAGCTATTTTTTTCAAATTGGAATATCTTGAGAATAACTATTTTTTAGTACCAAAGAAATTTGGGGAATCGTTACAATTTAGTTTTTTACACACTGCATTATGGACATATGTTTTGCGAGTGGTAGGTATGTATATCTTTATATATTTATCTAAGGAATCTGCGTTTCATTTTCAAGTTTCGCTTATCACAACGCTTTTGGACTTTAAGAGTTGAAAAATATCCACAAAATCATCACTGTCTTGAAATTTTAAAAACCTTATTCCAATTATGTCTCAGTGCTAAACTTTTTCTATTCAAATAATGAACTATCCGTCAAATGAAATCATATTGAAAATAACAAATAATTTTAAAAGTAAACAATTAAGTTCCTTACCCTTTCAAAAACCGGCAGGGAAATTTTTGAATATTTTAAACACTTATTGACACAATGCTCGACAACACGTGACACAACAATGTTCCCACCCTCCTAATTACCCGCTTGAAGAATTCAAGCACCCAATCGACTCGTTAGATATATTAAAGCTGCAATCGGATTGATCACTGACTGATTCATCATAATTCCCAGCCCAAACTGCCGAGTCGATCGAGTTGAAATTTTCGGTGGTAAAAGTAAAAAAAAATTCATCGGGAGGAAAAATCTCAAAATTCCAAAAAGTGCGATACTTTTCGATATATATCGAGTTGAATTAACATGGCAGCCTTATGGGACTAAAACTCTTTCCTTAATTACGACTAAACTTGGCGTCTCAGGGTAATCGTCTCCCATTGACGTAAACAAGATTTTTTGGTCTATTTTTTGGTACCTTTGTTTTTCGTCGAACTCTTTCGATCACTGTCGAAATAATTTTTGAAAATCGACAATGCTTTTCTTATGGACCAACTTTGGAATTTTTTTTGACCCACTTGCAAAAGTAGTAGGACCGTCGCCGCCTAATACAATTTATCTAATTTTTTACCTGATTTTTTGGCTATCTCGGAATTTTCGTATGTCGAATAGATTCCGAGTTATTAGCATTATCGAAATAACATTGTCGAGATAGGACGATCGATAAATATCGATTTGAGAGCTGGCGCTTCAAAATTAGGCTATTCAGCTCAAAAAAGCATGCCTACAAACGTACCTCCGGTACGTCCAGGTTTTCATTTTTATTTAGATTTCGTAATATTTAACGAGTTATTTCATTCCGAATTTTTCCCAAATTATTTTCTTCAGCCCGCGGCAATCGCCGCCATTCCTCCCCGCCAAGCGGGCGGTGGTCGGTCTCCGGAAGAAATACACGCATTTCCCTATCCCATTCATGTATTTAGGCGGGTGAAATTTGCGGCGGGCTGACAGGACTATACCCAGTAAAGCCTCACGGCATAACTTTTTAAAGTATTGATTTTTTCATTACGTATTCGGTATCGCATATGCAACAGTCATTTGTTATATATGGGGATTTCCCATTGACATTGGCCATAGGCTTAAAAGGTGAATTTACTGCAATGGTGTAACGGAAAAGAGCATAACTTCCAAAGTATTTCACCTAGGCCTATGAAATTTGGCAGATAGGTACATCATTGTATTTTTATTATGACAATATAAAATTAAGTCCAATAATGGCCATCACTTTGATATTTATCGAACCTACGTTTTCTTTAATTCTATCGAATGTTAATAACTTATTGGAATACTCATCTCCGGGGGAAAGTTGTGCCGGCATTACATGTAAAAACGACCAACCAATTGAAAATTAAACAGATGACATGGATATTTCAGAGAATCTATGTCAGTATAATTGAATTTTCGATTCGATTATTATAACTAAAATGAATATTGAGATAACTTTATAAGTATTTGCGGTAGATGAATGAAATTTGGTAAATTGTTACATATTGGTATTGCTCATAATTCAATGGGGAAATTTGTTTTGTATGTAGTCCCTTATTCGATATATATCGAATCTGCGTTTTCTTAAAATATATCGAATTCCTATAACACATACGATTCGGCATCCACGGGCATATGTGCGATGGTAATAGATAGTGGTTGACCATAGAATGATTTTCGAATCAATAGCTATGAGAATTTTGCCGTACTGATTTCAGTGTTATCGAACGTTCGATTCGATTATAATAAGAAATAGGAATATTGACATAACTTGGGAAGTATTTGAGGTAGATGAATGAAATTTGGTGAATGGGTAGATATTGGTATTTGGCATCATGCACAGGGGATATACGTTTTGAATTTTGTCTCACATTCGATATATATCGAATCTGCGTTTTCTTAAAATATATCGAATTGCTATAACACATACGATCCGGCATCCACGGGCATATGTGCGATGGTAAGAGATAGTGGATGACGATACAATGAAATTCAAAGCAAAAGCTAAGAGCATTTTGCCGTACAGATGTCAGTGTAATCGAACGTTCGATTCGATTATAATAAGAAATAGGAATATGGACATAACTTGAGAACTATTTCATTTAGATGAATGAAATTTGGTAAATGGGTACATATTGGCATTTGGTATAATGCACAGGGGATATAAGTTTTGTATGTCGTCTCACATTCGATATATATCGAATCTGCGTTTTCTTCAAATGTATCGAATTGCTATACCATGAAAAATTAAGCATCCACGGGTATAGTTGTTATGGTATTAGATAGTGAATGACCATAGAATGAATTTTGAATCCATAGTTACGAGAATTTTGCCGTATAGATGTCAGTGTAATAGAAGTTCGATTCGATTATTATATGAAATACGAATATTGACATAACTTGAGAAGTATTTGAAGTAGATGAATGAAATTTGGTAAATGGGTACATATTGGTAGTTGACAAAACGGGCAGGGGAAATACGTTTGTTATATCGTCTAATATTCGATATATATCGAATCTACGTTTTCTTCAAAGGTATCGAATTGAATTACCACGTAAAAATTAAGCATCCACGGGCATAGTTTTTATGGTAATAGAGAGTGGATGACCATAGAATAAAATTCGATACAATAGCTATGAGATATTTACCATGCAGATGTCAGTATAATCGAAAGTTCGATTCGATTGTTATCTGAAATACACATATTGACATAACTTGAGAAGTATTTGAAGTAGATGAATGAAATTTGATAAATGGGTACATATTGGTATTCCACATAACGCGAAGAGGAATTACGTTTTGTATGTCGTCTCAAATTCGATATATATCGAATCAGCGTTTCCTTAAAATGTATCGAATAGCTGTATCACATTAAATTTTGCATCCACGGGCATAGTTGTGATGGTAAAAGATTTTATATGACCATAGAACGAAACTCTTATCGATAGCGATGAGTATTTCACTGTACAGATGTCAGTATAATCGTAAGTTCGATTCGAATATTACGGCAAATACGTATATTAATATAACTTGGTAAGTATTTCAGGTAGATCAAAGAAATTTGGTAAATTGGTACATATTGGTAATCTTCAAAACGCGCTGGGGAAATACGTTTCGTATGTCTACTGACTTTCGATATATATCGAATCCTCTTTTCCTTTAAATATATCGAAAACCTATATCACATAGAATTTAGCATCCACGGGCAAAGTTGTGATGATAATAGATATAAAATGACCATAGAACGAAACTCTAATCAATAGTGATGAGTATTCCACTGTACAGATGTCAGTATAATCGTAAGTTCGATTCGATTTTACGGGTAATACGTATATTAATATAACTTGATAAGTATTTCAGGTAGATCAAAGATATTTGGTAAATGGGTACATATTGGTGTTCCTCTTAATGCACATATGAAAAATGTTTTGTATGTAATCTCTCATTTGACATATATCGAATCTGCGCTTCCTTAAAATGTATCGAATTGCTATAACACGTAGAATTTAGCAGCCACGAGCATAGTTTAGAAGGTTATAGATAGTGGATGGATAGAATGAATAGAAATGAGTAACATACTGAAAATATGAAATCATTTGCCTATATTTTATACACAGATGTATTTTTACTCATAAGTTCGATTGCATTACTGTAGCTAATAATCAAATTGACATATCTTCAAAACTATTTCGGTAAGAACAATGATATTTGTAGTGTGGGTACGTGTTTGTATGCCACTTACTTCCCAATATAAAACAATGAAGATAATGGGCTAACTGTTGATATATATCGATAATGCGTTTTCATAATTTATGTCGAATTACTTCAACTTGACATGGTGGAATTTTCGAAGTTTTTACCAACTTATGGACCACGGACTAGGCTTCTTGTGACACTACACTATCTCCACACCCTTCACTAACACGCTTGAAGAATTCAAGCATTATATACTCGTTGGATATATTAAAGCTGCAATGTCATTGATCACTTATTCATTGATACAAATTCACAGCCCAAACTACCGGGCCGATCGAGTTGAAATTTTCGGTGGTAAAACTAAAAAAAAATTCATCGGGAGGAAAAATCTCAAAATTCCGAAAAGTGCGATACATTTCGATATATATCGAGTTGAATTAACATGGCAGCCTTATGGGACTAAAACTGTTTCCTTAATTACGACATAACTAGGCGTCTCAGGGTAATCGTCTCCCATTGACGTAAACTAGATTTTTTGGGCCATTTTTTGGTACCTTCGTTTTTCGTCGAACTCTTTCGATCACTGTCGAAATAATTTTTGAAAATCGACAATGCTTTTCTTATGGACCAACTTTGGAATATTTTTTGACCCACTTGCAAAAGTAGTAGGACCGTCGACGCCTAATACAATTTATCTAATTTTTTACCTGATTTTTTGGCTATCTCGGAAATTTCGTATGTCGAATAGATTCCGAGTTATTAGCATTATCGAAATAACATTGTCGAGATAGGACGATCGATAAATATCGATTTGAGAGCTGGCGCTTCAAAATTAGGCTATTCAGCTCAAAAAAGCATGCCTACAAACGTACCTCCGGTACGTCCAGGTTTTCATTTTTATTTAGATTTCGTAATATTTAACGAGTTATTTCATTCCGAATTTTTCCCAAATTATTTTCTTGAACCCACGGCAATCGCCGCCATTCCTCCCCGCCAAGCGGGCGGTGGTCGGTCTCCGGAAGAAATACACGCATTTCCCTATCCCATTCATGTATTAAGGCGGGTGAAATTTGCGGAGGGCTGACAGGACTTAACCCAGCAATGCCTCACGGCATAACTTTTTAAAGTATTGATTTTTTCATAACGAAACCAGTATCGCATAGGCGACACTCATTTGTTATGTATACGGATTTTGCATTGACATGGGCCCATGCTTTAGAAGGTGACTTAGCTGCTATCGTGAAACGGAAATGCGCATAACTTCCAAAGTATTTCACCTAAGCCTATGAAATTTGGCGAAACGGTACATCATTGTATTGTGCATTTGACCATATAAAATGTAGTCCATTACTGGTCATTACTTTCGATATATATCGAAACTACGTTTTCTTGGATTTTATCGAATGCTAATAACTTATTGGAATACTCATCTCCGGGGATAGTTGTGCCGGCATAACATGTGAACCAACCAACCAATGGAAAAAAAACAAATGACATGCGTATTTCCGAGAACCTATGACAGTATAATCGAATTATTCGATTCGATTATTTTAACTAAAATGAATATTGAGATAACTTGACAAGTTTTTGTGGTAGATGAATGAAATTTGGTAAATTGGTACATATTGGTATTCCTCATAATGGAATGTGAAAATATGTTTTGCATGTAGTCCCATATTCGATATATATCGAATCTGCGTTTTCTTAAAATATATCGAATTCCTATAACACATACGATTCGGCATCCACGGGCATATGTGCGATGGTAATAGATAGTGGATGACCATAGAATGATTTTCGAATCAATAGCTATGAGCATTTTGCCGTACAGATTTCAGTGTTATCGAACGTTCGATTCGATTATAATAAGAAATAGGAATATTGACATAACTTGGGAAGTATTTGAGGTAGATGAAAGAAATTTGGTAAATGGGTAGATATTGGAATTTGGCATCATACACTGGGAGTATACGTTTTGCATTTTGTCTCGCATTCGATATATATCGAATATGCGTTTTCTTAAAATATATCGAATTGCTATAACACATACGATTTGGCATCCACGGGCATATGCGCGATGGTAATAGATAATGGATGACCATAGATTGAATTTCGAATCAATACCTTTGAGCATTTTGCCGCACATATGTCAGTGTAATCGAACGTTCGATTCGATTATAATAAGAAATCGGAATATTGACATTACTTGAGAAGTGTTTGAGGTAGATGAATGACATTTGGTAAATGGGTACATATTGGTATTTGGCATAATGAACAGGGGATATACGTTTTGTATGTCGTCTCACAATCGATATATATCGAACCTGCGTTTTCTTCAAATGTATCGAATTGCTATACTACGTAAAAATTAAGCATCCACGGGCATAGTTGTGATTGAAATAGATAGTGGATCACCATAGAATGAAATTCGAAGAAATAAATATGAGAATTTTACCATACAGATGTCATTATAATCGAAGTTCGATTCGATTATTATATGAAATACGAATATTGACATAACTTGAGAATAATTTGAGGTAGATGAATGAAATTTGGTGAATGGGTACATATTGGTATTCCTCATAACGCACAGGGGAAATACGTTTTGTATGTCGTCTCACATTCGATATATATCGAATCCGCTTTTCATTAAAATATATCGAATTGCTATATCACATAGTATTTAGCATCCACGGGCATAGTTGTGATGGTAATAGATATTTGATGACCATAGAACGTCACTTTAATCAAAAGCAATAAGTATTTCACTGTACCGATGTCAGTTTAATCGTATGTTCGATTCGATTAATATCGCAAAATCGAATATTGATATAACTTGATAAGTATTTCAGGTAGATCAAAGAAATTTGGTAAATGGGTACATATTGGTATTTCTCATTATGCCAAGGGGAAATACGTTTTGTATGTAGCCTCACATTCGATATATAACGAATCTTCGTTTCCTTAAAATGTATCGATTTGCTATACCACGTAGGTTTTGCCATCCACGGGCATAGTTGAGAAGGTGAGAGATAGTGGATGACCATAGAATGAATATTAATCAATATCTCTGAGCATTTTACTTTATGTATGTAAGTATATTCGAAATATCGATTCGATTATTATAACAAATACGAATATTGACATAACTTGAAAAGTATTTGAGGTAGATGAATGAAATTTGGTAAATGAGTAAATATTCTTATTCTTCAAAATGCACATAGGACATATGTTTTTTTTTAGTCTCTCATTTGATATATATCGAAAATGCGATTACTAAAGGTGTATCACATTGCTTAACAACATAAAATTTTCTATCCATGGGCATATTCGAGAAGGTTTATAGATAATGGATGAATAGAATGAATTTGTATGGATATTTTGATGAAAGTATGGATAAATTTGTGTATTTTTCAATACAGATGTCACTTTATTCATAAGTACGAATCGATTATTGTAGCAAATATGCAAATTGACATATCTTCATAACTATTTTAGTTAAAGGTATGAAATTTCGTATGTGAGTACATATTAGTATTTCACTTGCTGTCAAATCGAATTTAATGAAGATTATGGGCTAAGTTCCAATTAATATCAAATATGAGTTTTCATAAAATTAATCGACTGGCTTTACCTTTGACATGGTGAATTTCTCATACTTTTCAACAACTTATGGACCCAGGACCAGGCCACCATTCACACCACCATATCTCCTTACCCACCACGACACGCTTGAAGAATTCAAGCATTATATACTCGTTGGATATATTAAAGCTGCAAATTCATTGATGACTTATTGATTGACACAAATTCACAGCCCAAACTACCGGGCCGATCGAGATGAAATTTTCGGTGGTAAAACTAAAACAAAATTCATCGGGAGGAAAAATCTCAAAATTCCGAAAAGTGCGATACTTTTCGATATATATCGAGTTGAAGTAACATGGCAGCCTTATGGGACTAAAATTATTTCCTTAATATCATCATGAATAACAGTTTTAGAGAGATCACCTCCCACTGTCGTAAACTAGATTTTTTGGTCGATTTTTTGGTACCTTCGTTTTTCGTCGAACTCTTTCGATCACTGTCGAAATAATTTTTGAAAATCGACAATGCTTTTCTTATGGGCAAACTTTGGAATTTTTTTTGACCCACTATCAAAGGTAGTTGGACGTTCGCCGCCTAATACATTGTTTCTAATTTTTAGCCTGATTTTTCGGCTATCTCGGAATTTTTGTATGTCGAATAGATTCCGAGTTATTAGCATTATCGAAATAACATTGTCGAGATAGGACGATCGATAAATATCGATTTGAGAGCTGGCGCTTCAAAATTAGGCTATTCAGCTCAAAAAAGCATGCCTACAAACGTACCTTCGGTACGTCCAGGTTTTCATTTTTATTTAGATTTCGTAATATTTAACGAGTTATTTCATTCCGAATTTTTCCCAAATTATTTTCTTGAGCCCGCGGCAATCGCCGCCATTCCTCCCCGCCAAGCGGGCGGTGGTCGGTCTCCGGAAGAAATACACGCATTTCCCTATCCCATTCATGTATTTAGGCGGGTGAAATTTGCGGAGGGCTGACAGGACTATACCCAGCAATGCCTCACGGCATAACTTTTTAAAGTATTGATTTTTTCATTACGAAACCAGTATCGCATAGGCGACACTCATTTGTTATGTATACGGATTTTTCATTGACATGGGCCCATGCTTTAGAAGGTGACTTTGCTGCTATGGTGAAACGGAAATGCGCATAACTTCCAAAGTATTTCACCTAAGCCTATGAAATTTGGCGAAACGGTACATCATTGTATTGTGCATTTGACCATATAAAATGTAGTCCATTACTGGTCATTACTTTCGATATATATCGAAACTACGTTTTCTTGGATTTTATCGAATGCTAATAACTTATTGGAATACTCATCTCCGGGGATAGTTGTGCCGGCATAACATGTGAACCGACCAACCAATGGAAAAAAAAACAAATGACATGCGTATTTCCGAGAACCTATGACAGTATAATCGAATTATTCGATTCGATTATTTTAACTAAAATGAATATTGAGATAACTTGACAAGTTTTTGTGGTAGATGAATGAAATTTGGTAAATTGGTACATATTGGTATTCCTCATAATGGAATGTGGAAATATGTTTTGCATGTAGTCCCATATTCGATATATATCGAATCTGCGTTTTCTTAAAATATATCGAATTGCTATAACACATACGATTCGGCATCCACGGGCATATGTGCGATGGTAACAGATAGTGGATGACCATAGAATGAGTTTCGAATCAATATCTATGAGCATTTTGCCGTACAGATGTCAGTGTAATCGAATGTTCGATTCGATTACAATAAGAAATAGGAATATTGACATAACTTGAGTAGTATTTCACGTACATGAATGAAATTTGGTAAATGGGTACATATTGGTATTTGGCATAATGCACAGGGGATATACGTTTTGTATGTCGTCTCACATTCGATATATATCGAATCTGCGTTTTCTTAAAATATATCGAATTGCTATACTACGTAAAAATTAAGCATCCAAGGGCATAGTTGTGATGGTAATAGATTGTGGATGACCATAGAATGAAATTCGAAACCATAGCTATGAGCATTTTGCCGTACAGATGTCAGTGCAATCGAACGTTCGATTCGATTATAATAAGAAATAGGAATATTGACATAACTTGAGAAGTATTTGAGGTGGATGAATGAAAATTGGTATCTGGGTACATATTGGTATTTAGCATAATTCTTAGGGTATAAACATTTTGTATGTCGTCTCACAGTCGATATATATCGAATCTGCGTTTTCTTCAAATGTATCGAATTGCTATACTGCGTAGAAATTAAGCATCCACGGGCATAGTTGTGATGGTAGTAGATAGTGGATGACCATAGAATGATTTCCGAATTATTGCCATTAGATTTTTACCATACAGATGTCAGTATAATCGAAGTTCAATTCGATTATTGTATAGTATACGAATATTGACATAACTTGAGAAATATTTGAGGAAGATGAATGAAATTTGGTAAATGGGTACATATTGGTAATTCACATAACGCACAGGGGAAATACGCTTTGTATGTCGTCTCACATTCGATATATATCGAATACGCTTTTCATTAAAATGTATCGAATTGCTATATCACATAATATTTAGTATCCACGGGCAAAGTTGAGAAGGTCATATACAGTTGATGAAAAGAATGAATGGAAATGTATAATATGATGAAAGTATGAATAGATTTGCTTTTTTCTCAATACAGATGTCACTTTACTCATTAGTTCGAATCGATTATGGTAGCAAATATTAAAATTGACATATTTCCTTAACTATTTCAGTTAGAGGTATGAAATTTCAGGTGTGAATACATATTAGTATTTCACTTACTGTTGAATAGAAATTAATGAAGATAATTGGCTTACTTTAAATTTATATCAAATATGCGTTTTCATAAAATATATCGTATAACTTTAACTTGGTGTGATGGAATTTTCTAAGTTTTTACTAACTTATGGACCCCGGACTAGGCTACTTCTGACACTACTCTACCTCCGTACCCTTCACTAACACGCTTGAAGAATTCAAGCGATAAAATACTCGTTACATATTTAAAGTGGGAAAGTAATTGATTGATTGGGTGATTGACACAAATTAGTAGCCCAAACTGTGATAGGTGTGGGTATATGGAATATTGGACGTAAAAGTAAAAAAAAATTCATCGGGAGGAAAAATCTGAAAAGTTGAAAAAGTCGATTAGTTTTCGAGATATATCGACTTGAATTAACATGGGAGCCTTATGGAACTACGACTTTATCGCTTTAATTTTGTACTTTTAAACGTCCGAGGAACATGCTTTTCAATGGACAAGGACTAGATTTTTTGGTCGATTTTTTGGTGTGGTTGCCATTGCGACGAATTGATATTTACTATTTTTTATTACTGTTTGAATGCTCTCCATGCTTTTCTTATGGGAAAACTTTAGGAATTTTTTTGACCAACTTCCAATAATCGTACGACAAATTCCTTTGCCAAAAAGTTAGATAATTCTTTGGTTAATTTTTTGGCTATCTTGGAATTTTCGTACGTCGAAACAATTCCGAGGAATAAACGATTTCGATTTAACATTGTCGTGATGGGCGAATTTTCAAACTCGGATTTCAGCCTTGAGACATGTGCCATATGAAAATTTGGAATCTCCAAGAAAAACCGTTAGAGGGTTCTCCGAACCCTCACGTTTGAGCTCACTTTCGCCGTAACCCTCTTGGTTAATTCATAATTAAATTCCGAAAAATGTCCTGCACGCGAAAAATCATTGTCGCCATTTTTTTGTGGAGCATGCAATCTTGAATATCTTAGCAACCGTTTAAGCTAGAGAAATGAAATTTTCAGAGTAATACTTTTATCACAATGGTCAACTTTTGCAATGACGACCATTCCGATCGATCGATTCATGTGCGAGTTATATCGATACCAATCTCCTTGGTTACGCTTAAATCGCTAATAACTTATTTCTAAATCAAGGCATGAATGTGAAAGTCATATATAATACTACTGTTAATGTCTTTTCTTCGACAAAAGTTAAATCAAGCGAATCGAGCGATTACAGTCGAAGTTATGATCGATAAAAGGTTGCATTCGATTGAGCCATTTTTCAGACCTATTTACATAGTTACGGGGATAAAAATTATAAAAATATGTAAGGGAAGAAATGAATTATGCGTACACATTAATTATTTAGATGAGTATTGTTTCCTAACGAAGATATATCAATATGAATTTATATCTTTTTGTATTAGGTCCCCATAAGAAATACACGCATCGCCCTATATACGTCACCAATATAATTTGAAAGCGGGGATAGTAGAGAAGAGAGGGATAAGGGTATGGCCATAGAATGGAGGGGTTATCAATAGGATGCGAATTTTTCAATACAGGTGGCAGTATAGTCGAATGTACGATTCGATTTTTATAGCAAATACGGAAATTGGCATAAAATGATAAGTGTATACGTTGGACCAATGAAATTAAGTGAATTGGTACATCATGGTATTCCTCACAATGTGCAATGGAAACATGTTTTGTATGTAGTCTCACGTTCGATATATATCGAATCTACTTTTTCTTAAAATATATCGAATTGCTATAGCATATAGGATTTTACATCTAAGGACATAGTAGACCAGGAAATATAAAGTAGATACCCATAGACCAGATATTAAACCAAAAACATTGCGAATTTTAAAGTACAGATGTCAGTATGATCGAAAAATCGATTCGATTATTATAGCAAATACGTTAATTGGCATAACTTCAATAGTGTTTCCGTTTGACCAATGAAATTTGGTGAATGGGTACATCTTTGTATTCCTCACAATGCCCAATGAAATAATGTTTTGCATGTAGTCTCACATTCGATATATATCGAATCTGCTTTTTCACAATTTATATCGAATAGCTATAACATATAGGATTTTACACCCATGGGCATTCTTGACCAGGAATTATATAGTAGATGACCATAGACTGGATATTAAAAAAATGTCATTGCGGATTTTACATTACAGATGTCAGTATAATCGAAAGATCGAATCGATTATTGTAGCAAATACGCAAATTGGCATAACTGGATTAGTATATACGTTGGACCAATGAAAATTGGTGAATGGGTACATCTTGGTATTCCTCACATTGCCCAATGGAAATATATTTTGCATGTAGTCTCACATTCGATACATATCGAATCTGCTTTTTCGCAAATTATATCGAATAGCTATGACATTTAGGATTTTACACCCATGGGCATTCTTGACCAGGAATTATATAGTAGATGACCATAGACTGGATTAAAAAAAATGTCATTGCGGATTTTACATTACAGATGTCAGTATAATCGAAAGATCGAATCGATTATTGTAGCAAATACGGAAATTGGCATAACTGGATTAGTATATACGTTGGACCAATGAAAATTGGTGAATGGGTACATCTTGGTATTCCTCACATTGCCCAATGGAAATATGTTTTGCATGTAGTCTCACATTCGATACATATCGAATCTGCTTTTTCACAAATTATATCGAATAGCTATAACATTTAGGATTTTACACCCACGGGCATTGTTGACCAGCAATTATATAGAAGATGACCATATCGTGGAAATAAAATCAATATCGTTGCGGTTTTTACAGTGCAGATGTCAGTATAATCGAAAGATCGATTCGATAGTTATAGCAAATGCTGAAATTAGCATATTTTGATTAGTATATACGTAGCACCAATGACATTTTGTGAATGGGTACATCTTGGGATTCCTCACAATGCCCAATTGAAATATTGTTTGCGTTTAGTCTCACGTTCGATATGTATCGATTCTACTTTTTCTTAAAATATGTCGAATTGCTATAACATATAGGATTTTACATCCAAGGACATAGTTGACCAGGAAATATAGAGAAGATTTCTATTAACTGGAATTAAAATCTACGGCATTGCGGATATTACAGTGCAGATAGCAGTTTTATCGAAAGATTGATTCGATAATTGTAGCAAATACGCGAATTGGCATAACATGATTAGTATTTACGTTGGACCAATGACACTTGGTAAATGGGTACATCTTGGTATTCCTCACAATGCCCAATTGAAATATTTTTTGTGTATAGTTTCTCATTCGATATATATCGAATCTGCTTTCTCTTAAAATATATGGAATTGTTATTACATACAGGATTTTCTATCCACGTACATAGTTGACCAGGAATTTTAGGGTTGATGATCGAAGACTGGAACAGGATTGCGAATTTTCAATACACGTGTCAGTATACTTGATAATTCGATACGATAATGATAGCAAATATGCCAAAGCTATTTTTTTCAAATTGGAATATCTTGAGAATAACTATTTTTTAGTACCAAAGAAATTTGGGGAATCGTTACAATTTAGTATTTTACACACTGCATTATGGACATATGTTTTGCGAGTGGTACATCTTTATATATTTATCTAAGAAATCTGCGTTTCATTTTCAAGTTTCGCTTATCACAACGCTTTTGGACTTTAAGAGTTGAAAAATAACCACAAAATCATCACTGTCTTGAAATTTTAAAAACCTTATTCCAATTATGTCTCAGTGCTAAACTTAGCCTATTCAAATAATGAACTATCCGTCAAATGAAATCATATTGAAAATAACAAAATAATTTTAAAAGTAAACAATTAAGCTCCTTACCCTTTCAAAAACCGGCAGGGAAATTTTTGAATATTTTTAACACTTATGGACACAATGCTCGACAACACGTGACACAACAATGTTCCCACCCTCCTAATTACCCGCTTGAAGAATTCAAGCACCCAATCGACTCGTTACATATATAAAGTGGGAAAGTAATTGATTGATTGGGTGATTGACACAAATTAGTAGCCCAAACTGTGATATGTGTGGGTATATGGAATATTGGACGTGAAAGTAAAAAAAAATTCATCGGGAGGAAAAATCTGAAAAGTTGAAAAAGTCGATTAGTTTTCGAGATATATCGACTTGAATTAACATGGGAGCCTTATGGGACTACAACTTTTTCGCTTTAATTTTGTACTTTTAAACGCCCGAGGAACATGATATTCAATGGACATGGACTAGATTTTTTGGTCAATTTTTTGGTGTGGTTGCCATAGCGACGAATTGATATTTAGTATTTTTTATTACTGTTTGAATGCTCTCAATGCTTTTCTTATGGGAAAACTTTAGGAATTTTTTTGACCAACTTGCAATAATCGCACGACATATTCCTTTGCCAAAAAGTTAGAGAATTCTTTGGTAAATTTTTTGGCTATCTTAAAATTTTCGTACGTCGAAACAATTCCGAGGAATAAACGATTTCGATTTAACATTGTCGTGATGGGCGAATTTTCAAACTCGGATTTCAGCCTTGAGACATGTGCCATGTGAATATTTGGAATCTTTAAGAAAAACCGTTAGAGGGTTCTCCGAACCCTCACGTTTGAGCTTACCTTCGCCGTAACCCTCTTGGTTAATTCATAATTAAATTCCGAAAAATGTCCTGCACGCGAAAAATCATTGTCGCCATTTTTTTGCGGAGCATGCAATCTTGAATATCTTAGCAACCGTTTAAGCTAGAGAAATGAAATTTTCAGAGTAATACTTTTATCACAATGGTCAACTTTTGCAATGATGACCATTTCGCTCGATCGATTCATGTGCGAGTTATATCGATACCAATCTCCTTGGTTACGCTTAAATCGCTAATTACTTTTTTCTAAATCAAGGCATGAATGTGAAAGTCATATATAATACTACTGTTAATGTCTTTTCTTCGACAAAAGTTAAATCAAGCGAATCGAGCGATTACAGTCGAAGTTATGATCGATAAAAGGTTGCATTCGATTGAGCCATTTTTCAGACTTATTTACATAGTTACGGGGATAAAAATTATAAAAATATGTAAGGGAAAAAATGAATTATGCGAACACATTAATTATTTAGATTAGTATTGTTTCCTAACGAAGATATATCAATATGAATTTATATCTTTTTGTATTAGGTCCCCATAAGAAATACACGCATCGCCCTATATACGTCACCAATATAAGAACATAGGCGAAATTTTGAAAGCGGGGATAGTAGAGAAGAGAGGGATAAGGGTATGGCCATAGAATGGAGGGGTTATCAATAGGATGCGAATTTTTCAATACAGGTGGCAGTATAGTCGAATGTACGATTCGATTTTTATAGCAAATACGGAAATTGGCATAAAATGATTAGTGTATACGTTGGACCAATGAAATTTAGTGAATTGGTACATCATGGTATTCCTCACAATGCGCAATGGAAACATGTTTTGTATACAGTCTCACGCTCGATATATATCGAATCTACTTTTTCTTAAAATATATCGAATTGCTATAGCATATAGGATTTTACATCTAAGGACATAGTAGACAAGAAAATACATAGTAGATACCCATATCCGAGAAATTAAACCAAAAACATTGCGAATTTCAAAGTACAGATGTCAGTATGATCGAAAAGTAGATTCGATTATTATAGCAAATACGTTAATTGGCATAACTTCAATTGTGTTTCCGTTGGACCAATGAAATTTGGTGAATGGGTACATCTTTGTATTCCTCACAATTCCCAATGGAAATTTGTTTTGTATGTGGTCTCACGCTCGATATATATCGAATATAATTTTTATTAAAATATATCGAATTGCTATAACACATAGGATTTTACATCCAAGGGCATAGTTGACCAGAAATTATATAGTAGATACCCATAGACTGTAAGTTAAACCAAAAGCAATGCGGATATTAAAGTACAGATGTCAGTATGATCGAAGAATCGATTCGATTATTCTAGCAAATACGTTAATTGGCATAACTTCAATAGTGTTTCCGTTTGACCAATGAAATTTGATGAATGGGTACATCTTTTTATTCCTCACAATGCCCAATGAAAATATGTTTTGCATGTAGTCTCACATTCGATATATATCGAATCTGCTTTTTCACAATTTATATCGAATAGCTATAACATATAGGATTTTACACCCATGGGCATTTTTGATCAGGAATTATATAGTAGATGACCATAGACTGGATATTAAAAAAATGTCATTGCGGATTTTACATTACAGATGTCAGTATAATCGAAAGATCGAATCGATTATTGTAGCAAATACGCAAATTGGCATAACTGGATTAGTATATACGTTGGACCAATGAAAATTGGTGAATGGGTACATCTTGGTATTCCTCACATTGCCCAATGGAAATATGTTTTGCATGTAGTCTCACATTCGATACATATCGAATCTGCTTTTTCACAAATTATATCGATTAGCTATGACATTTAGGATTTTACACACATGGGCATTCTTGACCAGGAATTATATAGTAAATGACCATAGACTGGATATAAAAAAATGTCATTGCGGATTTTACATTACAGATGTCAGTATAATCGAAAGATCGAATCGATTATTGTAGCAAATACGCAAATTGGCATAACTGGATTAGTATATACGTTGGACCAATGAAAATTGGTGAATGGGTACATCTTGGTATTCCTCACATTGCCCAATGGAAATATGTTTTGCATGTAGTCTCACATTCGATACATATCGAATCTGCTTTTTCACAAATTATATCGAATAGCTATAACATTTAGGATTTTACACCCACGGGCATTGTTGACCAGCAATTATATAGAAGATGACCATAGCGTGGAAATAAAATCAATATCGTTGCGGATTTTACAGTGCAGATGTCAGTATAATCGAAAGATCGATTCGATAGTTATAGCAAATGCTGAAATTAGCATATTTTGATTAGTATATACGTTGCACCACTGACATTTTGTGAATGGGTACATCTTGGGCTTCTTCACAATGCCCAATTGAAATATTGCTTGCGTTTAGTCTCACGTTCGATATATAT
This sequence comes from Ischnura elegans, assembly GCF_921293095.1. Classification (NCBI taxonomy): domain Eukaryota; kingdom Metazoa; phylum Arthropoda; class Insecta; order Odonata; family Coenagrionidae; genus Ischnura; species Ischnura elegans. The sequence continues at coordinate 126,508,603 of NC_060247.1, forward strand.
CGAATCTACTTTTTCTTAAAATATGTCGAATTGCTATAACATATAGGATTTTACATGCAGGACATAGTTGACCAGGAAATATAGAGAAGATTTCTATTAACTGGAATTAAAATCTACAGCATTGCGGATATTACAGTGCAGGTAGCAGTTTTATCGAAAGATCGATTCGATAATTGTAGCAAATACGCGAATTGGCATAACATGATTAGTATTTACGTTGGACCAATGAAATTTGGTGAATGGGTACATCTTGGTCTTCCTCACAATGCCCAATGGAAATATGCTTTGCGTGTAGTCTCACGATCTATATATATTGAATATGCTTTTTCTTAAAATATATCGAATCGTTATTACATGCAGGATTTTCTATCCACGTACATAGTTGACCAGGAATTTTAGGGTCGATGATCGGAGACTGGAACAGGATTGCGAATTTTCAATACACGTGTCAGTGTACTTGATACTTCGATACGATAATGATAGCAAATATGCCAAAGCTATTTTTTTCAAATTGGAATATCTTGAGAATAACTATTTTTTAGTACCAAAGAAATTTGGGGAATCGTTACAATTTAGTATTTTACACACTGCATTATGGACATATGTTTTGCGAGTGGTACATCTTTATATATTTATCTAAGGAATCTTCGTTTCATTTTCAAGTTTCGTTTATCACTACGCTTTTGGACTTTTAAGAGTTGAAAAATAACCACAAAAACATCACTGTCTTGAAATTTTAAAAACCTTATTCCAATTATGTCTCAGTGCTAAACTTAGCCTATTCAAATAATGAACTATCCGTCAAATGAAATCATATTGAAAATAACAAATAATTTTAAAAGTAAACAATTAAGTTCCTTACCCTTTCAAAAACCGGCAGGGAAATTTTTGAATATTTTTAACACTTATGGACACAATGCTCGACAACACGTGACACAACAATGTTCTCACCCTCCTTATTACCCGCTTGAAGAATTCAAGCACCCAATCGACTCGTTACACAATAATAGCTGAAATCTGATTCACTGATTGGGTGATTGACCATAATTAGCAGCCCAAACTACCGGGCCTATCGAGCTGAGATTTTTTGTGGAAAAACTAAAAAAATATTCATCGGGAGAAAAAATCTGAAAATGCCAAAAAGTGCGATACTTTTCGAGATATATCGATCTACTTTAACATGGGCTCTTATGGAAAAAAAATAAATTCGCGATATGACCCACTTTAAATCGCCGCACGCGGACGACATCCAAATGGGAAACATTAGTTTTTTGGCCGATTTTTTTGGCATGGGTTAGAAGCTTCCAAGTCGAGCCGATTTCGAGATATCGATTTACACGCGTTCTTATGTGATTTCGATTTGACAGCTGGCGAACGAAACTTAAGCTATGTAGCTCGCGAAGATGTTGGCACAAGCCTAACTATTCGTTAGACTTTGGGTTTTCTTTTTTAATTAGGTATCGTAATAGTTAATGAATTATTTCATTTTGAAATTTTCCCAAATTATTTTTTTGGCTTCCCGGCGATCGCCGCCATTCCTCCCCGCCAAACGGCAAGTGGTCGGACTCGGTAAGAAAAACTCGCATCGCCTTATAGGAGGGAGCATGGCAGTAGACATTGGGAACTTGCATTGGGTATGTATACGGAGATTCTTAACCAAAGACCGCGGTCCATTTTTCGAAATGCGTTTTTCTATTGTTTCCAAATTAATATCTGCTATCTCATGAATATGGATATGCATATGAATACAGGATGGGTAGGACCATTGGCTCTTAGGGTCCCCTATGCCGCCATTGAAAAAAGCAAATGAACATAACTCTGTTGGTGTTTAGGATAGACCAATGAAATTTGGCAAACGGGTACATCTTGGTATTCTCCATACAGCAATGTTTAAATGACTACTGTTGGTGAGTTAACGTCCGATATATATCGAATCTACGTTTTCATGAATATTATCGAGGGCTAATAACTTTTTGGAATATCCATCGCTTGAGATGGTTGTGCCAGCATAACATGAAGAATGACATACTAATGGAATATAACCCAATAGAAATGCGTATTTCAGAGTACCGGTGTCAGTTTAATCGAATGTTCGATTCGATTATTTTACCAAATACGTAAATTGGCATAACTTGGTAAGTATATTTGTAAGGCCAACGAAATTTGGTAAACTGATGCATCTTGGTATTACTCACAACCTGTTGTGTAAATATGCTTGCTATGTAGTCACACAATCGATATATATCGAATCTGCGTTTTCTTAAAATATATCGAATTGCTATAATACATAGGATTTAACATCTACGGGAAAAGTTGAGAAGGAATATTATAGTGTAAGACCACAGAAGGTAATTTGAATAAGTACCTTTGCGCATTTTACTCAACAGGTGTCATTATAATCGAGAGTTCGATTCGATTATTATAGCAAATACGAATATTTGTATAACTTAATAAGTAATACTGTTAGACCAATGAAATTTAGTGAATTGATACATCTTGGTAATACACATAATGCATTGTGTAAATATGTTTACTATGTAGTCTTATATTCGATATATATCGAATCTGCGTTTTCTTAAAATATATCGAATTGCTATAATACATAGGATTTAACATCTACGGGCAAAGATGAGGAGGAATATTATAGCGTAAAACCACAGAAGGTTAATTAAATCAGTAGGATTGCGCATTTTACTGTACACGTGTCAGTATAATCGAAAATTCGATTCGATTATTATAGCAAATACGAATATTGGTATAACTTAATAAGTATTACTGTTACACCAATGAAATTTAGTGAATTGATACATATTGGTATTACACATAATGCATTGTGTAAATATGTTTACTATGTTGTCTCATATTCGATATATATCGAATCTGCGTTTTCTTAAAATATATCGAATTGCTATAATACATAGGATTTAACATCTACTGGCAAAGTTGAGGAGGAATATTATAGTGTAAGACCACAGAAGGTAATTAAATCAGTAGCATTGCGCATTTTACTGTACAGGTGTCAGTATAATCGAAAATTCGATTCGATTATTATAGCAAATACGAATATTGGTATAACTTAATAAGTATTACAGTTATACCAATGAAATTTAGTGAATTGATACATATTGGTATTACACATAATGCATTGAGTAAATATGTTTACTATTTTGTCTCATATTCGATATATATCGAATCTGCGTTTTCTTAAAATATATCGAATTGCTATAATACGAGGGATTTAACATCCACGGTCAAAGTTTAGGGAGAATATTATAGTGTAAAACCACAGAAGGTTATTTGAATCAGTAGCATTGCGCATTTTACTGTACAGGTGTCGGTATTATCGAAATTTCGATTCGATTATTATACCAAATAAGTAAATTGGCAATTCTTGACATGTATTTATCGTAAACCAACCAAATTTGGTAAATAAGTACATTTTTGTATAATCCTCATGATGAACTTTGAGAATAGGTACTGTATGTAGTCTAAAATTCGATATATATCGAATCTTCGTTTTCTTAAAATACATCGAATTGCTAAATCACATAGGATTTAACACTCACGGGGAGAGTTGAGTAGGAAATATGTAGTGGATGAGCAAAGAATTGAATTTTTAACACTAGCAATGCACATTTCACTTTACAGGTGTAAGTTTAATCGAAAGTTCGATTCGATTATTATACCAAATAAGTATATTGGCATAACTTGATAAGTATTTTTGTTACACCAACGAAATTTGGTAAATGAGTACATCTTGGTATTCCTCATGATGTACAGTGGGAATACGTAAGGTATGTAGTCTCACATTCGATATATATCGAATCTGCGTTTTCTAAATATATATCGAATTGATATACCACATAGGATTTAACATCCACGGGGAAAGTTGAGTAGGAAATATGAGGTGGATGACTAGAGAATCAAATTTGAATGAATAGCATTGCGCATTTCACTTTACAGGTGTCAATTTAATCGAAAGTTCGGTTCGATTATTATACCAAATAAGTAAATTGGCATAACTTGATAAGTTTTTTCGTTACACCAACGAAATTCGGTAAATGAGTACATCTTGGTAATCCTCTCGACGTACATGGAGAATAGTTACTGTATGTAGTTTCACATTCGATATATATCGAATCTGCGTTTTCTTAAAATATATCGAATTGCTATAACACATAGGATTTAATACCTACGGGCAAAGTTGAGGCTGAATTTTGTTGTGGTTGACAATAGAATTAATTCTGAATGATTTCAATTGCGAATTTTATCTTACAAGCGTCCGCATAATCGAAATTCCGATTCGATTATTATAAGAAATACGAATATTGACATAACTTGATAAGCATTTGAGGTATATGAATTAAATTTGGTTAATGGGTATATGTTGGTAGTCCCCATAACGCACGGGGGAAATATGCTTCTTATGAAGTCTCACATTCGATATATATCGTTTATGCGTTTCCGTAAAATATATCGAATTGCAATACCACATAGCATTTAGCAACAACCGGCATAGTTGATACGGTAATAGATAGTGTACGACCATAAAATGAAATTCTAATCAATAGTTATAAGCATTTTACTGTACAGCTGTCAGAATAATCGAATGTTCGATTCGATTATTATAACAAATACGAATGTTGACATAACTTGATAAGTATTTGAGGTAGATGAATGAAATTTGGTAAATAAGTACATATTGTCATTTCTCATAATGCACAGGGAAAATATGTTTATATGTTGTTTCACATTCGATATATATCGAATCTGCGTTTCCTTAAAATATATCGAATTGCTATAGCACATAGAATTTAAAATCCATGGGCATACCTGATAAGGTAATAGATAGTGGATGACCATAGAATGAAACTCTAATCAATAGCTATGAGCATTTTACTGTACAGATGTCAGTATAATCGAAAGTTCAATTCGATTATTATAACAAATACGAATATTGACATAACTTGATAAGTGTTTGAGGTAGGTGAATGAAATTTGGTAAATGGGTACATATTGGTATTCCTCATAATGCACACGGTAAATATGTTGTCTATGAAGTCTCACATACGATAAATATCGAATCTGCGTTTCCTTAAAATATATCGAATTGCTATACCACATCATCACCATCAAAGGGCATAGTTGAGAAAGTAATAGATATTGGATCAATAGAATGAACAGAAATGGATAACATTATAAAAACATGAATAGAATTGCGTATTTTTCAATACAGATGTCACTTTATTCATTTGATTCCATTATTGTAACCAATATTCAAATATATATATTTTCATAACTATATCAGTTAGACCAATAAAATTTGGTATGTGAGTACATATTAGTATTCCACGTACTTTTCAATAGAAATCAATGCAGAGGATGGACTATCTTTCGATAAATATCGAATCTGCGCTATCATAAAATATATCGAATTGCTTTGACATTACGTGGTGGAAGTTTAGAACTTTTCAAAAACGTATGGACACGAGACTCGAAACCACGTGACACAATTATGTTTTCTCTACCCTCTCCAACCCGCTTGAAGAATTCAAGCACCCATCCACTCGTTAAATAATAATGGTTGGACGAAAATGCGCGATTGTTAATCTCTGAAACAATTAATCTCAAAATGGGTGAGATTGCAAAATCTTATTGTTGGTTCTAGCTCGAAGCCCTCGTCTAATTAAGCTAAAGATTAATCTGTGGCATGACTAGGGGGAGATGAGGGGATAGATTACTCCCCTAAGCCTCAGAGAAAATATTTAAAACTATTGTCTAGTTTTGACGTATAATAACTGCATCTGCTTAAAGTTAAATTCTAAGTGGAAAAATTAGTTAAGTGTACCTATTTCCAGGCATGTCATTATTCAAATATTTCCCCGTTGACTGAGGGGGGGGGGGGGGTGCTAGCCCCCTCAGGTCCACTCATCCCCCCAAAGCATATTCCTAGTTATCCTCTCAGATTGTGCCCCTAAAAATCCAGAATATTTAATAAAATGTTTCAAAAGCTGAATACCCAAGAAAAAAACCGTTTTCATGAGACGTGCAAAGTTCAAAAAAGCATGTTTGCGTTGCCATAGCTGAGTAACTAAGGAGTTGCGACCCCATTTTTGTGGACAAAAAATGCTTAAATTTTTTTCCCCTACCACCTCCTGAAGTATTGCAGATTCCCCCTGAAACACCCTGTATTTTTCATTCGGAGAGTCATCTTGGCGGACCACATGGCTGCTGATAGAGGGGACCCGGGTTTGAATCCCGAGTGAAGTCCTCGGACACCTTCAAGCAAAATCCTTCAAGTGCAAGGTGGCTCAGGGGAAGGAACTGGCACTCCAACCGGAATGTGTGCAATTCACACGCCTTACTACTTACCTCAGTGTTTAGTTCGGGGTGAGCTCTACCCTCATCTGAACCAACCTTTGGGTTGAATCACTGAGATTCGATTCTCAAGCACGATGAGCTAAATTCACAATGATATGCTTCTTCATCTTCCATTCACGATTAAAATCTTCACTTCCCTATTCGTGTCATACTCAAGGAAAGTGTTAGGAAAAATCCCATTTCTTCCGGGACTTTCTTTCTTTGTCTACAATCAATCTTGTGGGAGCAGAGAAGAGTAGTTCGCGTGCCCCCTCCTCCTCCCATCGCTCTCTCTCTCTCCTCCGATTTGGAAACGCCGTGTGGCCTTGGGGATGCCGAGGCACACTTTTTCAAAACCTGTGCTGAGACGGGCGATTTAAACGCATTCCCCCATCCCATGGGAACTGATGCTCCGCGGAATTCCGCGAATGGAGGAAACGCGGCAGATATGGAGAGATGGGCTTACACCCACGGAACCGGTTCCCAGTGTCGAGGATATTTGGGTTCGCGCGAGAACGTGTGTCCTTAACAGCCCTCTTCACAATAACATAGCTTCGCGTAACTTGACTTAATATCCCCTTGGCCTAACAATGAAATATACCACCAATTAAACCTCAGACGTATCTATCGTGAAATAGATTTAAGAGAACTTTGAATAGGTCAGATGCCTGTCCATGGTTATTATCATTATTTTTCTTGCTACTGGCTACTTTTATGAGGTATTTTTATGTTTTTTCAACTGATAAGCATTCCACGATGATGTTAAAGCATGTAAATCCTTCGCAAGTTTTAAAAGAAACATTTCGATTTGATGAATTGCAGCATGTTGAAATGAAAAGTGAAATTGATTGTTTTATCATTTGGATTATAATCTATTATGTAATATTATGTGCACATTATCTTTCACTCTATTTAATGTAATGTACACATTTATTCAAGAAATTTGAGTTGTATTTTTAGGTTGTTCAGTTATCAATGTCTAAAGTACCAATGAGTCCATGATAATAAATGTTCATTATAATTATTCCAAGTCGAGGTACGGCTCTTTAAGTTGTTATGAACCAGTGGCGGATCTCCTCCAATGTTCAACTCTATAGTTACGCCAAGTTAAGTTGTGGACCTCTTGCTAGACCATTCTTTTTTCATGGCGTTTTACTTATTTATCACTTACGCCATTATCTTAAGGTTCAAGGGGTGCAATGAGCAACATTGTGAGCCCTGTACCTTAAATGTAAAACTTCTTCTTAAAGTTAAAATTTTTGTAATTGAGGTATGGGTAAGTGTTGACAAGGGTTTACTTTGTATTCTCTGAAAATTTCAAGGTGACAGCGTAAGTTTTTAACAAAAATGATGATAGTTTTTTTTTATTTTAACGGGACCAGAAACAACTGATGAAGTGGGAGTGATGCGTTTTTCAAATACATCTGTGCCTGTAATAATATATTCCCTTGAATTTGAACACAATGCCCGCTCCTCTGAGATACTCATATGGTTGGTTTTTCCCCCTCAGTCTTCCGTTTATTTTTTCGAAATAATTTAAGAGTCTGCGGAGCAATAATTCATCGCATTTATTTCGGGCATAATTTTCCGCCGTTGTTTATGGTCTGTTTTTGTGTTTTTACTTGCGCTTTTGATTTACTCCATCTATAACTACGAGTTGTGTTAAAAAATAACGGGAATTTTAGTTTTTTGAAATCAATATTTATATATTCGTCTACATTAATGTTGTCGCCTTCAAAATAGCCCCCATTTCATATTATAAAACTTGTGCCGCTACTTCTTCCAATCCTGCTAACATGTCTCACACTCGATCTTAGAGATAGCCTTTAGCTCCGTTTGCAATTTGTTTTAATGCCATCTCATCATCATCATTAGTCAACAATCCTAAGATTGGTTTGACGCAGCTCTCCATTTCTCTCTCATGTCCGCTAATCTTTTCATAGCTACATATTTCTTCTCTTTTACATCCTTTATAACCTGTCCTATATAACTCATTCGGGGCCGTCCCTTGCCCTTTTTCCCTTCCACTTGTCCTTCAACGATTGTTTTCATCAGACCATCGTGCCTCAAAATGTGGCCAACTAGGTTGTCCCGTCTTCTGCTTAAGGTTTTTAGGAGGCTTCTCTTTTCTCCCACTCTTCTTAGCACTTCCTCGTTACTCACACGGTCAATCCATTTTATCTTCATCATTCTTCGGTAGCACCACATTTCGAATGTTTCCACTCTTGACTTCTCTGCTGCTGTCAACGTCCAAGCCTCGCTTCCATAGAGAAACATACTCCATATGTAGCATCTGATGAATTGTTTCCTTACTTCTATGCTGGTATTTTCAGCTGTAAGAAGACTCTTCTTTTTGTAGAAAGCCCTCTTCGCCTGCGCTATTCTACTGTGTATTTCTTTCTTGCTCCGTCCATCGCTGGTAATTCGGCTTCCCCGGTAAGAAAACTCGTTCACCTCTTCAAGTTTATGCTTTCCTATGCTTGTAAAACGACGATACTGTAAGGTTCAATTTATTTTTGGAAATAGGAAAAAGTCACTCGGACCCATGTCTGGCGAATATGGAGGCTACGGCAGTGTAGAAGTGTTTTTGGCAAAATATTCCTGAACTAGCAAAAGAATTGTGAGCCGAAAATTCATAAAAACACGGCTAACCTTAGCGGCTGCCACATGAGTAAACAATGAATACAGCTGAAAATTTATCATTCTTCAGGGGCATGTATAATAAAATAACGAAAAAAATTGACAATCGGACTCTGGAAACTCGCGAGAAAGTTAAAAGTGTAGTTCCCGTTATTTTCTGAACAATTTTCTGAACCTCGCATATCAATTTTTTTTTCATCATTGTGTTGGGTGTACGCAATGCCGTAAGTGAAGGTGGCTCATGCGCCTTATCGATTTCAACCGCTTCGGATTTGCTTTCAGATGCGCCCAGAGCGAACTAAGTTCCTATATCAATTCATACAGGTATATCTCTTACGTTTTAAATCCCATCCCACGCTTGGTAAAATCATTTGATTGATTCCGAATCGTTCCGGTAGCCATCAGGACTTTTAAATTGCGCCTCTAATCATCCGTAATCTTTTATTTTTCCCAAAAGTCGAGTTTAAGGGCTTTCAGCCCAAAATTTTACTTCTTTTTTTTTTACAGAGATTACGGAATCATCGTTAGCCCCAGAAAGGAGCGCCATAGAATGAGGAGATAATCTGGGTGACAAGAAAATGGGGCCGAGATCCGCTTAGATGAAACGTTTTATCAATCATTCTAGTCGTATTGACGTCGTACGTTGGGTGGTGTAACGCCTTGTGATCAATGGCGTGTATATTTCTGTGGCTTTTGCTTTTCGTTTGACTTCCATTCAGATCATTCAAGGCTCGAACTCGCTCCGTGGTTTGTATTTCTAGTTTTCGACCTATTTATCCCTATGTCGTCATTTGCTTCATTCTTCTCGTTTTTTTTTGACAGTTTTTCTTGAAGACAACTTTGTGAAATATACAAATTTTTGTCTCAGGGACAACAATCTTTCGCGTGACGACTACGAGACCCTGTGGCAATGGCGTTCTTTTCTCTCAAGAACTCTTTTGTTTCATCCTTGCAGTGCTCGGAAAACAAGAATCGTCCGCTGAAAAAGTGAATGCGGGATATTCGTGGTGTATTTGGGTTTTCTTCTCACCAGCTCACCATGGCTGTGAATAGACGACCTGAGGTAGTGTAGTTCGGCGTGGCACTGAAGAGCATATTTTTTTATTAGCGCCGGTACGAAAAAAATTGTAGAAAATTTGAAAAAAAAACGTGGCATGTACTAAGTTTTTGGACGAAGCGGACAAGGAGTGGAAAAATGCTTGACGTGGTAGGCGAGGATAAGAAATCGCGAGAAAAGACGAGGAGAGGACAATGAGAGAGAATGGAGAATTTTGGAGTGGCTGGAAAACGTGATTGAGGGAAGGATGGATGGAAGCGGAGAAAGGAGAAGATGATGACAAGTTTGGTGGGTAGAAGAAAGGGAAATAGAACATGTTCCAAACTAAAGAAAGTGGCAATGGGAGAGCTGTTGTACTGTGCTCCATGTAAAACAAACAATGCCGGTACATTAATTGCAATCATTCACTCAAATGTGGGCACTTCAGACAACGAGTGTGGATTGTCGAGTTTAGGTATGACTCCAGACTAAACCGCTCGCTTTTGGATAAAACTAATTCGGGGTAAGGAAGCCGGGGGTCACATCTCAAGGCGGAATATTTTTGTGGGGGCAATGGTTTCCTTGAGAGATCTGAAACCGTTCGGCCGAACGTTTTATCCGCCAGGCTGCCTGGTTCAATAATGTGAAATTTAGTTTCAGATTTTCGCATTATAATGACGTATTCAGTAACTCCAGCAGCGCAAACAACAGATATTTTCTAGAGGGAGCAAAATCGACATAAATTTACAAGTAATTTTAAATGGACACAGCAAATGATATTTTATATTTAAAACAAAAAATGTGAGGTTAAAAAAACACAATTGCAAGTGCAAGGAGATGGAAAGTAAGTACTACAATAACTCCAAAGCAGTTACCTCCATTGCTAAAAGTTTTCCTCATTCCAGCGAGTAGGGACCTTCCACTCTTATAATTGTTCGCTTTGTAAACTCGCCCGGGGGCGCTGTGATAACAGCATCCATGCTGATCCATGCCTCTGATTTAGTGCTTAGGGAAAGGTCTTCTCTTTTCGCAATGACTTGATTCCCTACATCGAATGGCTTTTGGAGCAACCGTGATGTTGAAAAGAAGAGCTCTTTCCTCTGCCATCGTATTGATCCCTGCCGAAGAATGGTGCTCACAAAGGGACCCGAGGAAATATATATATATTTCCCGATTGTGGTGAGTGCGAGAGAGGGAGTGCGAAGCCATGGGAGCCGACCTTGTGACCTCACCCGAGAGCTGTGCGGCAATATCGCGTGGATGCCGTGTGACGGACATCAAAAGCCTCGCCGATTGATCCGTCGCGCCTTTCAGCACAACTGCGGAAATGAAATCCGGGCGGAAACGCTCTTGAATGGCGGCATTAGATGCGCACACTCCTTGCGATTGTTTGAGGCTTTTAGGTGCTCCGATGCATGCGTGGATTTCCGAGTGTGCCTGCCTAAATGGGTCGTGGAGGCGTTCTTTCCTTGCGACCTTCCCTGCTCTTCCCCGAGTTCTGCCGGATCTCTTGCTGTGAAAGCACTGGAAAGCACAAACTTCGCTTTGACGGGACGTTTTCCACCCTTCCACCTGCTCAAACCACGTGCCGGATCAAAGGTGGAACCTACGTGAGGACGCCCATGATCGGATTAGGTTGATTGAAAACAGAGTTAGATACGGATTAGTCCGCCTCGAGTATTTCCTCCATAAAAAAAACATTTAATTCTCTCATTGTTTTACGGATTAGAAACGTACCATTTGAAAAACGTTCAACCACATCCTTCATGCCGTCACATGGTTTATATTAATCGTCTCCGTCTGCATATCATTCAATATTTGAATTATATCTGAAGTCTTTTGTAACTGGTGTTTCCATCTCCAATAATGACTCACTGACGTAATCTCTCGCGCATCTGTATGAAAGATAATGTATTTTACCTCGACAGCCGGTATTCATTATATTATCAACTTGCTTTTCGTGGATAGTAAGTTGTGTGTACTATTATTTTTATAGAAGGCATTTTTCCTGGAAGCCATTGCAACGTATTTATATTAAAACTCTCAAAGGGTAAACTCTTGAGTTGAAATTTTTAATCGAATTCAATCTATCCCCACTCCATCTCCAATATATTGTCGTACTTTATTTATAAGTTAGTATTTTCTTTCATCCCGCCTGCTGTCCTAAAAATTTCGCTCAAACGAATTTTACGTGGTTTAATTATAACATCTTCATTCCGTGGGAATCAGATATGGAAGTATTCAACTTCCTCCTCCAGACTAATCCCTCTTCGTCCCGAAAAAATCCAGCTTGTCTCTTTTTACTTTACCATTCTATGCAATGAAAGTCAATCTAAGTCGGCCGTTTTTCTTACTGTCCGCGCGCAAGTGAGCATAAAAAAATGAAAAAAGAATTGACGCCTTCTGTATGCCTTAATGGCATAAAAATTCCGGAAAATAACCTTAATAATCTGTAGGTATGTTAAACCACCCTTTTATTAATCGATTTTGGAAGAGGCGATACAGCAGATAATTTGAATCATGTCTTAAATTCATTTTACTTATAATTTTCTTCTTTCATTCGTCATGGGACCGATGAGTCCTGGTTTGACACTGTCTCCGTGAAAACGCGGTGGTTAGAAGCAGTTTTTTCCATAAATATTTTTTATTTCACATATATGTGTTGGGTTTTGAAAACATCGAGAACCCTATTGAACGCCTACGTGTTGCGTTGGTTGTCGTCTTTCATCCTTCGTTGCAGAGAGCACCCTGCGCGGCGCACGGTGGAGGAAAATCGAAATAAAAGCTGGTCAAGCCGCAATTTTGGATCTTTAAAATATTGATCCAAAAGTATTATATTCTTATGCTATAATATTCATACACGCAAATGGAGCTATTATTGATAAATTTGGTGCGTTCTTTTAATGTACGTTATGCTTCAGAAATTGGCAAAACGCATACACCTTCTGGTAGGAAGTTTTATAGAAAAAATCTCTGGTGTTTCTTCTCCTGTTGTGCAAAGTTTAGAGCTCTTTTTTATGAGAGTATATTACGGTTGAATCCATCCATTAAATACTATTTAGGTATTCTTCTTGGTAACGTTTACCTCGCTGCGGTGGTGGATCGGTGCGAAGGTGTGTGATGAACGATTGGGACTCTCCCTGGCCCATGTACACAGCAGCGACCATAAATCCCGTTCAACAGGATCTCCAACGCGACATTTGTGTGTGTCTTTGAGTTGGAGGGATCTGAAAATCCCACTGTCGCGTTTGCATATTTGGGAGAACGTCTGTCTCTGCCGCGAGTGAAAATTCAAACGCTCCCAGCATCGGCGACGCGTCTGATTCCGCGAACGCTCGCTTACCTTTTGACGTGACTGCGGCTTCGCATGAAATCCCGCAGCCATCCCTATCCCTCGCCCATGATCCTCCAAACACCCCTCCCCTGTCAACCGCGCTTAAGCTTATCAGCGAGCCCTACCCTTCATCATTTCCCGAGAAGTGATTCATTGTTGCCTTTGCAACGCTGAATCAGTTGCGATTTTCTGTATCGGTGATACGGTGATAAATTAAATATTTCTTCCTCGTAGTGAGGGATTGCATTTTGATTCATCATCATCATCCGCACTGGTCGGCAGTTATGAGATTGGTTTGACGCAGATCTCCAATCAATTCACTTATCAGTTGATCTTTTCACGCTTTCGTATTCTCTTACTCATCCTTATTGTGAATCATCGTGATTATGTATGCAACATAAGTATATGATTCCTAATGTATCTGTAGGTGTACGCACCAATCCTTATAAGATAGATTAATTACCATTTTCGCGTGTTTCTTCGACTCGTTTCTCCTGTTTGGGTTTCTAAACATTGTGAAAAATCCACGTAAAACGGTACGAGATAAGTCAAAGGACACAGGAATCGCTCAAGCTAGCTAACGAGTTTCTTTGCATTTAGTTAGATTAATTTTAGCGGTAACATGTTGGGCCTTGGCGAAGTCGTTTTTCTTTTGGCAATGTATGCGAAAATCATTTATCCAGCTGTGAAAGATAAGAAATTGTCATCATGAAAAAATTTCATTTTTTTTACAATTTAACTTTGAATTTTGGAGTTATTTTTCTTCTGAATCGACCACGGAGTAGCGTATCGTTAGTTTTGCATTATTTTACCTTGCATTAAGAGTATTTGGTGCGCCTATAAAAGTTTTCGTCGTCAAAATAAAAGCGAAAACATTCCATTTCTTTGCGCGGAACCTTTCCCCTCCTCCTTCTCCTCTCATCTCCCACATGCGACGTTCTCGTTTTTCAATCCGGCCGGCAGCAGCATCGCTAATCCCTCCACTCCCCATCTACCTTTAGCCTCGCCTCCCCCCCTCATTTTCCCCTTTGTTTTCGTCCGTGAGTGCTTGGAGGAGATGAAGTGGGGGGGCACTCACGTCATGGCGTCTCCTCTCCCCCCTCCTACAACCCCCACGTCTCTCTCCCCTCTCTGAAAAGCACGCGAATATTTGCGAAGGAAGAAGAACCCTAAAATTCTTACCTGTAGAACTCGCGTGACATTCTTGCATAAATTTCGTCGCCGAGCAAAGGTAGTGTGTCATATGCTCTTTAAAAGTGGATGTTTCCATTTATCAGTTGTGCTAAACAGGTGAAAATGTTCCGTAATTATTAACGTGAAAGCGGGTAAAAGACGTGTGTCAAAGTGAAAAATATTCCACCGTCAGGCTAAAATAAATACTGAATTGACTACAATTATTTTATTAGCTATACCAAAACACTTTGAAAATACCTTATTAATGAATTATGTATATCAAAAGTGTTATTTATTTCGAAAGTTCCCCTAATAATCAGAAAAATTGATAAGCTGAAAGTGCTATAATCCCGTCTTAGAGTTGAATGTCTCGTGTAAAAATGGCGTTGATGGAGTCTCCTTCTCGATTCTTTGTATTTATTGTTTTCTGAATATATTTAGAGAATCTGGGAGGAGAATAGGAGAATTCCCTAATCCTACTCGCTACGGCCAAAGATACTCTAGTATGATACCGAAATTATTTTTTTATTTCCTTAAGACTTAATTCTTCCCGATTTTCTGAATTAATACATGCATCAATGAGTATATATCATGAAAGAGAATACCTTTAAACTGGGAGAGTTGATGATACAAAAACCACAAGCAATAATACTGCATGCCACTCTGTACAGCTTCTAGGACACAGTAGAACTTGGGAGTTCTTTTTCAAACACCCTTATTATATGAAATATTTTCCAAGTGTCTGGAAGGAGAATCCAGGAGAACTACCTAATCCTACTCGCCGATGCTAAAGTTACTCTAGTATGATACTTAAATGATTATTTTATTTCTTAAAGACGTTAGCCAAACTGCATCCTCCAGACATGATGACATCATCCGAGGGAACTCTCTCGGTTTTTCTCTGAGATTGCCCTGGTGTAAGGGGTCTTCGTTCGCATCCACTCCATCGCCCTCGCTTCTCAGGACCTCACTCCTTCTCTGTTCTCTCTCTCTACTTCTCCGTGACTGGAGCTCTGAATTTTTCAACGAGGGCCAGACGTTGCGAGTGTTTCAGGGGCTCCAGCCGGCCCTGATGCGGGAGCAAGAGCATTAGTCACGCAGGCACGCTCACCCGCACTCTTTGAGTCGAGAAAGAGATTCGCTTTCAGAGATCACGCACCAATCGCTCGTCAGATTACGGTAATTGAACCCTCAGCTTGAAGTAGTTGCTCGGGGGGGTTTATGACCCTTCGAAGCGTCCCTCATTACCCGCCGAGAGTTATGTTCTGTGCGCCTCGCTCTCTCCAAGTTAATATGAGGAGCAAGTTGAATGAGATATCCAAGCGAATCCAAGTTCTCCAACTTAATATGCGTGGCAATTGAATGAGATATCAAGGGTCGCCCCCTCGCTGCTTTTTAAAAATTATTTTCCCCTCCTCCCGGATAACTCGTACGATAACACGTGTTTCTGGCGAAACGCTGCAGAGGTTTTTAATTTATTTCGAAAAATCTCTATGACCTTTCCAGATGCGTAAATTTTATGGCATATTTTTACTCTGTTTTTAAAAAAATTACTGGATGTTGTCGTGGAGTAGGTTTTTATCTCCATCTGATGTTGTTGGCCATTTATCTGGTTTTGCACTGGTTTTAAACTGAAGAGCTGCAATTTTTAAGTTATCTCCTTACGTCCATTGCATATTTTCGGTTGTATGTATTATGGTTCAGAAATCATTCTTATTTATGCACATTTTGTGTCATTGCACCAAGTATTTTATTTTGGTTATTGGAATACTCACGTTTAACACTCTTTGAGTTTTTCAGAACTCAGTTTAAAACATTTTACTATGATAATTTTATTTGGTTTACTACGTCTTCAGAAACAACACGATTTCCATCTATCGCTATGAACTGATTTCGCTTCTGTAGATGAAACATCTTCAACGAATAAGCTATTTTTTGTGCTAATTTTATTTTGCTAAAATATCCATGTCCAAATGTAAACTACTTACTTTCATCAAATTCTGGCCATTAAAAGGGCCTTAGGCAGATTTAGGGGGGGGGGGGGCACGTGCCCCCTCAGGCGCTTAATAAATGGACAAATTTTTAAACAGTTATCATTACGTTCATTGTGTTTAGTGTATTACGGAGTCTCAATCATTTATTTTCATATTTATAACTTTCATGTTAAAATAAAGAGAATATTTTGTACAGTGATTGTTGTATCTTGTTTTTAATCTCAAGTATGAGAAGATCGTTTACCTGGCAGACCATTGCACCCCTCCCCCCTCAGAAGAAAATGCTGGATACGCCCCTAGTTAGTGCGATCAAATTTTCTACCATAATTTATTCTCTTCAACTGGTGGGGTTATTAAGTAGTAAGGGATTGACGAATTTATGCAAACCAAAGGACTTAAACTTGGCTTTATATTTATTAAGCCGAATTATTGAAATTAAATGATAGTTGTCCTCAATTTGAAGCTAATATTTTTAGAAGAAGCAAAGTAAATTGCACATATTTATGTACTGTATCTATGCACTGGTGATCGGTTATCGATGGTTTTGTTTGATGTGCAGAAATGGTTGCAGTAGGCTATTGCCCATAAAGCTACCAAGTGGCTACATTTATTTAAGAATACTGGTGAAAATATGCCTAGGGGCTATATTAAATAGATTTTGGCATGCATTAATTAATAAGTGCTTGGAATCTGTAAGGAATAGCTTGTCTTTTTCTACACACCAATGAGCTTCCCACCTCTAGATTTGAAATTGGTTTGGGTTTTGATTAAATAGTGTGAAAATGCGTGTGTATGAAATTTAATCCATACTTCATTGAATAGCCCCAATGTTCTATTATTGTGGCTGATGTGTGCCATTGACTGTCAGTTGAAATCATCTTCGTTTTGAAAATGGGGCTAATTAATTTGTTTTATTTATTTATTTATGGGCTAATTAATTTAATGTTTTGTAATTATGATTTTCTTGTAGGAACCTGTTTGCGTGGAAGCTGTCCAAAGATGGTTATCAGGATAGCAATGGTTGTCACATCCCAGAAGGGAGTGCCCCTGGCTGGAAGCTATTTGGTAAAGTTCCTCCAAGGCAAAACCCTGTGGCAAGAGATCCTGCTATCATTGCTGAGGAATTTCAGCAGGTAGCTATCTTTTCATTCTTCAGCCTTTTATTATTTAATCTGAAGTTTATCTTAAATTATTTAATCTAAAGAACATTAGGTATACCATTAATAAACCTATAATTTCTCTGATATAAAATAGTGCATTTTGCATTGTTAGGCCTGTGATGTTTCTATGCTTGGGATTTGGACTCAGGCATACTTTGGGCATATCTACTTTTCATTTTATTGATGTTTTCCCTCTGTCCTCACATTAAAACAAATAAATGAAGTGTAAAGTTTTTAACGGAGATCATTGAGATCCATATCATCACATGGTCACATTTTTATGTGCTTTAATTTAGTGAATGATAGTGGTCCTCCATCATATGACTTTCATTTGAAAATTGAAGCATCCTTATCTTGATCTAATCAGGCTTTTAGTTTGTTATACATGAATTTTCCTTTATTTTGACTTTTGAAGTTTGATGTATCACTTATTCAACCATACTTTTCTTGGGAATCATTGGGAGACAAATGGTTCTTTGCAGAATATGAGTGTTTTACTTAAATTCTAATGGACCAATGTTAACAGAAATTGAAAATAAATACATTTAATGGAAAAATATTGCTTTTTACCAATGAAAATACCTTTCTAGGTGCTTAATGTAAGATATTATCAGCATTACTACTCATGTTAGAATTTTGTTGTTGGATGTTGAACAAGCAGTAAAATCTGAGTCACTTTCCTATTTTGCTAATTATTTGCATTGATGATTGTGAGATTGCATTGCAAAACGTCAAATTTGTATTTCTGTTTAACCTGTACATACATGGTTCACTTTACTAAAAAAATATACTTTAAATTTGTATGTGATGGCTATACTAATTGGAAAATGTGTATTTTCTCATGTTACAGGCAAAATCTGCAAGTTTGGACTCGAGTCACAAAACATCCAACGGCTGCAATAAAGGACGATCAATCAACATGCAGAAGTTAGAAGCAGCACTTACCAATGGACACATACTCCCTAATGGTTTGGACTGGGGAGGCAAGCCTGTAACCATCACGAACAGCACCACGGCGCTCATTCTGGAGAATAGGCCGGCTAACCTCCCAGCCAAGTCTGCCGAGGAGGAGGAGAGGCACCGACTGGAGTACCAATCCATGCTGGAAGCAGCGAGGAAGAAAGGTACATACATATTGCTTTTGTTGAAACTATTGTGGGTCATAGTGACTTGGGATCAGATGATTAAATGGTGCTTAACTTTACATCAAAATAATACCGAGGAACACACACAAATGATATGTATATGACAAGCAAACAATATGCTCTTTCTATTCTATTCAAGTTTTTCTTCCAATCCTTTAATGCAACCCCTTTGGGTATTCTCAATGCTTAGTTATTGTTACTTTGATTAGTTGCTGTGTGCCACACGTGTCCTGATATAAAACAAGTGGTATCAGTTACGAAATTACATGCTCATTATTTTTCATCGCATGTACATAATATGTAGTTCAGTCAGTATGTTAACATTATCTCAATTTTCACTCCAAAGCAGAATATTGGTTAAAGTATAAGAGTTAATTCTTATATATGTGCATTTGGGATTATTAGCAATAATGCTACTTTCAATATGGTTACGTTTAAAGCAGAATTTGAAAAATGGATGTACATCTCCCGGTAGACTTTCATATCATCATAATTAACTATGTATTGCAAATTTAATTATTCAAAAAGTTAACTCTTTCTGTTGCAGTTTTGGGAGTCAATTTTTTCGAAAAGTAATGAAACTGCTGTCATTGGGATCCTATCATTAACACAACCCAATTTTTTCAACGATGAATTAGAATATGAGAAATCCACCAATGGACCTAATTACTGCAGTATGATTGTAGGTTTCAAATTGAAATGAAAGTAATTTTTTGTTTCCAGATCTGAAAGAGGCAAAGAAACGGAAGAAACAACTTCAGCAGCAACTCAAGTTGGAGGAGCAGTTGGCTCATGCAGTGCGAGTGTGGAACTCGGAGGTACTGCCAAAGTGGGACACAATGTGAGTGATTTTGATTAGAATAGGTGATACTTCTGTATTATACTACCCGGTATACTTGAAACTAGTCAAGAGCGAACACCTCTATGTGTTCTATGTCCGGGCCTGCTCTCCGGCTGTGGCGCTCTGCGCGCACAATTTGGACTGCTTGTGGGATCATATGCTCAGCAGTCCAGCTACACCTTGTCCGGTAGTGTCCAAAAATATCAACAGGGACGAATGACGCCTCTGTAGTTTCACTGGCTAAAGCACTTGACCGGAAATTGTGGGGGATCAGGGTTCGAATCCCAGTCAAGGCGAATGATTTTTTCTCTGTGGATCTTTGGCATGATAATTTCCAGCTTTAGAACTTGAATTGTGTAGAATAAAATTCTTAATACATTACAAAATCACTTTAAAAAATTCATTTTGATTCTCTGTTACTCCTCTAACCCATTGCTCATTACAGTGGCGTAGCCAGGAATTTCGTTCAGGGGCGGTTCATAATGAGGGGAAATTTTTGGAAAACAGGATGCTAAGTAGAGGGTTTTAAACTTATTTTAACACTTTTCATAAGCAAAAAAACATCATTTGTCAAAGAAATCTTTTGTAAATTCA
This sequence comes from Ischnura elegans, assembly GCF_921293095.1. Classification (NCBI taxonomy): domain Eukaryota; kingdom Metazoa; phylum Arthropoda; class Insecta; order Odonata; family Coenagrionidae; genus Ischnura; species Ischnura elegans. The sequence continues at coordinate 126,528,880 of NC_060247.1, forward strand.
AGATTTTTCAATATTTTGTTTTCTTTAATGAAGGAAAATAATTGCTTTTTTTATATTTGAGGGGGGGGGGGGGGTGGACCCCCTGGACCCCCCTCTAGCTACACCACTAGCTCATTAGAAGCATTTCCAGTTATATATTTTGAATAAAAGAATTATGTGCAGTTATTTACCCTGATGGCATAATAAATCACTGATAATGGGTTAATATTATGCTGTAATTATGGATATTGTTAGCTCTCACCAAAATTTTATCTTTAACGGAAAGCATATCAGCTATTGACATTATGTGTAGTCTTTAGCCGCTCTGCAAAATTTGTCAATGATTAATCTTAAAAATTATTTTCAGGAAAAACTCTCGGAAAGCCAGGGAGTTATGGTGGCAAGGGATTCCTCCCAGTGTGCGTGGGAAAGTGTGGCGTCTTTCCATCAGCAATGATCTGAACATTACCCCTGAATTGTATGAAATTTGCGTTAGCAGGTATGGATTAAATTTTATTATGTTTTGTTCTGGAAAATAACCATGCACAATCTTTGTTTTTTTGTCATTGGGAATTATTTCTGTGTCGTTGAAAGCAAGAATAATGCTTGCCAATAATATATTAGTCATTTTCATGCTCTTTTCTTTAGTTATTTCAGTTTGAAAACAGGTTTACTTTCTTCCTGAATCCTAATTTGGCTTTTTACCTGGCTATTTACCTTTGCCTCATTTTAAATGAATATTCATTTCCACTATAAAAATCTTCCCTTTTAGATTTTCAATTCCAAACTTTGTCAAAAAAGTAGATGGAGGTCATTTTTTTTATTATCTTACTTATTTAAGTATGTGTAATTCCCCTGTTTTCTGCATAGTTGATGCTACTTTTCTCTTTCATAAGTTAGTGAGTAACATGAGCTTCAATGCCAGGGTTTAAACGAAGGCATATATGATGGTGTTGTCAATGGTTATTTCAATTGTTTGTTGCATTTTGTGCCTCTACAATATTGCATTGATTTTTTGTATGATTGCAAGGTGTAACCTTTGGATATAACTTTACTGTTGTTGATTTATTAAGGGTCTTAGATTCTGGAATACCCTTCCTCACTCTACATGGTATAATTGGTTAATTATTATTGTTTTAACTTTTTGGATCATTTTAATTTTTTATTCATTGATATGAATGCCATATTTTGGGATGTCTTAAAGAAATTGTAAGGGTACTTACTGTTGGTTGTTTGGAAGGGGAAACAAATCAGCTATTCTTGAGGGTATGGAATTCCTCACATAGCTCCACCAAATTAAATTGACACTAATGATTATTCTTATTAAATACAGAAGAACCATTGGGTGATATACATCCCCCATGCCCTTTCCTGGATTAAGGGAGTCTGTTAGTTTCAGAAAATTTTTAATAAATACAAGAACCCTCATTTTAATTTGTTTTAGACTAAAGAATAATTGAAAATCATCCATTTTAGTATAAAACTTGGCATCGTGCTCAGATATTTTTTTTATTTCTTTCAAGGGGTTTGTAGTTTTTTAATCCATTTATGTTTTATGATTACCTTTGTGTCTTTATTCAGAGCTCAAGAAAGATTGAAAGCTGCTGAGAATGTGTGCAATGGGAGTGTTGTATGTAATGGTGTGTCGTCTGAAGGAGAGGGCTCAGGAGGGCACAGCACGGACGGCAGTTTGTCAACCATGAATGGTGAATCCGAGGAGGGAGGGGAGAACCCTGACAAAGAATCCAGCGTGGAGTTGATTCAACTTGACATATCTCGCACCTTTCCTCACCTGTGTATATTTCAAGAGGTTTGAACCCTATTATTACCTCTATCATCTTTAGTTGTAAATTAAGAATTTGATGGGAATATTTTTATAAGTGGAGTGGGTGATGGAAAGGCTTTGCTTGCTTGAGTTTATTGAGAGGGGACATGACTAAGAGCTAATTTCATGGTAATTATGAACTCAAGAAACTTGAAGTTTAAGCAGCACACTATTTTTTTTAAATCATGTAATTTTTTCCATAAATACCATCTAAATATGGTTGTATGGTAGGGCGGATCGCAAAAATCGATTTTTTTCAAATCCATCTGGCCCAATGAAAAAAAGTTGTGGGACCGATCAAAAATAAAGCCTGAAAAATTTGAGACCTGTACGTGAACCCCTGACCCTCGCTCAAATGCAATTTAGGGGGGGAGGGTCAAAATTCGAAAAATATAATATTTTATGGACATTTCCTATAGATTTTGCCGAGTAACTGCCCTTTTAGGGCAAAAATTTCGTGCATTTTGACGTATCTGCCACCGTTTAACCACAAAATGCCTAATTTGAGTCCGCGTCCGCGAAGAAAATATTCCAACGCCCACGCAGCGTCGCGGATACCAGAGCCGCAGGCCGATCCCTTCCCCTCCACGCTCGCTTCTCCCCCTCCCACGCCTCTAACACAGCAAAATTCATCCCGCGCATGCTGCTAGGAGGTCGTTTATCTTTCATAATATAAATCAGAAGATGGTAGACGGTAAAAAACGATGCGTAGTGAGACGACTTATCCCTTCTTTGGAGCCTCGTCGGCGTTAAACAAATCGATGTTACCAACTTTTAGAGAAGTGATGAAATAATTTTAGACCTGCGCACGCAGGAAAGGAGACTACGGTCTTGAAGACGCCTCTCGAGTGGCTATGAAGGTTTGGGAACTTAGGTTATGCACTTCTATTCCGGTATTGTCCGACAGCTGTGACTAAATGGATGAATAAGGGTGAAGGCTGCCGGCGTACCCTCCCCGCTCCCCTCTCGAACGCCCCAGATGCAGAAAAATTCACACCAAGACAGTTTCTTTCTTCGTTAGTCTTACTAATATTTGATTTATCAGCATCGTCCAGTGAGGAACAATCACGAAGGAATTATTCAATTACCTGCTTTCCAGTCTGTATTTCTTATGTTATTGTCATTCCTTGTCTTTTGCTGCTGTCAACAAAGTTTTGGTAAATTCTTTCGCGAATCTCTCGTCCGTATGTATAATAAAAGGAATATTGAAATTTATATTTGAACTTTCATCAAAAGATTTTTAAATTCCACAGCGCTAAGCTCGGATATAGCCGAAGGAACCGGAGTCTCTCTACAATATATCATCAGCGGGTAGTACTTTACGTCGATATTAAAATCCAGCAAATTAAAAAATATCTCGGATTGGTCGCCAAACGCATCCTTGCGGAAACGCATATTGGGTCCCTAGATTACCCTCCCAACGTTTATGTCGCAAATCCAATTCAACATAGTGCAATAAGCAAATAGATCACTGTAAGGGATGAAATACGATTAGATGCTTTCCCGGCGAATGATGTGGGTAAACTCTTTTTGGGGTTCAACAAAATTTATCTCTTAGGATGAGCCCCCAGTCGGAGCTTGAAATGTTGGCCATTATGGAAAAATTAACCCGGTGGGAATCCCGAGAAGAGTCTACCCACACTGCAAGGGATGTCTGAATTATGCTTATTGCAAAGGGATGATGCCTCCTTTTTGGGCGGTATTCGCTTGGTACCATCATAATCAAATCCTTTTTAATTCTGTGTATCTAATTTTCACTCGAAAAGGAATCGATAATCGCAGATTTTATAACTTTTGCTAATCCTCCGACGGGGGAGGCAAACCTCCAAAAGTGGGACCCTGTATCTTCAACTAACACCACACATTCCCCTTTAAACTGGTATTGATAAGTCCTCTTCCCTTTTTTCATCAGACAAGAGTATAGTCTTTCATTCCAATAAAATGAGACCCTTTGATGACACCTCTCTTTTCTTATTCACAGTAATTAGCATCTCTTTCTGTCTACGTAAGTAATTCCGGTACACTAGCTTTGATATATCTTACGAAGTTATGACTTTTGCATCAGCTAAAGTTGCGGGAACGATCATTGTTGTTGCTTGGTTCTGGCATATACCTCTATCACAAGTTGGCAGACGCATTTTCCCCGAAGAAGTTCCAATTTGATAGTCCTTAATGTTTATTTCATGAGGAAAGTAGAGATACAAATCGGCTAATTTCTCGCCATTTTAATTTTCTTCGGATGAATTGATGAAGAAAACTTTTGATACTATTTTCCCGTGCAAGAATTGACGATGATGACTCAACGCTCGCCTACGATTCCCTTTTTTCCTAAGTTGTCGAGTTTCTTTAGGGTTCAATCCAGCAGCCATCATCTTTCTTTTCGTCAGATTGTTTCTCAAAATACTTCTCATTGGGGGAACCTTATGCTCCTCCATGCACTTACACGCAAAAATATCGCATAATTTAAAATTTTCCTTTAAAATTGTTTGAGTCTTGTACTTCAATAAAACCCTACTTTTGGCCTATTAGTAGTATTAGATTTTCCGTAAGTTTTAGTACTTCCTGTGGTACCGCTAAATCTATTTAGTCACATTCATAATGGAAGAGAAGCGCGTCACCATAGTTCGCACACCTTCATAGCCACTCGAGAGGCGTCTTCATAGACCGTAGTCTCCTTTCCTGCGTGCGCAGGTCTAAAATTATTTCATCACTTCTCTAAAAGTTGGTAACATCGATTTGTTTAACGCCGACGAGGCGCCAAAGAAGGGATAAGTCGTCTCACTACGCATCGTTTTTTACCGTCTACCATCTTCTGATTTATATAATGAAAGATAAACGACCTCCTAGCAGCATGCGCGGGATGAATTTTGCTGTGTTAGAGGCGTGGGAGGGGGAGAAGCGAGCGTGGAGGGGAAGGGATCGGCCTGCGGCTCTGGTATCCACGACGCTGCGTGGGCGTTGGAATATTTTCTTCGCGGACGCGGACTCAAATTAGGCATTTTGTGGTTAAACGGTGGCAGATACGTCAAAATGCACAAAATTTTTGCCCTAAAAGGGCAGTAACTCGGCAAAATCTATAGGAAATGACCATAAAATATTATATTTTTCGAATTTTGACCCTCCCCCCCATAAATTGCATTTGAGCGAGGGTCAGGGGTTCACGTACAGGTCTCAAATTTTTCAGGCCTTATTTTTGATCGGTCCCACAACTTTTTTTCATTGGGCCAGATGGATTTGAAAAAAATCGATTTTTGCGATCCGCCCTATTGTATGGTTCTGCAACTCTCTTTAGAAGTCAATCATAGTGTTGTAAAATTATTTAAGGGTTTCCCCATATCTTGTAAGAACTGCCAACCATTTTTTTCTCTTCTGCCGGAGACCTTGTCAGGGCTAATCAGCCCCCTTCTTGAGGCAGGACTTTAACCCAAGAGAAGAAATGTTGGCTGCTTTCACAATTGACGTGGGGAAATACAAAAATGATTCTGTTTTTTACATGGACAGCACCCGTAAAATTTTTAATGCTCCAATCAAAATGTTGTAGTTGGCAGCGAGTTGGATGATTTTGCAGGTTAATATTAATGATCATAGATGGAGGGAGGTTGTCTTTTGGGAAGGCTGTTAATGAATCCAAATATTTTTGTTCATGTTATTCAATACTATTGTTGTAATATTTCTTGATATAGGTTATAAATATGGGGGTGGACTTGGGTTTCAGACACCTTCTGTATCATACTTGGTATTAATGTATAACCAAAGAGTGAGTTGAAATTCTTTGTAACAGCCTGCCACAATTTGCCCTCAAGGCACGTACAATTTTTTCTTGCTCATTCCGTTAAAAAAAGCGGACAATATTCTTAGAGTTAAATACACCAAAGGATGAAGTTCGCCATGAAAAAATATTTGACTTAGCCGGGATTCGAACCCGGATCTCCCGATTTTCATGGCGAACTTCATCCTTTGGTGTATTTAACTTTGCACCCGTGCGCGTGACTGCGTACAAAGTCACTTGTTCCTTCAGTGCTTTGAATATTCTTAGAGTTTGGTTTGGGGGAGCACTTGTGAAACTGAATTTGCATGCCATTTATCTCTGTTAAAATTACTAGATCACCATTAGATTAATGCATAGGGAAAATCAGTGGGATGAGAAATACATGGGGTACGCAGAACAAGGTGAGTGAATAACCCCTTGGAATCATGGGATTTGCGGAAAATGGGTGGTCTCCTAAATTGCAAAAACTGCAAGATGCATATAATTAGAGTTAAGTCTCCCAGGACAAATTAACTTTCCTTCTTACATCTTCTGTTTCTTTAGAAGTGACCCTTTTTATAATGTGGTTGGGGTTTTGAGTCCACCCATAAGGTTTTTTTTATACTGCAAGTTACGAGGCCTAAAATTTAAAATTTTACTTTATATTAATTGATTATATGGTAGTTTTTATGCCAGCTTATGCTTTATTCTGTGCGTTTTCATGTTGCAAAATGATTAGTAGGTAATTGGTAATGAGAAATCTACTTGGTTTCCAAGGTGCTTTCATGATAATGATAAGTACCTATTTTCTTTCTTAGATTTTTGACATTTTTTATCCCAGCTCTGGATTATCGACCTTTTGTTTGGTTATTTTAGTTTGAATCTTATATATCCACTGTTTATAATAATTGTACAATAAGCACCTTATTTACTTGTTTGCCTTCTCTTTGCAGGGAGGTCCATACTATGACATACTTCACAGTCTGATTGGTGCATATGTGTGCTACCGCCCTGATGTGGGCTACGTTCAAGGGATGTCATTCCTAGCTGCGGTTCTCATTCTCAACATGGACGCTCCAGATGCCTTTATTTGCTTTGCCAATCTTCTTAACCGTCCGTGCCATGTTGCCTTCTTTCGGCTCAAGGAATCTATCGTGAGTTATTTCTGCCTTTATAGCAAGTCTACATAAGTGCTATTGAAAGACAATGGATGTGAAGGACATACATGTATGAATTCATACTTTCCTGGTGGGAAATAATCATTTACAACGTCGTGTTGCAAGTGATTATTTCCCTTCAGCTTGCTGAAGAGGAGCACTTTGTGCTTGAAATACGCATATTCGACGATCACCCTCATTCCTTTGTGTTTCTTCTTTTTTGAGTACGCTCTTTTTGAGCGGTTCTCCCAGAATTTTTCCCCTACTGTGTGTGTGAGTGAATGTTATTTGTGTATGTGAGTGTGATTGGGTGAATATTTGACATCTTTAGTAGGGTCTTATTAGCTCTGCAAAGGATCACAGGTAGTGTGTTTGTATTAATAACCCGGCATCCTCAGTGGGGTCCATCAGCCCCTCATTAATGGTGCCAAATTTCACAGCCATTGGGGAGACTCTTTTTGTTTTGTACTTTTCTGGTGGATCATATTTAGGAATTTTTCTCAGGTTTCACACAAGGCGTATGAGTTTATAAATGGCTATTTGTGTGGCTAAGTCTGCCACCTTCTTCAAGGCTTAAAGTGATATATTTTAAACTCATTTGCTCAGTTTCTTAGTTATTTTGTAAACAACAAAAATTATTTGAAAACTGAAGTTAAAAATATCAAAATTTGGTTTTGTGCCCTTAAGGCAGTGGCAGGCTTAGTGATAGAAATATTGGCCATTGACCTGGTATTAAGCAATAGATATTGCTCAAAACATTAAACTTATTTCTTCTGATTTCACCTTATCTCTCGGTGTGTATGTCAAATTTAAGATGGAGAGGAGTGATCTCAATTTCTCACGAGTGTTCCACACTTGAAAATGTGTCAATCCTTTGAAATAGGTGCTGAGGATTTTGTTGTATTTCTGAATCATGTAAAGTATTTGATAACACATATTTATAGGCAATTAAGGATTGCTTCTGGAAAACCTGAAAAGATTTGGAATCATGGAATTCCATGGAAGTCTTGAAAATTAGTGAATGTCAAGGAAAATGACAAAAAAATCAGAAAAAAATGTATTTGAATAAAAAAAATAACAATCATTTGTCTTTTTCATCATCTACATGCCAATATAAGAGCATCCCTTTTCCAACATGTCATTCTAGTGGTTCTTGGTACAGCAGACTCCCGATTATCCGGCTGCGGTATATCCGTGTTGCGGATTATCCATGTACGATTTTCACTCTCGCTCAATATTATCTGTGGTCTTTATGAAAAAATAAAATCGGATGCAAAATCATCGCAATTACTGCATTAATGCTAGGATACAGCGCGCTTATTATTTCCGTTAGAATCCTCTCCGTAAAATGGAAGCTATCGCGTGCTAGCTCCATTCACGGGAGTACCATGTTCCTGTTTTCCAAGCCTTGCAGTGCGCGACCGCACTCCATGATCACGGATGCATGTCCTACAGCAGTTACAACCCGGGCAACTTGTGCAAGATGCGACTAGGTGGCGTGGTGCCTGACAGTGTAGTTTCCGACGTCGAGCAGTGGTTTTGAGGCATTAGTGCAAACCACTTTTCAGTATCTGTGATCACACAGCCACAGATGTGTGGTTTTCTAAACCAGGCCTTACATGGAGCATTAATAATTCGAGTACAACCATGTTATCGCCGCTAAAAAGATCGCAAACTGGTGAAGAAATCTCTCAATGAGTTCGCGAAGCACTCTAAAATAACAGAATAATGGCATAAATAATAACATATTGTTTTTTTACGTAACTTATGAGCATTACAAGACATTAAAGTGAAATTTTGGGTTATCCTTGTTTTATGATTATTCGTGCCGTCCTTCCGCATCATTAGCCTGGATGATCGGGAGTGTTTTGTGATAGTAAAAAAAAATGATTTTATGTTGTGTTTTAGCTGAATTTAAGGGTGGAATTTATATTACCTTTAATTCAATTACTCTTTGGATTTATGGGAATAATTTGAATCCCCTCTAGGGATGATTTTTGGTAAAATACACCATATTAAATAGTCTGTAAATCCTTTATAAGACTTATAATGCTAGTTTGATAAATGAGTGGCTACCTCACAATTCTGCTTCGTTATTTTTAGCATCGTTTCTTCCTTTTATTCTCTTGTAATATTATCACGATTAGCAGAGCCAGATTTACCATAAGGCAAAGTAGGCATGTGCCTAGGGGCGTCACAGTCCAAGGGGCACCTTCTGTCATCTCATGTGAGTGGCTATGCCTTATCATAAAAATCAGGGAGGGGGGGCTCAAGTGAGGAGGTGCCTATAGTGTAACTTTGGGTAAATCTGGCCCTGTTGATTAGTATGAAGTTCTTACCTTCAGGACATAATGGTTATTTGGGTTGTGTGTTGGTTTTTGCACTCACATTTTGATCCATAATCTTGGCATTTTTTAAAATGAATATTTTGATTCACATGGAATAAAAAACTTTACATAATCTTGTGATCATTGAAATGACTGTGTTATTTATCGTCAAATATATGGTTTCTTTGATTCACTCTCCCCAGATGGAGGCTTACTATGCAACATACAAAGACTTCTTCCGTGAGAACCTCCCGAAGCTGTGCCAGCACTTTGAGCAGCAGGGTCTCTCGCCCGACCTATACCTCCTCGAGTGGCTCTACACCGTCTTCTCCAAGGCAATGCCCTTGGACATAGCGTGTAGAGTCTGGGATGTGTTCCTGCGGGATGGCGAGGAGTTTCTCTTTCGTACAGCTCTAGGTAATATGTCAAATACATTTTATCTTTGAATGATATCCATATATTGTAACAGGAACAGTTTTGCTACCTCCTATGTTATTTTTATTCTGTAGTTCTGACCATTAAGGAAAAAAATAACTCAGCCATATAAAGTGAAAATTGTTAGCTTAATGTTGATTTTAAGGAGAAGAAACAATTATTTTACATGGGCTCTACTATAGGTTAATTTTGAATTGAATTAATGTGGTGTAGAAGAATTCCTGAATATTACTCAACAGGAAAAATTCATTCAAGGCTGAGAAAGAACAGAACCTGAACACCAAGCATTTCACTGAGTAGTTCTCTGCTAGTTTCTTGAAGAAACTACCCAGAACTCACCATGAGGAACTGGCTACCATGGAGTTCCACCCATGTCCTCCCAGCCAACCTTTCAAAACTACACATATTGTGATTTTTTTCGAATTTTGGTTGAATTTATCTGTTTCTTATGCATCCATGCCTGCGTTCTGTACTGTACACGGATTTTGATGCCAACGTTATCATTTGTACCATCCTTTCAACTGCTTGTGTGTGGCAAGGAAAAGAAGGTACTTCTAATACAACTCTTTCCGTAACAAGGTCTTCGACATCTTTGTTTGTCATCCTAGCGACTAATGGTGGTTGATATACCTCAATTGCTTCCCAGTCAACCAAGTCTATATAATTTTGAGCATCGAAGTTTAGCTTTGGAACTTCAAATTTTCTCAATTCCTTCCGCTGAGTTTCTCCCGATTTCAATGTCTTTGTGATGGCCAATGCACGAATTTGTCTGCGTTCATCGGATAACATTGCAAGCAGAATATTCTCTGGGTGAGCAAAATTACATTTCCCTGAGTTATAGAGTAGAGGCATAATTTGTTGTCTCTATCCATACATTAGAAAGGAAGAATCATGTTCGTAATATGCATCGGGCCTTCCGTGCAATATGGTTTCAATTTTATTGAAAACCGCATTGGAGCGTAAACTTCGATAACAAATTTAGCCTGGGTCATCAGTTCTTTTGACGGTGCTCAACGGAAGTTCATTGAAATGAAGCAGGTAAACAAACCAATGTGAGGGTCTTCTTAGGACCATTTCCATTCTCCTGATTACTCCGGCATGGCTTCCGGTATTAACTGCAGTTCCATCGCACCCAATTGCTTGTAGTCCATCGATATTGATCATTTCCTCCGCTAGAAAATTCATGATGGAATCTTAGAGGCCAAAAGCTTTGCTGACACATGGGATGACATGCCCTAAGTAGCATGAACCAGGGTTACATGCTCCTACACTATTGTTTTTCGCTTTGATTGACTACAAACGAAAGCAGAGTCTTTCCTCTCATTGAAGTAAAGCGCTTGTAGTTTAACAGCTCCCACATTCCTCCGAAGAGACGTACGCAATCTTTCCCTTTCCATTCTAACTTTGTTCATGTCAACAACAAGTACATCGACTCCTTGGGTAACCAACCCGATATCTTCTAGGTGCATAGATGCAAGTGCTGCAGAGGCACGGTTTGATATGCAGAATAGTTCACAGGCTGAGGCAAATTTCAAATCATTTACACTGACCTTTTTCCATGAAATCCTCTCCTTCACTTGCATCACATAACTCTCCGTTCAATGTCATTTCATCACCTGAGTCCTCCAAACAGAAGTGTTATGACAAAATAGGGTGGAGCATTCGGGTGTTCCTTTGTTCCTTCTAAACTGCAAAGCCTCGTCTTCTTATTTTTGGTCTCCTGCACATCGATGGCGCCTATAATCATTTTCCTGCCTCTTCTCTGTCCTTAGGGAATTCCCATTCTAAACTAGGCACTTTTGAAGGAATATCAAAAACACAATCAGTCCCAATAAAGCAATTTACATGCCGCAACATCAAAAAGCTGACGTGTGTGACGAAGAAAATCTTGTTTCAGGTCAATGAAAGCATTCTTGTTGACACATCAAAGAATATTGCGATTGTTTCCATGATTTGAATGATTCGTCTAACAATTTGCCTACTTCCAACAACTGGGATAGAGGATCTATGCCAAATGTCTTCAATGACATAAGCCACTGTCTCCGCGATTCCCGGCACAGAAATAATAATAGTATTTTAACTTTCTACTTCAATGTACCGAGAGTACAAAAACATTTTCATCATCTCTCCATAAGTGGGCAAATCATTACCCATTAACTTTTCGGGTGTAACAAATATCATGCACTCCACTCCACACCTAGTACGCTTTTTCTCTATTTTCACCATTGCATCAATCCTCCCGTAATCTTTTGGAAGGTTGGTTGGGAGGACACAGGTGGAACTCGATGGTAGCCAGTTCCTCGCGGTGAGTTCTGGGTAGTTTCTTCAAGAAACTAGCAGAGAACTACTCAGTGAAATGCTTGGTGTTCAGGTTCTGTTCTTTCTCAGCCTTGGCTGAATTTCTTGTTGAAAATAGCTCCACAGGTACGTTATTCGACATTGTGATTGACGTTAATTTAAAATAATGTACCTTATTATTACTTTTTGTGGGATTGTTAACAACCATATGATGATTTATTTGCTAAAAACTTAAATTCAATTGAAATAAATATTATTTTACCTTAGATTTAGTCCCCAAAATGGAATTTTAGAAACGTAGGCAAAAATGAGTTGCGTTGTGCGGGTGGTCTATACTCTAATTTTGTTGTTAATTCATAGACGTTGTTTGAACCATATGTTTTGTCAAATAAACTTCAAATTTCATTTTTATAAACTATAAACATGTATCCACTTCTTTAGATTATCCATTATCCCATATTTTCATAAAATTCGTCTTCATAGCCGTTTGATTCTGAAATCAGCCTGATTTTTCGCAAAATTTTAAACTTTAGAGCTCGGGCGGCAGTGGTTAATATTATCCGATTTGAAAAATATTTTGTGTGCGAGATCCTCATATCATTTCGCAACTTTCTCGCACAGGGCAAATTTGACCAGGAAAAAAAACCTTTTTTCGGCCCACCCTATTAAACGTGGATCAATGATGACAATGTAGCGTAGTGTATATCCACCTAAATGCCGTTGATTTTCCACGGAACTTCATAATAAAGTTCATTTTGTAACCGCCGCGACTGGGACTGAGGTTCGTAATTTTGTAACAATGAAAATTTTGTGATAAAGTTTCTTTTACTATAGATTAGATAGGCCTTTTTGTCGGGACCAACGAATTGCTTCATAATAATGAGAATTTTGTAATAACGTTGTTCGTATTAACAAGAGTCTATTGTATTATGAATATGCGGAAATATTAAAAAGAAACCTGATTGTCTCCGTTGCATTTGATTATAAACTACAACTTATATATGTACAGAAATGCACAGTAATACCAATTTTATGTATTGATTGCCAATTTTATAACTTAAGATTTATCATGTGAAATTTTTTCCCAAATAATGTGTTTCGAAATGTTCCCATCAGCTCCTAACGTAACTATCGCTAGCTGAGACCCTATAACAAAGGTAACTCTGTAATGAATGGGTTTGTGGAATTTCGGCAATCTTTTAGCAGTCTATGTCATTGAAAACCTGGGTTTCTAATAAGTTATGTACACTTCCAAATTTATTCGCTCAACCATGACATGATCCATAAGCAACTACCAACTGAAATATGCAACTTGTTCCTTTTTATATGACTAGTTAGGAATACATATGTTAAAGATGATTCCAGATTCAGCTTTTTCACTGATAAGATGTGTTTTCCATCCTGGTCACATGTAATTTTGCCTGCTAGCTATAATTGCTTGGTTATGTCAGGGGCCTACGTATGAAAGATTGGAGGGGGCCCTCCCTGAAATGAGGAAAATAAAGTCAAATTTAAGTTAAAGCATTCAATGAATCATGGCCAAGGGTATGGGTGTTGGATGTAGTGAGATTCCTTCTTATAAATTATTATTTGCATGTATTTAAATACTTAAGCAATTGATCTACTAGTAACATTAATTAATCCATCATTTTAAGTTATTGCACTATCCACCTGAGTCTGCCTAACAGATGGATAGAGGTAGGCCACAATTGCCTGAGTAACTTTGGAAAATAATCCTCAAATATTGAGACAGGCATGATCGCCTCTTGTCACTTTAGTTATTTTCTGTAAACCAATATTAAGAGTTGCTATTTGTAGTCACATTGGGGGAAAATTTAAGGAAGAAGGCCCTCCTGCTCCCCTTCACTCCATGCCAAAATGAGGATCTGTATGCAGCTTTGGTGTACATATTATAGTGCTTAATACTATGATAGTAGTACATTTGGTGCATTAGATGGGCTGGCATTATGTTAAAGTAATGTTAATTTTGGCACAATTCCTTTTTATATTTTATGTAATCACTTATTACATATAGTATTCACCACATGATATTCAAAATGAGAAACTGGGTTGATTTTGGACCCTGATATGTCTGAGATGTCTTTTTGTTTCTAATATGATTATTCTTATGTCGTTAAATTTAACCTTTATTTTTTTCTTCAGGTGTCCTCCACTTAAATCAAGAACTGCTGCTGAACTTAGATTTCATACGTGTGGCCCAGTTTCTAACTCGTCTCCCGGATGACTTGTCATCGGATCGTCTGTTCCGTTCAATCGAAGCGGTTCGCATGAACATAGGCAAGTTGAAGTTCTCAGATGTGTTGTCTCAGCACGTGGAGCATTGTAAGAGGGAGAAACAGCAAGGGATGCGTACGCCCGGAATGCAGCCAACTCCAAGTTGAACTGGGGAATATTTTCCCTTTGGCTGACATTTCACATGCTCACTTGTAATGACCAAGGCGTTATTGACATGGATCTATGTCGTGTAGATCCCAGCTAAATTTTTGCTGTTATCTTATTCTTTTGAGCCACGCCAAGGTATTTGTGGGCTCAACTCAATTTAATGGAGTGAATGTCATGGGCGACGTAAGAGTCAGGAAAACCGTTGATGCATCTTCCAAATGTAATGAATATTGACACATCGGTTACTTGAGGCATTATTTTCAATGTCTTCTTGTTTTTGAGCTTGGTATGTGCAAAGTGTGTGCAAGTGTTGAATGAACATGTATGCCATGGTTGATATTGCCTTTGATTTTTTTATTGAATTGTTTTTATTCAGGCTTGGTCTTTTATTTAGGACAGCCTAAATCTTAGGGAGCTTGAAAATGATTTCTTTTAATCATCCGTTATAATATTAACTGTACAACACCGTTTCATAGTGACAGAGTGCAGTGCAGTGAATCAAACAAAGATGTACATTGACAAAATCTGTGATATTATCTGAAATATACTGCATTCCTATAGGATAATAAAAGACTTTATTTGGCAGGAGTGATAATGTTTATAAATGCCTACCGGTCTTCTGGATTTGTCTGAGCAGAAAATAATCAAGCAGGGAAGGAAAAAATTCAAAAGATCACTTCAGTGTTGTTCTTGGAATCTGTCATTTGAAAATGAACCACACCCATAACGAAGTATACCTGACAAAAATTTTGTTTAGGATAATCTATGGTGCGTTTACTTTATTACGCAAACTGTTACGTTGCTTAAAGATATAGAAAACTGAGAAAAAAATCACTGACACCCGTGTATTAGGTAATACGTAGATATTACTTTCCAAAACTTGGCTTGATATCTGTCGAATAACTCTTCAAACTCTCCTCCCTCGGTTCAAGATTTGTTTAACCAAAATATTGTTAACTATGGTTACTGGAATTTTTCATATTCCTTATGAGCTTAGCTTGATATGTATTCATAGAAATTTAAAATGAAGTTAATCTGTCAATGCTAGAGAATGTTTGCATCCAAATTCAATGGGGGAAGTTATGAATTCTCCTTCAATTTGCTCTTGCTAAATTTTGCAACCAGAAGAAAATACTGTAAGCGTGAGATCTGTACAGCAAGATGTACTATTTTTGCATATTATTCCTAGAATTTGCTTTTAGATGTTGCTCAAGTAGCCTCTCTGCTTCAATGAAGATATTAATTGTACAAATATAAAATAAGTAAATGAGTTGTTTCCAATTGTTTATTTATAAAATGTTATTAATGTGCCATGTAAAATACGTATCGAACTATTCGAAGAGGAATTTATTGATATTGCTCTATAGAAAAATGTAATTTATATTCTTTAATCTCACGAAGTTATTTTTAGCTTTTGTTGATTTTTTTACTTTTTACTCTACTGTCATTAATATAATCACCTCTATTCATATGTTTTTAAACCTCATGCATTACCTATACCAATGATGATTTGATGTTTTTTGTCACCCTGAAAAGTACCATTTATGAAGTACATAGTCATGAATTTAGTTTACATTATCCGTCCAAAATTTTAAACTGAATACAATATGTATTTGGCTTTAAAAATTATTAGTTTCCTGGCTTTACCATAAAGAATACCATATAGCTGCCTGAAAGGCCCATTATTATGTTAGAGTCATAGCCAGGCTGTTCTGAATTGTCCTTTGTGACTGATCAACATGTGTTGCCATCCAGTTTATACTTATAAATACACACGTATATGTTGTATTGTGCCTACGCAGTGTCCACATCAATCAATGCTTTGTGAGATGAAGTCCATAGAGATTGTGCTCTGAACACAAACAAGTGAAACTACTCATGGAAAATTAAGTCCATTTGTCCATTACATTTGTAAATAGTTTAGAATTTTTATATTAATTCATTGTAAGGAAACATAGAGGAAATTTACATTTTCAATTATGATGCAATTTTTATCTGTCTTCCCATTCAAAACATATTTAGCATATGTGTAGTAGCAAAAATATGTAGCTGAAGCAATAGATATATACCTCCCATTGCATATGTCTGTTGAAAGGTACCAACATAATTTTTCCATGGCAATATTATTCCTGATGTTTATATGCAGCATATGATGCATGTAATTTATTTATTCCCCCAAATCCATCCAATATTTCCTAATGTTACCAAGAGTTAGGGAGACAGGTTTTATTGTTAAATATTGTCCAAGGAATTGTGAAAAGTGAATCATACCTTGTAAATTTATTTTATGCTCAATGATATTCTCCAAAAAGGGTAATAGCATTATCTAAATATATTTGTGGCCTCTTATGTCAAATATGAAAGTCGGCTAAATGGGTGAGGAGTGACTTACACCAACAATTGTGAGCATTGCTTCTAAATGAATCTCTCAGAATGAGGCCAACTAAAGTTTCCCAAGGTTATCTCATTGCTGTCATTAAAATGAATATATTTACATGATGGCAGACTGGCTGTTAATGACGTTTATATTGTAAATAATATATAGTTTTTTATTTGAGTTCTGTAAATTTGTGTATTTGTTTCATATTTATGTACAAGCAGCCTATATGTTGAATGTGTTCAAAAATTCAATAAACACTGAAAGGAGTGAAAATATTAATTATGTGTGTTAGTGGAATTTCAAAATCCAATGAAAATTGCATTTATTGGTATAAATAATTATGATTTCTATTTATGCTTTTCAAAATTACATCCATAAAGAAAATATTTGCATGGAAAGCATTCAATTAAACCATGCACAGGAACATACACTCTTTGCTCAACTTTGTATCATGGATGTAATGTATGGTTTAGGGTGTAATTACTCTTGGCTAGTTTACACATTTGGGAAAATGTTGCACGGCAATACAGTATCTTACAAATGAACACTATACTAGCAAACGTCCAAAGTTCAGGCCTCAATTATTTAAAAAAACAATTTTAGTTCTACTTCAAACTTCAGTTGTTACTTTCTGATAGTCACAAGTCAGATGTTTATAATCTGGGGATGATTCTGTCACTGTTTTGAAATGTGCCTGCAAAGTATTGCAATGAGTTGCAGTGCAGCAGTTACACATAACGACAGCATTCAATATAGAAACTAAACTTTTAACTGGCGGTTGTACATTGCTTATAATCAGTAGCAATTAAAGCACTATTTGGCAGAGAAGATTACTCAGGTCTCCCACTGAATAAGGTCCTCCATATCTCCTTCCGATGTTTTGATGTGTAACTCACCCATCGTCCTCAGGGATTCAGGAATCCATTGCCATTCCCTTCATGCCCGAGGCATGTATACAAATTGCCTCGTAAAAGGTATATATAGTTGAGAGCGGTTGCCCTAAGCATCTCCTGATTGCCCGTCAGTCCCATCGAATTTTTAAGAGGTGGTCTAATATAAAGCTGACGTTGTAGCCGCAGTCTCTTTTGATGGTGTTGTCGAACTGTTGAATCTGAATGGATTTTCCCAGTATCCATAGGATTGACACAAGAGCTTCGTGTCTTCCCAGTGAATCATATGGTTTTCATTGATGTTGTGCTCGGCTAATGTTGATTTTTCAGGCAGAGGTGTCTGGTGGTCTTTGAGGTGTCTGAGAGTCTTTCACCCTGGTCTATATTGTGCGTCTTGTCTCTCCATTGTAGGTTTTTCCACATTTGTACTCCAGGTGTTTTCAGTCTGGTTGGGTCCTTTGCCTTCACAAGTTGATCCCTTATTTTTGATGGAGGCAGGTGGTTAGTATGAATATCAAACCTCTTCAGGATCCTAGAGATCCTCCCCTTTCCCCGGCCATATTTTTTTCAAGCGTTTCACCATGGAAGGGGGCTTAATTTGATGGGGAATGGATTAAGACTGTATCTCAGTGTATATCCCCACCATTTATAGGGGGTTTAAACCATTAGACCCCCTTCTGTTCCCTACAGCTGAGCCACCTAGATGGGGGTACTGAAAACCTATCCAATAATAATGATTATGTATGTACAGTGGAACCTCGTTAAAGCGAGTACAAGCTATTGCGAGACCCCCGCCATTACGAGAGATAGCCAAGGCACCGTCAATCGACCCTATAATAAGCATGTAAAAAAATTTATTTACAATTTAATTTAAGACCATTAATAGGCTCCATAATTAATGATTAGCTTGGGGAATCTTCATTACCCCCTGTGTAGGGGTAAAAAATTTGATAATATCAAAGAATTTTTGGCCAGCATGAAGAAAATGGCTTTAAATTTTACTCTGGCTTTCTATATTCTTTCTAGACAGTGAGGAATACCTAATCAATGATCACTATCACCATTAATGGCATGCAATTATCTTTAGTCACTTTGAACAGAACTTCTAAGCAGATCTGATGCTGGTGAAGTAGATCTAACCATTTAATGTCAAAGGTCATAGATGGATGCACAATGAGTATCGTGTGTGCTGTCACACCCACATCCTATATCCAAGGGGTGCAAAGGCAGCTTTGAAAACCCAATCAATCAATAGTTAAGTGCAAACTTTAATCCAGAAAGCCCAAGATAGGAAAAACAAAAAAGCTATGAATTCTAAAGCGTAGATATTTTTTTTAATCTTATACATTTATTAGGGCACTTGTTTCATAATGATTCACATAAAAGACAAAATGTGAAAGCTCATTGTGCAAGAAGCCAGAAATTTTCTTCGGTGAGGCGTTTGGTGGTATGCGGGTTGCCTGCATTAGTGATTTGTGGTTATTCTGCACGCATCAGAAAACCATTAATTTCATTGAATAAGGTAAAAATTTCGTTTGCATGGAGCTGAAATTTGTAATCATCTTTGATTTATGCCCAAGGGACATACTTTACTTATTATACCTTCCTGGAGGCTTGACATTCAATTTAATCAGGAGCGCTAGGGGGGGGGTTTAAGGCGCAACTAATACTGGAAGATCAGGGGGTTATGGAATACCTGTCAGGTTAAGCAGGAGGTGCAGGGGCCCTACCTCAGAAAACTTCTAAGATAAATGGTTAAAAATGGAGAGTATTTTGGCTGAGTGAATAGTTTGATGTTTTGTTAATGAGTCATACACCTCCCTAATATAAGTTAATAAATTTGTTGCATTAAAATATTTTTTATTAAAATATTTCTCTGAGCTCTGAGAGGGGGGTTTATCCCTCCTCCTGCTGGGCCACAGAGTCTAATCATGCACCTATGTCTTTTCTGGACCACAAGGGTAATGGTGATAGTACTCTCTGTGATTTTCATTCCTATTGTTGTATGATTAGTGAGTCAGTTGTTTTCATGTGCATTTTTTTGTGCATGGGCTGGCACCCCTTGAGGGTCTTAGAGATATACGTCCATGTTTCTAATTGGCATGTGTGCTGCAAGTTGATTAAAGTTGATTCAAGTCTTAAAACACCCATGTTTCAGGTTCAGAATCTTTCTGTGTATATATCACCAAATGTTGTCCCGTTTCATTGGAGGTTGAATAATGGAATTTTTTCTTCAACGTGATTCGAAGTTGGACATTGTGAAACAGTTTAAAAAATGGAGTTTCAGAGGTAACCCTGGGCAGGGATGCCGACTTACAAAAAATATTGGGGGGGCCCAAAGCGGGGATCTTGCTCCGGAAAATTTTATAAGTAGTGAGTTTTAAGTTTTTTAAGCATTTTAGAAGAGTCATATGATCAACATTAGAACCCTGATAACTCGAATATCTATATCTGGACACCCGGGGAAAATCTACAAGCCTCACACATTTTTTCCTCACACCCATAACGAATTTTTGAGGGGGCTCGGGCCCCCTCAGGCCCCATGGAGTGGCCGCCACTGCCCCTGGGGTTGTGGTCTAATCCGCGGATGTATTGCGGGTAGTCGCCATTGGGGAAAAACTTTCATGTGAGGACTCAAGCCCCCAAAGTCCTATCTTGGCTATGAGTCTGTCGCACGTAAACACTCTTTGAATCCACGAAATAAAATAGGGAACACACACATTTAAAAATATAATATTTATAATGAAACATTGATATTCATAGGTTATGGGATTCCCTTCTTTCAGATCTATTTCGAAGGCATTTTAAGCGGAACGCTTATAACGAGTTTGGATTTTAGGGGGTGCGCCGTATCGGCCCAACTACAGCACTGGTAATAACCAGTTCGCATCCCCCATTCAAGAAAATACTGTATTTCCTTATCGCGTCGGTATTTCGTATTGCTCAGTATTTTAAATAAAAAAACAGAGGTAACCTGAGCCTTGATGATGAAATATTGGATATAAAAACCTTTCTGTATTCTAGATTAAGTGGGAAGTCATTGCCACTGGTGTGCATTGAAACCTTCTCGCTGCCCTGCTACGTATTTTTTGGGACCACAAGCTTTCACACGAGCTATTCCGGCCTCCACCTTTATGAGGCAATGCGTATTTATTCTTATGCTAAGCAAATAACAGGTTATTTCTCACGGTTCCCTTCTATTTGAGCACCATACTGTGATCGGGAAAAGTCTGTTGATGTAAGCCCGCACGCAATATGTAAATGCGGTCTCTGATAGCGTTGGAAGAGCGGTCCACTATGGATGTGTAGGTAATACCGACACAACTTTTTATTATAACACGAAGGAAATG
Organism: Ischnura elegans; assembly: GCF_921293095.1. NCBI lineage: Eukaryota > Metazoa > Arthropoda > Insecta > Odonata > Coenagrionidae > Ischnura > Ischnura elegans. Next base: position 126,549,672 of record NC_060247.1, read on the forward strand.
ACATTTATTTACAACACGAAGGAAAGCCTTCGTTAATAAGGCTGGCATAATAAAGCGAAAGAATGATAGAAATAAATATCGCGGAGACACGATAACCGTAAAAATATAATTTTTATCACTCGATTATGGGGACATTGCGCAAGGTTGTTTCATTATAAAAATGTTAAATGAGAGGAAACGTTCAGTGTGACAACGCTTGTGCGGTGGGGTATCCGATTGATGACTTAATAGGACGCATACCTCCCGCTCCATCAGTCCACTTTGAAGACTGGTTACTCGTGTAAAACTCATGCTATAATCCTGAAATTTTCATAATATGCATAGTAGAGATTATTCAACATTTTTCTGTATCTAACATATAAAAACAATCACATCGGAAAATGATTGAAAGGTAAAACCATCAAATTTGAGTTACAGGAAACTGCTGAAAAAGTTATGCTTTATACGACCGGAAAATTTCAAGTCGATAGCGCAATGCGCAATATTTCAATCCTGCCGCGAGATAGGCGGTGGAATTAACATGAATTGTCATGAGGAAAAAAAATTAGAGCTACAATTGCCAAGGAAAGTCAGGAACGTGGATAGCGTAGTATCCAGGAAAGCTAATGGTCCGTCGTTCGTATCTGGTTACAGGAAAAGTTTTTCTCATGGAAATTTATGGTGGTAGCATAAGTTTTAAGCAAGGAATCTTTCCCCAAAAAAGACCAGTCGAGTAGGAGGTATTAGTTCTCTTAACCTGCGTGTGAGGCGTATCAAACTCACTTCTGTCTATCGCTCGCTGGACGGAGATACACCTCTGTCCACTTACCACTGTCTGCACTTCAAAACTGGACGATAGAGTCTTCGGAGACGAAGAGAGGCTTTGCCGCCGCGGTTGACCCATACCCCACTCGTCTACCGCGGGGCAGTGAGTCAGTCGGCCCGGGAGGTGGAGCGATTGTGAACGCGGTCTTAAGGTCCGGCCGGCCCTTTGGCCGTGTGCTTTCGAGGCGTGCCCGGCGGCTGGAAGAAGACGCGTGTGTGGGGGAGGAATGGGCCGGCGCATCTGATCCACTTGCTTTCACCGCGCGCAGAGGCGTGGGATTAAATGGTTTAAAGGTCACGTTTGGCGTAGCGGGCGGTGAGATTGGCGCAACGGAGCCCCATCTCGTTGTTTGGTCGGATGGGGAGAGGCGGAGACTTGAACGCTCGCCGGGCGCTCTCGGTAAATGGGGACAGCAAAAGGTGAAGGATGAGAGTGAGTGCATCTTCTGGCGATGGCCGTGAGGTGGTGGTCGTGTAGCATGGGGGAGGAGAATGAAGGGATCGCATAGCGCGTTATAACCATTAAGAGTACCGCGGGGTCGCCGCGGTGAATGGCGGTGGGGTCTGAACTTCGAGCATGTTGACAGTAAATTCGTGGCTATGGCGAAATATTGGTCCTAACATCAAAATTCTACCGTAAAGACTGAATCACTATAAGCCGTGATAGTTCTTCTTTGAGGCTTTCGCGGTCCATGGTTGATAAAAATAATCAACTTTCTCTGGTCTTACCTTATGGTTCATGTTTTATCCCAATCACCTGTGAAGAAGCGACCAGTTGGGGTCGCGGAACGTCGGGATAAAACCTGAAATACGAAGTAAGACCCGAAATAGATTATTTTTATCCACCATAAGCCGGTCAATAGGAACATCGGGAATAAATTATGTGTATGGAGCACTTATCACGAAATTCTATTGTAGTACCCAAGCGTCATAGATATGATCGCGTTCATAGAAAAAATATCGTGGAATCTGGCAAAATTTCCGCAAAAAAGTGGCGTGAGGATCAGTTTATTTTGAATTAACGGGAAAATTAGTATAAATGTTTGAAACGCGCAGTGTCGTAGCCATTTGTTTTAGCATTTTACGCGCTTCTTACCTGTGAAGTGTTAATTCAAGCCACATCTTGAGATGAAAAATAATATAGATATTACATAGCATGGAGTTGTAACTCCGTAAAAGACACCGAGGCAGTTAAGGTACCACTCATATCAATTTCAATATGTACTGTGTTTGCGGCATTTGGCGACAAATTCTACAGACGGTGTTCAGTTAAAGCTATTTTTTTCCTTAATCGCCTTTAATACTGTGAAGCCAATTTTTTATTAGTTGGTCAGTTAAATTTATTACTAATTATTGAATAATTAAAAACCGGCGTAAACTATCGCAATGCGACTCAGGAGTCGCGCTACAAATTTTCAATTTAAAAACATCGAGTTATTGAATTAGGTCCTCAAGACAGAATATGAACAGTTTGTCGTGCGGTTAATATTGGGATCAAGTGCCTCAATTTTAAAGTGTTGAATGGGGTTTGTATCTTTATGCATCTGATCAAAATGTTGGAATCGAAACAGACGAAGTCTACGAATGCGTGAAGCTGTGAACACTATCCGTGATAGCAAATAATCAATCAATTAGTAAGACATTCAAGAGTAAATGCTCAATATTTAGGAAAAAAATTAAATAACATGCATTATAACCCGAGAAACTATCAATGCTCTGCATTAAGTTATTGCTTTGCGTACAGTTAATTTTTAGGTCATGAGCGAAACGGTATGTAGGCAACTGATATATTTAACTGAATGAAATCATGGATAGCTAGCATGAGAAAAGAAATCGATACAATAGAATGATTTGGTGGATATTTAATGGTAGGTACTCTTAGAAAATAAAGGTAAAAGGTATCTCTTTTACAAAAATTATCTTAAGAATCATTAACCCACATCCGAGACCTGAATCGCTTTTTATTGAGAAGAGTTCGTAGGAGTAATGGCTAGAAAAACAAGATCTGGTTTTCTGAGGCGCTCAGTGTTTTTGATCTCAAAAATTTCGTTTAGAGCATTTAAAAAAGAGGTGGAGAGTATTAAAGGGGTGGATTATCCACTTGGTGTTTTATTTGAAGAATTATCATGAGGTAATAATTGTTTGCATATTATCTTCGTGATACTTACATGTAATGGGGAAATCCCTACCCATTTACCCAGCCTGGCTTATTTTTACTTTCCGAAAACGTTTTCTCCCGGTTAGAAGTGCAGATTCGTGTTGAGAATACTCAAGTTACCTGGCTAGAGGATTTATGCCGAAGGTTACTCGAAGGTAGTCCCGTTCACTCCTTGAGCAAACCTTCCGAAACTCAGGCGTTTAATTTCAGTTTTTATATTTTGGGGTCAAGCTGCCTCTCCTTGGTAGGTCATATCCTTTTCCTTTCGGGTCAATCCTTTCACCCTTCATCCACGCGATAAGCCCGTGTGGACATTATCCTAGCATCTCCTCGCTTTCTATCGGCCGCCCTTCCCACCATTGTTACGTCCCTTGAGATGAGGCGAGATAGCCTGCCAAGAACTTATAAATCTAACGGCCGCGGGAAAATTCACGTCCACCTAGAATTTAGCACATCTTCATATCCCGCTTGGACTTCCACGGCGCGTTGCATAATGGCTATTTTCTAACTGTCCCATAACTAATTCATGTACTACACTAACCTCGCGCAAAACTCTCAGGGCCTTCCGTTTCTTTTTTTTCCACAGCGATCCAAGTGGCGAGGTAAATTTATCGCAGTTCGGTGCAGGCCTTTGGAAAGGAATCGCCTCGAAAAGAGAGAGCTTTACCCGTCGTAATTGCGATTGGTGAAGTTTAATTTCACCGTGCAGATGTTTTAGCAGTTGAAACCACGAAGCAGCTCTCGGTGGAAGCCAACGCTCACCCATGTTTAAGTGCCACTAACAGTAAGATATAGATCATCAAAAGGAAATGTGGAGTTAAAATAAAATCATAAACTAGTCACTCATAAAATAGTATGACGTTCTCCCTCCAGAAAAGTGAAATATTTCATTTCTTGTTCAACTTTGGGATACTTTTGGGAAAATATTTTTAAGAATTCTTTGAATCTTAAATTTGGTTAGACTTGTCTTTGGAAAGAATAAATAAATTATTACATAACCATTCAGTACTGAGGAAAAATATATTGGAACGAATAAGCATTTTCTCCTATTTTTCGTTTCCTTTCGTACTTTGAACTCTATTCCTTTAGCCAAAAGCTTATGATATCGCATCGATGTAACCAATGGAAAGAAAGTCTTGCATGCCTCCTTTTTTTGTTGTTCCCTTGATTTTTTCATTGGTGTTTTAAATGGTGCAAATCGTCAGATTTTCACATAAATTCCAAGGAGGATTCAGAACATCTAGGGTGAGGAACTTACCGTCCCCATCGCCATATCATAATAGCTGAGAAAGTACTCCGCAGCGGTCCAACAATAAGTGGCGAGGTAAATTTATCACAGTTCGGTGCAGGCCTGTGAAAAGTAATCGCCTGGAAAGGAGAGAGCTTTACCTGTGATCATTTCGCTCGGGGAAATAACATTGCAATCTGCAGATGTTGTAGTCGTTGAGATCACGAATCGGCTCTCGGTGAAAGGCAATGCCCACCCATGTTCGGGCGCCGCTCGAAAAAAATAGATCATTGCAAGGAAGCTGTAATCTCATGGAATCTTGAAAAGAGAATAAGATCGAAATCTGCCCTTTCGGCGAAAGTTCGAAACATTGGGGTCCGCACTCACTGGAGCAATATCGAAAGTCCAAGCCGATGCGAACAACGGCGTGTGCGGACATTCATCAGGACGGATTCGAGTCTTTGGGCGAATACATTCATTTTTTCTTCCTTTCAATTCGAGTATCTTAAAAGTCGTTCCATTCCAGGCCATGCAGACCTTTCCTTTTCCCCTTGGTAATAGTCAGTTCGCTTTCCATTCACTTTCTGCCAGTCATGGCAGTAGCTGGACCTTTCTGTAATTAGTTCTTTACATGTTTATAAATGAATAAATTGGGCGATCATCAAATGACACGCAAAACTATTTGGGCAGAACTTCATGCTAAAATAAACTGAAGGCCTTTTGTACCTACTTTCCACATTTATTTTAATATTCTGCGACCGGTTTCGACGTGTTCTATGTTATTATTGTTTGTTGTTATTTGCCTAGAGGGCTAGAGGGCAGTCTAGCTTGAAAATGACGTAGAACACGTCGATACTGGTTTCAGAATATTAAAATAAGTGTGGAAAGTCCCAAGTACCTTTATTTTAGTTTAGCATGCATAACTTCTAAAAAGTTAATTCACCCATCATCAACTTCGGCAGAACTTCATTTTTGCTTATTTAAGTGGGCCAATGGACGTAATGCCTGGTGCTTTTCGTGCGAACAATATAGGCGAACTTAATATAATTAATAGTAGCGGGCGTTACTTTGTGGAAATCTTTTATCGTATGAATAGAAGAAATAAAAACTTGGCTATATCCACACGGTAATCTATTGCGATCGACCAAGGTTTCGTTACTACGTAACATTATCAAGGTGAGCTCACGCAGTATGTTTCGCAGTAACGAAACCATGGTCGGTCGCAATAAATTACCATGTGGAAAAAGCCAAGTTTTTATTTCGTCTATTCCTACAATATAGGCAAAGATCTCTTGGATTAGATGCAGGGTAAAATTCTCCTGAAGAATCTACATAAACCGGCAACGAAGTTTCAGTTGGTTTCCTTGAAATGTAGACGGGTATTTTAGTTTCAAGGGATGTGGTATGGCTATACGTCCATCCGGCTATCCATCATAGAAATCTTTTTTCAAAAAAATCCACATGCTACGGCATTTCTTCGGAAAGCATCTGTCGTTCATCCATCAGCTATCTATTGTGAGCAATTTTTCCCATCATCTATTTATGACGCTCATATATCCTGGTATTAATCTACACTTTAACTGTAGATGCAGCTCGTTTTCAAGGTGTTTAATAACTAGCCTCAGCATAAGAAAATCTTCTTTTGGAATTTATTACGAGGGACTTCCTTCCATAATATTCCTCTCCTCCCTGAAGTATTAGCGACTGCTTAATCCAGAATTTTGATAGCTATATTATCTACAATCGGCAAAAATATATCATTTACGCAATGGTACGCTGGAACTTCACGAAGTAGGACTCTCAAATTATTTTCACAAATTATTGGATCCTGAAAAGTTAAGAAATAGTTACTTTTTGGTCGATCGTGGAAGGATGGTTTATCTCTGTCTGGTATTCCTCTTTGCAGTGGTGCACACTGCACAGCCTAAGGTAATTTCTTTTCACCGGATGTGGAGGAGACATGATCACATTTAAAGATTAGTGTTCGTTGTATTACCGACTGTTTTGGGCACATTTCCTTTGGGTCTTCTGAGTCCATCTCAGAACCTTGTGACTGATAGCATGAGTCTTTATTCAGACCTTTTAGGTGATTTCACCTTTCTCAAAACTTTTCACTAAAACATTTTACCTCCTTCAAAACTAAAAAAAAACACCTTTAAGCTCGCAGGACATTATTGCGTAATTATGGTTCATTACCCCAATTTAACCGACCGGTTTTTTCAGCCGCCCATACTTTGAAGGCTGGTGGTAGTTTATTACTCCCACGGCTGATTCCTCAGGATACTTTTGCATGGGCACAATAGGATTTATTCTTTCTGATCATCTTCCTCCTGTGGTCCTAATAATATGGTCTATATCAAATATTTAATGCCCAAAAATTTCCGTCACAACTTTTTATACCGTCCAATTGAAATTCGCAGTTCGTTTTATCCTTTTTTATCTTATTTTATTGTAAACCATAGTTGAAATGCAACATAACCTATGATTTTAAAAACTGAGATTCCCTTCACTTATCTAACTTACTTTTCTCTAGCTTCAAGCCATTTCCTTCGTAATTTCAGGGAATATAGATTAAATCTTTCATAAAAGTAGCTAATGTGAAAATTGTATCTCCCTTTTTCTCGAGGAAAACATTCAAATTAGTCAATATTAAATGTTAATAGAGGTTTCATCTATTTACTGTGAACGTTTCAAGATGATGGCATAAGTTTTAAACAATAGTATATCATTATCATTGGTCAATAATTCTAAGATTGGTTTGACGCAGCTCTCCATTCCTCTCTCCTATCCACTAGCCTTTTCATACGCTATACATACACCGCTAAGTAAATCAATATCAATCGCCTCCTTCAAAGAGGCACTACACGTAAAACTTCTTCGAGAACAACAACGAGACATGTAAAATCATGGGAACAGTCGGAAAGATTCAACACTCATCTCCTCCGGCTTCATCTACTTTTGTTTTTCTTTACAGGTACTGGGTGTAATTTCCTTGTAATTTATTGTATTTATAGATAGGTTTATATTAGCTCACTCAGTAGGTTTTCGCAGGTTTTTCACCCCCCTCTTCTTGTGTGGGCGTTTTCCTGCAGTGGGTTTTTTCCAATAAAGACGACAGTCAATATCCTTAGGTTTTTCCCACGCTTGCTAACATCTTTTTACACTTGGTAAATGGTAACTTTGTTAACTTATAATTTTATTTGTTGATTGAAAATGGAACTTCTATGTCTCTTTATGTAGTTTCTCTGCGTGTATTTTCATGAGCAACTTGATTATGCATTTAACTGCATTTATTTCATGTTTGACGAGGGGTTAGATGGAACTTTCCAGTCCCAATCTCGCCCAATAAAGACGTATTATTATTATTAGCCTTTTCATTGCGACGTATTTCTTTATTCATAGAGTATATGTCACAATAAAAGATAAAATGCGACCGTTACAACGGGAACGATGCGTCTTCTTAAGATTTTCCTCCAGTGGTCCACAAGTTCGAAACTTGTTCCCGGCGGAGAGTTCTGGAAATAAGGTATTATGCGAGGAAAAATATTCGGAGGCTTCTTTCGTCCCTTGGACAATGTGGAGTGGTCAGATAATGGCCTTCATTTTCGACTGCGCACACCGAGCGCTTTCCAAAAAACGGGATTGTCCCTCAGTGACTTCACCTATCGTTGATGGAGGCGAGGTCGCCTGGCAACGCTCTCATTAAATTCCTCGTCCCAGAATAAAAGTGGTTCGTCTCTCAAGCGTGGACCTTAATTAAAAATAAGTTCTCGATGTCACCGATCCAAGCCCATAAGGCCGCCACCCGGTTCCTCTCAAACGGGATGCAACGTGCTGCTGCACAACCGGCTGCCCCCAAAAAAGAAGCCCTCCTCAAAGAAAGAGAGAGTCCAAGCATTGAATATCGTTCGAATTTATCTTCGAAGCCGAAGTGGAAAGTTTCACGTTGGTCGCGAGGGTTGTATGCGTGTTTGTTTCGATTGTAAACTCGTTGGGCGGAATTGGCGAGGACTCGATTTATGTTAAATTTCATTTGCATTGAAAATATGGAAAGGTTGTCACCCGTAATTTTCAACGTCTACATTTAAAATGCCAGTAACGAAACCAAAGGAAAGACCTCAGAATTTAATTTCCATGGAGAAAAAATTTGCATTCACTTCATTACCACACATAGCACTTAAGATTGTAATTAAGGCTATAATTTAAGGATCTTAGGATTATTGACCAGTGATGAGCACTGCTAGGCTCCTTCTTTGCAATAATGCAAACATTAACAAGAAGGAAGTTCCACCAATATTTTCTACCTAAAGCGTTTAAAACTTTACTTCGTTTTTATGCACCAATTTTAAATCACTGCAACCCAAGACAATATCTTTCAGTGTTAATAAGCAAAATTGCGTAATTGCATGGAGAATAAGCGATTATTGCGTATTGACATAGAGTTAGTATATTCTATGGTAACATTTGACCCAATTTTTAAGCTTCTTACCACAGTTTTATCGCTCTAGTGCATGTATTTTGGACTTAAAGGCCAGAATTAGTTTTTCAATTTCTGAAAAAGTCGAGGGGAGAGGCACTACGTTTTCTTTTCTAAGGATTTCAGATTTCATATTAAGGTGTATCACAAATCTATTTGTTGTCACGATGGGCATTACTGCTATTATAAATTTTACGAGTATAAAACGTGAAGCAGATAATATAGCTTAATAATCCTAATTGTTGATTCCCCATTTCATACATTCTTTGTGCCTTTTAAACTTCCTTTATCGCACAGACGCAGGGACTATTCAAGAAAGAAAGCTTATAAAAGAGGAAAAATAGAACACAGAATCCATCCTTAAAACACGGGGATCCAGTCGGTCTCGTTTGAAGCCATTTTAAAATGTATTTAACTACTTTGCCAAGCATCCAATGAAAATGAAAATACTATGAAAATGCAATACTTAACCTCGGGTACAGATTAAGCTACATTGAAAACGTAAAATTAAAACTTCAGGTATTCAGGGACAACTCTTAATTCGGATTTATTTCGCATAAGTAAGCACATTTGTCTCCTAAATTCAGCGGAATGAAATTATAAAAAAACTAATCAAATCGATCGATTAAAAAAAATCGATTGACATTGTTGTTTAGAAAAATGCCAGCATCGGCATAAAAATCACGGTTTACCTAGGTTGGCAGCATGGAACTTTGGTGGGACGTTATTTCGGAGCAAAGCATGTACATTAGGATGCTTTAAAATAAATGTAGGTAATTTTTCAATTTTTGCATGCAGCTTCCAATTCGATGAAAAATAGCTATAAAACTATTTCGCAAAATTTCAAATCGATATGTTCACTAGAAGCCATGCCCTACGCACTTTGATATTTTTCCATGAATCCATGAATGAAATTCAATATTTTCCACTCCCTTTGAATCTTATAGGATAGGCAACAAGGATTTGGAGATAAATTGTTTATATTCCTGCGAGTATTCGAGGTGTGACTTGGTATTATGTATTCAAAGTTACACCACCATATCAAATTTCATTAAATTTATAAACTTAAATTATACCGTAACGGCTGGGTATTTTATAATATTTGCCATTTTCGGGCAGTAAATATGCGAGTTCACGTCAGCTCAAAGTGCTTATTAAGATCTGAGATATTACATGAGGAATCTTTTTTCATGAATAATGTACTACTAGTGATATATCTTGCTTCATGTGTTTATTTTTAGTCTAAAGCTGATGAAAATCTTGCGTGAATTTTGCCCTACGCTCAAGCCCATCCCCGTTTTTCACAGATACTCATGGTATTTTTTACATTCCTTCCATATACCTTTCGATGCAATACATTCTTGTGTATCATCATTTAAAAAGTCACATAGAATCTTAAATTGGCAGAACAATTTTTATGTCTTCATACACTTAATGTGGTTCAGAGAAAAATTCTCTCCAACGCTGAGTTCTCCACTGATCAGGCAAAGTATTTTCTGTGAACCTTGCCTATTTTTATGAAGTGCTAACAGTCTCTTTTTCTCATCAAATGAAACCCTGTTATTTTTTAGGATGACAATACCATTATATCCTTACTAAGCTGCCAGAAATATCCTAAAAAAGTTTTATAAGAGCACTTGCGATGTTTGCATTGATAGATTTGAAGTGTAGTTTCTTTAACTAATCCATATCAAAGGAGCAGACAAAAGAGCAAAAAAGCAATGAAAAGCATAAATTATTACAATAAATACTCAAAATTCACGGAGACACTTCTCCTTGTCCTCGTTACTTACTTTAATTGATTTTTTTTCTCAATAATATAACAGAAGGTTGGAGGAGAGAGTGCAGAGTACGAACTCAAATTCGTAGATGAATTAAAGTATACACCATACATTCATGAAGGGGAAAGTATTGAATTTTTAGGTAAGTATTCAAGATAAAGTAACTGACATAACTATATATGTATATAACCATTATTGTTCATGCATATATAAATATAACTGTAAATGTATATATAACTATAATTGTATGCGTGAGCCCCAGGTCACACCTCGAATATTTTCAGAAAGGAAAAAAAATCTCTCAATCCGTGTTGCCAACCCTGTAGGACTGAAAGTGAGTTGAGCCATGGAAAAATATTAAAGTGAATGCGACAATGGGACATGACCTCTAGGGGGTGTATCGATCAGTAATTTTGAAACAAAAATAGTTTTATAGTTCTTTGTCATCGAATTAGGAAGCGGCATGCAAAATTTGAGCAATTTCATTTATTTTGAACCACCTAATGTACATTTTTCCCCTGAAGAACCTACAACCCCACATCATCGTTTTCATCATACATTCTTTTGTCACATCTTAAGCCTATGAGCATTAAGCATTCCATGGGGTAAGAGATCGAATGTTTTCTCAGGTTCATTTGCGATGCGATCTTAAAGTAGATAAAGTGTCGACTTTGTTCAACGAAAGGAAAAGAAAGAAAAGTTTTACTAGGAAGTAATGATTGAAGCGCTCATGCGAAAGATTGATAGATCCATATCTATCTTTATCTTTCGCTGTAACCAATCTTAAGATATATTTCCAACTATTTTTCCCCACATTTCCTTATTCATTCGTTATCCACTCAGCGTTACTTGATTTTCTATTTCACACCTGAGTTTTTATTTTTTGCGGAGGTACTTGTGATTTTAGTATAAAGAAATGCCTCAATTCAAATTAAGCGTAAAAAAGACATCCAATACCAGATATTCAGTCGTAGCATATCCTGGGAAATTCAACCGGTATTATCAAGGAAAAAATAACTTAATATCACTTCGAATTGGCAGTTATTTCTCTAAAATATAAGATTGAAGTGTTGCCTTATGATATTTAATTGTGTAAGTTGATGTATATTGTGTTTATGTTCCATTATATATAAATATGTTTCTGATGATGTGGTTGTGGAAATATGAGCGACTTACCTGTGAATGCTGCTAAATTAAATTAAATAAAAAAAAAACCTTCGGAGAGGTTTCTGCTCTCAGCAAAATTTGAACGATAGAAGTAACATAGAAAAGCGGCAATAAGAGGCAGCAATATATAGTGTATTTACAAAATGCATCACAAATAAAATTTTTAAATGTATCTGACGGTCATTTTTAAAGCATGTAATCTCCTGGTTAAGGTAGGTTTACATAGCTCACTAATCAGAAAGACGACAGTCATTTGACTAATCATCCCCTCCTACCCCATTCCTATATTAAATATCCTTTTTTCTTTGGAGTTAGGCCAATTGTTGTGTTATAAATATTAATTATTATAGTAAATAATGAGTATAAAACTGAAAAATAGTATTCAGCTATTGAATTGGGAAAATTTTACATTAGAAGAGCCTGATTTGTTTGACTCGTGAAAGTATATGTTATCCCAATTTTGCCTCTTATAAGAGAGTTATGATTCTTGCCTCAATAGACTGACCACATCACTGAAAATTTCATTCTGTACCTTCAGATACGTGACTAAGGAGTGTGTGGATCCAAGCAATTTCGGCGCTGTGCTCTACTTTCCTTCCAACAGTGCCTTGCCTTCGGCCAAGATTCTTTTCTCGCCGCTCGACTCAAAATTGCGACCGTCTCTTTTTATTTTTACGAGCTCACCGGTCCGCTTGAATCCCATAATTTTTTTTTAAGGATTTCCCATCACCTGTTAGTGCCTGACCTTTCGAGTCAGCATTTCTGGTCTAATTTTGGGAGCCGTAAAATTAAGTTTTTTTTTTTTTAAAGTAGTATGGAACTCCATGAATGCTGTTTACTGCGCCTCACACCACACGTTTGTTCCTGTTCACAAACCAATGATCCCAGTTTGGAATGGAGTCTTTTGGAACTCGTTTTGAACCTCCTCCAAAAGCATGGTCCATTTTTGTTCAATATTTTAATTTTAATTTGTTTTTTCTTCTTCATTGAGTTTGTCCAGAATTTAGAAGTATTTGGAAACAATTTAGGAGATTCTATGTTCAACCTTATCAATTGGTGAAAAATAAGCTACTGGGAAAATTTATCTCCCAAAATTCATTGCATTATAAAAATTGAGACGCAATCGTGTGGTTAAAAATGATGATATCAGCGGGATTCTCGAAATAAAATCGTGACTTCATTTTGGCATCAGCACCAACATTTCGAAGGTTGCCTTACACTAACACTGCCGCATAATGTCTGTTGAATGGCAACGTCCGGCAATATCTATAGGGAGAAGTGAGCTAAATTGTCTCATAGGGTATATTCCTCAAATTTCGTTCCTTTCATTTTCACGAATAAAGAATAATTCCTCAAGAATTATTGGTAGGTTTAATTAATTCTCTCAGTTTTATTTAACTTTGTCAGATTTAAAACTTTATTAAACCGATCCTGATCTTAACTGCTAAGCTAGTGACCATAGAAATGGCTGTTCAGCAGTTGGATCTTGAATCAGTTCATAAAAAAATTCTCGGAGAGTCCTAAAGAGAATTATTGAAATCAATGAAATGTTAATACATCTAGCGAGAATAAGTATTTTATAGACAATGTTTTTCATAAATGTCTACAAAGCATACCCCTATGTGTTTTTCCCAAAGTATCTCCCATTCTTGCAGTTACAATATTGATACTTGAAAGTAAAATGTTTTATTTAGGAGAGCTAAGTAGGAAATTTAGGAATTAGTAGTACAAATCCGTAACATATCATCTATATTTATTCAGTGTGTGATAAAATTATATTTGCTCTTCTCTGCGATAGATTCTATTTGGGAGTGTACATCAGGGCCGGATCAAAGGGGGGCCAAAGCGCCTGGGCCGTGGGCCACCCACCAATGGTATCAAACTGCAGTGCGGAGCGTCCCCTCTTAAGGATCAAACTAATTGATTGCCGATTAAAGACAACCATAAAACAGCCACGACTTGTAAATTTGGCTGTGATGAGAATTAAGTGAGATATACTCCTAGAATTTCATTTCAGTCGCATCATCACCATTTTACATTGCGAAAATCAGGGAAAGTGCTTTGGTTGTAATGAATTAGTTATATGCATGCATATTTTTAATAAATTTGCTGAAAATTGCGTTACTTACATTTCCTTTTATTACATTACAAATTGTAACCCCTTGGAACACCCACCTAAATGAGCTCCGGGCCACCTGCAACTTAAATCCGGCCCTGGGGTACATTAAACAGAAATATTCGCTACAGGCTATCATAGATTCATTATTTGTAGATTTACATTGGCGCTAGGGAGTCATTATCGCTGCTAACCTTTTCAAGCTTCTCACCTCCGCCGCGGTAACGAACCATCTTATGAGGACGCATACCTCTCCATCGCATAACTTATCGTATTTTGTCTTATTTGCCTCGTCTCACTCTATAAAAACTTACGCTCTTATCTTGAGAATTTTAGGGAGCGCAGATTTGACCACTTTCGGCGTCAAGTATGAAAGATTATCATCGAGGTAAATTCATCGATTATATTTTCAAATTTTAGATGCAGGACAAAAATATGAAAAGGGTCTCCTTTCCTTCCCTTAAATTTTAAAGATGGTAGATTAAGTTTTCGTAAGCCAGTGCATCGCCAAGGTCAAGCGGGAGTGACAAATCCTCTTAAGGGTATATACCCAGTGTTATACCCTTCTCATTCCTTCCCACCCTCTATCATAAAGCAGATCTTCTCTCCCTCACGGACTTGTCTCGACAGTGCAGATGACCTTGTCTGTCGGCCACTTTCCAAAATAACCAGCAATCAAGGAATATTTTTCTGGGACTTAAAAGGCATTCCCTCTAATTGGATTGAATTGTTTTTGATTGTTGCTGCGCATTACCCTGAAAGTTCATTTTCTTCTCCGAAGAGATCGAAATCAGTAATGCATTAGTAATGCATCCGTAACGAACAGTAGAATGTACCGCCTGCACATTAATACATATGAAGGAAAAGTGGACTGAGGAAAAGTAAGTTTCAAGGCTTTGCGGAAAGGTCACGAGAGCCTCTTTCGACGATGCGCACAAGGAAATCCTCCGTGTGTGCCTCCGGGACCTTAAAATACTGATCACGAGGGAAGAAAGGCTGCGCTGTGAATCTCAAATGAACCTGGGAGTGAAGTTGACCCTCCTCGTGCAACACAATCCAAAGCGCGATTCATTTATCAAATTTCACCATTTGCTCCCGAGGTGTATGTTTAATATTGTATTTCTCGAAGTAACTGCAGGAAGGTACAGGATGATGAGGTAAAATATATCACTTTCCGTGGGGACACCTGCTGACTTCTCCCCGTGAGTTAGTCACCGGACGTGGACTCAGACAATGAATAAATGTTGTTCATAACATAGCTCATAATGAGGGTCCATACTTAGATTGTTGAATTGGGCGTGCTGGATTCAAAAGGCCAGAACATATTTTACCTCTGAAGTGCATGCATGCATTGCATGAGGAATTAAAGAAACCCTACTTGTCCTTCATGCAACTAACGCAAATGAAACTTCTCAGTCGGCATTATCATCGCTCTTAGGTATCTGAATTTACTACGAATAATAAGATAGTTGCTCATTTAATTAATAACGTCAGCAATTTTCATTGTATTTTATTAAATTTTGCTATGAAATATAATAATGCTAATTTTTTTTATGAAATGAGGGATCTAAAATGAAAGTTTCATTCCTCATATCGTATCTTCCTTTCACAATAACTGCTGAGTTTAAACAAACTAAATTGGCATAAAAACGTTGTATTTTCTGGGAGAAGCATGTTAAACAAGACGAAATGGCAGAAAATTCCATTCCTTAAGCCTCTAAGAAGGTGTAAATTGATGATAAGTAATGCAAACGACTTGTTTATTTAAAATTTCAAATTCCACTGACGGTAATTTCTTTAGCTGTCGATTTGCTATTTGCCCATTCATCACCTTCGTAAGTCTTTATGCTATTGTGGGACCTCATGTCATTATGTCTAATTGCTCCCGCGCAGGATGGCTCTTAACTCCATGAATTTATTCAGACCCGTTCTCATGCTCTTCAAGAAAATGTCCGTCATGAAGATATAATGTGTCCATCGGTCAAGACGCTGGGGAAATTTTGGCAGGGGGGTGGATAATTGCTGCCCTGGCGGCATTGATTACGTCATTCCTGTGACCTTGTTAAATCTTATTTAATTTCGTGAGTAAACTGTTTTAGGACAACTTCGCACTTATATTCATCAGCAAAATTTCAATGAAAAATTTCGTCCACTGGATTGCCGTGAGACATTTTTTTTTTTGAAAAATAAAGCGGAAAATAAAGGGATTTAAAAGTTCATTAGCTTTCCTATATGAAGTTTACAGAATAAATAAGATGCTTTCAAGGTTTTAAAATTCTTGTGGCTGGAGAGGAATAAGTACTCAGTAATCTTTCAGCATTTCGATGGATAATGAATGTAAAATTTAAAAGCTACATTTCTAGAAAAGGAAGGAATTTTTTCAATTCATTACTCACCTATTTGAATGGATTCAGCGAGTCATAATGGATCTGATGGTTTTTTTTGGCACGACCGTTAATGCATATCTCTGTTTTCTTTGTGAAATATTCTCTGTGACTTCTCCTTTTGCAACTCTTAAACATAAGCAAATTCCCAAATATTTCGAGTGTGTCTACCTATTATAATTTTCCATTCTCATAAGCATGTTGAATTTCAAATCACAAGTTGGTTATCAAATTTGGAAGATATCTGTTTCTGGTAAATCTGTTTCCTCTGCATCATAATTGTAGAGATGTCGTCAGTCAGTCTGTGCGAAGAGATTTTACATTGCCAAGCTATTACATGGCCGCAACTTTATATGCAGTTGACATATAAAGCAACTTTATATGTGGTTTATATGACATTTTATTTCTGGGATATTCCTTACTCACAACCTCACTTGGTTCACATCAAAGGTGAATCAGCCATATTTTCTCTTTAATTTTCCGGAGAAAGTTAAGCCTCCGAGGCTACGTATGTTCATTTTGCAGCTAAAGACTTATCGCAGAAAGTTTCTTAGCACAATTCGGCAGGTATTAGTACAATCAAAAGGGAGTATCAATCAATCATAGTATCTGTAGGGTATATTCACTAGTTGAAGGAAGACGCCATTATAAACGTCATTGATATGTGGGGTTGAATATAATCTGGCGTTGTCTTTTCGTCGTGCATACTAGCAATACGCGGGTCCTGAATGTTCAGAATTTTGTCTTCCTTAACGAAGTGTATGCTTTTTTTCTTAATTTCAGAACTTTCCTTCAAAACCAATTAACTACTGTATTGAATGTGGTCGATCCATAGGGATACCTCCCTCCTTGATTTCTAGAGGAAAGGATAATTTGCTGCAAATTCAATCAATTCAGGCGTGATATACATAGTGTAAGTTCGACTTGTTGAAATAAAAGGTAGTCTAACTTTTCCATTTTTATATGTAAAGAATTTTATTGGCAATCCAGGAAGAGTTTGGCCTGTAATCCTGTGCTAGCATTACGAATAAATTCAACCAAGGTCGGATCCAAGATTTTTTCCTGGGGGGAGCATGAAGGTCTTACAGGCAGACAATTTACTCATAATTGATATTAAAAACAATATACAGCAATTAATGTACGAAATGCTCTCTTTCTTTTAATATGAAATTATTCTTCGCAATAAAAAAACTAGCGTTATGATAACCGAAAAAAATTTTTGTCTGTTTTTCAAGCGTATGTAGGGGAGGGGTGCACGTGAATCCGTCCCCCTCCCCCTTAAACCCGACAATGAACCGATTCAGGCGTGAAATAGTGAAAGTTCGATATCGAATCGAAAACGCACATTTGATTTCGAACTTCCACTTAATCATGCATGAATCGGTTAAATTTGCTCGGAATGCCAGCATAGAATATCAGGTCAAACCCTACCGTGATTTTTCATTATTAAATGTTGCATTTGTGTGAATATTACACAACTCATATTTGAGAAAACAATGAAAAGAATGCGAGTGCCATAAAAATGTTTTCATCTTGATCAGAAACTCACGTTTTGAATGGCCTCATGTTTTAATGATTTTATGGACTCCTCAGAATACCAGGCTTTATGGTTTTATTTTTTATTACTTCCTTTATTACATTGCTTTAAAAGTTGATATATATGCTGAATCTTTCTGTTTTACTGCTCTTTGAGGACTAACTAATATATACCAGAAATAATTATAGGAAAATAAATTTTAATTTTCAATTAACTTCAACGGTCTCTTATAATAACATTGCATCTGAAACACCAAATTTTCCATTTATTTTGTCGAAAATGGTTTCTCAAAATTCATCCTACGTCATCACAAATAATCCTCGTTGCATAATATTTACCAATAAAATAAAAGAATTGAAGCTCTTATTGAGCATGTAATTATGCTCACCTGAATAATTTTACTGCAAATTAAACTACCGTTTATTAGAAAATATTACGTAGGGCACGATAAAAATGTAGCTGGTTTGACTCTGATGTAACTAACTATGAATAACAATTAATTTAATGGTGATTGAGAACTGAGTATTTCCTAATGATTAATAAAGATAATTAATAATTAATTGGTGAGATGGGTATCTATTAAAAGCGGTCTGCTGGCAGGGTAATTCTAAAGAGTTAATACATTTTAGCGCGCATGAAAGTCGTTTTCATTTCCAGATCCTGGGAACTTTCCCTTCATTCGTATTTACAATGTAAGATGACCTTTGACCGCCCCATGAGAACATAGTGATATATCCCACTGCGTGTGCGCCGACATGAAATTAGGATGGGCAAGGTAGGAGTCAAGCGGTACATAATGATTAGCAGCACCTTCTCAAGGGCGTCTGGTTGCCCCAGGGGTGAAATCCCCCCCCCCTCTCCCTCAATCGCCTCATCCCTCTGACACCACAACAGCTTCCTCTACTCCTGTGTCCCAGTAGCAAAACTCAAAGCAAGGAATGGTTTCCCAAACACCTCTTTTTCCATGCTTATAGAGTGGTAGCTAGCGTTGGCATCCAACCTTGCGCGTCCAGGTTCAAATCCCAGCGGTGGTGGATACTTTCAGAGACCGCCTGATTTTACTTAAGTGCTTAGTGGAGGGCACTTGATGTGCAGTATTCCTGCTGTCAGATGGGACGTAAAGCCGTGCTTACATTAGTGTAGAGGTGGGTTAAACTGTTCATTTTGACGAACGGTTCATTTTCATCCTGTTTGGTAAACAGAACTTTTCTAAATACCTGCTCTTGACGAAAAGTCAGGGCATAATATACTGACAAAAATAAATAAAATAAAAGACTAAGAAGATAAAATATCACCTAATACTTTTTCGAAAGTGTATTTCGAAAAAGTTATTTTAGTGTTTTTTTAGATTTCAGCGCAGTTTCTTGGAAATTTTCAATAAATGGATAAAAGTACCATAATACATTATTAAACTTTACTAGGTGTAAAATTCTCACTTTTCATTGTATTTTTTCTTACGAAATTGCTATTTTTAAAAATTAACTTAGATGTAGTTTTCAAGAGCTAGAATATCGTCAAAATCCATTTCCGGGCATGAAATTTCCTAAAATTTTCCGGGGGAGGAACCCCGAATCCCACGGGAAGGAGGGTGTCATCATAAGCGCTAAACGAGGACCGCCAATCGCCCCAGACCGACCCTGTACATATCGAAAAGGCGTGGAAATCAAGGGGAGGCAACCGGGTATCGACGCATTGACTTATAAAAAGGAATACCTAACGATGGCGATCAGTGGTTTTAGTAGGCCATTACGTGGAATAAAAACTTGTAGAGCAAAAGGTAGAATCAAGTGGGAAATTGCGCAATTATTGCCTACCTACGACTCACCTCTCTGTGATATAATGATGGGTAAAGTCATGGAATCAAATGGTACGAGTGAAAAGGTTACATGTACTTTTCTTTCAGTATATAATAAAAAGTTTGCATAGCGGAAAGCTGTTTACCTTCACTCATATCTTAATTAGCCATTTTCTCGAATTTGAGCCCATAAATTCGTCATAAACTCCCCTTTCGACCTCGGCAATATTTCTCAAATACAGATGTGAAAGGAGGAAATCGTTGATAGACATTGAAACCGAGTTCGAATATTTGTGCAAAGGGTATATCAAGATGATAAATTTAAAAAACTCATCATTTCAAACGCATTACTCGGCGATGAAAGGGGCCGTAACCATAGTAATTAATATGTATCCCTAAATAGCTTGTTAAAAGGTTGTTTCCAAAGTATTTTGCCATAAAATCATTTTGATCATAAAAGACTCAGCAAACGGGCAAACGATCATGTACCAAGGGTATGATGAACTGTTATGGATAAGATACAGTATGGTTTTACATTACATCGGTTGCATACAGTATGTCATACAGCAGTTTTCAGAAAATTCTACTATTTGAAATGATGACCAGTTGTTCATATAGCGCTGTTAAAAGGAAAAAAATGTGGATTTCCTGATTTTTTTTACCGCAGCAATGCTAAAGATTCCATTCTTCATTAGTAATATTTGCTTGAACTGATCATTATGTTTATTATATTTATGAGTTCTTCCAGGTAGCAATGAAGTTATATTTAAAAAATAAATGCACTAGAGCACTTGGTTGAAAAATTAACCTTATCCTGTTTAATTTTCGTGCAAATAATGGAGACTACGTCAGAAAATTATGCCCCTGTTCCAACCCCACAATCTAAGTATGTCTTACGACTAGTCAGGAAGCAGAAGTCACGCATGAAATATTTGAAAATTTTCTTATCTATTCATTATTACAAATCAGACTTCATTTGCGCGCACTCCACACTTCAAAAATCATGATTTCACAGCTAATTATGCTTAATAAATTACAGCTAAATATAGCATGATCGAGATAGTGAAAAACATCTTGCCATGTAAAAGAGAGATGGGGATTTTATTTCTACGCGGGTTTTTGCGGTTGATATACCTAAGAATGTGAAATTATGGGTGTCGTGATGCTGAATTGAAATTACAAAGGACGTATAACTTTTGCGTCATTCGCATAATGTTCGTACTGTAGTTCCCCGATATTTGAAATTTTTTTTCAGAAATAGCCTTCGTAATGATTACGTTGTAATGTGGTGTTTGTGGTTCCTTTAAAAATGTTATCGTATTAAGATTTTATTATATTTTGATAAGGGTATGGTATGGAACTGTGATCGCGACCCCTCTCATCTTTTGGATTGTAACTTCAAAGCGGCATGGCTGCGTGTAATGCAAATACTCAATTTAATTTTTTGAGGTACTTCAATCATTTTATTTACAATGCACTAAGTTTAAGACAGCAAAGTGCTCTCTGAATGTTAAGCGTGTTATTGTACTGTTTCAGGTACCACTCTCACCTATCGCTTCGACGTGAAAGGAAGCTTGGATAGGTGAGGGTAGACCTCACCGCCACAGTTGTGTGGTTTCCGCACTTTCCAGGCAGAAGGGCCAGATCCTTTCACTGGGCCTTATCACACCGCGTGAATTTTTGTGTGGGGATGTCCAAAGGTTTCACCCAGCTTTGAACCTGGGACTCTTCCATGAGTAGAGCGTTCAGTTCAGTCAGCGTCCAGTTCCATACTACACCCTGATCAAAATAAAATAAAATTTTAATGCGATAACATTTTGCAAGAACAAATGGTTAACCCTATGTTAAAGTACTCCATATGACCAGATTTTATCAAATAGTTTATTTTAAGTGTCTCGAGCGCTAAAATAATTATAGGGAAGCATAAAATTGTTTAATAAGCGGTGGGTTTGCAGACCAGGATTGGCAACTCTAGTTACTCTGAGATGATACTAATTTTCTCATTTGGTTTTTCTTGTTGGAATTTAAAGACCTGCGGCAATTGTAACATTGAGTGATAATCACTTCACAATATCAGAAGTAACTGGCAAATATAAATTTAAATTTACCGTAATGACCACTAAAGTATAGATTTATCCAAGGAATCCACAGATAATCAATGATCACTGATTCTTGCATGATAACTTTTAAATAACCCAGAGATTATGTGCTTTAGCCATCTTCCAACGAAATTTAATGACCATCGATCAGTGATTGAGAAAATTAAACGCTCTGCAACAGGAAAATGAGGTACCGTGGAGTAGTTGAGGTGAACAATTATTACCGACGAAGAATCATGAGATCATTCCGTGCCTGTAAGAAATTAGTGGAGGATGCAACAAGATGTTATTTATGCCCACGTGACACTTCCGCTAAGTGCAAGGGAACAATTATTCAACAGTGTGAATCATCATTGTGATGGAAGAGCACGAATATTCTAGAAAGTTAAACGCTGCTATGCACCGGTTGGGATTCGCTGTGATTTAGTCGAAGCTTTAAGTACAAGAGATAAGTGCTCACTGCTCGATCGGCACCTTTATGTAGAACATCAGCAAATGTTTATCGATTGGGAAGAGAGAAGCGGAAACGTGAAGAAGAAAGTGTGATGGTCTGTGCTTGGAGTGCGGGTGGGAAGGTAATTGCTATTTACGACTTGATTGCAAAGTTTGTAACGAACTGCACTCAATCATCTTCACTTGCGACATGCATTCGAGTAAGTTCTGGTATTGATATTAAGTCCGCACTGGGAGAGGAACGTTACGGAGTCAACGGGATCAAGAGAGTTTCATGATTAGAGTTGGTTGAAATGTCAAAGGGTCACTTTTGTTGGATACTCACGACGGATCAACCATTTAAACGGCTGCTGATTTGAACCGAAATAACCTTGGACAATCCCGCGGCGAGCTTTCTTCCAAGAATATTGGATCGAAGGTCTCCGCGTCGCTGGTTAGACTGCTTCTGCATTTTCTTTTCGGTTATTCTACCGCGCATGTTGGTTTAGAGGTCTCAAAACGGACGGATGCCGACTGTTACTCCAGCAATCACCCCCAAAGATGCAGAGAAATTAATTATTCTAATAAGCCTATTCTTATGGTACTTGATTTATACCAAAAAGAGCAATAGTACATTAATTTTGTGATGTTTTAATTAAATGTAACTAAAATTTATGAAGAAACTGCATCCACGACGTATTTGGATGGTAAATTCTAATGTATACAGGGCATGTGATGCGACGACAATAACACTCACCTGGGCAATACTATTAAATGGCCATTCCGATTTTGAGATTAATTTTTTTAATTCCCTCAATACACTAAATCCCTAAAACTGGTATGAATGCGGAAAGAATCCCGTAAGAAATAAAAACGGATAGCCAAGCCCAACATTCCGTGAAAGCTTCAGGAAGGTCGTTATTTTGGCCACTATAAATATTGGTATGCCATCCATTTCTTATCCTGGAAATGTCGTGCTAATCACTCGCAATTAAGCCCGGTATTTAGTTAGGGAATCAAAAATTTAATCGTCTTGTACCTACTATCAGTTCTTGGATAAGCTGCGATTTCCTTTCTTCTCTGGCGTTCGTAGGAATTAAGTCCTAATATTTCCAGTGAGTGGGATTTAGCATGCAGAACTATTGCAATTAAAAAGTGCTGCCATCTAGATTTTTTAAGTATTTCTTACAAAAAATACTAATATGACCGTTGGTGAATTAAAAGGGGATATTGAGCGCGGTGTAAGCAAATGAAAACATAATTTGTATTCGTATGTGCAGGGATGGCGGTAATGGGGGTAGGAATGAGTGGATAAAGGGGAGAAAGAAATAACGGCGCATGAGACAAGACGTGACGTGAAAACGAACGAATTTTTCTAATTAGCTGTCCTTCAATTCTTACCCTCACGCACTCAAACTCTTACATAATTTAAGTCTACTGAAAAATTTTAAGCATGCACGAACGAAAACACTTCGGAAGAGTTGAATGTCAAAGTGTGCGTGAAAGTATAATGAGATGTAAAAAGTCAGAATTCTATCGAAAAATGACAGAAATGGAGGCCAATGTTCCTCATTTACAGCCTCATAATATGGGACTTTTTTCACTGTGGAAATATCTGTAATAGTGAAAGGAAACTTATGACAGAATGAGAGGAAATATAAGTTCATTCATTAGGAGTATTTGGCGTTTCTGTTAAACAGCAGGAGTGTCGATTCTCTTATAGGGTGTACTATGAAATTATGGTTTTTGCCAATGTTTAAGTTTAGCAGACTCCTGAACCACAGCAATTTCCCTTCTCCATGCTTCAAACAGTGATCATTCTCTGTATTAAACTGATAAGAATGCGTCTCATGGAAGCTCTAGAAGTTTTGACGTGAGGTTGGGAAGATAAGTCGATGGATTCCCTTTTGCCTTGATTAACCTTCCCTCTTCATCCACAACCCTCTTGTTCGTGCGGTCGTTACAGTCTACACGAGGGAGTTCAGCAAATGTTTCGAATACATAACAAAGATATCTCCTTGGTTACGAAAGCTACGGAGCATATATGACGTTATCTCCACGCAATCTGTTTGCTAAAATGAGCATATTGAGCGCGGTGTAAGCAAAGGAATATAAAAGTGATGGGATGGGAAAAGCAAAGCGAGGCAGGAAAGAGTGGTTAATGGTGAGAAAAAATAAATAAGGCCGTATGAGACAAGACGTGGTGTGGAAACCAACGAATATCTCTAATTAGCTGTTCCTCAGTTCTTACCCTTACGCTCTCAAACTCGCCGACCTCCGGAGATTTTATTTCGTCGTAGCTGGCAGGAAATCTTCGGAATGTTTGCAATTAAAAAAGTTAAGAACGTGAGTGGAAGAAGGAGGGAGGTAAATGTTTGCCTTTTTGAAGTTATAACGTTAGCCAGGGCCAATACCCATTACTGTATTTCTCACTCGAACTGTTCATGAGTGTTCTCTCTTTTTTTTACAAAGAATTTCATCTATCTTGAAAGAATTTATATCCATTTTTTCTCATCAAGTCCATGTTTCTATCCCAAATCCGTTTAATAATTTGCTTTCCTTCATCTTGTATTAGGGAAAAATATTGCTCATACCTATAAATAGTAACGTTGCAAGTTTTCCTATAATTCCCTTGAATACTCCATAACTTTTTGATGTACATTATGTACTGCGTACCTAGTTAGAGTTTTTTTATCCACCTATGTTCTTGTAAAATTTTACCAAAACATGTAGCGTGTTGCGCTGTTTATGTAGTTACTAAATTATGTCATTTCTTCTTCTTTACTGACCTGCTTGAGGCTAATTTTTGAGAGGATACTTCATGTCAGACAATACAACGCAACTTTGGTTAAAATATTTCATGTCAGACAATGTTTAAAGAAAATGTGGGATTATCAAAAGTTAAAGACGCGTCATTGAAGTAAATCTTTTGTCTATCATCATATAAATTAGCGTAATGTTAAATTTTTATCTTTTAATTTAACTCTTATCACTCAAAAATGGGCCGGCAATAATAATGTTCCCCTATAATTCATAATGTTCACATTGCTCTCTCTTGGGGATGGGTTGGTTCGATTATCTAGTTCTCAATTTCACCGGTTCTTGAGCTCAAGATGGGAACCGGAGCCAAAAGAATCGGCACCAAAATAACTGGCGCGGAAACAAGTTTGAGCCCTCTAAGTTCGTTTCAAGTTGCTACAAAGCCATGATGCAAAAAACCTCGGCACAGCAAGGTTTCCACTAAGAATCCAAAATGAGCACTTGAATACGCTATATTAACAATTGCATGAGAGGGTTTTTGGCGTGAATACCCATTATTTTTACCTCAACATAAATTTAAAAGCAATTGATTTTCTAATTTGCGAATAAATTATCCAAAAGGCATCGGTTCTCTGCACTGGCTCTCAGTTCTCATTCATTCTTCAGCTCTTTAATGCGCTTAATTAAAAATTTGCCTAAGAAAACTTGCTTGTAATAATGTTCATCTTGTCCATGATAATATCAATTTCGTCCAAGTTATCATCTAATTAGCAAAATAATCATCCCAAAGACTCTGGCTCCAGGCAACACTGAGTGGGCTGAAATTGAAATAAGCTGGCCAATGCCTCAAAAACGGAATTTTTATTACGAAAATTGAAGCTTTGCACAATTGTATCGTGTACATTATTGCACGATTTGACGCATGCTGTTTTTAATACGTTGCTTTATTTAAAAAAAATACAAACAAATTTTGGCCTCATATAAATTTCCTAAAGATTCATGTAAGTATTTAGTTTTTTTAATTCAGCATATAAAAACTTTTTTCTATTTATTTTTTATCTATCTATTTAATATCATAATTAGATTATTAATTTAATGCAATTTATTATATTGATGATAAGTGTTAACATTCTGGCAAAAATGTTTCTAGCTGTTGAGAATTTAGCTTACACAAGTGCTTAATTTAGAACTAGAACCAAGAACCGGAAACGGGAACCGAAGTAAAGAACCGGACCGGAACCAAAAAAGGTACTCATCCCTCCTTGCTCTCTATATAAATTGATGGAAAAAGAGGAACGCGTTCAATTTTTTTGTGCTCGCTCCACGGGAGTCCCTGAGGTTCTCACGTTGTTCTTTTTACCCGTTTTTTTATATCGGCGAACTTGCCTACTTAATGACGGTGGAGAAGGGTGATTTCACATTCTTGTTATTTCCGATTCCCATCCCGGGTCATAAAGGTCACGAAACCTTGAAATCCTCAACCAGACGCCCACCCGCCTGCCTGCCCTCAAGGTGGACGGCATCCCTCTGCATTCGTCAGACAGGATTTAAGTGTCCCTGACGCCAAGGGATGTCCACTGGGCCGCGACTTGCTGCTAGCCACAGTGACATGACTGAGTGGGTGTTTTAGGTGCCATTTTTATCGCAAACAATGGCGGAATATAATTTACATACGTCGCTCGTTTCTAGAGGGTAAAAAATATTACACATCCATAAAAAAGGACCACGACGAATAAGACAGTTTATCACAAAGAGTCTGGCTAACCTTTTATCTAAAATCATCTTACAAAAAGTTCAGTTTGAATCTCCCGCATAACGTACGTACGTTTAAAGACATTTATCAGCACTGTATTTCTTTGAAAATATAATGTGTTTCAATTCCACACTATGCATTACGAATATTATATATATATTTTTTTTATATCACGAGATGTGGGTCAAATGTAAATATTATTTATTTTTTCAAACTTTGCCTACGTTTCGGACATTATATTTGTCCATCCTCAGGGCTTTAAGTCTGATGTTGTTTTTATTTATTTAAATAAATAAAAACAACATCAGACTTAAAGCCCTGAGGATGGACAAATATAATGTCCGAAACGTAGGCAAAGTTTGAAAAAATAAATAATATTTACATTTGACCCACATCTCGTGATATAAAAAAAATATATATATATAATAAGGGGTCGTGAAGTATAAAGTTTGAATTATACGAATATTATTATTATTATTATTAAAGAATTCCACCAGTTAAGGTATGTTTGCATGAAGAATATAGGAATCATTCTGGCCGTCTCCCATCTCATCATGGACTCCCCTCTTCAATTCACATTGATACCTATTCCCTCTCACTCGATATATAAAACGTATTCTATTTCTGGCCCTGCTCCACCTACCATATCTTCTTCCCTCTAGCATGGTTTTTAACAACCCCTTCCCTCTTAGTGGTCGCTCCATTCAAACACTTTTTCTCCTTCGTATCTCATCTAGATGTTTCCTTTCCTCGCCCGCCATGTCCACAACTTCGTCATTCCTCATCCTCTCCGTCTGTTGCACTTTCTTCATTCTACTCCCTACTCACATTTACAACACTTCCAGTCTCCTCACGTCCTTCCAAGATGTCCACGTTGCTAAACCGTAAAGAGTTACTCTCAGAATCAGACTCGTCACTAGCCTTTTCTTTAAAATCTTGCATAACGATCATCGCTTCAGTTCTTTCCTGTTCATAAGCTCCACATTTACCGATGCAATTCTCTTCCTGATATCCTTTCTGCTGTGTCCATTTTCCTCTAATGTGCTTTAACGCCACATTTGGGTGGACGCACCACTATGACGGATGAAGGATTACATGACGCCCTACGAATACATATTGAACCCGTAAACTCACTCATTCTGTGATTCAAAGTGAAGTTCCTCTTGAATTGTAATAGTAGTGTTTAACCCAGGTTGAGCCACAGGTGTGAGATAACCCACATTCGGGAAAGTGGAGGCATTTCATTTCCCTGGGCCACCTAGCACTCCATGAATTTCGTTTTGTCTTCGGTGGTGTCTCAAGGCTCCAACGTTGTGGACCCTTCACTCTGTAACTCAACGCTTGGGCCAGCATTCTTCCTTTGTGCGCACTGGTACAAAAACAAAATTGTTGCTGGCAAAAACTCTGCTTCAACTCATCCTAAACCTTTGTTAAGTCCCCTGCAGTGACCTTTCTGGCCAGGATATCGACAGGCAGTAGGTGGCGCAGAATGCCTGCCTGCGCTACGCTCTGCGACCGGGGTGGGCAGAACATATGATTCCGCTACATGTGAAAGAAGGCTTACTAAAAATAAGGGAGAGAAAAGTTATTTAATATCCTTACTGATGGGCAAAAAGTGTGGGGGACCAAGTCTCCCCCATATGTCCATATCAATATGATTTTGCTGGGGCAATACCAGTGTTCCAACACTAGAAACGCTGCAACATCTTTTATAATCATCCCTCGTCATTGCAAATCCAGAATTGGGGGATCATTTGTCGTGTCTTCTGCACGTTTGTACAATGCCCTCCCTATGGAAATAAGGACCAAGCCAAGCAGAATGAAAATCTATAATCACCTCTTGAAATCTTATTCTACCTAAATTAGATATACTAAAGTCATCTCCTTATGAGATAGATTTTTAGAGAATAATTCAGAAGAATAATATATTTATTATCCAGATTCGGAAAAAAAATTTCACCTCATGTATTAATCATGTGCTTACTAAATGAATTGCACATTTTCCAGCACATCAACCCTGGTGCCACAAAATTATGTGCACAAATTATTTTGCGATCTAGTAATTTGAAATGGAGTACTCGAGGAGCCTTTTTGGAAACATGCGCCGGATTACTGTTCCCTTCAACTCGTTTGCGAGGGAAAAGCGTCAATTTAAAACATCAGATACACGTACAGAATCTTTGCATGAACACTAGGTGTATGATTTATGGAGCCAAAAATATCTCTACCAGGGATTTTCGAAAGAGCTTTTATTGTGAGCACTGCTCCACAAAACAAGCTGAACATTAATATTATCAATAGAGCTTGTTCCGAGCTACGTTATATGCGTAAGAATGCCACACATTCAAGTTAGGGAACCCAGATTCTTAGCCTTGGCTAACTCTCACATCGAGAAACGTAGCTTGAAGGTGTCCTAATACTTCACCGAGAGGAATATCTATTAGTAGTGAAGAGGCTGCCATATCCTGCTCAAGAGGCTACCATTCCCCCTCCCAAATACAAGAAACAAAACGGAGGAAATATCGTCTTCTTAAAAACACCCACTTCCGATCACTGACTGTCAGAATGACCAATTCATACAAATGTTTGGGGAGAACGAGACGAGATACGACAAAAAGTCACCCACTCTAAGGTCGTCTGAAACACTTGGAGAAATTGTCGAAACACTAAATTTTCTATCGATTACAGTGTTTCTGCAGAAAATCAAAAGCAAAGCAAAGTAATTTCCTTCCAACCATATACAGTGTTTCTAACTGTATTTATGCCTCTATTATTTGGGTAAATTTAGAGGTAAAACAATCAGTAGTAATGAAGAATTTGAACATCGCGGAGAAGCTTGTTAACGGCACCAAAGTCATTGTGGCCGTCATCAGTCCACACCTTGTCACAGTCAGAAAGCCTGGAAGCCAAGAATTGTTTGGTATTCCTAGAGTTCAATTTATGTAGGCTAGATACCACCGAAAAAACCGATTCTTAAGTAAAAAAACGGCAAACGAATGTTGTAAGAACTAGTAGAGTGACCAGAATAGGTCGGAGACCTTTACCGGGGACCTAAGAGTCAGCCAGCGAAAGCGAGATATCAGTAAACGATTCGTAGTAGTAATTCGATGATGTTCCTTCAACGAACTTAAATGCAGCGAGACCCCAATTGAAAACTGCAACTAGCTCGAGGGTGTTTTCTCACATAAAAAAGAGGATTCTGATATTTCGATTCAGATCGATCAAGATATTTTCAGCATGCTTAGTGCAAGGAGGAGGCTTCTGCGATGATTCTCATCTTATTTCGATTGTTTCTTTAGGGAAGTGGAATTGATAGCAGACTTTCAATTCTGAAGTTTTCTTCTGATTGCCCCTCAAAACGTTGCTTAGGAAATATGTTGACTGGGTTTTGGCAATCTTCCTCTGCATCTGCCTTTGTGAAACACGCGGTTGTGTCGTGCGGACGACCATTGCCCAATTCAAACGCCAATCAAAGTGATACTGTGAAAGACGAATATCTGAAATCTTCTTTCTCTCCACGCTCACGGCCATAGCTAGGCATTCGCTATTATATGCCAATAGTTTTGTTACACAAGATCATGGGAAACGATCATTTTTCGCTCTCACGCTTTTACTTATGCAAGTTTGCATGAATGCCTTGAAGATTATTAGAATGTCTATTTGATCGGGTGCCTAAATGAATTCATTTCTTGATATCCTTACAGCAGTGGCGAAGCGAGGGGGGTTTTTAGAGGATAACCCCCCCCCCCCAGAGCTCAGAGAAACTCTTAAGTTCAATCCATTTTACTTCATTTGAGTATGAGGATAAAACATCTCTCAGACAGCCATAATACCCACCATTTTGAACCATTTATCTTAAAAAATTTCTGGGGGAGGGACCCCCCACCTCCCGCTTATCCTGGCGGGTATATCACAACTCCCAGGTCTAGTTGCGCCTAAAACCCCCCCTAGCCTCAATTCCTAGCTGCGCCCCTGAATTACAGTGCCTTACGAAGTCATGAATGCATAAGTTTAACGGCACATGATCCATCCTATTACTTCTGCGGTCACTACCTATTTTCATGGAGTAGCGATTGGCATGTATTATTCTATGCTTGCTTTTCTTATAGGTGGAATCCTGTCGATTGTACATATTGTAAAATATTAACGTCTTCTTACGTGTACTAATTATTCAATAATAGTATTGAATTTCTTTTTCTTCCATTTGTATTTGAACTTCCTCGCTTAGCCGTTCATTGTAATGATAGGAAACCCTTATATTCATTCAATCCTTAATCAATAATGGCCTTGTTTTCTGGTTTTGCTTCAATTAATTTCAATCTCTGCTATAATTTAAGTTCATATTGATTTTTACTGTATTGTTTGTAGTACCCGGCAGTTCGCTCTCTCATAGGGAATATTGTTGACGCAAAGAACTACATGTTTTACTATGATTTTTTATAATGCAGAAAAGTCGCTAATTTTTTTTGTAGCCATCTGGATGAGTGTCATTTAATAGCATGGATCGACATAGTCATCAGCCATGCTTATCGGAGCTTCCTTAATTGAGTCATGGATTATTGCTTACAACATTCATTAGCCCGTGTAGCGGTCAATACAGGAAAATGTGACTCAGAAAGGGCGGTACGCAATAGTTTAACTTGGAAATGTAAAGACTAAGTTCATAGGACTAATACCTTTATGTGTGGCTTGAATACGGTATGCGGTGTGAACATCAATTTGTCAGCTATTTCATGACTAGTAATTATCTCAGCAGGTGAAATTCATGCTGAAACTTACAAGTACCATCGGAGCTATAATTGAATTGAGAATTATTTTTTTCAGGTGGAGTTGACACCTTCACCCAGTTTTCATAACTTTCAATTCATTTTTGTTATCATTCAAAATTGTAATTTTCGTCACTTTTCCTAGCATTTATTTATCAGATAATATTAATATTATTTACTATCTTCTAAATCTTAATTTACTATCAAAGAATATTCCGTAAAATAAATTATTATTGGTAAATTAATTTTAGGAAAATTGACAAAAATTACAACTTTCATGACCTCAAAAATGAATTGAAAATGATGAAAGCTGGGTGAAGGTGTCAACTTCGTCTGAAACAAATAATTCACACAGATGTTTAAAACTTATAAGTTATACCTGGGTACGTGTAGAAAAAGCTTATATGTCTTGATTAAATTCGGCAGTGAATTTTATCCTTTGAACAAGTGCCTTTTAAGTATAAATACCGGTAATTCTATAGATGTAAGCATTAATTTTATAGTATTCTAATGCCGGGATATGAATGGTGATCATCTCGATTTCATTTCCCATACAATGTTAACAATCTTGTCTATCCTCGTCGTCCAGTTCACACGAGTCTAGCATCCGGCGAGTTCCACTTGCTAACCTCGTCGAAAGCTGTAATCATTCAGTTATGGCGCTGGTAATCATCTCTAGGGATGATCTCATTGCATCCTCTCCCGTGAAGGAAATTGAAGTCAAGGCAGTCACTATATCGTGACATTGCTTCGATGTTGCACTTTTTGCATAACTTACTTTCGAAGTTGTCTCAAATAGCGCTGCGTCTTTTCAATTGGACTGTGTTTTCATTATTTCCAAATCGTCGTGGTGAAACCAGTCATTTACGATCTGAAAGTTTTTTTTAGTGAACGACCAGGCAGAAAATCAGACAGCGTTGTTGAAAGCCATTGAAATTGATCAAGATATAAAGGGATAATTTCGCTCTCTAATAATTTTGCTTATCTGACGAGAAAATGCTACACGAAGAAGAACGTCTCATGTTGGTGTATTGTACCAAACTTTATGGATTTCTGTTAGGCTTTGATTTTGTGATATTTCTGAGTCACGCTTCAATTATTTCGGGGAAATTGACCGTATTTCAAACACTATAATTTCCCAAAAAGTGATCATTTCACAAGAAGTAATGAAAATTGCCTCTCATAGGAAAGTAGGATATGTGATTTTTGATTGGTAAGAGCCACAAAAATTACATTAGTTGGTGCTTCAGTCGGCCACTAAAGTTGCTATCATTTGCCGCGCATTTAATGAATTTTAAAAAGTTACCACTTGTGTCGCTGATGGTAGAGTGATCCAAATTTCTTGGGGAAATAAACAAGAGTCAGAGCTACTAACTGAAATTTACATCCGACATGATATGATGTATCGACTTTATAGCTTTGAAGGATATTTCTAAGGAGTTATAATGCTATACAGCAGATATTTAGAATAAATGGATCGCAATCGCCTCATCACTGTCCTACGAAAATTTTTGAAAATTGATTAATATGTGAGCCAAGAGGCAGCATCTTCCGTTTTCTTCTATAGGACAAACTAGGGCCTCTTCCGCATAGTCCGCCTTGCTCAAAACTTGGTGTATTTCTTTTCGGTTTTGACCATGTGATTTGTTTTCGAGTCAGACTTAAATTATATCGCGGGAATTTGACAATATTTCTAATTGACTGAATTTTCACCCTCTGTAACTTCCCTGTAATTGAAGATTTTACCATAGGAATGAGAATTTTCTTTTGCAATAGAGTGTGTAATTATTGATTGGTAAGAGCTCGCGGAGCGAATTCGGAGGATCCTTTTTTTTAGGCCTGGTCAAGGCAAATAATTGTCTATGGGAAATTTACCCACTTTGGAACGAATAGTCGATGAATTTCTATTTGAATTCTCTCTTATATGGTATTCTCTGATTCACCTCGAGGAATTAGCGGATTTCCACACGGTGAGGAAGGAAGTCCTTTCCCCTTTTCACTTTAGAAATCCACAAAAATTGGCCTTTATGCATTGTTTTCAAGGAAGGGCATACGGATTTGTGTGGGAAGCCAGAAGCCTTTCAAACCTTGAGTGTACATGGTGTCTAATCCTTTTCAGATTCTGGTGGAGTGTTTCCTCTTGGTCTATGTGTCTTAATTTTTTAAAGAGTGAGAGCTAAACGTAAGCGGTTAAAAGGCTGTCGGATGGGGTCAAGAAAGTTGTGAGCTACCCCGAACCTCCACAGATGATGCCCGATGAAAGGATCTAAGTAACCTTCTCTTCTCCCTTGGTAACGCTTTCTGATCTAACCTTTAAAAGCTGACGCAGAATTATTTCCCGACGGTATTATAAAACAAAGACTTTCTCCGTCGGAGAGAGGATTGCAACAAGAAAATTTTCATTAAGTTTTAATTGATGCCACGTGACGTAATACGAATGTTCTTCTATTTTATGAATTTGAAAGCAACTTGACCTTATTGCTCTTACTGCTTTTTGTGTTTACTAGTCTTGACATACTGTTATAAATTTTCTTGAGTTCTCCATGCTTCATGTTAACACCCCTGGAAAATTGGTCAATTAGCATTTTTCCTCGTATAGTTTCAATTAATTCAGAACCTGGGAGAAACGCCGACGGTGCATGATTTAAGTAATCGATATGATATAAGCGCCTGAGAAATATTTCCTCTTTGGTATTCAAATGAAAATCATTTGGAATGGAGCCTTCGGAAATTTTTGGTAGAGAATGGGGCCATATTTCCGCTGAGAACGGGACATACGGTACTCCATTGTGCTGGCGCTGCAGTCGAAGGTTATATTTCATGAAGAATTCAAATTGGTTCCCAAGAAGTAACCTCGGAGTAATGCTGCCAAATGGGATGCATAATTACTCGATGGGACACCGTTTAGAGGTTATAGCATCCATAAGCTAGGTGACAAAATAATGAGTGTTTATATATTTTACTGAGCAGTTGCTCTACAATATTTGTTATGATGGAATAGGTTTGGGATATTGTCATCCAGTATCAGTTCTGAAATATGAATGTCCCCTTGACCGGTAAATTCGGTTTGGATGACAGATTCGTTTACAAATTAGGTAGTGTTTAAATTTACTGATTGACCACTCCACTCCCTATGCATCATCTTCTCATTTTCGAGTTATGAGATCTTTAGAGAAATTAAATCCTCTCACTACCTCGAAATGGCTTAAATAGTTTTAAGAGATACAGAAAAAATATTAAGAGTAATTATTTTAAGGTGACGATTAGATATAATGCTTTATAAGTGCTTACGAAAGCTTAAATTCCTGTTGAAACTGTGTGAAAAAGAAAAAAATAATTAATAATGATATCGATTCCAGATTCTATTCCTACAAAATGGAAGCCATACCTTCACCCCATTTGACTCTTATCTCTATTTACCTTGTAATTCAGATGGAGATCTAATACCTGATTGAAATTATTTGTTAGATTATTATTGATTGAATAATATAGGGCGTGAGTGAAAGGTCTTCCGGTTCTCCGTGAATGAGAAATGGGGAAAAACATAAATGGAAGAAAATATACTCTTTTATATAAAAAACTTAGTTTCTGAGCTTTCCCCTGAGAACCACTAAGTATCACGGGTTGGTAGAGAAAATTTCCCCTCTTGCCAAACTTTTGATGTCGATCACCGCTATGACCTTGCGTGAACTAATAAGGATTAGGTATGCAATATTAGCTGAAAAAATGTTTTTTCAGGCTTTAATATAAAAAAATCAAAAAATTATAATTAGGATAGAATAGCTAATTAAAATTCAAACAGAGCATAATGTAAAATGCAA
Source organism: Ischnura elegans (assembly GCF_921293095.1). Lineage (NCBI taxonomy): Eukaryota > Metazoa > Arthropoda > Insecta > Odonata > Coenagrionidae > Ischnura > Ischnura elegans. The sequence continues at coordinate 126,584,750 of NC_060247.1, forward strand.
GTACACTGCATTAAAAATAGTCTTCTCTACCAAGTAATGATATTCAAAAAGCTATTGTAATAATCCATCTTTTCATGCTTAGCACAGCAAACAGCTCTTGATAGTGGCGTGTAAACGTTGAAATCGAATGAATGAATAAAATAGTATGGAAAATTACTATGGCTATTTGTTTTTATCACAATGAATTTCCACAAAGTAAATTCGATCTGATTCGATCTTGTACTTATTGTTAGTGGTATTTCCTCATTCTTTGCATTTTCTTTAAATTGTGATTGCATTTTTAACCCAAGCCATGATGAAGACTTCCTAGTTAATTTCTCACTCGGTACAGCTAACAACTTCATTGTCCTTCATACCCGCATGTCCTGCTTACGTGCCAAATCTTACAGGCCCCTAGGCCTTGCAGGCCGAGAATCTTTTTCCATTCCTTCTCCCTAGAGACTCCTCCCCCCTTTTATTATCGTACGTTGCCTCTAATATTTATGGGATCCTCAATAGTATTAATGACATTGATCAGGCTATTTCTTCAAAGAGATCAAGCAGATGAGGTGATATATTTTTGCTTTATATTATTTTTCACACTCTTGGTCCATCCGGCTGAAACGTTCTTGCAGATACAATCACGTATTTTATTTTTATCATAATTTATTATACTCGCTCACATGTTGTTTACTCTTCGATGAAGGTCTAGTGAGATATACATTCATTATGATGGCATTTGTCACAAATTAGATATCTTGGTTCTGACTGACTGATTTCCATGACATTCCGGACATGAATAGGACTTTTTGTTGAAGTTAATGAATTTATCAATTGCTAATTGAAAATAAAATAAAAAATCAGAAGGGTTGTCAAGGGTTAACAGTAGTTGATTATTTACCGGATAAAAACCATCAGTCAAAGAGACAACAACGACGTGTATAATTAAATATTAATTAGATCATTATTTACGTTAATACTGTGTCTAATAGTCAATTATGGAGCAAGAGAGGAACTAAATGCAATACTTTTGCCTCGTAATACTAGCCTTCATCCCTGTTATTACCCGGCGGAGTCCATCAGCGCGTTAGTAGGCATACGTGTTCCAGGAGACGACTGCCACGCCCCCTTGAAAGACAGCGGTTGCAGCGGCGTGGCCGGCTCCTGGGGTCAGTGGCCACTGCTTGAGTTTGGCCCGCCCCGTAGCAGAGGAGTTGAGGTGCAGTCGGTGGCGTAACACACCCGACTTTCCACTCGGGCGGATGGTGTGAGGTGATAATCGGGCGCGCGTCTCTTCTGGGGATTCCCCGCTTTCGAATATGAGTGGACCGAGACTCAGCGTGCCTGAGTCACACACGTTCGGCGCATCTCTCACGCGTCTCGTCACCTGTCGATCCCCCGGCTCTCCCACCGCGCAGGATTGCTGCTTGAGTCGAGACACGAAGTTTCTCATCACTCACTCGAAGGAGACTCTATAGAGGTGGCCCATTACAGGCCCATAGAAGGCTGATATCTGTTACCACCTCGGTCGCATTCAAATCGGCTTTCAAAAATGTACGCGGCGCGGTGATGAGTGCAATGCGAGACACTTATTTGTAAGCCTATTCAAATTTTCGGTGGTTGACAACACATGTCTTGAGGATCCTCTTTTGTAATATTTGTGACTCACTCAATGCTTCAAACCCTGTACAGCGCAAGGTGGCCATTCATTAGTTGTTATGATAAAAAGTGCAGCGTATACAGAATACTAAGAAAGTGCGACAACAAAGTGGGAGAAATTAGTAATTGAATTAATTTATAAGTACTTCTCCCTCGTTAGAACACATTTGGAATACGCTTCCAGTTTTTGGGATTCTCATGAAACAATCTTAAAAACAAAGTTAGAGCGTGTACAGAGAAGTAAGTCAGGAACGTGAAAAACCTTTACGATAATCTTGTTATTGTCACTGACCTCATAGAACAGCTCGAATGGGGATCACTGTCAGACCACAAATTGAAAACTAGACTAAAGCTATTGTGTAAATTCCGAAGCGGTTTATTTTCCGACGAAGTTAGCCATATCTTCCGAACACCGGCATGTTACGATAGATCAGATCATATAAAAATAAAATAAGAGAGATAGATTGTACAATAGATAGATTTAGGATGTCGCTTTTTCCGCAATCGATAAGAGACTACAACGGCAGCAATAGAGCTTGGAAATAGCCAATGCATGTATCTGAATTTTCCTAGTATTTCTAACAGGATGTTTCGCATGATATAGCTTCGAAAGTAGATTGCATTCATAAGTAGGATATAGATTAATCCAACGACTTATGTGTCATCTGTGACGTACGTGTTGCGTGGTACTTACTTACATGTCCGTGGAAGTAAATTTTAATCCTCTGGCGCATTTTAGTGTTGGTTCACCCCAGTTCACCCCCTGCCAAACACCTCCGTAGGTGGCTTGTAGGGTAATATGCAAATGTAGATGCATATGTTGGCCGAGTTAGGCCGAAAATATTTTCATTAGCGTAGATCAAAATCTAGTCTAAATTTATTTAGCAGATTCCGAGAGGAGCTTTTCTCAGACGATGCGAAAAATATTCTCCGTTCATCGGGTTCTCGACTACGGTAGTAGAAAACCCGGTAATAAGATAATTGAAAGAGAATGCAGAAAATATTTAAGATATCGTTATATTCTCCCACCACAAGGCATAACGATAGTTTCGTAATTCATGAAATTTATTACCGCGCACGCGCTGACGAATGATTGCGCGTTTATCTTTTCCTATAATTATGTCGTCGTTTTTTATTTACTCCGCCTTTTTTTCTTTCCATCATTTTTGGGTATCATTTTAACATTATTCCTTTTCTCATTCTCACCTCGCATTCATAGACTTATTTTAATTACAATTTCAGAGTGACATGGAGAGTATCATGTCAGAACCAAACAATATCTCTCGGTCTGAAAGAAACGAGCAAATAAGAGAAATAATTTGCCAAATGTATATGTGTTAACTTAGGATTAGCTTATATTTAGTGAATAGTTTTTCTCTCGGACAATTTCACACAGGCTAGTTCGAAAGAAGACAATTAAATCTCTCTCGCATGACTATTGAGGGAGCTTGCGGGACGGTAAGTAGATGTGGCTTCGTTTCGGTCTAAGGACGTCTTCAGTAAGGAAGAGAAGACATAACTGAATAGTATAGACTCAAGCAGCCACGCCAGAAGAACAAGTGGCGTGTTCAGCCTTCATGCGGAAGCCTTCGCTACGAATTAAAACCCAACATTTGTTTTGGGTTTGTGTGGTTACAGCTGACCCCAGACTAAAGCACAGGAGTGCGGGTTTCACACATTCAACGCGGGGGCAGCAGTTACTTTCCGTGGGCTTCCCAGCAAAGCTTAGATTCCTTACTGGGAATGTCTGATGGCCTCACCTTGGGTTTGATTAGTACGAGTTGCTCTTCTCCTAAATCAACCTCACTACCTCATTATGACTTCCTGAATCGCTGGTTAAGTTGGGAAACCCATCAGGCACGAGTGGTTTCCTAAACAAAATATAACTCGAAAAAGTACTTGAAGAGATTCCATCAGCAGAAAAAATACAGAATTTCTACAGCAAAGCAAAATTTTAGAATAAGGTTAACTATCACAAGGTTTAGTTTGAATACAAAAGCAACGATAATGATATACGCAAATTCACTGACATCCTGACCATACCTAATTAAAAATCCTTATTTTACTAATTGACACACAATACAAACAAAGATAACCCGTAAATTATATCTCAAGGGCCCGCGTCCCGCGGTTTGTGAACACCTCCTTTGCCCTCTCTGTGGACATCATTATTGTATCCAACCGAATCGATTTGTGAAATTTGAAATCCTCGAGAAATATTTAAAAAAATCTTTTCGTTATGAATCTTCTCCCTCAATTGTATTTGCAGTTGGTTCTTACCTCTTAAGATATTCAATGTAACATTGTTTTCGTCTCGAAATTTCTGCCAGGTCGGGTTGATGGAGGCGTTTGAATGGATTAAATAATTCAGCACTTTTTCTCAGTGCCTTGCCAGATAGGTTGTACGAGAATATTGAAGATTTTGTTGATGAAGAATCTACTGCGTTGACTTTGACCTCTTCTTATGATTTATTGGTCAGATTTGCTGAAATATCAATACAAGTAGTGAAATCCTTATCTGTACTTATGCTTCATAACCATTGAAAATGGTGAAAAGCAGCTAACGTATCCAAAGTTTCAAAGTTGTTCCAAATAAACAATGTAGCCCTGTGCAGTAAAATAAATTCTATCAAAGATATCGTAAATTGGTATTTTCAAATATAAGTGTAAAATCAGAGAACAGAGCCAGTTTTTACATGGGACGAGCTGTTTGTAAACATTTAAAAGTAAAAAAAATGTAATTTTACAAAGATAAAATAGGAATATCGAAGTTTAAATAGACTGACTCTATACTAGTATCTTAAAATATTTTGCTTAGTAGAAATTAATTTTTTCTCCTATTGTACGAGTAAATTGTGCCGCATGGAAAACGTAGGGTTTTTATGTTTTCTGAAAATTAAAATAAATCATTGTAAGAGCATAAAATAATTTGTAAAACTAACAAGAGATACTTTCTACCATTTCTTCACATATATATCAATGTAAAGGTAAACGCTAGGCCATACTGGCGTTATTTCAGAAAATATAATGATTAGCAGTAAACGACACAGTGCAGCCGGTTCTTAGATTTTACCTTGAGGTGGAAGAGTTTCGTTAGTATTTGCATTGCCGAGGAATAAAATGGTTAGGTGATCATGCGCAGATAAAATATCCGTCTGTTAGTTTATTACACTGCGAAACATTATCTACAACATTTTACTCAAAGTTCACTCCGAGTAACCTTTGCTATGTGATCTTTAATATTTATGCATGTTATCTTGCTTGCAAAATGCCAATGATTTTCGATAGGGTACACAATTAATCTATCTTTATAATTTAATCGGTAATTCTTTCTGTTTTTTTACATATTTAGTTAAACTTCAGATGCCTTAATTGATAAAATTCTTTAACTATTTTCACGATTGCTGCGCTTCTATACCGAAATAAAACCGTAATTTACTTCCAATTATAACTAATTCATAAGTTTACTTTAATAATGATATTCTCATTCAATATTAAAGATTTCTTAATCGAAATAAAACCGTAATATACTACCAATTATATCTAATTCATAAGCTTACTTTTATTATGATATTGCCGGTCTCGGTGGCGGCCGGGTAACGTCCTCGCCTGCCAAACAAGAGGTCGCGGGTTCGAGTCCCGACTGGGTAGGTTTCCCCGGTCCAGGGCATGGTCGTTTGTGTACGTTTACGTGTTACATTTGCTGAACACCCTGGTAAAATGGCCAATAAGAGCTGTATCCGGTGGTTTGAGAATAAAATAAAATAAAAAAATATTCTCATTTGATATCAAAGATTTCTTATAGCGGATTTTTAAATGCTGAATAGATTGTGATTTTTATGAAAATGAATGTTCTCACTGCTTCATATTGGCTATTGAAAGTTTTCCCCTCCAAATGCTACCGCTGCGCGCATATATTAAATCCGATTAAAATTCAACCTGTTTCATAAATTTCGGGAAAATCCGCTCTATCTCGCAAGGAAAATATTTGTCATTAAATATTGGAGTGCGTGTAAAACTTAAAAAAAAAGACGTGTTTCGACACAACCTAGCTAAATTCCGATGAATGTCGCAAATCATTAGACTGGCCCTGAGTGGAGGGTCACTCAAGAGGTCTCCTTCGGTCCCACACAACACCGGTCTTGGGGTTTTTCCCTGCAAACACACGCACCGCCGCCGCGGGCTGTGAAGAGTCGCCCCTCCCCGGGAGAGGAGGCCGGCTACCGTACGACCGGAGCGGCGGAGGGCCGAAATTCCGCTTGCGACACCTTTTGCTTGCTCCGTGAACATGTGGAAGGCTTCTCGCTTAATTTGAGGGGCAACGCTGAAAGAAAGAGAACCTCGTCCGCGATCGAGTTACTTGGCGATGGAAATTTAAGAAGCCATTGTTGAAATCGCACCGCAAAAATGAGGACAGGAAACGTGGAGTGGAGGGGGTTTTGGAATGAAGTGGCAAAAGTAATTTCGCACGGGGACGTAACTCCGTGTGTAATGCATCATTGGGTAACAACGAACTAATTTTGTGATCAATTATACAAGATTCCGGAGGAAATGAGAAACGGTTCAGATTGGGGCGAAAAAAATATTTGTGGGAAAATGAAATATGGAATAGTAATGACACAGCGTCAAAGTATTGAAAATGCTTGAGGCAAAGAAGTCCAAATTAAACTATTTCTATTAAAATTTATTTTTAACGTGATATTTCCCTTCAGTATTAGGCCTAATTCAACCAGCTGATTAAATTAAACACCTAATTATCATCATCATAAATACGCGTCGTCATTTTCAATACATCTTAAAAGTACTAAAAATGCTATAGGCAGAGAAGTGCAAATGAAATGTTTTCAAATTAATGAAGTTCAGCCTAAAAATTTCCTTCAGAATTAGACTAATTCAACCTGCAGGTAGATTTATAAACCTAATAATCACATCATAAATAAGCTATAGTTATGGACCCCTGTGAAATCCATCTCCAGGCTATTTCTACCCATGATGGTATTTTTTCTTTCGCGAACTCCTTCAAATCCTCCAATTATCACCATTAGTTTATTTTTCCAATTAAAATCTTTAATTTTAATTTCAAGGTAATGCACGAGGTCTCTGCAAAAGAAATATCAATTTTTTTATCCTCATGGCAATTGTTTCGTTTCCCATTGATCAGGTGAATGAGGAACGGTTCAGCCCTCATTGCCGTCTTTACTGTTTTCTGTCTTTGTTATGCGCGACATGGGACCAAGATCGTCAAGGACGCCCGAACTCACTTGGGCGGAACGCCTGGTGTAAAAACGAATGCAAACGGAAGTTGACACTGAACGCGGTACCATACCGTTCTCCGCAGAAGCCAGAATTCCTCTCATAATCGCTACTTCCTCTTGACTTTGGCGTTTGACTTCAGAAAAGTTCCCCACTCCTCATTTTCTCGAGATGCATCGGTGAATAAGTCTATTTGTAGCGGAGTCTATACGTTGTGGAGTCTATTTCCTTCCAATCCATATTTCGCTGTTCTTCCAAGATTGAAATGCATGCAAGGCTCATGAATTATACTTATTTTCAAGGAAAAATTGACCATGCAGCAGAGAAATATGTCCCTTTGAGTTTATCGGGAGAAATATTTAACTGATTATTTTTAATCATCCCACAATTTATTGAATCTTATCTCTTTCCTCGGATACGAATTTTCAGCACTGAATTTAAAGGCTAAAATTTAATAATGCTTTTAAAAACATACTAAAAAGAGTTAGTTTCAGTTCCCGCGAAGAGTTTAGCTTGTGTTTGAACTTTATTAACAGATACATGGGTTACTATCAACAAATTCAAGCTTACCAAACTTGCTTGTTGCTTACCCCTTCCCATTAAAAGAATGACTTTCGCCCATATTTCATTTTATTTCGCGAACAGATTATGAGGCGCCTTTTTCGTTTTACTAGGTCTTCCTCCTCCGGACTTCGACTTGAGAAGGAGCACTTGACTTTAAATATCTGTATTACTCAACCTATGCATGAGTGTTGCTATAAAAGTTGGGAAAAAAATGCAGAATTAATTGTTGATTGGAGGAAAGGAAGTTATTTTTTTCATTTTATCACAGCTTATTTACCGACTGAAGCACGGAATTGTCGATATCAAACCTTAATGAGAGTTGTGTAAGATTTAACACTTTCCCGGCGAACAACATGTAAAAACTCTTCTCGGGATACCGCGCGGGTAAGATCACTGGGTAATTAATTTGAAGTCACTTCAAATTTTCTGTCAGTAGCCGTGAGAATGGGTAGCGAGTCGGTACCCGAAACGTCGGCGCTCTCATATAATCTTACCCGCGCCTTAATGAAAGTTATTCACGCTGGAAATTAGAAAAAGGAAAAGTTTAATTTTCTTGAGAAACCTGGATTGACAAAAATATCATCTGATCCATTCAATAAAACTCCGTTTGAGTATAGAGTAGGGCATTCGGAAGACGCTCCAAGAAATGAATGTTGAGGTATACATGATGTTGCATTTAATATAGGACTGGAGAGGGTAGGAACTGAAGCTTGATATACCGCAACACACGAAGTATTCTAACCGTACTCTTGGATTGCGTTAAAGATTCACTAAAGTGAGTATGAGGAGGAAGACATTATTCATGCATTTAAAAAAATGAGGATAAAGAAATTGAGCATATTTTTGAGCGATGCCTATTTCCTATTTTGGCCACTGTTTGGCCACTGGAATACATGGAAGTGTTGCAGTCTAAGTTGATTATGCTTCGTAAGAATGGTTTTCAATGATAATTGCCCGGGAAAAATTAATTAAAATCTAGCGCATGGAGTGTATTTGACAATATGGATTGGATAGTTATCGCCTGCTGCTCCTTAATTATCATGCAAAAATTACCCCATTATAATGCCAAATATTTTATACACCTAATTCATAGTTTTTGAATTTTGCATATAATTTTGAACAGAAGTACCTTCCATCGATTTTTCCGGTATTACAATCATGAATCACCCCTTGCGCCTTGGTTTCACACATAATTTTTCACCATTCATAGCACTTATTGCCCTCCTATCCAATATAATTTTTTAGGTATTCCTAATTACGTTACCTTGCCTCATATTCGTATATATCACGTAAAAAAATTGCGTAAATTGCTAAATAATGACGACTTAACAGATTTTTGGCAAGTTTTTTTTTTCCAATTTCAGCGCACGGCACGGTTGTTCCATTTTTCGGCCGTGCTTGGATCGCAGAGAGAGAAATGGGTGAAGGCAGTCGGGCAAATAATTTTCGGCCAGCTCGTCTCCGGCGATGGTCTCTCTCCCCAATCACGGACCTCCGCTCACGTCCGAGCGGGGTAAGAAAGGCTTTTTGGCGGGCTACCGGCTGAGGTCACGACTACCCCTCGCTGTCGTGAGAAATGGAATTGCCGGGCTCGAGATCGTCGTGACGGAGTTTAAATTCGATTCTCCAACCGGAACGGCGTTTATTGTACGCAATTGGAAGAATGTTCCCCCTTCGTGTCGAAAGAAGTCAAATCGGACGATTCCTTTTTTTTGTGAATCCCCAAAGGTCATTTTTTTTAAGGTTAGCACCTCAAGCATTTTAAATTCCGTCAGTTTGTTGAAAAAATGATGTGAGGCGGAAGTCCGTGGGACAACGTGATTTCCCTACCTCCATGGAGAGCTCTGCGGTGAAAAATGTCAAGGGCATGTCGCAAAGCTTTACCTAATACTATTACTCACCAAAAAAGTTGTACTCGTGCCTTAAAAACTATGAAGATGAGTGAAACGCATGGCTAAGAAACTTTCTAAGGTATAAATATCTTAATGATACTTAAATGAAAAAAAAACTTTTTGTCAGACTCGTGGTGGAATGCTAATGATAACACAAACTCTTGTAAGTATCAAATACCCGATAATAATGTCCATTATTTATTTTAAAAATCATTTAGGCTTAAATTTCTGTGGTAACTTTCATGAAGTAGGTATGATGATAGAAGTGAGTGGAAGGACATCAATTAATTAAAACATCATGCGTCTAAAGTTAACTGGCGCTCTAACTGTCATTTTAGTAGTGGTTGTGAAGCATGTCACACAATTCACGGGATCCTTTTTTAAGACTCAAATGACAATGATGTAAGTATAGAATTTGCAGTTCAATGGAGTATTCATTGCCGGTTTTCTTTTAGAGATTTAGATCGAAATTAATGAAAGAATAAGTGTTTAAGATTAACAGTCCTTACTTTTATTTAAAACTTTAAGTTCATCTTTAAAAGCTCACTTTCATGTATGATTATGGACGGGAGAGTAATATAAAATGCGAATAAAAATGAGTTTCTGAAAAACGTGCTCTACTTTCTTTTGGCATAATTTTCCGATGATATTATTCTTACATCAATTGCTATGCATCTCTATTGGAAAAAGCAATTGATTGCATTCCTATCAGAGACCAGTGGTTGATTGCCTAAGCATGTTTCAAATCGAAAATTGAATACTGTGGTCGATCCAAACTTTTTAAATGTAAGCCAGGCTAGACTTCATTCCTTCTGTCGAAGAAAATCTTACGGCGAGAGTATAATATGATCACTTCTACGAGGCACTAATATAGATATCAATGGTTTGCGAATTGTGAAATGATAGATTAAAAAATACAGACTTTTCAGTTAACAAGATAGATATGATAGATATGCAATCAATTGCTTTATTTCAATAGAGCACAGCGACTAATGCTAGAATAATATCGTTGGAAAATTATACCAAGAGAAAGTAGTGCACGTTTATCAAAAGAAAATTGGAATACAAAAAAGTTTACTTTTTAATCTATCAACTATACAGGAAACTCAAGAGTCACGGGCTCTAATTTTTCCTCCATGACGGATCTTGGTCAGAGACCCAGTGGCTTAGGTCAGTGTTGGCCTACTAGCGACTCGCCCGGTCTTCCCGCGTGGTCTTCGAAGTTAGGGCGTTAACATATTTCAAATATGATAAATATCATAGTCTAACTATTGGATGTTGCGTGATTTCGTGAATTGCGTAAATTGAAGTTTTATGACGCGAAAGATTTTAAGTGCGTCCTATGATGAGAATACTATATGAAACTTAGTCCTCGCTGTACGCAAACGTTCTATGATCTTATTCCAATAAATTGGTCATTATTGTGTCGAAAGTGGCAAAGAACGATTCAGTTACCATTTGTAGGCTGTAATATTCTGTTACAAAAACAGTGAAAAGACTAATGCAAACTTTGGTTGAGGAAACCCCTCTGTGACAATTCCCATTCCTCCCAGTTCTTAATTTTTTTCAATTTCTATCCCCTTTCCGAAACTTTCGTAATTTAGTCTCTCCGTAACATTTTCTGTATTACGCTGGGTATGCTCTGGAACTGTGGCGGATCCAGGATAGGGACAAGGGGGCTAAGTGGGGGTTAAAATTCCAGCAGTAGTGGGGGTCTGAAAAAATTACCATTCTATCTAGTCTAAAATGGATACCCAAGGGGGGGGGCTAGAGCCCCCTTAACCCTCTCCCCCATAGATCAACCACTGCTCTTGAACCATATTTAAGTTCTGAGATTGGAATGAGTGTACACAGATCATCTCATTGGGTTCCCCGGAGTGCTCAGAAAAAAAGGGTCGCTGAAATCCTAATTGGGTTAGACTCCCTCCGCAGCCATATGAATTATTGGATCATAAGTCCTTCTTGCCCGTAGCTCAACGCTTTGATGCTCTCGTTATTACACAGCCGATTATGGAAAGGGGAGTGACAACTCTCTCATATGTTAGAGGAGAAGAGGCAATTAAGTATTATTGGCTCGCTTTTTTGTCGACGCGCGAAATGGAGAGAAGGGCCAGCCAGACGGAGCAGTCGCGGGAAATGAATGCACTTTGCCCCGCCCGCGTGAGGGCCCGCTCCCGTACTCCACCCTCCCGCGATGTTGGACTGGGAGTCGCGGGAAAAAAAACACTCTCTCTGCGCGCGCTTTTTTCTCTCTGGACGGACGATTGAAATCAAGAAAAAAAAAAAGAGAGCGTCAACGGCCTCGCTCCTTTTCTTATTTTTCGCGCTCTCCGAGGAGAGCCGGCCAGTGTGTGGTTCACCTTTCCGCCCCCCAGGAAATGAATTATCGTTCCCGGGGGACGAAACAAAACACGGCCGAAAGGCGCGCGTTTTTGCGACATTCTGCCCCGAATCTCTCTCCCCTTATTTGCGCGGGCCACTTCTCCTCCCTCTTCGCGGCCAGCGACCACGCCACCAGCCGTGTCTGCAGAGGCGCAGTCCCCCTCCCCCTCCATCGACACCACTCTCCCTTCTCTCACCATTTATTCCGGAGGGGAAAGTCGAGTGTTACATGACTCGTCCCATTACGCCCTTCATCAGTTTCCGCGCGTGCAGCATGACACATTTTACACATGTCACCTGATGCAGTTGTAATTTCCGGGAGGTGACAGACAACCTCATAGGTGCCGTACAGTGGTTATATTGATGAACCTAAAGCATCATTACGTGGCTAATAAAACATTTTGACTTCCTTCGCTACCCATTTTCTGAAGTACAGGCATGATTTTTAGCGGAAGTTGGCTGTGTGAAAATTTTCTTGTTTTTGAGCGGTATTTAACTTTGAAAATAAAAGGCATTTTTAGCGTTTCCATAACAATTTCTGAGAATTTTGATCAAATTTACTTCTCAATGCTCTATTTATCTAAATTATTATGTTAGTAGGACGTCCTGACTCTTAAACGAACTAGTTGTAACAGTAATACATAATATTATTTTTTATTATTAACTATAAGAGACATAAAATACCATAGTCTACCGCCACGGACTCGTACGATACGGTGTAAAGAAAACACTATCCCCGAAGCAATCTTGAAAGGAATATCTGCCTTTAGCTGTCGTTTTTTAAATTTATAATCCGTAATGTGATACACTTGCCGCGTGGCTATCATGATGCCATCTCTCGGCATAACCCTCTCGATTTAACGGTCCTCCATCGTAGACACTGGCAGATGCAATCAGTTTCTAAGTGTAACAACTACAATGTAATCGTATCCTTAGCCATGAAATTGCAACGTAATAAGGGCAATAATTAGCTCGTGCGCGTCATAGCATATCAGAACGGGCAATAATTAGCTCAAACCGTGTGCGCGTCATAACATGTCAGATGTCACTCAAGATCTCACGGAGTGACGTATTAAGAGATGACAAGAATTGAAACCAGCTTTTTCTTTAATTAATGACATTTTAATAAAATTTTGGTTTCATTTAATTAAAAATTTCTTTAATTACTCGCGTCTCATTCAATGAGAAATTATTCCAAGAACATAAAATACATTTTTGCAAAATGAGACTCATTTTGTCGCATCCGAAATTGAGTTTATATCGGAAATTCGATTAATCCCCATAGATGGAGCAAGTAAACTCCTCTCTCATCTGCCTCGGGTACGCACAATATTATCGAAGGACTAACTCACTGAATTTACGATGAAAGGAATGTTGCCAACGTGACTTGATTTGATTTGGGCATTGGCCGTCCGAGCAATTCTTTTGAGAATTTTAAGTGATCAAAGCGGAGGAGAATCACGGCATTGATGAACGATAAAACACCCGGAGAGCTAGTTTATGAGGCGAATTTAAGTGTTAGCGCTAGTAAGCAGAGAGACGCTGCTCATTTGGTAGATGAGGCAACACAGAGTAGCTACAGCAGAGGTAAAACCATGAAGAAAGCTTCGTCAAGTAATCCTCTTCGGTAAAAGAGCAAAACTCTTTTATGGAAATCGGGGTGTGACGAAATTAGCGGGTGCTGTTCGAACAAACTAAGGTCCGCAATAGGATATGACTATACAAGTTTATTTTAAATTTCAGTTGTTTCCATGCAGCCGCACAAGCACAGGTGGTGTTGTGGAAAAAACCTAAACCATTATCCGCAAGGTATGATTGACGTATATATATTTTTAGCTTTCTTTAATACAAAAACATTCCATTTACATGAAAAAACATTCGATTTGCTTTTATACCAGGTACTCCTATGATTTAATGCACCAAACAAGACCTTGTGAAAAGGGGATGGAATTGTAAATTCTAAAGACAGCAAATGGAAATCGAAACATGTAACAAAGATGGTGTACTTTGCTCAACACGGTTTGCGATTGACTATGGTTGACGGTAAGAGAAAAATGCAATGGCGAGTACCACATTTACGCAAAATAACAACTTATAATGGATACTAAAAAGTCTGAACATACGAGTCATAAAAGAATTCATTCCATTGCGTTCAAGTTCTGGAATTTCTCCACTTTTCACGTGGATAAAGAATGTTTTCTCCGCATAGCTCATACACTAGACTTAAAAAGTTGAAATATTCCAGAAGGAAAGGAGTGAAATATATTCGTGAAAGGAATGAAAATAATTCAAACTTCGTCCGGTGCATTTGTTGGATTGTAAGAAATGGTGGATGAGGAGTAATCGTTTTCTCTCAAATATTCTGTAGCATCAGTCAATAATAATTATTAAATTACTTCTTGAATAAAATTGTACCACAGAAAATTCACATTATTTAAAAATAAATATATAATGTAAAAATCTAAGTAAAGGAGCACCAATTTATTCTTCGTTAAGTGTAACTTTTGACCTATTAAAACCAAGAAGTGTTTTCAAGACCACTACTGCTTTTTTATAGATTGTTTCAATATTCGAAAATATATATCAGTTTATTTTTTTAACCCATCACATAAAAAAGATCACTCTTATGAAGACAGGGTAAAGCAATGAAACACCCACACGTACCTCTGTTCATGGGACAATACACTTATCCGGAAAGAAGCGCTTCCCAGATCACTACACGCCGTCTATTATGGTTATCAACTTGCCTCTATTTATCGGATGACATCTAGTCACAGAAGCAGTATTCAGTTCAAGAGCATATTGCATCAATTCACCAAGAAGCATGCGGGGGTTTATTATTTGAGCGAATATTTTTAAATTCTGCACGTATTCGGAATCTTTACCGAACTGAAACGTACCGCCCTGAATATATGTGTATTCACACCCCTTTGTCAGTTGTTCCATCTTTTGATAGGTATTATTCAAGACTTTTGTGGATAAAGCACTGTTTAAGAACACTCATAAGTACTCACTTCTGCAAAAGTTAGGGTATTAATTTCTGTTCGTGATTTTTGGTAGTAACCTATCCTACTTGGGCTATAGTTGAATTTACATACGTTCAATTGAAATTAACGGCTTATGTTACACCTATTATAAAAATAAGGGTAGATACATTGACAATCATTCATAATATGCTAAATTTTTAAGCATAAAATATGATTGATAGAAATTAATACACATTGTAAACGGTAATTCTTTTTAAATTTGTCAATACATGATTCAGAAAATAATTACCTACCAATTTATCCTTCTACATGCGGAATATTTGGAATTAGAAATGTTTCTCACTTATGATTTTTTCTCATTTTCACCTAGTATGGCCTTCACAAGTCGTAATAATGAAAAAATCAGACAACGCTCTGAAATTTGGTTTGAAAGGTGAGGTCAGATTTCAAGTTTCAAGTTAGTTCACGCGAGATGTGTGAATAGATTTATGAAAAAATATAGGGCTGATTTTTGTTAGGAAAAATTTTGTTTACGGACGGCATGAGATACATAAATCTATTTCTTCTGGAACGAGATATGCTGTTTAATGAACTGAATTTTTTCCCTTGTGGTATGTATCTTAATATTTGATTGCTAGGAGAGGGAACCTCATATTACCACTAATATGCCGAGAAGAGGGTTGGCTGATCTGAGGATGGAGTAAAGAGTGGTGAAAGAGTTGATGGAAGGCTAGCAGCAGCATTGGGTTACATCTAGTGAAATGTGTCAAGTTATCTAGCCACCCATAGGATACACCAACTGCTGCAAAATTGAAGTATTATTAACTCATATCGTAACATAACTAATATAGATATCTTATTCAGCTTTCATGATTTTGCCGAAATCATCCGTTCATACCCTTTTAGATGAAAAAATAATGCATAATCCGTATGCCGGTCATCTCCGTCGATTGACTGGCTTGTTCGACAGTTTTTTGCACTTAGTAAACCTCCGTGGATGGATTTCATCACTGAAGATACCATGTCAACTCTTCGTCTCGATTTCAGGCATTGAAAAATTCATTTGACGCCGATGTTCAACGGAATGCCCATGTTATAATGATTATGGGTTGCCAGATATAACTGATATATCGATTTTCGATGAAAAATTCATTTGATGACGATGTTCAACGGAATGCCTATGTTATATTGGTTATGGGTTGCCAGCTATCACTGATATATCGATTTTCGTTGAAAAATTACGATCATCTACAGAATTTACAATCAAAGGATATCGTTGACCATCGACGGATGGAATCGATAATCGATCATCGCCGCAGACCATCATTCGATTACACCATTCGGCAACTATTATCGATATCGGAGTCTTTTGTTTTTTTTAAGCCTTCGATTCTCGATGCCCACCCATTAGCGACCCATGAAACAAGCCTTCGCCATACCCATTGCGCCACATGGCCTCGCATTAGAGCACAGTAATTCAATCGTGGAGATGGTCAATAAAATGCTGCTTCCTTGATTATCGGCTCTGATATTTATCTGCTGGCGTGATCGCTGCCATGTGATTTACTCTCATCCAGGTTGGGATGCAGCGGCGTAGTAGATGTATCGCGAGATGGGGTTAAGCTCTTAAAAGGCAGGTCAGGTCGAAGGTATTCATGCGACCATAATTCTCCGACCGCCACTTACGAGCAAACGGGGCGAGGGAAGATGGCAGTGAAATGGGAGCGGAGCAAGGCACAGCGCAAATCTCTGAAGGACACGCGGGCCTTTGAGGGAAAACGTGGAAGAAGGGCGGAGGTGACGGGGTGAGCTGAGCGGAGACCAAGGCAGATGGCTCTTTTTGGGAAGTGACACTGAGGCCCACTCAAAATTTCTCAATTCTCACCAGGTGGAGCAATGAGCACGCAAATTGCTGATTTAATAGATGGAGACTACAGAGTGTATGTCGCGTCCCTATTGACGTGAAGTAATGTCAAGTACCGCTGAGAAAAGTCTCAAAAATACATCTCGGAACATGATTAAAAATTTATATCAGCGGTATTGTTATGTTTAATTGCTCATATAAGTTAAGAAACTGTTTGAATAAAGTAAGAAAAAGTATTTGAAGGAAAATTGCTTTCATGGGACAATTTCAGAATATGTATGATCAAATATTATATGAATACTCAAATATAATTCTTGAAGTCTTTATTTTGAATACTCAAATACTAAACTTGAAGTTCTTTAAGATTATTTCAAAAATCCGTCTAAATTTTCCTAAGAATTTAGGAAATAAAAAATTCTTGAACTTTAGATTCAGTGTTTTAATATTTTTCCAACATTGAAAAATGGGGTAGTGCAATGCTAAATATACATTCTGTTTTTAGTGAATAAAATAAATCATAATTTAAGAGGCATAATGATGAATACCTCTAAATATAGTTTCAAAACCACCTTTTGTCGGCATGCCATGGGTTTATAAATAGCGCCCGCTAAAAGTAAGAGTAAGGGAGCTTAGAATTATCGGTGGTGGGGAGAATAAAAGGTTCAAATGAAAGAGAATATTAACAAGGCTGGAGAGGAGGTGAACCAACCAATGAAATCGAGGCTCCCCCATCTTCTCCCCTTCGCCACTTCCCCTTCCCCCGCGATCCTGGGGATTCAGGCGTTGAAGTCTCCCGCGGGTCCGGTTCCGTCCGAAGGGAGTGGCGGCCGATGGGGTGTGGGGCAGCACGTTGCGTCCGCCTCTCAGGGGTCGGGGGCGAGGTGGGAGCCTCCGTGTGACTGCTGTTGCGAGGGTTGGCGAGCGGTCCCGAAATCGGCGGGAGCCGATGGGAGGGGGACGGTGTGGGCTCCCGATAAATAGCGGCCGCTCCAACAGGAGAGCATTCTGTTCCCTGGGACGCACTCCTTGGATCTCTTGCTCTCTTGCCAGCGCCCTCGAAGAAACGGAGACTAGCACCATGAAGGCAAGTCCACACTCATTCTTTCTCTCGCCGGTGCCTACTTTGTTGCGGGATGTTCTTATTCTCGCTGGTGTTGTTAGGACAACTGGTGACTTCAACGCGCGGATTGACTAGTGCGTGAATAAAATCCGCTACGCGTTACTATTGCTTCGGTTCTACTGTACTTTCGAGTAAAGTTTAAAATATCGCGTGGTTACTCTGTGAAGGCTAGTGAAAACTTGCGTTTTATTACTGACTAGTATAGTTTTAATTTATTCAAGCGGTGTAAGTAGCTAGAAATTCAAATAGAAAATTTTCATGACCCATTACGATACAGCTCGTCCAGACTCCCACTAAAATGGTAGACATTTCTTTACAATTTTCCTCACCTAGCGTTCCTTGAGTTGAGTCGCAAAATTTATTGATCGTTTTGAATGACTCTTCAGAGAGTTCCCATATGGGGTATACAACGTTACATTCTAAAGAAATTCAAGCTTTGAGAAAAAATATTTACTTTAGGAAGTGAGTTACGCTATATTATCTAAATAATTCCTCAGTGCATAGAATTATATGAATTATATTTTCTATGCTTGCTGAAATAAGAATGCATTCATTAAAGTATTTTAAAGCAAATGCATCACTCTGGAATAGTGAATTTGTATTTGACAATTTTATTCATAGTCCCAATCAATTTAGCCAATTAATTATTACGCGCCATTTGTGTAGGGCATCTTTAGAGTCGTTACAGGTCCAATATAAAGTAGATTTCATACAGATAATTTTTTTCTCTTGTACTATGAAACATCTAAACAAGGAATTATTTTACCTTTTATTTTTTGGTTGTCGTATTTCTAGTCTTTTTCCATGGCGGGATTAAGGTGAATGGTGACAGAGAATAACTGGCAATAGTAGTCATTTTAGAATATTGCAATGTGAGCTTTTAAAGGAAGTAAAATTTGAATTCATTTTAACCCCTTTGGCTAAAGATTTTGTAGTATTCCATATCAATTTTCATCCAATGAAATAAAACTCGATCAAGCTAAGATATCTTATAACACTGAATAACGGAGAAAGGTTAACATGGGAAACAAAACAGCCTGATGCAGTGTTATTATAGTGATCGTAGACAAGTCATGTCTACTTTTATTTGTTTGCATCTCAGTAAAGAGTAGGTATCTACTGATAGGAAGTCTACTCCTTAAACGTTATAATGTATTTAAGATCACATTTTAAAATTCCTACCTTTTTCTACCATCAATCATCGTCTTGAGACGGTTATGCAAGTTCTTGAGGCATCTAGGATGGTTGGATTCGTGAGATCGGCGGGGAGCCTCGTGGTTATGGGGTCAGAGAGGCGGATCATCCCGTGCCCTTCGTGGTCGCGGTATTTTGCGCAAACTATCCTCCCTCCCTTCGGCTCGAGTATTTAAACTAGAGAGCGCTTGAATAAGGTTAGCCTGGCATTTGCATTTTATTTTGTTTTTATCGAGTAACTTCTGACGAAAGGTTGAGCGGATATATGTGGGAAATAATATCACCAAGACGCGTAGTAGGGTAGTAATTATGCAGGCTTTTGAAAAGATCATAGAAAACCCCATAATAATCCCCGGAATAGGTGCTAATCTAGTCATACTATGAAGTATAATGGGTTGACTAAAATATAGTTAAACACTTTTCATCAAATTTGGCGGTATGTGTGCACTTGAAAAAATCCACGGGGGATGAATCATTATACGCTTGTCCTCAGGTATATTTCGTGGAAGCTATTCCGTATAGAAATTTATGGTTCCTTTCCCTGAGTGGCTATTTAACATTGATTTTATTGGCTTCCTATTTTTTCAAACATTATCTTGAGTAACCACCAGAATACGCGGAATAATCTGAAAAAAGCCTACTTTTAAGTGAGAAGGACCTTTGAAACCTGAATGATCTTACGAGTGACTTTGGAATTGCATCATTACTCCGCTGGTCGCATATGCCATTATATATCACCATATTAATACATTTTGCCTCTATTAAAATACATTTTAATGTATCGGTCATAATTACTAGGGCCATTATTGATTAAAAGTATATTGTAAAAATTTTATGGGTCCTGTGGGTCGAGAATGCATAAGAAAGGCTGCGGGTTGGCAACTCCTGTTCTAAACCATCGCCTTATATTCTTTTCTGCATGATTTCAATTTCCATAGAAATTTCGTCTAACCATTAAATCGAACCATGTTTTAGCCGGACTCATTCAAAATCAGAGTGAAATTATATCACAAAATGACTAAAAAAAAATTCAAGGCATAATAGCATAGTTTTAAGCGATATTTTTGTAAATTTAAACTCATGAATCCAATGATACTTAAAAGTGTTGATTTTTCTGTCATATGAATGTGATATTTCTTGCTGTTCTAATCGACCAATGTCTTTATTTTACAGGC
Source organism: Ischnura elegans (assembly GCF_921293095.1). NCBI lineage: Eukaryota > Metazoa > Arthropoda > Insecta > Odonata > Coenagrionidae > Ischnura > Ischnura elegans. The sequence goes on from NC_060247.1 coordinate 126,604,819, forward strand.
TATCTGTGTTGCCCTGTTGGTTGTCCTCGCGGCCTGCTGTGTCGCTGGAGGTAAGGCCTTCACTGATTTCAGCGGTTTATTTACTTGAGATCCGCCAAAGCTTTGAATTGCTTACTGTATTCAACACAGAATTCAGAGCTAATCGTAGAAACCTCTATTCAATATCGAGCTGACTTAACTATATGCAAGCACTACAGTAAAAAATGCAACCTTTTGTTTAAAAAAACGAGTAATTTTTCTCATTAGATTGGCCAACATGGGTTGCGTATCGAATTTAAGGGAGATAAATAATTATAATTTTCCGATAGGAAAGAGGAATTCCTTCAAAGCTTTTGATTTGGAGTATAGCTAATGCTTGAGGTTATTATTCAGCGGCCTTGATTACGATTTTCTATTGTAGAATATTGTAAATTTTTCAAATACATCTGCGGGAAATCCTCTCATTGTAACTGCTGTACCTCAGTCATATTTATTTGCGTGCTTTATGCCTTTTACTCCAGCTATTACATGAGTAAAGGCCTTCTACATTAAGTATCTAAATTCGTAGTTGAAAGGGCGTTTCTCTTCTTAAATTCCTAAGACTAGGATGGCTTTTCCTCAGATGGAAGAGTTTCTGCCGTTAATGAAGTTCGTCTGTGGATAGGAAGGTATTAGGTAATATCATCTCTCATAACAACCTTCAAGTGGATGGCTTATTGTGGAAGTTGAAAGTTCTTCTGGCGAAAGAAGATAATGATTGTATAGCATTAAGCAATCGTTAAAATATAACGTTTGAAGCACATAGCTTCGTGAAATACTATTTCCGGTGAAAATTTTACCCAATCAATCTGTCTGAAAATGATTCTTTCGTTACGATGTTCCATAAAAGTTTTTAAAGATTTCTCTCGAAACAGAGAAAATTCCCGCCCACGATTAAGCAATTCTGATGAGTCTGGTAGGAGTCTGAGTTCATAGAGTTGATTCTGTAGTTAGAAAGTCCTCCGTCGGCATTAAAAAAATAGCTGAAAGCGATCACATATACATATTTCACTAGTTACCATGAGTTAATCATCAAAGGGTTCTTATATTTTTAATACGTATTAAACAACTTCTTCTTTTTTGAGTGTTGAATGAAAAACTTTCTAAGAAACTGGAGGTTGACATTGGCGCCTATTGGTTTCATTGGAAGACTAGGTACTAGATGACGTGCTACAGTGCAGAATTACCCACAGGTTGCTCCTGATAATCATTACCTAATACACCTCGGTCTTGTTTCCTATGCGCCCGATAAACATTTACCTTCTCCCTTAGATGGTTTGTATCGGGTGGTGTGACTCTCCACGATGACCGCTGATCATTTCGCACTCGGTTTTTACGGCTAGTAACGGATGACTAGCGATTATTATCAAGCCGGCCGTCCAATGGACCCTCTAATGAATCGCAGCTATTAGCGCTCCATCGTTAATGCTCTCCATCGCTGCGTTCACAAACTCCCCTCTCCTTTTCTCAATGTCCTCCTCCCTTCTGAGACCTTCTAGGCCCACGGTACTATGACAAATGCCGCCTTTGATTTCCAATCTTTCGGGTTTTCCCGACTGCTACCCAAATTTTCTCACTGCCCCCTTTCGCGCATTATTTCTCAACATATCCTTTTCACCTAGTTTGATGACTTCTCTGTTCCCAACTCATACGTCCTAGAGCTCATATTTTTTTTATGAAAGTTATTTTTATCCTCACAATGAAAGGGCAAGTAAGAGACCACTTTTACTTCTGAGTCGGCAATGCGTTTAACCATATGAATTGAAATGCTACACCTTAGTGTATTCCACTCTCTTAAGGCAATTATGATTCATTCGCATTATTGAATCATAAAATATGCTGTGTCACTGTTACTAAATTTGAATTTATCAATCGAGGGAAGAGGAACACAGTAAATTAGGCTAAAATATAAACGCAATCCAACGCAATTGCACGAAAAATCTAATGTAAGATCACAATATCTTACATATGAAAAAAATGTCAATAACGATTAAAAATGAGAGTAATGGAGTAGATTTTGTGAAAAAAATCACCATAAAATATACGATTTTCCAGCGGTAACATTTCAATTCCTACTTCGCTGCAAGATACCGTGGGAGCATCATAAAAGCACTCAACCATTAAAATGAAACTCCTGCAGAAAAGCTGACTACTAGCCGGTACTTCCCGCATAAAGTAGGCATGTTTTTATGCTATAATAAATTTGATCTCCCTCGACTTTCAACATTTCAAAGGTTTGCTTGAGTCAGCGCCATTAAAATTCTCAAATATTCTCAATAATACATTTGACTTAACTGTAGATAATATCCTTGCTCAGTAACCGCTAATTCAGGGATATCATTAGTACTAAACATTGCAAACCAATTTCCAATGTTGTTCCTCACAGTTTTGCTATCCCTAAATAACGGAAGGGTAGAATGAACGACTTGCGTGCAAAGTCTTCTCGCGGAATAAAATGAAAATTCTGGCGTTATTCAACCTGAAAAATCTCTGTAAGGTTCACTGTGAATTTAAATAGGCACGTCCCGGGTATCGTAACGTAGTGACATCGTTCAGGTGAATATGTAACTACGTTATGAATTCCGGGTCATGCCTACACACGAGTGTGAACCTTAAAAAGTTTTATTCTTTTATGTCCACTAAGGAGAGTATTGAATGAAAATTAAACTATGTTTTTCCACATAAAATATTTATTAGATCACTGCCATGGTTTCAACCACAACAGCCTGAGGATGACGCAGTGCGTGGAAAAAACATAGCTTAATTTTCAATCAATATGAATACATTCCATAAAGTAACGCCGCAAACCATTAACTTCAATATGGAGAGGATTCACATAGTCAAGCCTGAAGTTGTCAATTATACTGCGAAATCTCTTTTGGAACTTGGGGATCTATTTCGGCCTAATTGATTGAATTGAGCCTTGAGGGGAGGACATGAAGATATGGCGACGTTGCTTTCACTTCGCGTCCTCAACGTAGATTCGGCCAGCATCACGACTGCTACTCCTTCATAGGGGACTTTTGGTGAAGGGAGGGAGTAGATGGGGGGGCCCAAACAAATTTAAAATTCATTCACGACATTCGTCCACTTACGAGATAATTGTAATAATTGTGCTACGTCGGGCTCGCTTCTACGCCTCCGTGTACGTGGAATCAAGCAAGGAAAAATCTTCTCTTGCATTTTGGAAGGTCTTTATGCTCGCTACGTACAAATCTGTCATCGAAATTTTCCAAAACTGCTAACCAATTTGTATTTCACCGTCACATACGCGATTCCCAGAAGACTCATGACACGCGGAAGAAATGCAAACTCGAACTAGCCCTGAAAGCCAAGGCACTAAATGCATAAGAGGACTCAACGTAAGCGTTAACGAGTACCTGATACTTCATCGTTTACAAGTTTTTCCTTGGATAAGACACGTTTGAATCCAAATTGGGCATCGTCTGTGCTGTTCTAAGAGATGCATCAGGGCACCTAAAATTTTTAAATTTTACCTCGATATTTTATCTCATGTATTTCTTTTTATATTGGCGAAATACAACAATATTTGCGAGCTCTAATCTATTCAATCGGAATATATCAAGATGATAACATACCAAAAGAGCTGTATGAAATTGGTGAATATTTATGCAAGGCTCTAAGCTGAAAATTGACACGGGGGATGAAATTCATTTATAAAAATTATTTTAAATAGCCGGAATTCGATCTCCAATCTCCCGATTGGCGGTTTAATGTGTTATAAAATCAACACCATGTTGTAATATGAATGTATTTAATCATTATATGTGCCCCCAATCATGTTCACTTTTATATAATTGGACTACACTTTTACACAACCCCTGTCGCAGATGAGCAGGCGGGACTCGAACCCACGGCCTTCCGTATGACAGGCAAGGACTTCCCCCGTCGCCACCACTGCAATTCTCTTGGGAAAAATATGCTTTGTTATCATATCTGATAGTAAACCTAACCGTCTATCGGAAGATCCGGGTTCGAATTCCGGCAAATTTCTCCCTCGGCGCATAGCATTCATTCTCAGCGAATAATCCGTCGTCAAAATTGGTAAACCGACTGGTGGAGAAGGATCTAAGCGTACTCTGGATGCCATTTGGGCGGAGGGGCCAATTTCGGATCTGCCGTTACTGGTAGACCACTCCCCTCTCCGTTGAGTGAGCCGCTTCTTCAGCCTCGCCTCTCCCAGCAACGAAGGGCGAACTGATTTCACCCGGTCAGACGGCTCTCCCTTTCGATAACTCCGGAAAAACCCTCCACCACCTCCATCTCCGCCCATAAAGACCGCAAGCCATCCCCCCCTAATTTCCCTTTCTTGTCAGCGGAGGGCCTCCCTCGGTCAAAATTGGTCAAGTTACGGTAAGCCGATACGCCTAGGGCCGCGATTGCCGCACAATAGATTCGTGGGTTACTTAATCAATACTCACTCAGTCAGTACTTCAACCCCTAAAGTCTGTTTGGACCGGTTGGAGTAGAGCTCACCACTTGGTCACCATTTTCTAATTATTATTGATTAGTTTCTGAACTTTTTAAATGATAGGGAAAACATATTTTTGTTGAAGAAAATATATTTTTTGCACTCAAACCCTTCACTCACCTCGTAAGATTGATTATTGGTGAAAGTTAGTACCCAATCTTTTTGTTCATGTTGTCATTAGCGATACGTATTGCATGCAATTAACTTACGGGCTAGTAACCGAATAGCGATTATGCGTATCATCCGAGAGAAGGTAGCAATTTCAACTGTTTTTCTCGCTCCTTTTCACTATGGAATCAACAAGTTAGATGTTGCGCCACCAATAGCTCGATCGCAAGCCAACGGATCTAAAAAGCGGTTGTAAAGTTTTTTTTATAAATATTAATCCTTTGCGGTCCAACGTCGAGGGTGGCTCGAAAGGCCTGGTGCAAGCATCAGATTCAACGTCAAGTTGAGCTCAACATCCCAAGGTTATATAAGGGGATTATACAAGGGCAATGTTTCAAGAAATACCACATATAGATAATTTTTTAATAATAAACTCCTTAATTGAACCTATAGCATTACCTTACCGGCAGTCAGTGGAGCCTTACAGTCAGTGGAAGTTTGCTTTAAACAACAAAATAAAACATTAACAAGGCACCAATGAATCCTGTCCATTATTCCTTTTTTTCAAAAAATTTAATTTTGCCCAGACTATTTGAATTGAAAAAAATGGACCGCTTTGGTGGAGCAGCCTATTTTTGCGGACCACTCTTGCTCTTGTGTGAATAGTCGTGACAAGAAAACTGTATAGGGAACGTCCGAGTCTGTTGCATGGGAAATCAGTTTATTATTATTGAGTGGATGTTGCCGCTTCGAGAGCATTTTATTCGGTTTTCAAAAATGTCCACAACGCGGTGATGTGTGAAGAACGATCCATTAAATCAAATATTTGCAGTAGAGTATTTGCAATTTTGAGGAATGACGTAATAAAGTTATTGTAAATTAGCTTTTTGGAATGTAGGTCTTGTGTTGAAAAAATTAAAATGTTATTTTTGCCAATGGTTCGCTCTATTTTTAAACTTTGATTAGGAATTTTCTGCAATGTTTTTTTATGTTTACTAAGCTAATACTACAATGTATGCGAATAAATCGAAAGGAACATACAGCCAAGAATTTGATTTACCTTTAAACAAGAAATCAAGAAAAGGAGAAAAAACTCATTTTATTCAAAAGTGGTGAATTTGATGATTGTACAGGGTCCAATATCAGTTTCGTTAAGTAATATTAGTTAATCCCGCGATATTCGAACTTTGCGAATTTCGTAGACCCATTTTAAATACGCGGCGGGTGACACAACATTTAGTGGCCGACTGAATAATCTTCTATTCTGATATCCGCGGGACGTGGGGTTCCATTCGGCGCTGTCGTCGAAGGTGACCGACCGTTGCCGCGAAGGATCGCCGCCTCCGCGTACCCGGTGACCCGCGAATTCCACTCTTTAGGCCTGCTTTGGGTGGGGAACGGCGCGCCGTGTGTTCAGCGGTGCGAAACGAGGGCGTCGCGTCAACTCAACGGGCGGATGTGTATATATGCACATTGATAGATTCCTCCTTTCTTTCTCTCGTCTCGAACTCTCCGTCCTTCGCGGGCGATTGGATTCGGTTTGTGTGACGCAACGATCGCCGGAATCTGATTCAACACCTACATCTACATACTACCCCTCAAGCCGCCTAAAAAGGTTTGTGGCAGGGGGTGTTCGGGCCGATCAGATATTTTCCCGCGGACTATGAGAGCTGGTGGGTGGCAGACGGATTACTTGTTTTTTCATGCCCTGGAGGGATGCCGTCTTCTGGAAGGTGGATGTAAAACGTGCTCGAAGGGAGCCTCCCGAACGAAAGAAAGTTGAACTCGCGGCCGGGATGGTGAATGCATTCCTGTTAGGGCGTTAGAAAGTGAGCCAAGGTGTAAAACTCCCGCAACTTCTCCGGAAGCAACAGCAGGCTCTTTGAATCATCAGCCACGCATCTTGGTCAGAGTTTCAAGGAAATATTATCCATAGATGCTATTTCGTGAAGATGATCAATATTTCACCATAATTTTTCTCTTCGTAAATGTTTTATTGAGTATTAATAATTGATTTTTGTCTATGACAACTTTAGCTTTGAGCCTATGAATGAGACATAATGAATCATGTAAGTTTTTACACTTTCCCGGCGAACAATACGTATAAACTCTACTCGGGATACCGCGCGGGTAAGATTATGTAAGAGCGCCGACGTTTCGGGCACCGACTCGTTACCCATTCTCACGGCTACTGTATTCGTTCTTTTTACGATAGCCGTGAGAATGGGTAGCGAGTCGGTACCCGAAACGTCGGCGCGCGGTACGTGGGGTTCCATTCGGCGCTGTCGTCGAAGGTGACCGACCATTGCCGCGAAGGATCGCCGCGTCCGCGTACCTTACCCGCGCGGTATCCCGAGAAGTGTTTATACAAAATGAATCATGGTCAGTAAAACGCAGGCAATGACGCAAAATCCTTCTATCTTTTTCCCTCTTCAGGTTACATCGGCCGTGGTTTCGGCGGCGGTTATGGCGGATACGGTGGTGGTCTTAGCTACGGAGGACTGGGTGGATATGGTGGATACGGACACGGCGGGTACGGTGGCTACAGGGGCGGATATGGAGGATATGGCGGATACGGAGGCATTGGTGGATATCGTGGTGGATATGGAGGCTATGGCGGATACAGGGGTGGATATGGCGGATACGGAGGCTACGGAGGCTACGGACGCGGTAAGTTTCACGTTTTATTTCGAAGTAATTGGTTATAAAAATGGCCAACCAAATTGATTTTTGTACAATGCTAAAAAAATACCCACCCAACTGTTTGGCTACCTTTGGCTATTGGAAGTAGCATTGTATTACCACGGTATGACTTGTAACAAAACACTGCATAGAATTCGACTATAACAGTCTGAGATTATACTTGGAAAAATATAGCTTAGTGATGTTATTGGTGGCATAACTGAACGGCAAGAGGGAGATCTGGGTTCGAATCCCGGCTGATCCCAATACATTTTTCATGGCGAATTTCATCCTTGGAACTTATAACTTTGTGACAAAAGGCTATAAAATGCATTGATGCTTGCCTATTGAGATTAGATAGACTACATCGACATTGTCCTATATTTTAGATTATTTAATTCGAGATATTTGGTGGTTAAGATGGCCAAATATTTTCGCCATATTTCCTCTCTCAAAATTCTTGATAGCCGATTTTTGTCCAGTGCTAACAAATTATCACCTAGTAAGAAACGTGAGTTGTGACTCAAAGCATTACAGGTTCTCTACCTTTGGATATTAAGAGTAACACTGTATTATCTCGAGAAAGGGTGTACAAATACATTTTTTTCACGATTATCGTTATTTAGCATGTTTAATATTTCTTCCTTTGGAATGAAAGAACCATGAAATTTCTGTAAAAAATAAAAACCTCTTTGTAAAAACTTTCTAACAAAAATTTCGGAAATATCTCAAATTTTCGAGGATGAATGCCTTCAATAACGAAATATTTTCTTTGATAGGCCTTGTAGCCAATGGTAAATTTTTCTACATGAATTCAGCGATTTACCAAAATTGTGTAAAATGTTTCATAGCTTAAAAACTTGAATACGAAATTATATTACGGATAGATTCGAGTTCGATAATGTTTTTGTATTTTTTCGATGAAATCTTCTCATGAAATTCATAATGTTTCAATTAAAAAGGGTATTGTTGGATATATGCTTCTCTTGGATTCGCGGATTAAATTTATGATTATCTCATAATGACCCTAAAATGTATTTTATATGTTCCACAGGCTGGTAGTAAAAGACTTTCCTTGGCAGCGGGCTGATTGGAAGCTCTTTCGGAATGAAAGAATACCTCTGTCAGCGCCATGCATTGCATCATGTTCAACACACAGCACTTCACTCTCTCTGTCTCTCATCTGGGCCAAATCCCAATCCAATGAAGGCGATTGCTGATATTCCATCGACGTGACTTGATCCAGTATCGCTCTTATAATTTGGGCTTGTAAAATCTTGGCTCGCCGAAAGAGGATCGCACTGTCACGCATTGTCAATTTGGCAATCGAGGTAGAAAGTGATACTCCTTTCTAAATAAAACATTCCTCCAAAATTCGAATGCATTTTTCATTTCTCTAAACAAAGTTATATTTCATCTGGAGACCTCGAATTTAATTCGTGATGGTATAAGTAGGACTCCTGTCGAAGAGGCGGCAAAAATTTTCACTGTGGATACATTCGCTTGTGAATCGCAAAATCGATCGAGAGTCCTTGGTTTATAAAAGGAAAAGTTGGCGCATAAGGCTTTTTCGCCCTCAACAGAATTGGTTCTGTAATTAAGAAGCAGTATTTATAAACGTTTAGGTGAAGTCTCATATCTCCATATAAAGGGGTCTTGCTAAAGCTAAGTTGCTCTCAATTGGAGAGAGTTGTTCCATCTTCTATCGACTAATTTAGAAAGAGGAAACAAGAGGAAGACCAAGGTACCGAACAAATTCTAAACTATCCATAGGAGCCTTTTCATTAAGAAATTACCTTACTTTTATTTTGAGTTTATCGTAAACAGTGTTTCTACCGCTTCTTTCCTTCAATAGGCAGACTCCTTTCTAAACATAGAATCAAGAAATTTATGTAGTTAAAATGTGTTTATAATTTGTAAACCAAATTATTTCCAGTGGATACCAAATTCCGGTCAGATGAAGAATATAGCCGCAGTTACATCCTCAGAGAATTAAACGAATATGGACCATAATTAGATCATTTGATGCTTCTATAGAAAATGATTTTCCGTCATACGTATATGGTGTACGCATTAGCGGTTATACTTAGTGTTTTCAAATAATCCATTACTATCGTGGTAGGGACTGATAATTCTTATCCCCGAAGCAATGGAAAAGATAGTGAGGGCTGGGTCGCGAGAATTCACTCCTGAAGGCAGGCTCATAAGTCCGTACCTCAGGAGAAGAGAGGAAAAAGGAAGGAGGTGCCTCCGCGATAGGATGGCAAAGATTTTTAATAGTATAGATATTCCCAAAGTATTGAAAAATCTTTTTATTCGCCTAAAATCATAAGTTAGCGAAAAATCTCTTCCAGTAAAAAAGAATAACCCAATTTTACCAAATGTGGGGTGCTTTTCACAAATTGAGTGGATTGAGAAGCTTCATAGGTCAGTTTTCGAAGTTAGAACATGCCGTCTGGTTGGACGAAACACTAAAAAAGACATCGTAATTTTATTCAACGGACCTCAGCAAGATGATACTTTGAAATAATGTCTTCAAAGGGTTAGATTGAGTAATATTTTTGCGAGAAATGACTAGCCATGTAATTCAATGTCGTTTTTATCGGCATATATAGTCCTCGCAAAGATTACGTCCTGAAGTGCGAAGAATAGGGGATGTGAAATGTGTGAGAAGGGTAAGGGAATGAAGATAATTCACACATATGGCGAGTATGATGGTCAACATTGCATCTTAGAGAAGAAATGGAATTGTGAGTCCCATTGGGTCATTCGACAGGCGGGTCGTCGATAAGACATTTTGCACTATAGTCATTTTATTGAGATAAGAGCCGTCGAAGAGCCGAGAGACAAAGCACGCTTCATTGCCATTGCGACTAGCAGGGGACTTTTAAATTTTCGAAAGTCCAATTGCATGATGAAATGATGAGATGCATTTGGAAATTAGACACGAAAATGGTCAAAACGAGTCCACCGGTTCTCCTCTTACATCCGCGACAGTTGCTTACCTAAAATAGACTTCAAGTACTAAATATTTTTATTGCGCAACGATGTAAGCTTTTTGACGGCGAATTTCAAAATTCATTGTGAATTTTAGAACATTTTTTTCTCCCTGTACCTTAGATGAAATGAGCGGACCCTTATTTTAGGGCATTAGATCATACCAAGTTTATCAAATAGAGAAGCTAAGATTGAACACCAAACCAAGGTAACTAATCGTTGACCTGGGAGGGAATTTGGGGGGAGAGACTTTGGTAAGGAGGGAAGGTGACTCATTTCCATTATCTCTCTCGGAGTTGCGCTATTGCTGGCCGTAAAACATTCCTATTCGATGCATGTCAGTCTTGCTAGTCATTTTGGAGCAGAAGGACTGCGGAAATATCATGGCTTCCTTCACATCACGAGTACTGTTACCTTACTTGAGTATATACTATAAAACGTATATATTTTGTATCTGGTGTGATTTTATACATTGGTGCTCATGATCAGTTCTATACCATTTCGTTATGAGTGCGTGAGATAGCAAAGGTGCCAGTCGAAGGGAAGCAAGAATTTGGTGTTAGGTAGTATCTCTAGTGCGACTCCCACGGACTCTGGAAAGCAAGTGAGTGGCAGTGTCATGCAGTGCATTGAGCTAATGGAGAGGAGACGAAGAAGTTCCTAAGTGGAAAAAGGTGTTGCAACGAATAAGCCACATTACAGGGAGAAAAGTAAGTTTTCCTTCATTTCGAGGGTGAGAGATAAAACGCACGGTATTGAAGTGAATTCCATATGGATTATTGAGAAATTGGTCTACGGTTGATAAAAGTCACGCCACGAATTAGTTGTGAGCTTTGTGCTCAACGGCTCTGGAAAGTGTTTTTCCACTTTCTGAGGAAAATTGATAAAAATTTTAGTAGCAGGGTCCTTGACGGTTAAAAAAAAAATATCACCAATTTCCGGGTGTCCAAGGAAGTGTTTCCGAATTAAGACTCCCAAATTGGGAGGGAAATATTGATACCGATCTCTTGCATCGAATGATATTTATTGTAACTCGGGTGATAAACTGGCAAAACCTTACAAGTATGTGAAAGTTAACATTTATGGCTTGACCTCATAGATATCCAATATTATCTAATAGGAATTGTGTTAGTAATTGAAATCTACGTGTCCCTTAGTGTTGAGATTTCAATTTAATGCTTCCACTGTTTACATAAGGAACATGTTCATTGTTGTTGTTTTGCTTCTGAGTTACTTGAATGAATAAAATGGAAAGCTCAATACTTGAATCGGTAGGAAGATCTTTTTGATCCTGAAGTCCAAAAAATCTACGCTTAATTATTCATCAGAGATCGTGATTCGAGTAAAAATTTTCGTTTTTACCTTAATGTTGGCAATATTGTACATTTATAAAAAATACGCTGATTTATTTTGAAATTGGATATCAGTCATCCTCAGCGAAGGGGTCCTGAATTTTGGGTGCTGTTTCCCGGGTCGACAACAGTTCCTCTTCCGCCGTCTGCTGACCTAATACCCGAAACCACAAAATGCGAAAGCACTTTATGCGTCCGAGTGGGGTCATTGAAAATTATTATCTGAATCCTTTTCGGCGCGTAAGGATACATGGGTTTGTACCCTAAATGTTTTTCATAATTATGTGGCTAAATCTGTAGGAATCATCGAGTATTATTTGGGACTAAATGTAGGTGAATAGTTACATTTATTTCCTCTTGTCATAATTATGTAGTGAAATCGTGTGGGAATCATTGAATATTATTTATGGGCCAAATAAGGTGAAGAGTTCAATTTATTTCTTCTAGTTTTTGGAGGAATTTCTGGCCATGAGGAAATTGAAACGTGATGAGAGAAAAGAGATGAAGTATCGAGTTCGCGCCAATTTATTTCGTATTATCAATATTACGAACTGATTTACACGAAAGATCGATTTGATAGTTCGATCCAGGAAATTGAGGGTGAAGTGAATGAATCATCAAGTCAAGGCCTCAACTGGCAGTTTCTTTCCGTGACTGGATGATAAGGAAATTATTCAGGAAAGGGATGTACTGTTGACCTCAATGTGTAAACAAAATCTTCGTGGATCGCAAAATATCTTATGTAGGTTATATTAATTTAGATATTATTTGTGAAATGAGATGCCTTTGGGACTCTGGCATAAATTTCTATGACCGAATTCTTTTTGTTTCCATTATTGTGTTTTTTCTAGGAACCATGCATCGAGACAGGTGGATTCATCTATATTCTATAAAGTCCCCTAACGACCACTCATTCATTCGTTCATTCACTCACTCATACAAATGTTTGGGGTGAACGAGACGAGATACGGCAAAAAGTCTAATGAAGACCCCCTCTAAAATTGTCTGAAACCCCAGGAAAAATTATGAAAACACTAAATTTACAATTATTTATCTGTCTATTCATATAAAATTGAGTATGGGGATTAGTTCAAAAAATGGCCACCAAATTCCAATGGCAGCGCGGCAGTCGTACAAACGAACAATCATAGCAACATATTTGTTTATGCAAACAAGAGGACCAAATTTGGGCAAGAAGACAAGGGAATTAAAACGAAAAACTGATAAATATATGGAAGGAAATAAGGAAAATAATATTTGAAGTGTCTATTTCTTTGCGTCTTTTTTCCGCAAGAACAAACATCTGTTTAAATCAAAGCGCATTCAAATGAAAAGCGGAGAAATGTAAGGTAGGAAATTAGTTGTTGTTTTTGGTATGTTACATCGAAAGTGTGGTGGTTATTAATTTCAAAGTTAACAGGTGCACTAAATGCCATTTTAGAAATATGATTCGTGCTGTTGAGTATAGTTCGTATCTTGTTGGCGATACACGATTGTAGTAGAAAGACTTTTAAACAAGTCTTATACATATTTTCATTTTTTGTGATGGTGATAACTTTTTATTTTTGTTTACGTTCTTTTTTCCGTTAACGTCCTTTTTAATGTACAATGTTATCCGTGAGCTACAGGAGTGAATAGGCAGTGAATAATACAATATGGAAGATTAGTGCAAATTAAGGTATTTCTTATTCAATTATTTGTCTTGCGAAAATTACGTTTCCTTGAGTGACTAAGTTATTCAACTGTGAAAATTATCGAAATCTTGACATTCACAATGTCTTGTACACCAAAGGCCGTTACTCACCAGATTCATTGCGCATTGCGTTGGATATTAAAGCTGAGATATTTGTGTATCCCGATTCATTAAAACTTTAAATAAAGGTGTTTCTGAAGTGCAATCATTCGCGATCAGGAAAATTAGATTTCGATAAAATTCGTCATACTAGCCCTAATTCATGCTAAGGCGCATTTGTTCTAGATATTGATATTCAGTCCCTATACGTTATTCGCTTACGAAGGGGAACAGCTGTTACATCTTATTCGTATATCAAGAATTTGGTTGAGTTTTGTGGAAAATAATTAATAAACGTGTTTTTCATTGTAATACGTAAAGTCGTTATGTTATGATATTACGTTTGCATTGGGTGTTACAGTGGAACGTGGTCTCAACGTTTTTTTGTATTTGAATTGAATAAGTTAGAGAAACTCGTAGAAAATTGTTTTACTTTTTTAGCCCCTCAGAAAAACGTTTCTCTTTATAAATATTTGCATTCATATTGTAGCCTACGTACCATGCACTCGTTTTACGTGAAAGTGGAAATATTGCTTATACCTAAGCTTGCCAGCTTAAAAGTAAACGATCCTTAAGTAACAAGTAGCAAACAAATAGTGTAAGACCTCCCACAGTGAGCATAACAGGCCGTAGGCCTTTTTCGGGGGGGCTTAGGGGGGGCAGAGCTCCCCCAAGGAGCAAAGCGAGTTCTAACCATATACTTCTCCTTGATCAGGACTGACGCAGCGTTAACATGAAGACAATGATAAGGATATTCCGTCCTAAAAAGATACATAATTGATGCATTTTTTCGGGACATGAGAAAATTGCTCGTTTAATACGATTTACTGATTGCGCCTTCAACCATTGGGCTTTTTCACGTTTTTTTTATAGATTTAAGTTAAAATCTGAAAATTTCTGTGGAATCGTATTGGGAGTCATGTCGAAGCCAAAATAAATAGATTGTTACGTCGACATCATTTACATCAATTACATAAAAACTTATATAATAAAATTACATAAAAAGTATCAATCACTATATTATTTAAACAATATTATTTTATAATACTGCTAAAGCAGTTGTTGAATAATTTTCGATGTAACTGATACGTTAACGGAATGGAAATGGTATCACAGTCAATACCGATGGAAAAAATAATTAATTCTAAATCATGTCTCTCGAGAATTCTCATGTCCAAGTGGAATGTCTTATATTTGTGACATTTAATGCTACAATATGGGAAACCAGTATTTGAAAAGTATTTTTTTTTGTTGGGAAAAACGCGCTGATTTTAATTATTTTGCAGTGGTGCAGACTTCAGAGGAGACTTGGTTTTTGTAAGGAGCACTCGGCGGACGAAGTTTAACTTTTAAAAAATCCAACGAACGTGATAGCGTGCGTGTAGAGTGCACACGGTGCTACAAGAATCCCACACCTTGAAATGACGAAAATAACAGACATTACTTTAAGAATAATTTTAGCACAGATAAAGTTATTACAAAGTTTTTTCTCCAGTATACGCATCTATCAGAGTCTCATGTTTCATTTTATGGGATATCATATGGCAACGAAAAAATTCTCACAATAGAAAAAGCCTATGAAGTGGATATAACTTTCCGAGCGTTGAAAACTGTGTCAACTTTCATAAAAAATTGAATTCAAATAGCTAATACATTCCTGATGATATTGAGGAGACGAAGTGATGAATTACCTTTTATTTCAAAAGTATCTCAACCCTTTTTCCATGAATGTTAAGAGTATTTCATGTTTGAATGACCGTGAATTTGAGAAATGAAGAATTTATAAGTTTTTTCTCTCTGTTTAATGGCAGCATAAGTATGTGACTGAGGTTTACAGGTTACACTTTTTTCATTAATTGTACACTGAAAATATCTCATTAATTCTCTTAAATTTAAGTTGTGAAAACATTTCATGCAGTATAATTATCTCGCGGAGGGGGCAATAAGAGTGGATGAGGATTTCGTTTTCGAGTGTCCGAGTTGGGTTATCCATATTTCATGCAGTGCACGGCTTTCTCCGCCCACGGCACCTTTGCTGGTTTGTTCCAACCGACGCACACTGGATTGAACCACACGGATAAAGTCATTCTTCGATACCTTTCGGGTATCTTACAATTTCATGAGCTTTTTCACCGCAGGATTCGCTATGTAACGTCATCTTAAGGTTAGCCACACGATGATCATCTCGTGAACCTACCTGGTGATGTTGCACCTTAGCGGTAAAACCATTAGCCCATCTTTCAATAAATTGTGTTATTTCTTGTAGCTGGTTTTTACTATAAGGTGTGGCACCCGTAGAGGAAATATGAACAAAAGAGATTTCTTGTGCCTGCCCTGGCGACCAAGGTTGGAGTGATCCTACCCAGATCCCACGTAATACCTATTGGGTCTGATTGGCTGATTCCGACAATATCGCTGCGGCCCTGTTGTTTATTCCGATGTTAAATTTTATTTCCATTTGATTAAATCTTTGGGGAGTGTGACAGTCTATTCGATACCTCCACTGCATAAACGCTCAACAATCGCCCACCGAATCAAATCCGCTCATCTAGTAACCCAACAATACGAATGCGCTCTGCTGGCAGTGTCCGGAACATAAACGCTCACCTCCGAAGCTTGGAGAATAGGAGAGACGCTTTTGGCTGAATTTGGGGTGAGCTCTACCCTCACCTATCCAAATCAACTCTCGGGTTGAATCACTGACTGAGTGGAATGAAATCCTCAGGGAGAAGGGTTAGTATTAGGATCTTGATTCGCCTTATTGTCTGTTTCATCGATGGAATCTTGTAATTGATTTATAACCCACTTCCCATTATCAGATCAACTTGAAATTTTACTCTTTTGCTTGCTTCTGATGTCAAAAGATTATTAAATAATCACACATTTGAAATTATGTTCCATTGTGCTCTAATTAATTGAATACATGTTTTCGTATGAAAAAATAGTTTTAAATTTTCTCAATAGTTAACATGAGTTATAATTTTTGGCAGATATTTTATAACAGCTCTGGTTCAATTTAATACGTGATTCACCACTGAAAGGAGAAAATAATAATAAAATAAAATAAATATTAAAAAACACACTTTCTAAAAAGGAGTAAAAATTTAACTAAGATGTAAATAATAAGCTTTTAACTACTATTGGAATAAAGCGTGGGTGCTAATTAGGTTAGATAATTAATGGGTTACCAATCCTAACTCACCTATCAGGCCCATCTACAGTCATTTCTAGTAAACGTAAGCAGCACTCACGATTTAATATCCGAGTGACGAAAAGATTATTATTTTTCATGTATATTATTTTCGGTGCTTTTACTTTTTTCGGAAAACCAACGTATTTTTAATCCTTTTTTATATTTTTTTTTACTGACTACTGTGAGCCGCGTTGAGCGCTCTTGCTTACACTTTCTCCGAAGTTCTGGCGAGTGACGCTGAAATGAGAGTATTTTATGGACTGAGGAATTTTCCGCCGACTCGCCCCTCTTCGCGACCGTGGGCCGCTTCTCAGACATCCCATTGTAAAAACGCCCTTGGCCCTCCCTAATGACACTCCACCCACGGCTGTGGTGGGCACCCACTCCTGTGTGGCCCATTGACCTTCCGCTTCGCTTCCCTACTCTTAGCGCCACCGCCGGCCAGGAAATATCTGAAATTTAGAGGGCGAGGTTTTCAAATATTCCTTAATGGTTTTCTGTTTTCATAAGTATTTTGAGTTATCCCTCCCTTTGAGACGACTGCCCTCTCATTCCAAGGGGGCCACGCCAGGTGAGGCACGAATGTGTAAAAACTACTTTCGCCCATTTATGATGACGATAGGCCCACGCCCAGCGATTTTAATCCATATCAAATTTCTTAACTGTGGCACCTGTAGTATCCTTCTGCATTACTCTCCTCTTCTTTTATATTGCTGCAGAGATGTTTTCCACTAATTTTCTCAACCATTTATGGTGTCCTTCTACTCTCTTTGCTTTTGTTTTCAATCAATCTCCTTGTCTCCTGTAGCGTTAAATCTTTGACTTATTTCTTATGAGATGGACTCTTAATGTCGTCAGCACAGTGGTCCATTGACCTTCCGCTGCACTTACCTCCTCACTCTCAACGCTGACCAGGAAATAGCTTTAATGTGGAGGGTTAGGTCTTCAAATATTTCTTGATGATTATCAGTACTCAGATTTGAAATATAATTTTGAGTTTTTCTCGCGTTGAGACAATTCCCCTCTCCTACCCCGCTTGGCGCCAATGCGCCATGCGGGGTAGGAGAGCGCCATGTCGCTCATTTATGATGACGATAGACCCACGCGTTGTGATATTAATCCGAATCAAGTTTCAAAACCGAGGCATTCTTATTGTCCCTCTATATTTCTATCTTTAAGGAGGACATCATATTAGATCACCACTATAATTCCAAGTCCAACAGAAGCGATAAATTAAGGGAGATTTTTTGATGAACGAGTTGTTATTGGATTTCGTTTTCCCCCGCGCAATAAATGACTTTATCAAATGCTGGACGTTATTTCTTTATAGCATGTCATTTTAATTTGTAGACGGCTGGTGTCTTAACACCCTTGCCACATACCTATTTAGGCGGCTTGGGGGGTTGAAAATAGATTGCTCTCCTCTTCTTTAACATATCTACCGAGGTGTTTTCCGCTAATTCATCGTTTCCTTCCTACATATTCTTCACTTTGCCTTGATGTTAAATGCCCTTATATTTTATAGCGTCAAATCTTGGACTAATTTCTATGTAATGTCGTATAGTCCTTTATTTTCCGTAGCTCGAGATTATTTGCTAGCAATCTCTCATAGTAGATATATCGTCCCCTTTTTACTTGCCTTCTGACTCTCCGTCATATTCTTTTGTAGCCATTTCCCCTTTTTACTGGATCAAATTCATATACCTACAGTATATCCTACTTATAATAAATTAATACTTTATGGAGCACCGATCATAAGGAGATTTACTACATCGCAGTTTAATCGACATTAGTTCCGCACGAGCAGTCATTTTATAGAGTCCTAGCTCGTCTGAATACTTCTGCGTTAAAAATATACTTCCTTAGCAAATTAGGTTCAGAATTTCATAATTAATGGGATACTGTGCGAGTAGAAACAAAATTGATGAAACTTAAAAAGAACGCGCGAATCCACGAACACTACGCTAATTTCCACGAATCCACGGTCAAATTGATCGTAAGTCGAATCCATATTGGTTGTAGTGTGATGGTAAAAAAATTGATTTAATAGCATGTCCCAGGTGGGAAGAGTATTCGTTGACAACAGACCGAAAATGTCTCCACAAAAGCAATTTGTTAGGATGGCTCAAGGAAAATTATTTTCGCTGCAGTCATTGAGTAGCAACGTCGGTAACAGATGGGTGACTTCACCCTGGATGAGACAACCTAAGAAGCGTCTTTATCACATAATGCTAGCGAATGTCCACGCTTGGATCACTCAATGTTGCATTTCAAATGAACAAAATAAATTTAAGATGAGAAACATACTCTTGTCGTGGAATTACTTCGCTCTTTGTAGTGAAAAGATGGTCTTCTGTACTTCACGCTCACCCACTCTTGTGACTCAACGAGAAAGTTGGTTCGGATAGGTGAGGGCAGAGCTCACTGAAAGGGCATAGCCGAATAAGAGGGTGAAAAGTCCCCCCTCCGGGATTTTTCCCGTACTTGGGGTATGCGATTTGAGATCAAATTGGACAAACCTCCCCACATTTCCAGCCCGATAGAGGCTCACCAGGGCCGGCTAGATCGAAAATACGATTTTCACT
Organism: Ischnura elegans; assembly: GCF_921293095.1. NCBI lineage: Eukaryota > Metazoa > Arthropoda > Insecta > Odonata > Coenagrionidae > Ischnura > Ischnura elegans. Next base: position 126,624,038 of record NC_060247.1, read on the forward strand.
CTTTTTTAAATATCTCGGTCAAGAAGGCATATTTTTTAATGCGGTTTGCGGCATTTGAAAGCTTATTTAATGGAGCAGATTTTCAATTGTTTTCAAGAACTTTGAGCGGGACAAGAAGATATGGCGTCGATTTGAAAATTTCTAATGCATGTTTTTATAAAATATGTTTTGAGAGGGCCAAAAAGAAAGGGATTATGCCTTTCTGCGCCGGATCCCGTAGGCTGGCTGCAATGCAGCAATGCTGCATGTATAGGGTTATGTGTGGGATTGGGCGGAATGAGTCATAAATTTGAGCTTGGGTTGAGGAAAAATTAATGTAAAGAACTGCTGCGGCTCAATTGAATCTCGGATGGTTTCTTACTTTCCGTGACGTGCGCGAGAAGGTAACGGTCCCGTAACGGCGGCCTTGGCAATCAAATTGGCTGGCGTGGCATTGGCTGCCGTTGAACGGAAATTTGAAGGTGGGATTGTTTCGTTCATTCTTTCAACCGATTCCATAAAAAGACATAAACACGGAGACGGAACGATCATCAAACCATTAGGCTGTAAGGCCAAAACTTCCGCAATGTATCTAGTCGCTGATTTGGTTCGACAAGGAAGCGTTATTTCTTGAGCGTTTAGAGAACTACCACACCAGCTGTGGAGTGCGACCGTTGCATGTTAGCTCAGTGCGATCGCTGTGTCATTCCTCAGAGTGGATTCTCCATATGCTACTTACCTCATCACTCTTCCCTATTTCGTCACTCAGTGATTGAAAGCGAAGGTTGGTATTGGTAGGCGCAGGTAGAGCCCACCGTAGATCAGGGATGACAAGTGGAACGAAACGAAAATATTTCGTTTCGACTCGGAGCGAAACGGAAATACGAGGCCTAGGTTTAGTTTCGTTCCCGCACGAAATTAAATTCACCAAGGAGTTTGGTTTCGACTCGGGATGAAACTTTACTCCCGGGAGCGAAACTAAATTAATCGAAAATCCGCTGCTCATATTTAAGTTTCGATCCCAGAAGTTGAGTGGAGGGGGATAAGAGGGAATAGTTTCGACCCATTACGTTTGACATGCGTGCAGACGGGTTTAAAAAATTGAGCTTAAAAATCGAATGGCCAGTTAGCGTTCACCGTTCTCCTGTTAGTGGTAAAAATAGGAGTGTCCCTTACATCTAATGGCGGTGGGCCGGACCTCTACTTCATTCAACCATACTTCGTACTCGGTGTGTGGTTCGAAACTAAACTGTTCGAAAGTGAAGCACGTGGTCCCTCCGGTGCGAAACAATATCTACGTTTCGTTTCGTCCCAGAGTTTTAGTTTAGTTTCGACTCGAAGTTATTTTGACTCCGATTTAGTTTCGACCCTAAGTTTAGCTCCCTGTAATTAAATCCGTTTCATTTCGTTTCTACTTTTCGCTCTTGGGAACGAAAAGATTGAAATTTTACTCGTTTTTACTTTCGCTTGGTTTCACTTCACATCCCTACCTTATGTCACAGGAATTTGACTATCATGCATTCAAGGTAGAGGCGGCCAGCTCCTTTCCCTGAGGCTCCTCGCACTTCGAGGTGTTTGCTTAGGGGTGTCCGAAGGCTTCATCCGGTAATTGAATCCGAGACCCCTCGATCAGCAACCAAGCCCTTTACTCACTAGGGCACCATGCTCTCCGTCCTGTTTAATAGGAGTTTGAATGCTAGTCCCAGGTGTCCAAAGGAGTGTAGCTAGCTGCACGAATACTACAAAAAAGAATCAAGTCTGTCTCGAAATGTGTTGTCTACCACATTTTGAGGGTTTATAGGGTCCACTTAAGTGGATTTACAAAAGTCACCACTCGCGTTGCTGACAGACAAAGTGATCCGGGTTTCACGGGGAAATAAGGTGTGATTAGGAGTGTGAACCCAAATTTTTTATCTACATGGTGATGTTATTAATCAAATTAATTAAATCTCAATGCTTTCCCTTGCAATTACAAGCATGATATTGCACATTGAATCGGAAAAAAGTGGAAAGCATTGAACTCATTACCGCGCCGCGAGCATTTTTGAAAATCGATTGAAGTGGCTACAGAAATCAGCCTTCTATGGGATGGAATTGGGCCTCCTCTATGCCGTCCCCTTGGCTAGTTGACTCATAAGCCTCTACGGAGCGCAAAGCGTGAGATCTGAGCACTTACTCCATCCAAATGCGCACATTTTAATTGAATATGACTAATTCTGGTAAAACCCCTATTTAGAGCAAGATTTAGGTAAAAAAAACTACCGCGAAATTTGGTGAAAAAAGAACTAGTAGTTAGGTGATGCGATTGTTGAATTGATTACGCCCTAAGTTAAACGATATCAAGAGGTGACAAAATATTTCCTCGAAATCAACGTGGTTGCAGTTAAAATCTTGCCAAAACAACGCTACCAATTCAGCCAGCAAAAAGCGATCAGTACAAAATATGCCACGGAATGAAGCGGAAACAATTTTGTAAGAATCGTTTCCTAGACAAATTTCTCCTACATTGTTATTATGAAAAGCTTTATTTATATAATAGAAATGAGAAATGATTTCCTTTTGAACACTTTTAAGATAAGGTTCATGTCACACAGCGGCGCAGCGCTGTTTGAAATGAACCTTAAACCCCCAAACTCATCTCAAAGGTTTGGGGGTTTAAACCCCCCAGAGTTCAGAGATAATTCTCAGTTAAATCCATTTTACTTGATTGGAATGATATTACTAATAGAATAGTGTCAGGATTAATAAAAAATCCCTCAGGAAGCCGTAAAACTCAACTTTTTGGACAATTTATCTTCAAATTCCGCAAGTTATTAATCTCGCACCTACCGCTTACCCCTGTTGGGTATACCATACCCCCTCACACCTCGGTATTAGTGCACCCCCCAGCCTTAATTCCTGGCTGCGTCCCTGATGTCACAAACCCTCGGGAATAGATAATGTCAACGAGAAGAGGTTATTGACCATGTATAAAACCTCAGCGTCGTTGGTGGAAAATAAGAATTTCGATTTTATGATGAGTCTTTTCATCCCTGAAATCTTTGATATCTAAGTTGGAAATCAATATCGATATAATATCATGTGATACACACAACTTTATCTGTGAAGAGAATCCTCTAATTCTTTTGCTGAAAAATTATAACAGTTATTAGTTTTATTTAATGGACGAGCTATCACGGGGCACTTAACACTTTGAGTGCTGAATAGGCTATGTTTTGTTCACGGCTCAGTGCTGGCATTTTTATGCATTTTTCAAAAATCATTAAATAATATACTGTTAAAGATTTTTCATTGTTCAAAATAATAAAGCATTTAAATTATGCACTACATGAACCATGTCTACTATTATGAGCCACTGCTTACTGCTAGCGACGCTAGAGAGCGTTGCTTTCCGCGCTACAAAACCAGAATTCCAGCAACGCATATGTCGAAATCAAATCCGCTCATCTAGTACTACTAGCGCTACTAGATGAGCGGATTTTATTCGGTAGGCGATTGTTGAGCGTTTGTGCAGTGGAGGTATCGATGTGCTTCGCTCGCACACCCCGCAAGTCGCCTGGCAAACACATTCGCGTCGCTAGCACTCTTAAAGATGCTGGCACATAGATTAAAACAATCACAATGAAAATGAGGGATTGAATCGGGGTTTGGAGCTTATGTAAACGGAGGAATTATGGAGAAGATAACGTAAGGATCGCAGTGAGTTTGTAATATTTCTATAAGCATGGGTTTTTTCACAGTTAATGGAAGGCATTTTATGTATGCTCACCGGGAAATGTAGACTGGTGATCACTATCCACACATTATTTTGAGTCTGATTTCCGACCGAGGAAGACTTAAAAGAGGCTGCGTTAAGACGAGCATGGTCCACTAGCTTACAAATGCTGGAATTTTTTTGGGCCCATTAATTTTGAGAAAAAATCGCTGAATATTTAAGCAAAAAGTACAATATTTATTGGAAAAGTGATTTTTCCTTAGAGAGGAATAAAATTTATTGGATTCCATTGATCAATGTGAACAGAAGTGATGCATTTCTGTAATTAATTCGAACTAGGTTATTCTAAGTTGGCCATAGGATTTTTGTGTAATTCTCATCTTATATTTTATAATATGTTTTATTAGTTATATATTACATTCTGACGAATACTTCTCGGGTTTGCATCCAGGTTAAAGCTTTTATGCATGCCTAAAAGCTGTAACCTGGCTGCAAATCCGAGAAATATTCGTCAGAAGTATTCACCAGGAAAAACTTAAATCGTTTATATATTTTATTATTAATTTCTAATTTTGATGTATTTTCTTTCTGTATGTATTCCCAGGATAAAAACTATCGTCCAGGATACTCTTAATAGTGGAAATGGTCGATAAAGTCAACCGTGTCCCTGTGCTGATAGAGCTATGCGCATAAATGTTCAACTATGGTTTACATATAGTCGAGTTACACGAAGGATATGATTCTAGAAGGATACAGTCGTAGATCTTGGTTGAGTAGGCGGAGCATACCGTCGTGGAGGTAGAGTAGGGTTGGCTCAATTGCTATGTTGCACATTTTGGCGTTGGGCAGCGGGACATTTAAATGGATTTATAGGAAAGAGCAAAATTGGTGAATCGTTGCACTGCACGGTTGCTTGTGGTGTAAAACTCTGCACCATTAATGTTTAATAATTGATCGATAGGTGATATCTATCGACCCATGGCTAAGTGAAAAATATCAGATTCAAAGTTTTTGTACGCCTCAACTCTTCTACCGTAGATCACGTGTATTGACTCTACTTCAAATTAAAATATAAGCAATAGTAACTAAGATGGTCGCCCAATAGATAATACCAATGGCTTATAATCAACCCAAACGCTTCTGTTATTTAGGGAAATTGAAATAGCAACTGAAATTATTATATTTTTTAAAACCCTGATTATTCTCCCTCTGGGTGAGTACTTAATTTAATAGAGATACAATATCCAATCAAAATTACTTAAATCAAAACAAGCACTATTATCGCAATCAGAAAATCTCACCCATCGGACCCATCGCTTAGTCTCCAACATTTCAATAAGATCGTTCAATAGAGTTATACTGATAGATTGATTGAGCGAATATTATTATGACTCAATGCCTATAGATTATAAAGATATGAAAGAGATATGGGGCACTGCGGTGCACCGGTTGGAAAAAAATCGTATAAGTAATATAAATCACTTAAGGGCTTGGTATGAGTCACAACGATTTGAAAGGTCTTTAGCAACCTTGAATTAATTTACGATGTAGTCAACAATCTGGGATGATAAGGAATATAAACAAATGAATCGACGGTATAGTGTTCTTAAAAAAATAAAGAAATCTTTATTGGACAAAATTTACAGTCTGAGCATCAGATAATAGTGAAAGCAGAATGGGAAGGGAGTTCTCTGCTTGGTAGTCGACCGTTTGTGGATGAAACGGTTCTTGAGGATAGAATTTGGGGTCCATCACGATGTCATTTACCACCAACCTGGGAAGAGAAAGTTATAAGCAAATTAATATAGTAATTCTACCATGCCCTCTTCAAGAAAAATATTGACCATCCAGCTATAGGTCCTGTAACTCTAGCAATTCTATTTCTAGTTCCATTGAGAATAAATATCAATGGAAAAGTCGAAACGTATTGCTATACTTCGGCATACCAAACTTCATGAGATCTCATCCATCATTTTTGGGACATAAGTGACATCTATAGTGGTTAGATATGAAAATTACAAGATAAATTTTAGGAAAGTAATTGAAATTATGATTTAATTGAATTAATACCAATAGACAATCAAAATATATCACCAAAATGGTATTTTAGTGACTTCCATACATTTTTTCAATTATTAGCAAGTCTGAGGCGACTGAGTGAGTAAGTGTCAAGAAAATTTTTCTTTAACCAGATTCAAAAACGTACTAAGTTGACGTATTAGAATTGATGGTCGGAAATTTTATTGTGTACGGCGCTTTAGTATTTAATATTTATCTGAAAGGCAATCGTCAGGCGGTTTGGAGAGTAATGGTGCAGATTATTGCATGATGCAATTCTTAAGAAATGGTGTACACGAATATGTATGCTTATCTGGAATTTTTCAAACCCTGCAAATACGTCTTCTATATAATCAAACGATTAATTGCGCCATTCATGAACAGTCTTGAAAATGACGCATTCAGCATTCGTTGGTTGAATATTGTGGTGAAACAAAATAATGTATTATATTAATATTTTGTTGTTTTGGACAAGCTTGAATAAGTTACATTGTTTGACAAAGAAATATTAACGGCAGTAGTGGGAGAAAAATTTGAGAGGAGTAATTGGTTAGATATTTTCTAAAAAAATTATATAGTACATTCAACATGATGATCAGTCCATAAATAAAATACATCAGCCTCAAACTCCCTCGTTTGACTTAGGCTATGTTTAACAGAAATGAAATTGTTTTCTCTACATTTGTATCGAATTATATTTATCCATTCATCTTGTTATGCATAGTATTTTTTCAAATAGGCTCAATCATGTATTCGAATAAAGGGTTTATAAAAGTGTTTTTAATATTGAATTGATGAAATGGAGGGATAATTTAGGGAAAGTCCCTCGAGGAGAACATAGAGAGAAGTATTCGAGACACATGAAGCGGAAATGAGGAAATATTACATAACGGAACTGAAATAACTTTGTTCCTATTTGTTATTTGCGGGTGTGGGAAGCCAAGGGGTTTAGGTTTTTTTTCTAAAAAGAGTTAGTTGCTGAATTTGATACAAGAATTACACAAAAGCTTTGGAGGCCAATAAATGCGAGTGAATCTCTGTTATAAGCTGGCATCTAGTGGAAAAAATTATTAAAATGCATTTCTAAATATTTTGTTCATCTGGTTTATTTTCTTCTCCTAATTTATGTACCTAACTCTGTGAAGAAAAAATATTTATTGTGCTCCTTGACTTTCGTCCCCTCATTTAGTTATTTGTATTCTAATTCGAGCGCATTTATTGTCTGCGCATGCAATAGAATATTTCTATTACAATTATAGTAATTGGGACCCACCTCCTCTGCCGCCACCACCTCCGTATCCGCCTCCGCCGTGTCCGCCCCCGAATCCGCCACCGAACCCGCCCCCATAACCGCCGCCCCCGCCGTAACCGCCGCCTCCGTGCCCGCTGCTTACGCTGATGACCTTGTATCCACCCCCGCCGCCTCCGTAACCGCCGCCTCCGTATCCACCGCCTCCGTATCCACCGCCCCCGCGCCATCCGCCGCCAATGCCCCCGCTGTATACTCCCTTCAAGCCGCCGCCGCCTCCGTAACCGCCGCCGCCTCCGTATCCGCCTCCGCCTCCATTGCGCCATCCGCCGCCGCCCCCGCGCCAACCGCCCCCGCCGCTGCTCCACCCACCGCCGCCTCCCCTCCATCCGCCGCCACCGCCTCCGTAACCACCGCCACCATAACCACCACCGCCTCCTAGGTAACCTTAGGGTGGGAAAATTCACCATCAAAATATTGAAAGTTCTACTACGTGTTCTTTTGTGCTTTAAAGTTTAATGGTGAGAAATATGTAGCTGCCACAATAACAGTTATGATTGAGCAGATAATTTTCCCTTTTTTAAAATTTAAAATCATGACATTTTTTCTCCCAGAAGCAGCTCTGGGTTAGAAAGGGTTAGTACCTTTATGAAAGGCTTAATACAGCCAAAAAATAAACCATAAATCTGGGGAAATGTTCGCCGAAATATTCACTTACATAATGAGGATGGTTTCTCAATAATACTGGGGCAAGTTTTTCAATTGTCAACGTGAAGGTCTTAACGATGGGATAATTTTTTTATAGCTCCAGTAGTCAAGGTTGCCTTTTAGTGTTATTAAGGGCTCTGAAATATTTGATTGATTCAAAATCAGTCAATTGCAACTTCTATGAGTATTTCAATTTCAGTGTATTTAATCTACGGAAATCGTAGAAATTTCCTTCCTCATAGGGAATCTTTTCTTTTCAGTAGAAATATTAAATTGTGGTTTCGCAAGTAGTAGGACCCGCCTGCCTCTGTGTCGGTGCGGGATTCCTCTTCCCTGCATTTTCAATCCCATCCTATTTCAGTGTATTTATTTCTAGCAACTGAAACAATAAATCAATACATAAGAGTTCTCTACAGCTTAATGTTATGAAAAGTTATTGAGGGGAATATTATCTTTTTTTAAAATGTCCTAAATCACGTGTAGACCTTTCTTAAACATCTTACTAGATAGGTAACATATTCTTCGTTATCCTCACGAAGTGTCTGGGATAATTATTCCAATCTATTGCCTTCGCTGCAGATAAGTATGCCCTTATTTCGTCTCGTTATCCATAATTTTTCTGTCTTATTATTGTTACGAACACTTTCAAACATACCGTCCTCCATAATAATCGCAAACGTTCTCTCGGAAAGATTCGTTTCGTCAGATAAATTCAGACGTTTTATTCGCTTAAAAGGAGCGGAAGGCCAATGTCCAAGCGGGAACAATGCTTACTATTTCACACGAAACGACTAGCTTAGGGGGGTATGAATTAGGGGTTCAGACTCAGAAATATATTGAGTTTTCTCCTTCACATATATTTCAGGGAATTCCACGATTTACCTTAGTTTAATCGCTGATATACTATGAATATCATTTAATGATCATCGACAACTATATGGGAATTTAACTTGCTTGAAGAAAAGAGGAAATATATCGAAATATTGTTCCCTGTATCAGGCACTGTTATTATAAGATACTCAGGAAACCTACTTCCACAGCTTCTCTAGCTTTGGGGCGATCGGTTATTGCTCAACATGTCTGATATGTAAGATTGCAGAACTTCCAGGATGAACTCATTCTATTGGGATGTTCGTGCGACTGATCTACGGCAAAACGTGTTATTTAACACTCCAAATGCGGAGTCTGATATTCTAATTTTTCATAATTGTATATGTACTTGTTTTTAGTATTTTATGAATATCACAATAACAATATCTATATCTTTTGAAATTTATATAAAAATGTGTAAAAACGATGAAATCCAATTTAGTCAAATGTGGCAAAACGCATTTGGATTACATTCTATAGACACATTATATTTGTGATTAAATGTTTTCATAGAATTATCATATCAATAACTAATAGTTATTTTAGAATAAAGATCTAAGGAATCAATTTCAGCAATGCTTGTACTGTATATGCTCTGTAAATGCCGCAAGAAATACGATATTTAGCGGATTACCTAGATTGACAAAAGTGATTCAGAACTGTGTCTTTAACTACATAAATTACTTGAAAAATCAAAGTCTATTTCTTTAATGCCATTTCAAGTGTTTAAGTTTTATTTTCCCCGAGTATATTTGACTGAAAAGCCTTTTCAGTCAGTATACAAATAACTGTTGAAGATACTTACCTCCTAAGACATTGCTTACTGCTGCAATCAGCACCACAGCCACCAGAAGGAACTGCAAAAAAAACGATGGAATGAAAAATCATCGTAGGTATATACCCAATTTCAATTGGTTTGGAATTTGTCATTTGGACATAGTAATGAGATTTAATGCAAAGAGTGATAATCACGGACACGAACTATTTTTAATCCAACAAAACCAAATTTTGAAGGCTCTAATTGTTTTTAAGTGAAGTTAATGGTGTCAGTCTTTCAAAAAACCATTTAATCAGATAATTTTGAGTGACTTAAATGGTTTTATTGCCCTCAAAAAATAATGTTTAAAATTACCATGTTTATACAGTGTCAACTTTAAAATATAAAGTACGATTCTCTTTCGCCCAAGGCGTTTATTTTCTCAGTTATAATTTTGATTCATTCATAATAGGCAGAATTACAGGAATATCTGTAAATGAAAGTAAGTTGTTGCAATGGGTCATGCAAATTTATTTTCCTGTGCTAATGCCCCAGATGCGAATTAACTATCACCAAGTGAGCAAATTATCAACTCCACACCGTTACAATTTCACGGTTCAAACATTGGAAACTCCCCTAGTTGACTGAAGACTCAACATGTCCTTGGGAATCTTCTCCATTATTTCCTATCCCAACTTAATTTCATATTGTGTTTTCGAGGCGTGCACTGGATAATTTTAAGTCACTTAAAATCAAGTTCAGGTGCTACGTGAGAAGAGTAGCTATCGTGCTAGATAAGAAAGGAAAGAGTTGGAAAGTCTCAAAATACGTAATTCAGACAAGTGGAGTGAATATCCATGGAATACTTTCGCTGTAGGTACATCTAAAGGATGATAACCGAACAATTTAGATTCAAATGTTAGTACACTCTTACGGGAATAATGCCCATAAGTAATTATTAAAAGTAAGTCAAAATATTCTTCCCTTTTTTATTTGCCAAGAATTAAAATAACATGGAGGAAATGTGATTTTAATGTGGAACAGAAACATTAGGGAAAAGACTGGTTGCTTACTGAAAATTTCCTTTCTTATTGAATATCTAACTACGCATAATCAAAGTTTCTCATTTTAACTCTTAATTCTTTTAACCCAGGGTTATCTAGGTCCAACGCATTTTACAATATACAAGTACCCATTTTCGATGTATTATAAATAGGTATTACATTATCCTGTAATAATAAGCATATCTCCCCTTTTTTATGTGTTTGGCAGATGAATAAATTCTATAAGATTGGTTTCAGGTGTTTACTCCATAATCTTACGCACGAAATGATAGCTAAAACGAATAATCCTTCAATTTCTGATGAAAATATTTATTTGATTTGGTGACGAATTTCAAAATTAGATTTAAGGTATATCTGACGTTCTTCCGGCGAATCATCTGAGTAAAATTTTGGTACAGTTTGAAACCTCAGACTCCCTCATCACAACCATGATTCGGTTACATAGAACGGCGGATGACCAATCCTCGGATGATGTAAGTGCAGAAAATAATGGAGATCGATAAGGAGGAAAAAAATGAAAGATATGACGGAAGTGACGGAAGCAGTGTGTGGAAAGCTGTGTCAATCCGATCTCAGAATTGTTTTTCACTCATCCAGAGATTCAACCAAAAAGTTGGTAAGAGTAGAGCTCATCCCGAACTAATCCAAAGTTTTGTGTCCACCAGAAGGACCAGTTCCTTTCCTATGACCACCGAAAACTTAAAGTATTTTGATATCGGGTTGTCCGAAGGGATCATTCGGGATTTGAACCCTGTACCCTTTGATCACAAGCCCAACGCTCTACCAATTCGCGATTCCAGCCCGGAAGACGCCAACTACCGGCGAAAAATGTAAGCAGCGCGATGGTGATGGAGTGGACTGTTTACGTGTAATTCAAACTTTTTTATGTTTTATTCAAATTTTAATGTAACAATCTCCCCATTTTTCAACCAATTATTATATGATACTTGGGTTTTTCGCCTTTGACGTACCTTCATGGCTGGAAACTCCGCTGGACCACTAAGGTAAGCGAAGAAAATCCAATCCTATCACTATCCCTGGGATTCGGATGGATGCCTGGCGGTATCTCTTCGAGGGAAATCCTTTTTGTAGTCTTCAAAGAGCTGTGTCTTCGAAGTCCACTGGTGCCGACACTGAGGAACAGCGCGCCTTTATATTCGAGTGGCGAGCACCCCCTCCCCTCCAAACACCCTTCCCCTCCCCATTCTTTCTTTGAGGATTCTCCCCTTCTCTTGGCCGAACCACCTACGCCCCCAACCCCTCTCTCCATTTCCCCCAGTGAGTTAAGCCGCCTCCTCGGATCGTCAGTGGCCAGTTGGCACCCACACCCCCCCTCTTTTCATTCCCCTTTAATCTCGTCTTCCTTTAACCTTGCCGGACATTGAAAGGGGGATATTTTTTCCCATCAGGGGGTGTGAATGGCTATCGCTGGGAGGATGGGTGAAAAGAAGGCACGGGGATGTCCTCGCTGGACGCGGAAAATACTTTTATGAGACAAATGTAAAGGTGAAGAAAATATTTCCTAAGGCCCCATTGTACCTACTGAATACACCCCAAATCGAGTAAAAATGCCTTTCACTTTCCTCACTCTGTGTTTTTGCCGGAAGGTTGGTTATTATGGGTAAATATATAGCTCACGCTATAGAATAATCTGCGTTTGTTGTAATTTTATGCACTCAGTGTTTAAAATTTTTCTTATGGCCATTTTTAGAGATAGGATTGATTAGGGGTGTATCTAGGCTAACCATGCGTTTTCCATTTGTTTTTCACATAAGCGGCCTAGCTCTTTGCTTTCTGTCTCAAGAATGAAGGCCTATAATTGCATTTTATTTAGTGAGATTTCACTTGATCTTTTTACATTTCAAATCCCATTAAATTGTATCGATGAAGTCTTGTCGGAAGTTACATTCCCTGATCCACCTGTCACCGTGAAGGTAATGTATAACCTGAGAATCAGCCTGGCATCCTTCGATCTGGGGACGTGAAAGGAATTGTGCTGACCCATTGATCGAAGAGTTCCGGGATCATATCCGCCCACAGAACAAATTCTCGTAGTGCGAGGTGGCCCAGGCCCAGCAACTTGCCACCCCAACCGAAATATGTGATATCAAACGGCTGAGGTTTTATTTGAAATGAGCTCTACCCACTTGTATCCAAAATGAGCAATGGTTCTAGTGGTTCAGTGAGTGACATTTCCATCAATAGCACAACCTCTACCCACCAAGCCACGTCGCACCACTTGGCGTTTCTAGCATTGCAGTGCAACTAGAATTTCTATTTTGTGTGTGTATATTTGTATAAGTTTGCGTATTTTTTTATTAGAATGCCTCTTTATCATCGAGCTGTTCAAGGAAAGTCCCTGAAGAGATTTTTGAATGTGGTCAAAGTCACATTTTTAATTAGTGAGAGGATGAGGGAGAGATTTGCACGCAGGACTGAAGAAGAATAAAGGAAAACTCGATGAAATTATGCAAACCGTAGGCCACTTAAACGAAGTTGGCCATTTCGGAATCACGCTCTTTCGGGGTATATGTGCTTACGAGCCCCCTTCAAACCCAGTATTAAAACTTTCATTTTCGGACGCTGGCCGTTTGATTGAAGGTAGAATTGATTTGGTGCGGCTCTACGATAATCGTGCGTCTTACCTTTATTTTTCATTCATCATCCACGCGGGTAAGCTTTATGCCTCCTCCTAATGGATGAAGGACTATGTATCGGTTATGTTTAACATGGTGAGGTTCCCCTTGCTCTATTTACATTAAAATCTGGTTTAATTATAATGCTGAAGTCATGTCAGCACTCCGATTTTGTTTTTTTTTTCTGGCTTGTTCCAATCGTTAATATCTATCTTTAGTTTCACTTTGGTTTGCTTTGAACTCACGTTAACCAAGTGGTGTTTTGGACGTATTTACATAAATTTTGTCCACTCTAAGTCGGAATCCGGGTTGAATCAAAATCTACATGCTCAATCGGAACTTGAATGGTGGATTCACTTAAATTTATGAATGTCTTTCGCTTCCTATGAGGGAAAATTTGCCAATCGTTGAATTTTTTTGTGTCTACTAAGACTGTTCATAAAGTATTCTAAAATAAATATGGTTTTTTGTTATGAATCGCAACTACACAATTTTTTTGTTTCATTCCGTACAATTAGACTTAAAGTTGCTTTCAAACAACTCTAAAAATTTATGCCCAAAATAGACATCACTCACTTATTTCGCACTTCAAAGTGAAGATTGATTTGGGATGATCAGAGTAGAGGTCAACGAGGAATAACCCATAGATTGGGTTTAATTCCCAAATGCAAGGTAAGTTTTAAATATAATTTTCAGTTTTCCTCGCGTTGAGACAATTCCCATCTTAACAAGGGGGCCCCGCTTAGCGAAGCGCAAATGTGTAAGCGCCAATATCGCTCATTTAATGATGACGATAGACCCACGCCTTGTGATATTAATCCGAATCAAATTTCAAAACCGAGGCATTCTTATTATCCCTCTATATTGCTCTCTTTAAGGGTGACACGGAGGACATTATATTAGATCACCACTATTATTCCAGGTCCAACAGAAGCGATGAGTTAAGGGAGATTTTTTGGTGAACGAATAGGTATTGCAATTTGTTTTTCCCTTCGCGCGATAAATGACTTAAATAAATGCTAGACGTTATTTTTTTATAGCATATCATTTTCATTTTGTAAACGGCTGGTGTCCTAACACCCCCGCCACATACCTATTCGGGGCTTGCGGGGTTGTTAGTAGATTGCTCTCCTCTTCTTTAACAGTTCTACCGAGGATTTTTCCGCAACTATTTGGTTTTCTTCCTCCTTATTCTTCACTTCGCCTTGATGTTCAATGCCCTTATATCTTATAACGTAAAATCTTGGACTACTTTCTATGTAATATCGTATAGTCTTTTACTTTTCCGTAGTTCGAGGTTGTTTGCTAGCAATCTCTCATAGTAGATACATCGTCCCTTATTTTCCATGCCTTCTGACTCTCCGTCATATTCTTTTGTAGATTTTTTCCCTTTTTACTTGTAAACTTTCCTATGCCTACTCCCGGGAACGAAACAAAATTAATCGAAAATCCGCTGCTCATAGTTAAGTTTCGATCCCAGAAGTTGAGTGGAGGTGGATTAGAAGGAATAGTTTCGACCCATTACGTTTGACATGCGTGCAGACAGGTCTAAAAAATTGAGCTTAGAAATCGAATGACCGTTCTCCTGTTAGTGGTAAGAATAGCAGTGTCCCTTACATCAAATGGCGGTAGGCCGAACCTCTACTTTATTCAACCATACTTCGTACTCGGTGTGTGCGTCGAAACTGAACTGTTAGAATGTGAAGCACGGGGTCCCTCCGGTGCGAAACAATATCTACTTTTCGTTTCGTCCCAGAGTTTTAGTTTAGTTTCGACTCGACGTTATTTTGACTCCGATTTAGTTTCGACCCTAATTTTATCTCCCTGGGTGTAAATCCATTTCGTTTGGTTTCTACATTTCGCTCTTGGGAACGAAAATATTGAAATTTTACTCGTTTTGTTTCACTTGCCATCCCTGCCTTATGTCACAGGAATTTGATCATCATGCATTCAAGGTAGAGGCGGCCAGTTCCTTTCCCTGAGGCTCCTCGCACTTCGAGGTGTTTGCTTAGGGGTGTCCGATAGCTTCATCCGGTAATTGAATCCGAGACCCCTTGATCAGAAACCAAGCCCTTTTCTCACTAGGGCACCATGCTCTCCGTCCTGTTTAATAGGAGTTTGAATGCTAGTCCCAGGTGTCCAAAGGAGTGTAGCTAGCTGCACGAATACTACAAAAAAGGATCAAGTCTGTCTCGAAATGTGTTGTCTACCACATTTTGAGGGTTTATAGGGTCCACTTAAATGGATTTACAAAAGTCACCACTCGGCGTCGCTGACAGACAAAGTGATCCGAGTTTCACGGGGAAATTGGGTGTGATTAGGAGTGTGAACCCAAATTTTTTATCTACATGGTGATGTTATTAATCAAATTAATTAAATCTCAATGCTTTCCCTTGCAATTACAAGCATGATATTGCACATTGAATCGGAAAAAAGTGGAAAGCATTGAACTCATTACCGCGCCGCGAGCATTTTTGAAAATCGATTGAAGTGGCTACAGAAATCAGCCTTCTATGGGATGGAATAAGGCGTCCTTTATTCAGTCCCCTAGGCTAGTTGACTCAACACCCTTACGGAGCGCAAAGCGTGAGATCTAAGCACTTACTCCATCCAAATGCGCACATTTAATTGAATATGACTAATTCTGGTAAAACTCCTATTTAGAGCAAATTTTAGGTAAAAAACTTCCGCTGAAATTTGGTAAAAATAGAATTAGTAGATAGGTGATGCGATTGTTGAATTGATCACGCCCTAAGTTAAACGATATCAAGAGGTGACAAATTTTTCCTTGAAATCAACGTGGTTGCAGTTAAATTCTTGCCAAAACAACGTTACCAATTCAGCAAGCAAAAAGCGATTCGTACGCAATATGCCACGGAATGAAGCGGAAACAATTTTGTAAGGATCGTTTCCTAAACAAAGTTCTCCTACATTGTTATTATAAAAGGCTTTATTCATATATAAACAATGAGAAATGATTTCCTTTAGAACACTTTTAAGGTAAGGTTCATGTCACACAGCGGCGCACAGTGGTCCCAAATCGAAAAAAGCTGGCCAACATTCATTTTTTCGAATTTTTACGAGGAACTTTGGAAGAATGTATTCGGATTCTACAGGATATGGCCTACAATATTTCGTACCTGGTAGGTGTGTGTGATTATTATGTTGACCTGTGTAACCCGTCAAACATAGGCATGTTCAGCCTAAAACGCCCGACTCGTAGAAATAGTCGATTTTAGTGAAATTCAACTTAATAAATGACTATTTTAATATGATGGGATTCATCTGCCGATTTTCATACGGTAAGTTTGCATATTTTTGCACAATATTATAGTTTTGTAGGTACGTTTCAGAATTTCTTACAACAATATTTAATTATTTATAATGTTAGCTATTTTTGGGCCTATTTTTAGCAAAATGTGTCGATATAGTTTTGTGCTCCTCGAAGATTCTCATACTGAATCCTTGCGGAGAGTATATACAACAAAATGGAGAAAAAAATCTTGCCTATACTTACTAATCCGACATCTAGAGGGTCTTAAGTTGAGCGGTGCACCGCTCCGCTGAGGGCGGATCGCCGGCGGCCGGCGGAAGACCGAGTGGCATTATCGCTGAAATATTCCTGTATCGGTGGTCGAACTCGCATGGTGTATACTTAGCATAATTCCACATCCTTTGAGATTACATACATCAAGTGTTTCACGGCTACCGTATGTACACTTCTCGTTTGTACATTCACCTTCAAATATTCATGAAACAAATGAGGGCTGGTTGTCATGTTCTTAATGAGAAAAGTATGATTGATCAAAAGCGACTTCATAAGTCACTATCCGAAAAAATTAAAAGTAACCACCAGATGATTTTCTCTGCAAAATTTTCCTCATATTTATTTAGAGACGATATACCTTTCAAGCTGCACAGCGTTGTCAGCACGTTATTCCGAAAAAAGGTCTTGGCGCTAAGAGAAATAAATGCTCCCTAATCCCCTTGCCGCTCCAGTACCTCCAAGAATTGTTCACAGGACCATTTAAACAGACCGTAGACGTAGATAGGATGGAATGCGGAGGGAAAAATTCGTCTAAATCCACCAAGGGTGCGTGCATCTTGCAAGTGCATATTTTAATAATAACGTAATGAGGATGACGGCCTCCCTCACCACGACCATTTCATGGATGTGGTGAATATTTCCCACTCAGTTTTATTTAACGATTTTCTTAGTGAACAAGTGCTGTGCTCCGAAATGTGTTTACACTGCTAACTCGAGAAACTCCCCCTGTCCAGATAATTGAAGCATTGGTTTACCAATATTTGGCATTCAAATTTCAGGATACGGCGGAAACTGCAGGAATATTTCTCGGGTTTCCCACCGGGTGTCGTATCGGGTTGTAGTTCCCAACGTTTCCATGACTATGTCCGTCATCGTCATCAGGGGTAACTCAGATTCTACATCGTACGGCGGAAACTATAGGCAAGTCTATATGTGCTTGTATATCTTTTTTCAATGTCAACTCATAATTTCCGGTTTATTATTGCTTAAAACTAGGCAACTTTTTGGAATCACATTCATCGTTTCAGCCGTAAATACACCTGTTAAATTTTAATTATGGGTGCCGCAAATTTTTCGTACCTTGCGGTGTACCTACAATAAAAATACATAGAGGAAAGAATGTTCATAAGCGAAGAAGAAGGAATATGTCGTGGAATATTTGCAAACAAGATTTCAACTGATTGAAATCAAGCATGCCAAAAATATTCTGACGCGTTTTATGCGAAGAATTTTTTTCCCGAAATACCTGAGAAAGTGGAATCAAAGCTCGAGGACAGATGAGCATTTCAAAGAGACGTTCAAAAGCTGGTTGCAGAAGGAATTGAAATTCCCTCCAGAAGAATATCAATATCTCCCTCTCACATCTAGTGAGTGCAAATGATTACCGAGCATGCACAGTCGGCAAATATATGCAGTGTGTAAAAATAATCATTCATTAATCTCAATCATCATATGTTTAAAAGTGGAGTTTTGATTCAGGATTTCATTTCAGACAAGGCGAAATTGAGTGTAAATATAAAATTATAATCAATAAGTAAGAAATATTGTACCCGTTTCCATAATTTTGAATAATCTACGAGCAGGTGCTTCATATGCCTAAAATGTAATTATTAATGTGATTTGCAATTTTTATGGCAGGTATCGATGAAAGACGTATTCATCGACTTTCATTGATATTAAAATCCCTATTCTACGGCTATGAGATAATTCATGAAACCTTCAGCCAATATTGCATGGAAATAGCTGAGCTATAAACCGATTATGATTGGTATTATATGCTGCTCATGGTACATAAAGTGCTGATACATGGAACAGCAATTTCCAAAGAATCCTTTCTTACAATTGAAGTTTTAACGGAGCATTGGAGGCCAGGAGCATAGAAATGAGGAAATTCCGAGAGTACTGTTCAAGAAAATGCTCAAGAAAGTTAAATTATGAATATATCTTTCGAAGACTCCTTTTAATATCTGAATCATACATTTTAATTACACCAGAGGTTCTAAAAAAACGAGGTCAGCATATCAGGTGAGGTGACGTCAGGACGTCAGTCGTCCCCTTAATGTATGGTAGGAAGGCTTTCTTCTGGTCGCTGAGGTCGTTTATGGATTAAAGCCGATTAAGGTCGATTATGGAAGCCGCGAACTCATCCAAAACCTCAGCGACCAGAAGAAAGCCTTCCTGCCATACATTAAGGGGACGACTGACGTAATAGGAAATATCCTACGAAAATTCCAGATAAGGACAATCTTCTCGCCTCACACACAGATAAAGCATCTCCTAAACACCGTCAAGGATAGAACTCCACTACAAGTGGAAGGGGTTTACCAAATTCCTTGCCAGACCTGCGGGAAGAACTACATCGGCGAAACAGGCAGGTCGGTCAAAACACGCCTAGAAAAGCACGCGAGCGCGATTCGACTGGGGCAATCAACAAAGTCCGCGGTAGCCGAACACGCAGCGCTTGGCCACGTCATCGAGCTCTATGAAGTCAAAATCCTCGCCAAAGTTAAAGGTTTTAAACAGAGACAGAGAAGCCATTGAGATATCCAAAGAAGATAAGAATAATTTCAACAGAGACACCGGCATTAAAATTAGCCGTACTTGGCAACCAGTAATAAGAAAAAACAAGCAGCAACCCACTCCCCCAACCTCCGGCTCCCCTCCCCCCACCACCTGACGCAGATACCTATGTAAAAGATCCTTAATTCCCATCTCTTCATAATTCCTTGAAAAAGCGACCAGCATCGGTCGGGAAACGTTGGGGCCACCCAAGAATTGACGCGGCGACATAGCCCAAAAATTTTTAATCATAAAGACTTAAATAATTAGCTGTGCACACAATTGTAGTTAGATTAACAATATTTGATCTAAAATGCCAACTTAGACATGGCCCATATTTATCTTGCTTGTAGGTAGCCCATTTATTATCCCGAGCGTTTCACATGCTTTCATAATTTACTAACTACTAAAGAATCATTAATGTAATACCCTCGAAGACTTTAAGATTTTTCTCAGTACACAGTCGCGATTAACACGATTAGTTGGTACATATTACCTATGTAAGAACTACTTAATGCAAAAAAATCTCCTTTTCTAAAACAGTAATACTACCCTATGCGAGCGTAAGCAGACAAATAATGTAAAATGTCAACGTAGGTATTGGTCATATTTATTATACAAGTAGGTAGCCTAATTATTCATCCCGATTGTTTCACATGTTGCCACAATTTACTAATTACAAAATTATTCATAACATCCTCAAAAAATGAAGTTCTTCTTAATAACAACACCTTAGAACACGAGGATATGCACCGTATTATATTTTTGCGTTGATATACGAGAATTTCAAAAACATTTAAGTACTATGAAATAATAAAAACCATTAATTATTCAAGCGATAACGCAAATAGTACTAAAATCAACCTGAAAATACACTCGAGAGTAGAATTGTTTCAAGAAACCATACACAATTCGTCTACCGGTCAATGCTCATATCAAATATATTAATAATTTACTTTTAATGACGATCAAAATTTACATTATACTAACATTTCCCTAAATAATCACGCCGTCTAAATAGAAATAAAAAGATAGAAACTCACCTTGGATTATTTCGTCGGCTGGAAGGCTTTTCTTGGAATGGCAATTATCCATTTCCTCGTCGTCCTTAGGAAATACAAAACGCACACTTTCGTTTCCTCGGTGTATTCCCCTCTGCACTGAGGCACACAACACTAGTACACCATTTCTTGAACGGTTGTATTCAATACTGTTGCCCACAAAACCTCCGCGAAAGCTTTAAAACTCCAAAAAACTTAGCGTTCAACAACCTAATCACCATTTTCACCGCAATGGCTTATGAATATAAACAACTGCAAGCATTGTCAGAAGGCGTGGTTGTTAGCCTACGGCTCGTGATGTCAGTGAATTGAAAGGCATCAGCGCTCAGGCCTTCTCTCTCGGTGGTCGTGGTTAAAACCCCCTTGAGCTAAGAGAAAATTTTAAGTTAAATCCATTTTACTTGATTGGATTGGTATTACTAATAGAATAGTGTAAGGATTAATAAAATATCCCTCAGAAAGCCGTAATACTCACCATTTTGAACAATTTACCATAAAATTCCGCAATTTATTAATCTCGCACGTACCGCTTACCCTGGTGGGTATACCATACCCCCTCACACCCCGGTATTAGTTGCACCAAACCACCCCTACCCCCCCAGCCTTAATTCCTAGCTGCGCCCCTGATGTAACAAGCCCTCGGGAATAGATAATGTCAACGTGAAGAGGTTATTAACCATGTGAAATACCTCAGCGTCGTTGGTGGAAAATAAGAATTCCGATTTTTTTATGAGTCTTTTCATCCCTGAAATCTTTGACATCTAAGTTGGAAATCAATAGCGATATAATATCATGTGATACACACAACTTTATCTGTGAAGGGAATCCTCTAATTCTTTTGCTGAAAAATTATAATATATATTAGTTTTATTCAAGGGACGAGCTATCACGGGACACTAAACACTTTGAGATCTGAATAGTCTATGTTTTGTTCGCGGCTAAGTGCTGGAATTTTTATGCATTTTTCAAAAATCAATAAATAATATAGTGTTAAAGATTTTTCATTTTCGTATTATAAAATAATAAAGCATTTAAATTATGCACCACATGAACCATGACTACTATTATGAGCAACTCCTTACTGCTAGCGACGCTAGAGAGCGTTACTTTCCACGCAAGAAAACCAGAATTCCAGCATCGCAGATGTCGATACCTACACTGCACATAAACTCAGAAATCGCCCACCAAATCAAATATGCTCAGCTAGTAGTAAATAGGACTACTAGATGAGCGGATTTTATTCGGTAGACGATTGTTGAGCGTTTGTGCAGTGGAGTTATCGATGTGCTTCGCTCGAACATACCGAAAGTCGCCTCGCAACACACATTTGCATCGCTAGCAGTCTTGCGTCGCTAGCACTCATGAGCAAAGATGCTGGCTGACAGTTAAAAAAATCACAATGACAATGAGGGAATAAATCGGGGTTTGGATCTTATTCAAACAGAAGAATTTGGAGAACACAACCAATAGACCCCAGTGAGTTTTTAATATTTCTTTAAGCAAGTGTTTTTTGATAGTTAATGCAAGGTATTTTATATATGCTCACCGGGAAATAAAGACTGGTGATTACTATCCATACATTATTTTGAATCTGATTTCCGACCAACTGAGGGAGACTGCGTTCATAAGAGCATAATCCTCTGGCTTCTAAATGTTGGAATTTTTTGGGCCCATTAATTTTGAGAAAACATCGCTGAATCTTTAAGCAAAAAGTACAGTATTTATTGGAAAAGTGATTTTTCCTGAGAGAGGAAGAAATTTTATTGGATTCCATTGATCAATGTAAACAGCAGTGATGCATTTCTGGAATTAATTCGACCTAGCTTATTCTAAGTTGGCCTTAGGATTTTTGTGTAATCCTCATCACACATATATTATAATATGATTTATTAATTATATGATTAATTTTTTATTTCTAATTTTGATGTATTTTCTTTCTGCATGTATTCCCAGGATAAAAAATATCATCTAGGATACTCTTAATAGTGGAAATGGTCGATAAAGTCAACCATGTCCCTGTGCTGATCGAGCTATACGAGTAAATGTTCAACTATGGTTTACATATAGTCGAGTTACACAAAGGGTATAATTCTAGAAGGATAAAGTCGTAGATCTTGGTTGAGTAGGCGGAGCATACCGTCCTGGAGGTAGAGTTGGGTTGGCTTAATTGATATGTTACACATTTTGGCGGTGAGCAGCGGGACATTTAAATGAGTTTATTGGAAAGAGCAAAATTGGTGAATTGTTGCAGTGCCTAGTTGCTGGTGGTTGGAAATCTCTGCACCATTAATGTTTAATAATTGATCGATAGATGATATCCATCGACCAATGGCTAAGTGAAAAATATCAGATACAAAGTTTTTGTAAGCCTCAACTCTTCTACCGTAGATCACGTGTATTGACTCCACTTCAAATTAAAATTAAGCAATAGTAACTAAGGTGGTCGCGCAGTAGCTAAAACCGATGGCTAACAATCAACCCAAACGTTTCTTTTATTTAGGGAAATTGAAATAGGAAATTAAATTTCATTAATATATTTTTTTAACCCTGATTATTCTCCTTCTTGGTGAGTAATTAGTTTAATAGAGATAGAATATGCAATCAAAATTACTTAAATCAAAACAAGCACCATTATCCCAGTCAGAAAATCTCAACCATCAGACCCATCGCTTAGTCTCGGACATTTCAATGAGATCGTTCAATAGAGTTATACTGATAGACTGATCGAGCGAATACCAATATGACTCAATGCCTATAGAATATAAAGATATTAAAGAGATATGGGGCACTGCGGTGCACCGGTTGGAAAAAAATCGTATTAGTAATATAAATCACTGAAGGGCTCGGTATGTGTCTCAACGATTTGAAAGGGCTTCAGCAACCTTGAAATAATGAACGATGTAGTCAATAATCTGAGATGATAAGGAATATAAACAAATGAATCGACGGTATAGTGTTCTTAAAAAAATAAAGAAATCTTTATTGGACAAAATTTACAGTCTGAGCATCAGATAATAGTAAAGCAGATGGGAAGGGAGTTCTCTGCTTGGTAGTCGACCGTTTGTGGATGAAACGGTTCTTGAGGATAGAATTTGGGGTCCATCACGATGTCATTTACCACCAACCTGGGAAGAAAAATTTATAAGTAACTTAATATAGTTATTCTACCATACCTTCATCAAGAAAAATATTGACCATCCAAACTATAGGACATGTAAATATAGCAAAATTTATTTCTAGTACCATTGAGAATAAATATCAATGGAAATTTCGAAACGCATTGCTATACTTCGGTATACCAAAATTCATTAGATCACATCCATCATTTCCGTGAAGTAATTGACATCTGAAGAATGATTTCGTGCTTTCCTGGCGAATAGACATAGTGAAGAGTTCCCGGTGGCGATCTCGAGAACTCTACACTTAATTGACATCTATCATCAATCGTGGTTATATATGCAAATTACCAGATCAATTTGAGGAAAGTATTTGAAACTACGACTTAATTGCATTAATACCAATAGACAATCAAAATACTTCACTAAAATGGTATGGTAGTGGCCTCCATACATATTTTCAATTATTAGCAGGTCTGAGGCGACTGAGGAACTGTCAAGAAAAGTTTTCTGTAACCAGATTAAAAAACGTACTAAGTAGACGTATTAGAATTAATGGTCGAAAATTTTTACTGTGTAAGGCGCTTTAGTATTTATTATTCAGCTGAAAGGCAATCATCAGGCGGTTCGGATGGTGCACATACATAACTTATAATTTTCAATTAATTGTTACATGATGGGAGGAATTGATGATGGAACAATATTTTTCGAGAGTTAATTTAATTTTTATGATTTTTATCATCCTATAAATTTATTGTTGTTACTGTCTATTGTCAATTGTAGGTACTGCTATTAGTATAGGTATCTAGTGCATCTGCTTGAATTGGAGCGTGAAGGGAGACTTTCAGTGGCCATCCTCTTTGATTATTTGAAGCGTTATTAAAGCGTGATAAAAATTAAGCGAAATGATAGTGACGATCTTCATCTTAAGGGTAATGTGATAATCGATTCTAAATAACATATACTTATAAGTCTTTTAACATGGCTAAAAATGACTAATACAAGATCAGCAGATTATTGCATGGTGCAATTCTTAAAAAATGGTGAACACGAATATTTATGCTTATCTGGAATATTGCAAACCCTGCAAATACGTCTTTTATATAATCAAACGAGTAATTGCGGAATTCATGAACAGTCTTGAAAATGACGCATTCAGCATTCGTTGGTTGAATAATGCGGTGAAAAATAAATTGATGTATTATAATAGTATTTTGCTGTTTTGGACAAGCTTGAATAACTTACAGTATTTGCCAAAGAAATATTAACGGCTGTAGTGGGAGAAAATTTGAGAGGAGTAATTGGTTAGATATTTCCTAAAAAAATAAATAATATATTCAACATGATGTTCATTCCATAAATAAAATACATCACCCTCTAACTCCCTCATTTGAATCAGGCTATGTTTAGCAGTAAATGGAAATTGTTTCTCCACATTTATATCGAAATATATTTATCCAATCTTATTTGTTATGCATAATATTGTTCAAAATAGGCTGAATCATGTATTCGAGTAAAGGATTTATTAAAGTATTTTTAAAGTTAAATTAATGAAATGGAAGGATAATTGAGGGAAAGCCCTTGAGGAGAACCTTGAGATAAGTACTTGAGGCACATGAAGAGGACAAAAGGAAAAATAACATAGGGGAATTGATTAAACTAGTTGGGAAAGGGAAAAATGGAGGTGTGCAGCATAAAAATCTTAGGATTTTTATACTATGTCACAAATTTTCTTTGTTCTTACTTGTTATTTGCGGGCGTGAAAGACAAGGGATACAGGCGATTTTTTATCTAATCGGAGTTGGTACTGAAATTGATACAAGAAATATACAAAAGCTTGGAGGCGAAGAAATGCTACTGAGTCTCTGTTCTGTGCTGCCATCGAGTGGAAAAAATTATTAAAATGCACTTCTAAATATGTTATTGATCTGGTTGATTTTCTTTTCCTAATTTATGTACCTAACTCTGTTAAGAAAAAATATCTATTGTGCCCCTTGACTTCTCACCCCCACATTTAGTTATTTATATTCTAATTCGAAGGCATTTATTGTCTGCGCATGCAATAGAATTGTTCTATTACAATTATAGTAATTGGGACCCACCTCCTTTGCCGCCACCACCTCCGTATCCGCCTCCGCCGTGTCCGCCCCCGAATCCGCCACCGAAACCGCCCCCGTAGCCGCCGCCCCCGCCGTAGCCGCCACCGCCTCCGTAACCGCCGCCTCCGTGCCCGCTGCTTACGCTAATGACCTTGTATCCGCCCCCGCCGCCTCCGCTCTTCCAGCCGCCGCCTCCGTAACCGCCGCCTCCGTATCCACCGCCTCCGTATCCACCGCCCCCGCGCCATCCGCCGCCGCTGCCCCCG
Organism: Ischnura elegans; assembly: GCF_921293095.1. Lineage (NCBI taxonomy): Eukaryota > Metazoa > Arthropoda > Insecta > Odonata > Coenagrionidae > Ischnura > Ischnura elegans. Next base: position 126,649,722 of record NC_060247.1, read on the forward strand.
CTGTATCCTCCCTTATAACCGCCCCCACCGCTGCTCCAGCCTCCGCCTCCACTATAGCCCCCCTTCCAGCCGCCGCCGCCCCCGTAACCGCCGCCGCCGCCTCCGTATCCGCCTCCGCCTCCCTTGCGCCATCCGCCGCCGCCCCCGCGCCAACCGCCCCCGCCGCTGCTCCACCCACCGCCGCCACCCCTCCATCCGCCGCCACCGCCTCCGTAACCACCGCCGCCATAACCACCACCGCCTCCTAGGTAACCTTAGGGTGGGAAAATTCACCATCAAAATTTTTAAAGTTGAGGTGGTTGTATTGCCAGCCTAATAAGAATCCATGTTAACCCATTATAATCCAATTTGTTGCATCTGAGTTAGGTATATCAAAAGTGTATGTATTTTTTAGCACTTCTCAGGAAAGATTTAAACTAATTGTTCTTTTGTGCTGTAAAGGTTAATGATGAGAAATATGTAGCTGCCACAATAACAATTATGATTCTGAAGAAAATTTCTCTTTTTAAAAATTAGAAATCTTGAAAATTTATTTCTCCCAGAAGCAGATCTGGATGAGAAAGGTTTATAACCTTAATATAAAGGGTTAATACAGCTAGAAAAATAAACCGTAAATTTGAGGAAAAATTCGCGTAAATAGTCACTTACGCAATAAAAAATGGTCTCTCAATAAGTCCGGACTACTTCCGGGAAAATTATCTTAATATTCAGGATATTTGTAAATACGTCCTCACAGATACGAGAAAATTTGTGAGTTGTCAACGTGAAAATCTTAGCAATGGGATAATTTTTTATGGCCCCAATTGTCAAAACTGATTTTTACTGTCATTAAGGTAACTTAAATATTAATTAATTCAAAATCAGTTAATTGCAACTTCCCAGTGTATTTCAATGCCTGATACTTGTTTGCCATGTGATCATTGTCCTATGTTCTACTCGTCTTACCTGCTATGGTTGGGTTTAAATACATCTATACGGCATGCTCTTTTTTTTACTTAAATAGGGAAAATGATTTGCGTTTAGACTTCGCCCGTTATAATCCTTATCACTAATATACATTACCTTACGGCCATTAAACTTGAATTTTTCAGGGGGAAGTTGTTCAATGTTCATCGCTTTAAGTAAACGAAAATAAATTTGTAAGGGAAAGTTATTTTTCTGAGAAAACGCAATGTGTATGTTGTAAGCTGTGGAATTTATAACCAATGGCTTCCAAAGATGGGCGTCTTACCAGATATGCTTGAAGTTAGTACGTATTATAAACACTTTATATGATGACAAAATGGAAAGTTCAGAAAAAGCTAAAACTACTATTTCAAAGCAATGAATGCTGCAGGAAATAACATAAGTTTTACAATCCGGTACGATTAGGGTCAGATGTTAAAACGGATAATTGAGCGTGTATCCACAGCACGTTCGAAAAGAAAGGAGAGACGTTACCTCAGTCGTAATCAGTGATCCATCGTTGATGGTTGCGATCGAGAAAATGGGAATGGCGTGAGAGGGAGTAGAGTTCTCGGCAGTTGTATTCGAGCGGATGATGGCTTTCTCTTGTGATCGTGCCTCTCAGCGAAAGCGTGCCTCTCGGCGTTTGGGAACCGTAGGGATCCAGGGAGTAGTTCACGTGGCCGCTTCCTTGATTGTATTCACACACACAACTGCGCATAGTGAAGGGAATGCGCTTTGGACAATTTAATTTTCTGTTGTATTGTTGCATAAGGTATCGATGCTTTATTTTAGAATATTTACATTAACCTTAGCTATAACTTGCGTTACATACTGGACTCCACGTTGTAGCACAGCCCCATCAGTAAAAGTACATTAATTCAGTGAGAGAAAACTTCAAACCTTAAGTGTGTTGATTACCGTTAAAAATGAAATATACGAAATAATGGTTTGATCTAGTGAAATTATTCTCGAGTTCGTGAGGAAAAGCTAACGAAATATATATATTGAACAATTCATTTCTAGCAATTGAAACACATTGATTCAATACATATGAGTTATCTACAGCTTAATATTATGAAACGTTATTAAGGGGAAACGTTATTAAGGCTTAATATTTTTTTAAATTTCCAAATTCAAGTGTAGACCTTTCTTAAACATCTAACTAAATAGGTAACATATTCTTCGTTAGCTTCACGAAGTGTCTGGGATAATTATTCCAATCTATTGCCTTCGCTGCATATAAGTATGCCCTTATTTCGTCTCGTTATCCATAATTTTTCTGTCTTATTATTGCTACAAACAATTTTAAACGTACCTTCCTCCATAATGCTCGCAAACCATTCTCTCGGAAAGATTAGTTTCGTGAGATAAATTCAGACGTTTCTTGCCTTAAAAGGAGCAGAAGGCCAAGGTCCAAGCGGAAACAATGCTTACTATTTCACACGAAACGACTAGCTTAGGGGGGTATGAATTAGGGGTTCAGACTAAGAAATATATTGAGTTTTCTCCTTCACAGATATTTCAGGGAATTCCACGATTTACCTGAGTTTAATCGCTGATATACTATGAATATCATTTAATGATCATCGACAACTATATGGGAAGTTAACTTGCTTGAAGAAAAGAGGAAATTTATCGAAATATTGTTCACTGTATTATTATGAGATACTCAGGAAACCTACTTCCGTAACTTCTCAAGCTTTGGGGCGATCGGTTATTGCTCAACATGTCTGATATGTAAGATTGCAGAATTTCCAGGATGAACTCATTCTATTGGGATGTTCGTGCGACTGATCTACGGCAAAACGTGTTATTTAACACTCCAAATGCAGAGTCTGATATTCTAATTTTTCATAATTGTATATGTACTTGTTTTTAGTATTTTATGAATATCACTAACAATATCTAAATCTTTTGAAATTTGTATAAAATTGTGTAAAAACGATGAAATCCAATTTAGTCAAATGTGGCAAAACGCATATGGATTACATTTTATAGACACATTATATGAGTGAATAAATGTTTTCATAGAATTGTCATAGCAATAAAAAATAGTTATTTTGGAATAAAGATCCAAGGAATCAATTTCAGCAATGCGTGTACTGTATATGCTCTGTAAATGCCGCAAGAAATACGATATTTAGCGGAATACCTAGATTGACTAAAGTGATTAAGAATTGTGTCTTTAACTACATAATTTACTTGAAAAATCAAAGTCTATTTCGTTAATGCCATTTCAAGTGTTTAATTTTTATTTCCCCAGGGTATCTTTGACTGAAAAGCCTTTTCAGTCAGTATACAAATAATTGTTGAAGATACTAACCTCCTAAGACATTGCTTACTGCTGCAATCAGCACCACAGCCACCAGAAGAAACTGAAAAAAAACGTTAGAATGAAACATCGTTGTATGTCTATACCCAAGTTAAATTGCTTTGGAATTTGTCATTTGGACATAGTAATGAGATTTAATGCAAAGAGTGACAATCACGGACACGAACTATTTTTAATCCAACGAAACCAAATTTTGAAGGCTCTAATTGTTTTTAAGTGAAGTTAAGGGTATCAGTCTTTTAATAAACCATTTAATCAGTTAAGTTTGAGTGACTTTAATGGTTTTATTGCCCTCAAAAAATAATATTAAAAAAATGTTTATACAGTGTCAACTTTAAAATATAAAGTACGATTCTCTTTCGCCCAAGGCGTTTACTTTCTCATTTATTATTTTCATTCATTCATAATAGGCAGAATTACAGAAATGCTTGGAAATGAAAGTAAGTTGTTGCAATGGGTCATGCAAATTTATTTGCCTGTGCTAAGGGCGTAGCAGGGTAATTTATCCTATTTGAAAGGAGAATTATATTGTAATCCGTATTCTTAAATGCAAGTTAACTATCACCAAGTGAGCAAATTATCAACTCCACACCTGTACAATTTCACGGTTCAAACATTGGAAACTCCCCTAGTTGACTGAAGACTCAACATGTCCTTGGGAATCTTCTCCATTATTTCCTATACCAACTTAATGTCCTATTGTGTTTTCGAGGCGTGCACTGAATAATGTTAAGTCACTTAAAAGCAAGTTCAGATGCTACGCTAGAGTAGTAGCTATCGTGCTAGATAAGAAAATGGAGTGAATATCCATGGAATACTTTCGCTGTAGGTACATCTAAAGGATAATAACCGAACAATTTACATTCAAATATAAGTATCTACACTCTTACGGAAATAAGGTCTAAAAGTTATTATTAAAAGTAAGTCAAAATATTCTTTCTTTTTTATTTGCCAAAAATAGAAATAACAATGAGGAAATGTGATTTTACTGCGGAATTGAAACATCTGGGAAAACACTGAATGCTTACTGAAAATTTCCTTTCTAATCGAATACCTAACTGCGCAGAATAAAGTTTCTCATTTCAACTCGTAATTCTTTTAACCCATGGTTATCTATGTCCAACGCATTTTACAATATACAAGTACCTATTTTCGATGTGTGATGGTTAGCTATTACATTATCCTGTATTAATAAGCAAAGCATATCTCCCCTTTTTTATGTGTTTGGCAGATGAATACATTCTATAAGATTGGTTTCAGGTGTTTACTCCATCATCTTATGCCCGAAATGATTGCTAAAAAGTACACGCCTTTAATTTATGATGAAAATATTTATTTGATAAGGCGACGAATTTACAAATTAGAACTAAGGTACATGTGACGTGCTTCCGGCGAATCATCTGAGTAAAATTTTGGTACAGTTTGAACCCTCAGACTCCCTCATTACATTCATGAATCGGTTACATAGCACCGCGGATGACCAATACTCGGATGATGTATGTACAGAAAAAGGTGGAGATCGACAAGTAGGAAAAAAATGAAAGATATGACGGAAGTGACGGAAGCAGTGTGTGGAAAGCTGTGTCAAACCGATCTCAGAATTGTTTTTCACTCATCCAGAGATTCAACCAAAAAGTTGGTAAGAGTAGAGCTCATCCCGAACTAATCCAAAGCTTTGTGTCCACCAGAAGGGCCAGTTCCTTTCCTAGGACCACCGAAAACTTAAAATATTTTGATATCGGGTTGTCCGAAGGGATCATCCGGGATTTGAACCCTGGAACCTTCGATGAGAAGCCCAACGCTCTACCAATTGGGGTAACAATCTCCCCATTTTTCAACCAATTATTATGTGATACTTGGGTTTTTCGCCTTTTACGTACCTTCATGGCTGGAAACTCCGCTGGACCACTAAGGTAAGCGAAGAAAATCCAATCCTATCACTATCCCTGGGATTCGGATGGATGCCTGGCGGTATCTCTTCGAGGGAAATCCTTTTTTGTAGTCTTCAAAGAGCTGCTGTCTTCGAAGTCCACCGACACTGAGGAACAGCGCGCCTTTATATTCGAGTGGCGAGCACCCCCTCCTCTCCAAACACCCTTCCCCTCCCCATTCTTACCGTGAGGATTCTCCCCTTCTCTTGGCCGAACCACCTACGCCCCCAACCCCTCTCTTCGTTTCCCCCAGTGAGTTTAGCCGCCTCCTCGGATCGTCAGTGGCCAGTTGGCACCCACACCCCCCTCCTGTCATCCCGCTTCAATCTCGTCTTCCTTTAACCTTGCCGGACAGTGAAAGGGGGATATTCTTTCCCATCAGGGGGTGTCAATGGCTATCGCTGGGAGGATGGGTGAAAAGAAGGCACGGGGATGTCCTCGCTGGACGCGGAAAATACTTTTATGAGACGAATGTAAAGGTGAAAAAAATATTTCCTAAGGCCCCATTGAACCTACTGAATACGCCCCAAATCGAGTAAAAATGCCTTTCACTTTCCTCTGTGTTTCTGTCGAAAGGTTGGTTTTCATAGGTAAAGATATAGCTCACGGTAGAATAATCTTTGCGTTTGTTGTAATTTCACGCACTCTGCGTTTAAACTTTCGCTTATGGACAGGGGCCGTTTTTAGAGATAGAATTGATTACGGGTGGCTCTAGGCTAACCATGAATTTTCCATTTGTTTTTCACATAAGTGGGCTAGCTCTATACTTTCTGTTCCAAGAATGAATTCTTGCCGGAAGTTACATTCCCTGAACCACCAATTACCGTGAAGGTAATGTGAACCGAGATTTGAGCCTGGCACCCTTCGATCGGGGGACTTGATTGGTATTGTGTTGACCCATTGATCGAAGAGTTCAAGGATCATATCCCGGGTGATACCATCGTGCGCCCACAAAACAAATTCTCGTAGTGCGAGGTGGGCCAGGCCAAGCAACTTGCCACCCCACCCGAAATATGTGGTATCAAACGCCTGGGGTTTCATTTGAGATGACCTCTACCCTCTTGTATCCAAAATAATCAATGCTTCTAGTGGTTGAGTGAGTGAATTTTTGAATGGGGTCAAAGTCACAGTTTATAATTAGTGAGAGGATGAGGGAGAGATTTGCTCGTGGGGCTGAAGAAGAATAAAGGAAAACTCGATGAAATTATGCAAACCCTAGGCCTCTTAAACGAAGTTGGGCATATCGGAATACAGCTCTTTCGGGGTATATGTGCTTACGAGCTCCCTTCAAACCCAATATTAAAACTTTCATTCTCGGACGCAGGCCGTTTTTTTTGAAGGTAGAATCGATTTGGTACGGCTCTACGATAATCGTGCGTCTTACCTTTATTTTTCATTCATCATCCTTGCGGGTAAGCTTTATGCCTCCACCTAATGGATGAAGGACTAGGTATCGGCTATGTTTAACATGGTGGGGTTTCCCTTGCTCTATTTACATTTAAAATCCGGTTCAATTATAATGCTGAAGTCATGTCAGTACTCCGATCTTGCCTGGTTTGTTTTTTTTTCTGGCTTGTTCCAATCGTTAATATCTATCTTTGGTTTCACTTTGGTTTGGTATGAACTCACGTTAACCAAGTGGTATTTTGGACGTATTTACAGAAATTTTGTCCCTTCTAAGTCGGAATCCGGGTTCGATCAAAATCTACATGCTCAATCAGAACTTGAATGGTGTATTAAATTTACGAATGCTCTTTCGCTCTCTATGAGGGAAAATTTGCCAGTCATTTGGACTTTTTTGTGTTTATTAAGACTGTTCGTAAATTATTCTGGAATTAATATGGTTTTATTTTTTCTTATGAATCGCAACTACACAAATTTTTTAACTTCATTCCGTACATTTAGACTTATAGTTGCTTTCGAAAAACTTGAAAAATGTATGCCCAATGATATAGACACCACTCTCTTATTTCGCGCTTCAAAGTGAAGGTTCATTTGGGATGAGGAGAGTAGAGATCAACGAGGAATAACCCATAGGTTGAGTTTAATTCCCAAATGCAAGGTAAGGGGTAATTTTTTTCCTCTAAGCTACCTCATAATACGAGTTTTTATCGTTAAGGATGGTCCAAAGGTTATACCCGAGGTGGAAGAAGTATTGCATGTAATTTTTTTTTCGCATGTGAAAGAAATAGAAATCGGAACAGCAGGGAAAATTATCTCCATGCTATGGTCCAGCTTGTATTTTTCGGTAGGGAAAGCAGCCCTTCAGGCAACACACCGATGTCTGAGAAACAGGAAGTGTGCCGGCTGTTATATGAATTAATCTGAAATATCTGATGGGGATGAGGGTTGGGTGGTGTTGGCACGCTCGTGATGCATCCAGATGTACGATAAGATTTAGAGAATGAAATGTCCTCAATAACTTAATCAACTGGGTAAATTTTTATCTCTTTTAGCCGGTTAGATTACATTGTCCAAACATAGTTGGTAATTTTGTGCTAAACTTTTACTCATGTACCTTTTAAAAATGAAGTAGAGGGTATCGTTATGACAACATTCTACACCAAAACATGAAACGTTGCAAACCATTGGTATATATTTTTTTTTGGAATTCAGTTTCTGAAGGGGAAGAATGGTAGCCTAGTGGGTAGAGCTCTTGACTGCTGATCGTGGAGTCCCGAGTTCAAATCCCGGGTGACGCCTTAAAAGACCCCCAAACAAAATCCTCGAAGGCGCCGTTGCGCAGGGAAAGGATATAGTCACCCTATTCTGCGTTTGCGGTATCACACGCCTGTGACTTAGTCCAGAGTGAGCCCTACTCTCACCTATCCATCCAGTCATCGGGTTGAGTCAATGAGTGATTTTATGTTGCAGAAAAAGCCCTTGTGTACGTTGCGGAGAGTGAGATTTCAATACCATGAATTATTATCTTCATGCCAATTCTTTAGCAAGGTATTTAGTGCTTTAATAATTGCCTATATTCTCGTTTATCAATAAAATATTATTATTTTTGGAATTTTTAGACCTTATATGATTATTCGATGACAATATTTTATGGAATAAAAGTAATAGCCGTAATTGTACAAATTTGCCGCCAACATATGAGTTTACCGCGGAGAATCATCCAAATAATTACTTTTTAAGCAATAGCAGGCGGTACTTATGTTATTACGTATGTTGGTGAACATTGCAGTCCATGATCATTATTTGGCGAGGAATAGTTCAATGATTTAATGTATTTTCGGGGTATTGTTCTTTTCGCGCTTTTCTCGCATAGAGAATTCACTTCGCTCGGTTTTGCGCGGGATCACATCATACCCGACGGTTTCTCCAAGCGCTTCGAAAGAGGTGTTCGTGTTGATGGGAACTGCGCCGCCTTCATTTGGGTGTTGCGAAGTCGCAGCTAGATAGCAAGCCTAGAGTGCAGTGAACTCGTCGGCACGAATTAAGGTTGGACATTTTCATCGAGGCTCAGAGACAAGCCAGGCTTATCTGGGAAATTTTATCCTTTACATCTAGAGAGCACAAGACTTTTTATATTCATCCAATTTCCATAGTGTTCAAGTGCACCATTTTTATCCAGCTAAAGTTAAAATTAATGCTAGAATGCTTATTCATTCTGCATCAATGAAGGTTAATTTTACCTTCCATATCAGCACCATTACCGAGCTCATTCCGTTACTTATCTATCTACTTATCTCATCACGCTGTAAGAATTTAATGTATACACATCAATTATTTTTCGTATAACTGCTAACAAAACTTGTGCAAGTTATCAGCATTGGCGGAATAATATGTTCGAGTATTTACAATCAAAGGAGATGATGAATTGATTTCCTTCTGCCTAGGTGAATTCTGTGAAAAAAGGTAATACTTCCAACAATTTATAGAATAGTGCGGCAATTTGGGTAATATCTCAAAAAAATATCAGAATTACTCAAGGGAAGATTAATTATGTCTGCTTTTTTTAGGTCGCAATGAGGAAGCTTAAAGGTATCATTTATCCTTAAATAGAGATATACCATATTTTATTTCATGTTTTTGCTTCAGGTGTATCATTTAGTACCATACTCAAGAATAAATTATGTTTTCATTAGAAAGTCTATCTCGAACCTTCTTTGGAATTTATAACCATCAGGATCATTGAAGTAAAACTTTGGTCTTTCAAGAGCATTTGGCCGGCAAGCAAAGAGCAAGAGCACCTTTGCTTCTTCAAATCACATATATGGTATGTTGAGTTTGACACACATTGGATTTTCAGCCGGCAGTCACGTTAGTGGGTGAGGAAGAAAACTAGCCTCGTATATTCTTTCGACATCATAAGCAGTAATCACAGACGGGCACATGTTTGACACTGCGTGATAGACAAATGGCGACTGGTCGGAGTTGACCCAACGATGTTGATGCATACAAAATGCCACATTATAATTACAATATCTTTGGAAAGGTAATGAATGCACGTGATCTTCGATTTTCGTAGGCTAAAATAAACACTCGAATTGTGAGTTAAAATTACAAAACTAAGTCATTGCTGAGTCATGCTGAGTCACAGCTGATATTTCAGAAGCCACAGCTGAAATTGTATATATACAAAAGAGCGGTAAATTATTACGTAATTATTAAACTACAATTTTGTTTTTCTACACTTCATGAACTAAAAAAACATGAAAGAGCTCTTAATTGAAAAAAATCTCAAGTTCTCTTATTAAATTATTTTTTAGAAAATACTTCTAGGAGAAAAACAGTTTCGAATACAGGCAGATGAGAGGTATATAACATCCAATTGAATAAAAAAGGAACTTGATGCGTAGTTTTCCGCGGCGTCGTCTATATGATGTCTCCGTGCTTCTGGGTTTCACCGCGTGGATTTTCTTTGCGACGACAGTTTCTCCGGTATCCCGTATAAAGAAAATCCACGCGGTGAAAATCAGAAGCAGGGAGACATCAAAAAAGGAAATTTGCAGGGGTAAATGAAATATCTGGTATTAATGGAGAAGTTTAAATTGTTTGAGCGATTCTCATGACTTGAGGTTGGATCTTCAGCGGAAGGGGACGTTTGCGAAAGTGCAAGGCAACAGAAAGGTTTAGGAAAGTCGCATTTAGCGATTCCGTGGAGGAGCGAGTGAATTCTCATGTTTCCCTTTCGGGAGAACGGCTGTCTCGACGTTCAGTCTCTCGCGTTAGACGCGCAACGCCAACACTGGGTAGTAAGGGGGGGCATGGAGAGGGGGGAGAGGCTAGGAGATGATCGAATAGCGAAGGGAAGGGTCGGGGGAGACGCGTAATAGAAGCTATTCGTCTGCCTGTGGTCACGGGTGCGCGGCTATCCACGGCGTCATCCCTCACTCGTAGAGGGAATCCCAGAGTTCGAAATTATTCCTTCATTCTACTGTGTATTCTCTGGATTTCCCCGTGTACTGTTGGCGGCTATCCATCATAAAGCGACACCTGTTGTAAAAGTTGAATGGAAAAAGTGCTCAAAATGAATGTTAAAAAGGAATATGATAAATTTTATGCCTGAAGGAAACGCCGCATTCGAAATAATTCCATGCTTTTCTCTGTGTCCATTGGATTTTCTCATGTACTAACAACTGGTGACGGCAATTCGCAAAATAACAACTTCTCTTGAAAATATTGTAATGAAACTAAAATGAACATTTTTGCCAGTACAAACATTGTAGATGCTTTTATTTTATCCAAGGAAAGGAACAAACTTTTTCTCGAGGGAGCATGATAGCATCAAGAAAAATAATACTACATAAACCACAACAGATGAGTCAATACGGTACCATTGAGTCGGAAATGTTTTTACTTTTATTCTATATTTTCAAAGACCGTGCAAAAATGCGCATCAACTCAAATGCAAGGGAAAAGTAGGATTCATAATTTTAATGAATGTTAATTGGTAGATCCAAAACTTTTTAACATAATTGATTACTATATTGGTTAATATCATCATAGGTATCCGGAAACTTGTGAACTATACAGGTAGTATTTGTTTTGTTTATGTTTCAATTGCTTTTCAAGTTTTCCAATGCTAAAATTCCTCCTGCTAAATCTTATATTTTGCTCTTTTACTATTCCTTTCCTGAGATTTTATAGGGCAATAAAGTTTTTAAGCAGTTGGCAGTCGCACCTATGCTTCGAGAAAGGGCATTTTCGTACATTTTTTAAGCATGCGCTTTGGATACGGCGAAGAATTCCTCAAAAGTTTCATTCAGCTGTGATTATCCATGATGGAATGATGATTTCCCGTGATAGATTGTCTTTGTGATGTGAAATACCAGTGGGGGAAAGCATGGTAACTAGTCACGGTACGGAAACTCGTCGGCAAGCAAGCAATAACGGAGAAAGAGTGACTACTTCTAATAGTCGACTCGATCTTTTTTTTCACCGACTGCGGCGAGCTTCAGCGCCCTCCCTTCCTTTCCCACCAAAACGCGAGAGGCGCTGATATGTTGCGCAGATGTAATGTCTGGTGCCTCCTTGGCTATTAGGATGGATGAAGATGCCTCAGAATTTGCACCGGGTTAGCTTCTCCATTTCTCCTTCCTTTAAGCGCTTCGACGAGCCTCTCTCTCATTGTCTTCCGAGAAATCCGAGAGCTATTCTATTCATAAGTTTCAGTTATACAAATTCTTTTTCCGGGATAATTTAATCTCTTCTTTCCGCATCCTCCGATTGGTCTGATGTCGCCTCTTAATTTGATTGATCTGATTTGAGGATTTATATTATCAGAAAAATTATGACACTTTTAAATGGGCAGAGATTCAAACGTTTTGACGCATCCACAACGTCTCCTGATTTTTAAATTAGAATATTTTAAGGAGGTGGGGCACCCTGTATCTGGCCCTGCGCTGGAGAATTAGAATGAATCATAATAATATATTTTTTGAGGAGGAAGCTGCCCACTGCTTTCCACATTAATTGGCTCAAAAATAAAAAAATAGCAGTTTGGCGAAAAATTAATTATAATTTTCCAAAGACGACTCGTTTTGGCGCTCGAATGAGTTCAGATTAGGAACCTTCTGGACAAGCAATATCACATATTGGGAGGATAACGAAAGGTTTCATCCTTTTGACGGCGTTTGTGGTACTGGGGAAGGTTGCTTGTTGCGCAGGAGTGGGATCGTTGGTTTTTTGTTTTGGTCGTTTTGGTTCATCCAGCGTCCTCGGGTCTCGCTCTAGCCTCGCCTCTCATCGCCGCTTCGTTCGGCCTTTTTCATGGTGAGTGAGAGGAATAGCACGCCTTTATGGAGTGGAGGGGGGTGTGAAGGGGTGGGAAAGAGGGGAGGGGGTGGGTGGGTGCTGAGCGAAGATGAGGCCGCGAAATTACTTGTGCATGTCATAGATTTATGTCGAGGATGCTCGGCTACCGGTGGACGTGGCGTTAAATTGACATGACGTAAACATTAACCGGATATAATTCAGTCGCTTGCAGATGGATGGGAGATAAATAGTAATCTACTCCACTTCGGAGAAGGCTGCACGAGTCACAGTTGAGATTTCCCTTTTATTTCAAAGGCGAATGGCTATGGAAACCTTTTAGTAAAAAGTTACGATGTCAGTTACGTGCACTGAGGAAAAAAAGGTTTGCGCTAACAAAATGAAACATTGTCTTCAGTTTACTGCTGATAAAACCAGTGTGTAACTAGTGGTATAACACCAGCCTTCCTAGCCTCTGTACTATTGGAATTTTTATATATATAAGATAGATATAAGTAGAGTCTTATGTAACTGATGGAAGGGCGCAGGGATCATGTACGGATGAATCGTTCAGACATCCTGAAAATAAAATTACTTCTTGTTAGAGTGCCTAAGACTAGGAACTGGTTCACCTACTCCGAATGTATTAAACTCACATTCTGTGACGAAGGTCATTTTTCTGGAGAGTTAAATTCTGTGTATAAATACACTTTTAATGGGCGCTGCAATATTGGAATTCGGTAAATGTTGTATCTTTATGATTTTATCTATCATAAACCAACTTTCCAATTGACGCACTGTGCGAGTGGAATAAAAATAGCTTCTTTCCAACAAACTAAAAATTATAACCAATCAATGGAAAAACAAGAGAATTGGCACGAATGTCGAAGTAAGTAAATACTCTTCAATGTAGATAAATTCTATATTCTTGTGATCCCCCGATGGAAATCCACAAAAATATTTCACCAACCATCAATTCTACTGAATGAGTAAGTATTTATGAATTTTCTATTTTATTTTACTGCACCACAAGAGAGTCTTTTGGAGAGGCTAATAATTTCTTTTTTCAGAATGCCCATCGTTTGGGACAATGTAGGGTTACAACTTCTTAACGGTTTCCACAGTCGACGGAGCTAACACTTTGCCATACGACTTTGCTACCCACACAATTTTACGGCGCCTCTAGAAATCATTTGCATGCAGTGTTGATTCCCCGTTAGCTGCAGCTAAACGAGGATTTCATTCTCTATTGAAGGACGCGAAACGCCATTGCGTCGAAACCAGCGGTGCGGAAATGATAAGTTCACGTAACAACACATCACATACAACAAACTGGAGAATGATTATGCTGATGCGATACTTTTAGCCTTATACATTTACGCATGGATACTGTGCAGGGTTATCATAAAAGATTATTGCGGTTTCAGTAATTATTAGCAACATCGTAAGGACAGGATGGCAGAGAATTCTAAAGAATGCCCGATTCTTTCTTCGGTGCATTAGGGATGGCACTTCAAGATCAGCACTCCGTCCGTCGGATAGGACGTTAAGCCGTGGTCCTCTTGGCGCGTTTCGTTAGGAGTTTGCTTATATCGACTCCAGGCTTCTCTCTTGTCGTGCGACTAAGGGCGCACTTATTTAAATGTATCAATTATGTAAAAAAAAAACAGTTAGGCACAACAAATTAAAAACAATTAAAAACATAAACTGTGAGTAATTCTGTTTTCATTTAAACCATGTTCAAAACCGCACCATTTTTTAAAGATAACCTTTTCTTGTGATAAGAGGGAGTATTGTATCTTATTTGCATCTAAGAAAGAAGAGCATTTGAGTTCAGTTCCATCCGTGATGTCAAACCAACCTTAATGGTTGTTGCTTGATAATGATGGTATTTTCACATTTGTGAGACTTTGGCGGATAATTTCCCCACCAGAGCCAATGCTTAATAATTTTTTTCACAAAAAAAACTTATTGTATTTACTCATTTTTTTCACAAGAAATTCTTTGCTCAATATATTTATTCATATTTTCTTTAATTTCCTCCAAGAATTATACAATAAACTGGAGAATGTAAATCGTTTTCCTCACACGCGGGACTTAATCGCAAACCGATCTCGCCATGAATTCCATCTTCTGTTTGATCTGCCGCAATTACCATTATTATCTCTTTTCCTCGGGTCTTATTTCACCTCATTTGGCGCAGCCATACTTTTTTATTATAATTTACTGAAAAATACGCTAGTATAAGCGTCCCGAGTCAGCCATAAAGACTCATAACCTTTCAAGTTTATGTCCGATTTCACCTCCTCAACTCATTCTGTTGAATTTCTGTCTACGTATTTATCTCAGTCGCTTGAAATATAAATGGGAAATCTTATTCCTTATCTTTATGATTATTCTATTTAGAGGCTTTCAATAAATATTTTCGAAATTTTTCCATAAATTGTATTCCAATAGAATTTTTTTAAATCCATTAGACGTAACTTCTCATAAGCTTAATGAATGAGTGTGAATTTATTTTTTTCGTTCGCATATTTTTCAGTTACGTCGTTCTTAATACAGCCACCGTATCTCTGTGGCATGCCTTTGCATCCTCGTATAAGAAAACATAAGGTCAAATACTATTATATATTATTGTTCACCTTTTAGCTGAAAAGTGCTCTATTCTGACTTTTAAGATGTCGGTTTACGTTTTAAACAAAAAAAAATTCACGATAAAAGATCGCTGAAGTGAGAGTTATGCATCCTTTAGGGGTAAATTGACGAGTGAAAACTCGTAACGCTGGCAGCTATAGAGTGTCTTACAATAGCTACAGATTTACATTGTACTCAATTACAGGTATTTACAAGTGTGCTCAACTACTTAGGTTTACTACCTCACAAAACAAATTCATTCGTGCATGTTAATGAAAAGGTTTTACCATAGTAGTAAGCATCTTTTGAGGTTAAAAAGCAAAATAAGGTCACACAAATTTTTTGGAATGATTCATTTTTTTGAGCGAATACTGATTCAGCCAATTCAGCGCCATTTTAATGTAACGTAAGTTATTTGACTTAATTTATATAAATTATTGGGTAACCACTAAATTTTATGATGTCGATATTTTTTTGTCATAATTTATATGGAATTGAGTCATCATAAAAATTTTAATTGTACAGATGGCATATGAATCATTTAGCAGTCTACAACGGATGTTTTTCCTATACTTAGACATTTACTGCCATAAGTCGGTATAAAAATGTGAAAGAATATTTGAGACCCGAAAATCCCATTTTTGTGGCCATTGGTCGATGCGGAGTGCACTTAGTTTATTTATATATTTATATTTATTTTATATATATTCATATATAAAATACATATAAATTGAATTTTAGTATAAAATGCAGTTTAGTATAGCTTATACCTTATGAGGAAACGGTAAAAAACCTTGGAGTCATATTCGATCGAACCCTTAGCTGGAAGCCTCATACAAATTATGCGAGGCGTAAATTTTTGGGATCACTGCATCAACTTGTGAGAGCCAGAGAAATACTTACACCCGACATACGAATTTCATTAGTTAAAACACTAGTCTTCCCTCACTTGGATTATTGTACAGCCTTATTCACTAACCAAGACGACGCAAACAATAACAGACTCCAATTGGCCATGAATTCGGCAGTAAGATTTATTTACGATTTAAAAAAATGGGACCATATTAGTAACTATTACAACCGCCTTAACTGGCTTATGTATAAAGAGCGTCGCACCCTTCACATAATAACTCTAGCCTTTAGTGTCTTAACGACCGGTTACCCGCCATACTTGTACGAGAAATTCGTTAGAAAATCTGAGGTTCATAATATACCTACCCGTAATCATAACATTGACCTCCATATTCCAAAACATCACACGCCTCATATGAACAAATCATTCATAGTAACCGCCTCACGAATATGGAACTCTCTCCCAGCCCAAATAAGAAGCAGTACAAACATCAATAGGTTTAAACACAGCACATATGGGTTTCTGAAGAATGCCTCCTTATCCCCAAGTTAAATTTCTTTTGTTTATGTTCACTTTCTTATGTTCATATTTATTGTTTATATTCACTGTCTTATGTTCATATTTCTTGTTTATATTCACTTTCTTATGTTCATATCTCTTGTTCATATTTCTTTTGTTTGTCACCTTAAATTTTGTAATTAGTGTGTTATATCTAAGTGCGATTATTTATTTTTTGTCGAAAATATTGTATTGTTTTTTTTAATGCACTAGGCGATATGCACTGTTCACATTTGACTGTATATGTATATATATTTATTTACTTTTTTCTTTTATTTATCTATCTCAATGTGAAATGTAGAAAGCTGTACTTATATTTTCTCATGGGCCCCAGTGCCTACGAAAATAAACGATATTATTATTATTATTATATAGTTTCATCAATATGAAATTGTGTACTTTAATTCTAGAACCAAGCTCCTTAAAAGTCGCTGGGCGCACTTCACTTCTCCGACAAATGCCATCGATCGATTACCATCATATCTATTGTATGAGAAAGGTTTTTCTCGGTTATTGCGATTAAGCTCCGTTAATACTGCACTTCAATGAAAATGAAATGAGGTATCATTTTATATGTTGAATCACCGGCTTCTGACGATAAATACAATATCAATCTCAAATTTCGCTATTTACCTATTAATTTGACTTAAAAGTTTCGATTTTTCTATATCGATTTATCGTTCCACACATTTATTATTAATTATGTATGGTATATCGACTCCACGCATTTATTTTATTCTTAACTTAAAAAAAAAAGGTTTGAAGACTTATGAAATCCATAACTAAACCGAAAAAACGTAACATAAGCAGGCAAAAATATTGCATATAAAATCGAAGAAGTATTAAGAATGTTTGACGTTCTCTAAGTAAGAAAAACATCGTGTGTAAGAAACTTAAAAGATAACGTGTATGACGAATTGATAAAAATTGAATTGTTGTTGTTAAATTGTTGAAAGTATTCAAGAATTATTATCACCGGGAATTGACCACAAAAAAATGAATATAGTACAAAATGCACATGTGAGTGGTGTAAATTTTTCCTTTAAAGAAGTTTCGTAAATTGCGTGACATTATTCAGCAACAAATGTCATGTTTGTTTCCACTGGTACCAAATTCTCTTATTGCATTGCTATGTTATGTATATTTTTGCGACTAAACAAGTATAAAGAATGTACTTTATGATACACCTTCTTCTCTATTTAAAACCCAATTGCACCGTTTCCTTAACCCTTTCCAACCCAGAGCTGCTTCTGGAAGAAATCAAATTTCAAGATTTTTCATTTTGAAAACTTGAAAATGATAATTCTCCCGGCAGCTAAATATTTATTTTGTCATTAAAATTTGCACTACAAAATAGTAGTTAGTTTAGATAACTCCTAAGTAGAGCTTAAAGTTTAAACATTTTTGATGTTGCTTCTAAGCAACATTGGGTTATAAAGGATTAACATGCATATTCCCTGTCAGCGTGAAAGTAGGTAACTTTCGCACGGGTCACCTAGTGTATCAATGTGTCTACTCGGGTACAGTCATAATTTGGGACCCGTGATGTCTTGACAGGTGGCATTCGCCTGGATAGTGTAAACTCACACTTCGCTCACGCATGCTTGTCTTTACCTTCACCGGGATTTATGCGATAAGGAAAAAAGTTACATTTTATGGCAATGAAGAACCTGTCTTTTTTAGTTCGCCGCAAGGGATTTGCTGAGGTACAGATTAATTTCGGACACCGCGACCTTATTCAGCCAGCTCAAATATTTTCCTCCCTGCCCTCAACCCTGACCCTATAGTCCTTTCAACCCTTTCCTTTTCGCCATTAATGAAGGGTAAAAATGGGCAAACGTATGCGTCACTTGAACTTTCGGAGGAAAGTTTTAACAACCCCGATAAATTATTGGGTGGGTGGTGTCCAAACTTATTCATTGCATGAATTTCAATTAATTAAGCACAAATTCCGGCAAAAAACTTCTGCATTTTATTTATTAAAAAGTATTACATGAGCAATAATTGCTCTCTTAATAGATTAAAGCATAGCCTTAAAAATTAAATTAGCAAAAATTCACTTCTTAGAAAAAACGTAATTCCTTCTGAGTTTTTATTTAAGTTATTCAGTCACGCCGCTAACATAAAATAGGAATGAAATACGTTGGAATCATTTAAAAATTATATTAATGACAATATTCATCTCATTATATAAATTCATCATAATTTTTTTCTCCTCTGTCCACTGTCCACTGTCTTTCGATTCCTTTTCTCTATTCTAGATTGGTAGGCATAGGCTATTGGTGGGCTAAGGTCATTAATTTCATGGTTATTATTGGTATTTTAGAGTAGATTTTAAATTACTATCATATCATCAAATAAAATCATTGGCATTGGCTTCATATCTTGTCATTGAAGCGTAAATAAATCGGTTGATGAACGATTGTGGCTTGTAATGGACTCATTTAGCAGGAATGTATTCAGCTGTTGTTATATGAGAAAAAAATGAAAGTTGGATTGTATCTGTTTAAACGGACAAGATACTTGATGGTGAAGTGATGTAGGAAAGCGAGGAAAAGCCAATCATTGAACAGAAAATAACCATGATATAGGAGTAGGAGGAAAAATTTAAAACAAAATTATACCTTGGGAACTTGATTTACTTATAATGAATCTTAGACAGCTCGTCTATCTGCAAGAATGGATTGGCGTTTTGTGCGTGCTTATGAGAGGCTCGTCCATAAATCTTTTCAAGTCTTGTCAGAGAAAATTATCTTCCTCGGACCACTTGAAGTACACCGAGAACATTGGGGAGGAAAAACGTAAGCCGAGGTCTTCCTGGCTTTTTAGAGAGGGTAATTTATGTGCTATCACTTAGTGAGGAAAAGTTGGTAAAATCGGTGGAAAGGAACATGCGAACTGTTTCTAAAACGACCTCGATAGTCCTTTTCATTTCCGAAATAAACACACCAGCGTCGCGTTGTTGAGTCACTTCAGATCATCCGGTTCTCCGTCTGTAAAAAAAACTTCAAACGGAATAATTTAAGCGAACAATGAACGCCTCTCTACGCTAGATTAAATTCAAGGTTTTTTTCCGTTTCGCATCGGACTGGGTCGTTCAGTTGTTTCTATGCTGGTGATCCCTGCCATCTTCACCCTCTCAGGGAGGGGAAGATTTCAATCCTTTCTTTTCCAACCGATTGGGAAGAAGGCTTCTATGATCCCCGATCTTTTCTCGGGGACAAGACTGAGATGATCGTCCAGGAAAGTGGTTTGATTCCTGTAGCTACTTAATGCTGACATGAATGGACCTGAATTCATACGTATCTAAAATCTATCTACAAAACAGATATCTAAACATGCCACTAAAAGTGTATTAAATGTTTTTTATTCCAAAATTTGAGAAATTTATTAATTTTTCAATAGTTTTAAATTAATTTTTTTGATTAAATTATTAAAAAACTCAATTGACAATTCCCCTAATGGATAACCTTAATTGAAAGAAAGCTCTAGTTCTTTTGAAATGGCTCTCATTTGTACATCGTATAAGGATATGTTACATCGCATGCGATATTTATCAATACCAGAGCTACCGTAACGGTAATATGAAATACAGGTTTTAGCCTAGAAGTATTATCTTCCTCGCAAAATTTATACAAGCAAAAATTCATTTCTTAGAAAAAATGTAGTTCCTTCTGAGTTTTTTTACGAGTTATTCAGTCTCGCCGCTAACATTAAGTAGGAATAAAATGCGTGGCGTTGAATAGAAGTAAAATATTTCACTAAGTATAGTATTTCTGACAAGCTGACCAATGAGAACTGCATTTCAAAGAGAGGACTGACTTGCGATCATAGCTAAGTAAGTATGGATCTTTTCCGTGCCATTCGCTAGGGCACTGAGGTAAGACATTGTTTTATCGCTAATTAACTTAGGGCCTCTTGAGCAACTTTAATGATCCTGTCTCGAGCTTAGGGAAAGGATAATTTTTTTAAAATTTTAAATGCTTAATTTTATTTCCCAGTGTTATTTAACTAAGCGGTGTAGCAAGTGGAAATGTTGTGAAGTTTTCGTAAATCACGATGTAGGCTTCTTAAGGCCATGCCATTACAATCTCATATGGATCAGCCTTAAAAAAGTTCATATGCATGGAAGAAAAACAAAATTATAAACACTGAATTAATGTCCATTACAAATTGCTCCCCGAATTATTCGAGAAGACATTTTCATTTGGGAATGTTAATGCCCATCACGTGGTGATCTCAGGAGGAATCATGCAGGAAGACGGTACATGTTCTGTCGATCACCACTGGACATTAGAATCATGTCTTAAAAACAAAATCGATCATAGATATGTGACAACGAATTCAGCCAAAAATGGGTGAATCATGCGTTAGAGAAAAGGTGGGGTACCAAAGTTTTTTTTTTTAAATTAAGGTATGAGAAATAGTAATTGATGAATTTCAATTTCCCGGCTACATCCACTTTACGAGTATTTTCCGAACGCCTTAAGCAACGACCAAGATATTATAATTGTTTTACTAAGCCTTAAATAAAAAAACTGAAAATAAAAAACCATATTTCCAAGGAAATATATTGCAAAGGTTTTACTTCGGCCTGGCATTCACTAAATTTAATGGGTTGCCATCTTTAATTCTGAACGTAAGTAGTAGTTTTGCCTCCGTGCGATGGGCTTCCATCAGATCCACTATAATGAAGCCGAAGGCCGACTATGATTGCGATGCAAGCATTCACCGCGCACTAAAACCTTAAGCATGAGTACGCGCGCAAGATGGTTGTCGCATCCTTTTGCTGTCTAGCACGAATCGTTTCCCATGATCCTTCAGAGGGGCGTCAATTGATTCAGGAACCCAGTAGAAGAGCAACAGGCCACCTATAATGATAATTCATCCTGTGTAACTGATGGCCCTTTTGCTGCGAGCCATACTTTCACATATTTTTTCATGCGAACTGATGCGGGGATAACTCGGGGAAAATTTTCTCTCCAAATCAGCTACAGGAAGGCACCTGCGATTCCGCAAATTAACTTCATAGATTTTCTGAGTTATTTCTTCTTTACTGATTTTCCTTAGGTCTCATGAATTAATATTTTGGGTATATATAAGCATACAGTTGTGGTAAGTGGTATTAGACAAGAACTTAGGCATTTTATGCAGTGCCGCGAATCAAAATATATTTAATTTTCTGAATTTGGCATTCAATATGTGTTTTAGAGGTGAAATACAATATTTACGATCTTAGGTAGGTATTTATAGATTCTTATTTTGATACTAATAAAGGAAGCATCCATTTACGTGAGATATTTATTGACACTGATGTTCAAATGAGAGACAAGGGTAATTTGTTACGAGACAAATTATTATCCAATGCAGGAATTTTTCCGTTGAAACTTGTCCAAAATATCATATAATCTAAATTTATTCGTCAACATTCTGGCCTTGAAGTATGCGCGTTCTAATATTCAAGCGAGGATTTAGGTTAATTATACCGGTTGCGAAGTAATGTTATTTTACGACTTTTGATTTTTCCATTTTTAAGATTATTCCGGTTCACATGCGATACATGTAATCACGAGATGCAGAGTGGTCTTTAACTTGTCTTTTGGTGTCTCAGAGGATGAAACCACCAAGTTTTGTTGCTGAGGCGCGAAAAACTCAGGCGATGCATTGCCATTTGTATAGAAGATATCAACCCCACCCATTGACAGATTTAACCTCTTGCGCTGAAATGAAATCTAGCCCGTCGTGAAATTCTGATGCCAAATCGCGTAATCACGAGTCCAGCTCGTTATTTACTTACTATAACAAATCGCCCAATGACGAGTGTAGAACGTCATCGGCTTTTCATAATTTTAGCACTATTTAGGGGAACAATATAAATATCTTGGAAGGTTTACAGTGTTAATACATCCATGATGATCATAAAGAACTCTTATTTCATTAAATATGATGCATTGGAAGTAATACAATGGTTTTATGCGAGAAGTGATAGCTGTGTTCTCGATTTTTTTAAACTAGTTGCTTTACAGTACGAAATAATAATCACTTTTTATTTCACTGTATTACGTTTATTACAAACTAAAAAATATCATTTTACTACCTAAAATTAAAAAGAACCATGGAAAAAAGAAATTGATAATGGGGCACGATATTCAGAAAATAAATTGAAGAGGAAGGGGCTTGCTTCGCCATAGAAGTTAGACTACCAAGGATCAGCATCCGATTTTTGTTGACCTTAAAAAATCAGCAGATTCAAGTAAGGCAAGAATCAAATAAAAACCTTACCGCACCTGTATTAAGCCGCTCAAACCTCGGAAGGTTTTTGGCCTTACCAATAAATCCTCGCCATCTCTTTCGATCTTCCATCCACTCATCTCCTGCCCCCATTCTCCCAAGGTCCATTCTAATAAGGTCTTTCCAGCGGGGAGGTCCTAAAACTCGCTTTCCTCTTGATAAGTCCACTGGTAACGCTCTAATTGTATCCTTTTATCCTCTGGTCCACACTTGACCTACTCACTAAGTCTTCTGCTTTTGGTTTCTGCAATTACATCTGGCTCTTTAACCTGGTTGTTGGTTCGGATTCTTCATATTCCGTCTTCATTTATATGATAGATCTTTAAATTTTATTTTCTTAAACTTGCAGATTTATTCTGTCTGATAAGACATTGTCCCTATTTCTGACCTATAGACCACTGGTTGTATCATTGCCTCATAAGTTCGTAGTTTGTACTTGATTAGAAGAAATATTGTCCAGAAAAACCAGTGGTCCGAAATAAATCTTACAAGATTCATTTTGAACCACTGTGCCTGAATATTGTAGTTCAACTCCTTGTCTATGCAAGCCTTTTTAAAGATCACCTCATAAATATTTCGGTCAGATTGTCGGTGGTAATGAAAAACTCCGAAAAAAAAGTCAGGCGGGACATTATTTCCAGGGCGATCAACGTGAATGGGTTCTTTGATAGACTTCTGGTCTTATATCATCTTCTAGGATATTAGCTGATTGCGCACACTAATGGATGGTACATTTCACATTGAAATTGCATTATCATCCCATCTTCCGTAGTTCATCAGCACAATAATGCACTTAACATTACTTGTCGTTATCTTTTGCGTGGGTAGAACTGATGGACAGCTGAAGAATTTACACAACTCACTTGTAGTAGCTTGCATTAGCAATCATTGCACTTGTAAAGAGGGTATTTTAATGAATAATGTATTAGTGATATTACGCAGGCAAAAAATTGGGAGTTTTTTTTACTAATAGCTATTAAATGAAAAAAATCACTTGAGCTTTAGGAAACATTTATTTTCTTGAACACAGCTAATTGATCTTATCTTGATGCTCACGAGAATATTTTACTCGACGGTATTAGACAGGCTGGCCGTGAAAATGGCTTCATTGGTGTTACCGAGAGTCACCCAAATTCAGAGTCATGCCTAATAAACGATTCCATTTGGGTAAAATACTAGATCCAAATCCCTAATATGAGTGCGGATCTATTATTTCTGTCAAACACGAATTACGTATCTTAATCATAAACCTATTTTCATGCAAATAAAAAAGTAGTTTTCGGTGTTTAGACACCGAAAACTACTTTTTTATTTGCATGAGTGAATTTTTTTCTGACACATTTGTCCCAATTTTTAAAATTTAATTTTCGGGAAAGGCTCCATTCGTCCAAGTGTATGAAAAGATTTCCAAGCTTCTGACTTTTCGAACAACTTTAATTTGAGAATCAATCAATTCATAAAATAATTAAATTGTATCTCGGTCAATTTTATGTTAAGTTATATGAAAAAATCAGCAGGAACATCTCAAGTCTTAAAAGGTAATTACTTGCGTCGACCATGTAAGTCTAAATTAGAGGCAGTCTCAATGCCCAATGCGTCGGCTGTGTCCACTGATGTCCCGACGAGAGTAAACTCCATTCTAGGTGAGTCGAGGGCGAAGCACACTTCGGAGAATATGGCGAAGAATTCGTAGCTGGATCTTTTGCGCGTTGTCTTAATGCGACGGGCATGATTATTTCCCCGTTATAAGGGGTATATTGCTTTTAAAACTCTCGGTTGTATGAGAGCAGTACGAGGGCAAAATTTTGGAAGACAAGTAGTTCCTGAACTGGCCGCTATCAGACGCCAACGAGCTTTGCGTTAATTTTTTCCGCCACTGTGCATGAACAAATGTACGTTACTATTTTTTTCATAAATTACTCCATCTGAGATAAATGAGGAAAAAGTTGCAGGAAATTATAAAAATATGGTCGTGAGACAAGGATGAAATTTTATCCCACTGATTAGATTCTTCTCTTTTCCTTTGCCGCAGAGTGATTTTTAGTTTCGCAAGTAAAGCCACTCGTCGTGCTTTACTAAGTTGCCTTAATAGCGTCATCTAGCCGCTAATATTGGAAAATAATTTGGAATGGAACGTCATCATTTTCTCTATCACTCAGATAAATCACAGGAATGGAGCAGGAAGCGTGAAAAAGGTATTCATGCGGTGGCTGTGGCTTTGGTCGTATGTTAAGTGGGCACTCACGTCATCTCTGCTTTGGTGCATCTTTTCTGTCACGTGCACAAAATGGCCAACTCACCTCTCCTGAGATCGACTTCTTGGAAGAGGCTCTAGAATAGATTTTTTCCTTTCTCTTTCTTTTTCTCTCGATGTATTGCAGATGAGGGCCATCTATGTAACATCGCGTCCCCATCCCAAGCCTCAACCTTCGCTTCCTTTTCTCTCTTCTTTAAATGAAAAGAAGGCTTCCTCCTCAACGCTGCCATCGTTTGGTCCATTCGCTCGCCTGATTGACTTCCAAGGTTTGCGAGATCCTCTCCTGCACGGATCAAGTCTTTTCAATCCCCATTTGACGTTTTATATTGATCAATCTCACGCGCATGTTCTTTCACAACAAGATTGACAAGTAGCACCCATCCACTACGTATGTAGGGTAGTTTCTGCTATCGCCTTGGTGATAGTAATTTTAAAATGAACACTGCGGTTTTTATCTGGAAAAACTAGATTGGCACGAGATAAAAACTTGATGTGCTGCATTTTGAAGGGGCATTTTTGTATTTTCCATGAAAATTTCCTTATAAATTGATAGTTTGAATCCAGTCACCTTAACGATAAGCCTGTTATACCTAAACTACCTTGTATTGAAGCAGCATCGAGATATTAATTTAAACGGAATATCTTAGAATAATTAAATAAATCGTCATCGAAGGCTACGGTGTTAAATCATTATCTGCAAACTTATAAATCGCGGGTTCGGCTGCTGAGTGGGTTTCCTTCACATTCCAGAGGGGCTACTCTGTACTTGGGCTCAAAATTTGATAGCTCCGCTGATTCAGCCAAATACGGACATCGTCAGGAAGTTACTACGAGACCATTTACGGCGCGCGAGTCACGGCTCACTTCCACGGGAATGGTTCATTTATATAGTCCCATCGTTGTTACTTACAGTGCCACCCATTGAATAGTTCATTTTAAGATCCAATAGCTCTCTAAATGTTGCCATTATCATTTCTGAAATACAGAATAACCCTCCAGAGCATGCATGTTTTGACTGCCTACCTTTTCAACTACTAATTCGTTATTTTAGACCTGGAATCGTTATCCATCGAAAGAATTCGAAAGATGGGACGGGAAAATAAACAACGGGAATAAATCTTCATAATTTTAGTCGTTATCACGTAAGTAAAAAAAAAGTTAACTCCATTAAAGCTCTGATCCAAGAGAACCGCAAAAAAAGTCTCCATTGGCAATTTACATAATTTGGTGAACGAACCCATTGTTTATGTATTTCTAAACTCGCAAGTGCTCTTTCTGATGTTTGAAGTGTAGGAGATCACATTTAAAAAATGATATTTTGGAGTTGCATGAGCCAGTGGCAAGAATTATATCACCCAAATAGTTCTCATTGTAGTGCTAATAATGGTAGTTCTTGAGGCTCAATCGAGTATACATACCAGTTTCCATTGGAATAATAAGGAAAACGATGGAGTTGGCCAGCTTGAGAGTGCATGCTTTTTTTCAAGAGCCTTTGTTTTCTAATCAAATTATGATCAGTAGCGGATACAGAAAAAAACTCAAGGGGGGGGGGGGGCGCAAAATATATCTTAAGTTGTCTTTACTTTTATCGTAATAAAAAATAATCAATTCACAGGCAGAGTAAAAGAAAATTTTATTTAAAGCGATTATACACATGTAAAAGACAATGCCATCTTATGATATAAAAAATTTACAATTGTGGTTTTGGAATGATCGGCAATGTGGGCAGAACCACAAGGGGGGGGGGGCATCTGTATTCTCCACTGATTATGATATGGTATGTGGATGAGGTTGCCGACATCTTACAAGGGGAATACACGACCTTCGCATCGCCGATCGGGCTCAAATTTTGCGATTCGGTAGTTTATGGGTACAAATGTATTATGCCGAAGCGAGACGACGCACTTCTCGTAAAATTCCGAGAAAAAAGCAATTAAAAATCGTAAAAAATGAAGGTACGCTATATAAACTGTTTTCAACACCTACATTAAACAGTTGTGCGACAGCCCAGTGGATACGGTGTCCGACTGTGGAGGTGAAAATACAGAGATCGATGCTCGATCAGGGAAATTTTATTTGTGTTAATTTTTAAGAATTTTATTGTTTAAATTTTTAAAGTTCGTTTTCTTATCTTCGTTACTACTATGGAATATATTTTTAAAAGAGTTTTTTTAAATATTTAAATCAGGAATGGATCAGCTTGGGATTAGGAACTGAGGATGAAGGGTGGATAGAAACCCGGCGTCGGCATTAGCCTGCTCTTAACGAAAGGCGCCAAGGGGACCATTGCTTAACGTCCCATCCGACGGACGGTGTACTGCGCAACTAGTGTAATCCACATTACACGCAGGGATTGAATTTAGGAATGCCCCTTAATTCTTTACCGAGATTTGGATGTGGAAAGCCAGTACACTGCCTCACCACTACAGTTAATCCTTTATTTGCAATTTTCAGGATGGAACTCATCATAAAGACATGCAAAGCAAAGTGATTTGCGGCACCACGAACAAGCAGAAAAGGCGTTTTTTCCACAACTGCAACGACTGTCCATATTTTTTGAAGGAAAACACACGTCATTTACATTTACGAAAAATTGTCTCATGCCAGCGAGCTGCGAAGCAAACCATGCATTTTTAACATGTTTTGGAAAATCGGAGCACTTAATTGGTTATGAATTAACGCATGTATTTTTATTGCGTCTTCTCTTGACGCAATATCCCGATTTTCCTCCAATAGAACCAAGGAATTCTGTAAATGTTTTATAAATATTTTCACCTGCCTGAAAAAATACACGTCGTCAGTTTTCCCGATTTTGAGCACGTTACAAACACATTTTTAAATCTTTCGGTCAAATGATCGACATTTCTTTTCCCTATTGGTCCAAATTTTCCACCAGGTTCTTGAAGGCACAAAAACACCTTGGGTAATAGCTTTCCTGACAGAGTCATGCCATACTAGGCTGTGTACGAGTGAGTTAACTTATTCAAGCTTTTTTTCTTCACCAGAACCGTTTTAACTCCCTTCAGGTCGAGAGACCTATCAAATGAAGACTGATACTGGCAGCCCGTTTGGTCAGTATTAATAACCAGGTCAGCATCGAAACGGGGGATTAGGGATCTCATCTGCGTCCTGAACGTCTCTGCACTTTGCAGCGTTCCCTCAAGTGTTGTTCCGGTCATAAATACACATACATCACCCCTTTCCGCTCATGCCCGTCGGCCGCGAAAAAGGGAACAAATTTGCAACACTCTCCCCAAGTATTCGATTCTTCTATTACAGGTTAATCAAGTACCCACATAACATTGTATGTTTCCGGGAAATTATTGAACATGCATGTTTGCTTCGAAGCTCGCTGGCACCAGACAATTTTTCGTAAATGTAAATGACGTGTGTTTTCCTTCAAAAATTATGGACAGTCGTTGCAGTTGTGGAAAAAACGCCTTTTCTGCTTGTTCGTGGTGCCGCAAATCACTTTGCTTTGCATGTCTTTATGATGAGTTCCATCCTGAAAATTGCAAATAAAGGATTAACTGTAGTGGTGAGGCAGTGTACTGGCTTTCCACATCCAAATCTCGGTAAAGAATTAAGGGGCATTCCTAAATTCAATCCCTGCGTGTAATGTGGATTACACTAGTTGTGCAGTACACCGTCCGTCGGATGGGACGTTAAGCCATGGCCCCTTGGCGCCTTTCGTTAAGAGCAGGTTAATGCCGACGCCGGGTTTCTATCAACACTTCATCCTCAGTTCCTAATCCCAAGCTGATCCATTCCTGATTTAAATATTTAAAAAAACTCTTTTAAAAATATATTCCATAGTAGTAACGAAGATAAGAAAACGAACTTTAAAAATTTAAACAATAAAATTCTTAAAAATTAACACAAATAAAATTTCCCTGATCGAGCATCGATCTCGGTACCTTCTCCTCCACAGTCGGATACCGTATCCACTGGGCTGTCGCCCAATTGTTTAACGTAGGCGTTGAAAACAGTTTATATAGCGTACCTTCATTTTTTACGATTTTTAATTGCTTTTTTCTCGGAATTTTACGAGAAGTTCGTCGTCTCGCTTCGGCATATTACATTTGTACCCATAAACTACCGAATCGCAAAATTTGAGCCCGATCGGCGATGCGAAGGTCGTGTATTCCCCTTGTTAGATAATTTGCGGTATTAGGGAATGGTAGGGAGGGAAGAGTGGAGAGGGATTTGTCGTCGGCATCAGGCTTCTCTTAACGAAAGGCGCCAAGGGGGGACCAAGGCTCAACATCCTATCTGACGGACGGAGTGTTGTACTAGAAATTTCCTACACATTAGTATTGAAGCAGAGATCGGGCGGTCTCTGAAAAATCTCCGCCAACCCCGGGATTTGAACACCGACCCACTGGGTGGGAAGCCAATACTCTAGCTACCACACCAACCTGATCCCCTACCAAATAATCGATACGGGAAGAAAAAAATAGAGCAAATAGAGATTGATTTGTTTTATGATATAGGCACGAACTGGATGAAAGAATCAGTATAACCATCAGAGGGAGACTAGAATGGATACTGTGATACTTTGAAGGAGAAGGGAAAATCGTGTGTTTTAAATTGTATGCGACGATAAATTATGAAGTAGAGATTGTTTGCAAGTGTTGCAGAGCCTGTAAATATATTGAGGATAGACTGAATTTACTCTCTCAGCCAGCGAGATATTTATAGCAACGAGAGTAACGAGTTATCATTCCAACGAGATGAAATTGGGAGAGTTCTATTATCATGAGGACATATTATGTATGAGTGTATGAATGGAAGTAATTTCCTGTGATCACCGTGATGATGTGATTCAACGTGGCGATTTTAAACAGTCTCTCGTCAGTACTTATTAAGAGAAGGGAATAACGCCTCATTGGCCGTAATCTATCTATATACCTATATAAAAGAAAGTCGAAAATGGTGTTAGTTAGAACACTTATAACTCGAGAACGGCTGCACCGATTTTAGTGACATTAGGCTCTTTGGATTCGTCTCAGCCCCGGATAACATATAGGACATTAAAAAATAGGAAAGGTTCACAAAAAAATTCAAATTTATCTTAGAGATATGTTTTTAGGAGTTGATTGTTGAGACGGTCAAAAAAATAAGATTTCTTTTCGTTTTTACCAATGTATTAACTGATCTTTCTAACAATATAAAAAAATTTAAATGTTCAAACATGTTAAAAATATTAAAGTGATATTAACATAGTATTAAAATAATTGAATTAGAGGTAAGCTCAGCTCGAATTGAGTTGTCAACAAACACGTAACTACCGTGTGTGTAAACAAATCTCCAAGCAATTGTTGATTATCAGTAATGTCCGTGTACTCTGCATGAATTCAAATCTATTAACTTTGTAATAAACGAAGAAGATGTCACCAACTATCTATCTGAATATTTAAAGCCCTTGGACGCACCTGGCTTACCACGGCACGATTTACAGCTAAAGGTAGGCTCTGTGTTCATGATCTTTCGAAACCTAAACCAACCAAAACTATCCAACGGAACGTGTTTGGTTATTAAAAAAACTGATGATGAAAGTGATTCACGCCACTATACTCAAAGGAAAATTCAAAGATGAGGATGTTCTCAATCCGAAGATTCCATGATCCCAACTTATATGCCCTTTTGAGCTTAAACGTATTCAATTTCCAGTTCGTGTTGCATTCGTGATAACGATTAACAAACCACATGGTCAGTCTTCCAGTTTTTGTGATGTTTGTTCTCATGTGTCAGTGAAAATCCATGATTTTCTCATGGTAAATAATATGTGGTATGTTTACGAGTCGGTAAGCCATCCGCTGAATTTCTTCCTTCGCTTCAAGGGCGCAGCTAAGAATTAAGGATAGGCGCAGCTAATACTGGCGGGTCTGTAGGGTATAGAAAACTCGCCAAGGTAAGCGATAGGTGTGGGGGCCCTCCCCAGACATTTTTTAGGATAAAAGGTTCAAAATGGTAGGTTTTGCGGCTGTGTGAACAGTTAAATATTTTGTGACTCATCCGTGCCCCTAATATTAATAACCAAATGTTTTATAAAAAGACTAGCTGACCCGGCGAACTTCGTACCGCCTAACATTCAATGAACTTATAGTTTAGTTGCTCCATTTATAAATAAAGAGCGGCTGTATCGTTTTAATCATATTTGATTTATTATAAATTAAATGAGAAAATATTGATGAAATAAAAATTATACGCATTCAGTTGTTGGCTATTTGTGTTATTAACCGTAAACATTTTTTTTTAGGTCTAAGTCCGTAGCGTAAACTTGGCTCGTTTACGGGGCAGGTTAACGCAACGCTAGACCGACGCTTGACTGATGCTCAAAATAGTGTAAGAAAAGCCCCTATGAAGCAGCATTCGTATCAAATGACTTTAGGCGCCAGTTACAGTATCTCTGTTTAGAAAAAATGCACTGCGTAAACGTGCTGCATGCGTAAACGCATCACGGTGTGCCCTACACATTCGGGTTTAATGTCTTGCGTCAAGCGCCTTCTGATAAACAACAGTTTTTGTTTTGTTATCAGGCGCAAGATAAAGCGAATGAAGCTAATTAAAAATAGCGAAGCGAAGCAGGGACGGAGCGAGGGGGGTTTTTGGGGGTTAAAACTCCCCCAAAAGCTCAGAGAATCTATATATATAAAAGAAAGTCGAAAATCGTGTTAGTTAGAACACTTATAACTCTTATTTATAAATGGAGCAACTAAACTATAAGTTCATTGAATGTTAGGCGGTACGAAGTTCGCCGGGTCAGCTAGTTACTTATAAGACTATGCCACCTTAATTGGGGTGATTATCGGGAGCATTATTCACTGGAATTTTATAGAGTTGGTTTAAGTCTTGGCGTTTTCATTCATGCAAAGGACGTTAAATATTATCTCCCATCTCAAACTAAATGAAGAGGCTTTGTTGCATCTTTTCAGATATCATGGTATTCCAACAATTTTTTTCATTTGTATAAATTCTTATATCCTTAATTATTTCTTATTACTTCAGATAAATTCCCATTGTGGTTAACATCCTTTACTTATTTTCTTATAATGTTTCAATGAACCTGAAAAAATTAAGAATTACTTTTTAATACCTCTCAATAATTTTAATTCATTCATGAGTTTCTATGGGCTCGTTCCTCTGCTATTCAGACCGCTCGCACTCATCAATACTGAACCTCATTATATCCAGCCATTACACATTTAATTGAATTTTACGATCGAATTCCATAAGTTGACTTCTGTTTTTTTTTTAGTCTTTATCCATAACTGTGCTCAGTCCTTTGTTGGTATATATCCGCCCAAATAATAGAACAAAAATTTAATTTATAGACCCTGAACATTTCGTTATGACATCGTAAACAAGGAGACTGCATAGCGGAGGTCCAGTTCCATCCCGTAGAAGGCTGATTTCTGTTAACATTTCAGTCGCATTTTAATCGGTTTTCAAAAACGTCCGCAGAGATGAGCGCAATGAGATCCACTTTTTGCCAATATTTTTCATTATAATGCTTGAAATTGCCAGGGATAGCATTGAAAAGTAAGGAATTTGATAGATGACATTATCATGGATATAAATTTCCATAAACACCTCTAATTATACGATATAACTTAAGTATACCAGCACTAGCCACGGTAATAACTTTTACGGAGTCACCCGCAATACGCAAATTGTGCGAAAAATCCATAGAGAAAAAAATCATTCGCCTTGACCGGGAATCGAAACCGCATCCCTCTATTTGTGGCCAAGTGCTTTAGCCAGTGAAGCTAACGAGCCATCGTTCTTCCTTGTGGAAATATGTGGACCATATCGTACAAGGTGGTACTGCTTGGACTTGCTGAGCATGTGATGCGACAACATTCCAATTCGTGTGCACGGCGCCACAGCCGGAGAGAGCAAAGCCCGAACTTCGAACACGAAGAGGTGTTCGCTCTAGACTAATTTAAGGGTTATTTGTACCGGGATCCCTCGATTCCCTCTCCTGTGGCTTTCCTCTCTTCTCCACTATCTTCTTTATCTTCCTCTCTGTGGCTTGGATTGCTTGTCGTATAATATTGAGCATCACCTTCAGTCAATGCAAATGCAGTCAATATCACCTTGTCCGGTGTAGCCCACAAATTTCCACAGGCTACCTTAACTTAGCCAGGAATTTGGTGGCTTAACTGGCTAAAGCACTCGGCCGGAAATTGAGGGGTCCGGGTTCGAATCCTGGTCAAGGCGAATGATTTTTTTTCTCTGTTGATTTTTCGCATAATTATTCGATATTACTCCGTGCAACTTGGATCACTTTGCCCGTCAGCGACGTGAGTGGAGACTTTAGTGAACCGAATTGAATGCGCAGTGATTGAAAACACATTTGGAAGCAGACTTTAGGATCCTATTTTGTAATATTCGTGGACGAGTTTTAAGCGAGTGATTTGACGTGAAAAAGACACAACGAGGCCGATTAAGAGGGAGCGATGCGTCTTGTTTGATGATTGAAAGCGAAAGGGAAGACGAGCGTGAGAAGGGGATCGTCTTTTTCCTCGTAGGGATGGTGTGAATAGAGAGGGAACCGCGTGGCCTTGAGGAAAGTATATTCGGCCACTGCAGGTGTAAACCCAGCCGAGCGACTCGACACTGTCCGCACTTCCTTGAATGAATTAAGGCTCCTCAACGCCCACTTTGACTCATTTTCAAGGCTATTACTTTCTCCTCCAAAATGGTCCCTTTTCGTATCGTCGCCATTTCATTCAAGTATGCTAATTGTTTATTGCAACTAGACGAACAATATTTTGATGCGCAATAATTCGATGAATCAACTAACAAGGCAGTTTATCGCTAGTCGCATCTTAACTGAAAGCTTCACGAACTCGCGAAATGAACGCAGATTAATTGATGCCAGTATAGTTTAGCAAATGAGCGTTCCGTTTTGGCTATTTTACATGGACCTGCTATGGATATAAAGAAAGTAACCATCTATGTCAACGTCATGGAATGCGAGAGCACTAGGGACAAACTTGTAATTCTTTTTTCGACAATAACCTGCTTCTGACAATAACGGCTAATAACCCCTAGTATTAATATAATATTAATAATTAATTAACGGCCCATTCAGATGGAATTATTGTGAGAGCTGTAGGTACGCAACATGTGTCTGTGGTGATTTCGATTTTACCGGTAAACCATGAGCACAAACACACGGTATGGTATTTAAATTTGAAGAATGACACTGAGGTCATTTTCCGAGAGAATGAAAGGATGAGGAAAGAAAGGTGGACGATTCCATGAAATTTATTGTATGAATTGTATGAGTTTGAATGGCCCCATCTTTTCGACGCAATGGGTTATGGAGGGGACACTGTAACTTCCTATGTCGGCTAATTATCTGCTATAAAATCAGAATTCCATTCCTAAGTTCAATCTTCTAATATCCATGAGCTCTCTGTCCCCTACGTTCCTCTACTTTAAGCCTGAATCACAAGATTATCATTTCCGTTCCTTCCAAGCGATGGATCCAAGTGTGACGGAACAATGATCATTACACTCAATTATTTTCCGCCATGGCTCCAGTAATGAAAAATCCTATTCCTTTTCCCATCACTCGGCACTTCCCTTTTTCCTTTGCTGAAATCAACTCTGATACCGTTTTCAGCCTATGACGGCATCAGAATGCTCAGCCTATAACGGCAATAGAATGGTTTCCGTTTTTTTTAAACTGCCTAAATCGACAGATTGGTGATTATGATCGACAGACAGGTGATTATTAAGAAATGGCTCCTTAGTTCTGTGTCTCATGAATATATTGGTTATCTCAAGCGATGTAAAACTCCTGGAGTACGCATTTCACGCTTTTAGTTTTTAAATGACGATATCTATTTTTCGCCATTAAATGAAAAGTGGAAAATTTTAAGCGCGCGAAATGCGACGGCTAAGTATAAATGCTGGGAAAAGCCCGTGTGATGTCATTCTGGTTCCGGCTGCCGCTGTGTGAGGTCACTTTGGTGTGAGGCTATGTTCGCCGCTACGATGCAGGCTGCTAGCAGGTAGCAGAGTACCCTGCTATCAGGTAGCGCTTGGCTTAAATAAGGATTATTTATACCCTATCAAACGAAGGAAACTTTCCGGCCATCGGCAATTTAAATAGGTGATTATTAAGAAATGGCTTCTTAGCTCTGTGTCTCATGAATATATTGGTTATCTCAAGCGATATAAAACTTCTGACTACTCGCGTAGCATCTGGCCCCTGTGACGCCACGTGGAGTGGTATCGCATGGGCGCCAATCTGGCCTTTTTCAAATGAGGTTAATATTGACCATTATCATTCGCCTAAAATGGGATTTTTAAAACCAAATAATTTGTGTATTATGAGTACAATAATGGTGGGTAACGAATCGCAATCAATGCCTTTCGTTTGCTTTGATGAAGTAAAATACCCTATTGTAAAGCTACGCGAGGCTTTCAATTGAACGACAGTTTGGTGCGCGGAAAGAAACGGAATAAGCGCCGGAAAAAGGTGCGTTGGGAATGATCGCGCTATTCAGGAAAATATGGGTCGAGCAATCATACTTTTGGTCTCTGACAACCTATACCTGGAACTATTACTCTGAGGGATGGAAAAAATGAA
This sequence comes from Ischnura elegans, assembly GCF_921293095.1. Lineage (NCBI taxonomy): Eukaryota > Metazoa > Arthropoda > Insecta > Odonata > Coenagrionidae > Ischnura > Ischnura elegans. Next base: position 126,685,344 of record NC_060247.1, read on the forward strand.
CGTGCGATTCAGACTTTACTTCTCTCACAATTTACTTACTTCTATTCTGTCCAGCAACTTTTCTCGCGTTTCCTTCCGGGTCAATATCTCCATTGCCTCCTGAGATTCGGCTACTGGCTCGGACAAGAGCACGAAATATGAAGAATCTGCGCACGAAATAGTTTTTGTTTTGTTTCTCCTATCCCGCGCACCTATAGGGCGTAAGCTTCCACGACGATCTCTCGCCACCCCCCTCTCTCCCCACCCCCTGCCTCGACACCTGCATAAACTCACGAAAAGCACTCCCACCACGATTTCAATTATATTGCAGAAAATGCTGGGGCATAACGCGTGCAGAAATCTTTGCGTCACTCTCGCTTGATTGTGGAAATTTGCCTTCTGGCCCTTCTCCGATGTCACGCTTTGTAACGATGATTAGACTTATCCCTTAGGGTGATTACGCTGCAATCTCTGGAAATATTCTCAAACTTAATTTTTTATTTGATTTCAGTTGTCCGACTATTTGCAGAATAAAATTTAGGGCGCATAAAAATGACACATACAATGTAGTCAGAGATAAAAATACGTATGATGCAAAAAATGTAATGATATAATAAAAATGGATTTATGTATATAAATAAACAGCTGACAGACAAAAGGATGGATGAATGTTTCCATTCTTCAAAGAAATTATCCACACTATAATAGGCATTTAATAAAAAATAGTGGTTATGTTCTTTTAATGACTTGAGTGCAACTTGGATGTTGGTTCTAATGAATGTGGTCTTGAAATTTGCGTGAAATGATTGTGAAGATTTGCATTGGAATCAACAAGATTCAGGTTTAGTTTCTTAAAGAGTACTAAGTTTACAGAATAGGAAAAAGGAAATGTTAGGATTTTTTGGGTTATGAAGTGGGGTCTGCATGATTCTCTGCAAGGCAGGTGTAGCACGATACAAATGCCGCGTTTCTGAAGAAGGAGGACCATATTCAATAGAGTGGGTGAGCCACCCCATTATAGGATGCAATAAGTAGCCCTGATTAAAAAAAGCCAGAATATATAAAGAGTAAAATACTGTTACAGACTGAAGATTTTTAATATTTTTTTATTTTCTAAATATATTATTTTAAAATGCTCTGTTCAAGCGCCTCAGTGTGTGTCCATGAGGTACTTCCAAAGTGCAATTTTCCAATGAAGAATAGGATCATTTGGTGACACCCAAAATCGCAATTCATTCAAATAAATCGGTACATGGTAGGGAAAGATAATAATTTATGGCTGATATAATCTTCTCTAAACAGCCAGCCATGTCGTTAATTTATTTCTTTTTTGTTGACCTCCTGTTTCTGTTTAAATTTAACTCTTGAGGATAAGGGCATATGTTTCTTCCATCATCCAGGACATGGATCAGTATGTTTTAATAAGTAACCTCTAAGAGAAGATCTGGTCCTAAATGCACGTGAACAAAAAATGAAACAAAGGTTTCACCTCATACCAATTTAGAAAACTTCGCAAAAAATGTAGATGAACCTACTTTCGATACCTTAAGAGCAGCTAAAGGGAGATGAGTTTAGCCGAAAAAAATAAAAACAAATATAATGTTCAATCCATTTTTTTCAAGTTAAGCATTTAAAAAAATATATCTAAAAAGTAAAAAATAGGTTATCAATTAACATTGATAAAATAGTAGCATATGAGTACTAATATTATCAAATCCCTCCTAATCATCCGACTAATTATGTTTTCGAAGCGCACGCATTATCAAGTGGTGTATACGCTCACGCATCCAGCTGGCATAAGTAGAACATGATGCCACATTCCCCTTTCCTTATGCATACAGTACAAATCATCAATCTCTGTCAACTCTGTTCTTTGTTATTACATGGCGTCATTCGCCTTACGCATAGATAGCGTTTGTGTAAGCATGGCCGAATAAACTTCTTCCGTAAGAAGAAGTTTATTCTTAAGAAATAGGCTGTTTATTTTGCATCCATTTTCTCTCTTTTTTGTACAAGAATTTATTTTACCAATATTGCAATGTATTCGTCAACCATGAATGCGAGTGAAAATATGTATCGCATTCGAAATGCTAAAATTCAATACATACATCATACTTGTTTATCTTTCAATAAGAATAAGGATAGGAATATAATGATAATTTCAATTGATGCATTTCAAATCTTGTTTGAAATATTCCGCAATAGACTTGTGGATTAGTCATTCCCTAACGAACATCATAAAGGCAAAAAAATTGCATACTTTGGAACTAAGAGTTACATTACGGAATGACTTTCAATAACCAATTGCAATCAAAATTGGCATACGATGCACGCCATCTTATTACTTGGCGATTTCTCTTGGCGGAGAAGTTAACCGTAGAGTCTAGAAAGAAATCCATCGAGATAATTATATAACACCTTGGTGAAGTCTTTTCATCCAGCTGGACCACCGTAAAGATTGTTTTAATTTTTTATGAAATGTGATAAATTTGACTGATTCGATATGTTCAATAGAACTTGTTTGGTTGATAATGGTGGTCATTGGTGGTGATAAACGGATATGGAACATTGTTATTCAGTGTAGGTTTAAATGTGGTAAAAAATACTCATTACATCAATCACCACCTCTCGTCGTATGCCCTCTCACCCACCTTTGTAGTAAAATAATTTTATGCTTGAAATCGTGTATGTGTACCATGATATTTTGAAATTAAAAGAATGTGCTTGGATTGAAAACGATTTTTAAAAAGTTGTGAATTTGGACTTCCTGGTCTCGGTTATCTTACGGTGACAGGGATGGCATTATCCTGATGCATACGATTTCCCAGATGAAGGCACTAAACATGTCTTATAGAGTCACAAACAAAATACTATGTAAGGCATTTGGGTGAAATAAAATTTTGCATTCAAATAAAAGCCTCATAGAATGACTAAATTTACCTTGGCCATGATGGGTCAGTTTGGGACCTTGAGGTTTTTTTCCGACAAAGGAATTTTGTATTTATTTTGCGGCTTCCAAGGTCAATTTAGGGAATAAAATCTCTTAGAGGGGAAGAGGGTGTGTATGCGGATATTTGATGCTTTTAAAACTTTAATGGCACCAACGGGAAAAGCAGTGACTCAAATGGGCAGTTCGCACTCGATCGGTCATTGTGTCCATTGTAGTTAGAATTCACCTGTTCATTTACAGTTTGCAAAGCATGAGGTAGAAAAGAAATCACTGATCCGCCTTCATGTCTGCAGAATCATTGATGCTATATCCATCTATTCGATAGATATCCACATCCTACAGAAAAGCATGCTTTATGATCGCTATATTTTACTTCCAATTCTCATTTCATACCTTCCCCAGAAACCTTTTTCACCCCTCAGTTCGTTACCCAATAAGCTTGTCGCTAAATAGCTTCTGACTGAGATAGTTATGAAATAAGCTTTCTCACCAAAATCTAATGACTTGTCTTCATTCTCTGTACGAGTTCTAAGTGTTGAAGAGTAATTATGAATGGAAAGCCCAAGCTGAGAGAATTGTCTTTATGTATTACTTGACTCACTTGTGAAACAGTAATATTTGCTAAGCACATAAATTTCTCTTTTGTAGATCCTTTTAGGTAGGAATGCGTTGGATATTTAATTTTACGTAAGTTACTTATCAGAACGAATTTTTAGGGGAAATACATAATCAACTACTGCTCCCTATCAAAATCTCAGAACGCTTTTTATTTTTATTCCGACCAGCGCACAGTGGGCTCTAATAGAAAATTGCCGGACAAATTCCAATGCTACGTTTTTTGAGATTGCCAATTATTTTTGCAAAATTTAAATAAAATATCTAAAAAAAAAAACAATTTAGGATTTTTTCCTGCTTTTCCCGTCACCGGGACGTGATGACAAGCCTTCATTTTTCTTACTGGCCTCAATATTCGAATTATTCTTTAAATACATAGTGTTTTTAAAATTTCACTGCCTACACAGTACTTTTATATTTTGATTATTTTTCATATCTTCCACTATTATTTCATATTTTATTCGGCTAATTATCAACTGCTGTCATGGATTTTGTATTTTGAACTGGATTGCTCCGCGAATAATATAAGGTGGCAAAAACTGTGTTTGTAATGGTGAATCTAATAAAAGTATCATTGAGTGATATAATTCTAGAATCGTTTAGTAGTTGTATAAATGTAAGAAGTGAATTTCTTCTACAGATAGTGTAATCCTATGCTATATGGGTTGCCTAGATTATAGACTAACACCGACCATATAATTTTCTGAACCGGGGAGAGCATTCGATGAAGATTCTAAGTCAATAGCAGGCATTATTCTCAAGTAAGTCCCTTAAAATGCATTTTTAGGCGCATTCTTCTCGACAGAGGTCGTAAAATGTAAAGTCACTGCATACCTTATGGCACTGAACATGCCTTTTGACACTTGAAACTGAGCATTTGCTGTCTATGATTAATTTTAACCTTCGCTCATTCCCTCTTTGGTTCTATATTTGTTTAGCCGTCTGCCACATCCTTGCAATCGACGATCGAGTTCCCTCTTCGACGTTTTCCGCGTTCTTCGAATTTCAGCACTTAACGCTCCGCGTATGATCACATGTCTTGGGTATTGCCTCCGGGTTTCATACTTGGAAAACTGTGGAACAACCACATCCTTTCTATTTCCCTGACTCATTTCTGGTTGTAATGACCCTCACCAGTGGCATCTTTCTTTTGCATGATTTGAACTATCCGTTGTATGAATGTTTGTTTTCCGACTCATTTTTTGGCTCCCGTCTTCGGGTCCAAACCGCTGGAATGGTGGATGAAAGCTGGGACGCGCCCGAAACTGTCGTCCGCCAAAAATGAGTCGACGCGGGATTAACCCGAAAAATAATTATCAATTTAATCACCGCGGAAGCCTCCGTAATAATTTTATCCATTGTATGGCGTCAGGTTCACTCAGAATATCCCTTATATCTATATTGCATCTCAATCGTCAACGATATACCCAAAGGGACTGTGTGGAGATGGCCCAATTCCATCCCACAGAAGGCGGATTTCTGTTGCCAGTTCTGTCGCATTTTAATCGGTTTTCAAAAATGCTCGGGATGCGGTGATAAGTGCAATGCGATCCAATTTCATCCAATATTTTGCAGTAAAATGCTTGTAATTGCGAGGAACAGCATTGACAAGTATAGAATTTGATAGATCACATCATCATCCACATAAATTTCGGTTAACACCCCTAATTTTTCCTTATTTCCCCACAACACACGGATCATTTTGTCCATCAGCGACACTGTTGGCGACTTATGCAAACCCATTTACATGCGCGGTGTATGACAACACATTTAGGATATACCATTCATGCGAATGAGAAAGTGTTCCTCAAGCTTAAAATTCGAATCGCACATTAATTAGGAAAGTTAAATTATATGAAAATTCTAGAAAACTGAAAATACTTTATTGTGGAATCGTTTTGGAGATAGAGGTATATTACACCATGTGAAAGGGACGTAATAACGAGAAAGATGGCCTTCGAGACTTACTAAGTTTTAAGGAGAAACCATTCGCTCGATGGGTTCCGAGAGATGCATTATCAGAATGGTATCAGCGATCGCTGAGGGATAAAATAATTTTGTTGAGAAAGGAGGTGTGCATGTTAAAGATTTTTACTCTGGAATACCCATGAAGAACCTGATTCACAGATATTGGCAATGAATTCCAAGTCTCATCGAGGAAATGATGTCGCTTATTATTTCTCATTCCAATAAACATAGAACTCCAGCTACGATTGACAGTGATCTCATTCTTGTGAGTTATAATAAAATATGCTTGCCTGCTTTACACAGGATAAGGCATTCCCCGAGCGTGAAGTACACTCTGTGCCTACCGTGGCAATATGCCACGTTTATCGTCAAGCTATCCATGTTTAATTAAATTCCCATGCTACGTTAACTTCTCCGAAAGCAGAGAGGCTAACTTTTAAGTTTATCATAGGAATTTGCTTTACCAATCCAATTTATGGATAGCAATTCCTAGCTGAAAATACGTTGAAACATCGACCTCTCAATCAAATTTTCGTCGGATTGCTTCCTTATTATTCTCCATGAAACTCTTATTGCAATGACGAACAGCATAGTAGGATGAACCCAGCAAAAATCTAGAAAGGAAAAGGTTGCATAACATTACATTTTTTCATATCTGATCGCTTCTAATAAGTAACTTTAGATAAATAAAATTTTAAAAATTAAAAATAGGGTAGAAATATGGTAATGGTAGCGCTGGAAATCTGTTTTTTTTATGGTACATAACCAAGCGCTAATTACGGAAGATTTTTTTCAGATCCTTGATATTTAAATCTTATTTTTCAGACGATGGGTACCTAATGCACTCACCAAAAACCGCTGTAAAATCCTTTTTCGTCTAATATGCTTATTTTAGAGAATGGGACAACTGAAAATGCTCTAACTATCGCAACTGCAGGTCATACTAATAATTTTACCAATAAATTTAATAGAATTCCCTTGAAGGCTCTCTTAAATCAAGGCTAAATTTGAGAAAACTACCAGTTTTAAGTCGGAAAAAACTCTCCACCAGCAATTCATCGTAAATTCTTGGCGCTAGTAATTTGGACTGTTTTGGCACACCTTCAGAAGCAATTAATAAGCAGTCCTGTGAAGGAAAAAGAAAAAAAGCACTAGTCCTACATTCCAGGGTCGAGCACCCCACGCTCGAGATGACTGGGAGAATCTGCTCATTCAGAATGCTTCGAAATGCTCAGCACAACGGCACACACGAGTGGCGCTGAGAGAGCCCTTGGGAAGAACGGATTATGACGTTCGGAAAGTGAAAGGAAGAGTCGGACAACGAGCGTATGGGAAGTGGATTTCGGATGGCATCATTAGGGGGCGTTCTTTTCCAGCAATCTTTTTTTTTTGTTTGCGCACGTCCGCGTGGGCGCGCTGTGTTCGCGAAGAGGTCCTTCGGCCGGAGGCCAGCGGAAGCGACGCCCTGGGAATCGCACCAAGGACACAGGAAGGAGGAAGATTATCAGCGGAGGCGAAGCAAAGGGAAGCGAACTGTGCCCTGGCCTAATGACCATTGAGGATCGACTTAAAGGGACCAGCCTCATGCTCAGAGTAAATGAACCCAGGAAAACACTTGGCGGCTGCCATGGAAAGGGTATTTTTAACCCTTAAATGGTGACGTGCGGTCTGAGGGACCGCTGCGTTTTTGAAATTATGAATATTTTCAAAATGACTTCTTTTAATCTTCTACAATCATCGTTAGCTTCATATTTTTGTACAATAAAGATATAGCACTCTTAATATGAAGCGATTTTATTATTTGATTCCGTAAATTTGCAAATTAATTTAAATAGCGCTACGAGAGGCCTCAAGTCATGCCTGCAGAATGCATCAAGAAAAGGAACAAAGGAGATAAGTTCTATTGTTTCTAATTAGTTAGGCATTCCACTTTAAAATTGAAGGCATTATTTTGAAATATGGCGAGATATTGACACACGATAGTAATGTTTCAAGTGTTTTTGACGCCAGTTTTTGGATCCTGTTTTAAATTACCTTTTTATCGAAAAATTGATACATATTGGTAACGCATAAAATATAGAGTTTAGAATAGTTTAGCAGATAAAGAAGTATAAACCTTAGCAATAAAAATGTCGTCGCAACATTTTATGAATATTTGATTTATTGTGGTTTCACAGACCGCACGCCACTGGTAGTTTAACGAATGTTTCACGTCACTGGTTAAAGGTTAACCTTGGTCAACGTGAAAATACCCAACTTCATTAATGTTATAAAAAAGTGAAAACAAATTATGAGTTATATGTACACCAGTATGCATTTCAATGCAATTCTGATATCTTTCCTAGTTTGTGAGTGATGTAATCAATGTACATAATAATTTAAATCGAAATAAACAACCTATCTACAAATGCTACCGTCAAAAACACTCAATTCGACAAGTATGGCATAGTGTGATCAGGGAACTTCTCATTTCAGTCATGGTATATTTCAGTTATGCATAGAAGAAAAAATATGGCTCTTAAATACATTAACTCAGAGATCCTAAGCAGGTGTGAAAGATCGTTAGGGAATGGTCTTGGTGTACAAATCCTTGGGACTGGCCAGTGCAGCTTTTTTATTGGAAATGGTCGGTACTTGGAGGGGTTGACCGTTACTTATTGTTAGTTCCTCTGTTTCCAAACGTTTTCGTCACTGCATTAAATCGAGAATATAATCTCTGAATCATCCTTCTCAAACGGTGGTGTTCCCTTTCTCCTGGAACTGTGACTCTGGTTCATCTGAGCGTATTATATACTACCCCGCAAGCCAACTCTATAGGCGTGTTGCGGGGGGTATTAGGACACCAGCCGTTAACATTTAAATGGATATGTTCTACCGAAGCTCCGCCTAACATTATAGAAAGTCTTTTATTGTCCGGGGGAAATACGAATTCCCACACCTATCCGTTCGTCATTATATCTCTCGTAAGTTATCGTGTCTGTCGGACAAGTAAATAAAGTGGGGTTCTAATAAGATGTTCTCCGTGTCGCTCCGAAAGATATCCATTCTCAATTGCTCAATAAATTGAATCCTAAATGTTTCGCCAGAGGTAGCTCGCGTCGCCCTTATGACTGCGTAAAATTCTCCCAATCTATTCCTTCCTCTCCCATCCCTATCACGGCGGCGTCGTCGGTATCACAATAGCGATGGTGCCTCTTTCCTTTTTTTCCTTCTAGTTTCCTCATCCCTCCCCCAACTCGAGGTGCAGAGTATGAAAGTCCCGTTCTTTTACACCAGGCCTCGAGATCGGAATCCTGAGGAATCCGTGCAGGATTTCAAGGCACTTACACCACCAAAGAGAGGGAATTTGATGCTCATAGCCTCGCGATGAATCGATTCCATTGAATTCGAAAGAAAAAATTCCAGGCCTCGCTTACACGACGAAGTTGATTACTTCAGCAGTTGCTTAAAAGCGATATCTCATCACTAATACCCTACACAAGTGTTAAAATACGGTTCGTGATGGCAGAGGTAAAAAAACCAATTAAGGTAGTGAAAGGCAAATATTTTCATTCCTCTCCTATTAAAGCAAATAAAATAAAATTTATGCTTACTTTTGATCCCTCGTTAGTAGTTAATTGAACAAATCCATCTGTAGCTATATGTGTTTACTAACTTTCCCTCAAACGGTCTCTAAAACGGGAGTTCTAACATTAGAAATTCACCGCACAAACATACATGCCCATTATAGGGCAGGGGCGCAGCTAGGAATTCAGTCTGGGGGGGGGGGGGGGTTAGGTGCAACTAATACCGGGGTGTGTGGGGGTATGGAATACCCACCAGGATAAGCGGTTGGTGAGAGATTAATAACTTGCGGAATTTTATGATAAATGCTTCAAAATGGTGAGTTTTTACGGCTTTCTGAGGGATATTTCATTAATCCTTACACTTTTCTATTAGTAATATCAATCCAATCAAGTAAAATGTATTTAACTTAAAATTTTCTCTGAGCTCTGGAGGGGGGGTTTTAACCCCCAAAACCCCCCCTCGCTGCGCCACTGTTATAGGGAACACTTACCCAGGCTGGACGCAAACCCCCGACCTGCGGTATGGCCGGCAAGGCCTTTATCCCACCGCCACCGAGGCCACCAATTTATTTTATTATTTGGATACGGAGTAAAATCAATGTTTGTCATTCATACGAATTTACAGCCATTGATTCCAGCTGGGTACAAAGTTCATCTATTTCAACTTAGCTAATCGATGGAATCAAGGTTGACCTCGTACTAAATGGACTAGTACTTTATCCGCTGTAGCTTTCCACGCGTGAGAGTGGGGCCTAACAGTCGGCTGCTTTTTCATGATTTTCACGTCGGCCTGTTGGTCTAGGGGTATGATTCTCGCTTCGGGTGCGAGAGGTCCCGGGTTCAAATCCCGGACAGGCCCATTTTTGCTGGCCTTGTGAGCGGTGTGGTAAAGTCCTCCTCTGCCTAACCAAAGGTCGTGGGTTCGAGTCCCGCTTTGTCCTTATCCTGGGCTTGGTTTTTTTGTGATCTCCCTGCATTGTTGATCATTAAATTACCCCACTGTAATTCAAATAAGCCGTTTTGAGGGGGTTTGAAGTTAAATAAAGAAAAATTGAAAGAAATAAAACATTTCGTCGTTAAAACAAGACTAAATGGTACTTTACGTCTTCTCAATGACGTAGCGGCATTTTACCTTCCCGAACCTATCAAAACCCTGGTTTTCACTGTGCTTATCACGTCGATGTAGACCCCGTTCCCTTATCCTCTCCCCAGCTCCAGCCTCTTCGGATGAAACAGGGTTAGTGTTGTGTTGACTCACAGGCCTGGCTTATAGAGCGTAACCAAGAAAGGTCGAAAGACTTAATTTCACTTAAACCCCAATCGTTCCATTATTGAGAGAAACATTAATGGTTCGCTCTCTAATAGAATGGAAAGTTTGATGCTCTTGAAAATTCAGTTTCCCTAGATCGATCGCGTAGAAGTGTTAGTTTCTTTTTTTTACAATTTCTTCAAGCTAGTCGTGTGAAAGAAACGCTCTCACACGTTATCAGCTGGGTGCTGCATTATTTTGCGTTTCAGGACATAGAGCAAAAGAGGCATGAATTTCATCAGCAGGAAAAACCTTCATTAATGGTCTCGAGGGCGAATCCTCATCATGGAAGCGGAACGGCAAGATAATTGAAATGTTTGTCTCCTTGGGTTGGTCAGCACGACCCTTCAAAAACTCAAAATTATTTTTTATCATAATTTAGCCTTTTTTTTGCTGCGCTGCATCCTTGAATTAAAATTAAACGGTGTGTGGGGATGTGATTTTATTATTCGAAGATATTTTTATCAAATAAATACCGTTTTCAGTGTGATGTTTTGATATAGTTTTTATAGGTAAGGTTGTATTGTGCCTTCTATTACGGGACGTCAAACGTGACTCGTGCATTGACGTTACAAATTGGTATGGAATAATTCTTGAACTTCATTTGTTGAATCAAGTCTCTTCTTACATCGACTTCTTTCCGCTATGATTGACTTCTTCTAGGGTTGAGTTTCTTACGATTAGTTCATTCATATTAACTCTTACATATCGAAAACATAAGGAATTAAACGGTAACTCTGTCAGGAGACCGCCTGACAAGTTAGGATTCTTAAGGTGTTAACTTGCTGAAGGTGCGTTTAATTATTGCTACTACAGTTACTAGTCGGAGAGAAGACGATTCCATTTTCAAGTGGGACTGATTTGTGTGCTGCGTGATTTTACGCCGTCGCAGTGACTGTTCGTGGCGAGAGAGGAGAGATCATATCGCCTCAAATGATTCCTTTCCCGCGCGAGCCGACCGCGACTGCGGTTTGGTTCCAATTAGACGGCCGTTTAGCGAGAGAAATTTATCTTGATTTACTGAATTCCTGAAGGTCGAATCACGCAAGCGTTTACCGCCAAACCGCGGTGCACCGTCCCAAGAAATTACTGCCCGTTGTCTCTCTAATGTCGAACCAAATGACCCCCACCCCTCTCACTGCCTGAGGGACGTAAAGAGTTATTCGCAAAACTTTCCCGCTCAACCATTCTAGTCTCTTTACGCATTAATAGCTTAAAGTAGCGCCATAATCTTATGATTCTGTGTGATCGTATTATTGGAAGATGTCAACATTCTGAGTTTTCTCAAATACAACGTGGGGCAGAATGGGCTCCCTCATATCACTTTTCAAAGCTTCCTTTCTCTCGAATGTAAATACCCTATCGCAAATCCTTGTGTAGGCTCAAATCAATGGTTTGCGCGTTCACTTCGTGGAATGGTGACATAATAGATTAAAAAATAAACTTTGATATATGTCTTGGTGTCAGTGATCTTGGCTAGGGAGTCAATTCTGCCCCACCCTGTCACACCCTGTACATGTAAAAAGTTTATGTTCGGTGTGGTTTTCGGAGGAGGCGATAATAGCTGAGGAAAAGTTAGAGAGAAAACCAGTATCGGAATTTGTCTGGTCTTACCTGAAGGGTCCAGATGGAATCACTGCTTAACTATCCATCCGACACGATGGACGGAGTGCTGTACCTGGATTGCCGTCCAAAAACCTCTACAGTAAGGAAAGGGGATTTTATGCTAAATGTATACCACCACTGGAATCAGAATCCGGAATTTATTGGTAGGAAGCCAACACTTTAGCCATCTCACCAACTCTGTCTCACCTAAACAGTATATCCTCTGAGACGACATGTATGTATTTTGCGCCAGGCAAATACTGAAAAGGATTTACTCAACTTGTTATGGAATTTTCGAAAATATTGTGTTAGTTTTAAAGTGTCAATAGGTCATGAAACTATATTGCAAAGAGCCGGTTGAATGTCAATCACGCTTCCTCGTAGGGGATCAAAATTACTCGCCGGAAAGTGCTTGTAAAGTAATACATCAGTTGCTGCGCTGACACTCCATGAAATAACTACGTGAAATTGCATTCATAATAGCAAAATAGAGTACTGAATATAAGAATTAACTGAGTATTTACGCACACCCAGGAAGTATGTACATACATTTTTGGATGAATTCTCGTCGGTTATTACACCGGGTCAGATGGTCCATATTGGCCGACGTTTCGCTACGACTCTTTTCGAGCACCCTCAGGGCATTACCCCTGAAGAAAAGAATTCTAGCGAAGCGTCGGCCAACTTGGACCATTTGACCCGGTGTAATACCTGATAATAATTCATACAAGCAATCTGCCGGGAATCCCTGGAATCTTTCATGCATATAAATTCGTGAAAACATTATAATATGTCCTGGTACATTCAATAACTTCGCTTTCTATTTACAAATTCATAAGTGTGTGTACTTCATATGAATATAATGGACCAATCTTCTGTGATATATTTTTTTTTTGGGTCAAGAGTTTCATGGAAACTGAGATTCTCGCCCCCCGCTCACCCCCCGGACTGATCAGTCCACCAATATCCCTGTCGACCGGTGATAATGTCTTTTCTCGTCATGTATGATTCCTTTATAAATCACGATGCCACCTGAAAATATTCAGTGTTAATCAAGTGTATCCGTGTCAACATTGACTTTTATCTAGAGTATAAACGTTATCATCAACTAAATACAATACCTATATATTTTATACCTCAAATAAATATTTCGTATTTAAGATTAACTCAAATGTTGGCGAGGGTCTACTCTGTATACGAAGGAAGAAAATGGCTTCGTAAATGGTTAGCGTACCTGACCGGCAATTTAGAGATCGCAGCTCGAATACCAGGTTAGCCAAATATTTTTCATTGCAAATTTAATACTTGTTGTGTAGTTGCACGTGTGCGCGTAACTGCAATACTTGTTTCATGCAGTGTTGTGAAAATGTCCGTGGCTGTAAAGCGACAAAAGACGGTTTTTCTCCCCGACAATGGCTTAGTAAGCACGACCTCCTTCTACTGTGACACAGTGTGGACTTGAAACGTCAGTTCCTTGCTTGGTAAAACCCAGTTTGAGATCTAACTTGGAAAAAGATGACTGCTACTGCTTACTATGCCAAACCGGCAATTGGGAGATCTGGGTTCGAATTTCGGCATCAAATATTTTACATGGCGAATATCAATATTGATGTATATCTTGAAAATATTATGAGTATGGCCTGAGTTTTGATCAATAATGTGTAATTGGAGAGAACGGTCAAACGGGATTGATTATTACTTATAAGAGTAAATGTAATTCTCTTGCTGAAGGCTATTTTTTAGACGAGACTTACTCAGGCGAGGGCGTAAAAATCATCTCAAAATTCGTGGACACATTAATTGCATACTATTATTGCATTAAATAGATTGAAGTTACCTACATGTTCCATGTCAAATAAATTAATTAAAAATGCATGCAAAAAAGTGGGCTCGTCATTAAATGAATGAATATTACGCTATCTGCGAAGAAGAATCCGACCCTTTATTTCGGGCTCTTCATATAGCGGTGATATGTCTATAGTTTCATCGGAAAGATCACCTGAAAATAATACTACAGTGTTCAATGCTTTTCCTCGAAATCCCAAAAAGTTGGCCGTGGTGTGAAATATAAAAAAAAAGCTTCAGGGTGACATCAGAAACCATTGAAACGTCGGTAACAATGCCCATTGTTTCAGCTGCGGTCATGAATCCCATACAATGTGATAGTTTCGCCGGTGATCTGTGCTCTGAGCGAATTTGCAGAAAATGAGGGTCGCGTTAAAAATCATAGCCGTGACCGAGCTACTCGACTGACTTATTTCTCGGAACATGTAAGTTACGCCAAAAAGTAATCAGAATATTAATAGAAAGTGCAATTTATATATTGAGCTATTACAGCTATCTTACTACCCAGAGAACAAGTACAAAAATTTTTAAACATTTGATAGGAAATAAAGTATCGAAGGGAAAAAGTAGTAAATTTGGGGACAGCTGGGTGACCATTCTTTAGAGTTATATTACGACGCCCTTTTTAGAACAGATCCTTGCAAAAACATGGTCCGATAACCTTCACGTGACGTTTTTATTGAAAAATATGACGTAAAAAAATAAAACGCATCGTGCTGGTGTAGTCGAATCGTTGGTCTCCATGGGATTGATTCAAGGGGTATACAGATATTGTACTGGCGGGAGGCGCAGCGCATCTGTGATTGCGTCACGGCAGCAGTTCCACGAAGAGGTGCATTTGCAATGCGGCGGCGAAAGGTCTCCCACGGACGAGAGAAAACAAAGGGCGGAGAAAGCAGGAGGAGTGCACGGAGGCGATTACGTGCGCCGCGTTCGCCATCGGCAGAGGCGCTCTTCGTCGGTCGTTGAACTCTCCTCCGTGCGCCAACACGAGATCTCTCGCGAACCGCAGATGCTGTATGCACTGCACCCCGAAAGCAGTGGCGCAGATAAGGGGGGGTTTTGGGGGATAAACCCCCCCACCCAGAACTCAGAGAAATTTTTAAGTTTTATCCTTTTTACTTAATTGAATTGATATTAATACAGGATAGTTTGCTTAATAAAATATTAATATATAAATATAATAAATTATAAATAAAATTATTTGTAAATAATTAAAATATAAATATAATAAATGTAATAACGGGTTAATAAAATATCCCTCAGAAAGCCGTAAAACTCACTAATTTGAGCCATTCATCTTAAATTTCCGCAATTTATTAATCTCGCACCTACCGCTTATACCGGGGGTATGGTATACCCACTCCTGGTGGGTATACCCACCAGGAGTAATAAAATATCCCTCAGAAAGCCGTAAAACTCACTAATTTGAGCCATTCATCTTAAATTTCCGCAATTTATTAATCTCGCACCTACCGCTTATACCGGGGGTATGGTATACCCACTCCTGGTGGGTATACCATTCCCCCACACACCTTGTATTAGTTGCACCTAATCCCCCCCCCCCAGCCTTAATTCCTTGCTGGCGTACTTGTAAGTAATTTTTCATTTATTTTTTCCACAAATCGCTTCATGAAATCCTAGCATGTTTCAAGTGCTAGTAACAATGGCCTTAATTGCATTTATCATTTATTTCTATTGTGCTGTCGCATTTACCTCATAAGTTCTGCATTCAGGCTCAGAACCTCAGCGTGAAACTTTAACTATACCTACTCCTCCAAATCATTTCAGTCTAAGCTGTATATATAGTTTCACCTAGTTTTAAGTAAACCGGTACTGGTCACGGTGATAACTTTTCCGGGAGTCACCCGCAATGCACAAATTGCGCGAAAAATTCTCAGAGAAAAAAATCAATCCCCTTGACCAGGACCATAGTTTCACCAACCCGATTTCGCTCTCCGCTAATAGTTACTACAGATGGGGAAGTCAATTTTAGCCGAAACAGATAATACGTACTACTGTGCATTATTAATACCGTTACAAATTGAAATTGATTTCAAATAGCCTGAAAATTCATTACTTCCCTTTAGTAAATCTCGATACAGACACAGCTGCCATAAATAAATAGATAGTTTAGAACAGCAAAGACAAATGTACACCGTAAACTAAACGCTGGCCAGAACTTGGGCCACACAATTTCCGAATTAGTTTCGTGAAAAAATCAATGTTATACTCACCCTATATGATAGATAAATAAATCTTCTTAATCAGATTTTTACAAAAAACTGGCACTAGCAATGGTGATATCTTTTATGGAGTTACGCACAATGTAAAAATTTTCACACTTCATAATCACAATGCATTGATCACATTGTGATCAAAAGGTGTATTTTAGCAGGTGTTAGGAGTACAAATACAAATTTCAATTGGACAATCTCAAATTCAATCCGAAATCAATAGTAACTTTGATGGTTTCTAATTGTAATTTGTTGTCAAATCGATAAATTCACTTGATTTTTTAGTGTTTTAATTTAGAGAGTTGAGAAGATTAGTTTAATTTTGAATGTTCTTTATCCTGCTGTGTTCTGCGTTAGAACACCAAAAAATCAGGAGACTTCGTCATTCAAGCCTTAATAAGTTGTTCCAATAAGTTCATCTTCATCACAATTTGAAATAATAAATTTAACCATAGATTTGGCCATTCTCCTAATCCGTTAATAGTTTTTATAATTTCAAATTTATTGAGATTTCAATAAAATTTCTCCCAGACTATATGGTGGACTCTACCCTCACCTATCAAATTTTCTGTCAAAATATTTTTTAGAATCCCTGCGTGTGAGAAGATTGGTGACTTAATAAATCTCTAAATTAGAAAAATTTACTAAATGGAAAGATATAATAGGTTCCCGGAATTTCTCTACATTGATTCCCTGTGTTTAGTTTATGCTCTTCACAAAATCATTTCAAACATTTCACAATTTCACAAATTTCACTTCTGATTACAATTAATAACCGTCAATATTACTATTGATTTTAGCATTCCCTCATCTGTTTTCTGGTAATGTCACCACAAAATAGGATGATACTTGGGTTATGTTCACTAGATATATTTTCGAAGTGGCCCTGGTTGTTAGGGTTTGAGATCTCATGCATTCAGTAGGGTGGTTTCCTAATATTTTTTTATTGCCTAAATCGAAAGATTATTACTCCTGGAGTACGCATTTCACGCTCTTAGAAAAATGAAAAGTGAAAATTTTCAAGCGCGCGAAAAGGCGACGGCTAAGTAGGAATGCTGGGAAAACACCGTGTGACGTCGTTCTGGTTCCAGCTTTCGCCCTGTGAGATGACGTTGGGGCGAGGCTTTGAGCGCTGATACGACGCAGGCTGCTATCAGGTAGCAGAGTATCCTGCTAGCAGGTAGCGCTTGGCTAAAATAAGGATTATTATTCCTCTATTTAACGAAGAAAACTTTCCGAACTTAGGTCATTTGAATGGGTTATTATTAAGAGATGTTTCCCTGAGCTCTGTGCCTCATGCATGCATTGGTTATCTCAGGCGACGTAAAACTCCTATCTGCTCGTATAGAAACTAGGTCGCTGTGACGTCACGTGGAGTGGCATCGCATGGGTGCCAATCTGGCCTTTTCAAATGAGGTTAAAATTGATCATTGGCATTCGTCTTAACTGGGATTTCTAAAACCAAATAATTTGTATATTATGAATACCCTAATGGTGGGTAAGGAATCGCAATCAATGCATTTCGTTTTCTTTGATGAAGGAAACTACCCTATTACATTGCCATCACCTCCTCTCTACATTTACTCCCTTATGTGCCTGAGCGTTCCATCTATTCTGTCCTCTCTTTCACCAATAGGTGCTGACAAGTGTCAGTGAGCCCCCAGAAGACATTATAATTGAATAATCTCAGCCGCTTTATCTCTCCCTTACGATATTGCCGGGCGCTTGGAAGAGATCGAGACCGGAAGACAAGCAGCGCACTCGGGCAGCCTTCAGCACTATTTATTGGGGGAGTGCCTTTTTTTGGCCTGGAAGAATTAGTACGGAGAATGGGGCTGAAAGTACAGTCAAAAGTGTTGCCAAAAAGGCCCAAGCCAAGGTCGATAAGACTGAAAACCCAAGAGAAACCGTATTAATGGTAATTGTAAGTTCATCCAAAAATATTTCCGTTGCTATAGCTTGGTAACTAAGGAATTGTGACCCCATGTTTATGGGCTAAAAATGCTTAAAATTGTCTTTTATACCACCTCCTGAAGTACTGCAGATTCTTCCTGAAGCACCCTGCATAACTGAAAACTGTGGAATGATCATGAAACTGAATTGTTAAAATCTATTGATTTGGGAACTGCCGCCGCCGGGGCAACGCTTCATTGAAGAAAGAAGACAGATTGAGTCCACAAAAATTTTCAAGCGAAACTAGTTAGACTGAAAAAATAATAAGAGGATTGCTCGGTGATTATTTATGAGGGACAGTTGGGCGCGTGTTTGAATACACCGGAAAAAGGTTAAAAATGTCAAGGCTTCAATTTTTGGTATTTTTTTGGCATGGTATTCCTAAAAAATCTTTCTCTTTACAAACTGTGTTCCCATTATTTAGGAATTAATCTGAGGAACTTCAACGTAATCACGTTCGGCCATTTTTCATTCATGTAATTAAGTCACAATTTTACTAGCCTGATTATTTCGTTCATAAAATTTTGCTTCCGTTGATAATTATTTCTCCCTCGCTGAGGAGTATAATCATTAGCAGTTTTATAGAAATGTTGGAAATATTTCATAGAAATGCTTCTGTAAGTTAAAGTTGAAATGAATTGTGTAAAGCAAGATTATTCGAAATATTATTCATGCGTATAAACTCTAATATTTCACCTGTATAAATTTTTAGATTCTCAACTTTGGTATGATCGACTGGAACTTGGTGCATAGGAATAAAATTTCACAGCATTGTTTATCCAGGCCAGCCGCATGTTTTCAAGCCGCTATCTTTCACCTCATGGTGGGTAAAGTCTCACAAGAGCACCTTCAATAGCTCATTAAAGGATTGTAAATTGTGGGAATTTCTGGAACTATATGTGAAGCCAGGTGAAGAGATAATTCCGTGGTAACAATAGTTACCATCTAAAAAGCAACGTATAACTAGGGGTTCGCTTTAAACTCAAGGAAAAAAAACTGTGAAGAAATGCTGGTGATTTGACACAAAAAATGATTGCGCTGCTTCTAGTTAATCATGATTGCTTAAATTGAAAGGGCAGTGCTTTAAGGTGAGTCTACATTTAAGAGCTTTTAAGTGGTCAGTGACTCAACGGGAAGTTATGAAACTATGCATAATGTTTTATTGCACTCATAGAGGACTTTATTAGCTTAAGCAAGTCATTTACCCATGTTATATTGTCGAAATTCATCCTAATATTACACCAATCTGGGGATCATGTTGACGTGGTGGCTAGTGTATTGGCTTCCCATTTTGTAGACCTGGGTTTATATTCCAGTGGTGGTGGAGAGTTTTCAGAGATTTCCCGATCCCCGCTTGATGTCTTTGTTGAAAGTATTACAAGTTTCTCTACTTTAGATAAATTTTACTTCTAAGCATTGTTCTTCAGACCACAGAAATCCTTTGCATACAATTTCAGGAAGCGAAGAACTTTTTTATTCGTGACCTGATATTCAATATCTCTCCAACAGTCTTGTTTCTCATCCACGATTACCTATTTGACCTTCTGATACTGGTAAGCTTCCGCACGGAAAACCCATTTTTCAGGAAAAATTCATCCAAGTGTGAAAAGCCATTTGAAAGGGGAAAGGTTTGCGTGAAAGTGAAAGTTGAACATACTTGAGATTTCGGGGATGGATTTAATAAGATAACTGCGTAGCATTTCAAGAGAACCTCAATGGACGTCATCAAGTGAATTAAATATGAAATTTTTCTCCTTTCGATTTATTGTGCAAATACGCTACGTATTTTCTGAATTTTATAAACTCAAATAACTATTTAAAAAACACCGCATCTACTGTATCTTTTTCCTCTAATACATTGCTCATGCTTTTTTGTACTGGTTGCACAATGATGCTGAGTTTCTATAAAAAATATGAGGTTTTTGAGTTCCAATTTGTGTAATGTTGAAAAGAAACATGGAAAGTGTTATATTAATACGTGAGAGTACTTGTGATGATGTCCCTTCTATCGGAAGTGAGAGTAGTAATGCCTACTAAAATATAAAGAAGGCAATTTGGGTGCAAAAGGTATTCATGATGAACCGAGAAATATAAAAAATAATACAAGAGCAAAAGTAGTATGTAATGCATAAATAATTACGCTCAATATTCATAGAAGGGAATAGAAATCCTATTCCTAAGGCCAGTGTCTGCAGAAGATGTGAATCGAACGAAAGCAGTCATGTAATGGTAGCAGAAGTATGCAAAGTTGATTTCCTCTGCACTTGAATGAATCCATCAACAAAATGTTACCAAAATATTATCATATATATATGAGAATTCTCAATATATATATGAGAACTTATCGATGTTGGCCCAACATCCTAATGTAAACAGTAGCCGCCATAATTGATCGTAGGGGGCCCACAATGGTATCTCATCCCACTTTCTCCTTCTGGCATCTTTACCAATTGGCTTACTTTTTAAACGCCGAATAATACAATGTCTAGGCAGCTCTATAAATATATGATCGGTACATTTCATACAGCCATATATCCTAATTGCGTTTTTAGATACGTTTTCCGAAGTGTTCTTGAATGATTTGAGATAATTTTAAATGTCCACTCAGATGCAGTAATAGTTTTTAGAAATAAGAATGAATCAAACTTCACTATTTAGAGTAGGGAATTATTACCTTAGAGGGTGCGTTATATGGTAACGTGATTATTATGATCAATTACAAATCAGGAAGCTAGAAATAGATGCTTACTTTCGTTAATCTTTCTACCTCAGCTAGTCCATGATCACCGGAGCTAAGGCTGTAGCATTGGGTTACACGCATTTCACATCCACTTAATACTCAATATAGATGCCAAGTAAAATGAAATTGGATGTTGTTTTTAATGTATCCCGCTACATGCTCTCGCGAGGCACCATATAACACAGGTGAGCGTGTTACTTCATCGCTTTGTGAACAACGGAGAGATCGTGCTGTAGTCGCACGGTGTTGGATGTATGCATAGCCCAATTGACGCTCTTAAACGGCGTCGCGAAGCAAAAAGGCTTTCAATTTCCCCGGCGTGGGCGGCCAGTCTTTCAAGCGTTTTGATTTATATCTTCTTAAACCGCTCCTCGACGATTATGGCAGCTCTGTGCAAACTCGCGCGAAGCAATTCGACAAGGTTGAGCCTCCGCTGAAAGAGCATGGGAATTATTTTCATATTTCTATATCCTGTTCCCAAATCTATAGAGATTTTAAAAGCCTGGAGAGCAACAAACCGGAAATTCTGCATTAGGGTGGTCGTTGTTTTTCGAATTTCTTTCGGGACACCCCCTCATTTTCTACCAATTGATGTAAAAACATATCCTGTAAAATACTATTGCAGTTGGAAAACGGGAAGACACTCAAAGTTGAGAAATTTTGCCATTTTTGGCTGTTTTTCGGATATGAATGGTGATAAGAAGACGCTAGTATGTTTCAACAGATTTTCTATGGTAAGCAACAACACATTGGACATTTGAAATGCCGCACCTAAAATATTTTCCAATTGTGACCAGTGGTTCCCGATATATTCCGAGTGATTCCCATCCAGCAAATGCAATGCGACAAATGAGAGTGAAAACTGCAATCGAAGTAATGATTGTATGTAAGTCGGCAGGGCGAGTAAGAGAAATGCGATCAGAAACAGCCTGGAAACCAACAAAAACTGTCTTTCGATCTGAAAATTTTCTTTGAAAAAGGAAGTTGCTAGCACTTATCATGACCCATTTAAAAACCTACCAGAACCAGTAGATCACTTGAATAGGTAATTCATCTTCTAGTAGAATAACAACGAATGTTTTGCAATTCTAAAAGATAGTTAATCATTATTTTCACCACACGTTAATATTTTTAGATTTATTTGAAGTAAATATAACTACAGATCCAAGAAATTGCTTGCTCCTCTGATTTTTTAAAATAATTTTAATGCATTGACTGTAATACACAAAATATAATTTTCAGTCCTATTTCTGCCAAGATTGAAATAAATATGTCGTCTGAAATTCATCAACTGAAAAAAAATGAAATTTTATCCATATTTGTGCTTTCCTAAAGGTGCTTTGAAAAAAGAAACCTAATAAGATAAATTTCAACCTTATAAGTAAGTTAAATTTTTCTGAAGCCATCAATTTTTTTACTTCATTTCCAGTAGTTCATATCCTTCATATTCATCCCTCCTTAGTTATCATACATTACGAAAGTTACTACTGTGATTTAATTTAATTACCATATGCGATGATTTCATCAGTCTGTTCCCATCTTTGACCACTTGCCGTAGAATTGACGTCAGTAAAAATTCGAAGTGGTGTTGAGTTCGCTTTTCAAATGCTAATATCTTCCGAATTCGCTTGATTTGTGGGCAATGCATGCCACATTCAGGGAATAGATTTGCCTATAATTTTCCATTAAAAATTCTGATAAGGAAGATTTTTCTATCAAAAAAGAATCGCACCATTTAATTAGAGGTAATTATTCTTGAAGAAGTTTTTTTTTTTTTGCGGGCCAGCCATCGGCACTTGCGTGGTCAACCAAGCGGGAGACTTACGAACCGGGCGGCCCTGGAAGTAGGCGGCCACTCTACGCTTCCGGCCCTGAGATGCTCACATCACCACGGAAACCTTGAGACGGAGAGATGATGATGAATGGCACTCTTGCCATCTCCCCGAGGCGAGAGATTGCGCTGAGAACTGGAATGAGACCGTCATCGGCGTGGGAAAAACATCCCTCATCGATCACCGATCACGATCCGCCACATCTCCCGAACGGAGAACAGGATCTGGGCATTTAGGATTATCAAGTTCAACTAAACAGTATTTGGTGTACGTGTGCCCATGGCAGACTTTAACAGTTTGCGTGCTATGAGCGTAATACTACGCCATCCGTCTTTTGGAAAAAACGTCATTTGCCATTATTTTAACAAAGTGGTACTAACTTTGTGAATAAAAAAATTACACAAACAAAAGCAGAATGCATTCATTAAAACGATACCAAACACCTCAAAGTTGGTCGTTAATAAATAGAACTAAAGCATTGAAAATGTGCAGCACTAGGGTGCAGTCAGGGGCCGTATTCTGTATTTCGTCGGTGCCGCACCGGTCGGTTTCCCTTTCAAGCCCACCGACTGGACATCAAACCGTACCGACAACGGATTCCGCACCGACGACGACACTTTCAGCGATTCTGTAAGGTCGTCGGTTTCAAACCAGTCGGTACGGTTCCCCTTCCTTCCCAAACAGGGAAAATCCGAATATATCCGAAGTTTGACGTGTCTCCACCAATGAAAGAAGGGTAAAAACAAGTGAAGACTCATTGGCACAGTTTGTTGTCGTCATTCTCAATCTTTTTATTTGCGGAAATTACGACTTATTGCTAGATTAAGATAAACGATATTGGATAAGTTGTTGACAATGCTTATACAATGTGTGGTAGTAATGCTGTACCTACAGAATCGAAGGAAACAATATTACAACATCACAATAAAGTTTGTATGTGATGGAGATTGTTGTTGCTGGAATGAATTATTGAAACTATCCTTGAGATCGTAGTTTCTTTTTTAAAATATTGGTTCCGTATAATGCTATTTATTCATGATTTGGTAATATAGTTGTCATTAAGTAAGTTCCGTATAAATGTTATCAACGGAATGTTATGCCATTGGCACCGTAGCAGACGAAAATAGCATACTATGGAACGTGAACGTAGGATTCAAATGCAAATGTAATATTAGAGGAACAAGTTAGGAAATTGTTATAAAAATATGGAGCTGGGTGCAATTAAAAGAAGTGTAATGACGAGGAAGTAAATAAATTGTGATTGGGTGAAATACATATGTATAAGTTGCGCATTCCAAGTGAGAGAAAATGATAATATTGCGGTAAACCTCATACTTATTAACAAATATCTTCTTTTATCGTCAAGGGAATCAATGGCTGACGATGAAATGAAATATAGTTGCCCGTTACAAATGAAAGAAACTGATACCGTTGTGGCAAACTTCATACTTAAATAAAAAGATCTTATTTCTATGCCGAGAGAAACGCCAAATTGATGATTGAGTGAAATAACAGTCGCCTATTCAGAGTGATATAAAGTGATAACATTGCGGCAAAACTCATATTTAATCAAAAATATCTTTTTTATGTCAAAGGAGCAAAAAAATGATGATAGAGAGAAATAAAGCCTATTACAAGCGAGTGAAAAGTGCGGTAACATAAATGAGAGAAAGTCATTATATGTTAGCAAACCTCATTTTTATTAACCATTATCTTATATTTCTGTCAAGGTAATTAATATAGGTGATGACACAGTGAATTATAGAGGCGTATTCAGAGGGGCAGAAAAAGATAACATTGGAGAAAACCTCATTATTTACTCGGTGATGAGGTAAAAACAAAATAAAACGTACAATGCGCACCGGGGAATTCATGAAACCCACTAGTCGGTGGCCGTACCGACACCTCTTTGCTGTCGGTACGGCTACCGACGATCTCCCGTCCTCTCGTCGGTGCCGCACCGACCGGGTTCGTACAGAATCGCACGACTTCTTACCGGGAGTCGGTGTGACGTCGCACCCGACGAATCGGTGCCGCACCGATCGGTTTGGAGTTACAGAATACGGCCCCAGGTCAGCATGGTAAGTAAAAATCAGGGCAGAGTACGTCGTAGAAATTTTGGGGGGAAGCGAAAAAATATCATTATCAATAGTCGTCAATGCAAAGATTGTTTTTAGTAGAATTTCACTCCTACATTATTCTGCTAGTTTGCATCCTTCATCACCTTCTCCGTATATATCTCATCTGTGGGTTACCTCTGCCGTTCTTCTCGTCTACATATCTTTCAATAATAATTTTCAATTGACTTTCGTGTCACATGTGACGACGGATCAAATTGACCTATCTTCTTTCGAAGGATATCAAGACTTATTTTTTCTTAGAACTTCCACATTACTGACGCAATATATTCATTTGATTTTGATCATTCTTCTGTAATATATAAATTACATAATTTTGATATTCGTGACGATACCAAAATAAAAGTAGTGATAAACCAAAGGAGAAAGTTGTGCCTAAATATAAGCGTGATGATTCAAAAAGTAACTGAACAACTGCTAATATCTTCCACAAAAATAAAAATTAATGGAGAAATGGGACTTTATAAGCTGTTACCTTTTGATTTTAAACAAATGTAGAGGACGTGACTTGGTAGATATCCCTTATCGTAGGAGCTGAAGGAATGAAAACTTTGCTTTTTCCGTATGGCGATTTCTTTTGTTCGACCATAGTTTCGTTAACATTTTCAGAGACCAGCGTAACATTTTTAATGACCTTGGAAAATTTACTCCTTAAAGACACCATGGTCGGAAAAAATAAATCACAATTGGGAAAAGCAAAGTTGCTATCCCTTCAACTCCTAACTTATAAGTAATTTTGAAAAGGGGGTTTGTAAGCAATGAATTCGCAGTACTTACATCGTTTACACATGAAAAAATAGATGAATTAAAATCATAAGCTTGGAGGAATAAGCCGTCGAGTCAAGATGAGCGCTGTCCTGGGTCTACCATCGGTAGGGCCTACATACTGTGCCAATGTTTCCGTTACGTCCTCCGACAGGGTATGAAAACCCAAAACATCGTATTCATGAGGATTGAAAACGCAGAAAGAATAAACAAAGCAAGGTCGATGAAAGAGCGACGATGAATTGGTATGGTGGCGTTCTGAAAGTTAATCGTCAGGTGAATCTGAATGTCTTTTGGGTTTCAACTCGATTTGTGATTTACGTCATCAATGTTGTATTTGTTGAGAGCCAATTGGAGTTCATGAATCAATGGCCACTGAAGAAGAAAGTAAATCGGAGTCTTAATACGCTCTCTCCTTGATTTCCATCGATATAGATGTGCCGTTTTCTCTTCATTATATGCAATTTGAAATGTCAACTAAGAGATTGAATCGAGAAGTTAAGTGAGCCGCAAGAGTTCAAATTGAAATAATCATCGTTTTCCGCATATGTCATCTTTATTGTAGGGCATTCGTAGTGATGTGTCAAGAATGGACCCTATTACTCGATTACTTTTGTCTCCTGATATCATCCGCATGAGGAAACGGCAAAATAAAGAATAAATTTACTCCTAGGCTACTTGACACTAAACGACGGAATTTTATCAGCAATGTTACACTTAAGTCATTTAAAGAAAGCTGTCATTTTTCAGCAATCGTACTGCAAGAGTTAACTCTTCCTGTGCAAATTTATTTCAGCGCAACAAGTGAAATAGGAATCCCAATAACTGATTGCTGAACTTAAACTGTCATTACTCTAATAAGCTTCAAGGCATGGTTGGGCATAGATTACGATTTTCAGTTTAAACTAGGCGTATTCCTCGCCCCCCCTCCACCCTGGAGCCGGATCAAGGATCTGTGTACCCCTGAGGATCGGGAAACACGCCAACTTCCGTTTATGAGCACATTTTCGTAATAGAATTTGGAGGTGTAATTCCTCAATGAGAAAGTAGAGAAATGATCAATTTAAAAAGCTTAATAGCACGGTAAGCATAGCTACGTCATCCTTCAGAAAAATTCACTCCCCATTGAGATGGATCGATCGCCCTTTCAAACGGACCTACCCCCTTTGCACTCCCCTGCGGCGGCATCCTCATCCCCTTTCGGAGCAATATGATTTAAACAAATCATGAATAAATAAATACATGCGTTCATTGATGACATCCGAGAAATTATGATTTTCAGTAACTCACATGCAATGATAGAATTTGGTGAACTCTCAAAGGTTACTGTACTAGATTATGCACGATATAATTGGTGTGAAACACTAAATCCTACAGCCAATAATTTGCATCATTTGGAATGCAGGTAGGAGCACGCAACTCATTCAGCAAGGAAATAACGTAAAAGAGTATATCCCTCAAAGATTTCGCAACCATGGACTTAAAATGCTTCCCAACATTAAAGCTACAACTTGAGAGAGTTAGATCATTTATCTTATTTTTTTCCCCTCCAGCAGTTTCACTTTAATTACAAGAGCACCGACGGCAGCATCTTTAGTCGATAATTTGTGACCATTTTTTTTTCAAAATCGTCCCTAAAAAGGCATAATTTGAATTTATTTCTATCAGGAAGTTTTCTACCTCTTCTCCTCTATCTTTAAAGCCCTGTGTGTTTCCCTAATTAAGTCGTGACTCGATTATTAAATGAACGCGCAGTCGCACACCGTGTTATGCGGCATGACGGATGGCAGCAGCGTGCTTCGCTCGCTTTTCCGGGGTCGACAGTTGACTAATGGCATTCGTCGGATTCGGAATGAAAGGGTAAGAGGTGAGGAAAGTTCGGGAGGATGGGAAAAGGAATGGGCGGAGAGAATATTTTGATGGAAGATGTGCAGGAGGGATGTAAGATGTTCACTTGTTTGTGATCCAGAGTTGAGGGGCTAGCATTCTTGCAGAACTAATTCATATTTATAAGAGCAAGAGCCGTGGGACAGCATAAGTGTACATGTTCTGTTTTTTTAATACAATAGTTATAATTTTCTTCGCTATTTTTAGCAAATCAGATGAGTGGCCATTTAATTTTTCCAGTATTTACATTGGCATATAGCTGCGTATTTAGAAAAGAAGAATTTTTAAGGACACACCTGGGGAGGATTAATTGATTTGTAAGGAAATGTTTTGCAATTGAGTAGGGAAATATTTACATATAGGTTGAATAGTGTTGAAATTTTTTCATTTAAAAAACATTTTGTGGTTGAAAATATAAATATTTCCATTCCACGTCTTAGATAACATCTTGCGGTTTTTGGAAAACGAATTTCCGAGAGTAAAAATTCAAGCCTGTGTTTTCTTTATTATTATAGAACATGGGGTTTCACTTTATGGACACCAATGCTAGTGTTTTTCAGTTTCGGTCTATGATCTTTTAGCAGGTAATGCTTGGCTTCCTATGGTAAATTTCGACTAGTATCACGTGAAATTATTGGATTCATGATAAACTGCTTGTGGAAACCCGAGATTTGCGAATGCATCCAATTTAAATGCAGTTACTTTCTACTATTTTCGTTCTTTTTTATCCAGTTGCATTCACTAACAATTTCGTTACCGACATATGCTTTCGCTAACCATTTGCTCCTCTTATCTTTCCCGAAAGTCTTATGTCTTTCAATATTCTCCCGCTTTCCAGAAGCTATATGTATTTTCTCTTAATAATCACAGTCCTTGCCGCTTTTTCTAAAAACAAAAGCGTTTGATAGTATAACTCAGAATTTAGGTGATGCTGAAACACCTAAATCATAATTGGTATCTCCAAAAGT
Organism: Ischnura elegans; assembly: GCF_921293095.1. NCBI lineage: Eukaryota > Metazoa > Arthropoda > Insecta > Odonata > Coenagrionidae > Ischnura > Ischnura elegans. The sequence continues at coordinate 126,713,701 of NC_060247.1, forward strand.
ATTACATTAGATGAATATTAGTAGGGGAGATCGGGGCACGGTGGACCGATTTTTTTACATTTTTAAATATTTTTTATTTATGCATAGTTAACTTTATTAAATTATTGCTAAATTATAGAACAGTCTTTCTAAATCTGGATGGAAATAATTAAACATGAATATATGAGTTATAAATTTAAAAAAATAAATAAATACTGGGCATATGACAGGCGGGCCAAACTGCCCCTACATCGGGGCAAGTTGGCCCAGCGGCTGGGGCACGTTGGCCCATGTGTTTTTTGATAAGCTGAACTAGTATGATTTTAGGAAATCAAAATAAAAATAATAGTTATCAAGAAATATATTTCAATATATGTAACCATTTTACTAAAACAACGGGAAAGCTTTAAATTATTAGGATTTCTGGCGTGCTAATACAAACCGGTTGACTTTTGTGACTGTCCAAATACAAAGGATCAGCACAATTATTGCTCTTGTGAAATAGTACGCGGATTTCATTGTTCACACATGTCTAATGAGCACAACGCTTACAATTTGTGCGCTAAATACATGGTGCTCCAGGCTGACCGTCGAAAAAGGCACACTTTAGGCACAGTGAATCTTCATCTTCCTATGTCGGACGAGCGTATTTTTTTTTTAGCTCCAGTTGACATGCGTTACATTGCGATACTATGTTACGTTCAAATAGATGTCTGTCTTCACCACTGCGCTTATATTTTAGTAGCCTCTGTGAATTTAATTGAGTCTTTGTGTGTGATAAGTTGAGACGCAACCCAACGCTCCCAAAGACGACTAGTCGCAGACCCAGCGGAACCTCTGGAGTTGACTATTGATGCAAACTTACCCTCAAATGTAACAGAAAATAATCCATGTAAGTGAGGAAGGGGTAATCCAGCTTTCGAGCTCAATTTAAATTGTAATCCAATTTTTCCTACTGACGAGGTAATCAAATGCGTAAGTCCACTCGAATTTTTTATCATTTTTCTCGGATGAACTGCTTAAGCACATTTGCATAAACAGTGACTTATATGCTAACCAGAAAAATGTAAATCTAGCTTTGGAGAAGGAGGAACGTATGACATGATAAAGTCAGATAATATGACATGTAATGCTAATGTCATGCTACGATAAATACCCTAATAAACGTATGTGTTGGTCCAAAAAGGTAACAAAACTTAACAAAAGGTACTTCCCCACATTCTTGTTGGCAAGCATGCATTGTAACCGATTTGAAACAATATTAAGTCATTTACACCTGAATGACAGCTCAATTGATGATGGAAGTGACATTTTTGACGAAAAAATGCATAGGACGGGGCATGTTGGCCCGGGTGGCCAACGTGCCCCGTCATCGCTGGGCCAACCTGCCCCATTGCCATGTTTACAATAAACTCTATTCGTTACAAAACTCACTGCAGCAATTTAGATTGTATGCCACACAGAAGTTATCCTTAAACTATGAGCTTTAATTATAGTACTCAACTATTGGGCCCAAATTGATCAAAACTTAAAAAACACACATTTTACCTGGGAGTAGAATTTTACTGAAACACGCGCAAATACAATTAATCGCTACAACTTGTCAAAAACTGCTCCGCCAGTCATAATGGTGTTGTGGAGAAAGGGGAAGTGTGCTACCAACCTTCTGATAGATTCCAGGCACGATTCAGTGTCTATTGTATGAATTAACTCGACTGGGCCATCCTGCCCCTATGGCCAACGTGCCCCGGTCTCCCCTATGGTATAAATGACGAAATAAATTTATACAAACGGGATGACACCAGCGCATGATTTTCCTCACCTCTTAACAATTTCCCTCGAGCCGTCTCGTCATTTTTATCCGCCAAAGACCCCGTATATGTTCCTTTTATGGTTATTAATTTTTTCAGGCTTTTAAGCGCGGGCACCTTAAGCAGTGCACTCGAGGCGTTTCGCGGAACTTACAAATGGACACGAGGACTCGAAATGAATAATGCATGCTCGTGCCGTTGTGTGCTGGGTGAGAACCTCGCACGCTTTACGTCTTTCTAAACACCCGAATCGTTCCTTTTGTTGGATTCTCCAGAGGAAAGGGAAAGGAGGGCTTTGGAGGAAGGGTGAGAAATGGAAGGGAGGTCACGTGATCACGGAAAAGATACTGGCGGTGCGGGGTAAAGAGAATGCATATAATTTCTCCTCCCCAACATCCACCTACGCAATAACAAAAAACCTGCATCATTACTTCATTGTTTGTCTTCTGGGGCGGATTAAGATCGTTGTTTTAGTGGAGCGCAGTGGTTCATTAGTTACCGCGGTGCCTTGGTGGTAGGCATTACATAACAGCGATAATGTATCTGAGGTCTGATGTGTATAGATATTAGACTTTTAAATATTCATCAATTATTTAAGTACAGTTTGTTAATCTGGTGAAATTTAAACTTCCCTTGACGTTATTCTCGGGGCTTGCTTGTAAAGACACATTATACTTTGTTTATGAGTGGATCCAGTCTTCTAAGGTACTAGGTATTTCATTTCTTGTTGAAAAAAAGAAAACCTTGATACTCATCCCATCGGAAAAGAGTAAGATGTTTTTTATATGGCTTTTGATGGATCTAGATATATGGTCATCATCATGAGTCAATATTGGTTTGACGCAGCTCTCCATTCCGCCCTTCTACTCGTTAGCCTTTTCAGAGTGATATATTTATTTTCTTTTACATCCATCATGATCCGTCCTATGTCACTCATTCGGGACAATCCCACGCCCTGCTTTCCTTCCACCAGTACTTCTACGATTGTTTTCATCATATTACCATGCTTCATAATGTGGGTAGCTAAGTCTTCCCGTCTTCTCGTCAAGGCTTTAAGAAGACTTATCTTTTCTCCCACTCTTAGCACTTTATCATTACCTACCCCGTCGATCCATTTTGTCTTCATTCTTCGGTAGCACCACATTTTGAATGCTTCCAATCGTTGTACTTCTATACCTGTCGACATCCAAGCCTTGCTCCAATAGATAAACATGCCACATGTGTAGAATCTGATCAATTGTGTCCTCACTTCTACACTTGTATTTTCAGCTGTAAGTAGATTCTTCTTTTTGTAGAAAGCCCTCCTCCCATGTACTCTTCTGTTTACTAATTCTTTCTCGCTTCGTCCATCGTTGGTAATTCGGCTTCCTTGAAAACAAAACTCTTATCGCATTCAAGCATTTGTTTTTTCTAGTTTAATGTTTGTCCGATCCTCTTTTCTATTACTGCATACTGATATTTTAGTCTTCTCTTGGTTGATTTTCAGCCGATATCTGACCATAGTTATAAAGTATCGTTCCAAAATTAAATGCTCATTGTCTCATGGTGAATAATACTTGGTCTCCATTTCTTAGCCTCCCAATCGATGGAGACTCCCAAACTAACCGTGTAAAAGATTTTGACCTTCTAATTGCTCATAGACGATTAAGCTTCCTGAGCGAGCTCCGCCTTTTCTCGAATATCAAATCACTTTAGCTCCCATGGCTCTCCTCGGCATCCTGCGGATACTTTGGAGCTTTAGAAACTTTGATTCTAATTTAGATCAATTCAAGTAATTTTCATGATGTATTTTACCATTTGTTTCAGGACGTAGACAGAATTAACCCGTGAACTTAATAAAATACAAAAGAGGGCTGCGAAATTCATCAAAAACTGCTACGAGCATTCGGGAAGCGTAGCACAGATGTTAGTCGAATTAGGCTGAGAGCCGCTGGACAATCGGAGGTTATGCGCTAAGCTCGTATTCTTGAGCAATAGAAAATAGAAATATTTCAGGGAGACACGGAGATTATCATATTAGAACTTCACTTTATTTCCAGGTCCGGGAGAAACGGTAAAAAGAGAAATATTTTGCCAAACGGATAGGTATGAGAGTTCATTCTCCCCCCCCCCCCCCCCCGAGCAAAAAAGGGCACAAATAAATGCAAGGAAAGACTGAATACATGCATATAATTTTCTTTTTATTATCATTTTTACTCTAAGTTTATTATTACTTCTTCATTTTTTTCAACGACTGGTGTCCTAGCAACCTCCACCATACACCTATTGGGGTGGCTTGTGGAGTATCATGTTGATGCGGATATGCTAGAAAGAGTTTCGTTCGACCTGTCGGCACTATGAGAGACTGAGAGGCGGTCAATTACGTCAGCAATTACTTCTCCGCGGAAACGACTCTCTGTAAAACACAGGCACGGAGTGCGATTACCGAGCGGCGTCGAGTGAATCTTTCAAGGAGAGGAATAAAATGAATGTGCGCGTCATTATCCTCCATTTTCTTCGACCTACAGTCTGTTCCGGCCAGGATTTATTTTTTAAGAGTTTCCGCGGCAGAATTTCTTACCTCTCCTTTCGTTACGCTTATCTTCTTCTAAAATCAATCCGTTCCATTGTGCTACTCACAGTTGGGAGAGGTAGTGAAAAAAGTCCAGCTAAGTGAAAAGCAACCTCTATAAAATATACGAAATACATGCAAAAGGTGTTTCAAAAGGCATTGCAGTTAGTCTCATAAATTATGCAGCAATTTAACCATTAGTACTTCATGTCTTATTCTATGCATTTGAAACTCCCTACTAGTCATACATAATATGGCGTCCAGCATGGGGTGAACTGCATGGGGAAAACAGTATGCGTGCTAGGGTGCCTGGTATAATTGTAAATAAAGTAAACCAAACAGCAGAAAATTTTCAAAATAATGCGAATTTTATTAAACGAATAAAATAAAATGATACGTTTACAATGTGGGCTCTACTACCTAAATATCCATTTTTCAAAGCCTATCCAACGACGTTTACGTCTATGTGAGTCATCTTCAACGCTTTTATTCTACTTCCTAATTTTATTCAAATTGAGATTTTCTCGTTCAAATGACTTAAACCCAGAGTCCTTGGAAAATATTTAAATTTCAGAGATTCTTGTAATTGTGCAGGGAATTCGAACAATTATTTCCTAAACGGCAGGAGTCCAACATGTATCAATAAGGAATGAACAGTACTCATATTGATCTTTGGTGATACCATAATTGTTGCTTCGATGTTTTCTATGAATGGATATTAATCAGAGTAATACGTATGTATCTTATTCATGGGGAAAAGACAAAGTGGTGGCCATAATAGTTTAAAATGTTATGCAGAAAAAGGGAGTTCTATCGAAAAGTTACCAAATGGACTTATGATGTTTTGGAATTCATAGCTACAATCGAAAAGTCATACTTTTTCATACAAAATATTGGAACAGTAAAAAACTTTACTAGCTAGGCCCCACTGAGTCTCATTAGGTTTCTCATCTTGGAAAGAATTTATCTCAGCCTCTAGTCTTATAAATATGTCTCCTTACGAGGGCTACAGCCAGGGATGGGAAGTGAAACGAAACGAGAATGTTTCGTTTCGATCCGGAGTGAAACGGAAGTACGAGGCCTGGGTTTATTATCGTTCCCGCACGAAATTAAAATCACCAAAGAGTTTAGTTTTGACCCAGGTCGAAACTTTACTCCCGGGAACGAAACTAAATTAATCGAAACTCCGCTGCTCATAGTTAAGTTTCGATCCCAGAAGTTGAGTGGAGGGGGATTAGAAGGAATAGTGTCGACCCTTTACGTTTGACATGCCTGCAGATGGGTTTAAAAAATTGAGCTTAAAAATCGAATGGCCAGTTTGCGTTCAACGCTCTCTTGTTAGTGGTAAAAATATGAGTGCTCCGTGCATCTAACGGCGGTATGCCGAACCTCTATTTCATTCAACCACACGAGAGCAATTTCCACAAATGCGGCTTATTCCGGGGTGAGTTCTATCCTCATCAATATAAAGCAACCTTCAGGTTATAATGCTGAGTGAGTAGGTTAAGGTTGGCGAAGGGATTCCTCAATATACTGAAAATGTGTGAACCAATATCAATGTGACACCCATATTCCAACGTCGTATATGCAAGACGGTGGAGACGGTGGTTTTGCTCTACTTGGAATTAGATGAAAATTATATGATTCAGAATTATATATCACTAAAGATATTAGCAATATGAAGGAAATGTTAGTTTCACTTAAAAATTATTAATTTAAAGAAGTGTCGAAGCCGTCGAGAAAAAATCAATTATATACTACGTAGTCAGGAAAATTAACAGGTTTATCATATACTAGGTTGATGGTCTCATAATTTTAAGAACCTTAATTTTTATACTTATTGCGTGCATTTTTTATCCATTGCACCGTATGTGAGCTCTGCGTTGTCTGTAAATTATTATAGCTCCCTAAGGCTTCGTTGACTGTTGTCCTTTTGGCATAGCATGCTTGTAAGTTGCATCCATATTCATCCTTGCATGCAGTCATGTTTGCTGCTGTTGTCCTGGAGATGAAAGATGAGAAATGTCCACCAGGAATCGTTAGATATTATACACTATAACTTAATTTCCTCTAATTTGAAGACTGGTTTCCAGGAATTTATTAAATATCTTGTTGGGATTTCAGAAGCGAAAGTATTTATACAATGAAATTGACCTTCTATTAAGCCACCTTCAAAAAATTGATGCATATCTCGGTTAATTTATTTTCTATGTGATGATTTGATTTTATTGTTCATGATTTTGAGGCAAAGAGGTTGTAGAGCCATATAAACTGTCAAAGAATGATATAGAATTCCAACAGATTACCAGAATAGTTTCTCACAATCGAGGGATCCAAATCATCTCCATTTTTCGACTAGAAGTGCGGCTTCATCAACTGGTATAGAAAAATTGTTCAAGTCTGCACAGCCACCTGGGAATTCAAGGATGATATTAACGTAGGAGCAGCTAAGAGAAAATGATTAAGCTCCTTGAATAAAATTTTCCATATCCAAATCCAACAGATTTGATAAAATACTAGAACAAATGACGGTCGAAATGACAAGAATGACAAAGTATGAAAGAAAATGAAGTATGACAAAGTGAATTCTTCAAATGTTTCATTCCCATAATTTTTTTAAGATTCCACGCGTAAACTCACAGAATTATCTTCCTCTTAATTCCTCGATCCTCTGATGAACCTTTGATAGAGCGATTTTAGCCACACAAATGAAATTTCTGCAAAGCACTCTTTCACTTTTCTACTTGTAATAAAATAAAATTTTCTGTTACAGCGCCTCTATTTTTCACGAGCATCTATTAATTGAATTCGTTTCCTTAGCCCACCGTTTAAGCCTACTTGAATCACACCAGGTTCGAGTAATTTTACGATAAGTTATCGTTAACCCTATTCAACCTCTCGTCTTACTTCGTAGTACAGTTGCTTCCATTGGATCATCTGCCGGTGTAGTTGATATATTCGTTGAAATTTCAATAAATTTCCCTATAGGCCGGTGAATAAATAAATAATAAAAAGAACAGAATAAATTTGAGGGATAATATACCATATCTATATTATAAATTGAAGGTGCTCTTTCACCACATCTCGCCTTCTTCAGTTACTTTTATTGAGCTTTATTCAATCAACCATATATATTACCGTAAATTACCTTCTATATGTTCTGGCATTTTCGCTTGAAAGTGATTTTTAATAATACAGTCGAATCCGGATTTAACGTCTTCGCATTTAACGTTTTTCCGCATTTAGCGTTTATTTTTTGCGGTCCCGATTCATTCCCTATTAGGACAATGTAAAAATTATCCGTATTTAGTGTTTCCGCATTTTGCGTTTTTCCACATTTATGGTCGTAAAAATTTGTCCCGCTCAAGAATTTTTTGCCCGATTTAACGTTTTTTCATGACGGTTCATCCAAATCTTCGAATTTATGCTCATCAACAAGAACAGTCTCATGAAAGTTTACCAAGAGTCGATAGAATCTATCGGGGAACGCTTCTTCAACTGCTTTCTTCCGCGAGCGCAGCGCTGCGACCTTCAACTCGCAAGTAGGGTGATTAGTCTTCTCGTAACGTTTCGCTCCCCTTCTGATCCAAACACCGGGCACTTTTTGTATCAGATCCGATCTAATGGAGCAAAGTCATCCCTTAATAACCTCGAACTACCTTATCCTTCACTTCTTGAACTTGACTTCGATGATACGTGACGACTGATGACACGAGTTATCCTCCGCTAGGGCCGCTACAATAATGGTTTTCTCGTTATGTTTTCAATTGATGGCTTATGGTCCTTTCAACTCTACTCCCAACGGGCAGTCGATTATTAGCCCAATATTTTTCCAGTCGGCTACTTTCTCTTTTCAAAAGAGGAGACCCAATATCAATTGCGCAGTTCACTAGAAGATTCTTTCTACAATCCATTCGAAGGTCAGTTTCCACGGAGGAACAGCGAAAGAACGGAGGAAGTGTTTCCCCTGTCATGACCGTGAGTGAGAGCATTCTTTCCCTACGGAACAACATTATTTTACATCGTAGTTTAGATATCCCGGAGCAAATTTATCGACATGCGGCTGGTTGATATCGCTGTCGATTCAAAAATATTTATCGGGTGCTAATTAATGTCAAAAGAGAATGACAATCGGAGTTTTGACGAACTATCACGGTCCATGACTCTAAATAAATCGCTCATGCTGGATAAAAAATCACCGCATACTCACGGTAGAATAGACGAGCGCGGAAAAATACGAAAATCCGGCAGGTATCCCTTGGTGGTTGACTTCGACATCATAACCCTGACGAAATTGCCAAACTCCAGAGGCACTGACAATTTTTCGGATGAAATCCAGTTCTGTTGAAGATTAAACCTTTTCACTTAACAGAGTTTAGCTAATCGTCATTCAAGGTCCAACCAAATTTTATTAAAAGCTGCCGAGAAACAAGGCGAGTCGGAGTCAAGGTGATCAGCGCGCCGCGTAAGCAACTTCTCGCGGCTCCATTCGACCTGCATAAGGCCGCGGATATATGACAACGAATCTGGTGTTATCATCGTGTTAAATCACCATCGACTTGTACGCATACTAGAAATAAGATTCTACTTTTTTGGATGACCTCGAAATCCAAAATGTGTGCATAGGAGGCTTTTTAAAGGCTCATAAATCCCTTGTTTCGCCGAGGCAACAGAAAACGTTAAGTTGGCAAAATTCCAGAAAACCTCCGTTTTACTAGATATTCGGTAGTTTATAATTCGAGATTAGCGATCTTCTGCTGTCCCTTTATTTCACTCATCTTTAATGACGATTTTTTGAGAACCTACTTACACCTTTTCTTATTATATTAGAAATGCTATAGTCACCTACAGGTCACTTTTACAGAAAAAATTCTAAATTTCATCGAGATCACTGAATTATGCATAAAAATGGAATCACTAATGCGCACAGTAATAATCCGTGTGGGAATGCTTTTAAGTTGATGTTTATTAGAATTTTCTTAAAATATTTCATTAAAACAATTGTCATCCTCTCATTACTTATTTTTACTACCCATTTTTTTAGCCGATTCCTGAAAAGTATTATCCAACCTTCATAGGGCAGAGAACATTTCATTAAAGAATTTTTTGCTGCATTCAGCACCTTTTAGGCACTTGAAATAATATTTTTTATTCATAAAAAGCCATTCCAATCATTACAGACCCTAAAACCTGAAAAAAATGGCAGGTCCTCATTTAGTGTTTGTCCGCATTTAATGTTTTTTATTTTGTCCCCCCTGAAAAACCTTAAATCAGGATTCTACTGTATTTACTCTGCGTCGGGAATCGTATCCTTCGCATGAAATGGTAATTCTATGAGTAACGCGCGCATGTCATAAGGAATAGGCATTCATCCGCGAAGATACATTTATACGAATTGTAGCACTTTGATTTTGGTTATTAATGAACGTATCTCGTCTCCCTCATCAGCAATCATCCTCATTCCCTGCTCTTCTCGTGGTGAACCGTTATTCTGCGCGGCGCAAATGGAAGTGCAAGTATTCAAATGGGTGAAGCTTTTAATCGGCTAATTTGCATGATGATTTGCCTGCAACATCTCGCCCCCTTCCTCTTCAGATGAGAATTGCTAGAGAAGGAATCACTTCAGGGTCCTTGGGTGGATTTATTTCCATAGTTTTGCAGATTATCTCCTATCTTAAACATGCCTCACTTCCGCCACCTCAAGGCAAACTTTTACGACTCCAGGAAATTCCAAAATACTCCCCCAAAAATTGAGTTTTTTTTTCAGGAAACGAAGTCTGCTAGACTACTATTTTTATTTTATTAATTTTATTAGAAATTAATGAATGCGTACTTTGAAAAGGCACGGCTACAGCTCAATGAGGCTGATTTAGTCTCTTTTCGAGATGAAATGCTTGTTTCAAACATTCTCTACCATTTTGAAATATTCTGGGTTATGGAATAGACTATTTTTGGCTGCTTTCAAAGTCTTAAATATTTAAATTTTAAATCTGAGAAAATACGGAGACCAAATATCTGAATCGTGCATTTAATTAACTTATGCTTTTTATTCTTGCATCCTATTTTGTTTGATAAAAAAACTAGAGCTAAGGTTTCTTGGCTTACGATTCATGAATTCATAAGTTATTTTTAGAAATCCATCTCATTGCAAGATGGAAATATCACTCGACCTTAGCTAGTATTTGCATCAATATGTTCTCATACCATCTCATCATCCTATGTGCGGTGTGGGCGTGTTAACATAGCAATTTCGGAGTAATTTTGAAAGAAATTTCAGAGTTTTTTCAAGGTAGGTGTGTGGTCAAAGAGCGTGTAGGAAATGAGTGGTTCAAATTTCCCTATTGTAAATATAGAAAATCACGGTGGTGGTTAGTTTTCACTAAGACATAGTGAAACAGCATTATTACGTGACGTCACAGTTTTCTTTAACCATCTCCATCTCCAGATGCTCCCAGTTTTCTGAGCAGCCTTGTTTACTTCTCACTTCGTGAAAAAGGAAGAAAAAAGTAACCCTCGATTAGCGTTTGTCCTTGAAATTTAGAAAGCACTCTTACAAGGATCAGTTATGGCCAGGAAAGAGCCCGACTGACTCGAGTCACTGAAGCAAAACGGCAAAACAATGGAACTAACGCAGATTCGCTGATTTCCATTTCCTGCCGAGTTGATGTACACAGTAGGCTTTTTTTCACTGAAGTGGGACTATGTGAATTTGTTACAGTGGAATAGGCATATATTTCCCTTGCTAGTGCACGGAACCCACACTACGGGCACATCACGGGCTGAAATCGAAGATAAAGAAAGTTGTGTATGAAATTTCCGCAGATTTTTCTCAGGCGTAATCAATCTTCATGCTTGGATGTTTACCTGAGGTTAATTTTTTGCGACACAAATACTATCTCAGAATTTTCAAACAAACGCGCATTAGTATATCTTTAATATAGGAATAATTTGTGAAATCTCAAAATAAATTCATTTATCACAATTCATTATTTTATCCTATGATAAATTTATTCTAGAATATGACTTTTTCTTCATAGTTGTTTAATCACGTGGAATTAAGTGGATTAAAGATCTTTTAATCTTAAAATTGAAGGGGAGACATTACTATTTACCGTTATCAGGATATGTTACTAGATCATTTTAGCCTTGTGTAAGTATATCAGAATTTCGAAGTAATGACGCAAATAAATCAATGGCCCTTTGCGACAATTAATCAAACAAATGTCCTAGACACACTACAATATTTAGCAATAGATTTAGGGTTTATTTTGCATTGGATCTAATAGGAAAAGCTTTAGACTCGAGACTATGAATCATGGATACAAAATAAAAGTATGATTAATTCTCATATCTGAAAGTCTTAGGGTCACAATTAAAATCCAATATGAAAATGAGTGACAATGTTGTTGCCGAGTCACACTTGTACATTTCTGTACTTCGAATAATAATAAAAATAGAATTTACTATCGCTCGACCATGAAAATTATCCTAATTTAGAAATTGATATCCCATCAATTCTTACAGCATGTACAGTATATGAACGTGAATTGTTTTTTCCGCCTTGCCGATAGTTGAAATTTATTTTTAATTATGACAGTGAACATGTCAAGGAAACGTAAAGTAAAGAATTTAATTGAACTGGAGGTGTGCAAAGTTATTAGCATTTATGGCGTGATCTGTGACCAAAGATTGAATATTAAAATTTATAAATACACTTTCAATGTTGTAATTTTATTCTTGAAATTAACTAAAATCTTGAAAATATGTAGTATGCTTTGTTAATATTTAAATTTTTTCAAATGTGATTTGAAAATATTACATCGTCGACGTTTAGTTTTGCATGTGTATAGTTTTAGAACTGATAATTTAATCCATAAACTTTTGATAGATGAATCAGTCTTTTACCTCTTGACGTGGGGTAGCAGCCAACAGCACAATGTGGAGGCTAATTTACTAAAATGAGTGTGAAAATAATAATTATTGTCGTGTTAAGAACTTTTTAGTAGCCAATGAACATTTACATTTACATCAGTTATTTTTTTTTAATTTTAGTGGGATAATAGATATGTCTAAGATTATTTTATCATTTCATGGTGCGAATCAATAGTGAAATCGATAATTGTAAGCGTTTTTAAAACCTCATTACATTATAGAATAACATAGTATCATGCGCTGAGTAGCAGGTGGCCTGATGGGTAACAGAATCACAAAGTCCTCGGAATATGTTGACAAACTACTTGTGTGACAATATTCAACGAACAAACGAATCATAAAATGACTTTGTCGCATTTGGATAAACGATACAGTTCGTAATTCGGTGGTGATCTCTGATATTTAACATAATGAAAACACTTGTTTTTTTCCACACTTCTTCAACCCTACCAATCCAGGTTTCGGCACAAAATGCCATCCATAGGCATGTAATTTGAAATGGCATCATGTGACGAAACGTGGGTCGATAGATATGAAGTTTTTAAATATACAAGTGCTTTAATCATGTTAAATATTCTCATTAGGGTGTTCCTTGTAAGAATGATTTTCCATTAAAACGAACTAAGGCTCAATTCAAAACTAAACGTAGCAGGAATACAATTTCAAAGGATTGTAATTTACAATCAAAATATTCAAAAATTTAAATATCGAAATACTCCTAAGCAATATGCTAAATCTGTATTTGCCATCCAAGGGTTCTTACCTTCGTCGGAATCAGCGTGAAAACAAATTCTGAGTTCACCTGACATCTTTATTTGTTTTAGCATGCGGCATATTATTTACAGACTTCACGTTGATTTGTGGTTAAGTAAGTAGCATTGCCCACTCTTAAGTTTACCGCTGACAAAAACTGTAATAGATAGTTGGTCCATATGAACTCTCAAACTTAAAGCTCGGAAATACATGAGCAACTTGGATGCTGCGGAAGAGAATGGGAACGAGTTTACATAGCCTCACAGGGGTGTTCTCTAAATGAATGTCAACCTGTAAACTAGTTTTAAATTGAAAGCTAGCGGTAGGACACGGGTAAAGATAACGGCTTACATGAGGAGGAGTTATTAATTAATGGGAACCCTTAGGTCACATATTACAGAGGATTGCTTCGCTTACTTATTTCTAAACGTCTGATGCGATGACATCGTCAGCGTTGACGAGGAGATGAACAGTGACGCAGACACATAATTGGGCAAGACAAAGTTGAAAAAATGAATCGAAAGTAGTTTGCCTCTTTGTAGTTAAGGTAAATTACAAAACCTCATAGTACTCTCAATATATGACTAAGTAGGTGCAGTTTAAGTAAATGTTTGCGCAGCGCTCTAACAAATACCACCCGTCAAACGGCTGAAATCTGAAAAGCGTGTGGAGGTACAACTCTTATGGGCACCAAAAATTGTGGACCGCACAAAATTCTAATAATTGAAACGCAAACACCAAATTACTATAAGTTATACGAAATTATTTTCCTGATATTGTATTTCAAATCGTTCTATGAAAAATTAAATAGATGAAGAGAACTTGTGTATGTTTATATTTATTTTCTTTATTAATAAATTTTCCCAAAGTTTGAGCGTGAAAAATAAACATGTAAATATTCTTAAAAACCTAATAAACCAATACAGTGAAGGAGAGCTGTATCGGTTGAATATTGTTCACATCACTGCTGTAATACGAATAATAATAATTCATTGGTACGCTAAAAATGAATAGCTTCAAATTTAAAATGCATACATCAACTTATAATATTATTGGAAATTGTTTTATTTAAGCTATCATTGGTGTTTGTAAAAATGAATGTTTATTATTGCACTTAATACTCGATTATCTAACATAACTAGCGGGACTTGTGGCAAACAATACTGCGGAGTGACGGGTCGCACAGTCAAAAACTCGTATAGAAGAGAATTATCGTGCTATTCGACTGCAGTATGCAAGGAAGTCAGCTCTAGAGGAACAAAAAGTCGCAGCTCACGCGATCGTACCATTGCCAAAGTGGGAAATTTCTAACCACGACTTATTCAAGAAGATCATCCGAGATCAAGAAAAACAAATAGAATTGAGTGGGTGAGAAGCCATTGCTTTCCAGTTATTTCTCTTTTCTAAACAGAGTTACTAACATAAATTTGGTCAAGATAACAGGCGAGATCAATTAGATGTTTAGTAGTGCATTCGATTTTCCATTCGATGTCAGCACAGAACAGAGACTCTTGCCCCTTGGCAACTAAGTTTTTCTGTACTTCTTCCAGCAATTAACTTTACCTAACTGTGTTGAGAAAAAATCACTTTTATCCCTTTGCTTCTCAACCCCTCAATTTCAATAGAGACGCCAATTTGTAGATATGTAGGCAACTCGTGGAACCTAGAAAAATTTCTCCGCTACTCACTTCCACCCTTTCCCCCTCTCCCGCGGGAAATAAGTATCAGCCACCATTTCCAAGTTACATCATTCCCCGTGAATAAGTGGCCAACACTGGGTCACGGAAACGTCGCGTCGCTTCGGGCCAAATCTCCTTGTACACCACGTGGCATACACCACATAAGCCTGAGTCACACGGCCTTTTTTTTAATTCCCTCGGACAGCTACAGCGATGGCTTCAATGATGGCGAGAAAAAATGACCGTTTCACTCGATTATTTTCAGCGATGGCTTCATCGATGTAAATCCATCCCTATTTCCATTACTCGCCACGCCCCTTTTTCCGCCGCTGAAACTATCCGTCGTTCAGCGAATCAGAAAGGGCGGAAATCTTAGAGCGATTGTGGCGCAAAACTTGGTTTTCAATTGAATGGCAATAGGGTGGTTTCCTATTATTTTTTTATTGCCAAAATCGAAAGATTATTACTCCTGCAGTACGCATTTCACGATCTTAGATTTTCGAATGACGATATCTATTTTTCGCGATTAAACGAAAAGTGTAAATTTTCAAGCGCGCGAAAACGCGACGGCTAAGTAGGAATAATGAGAAAAGTCATTGTGACGTATTTCTGGTTCCTGCTGCCGCCCTGTGAAGTGACCTTTAGGCGAGGCTTGAGCGCTGATACGACGCAGGCTGCTAGCAGGTAGCGCTTGGCTTAAATAAGGATTACTAATACCCTATCAAACGAAGGAAACTTTACGAACTTAGGCAATTTTGATGGGTGATTTTTAAGACATGCTTCCCTGAGCTCTGTGCCTCATGTATGCATTGATAATCTCAGGCGATGTAAAACTCCTATCTACTCGTATAGAAACAAGGTCCCTGTGACGTCACGTGGAGTGGCATCGCATGGGCGCCAATCTGGCCTTTTTCAAATGAGGATAAAATTGACCATTGCCATTCGTATAAACCGGTATTTCTTAAACCAAATAATTTGTATATTATGAATACACTAATGGTGGGTAACGAATAGCAATCAATGCATTTCGTTTATTTTGATGAAGGAAACTACCCTATTGTTAGTACGGAAAGTGACGAAAAAATTATGGATAAAAGGACGGTGGGAATCGTGGGAATTACCTTGCAATACAGAAAATGATGGGTCGACTGATCAATCTTTTGGTCCCTTGACAACCTATCGCTTGAGCTATCACTCTGATCGACGGGAAAATGATCGTGCGATTCAGGATTTAGTTAAGTTTGTCATCATGAGCCGCGAAAGCTTCGCTAAAAATAGTTTACGAACTCGTAAGAGTTAATACTTGAGCCGCTCCAGGTGACTTGTGGGTAATGAAGGCTGATGATCTCTTATCCCTGGCAAAAATCACCCGTTCACCGTGCCTCATGAAAGTAAATATCCCTCGTTAAATAATTTTAACCCAGAGCTCTCCCAAGACAACGTTCCGTGAGTGCACTCAGCCAAATCCGTTTCATATGAGGCTGTTTGTAATGGCTTTAGGTTGCCTCAGAGCATCCGTTCCAATGAAGATTTCTGGCAAAAAAATAGCGCTCCCTTCGCTCGTGAAAGACAGGAGTCAATCAAGAAAATTAGAAAGCTCTGATGGATTACTTAATTTAAAAAAATGAAATGGGTCGTGAAGGCGAGGCTATGAGTATGTAACGGCCGAGGCAAAAACTAAGGCTGCAAGAGAATGAACCGTGGATATGACGGTTGCCCGAATTAAAATCGTTCGAAGAAGAGGAATTTTTCGAGAAGGCAATCCTAAATGGCGAGTGCTCGGCGTTCGAAACTGAGATTATGTTATTTGCTCTGTGAATCGCGAGTCCCCGCCTCTTCCTTTCGGATAACGCGGTCCCACTTGGCATGTCTGCAAGTGAGTCATTATAGTGTGTAAACAACCAAGCTTTCCGAATGATGGCTTTCTCTGCGGAATATATTATCAGCGGGCATTGAATGGCATGCGTTTGAAATTTTATCGCTATCTTCTTCGGTGAACAGCAAGGGTAGTTTGACGCTGCTATCCTATGAGATGTTCTTTTTTAAATTTAAATATTGATTTACATTCTACATGAACATTATTTACATAAATTTCCATTTCTAATACATGGATTGCATTAAATTTTTAATTTAAAAAAATTAGCTCACCTAAATCCCATTCGTACTAGCCGCAGGATAATTCCTATACAGCATAAAAAGAACTATATACTTATATTGCTATTGAATTTTGGCTTGTCTAGATAGCACTGATACGTTTAAAATCCTTCATTTTATGTATAAATATTTGTCTGGAATGGGTACTACATAATTCATTAAATAAAAGCTACTAATTCACATGGTAAGGCAGATTACCATGTTCCCGCAAAAATTGACTGTACTGGAAACTATTTTTACTCTTTCTGTCGAGGTAGTTCATTACGGAATGCGGCTCACCGGCTCCTATTTTACACTCTGCCTTTAGAGGGCTCCATTTTATGACTGTTTCCTTGGTCAGCTAAGCATAGTTACTGCCTTTCTATTCCTTCAGTGTTGGCTCTATCCACGCCTTCTACCTCTATATCAAATTTAGCCTTATACCCCAGTCACCCATCATAGCTAGATTGTCGTCCCTTCTTTTTGTGTTTATTCATGATACCCTTCTGGTATATCCTGGTCTAGAACTATAATCCTTTTCTTCCTATCATCTTCCCTTGGGGTTTATAGTTTACGCCGAGCAAAATCCGCATTTCTACGTTTCATTAACTTTTTGTAGGCATTACCATGAAATATTTCTGATATTATTTTACGCTTTATGACAGAATATTTAGTTTCGGACCAGACGCTTCATAATCAATTATTATCCTTTCCAAATATCTTGGGGGTTAAGGGGCAAGTCTTAAGATAATGGGAGTAATGGAATAATTATAATTATCGGTCCAACAAGTGACCCTCTCTTAATCAGTTAAGATATACATAGTTGATTTAGCCTAATGTAAGCACAGCCGGGATTTGTCCCGAAATCTACTGTCCTCTAAATATTAGTCCACCTCCAATCCCTCAGTATATTTCGAAAGGATGAAATGCGGTAGAGATCCGATACTCACATCATCAACTATGCTAGAACCAGCATTTCACTGAAACGATCAAAACTTCGAAAAGCGTGAAGAGTTAACGATTTTTCATAAATCTCTCGCAAGAGTACATTTTATTCTTGGCTTGAGAGCTCATCTCCACGATTTATATTGGTCACGGTCTATTTGGTAAGACTTCCCCACTAGATCTTGCACATAACGTGTATTTTCGATGAAATATTTATTTTAACGCCGAGGACGTATTTCAACCTCCAATCACTGTAATTTCTCGGTTTTAGGCTCATTATTAAAGGCAGTGGAGGTGAATCCTCTGACTCATCGCAGCTGAACACCTAACATAACTCCTCCTATTCCACTTCCCCCCCCCCCCCTCAAGGTCACGCGAATCTCCTCACTCAAATGTGCGGTCACTTTCGCTGGCGATCGCATTAGGCGCGCAACTAAATTGCTCCGAGGATGCTGCCAAATTGTTCCTCTCCCTCGCCATAGAGACCGTCACCCTGCCAACGAAGCGACCGACTTTATTCCGTGATGTATCATGTAAGTGCCTAGGCACGAATATTAAAATAAATGATTCGACAGCTAGCCGATAGACGGGTTGCCCCCCGCCGCGAATTTAAATGGATCAACAGTAGACGCCATTTGTTTCGCTGACCATTTTGCGAGATTTTTTCACGAGGAAATATGCTATATTTCGGGATTTTCACCCCACGTCTGTGGAACTGCCCAGGATGCTCCTCAAGGTGAGAGTATGAATACGTACTCCATTTAGAGGTATCACAAAGAAATTTATAGATCCATTGAAAGGAGGAGTATTTTTTTCTAAAAATCCTTTCATAATATTTAATTCCCTATAAAATTAAGTCCATGAAATTATTAGCCGAATGTGGATTAATTGCGAAGTACTGAAGCTGGAATATGTTTCTGTAGAAGTGTATTCATGAATACCAGGTCCATCCCGTGACCAGTGGAATGAAACTCCTTCAAAACATCTACTATGACAGCTTTAGGCAACTTTGGATGTTGCCAATGCTATTTATTCCCTTCCTCGAAATTATAAGATGTGGTTATCATCTTTTTTTGAGAAGATAGGGGAAAGTGAGGGTGATATTTTGGCAACGCGGAGGGCTGTGAGGAGGGATAGCGCCCTGTGTGTCCACTTGTATGGTCTAGGTTCGCAATGGGAAAGAAAACAGCATCGATATGTCGACGCTCACTAAACTCGCTTATCGTGCCCTCTACCTATAGTGAATGGAAACGGCTGATGGCCTGCACCTGTTTATCCTATTTATATGTACTACAGTCGAGTACAAGTGTGAGCTATTTTATCTGTTTGCTTCTTTTATCACCGTAGATATCAGTCTTTACTCAAGGTACTCGATTCCACGACAATACTCAACGATCCTGTGACTGAAAGCTTGTGAAACAGTAATGCAATAAAACTGTCGTGGTGTATATACCGTAAGTTATCGCCCTTGAAAGCTGGCATACTGCTCTCCTTTACACGACATAGTCTGCGCAATCTATATACCTTACTATATCAAGTCATAGAGGAGATTATAAAAACTCCCCAAAAAAGGCCTAAAAACTCCGTAGAAACCAGAGATTCAGTTTCATTGTAATATTTTGTATATGCATTATTTTTCACATATAATAAAAATAAAGGCCTTATAAAGTTTTTAGGCCCAAATATTTTGTAAAATCTGAAAGCCTGATAAATTGTCAATTTACTTTAAAAGATAGATTTCGCCAGTTATCAGGTCAAGCAACCCTACATATTAGCTTCAGTTATTGCATTCAATCTTTAGGCTTGAATAGCCTCCTTCCGTTTTTTTTCTTCGTGTGGATTGCAATAGGGTTCGGAAAACTAAGAGTCCCACGCTTTCCGTTTTTCTATCGGTCGTCCACTTATCGGAGCTATTCGCGACGACGAATGGATGGGCAGGTAAGATGATGACATCACAAGCTCATACTCACCTGGTTACCGATTCTCTATTTCCTCTCAACCTTCTCCATGGAACTCGCGTGATTAGCTGCTCCTCACTCTCTTGTGTGCCATTTCTTCCCTCAATAAAAGATTCTCCTATTAAATAGTAAATGATCATAGCTGTAATGACGTCACCAACTCATGAAAAAGGGGCGGCAACTTTCGCTCTTTTCTTATTTTTATGCAAATAGAGAATGGCTGCATGAGGAAGATTGTTTTTTGGTTCGAAGAAGGCTATTCAGACTTCCAGCCGTATGGTTCCTCTCCATGCTGCCAAAAAGTAATTAATTAAAATTAAAGTTAATAATATAATAAATAATTATAACTTAATAAATTTACAATTGATTATTAATAACATATAAATAAAAAATAATTAAATAATTAATTATTGATTTTTAATTAAATTTTGTATGCTGATATCCACTTCATAACACTCTCAACCCGAAGATCCGTTTTGGATAGATGAGGGTAGATCTCTCCTAAGAATAAGCCTCAATGGTGCGAATATCAAATGTACAGGGTATGAGAACCAGTCCTTTCCGTGAGCCACCTCACACTTCAAGGATTTTTTTAAAGGGCGACCAAAAGCTTCACCCAAGATTTGAACCTGTGACCCCTCGGGCAGTAGACATGCGTACTACCCACTAGGCTATCGGGCTTTTATGCCTCATATCAGACAGCCAAATCTTACTTCAATTATCAGCCTAAAAACTTAAAATTTCGATCAAAATTATGTGTTTAAGTATAATATTTTGTTAAGGTTTTGAGCAAATTTGAGTAAATTGCCGTGTTAAGGTAAATTGCACCATAATGTAACATCTTTACTAACTGCCACAATCAAAGACTGTAGCATGAATAAGGACGCACTATTGATACATAATCCAAGAAAATTAAAGGAATAATTTTCTGATAATAATATTTCAGCGAATTGAATTCATTGAATTTCTCAGATGCTTGCTGAAAAGTATTTTATACTTTCTTTCACGAGGTTTCAAAATAGGATTAGTTATTTTCGATTTTCATCGCTTAAATAAGGATTATTAATACTTTATCAAACGAAAAAAACTTTCCGACCTTGGCCAGTTTTAATAGGTGATTATTAAGAGATGTTTCCCTGAGCTCTGTGCTTCATGAATACATTAGTAATCTCAGACGATGCGAAACTCCTATCTACTCGTATAGAAACTAGGTCCCTGTGACGTCACGTGGAGTGGCATCGCATGGGCGCCAATCTGGCCTTTTTCAAATAAGGATAAAATTGACCCTTGCCATTCGTATAAACCGGTATTTCTAAAACCAAATAATTTTGTATATTATGAATACACTAATGGTGGGTAACGAATCGCAATCAATGCCGTTAGTTTTCTTTGATGACGGAAACTACCCTATTGTGAAACGCGATGGTCTTATGAAAATTACTGCTGAAGGACGGGTGGAAGGGAAGAACGTCAGAGGCAGATCACGGATGAAAAACATAAAGCAGATGATGAAGGGTGAGAAGCTGAAGAATTATGTAGGCGTTCAAAGCGTAGCCTTCAGGAGAACTGAGTGGACAGCTGTGTCAAACTAATCTTAGGATTGGTGACTGATGATAATGATGAAAAAGTTAACTTAATATTTGATTGAAAATCGGTCTCTATCAGTGATCAAGGAATCATGGATAGGGTAAGACAGCATACTTTCAGTAAATCTTTCTCGAATTGTCTGAAAATTGCGATTACGTTATAATTCCCGGAAATCTTTGAAGTCTTAATGCGGTGAATGGAGTGCTATTATGCATTTCACTATTTTGAAAAATTTCTTTTTAAATTAAAAATATTTTAATTCATTAATTTTTCACGGATATCTTTTTCTGTAGGATTAGATGCTTTGTCAAGAGACTCGCTTTCACTCGGAGGCTTGTGCCTTTTATGGTCACTCTGCCAGTTCTAACATTTTTGGTCTGCCGTTTGTTCCTTAAGGATCGTTTTTTCGGTTTTATCCATCCTCCTTAAATTGAATCCTAGGAATACCAAACAGTTTTTGGCTGCGAGGTTTTCTGACTGTTACAAGGTGTGGAATCCACACTGTGGACTAATGGCTGCCACATTGACTTTGGAGCAATAGGGTAGTTTCCTTCATCAAAGAAAACGAAAGGCATTGATTGCGGTTCGTTACCCACCATTAGTGTATTCATAATATACAATTTTTTTGGTTTTAGAAATCCCAGTTTAGACGAATGGCAATGGTCAATTTTAACCGCATTTGAAAAAGGCCAGATTGCCGCCCATGCGATGCCACTCCACGTGACGTCACAGGGACCTAATTTCTATACGAGTAGATAGGAGTTTTACATTCTGAGATTACTAATGTATTCATGAAGCACAGAGCTCAGGGAAGCATCTCTTAATAATCACCTGTTTAAACTGCTTATGGTCGGAAAGTTTCCTTCGTTTGATAAGGTATTAATCATCCTTATTTAAGCCAAGCGCCACCTGCTAGCAGCCTGCATCATAGCGGCGCTCATATCGTCTCCCCAAGGTCACCTCACACGACGGCAGCGGGAACCAGACTGACGTCACACGGGGTTTTTCCCAGCATTCTTACTTAGCCGTCGCGTTTTCGCGCGCTTGAAAATTTTCACTTTTCATTCAATCGCGGAAAATAGATATCGTCATTTAAAAATCTAAAAGCATGAAATGTGTACTCCAGTAGCAATAATCTTTCGATTTATGCAATAAAAAAGTAATAGGAAACCACCCTTCTGAACCCTAGGAATACCAAGCAGTTTTTGGCTGCGAGGTTTTCTGACTGTTACAGGGTGTGGAGTCCACACTGAGGACTAATGGCTGCCACATTGACCTTGGTGCCATTTGAAGCTTCTCCGCGATGCTAAAATTCCTCATTACCATCGATTTTTTTTTGCCTCCAAATCCCCAAAAAAAGAAGGAGTAAAGATGCAACACTTCAATAGATAGAAAATTTAGAGTCTAGACAAGACCTTTTGTCGTATCTTGTCTCGTTCACCCAAAAAATTTGTATGAAGCAGGCAGTGGTCGGAAGCGGGTTTTGAAGCATTTAGATTAGATATTGTACAGTAAGTGACCTAGAGGAGAGACTCGAAGATAACCTTGGTAGGGTAATTTGTCTGTGAGAATTGGCTGTGAGGTAAAAAAACGAACAACTAATGTTTGAAGCGATTTTACATTTTATCAACGACGGGGATTGCTTCAAGCGCCAAGTAGGAAAAATAAAGAGAATTCAAGGCGGCGAAAAGTTGAACTATTAAAAGTAAAGGTTATATATAATTGAATAGAAAAAATAACGACCATGTGATAACGTTGACGTAAGTGCTTTGTTGGAAGCGCCGTTGCGTATATTTAATGTAATTGCGCGAGTTGATCGATCACCTGTCAATATGAAGTAGCTTCCATCTCGTCTTCCTTTTTTTAATTGCTACGCCGATAAAATTGCACTTTTTTAATGGTACTCGGCCAGAACTCAACCCGGATTTCCACTCTTACCCTTGAGTTATGACTTCCCGTCCAAGTGCTGTTAAAATACTCATCTGGGAATGGAATAACCGGCGTTGGAGCATCCAAGTCCAGAGCAAAAAAAAAAAGATTTTATAGGTGAAGGGAAGAAGGCTGAATTTAATAGATGAGAAAACGTGAAGCATCATCAAGTAATCATAACGAGTCGGCGAGACCATCTCACAAAGAAATCGAGTGCCAGGGTTTGTTAACGTACCACTCCAATCCTTTATAATTCTCTCTCTGTTTCTCACGTGGAGTAACTTTCAAAGACCTTGATCTAAATAATAACCTTCGTCGTCTCTCATCTTCACTTAAACCTCTGTTACAGTCCTAGAATTTTTCTGATGGCAGTTCCAAGATGTTCTCTTCGAGAATTACTGCCTTCCGTTCCTCGCGGAAACAGCACCTTCTTGCGACGCAATGAAACTCAAACGGGAATATTGGGTTTTCATCATTATTGTCTTGGATATTGTTATTTTAGATTCTGACAATGTTTATATGCTCTTAAGGAGATGCTTTTTTGTGCTTATAAGAAATACATCTATCTATACTTATAAAAGAGGATGTCTGTTTGTCTGTCCGCTATACGTTTCCATTCGGCAGCATTGATCTCGACTAAGTTAGTACACAGGTGCATCTGATACTCCTGAACCCTGTAGTGCTGCTTTTGGTTGCATCCGATGCGTCCTTTGCGTGTTTTTCTCATTACTGTTTGTTACGATACGTCATGCAACTTCTGTCGTTTTACATCCTGCCGGATAGGCACACATCTTGACAAGCTCAAAGGAAAAAATTACTCAATGATTCTACACTTAATTAGTCATCTCGGTACAAACCTTCTTGCAGGGGAATGCGTTGATACGACGTTTTTAGTCTGCGCATGTATGGGAGACACATAATGATCAGTGTTGTGGACCAGGCATAAGCTGATCCCATGCACGGTTACGGAAATCGTTTTTTTCCATCATTTACTGTCGCTTCTGTACACCATTACCATTTTTTCTTTGCTCCTATACCTAAAAAATCCTGCCATGTGACTATGAATCCCAATTTCCGAGTTTCCCACTTCTCTAGGTATTATCCTTCCCGGGCAACGCCGGCTAGCCTGTTAGTTAAAGATAAAATGACAAGATTTGTTTGAAAATCAATTATGTATGTTGTTTATTATGTATTGAATATGATATAATGACGAAATTTGCGTTAAATAATCTTAATGAACCATAAATTCGGCATCTCAGCAACCTCATGTCGGCCAATCAGTCCAAAACCGAAGTAACCACGAGGAAATAAATAAAATGATGCTACGATTACTTGGAGCTGCATATCAATACATTGATCGAACAATGTGAGCATTACCTAATATGCATTACTGACTAGGCTAATTATACATGCTTGGTTACATCAATGTATTTCAATTTTGAAGCAGTGTTTGTAGATAAAAGTTAGCGTCGGATAGAAACATGCCATCATTTTGAATCATTTTTCCACAGCTCAACGTATAGTTGCTACTGTAAGAGACCGAAGAACATGTATTTGAATCCGTAATAATTTCGCGGACACCGAAGGGGATGGCTAAGTGGGTGGTGCGTTGGATATATGACCGGGAGGTTTCAAGTTAAAATCCGGAGTAAAGCCTTCTGACACCCTCAAACGAGAAGCCCCGAAATAGGAGGTCACCAAGGTAAAGCCTGAATCACACGATCATTTTATCCGTCATTTCCTAGTGATCACTATCGCGATCACAAGAGTGATCACTCGCAAATGATCGTCGCCGGCAATTGTTTTTCGCGATCACGATCGCGATGAGGATTCCCATCACTATTTTTCATCACTCGTCCGGTCGCTTTTTCCGTCGCTAAAACCGTCACTAAAACCCCATATCAGCCAATCAGAACGCATGGAGCGATTGCAGCGCAGCGTTTGGCAATCGTGGGAACGACATAGTTAAACAAACACGCTATATATTTTCGCTATGCGGGTCCTATGAAAACGAGCTCTGGTATCGAAAGTGATGCGAAAGGCGACGGCGGGAGGGACCGTATAATTCAGAAAAATGATCACTAGAGCGATCACTTTTCCCGTCGCGAAAGCGATCGCTATAGTGATCACTTTTCGCGACGAAAGAAAATGATGGTGTGATTCAGTCTCAAACGAGTTAGCCAACCATCCCGGAACTCGTGTCATAAATCATTCCGATTACCTTTGGGTGAAACCCTGAGTGAGTGACAAATGCCGTGAGTTTATTTGCACTTTTTGTCACAACACTCGTTTATGCGTGTTTTTTTCCGTTGGGTACATGAGCAGTGGCGGATCCAGACGGGGTTCAACGATCGCTTTTTAACGGTGTTGAAAATTCAGAATTTTGGAACGAGTTTCCGTTAATGCTATCAGAAACGTCTCGATCATAAACGATAATAATGAACTCATTGTCAGTGTTGGCGGAGGCACGACCACCGAGAGACAAGGCCTGAGCGCTGAATTGTGACGTCACGAGTCGTAGGCAGACGGAGGAAGTAGCGAAGACTGACTGATTGATAGCGCCGATTGGTGGGGAATGCGTAAGAAAACCAAACGATATGTGAACAGACATTTCTCCGGCTACAATTTTCCTTATATAATATCATATGTACTTACATTTAAATGATGTTAAGAGTAAATCCCTACCTCGGGAAACATAATTGTTTCGAATGGACCAACGCCTTCGCCGAAAAATCTTCTTTGAAGAGAAACAGCTTGCTTCCAAATGCATTCGAAACCTCGAGAATATAATTAAAAGTCTTATATTCACTAAAACATTTTTTACGCATCAGCGGTACTTTTAACATAGAAGTCATAGGATTTTTACATCCTTCACGGGGCTTCTATTTTTTCAGCATCGCTGCATTAAACGATGATGAAATAAAAAAGTCATGTTCTTACACATGCGCAAGATTAGGATAAAACTACATTGTGCTTCTGTTAAATTACACAGGGATTGTTTTGATTAGACCTATCTGCAAACTATAATTTCATGGCAATTTATGCACTTAATGGGGTGAATTGAAAAATTGAACCTTTTAAGAAACGGTGACTAGGATTTGCTACTTTAAAGTACCTGGGGAAATTATTTTGAATGGAAAAATACTATGTCCTACCTGATAACACAGAAATGCAGCATATAATGCATTCAGTTGGGAAAATAATAGCTTTTTTTATTGATCCAGTTGTTGCGAATACATTTAAACATATGGACAGAGTCAAGCCTTTAGAGTAATGGTCAAGTATGATGAGAATGATGTGGATAAACTATACTCAGCCTTGATGGATTGGCGAAGAGAGATATTGCCTTCCTGTTGATGGATTTGTTTTCACTTATAACGCAAACCACATCCAGACCAACTTTTTCGAGACCAATGATGACTTTCTTCAGAATATCTTTTAGAACGCAGGCTGACAGAGTACTCACAGGCAAAATATGGACAACATCTTTAAATGAATATAGAAAGTTCTCTACCGCGAACACATGAGCACTAGAAGCTAAACTGCTGGAGTTATGCAGGTTCTACTTTACATCAGCCCTTGTAGTCAAGAAGGGGTTTCAAATGAACGTCATCCTTCATATGGGTGATATAACGCTAGTGGCTCTGTAATGAGATACTCGGTGCTTTACGTAAGATAGAAACCCATGCTCATTAATTGGACCAACTTTAAAAGAAGAGCAGAGCCTTTTGATAGTAACTGGATGTGGGAAAACCAAATTAACAGAATTGAGAACAAATTTATGAACTTCAGGAGATACTAACAAAATATTGCAGAAAATACAAATATATCACAGATGCACCTTACTTACCTTCTTTTCTTGAACCTACTTACCTTTTTCTGGAACAAGGGACATTTGCGATTTGATAAAGTTATTCAAAGATTAATTTACAGAGTCTTTAATTTTGCATTCTTCCAATAAAGCTACAATATCGCTATAAATATTTACATTATTTGTGGAGTTTTTAAATTCTATCCAACACATCATAGGTACTTTTCATACATGAAAGAGGCTTGAAAAAGTGGAGTGAATTTGCCTATTGCTTTTAATTCCCTTTTTCAGTGGTATACTTTGATATTATTATGAATTTATATAATGAGTAAGTAATAAGAGGTGGTGCGCACTCTTCCAAATGCTTTAATATTATAGCACACGGCTTCACGACCACATCCCAAAATGCTGAATACTTATTCATCTTCACCAGAGAATTTACGCTCCACCGAAAGAGCTTTCTGAGTTTCTAGCTTTTTTAAGCCTTATATGCTTCCTGAGTTTTCAAACTATCAGCTAAAGCAGCTTCCACAGTCGCACTTTCAAGACACTGTTCCCTCATTGATGGCGCATCCCTGGTCTGCTCTGAAGTGGTAAGGTACCCAGGGAAATCAGGGAAGATCCTTGGCATGGCACAATCCCTCAGTTCTGGGCTGTTCAATGGTACAGCCAGCAGTTTTCCTGACTTCTCATCGAAGTAGGAGCTTTAATGAAGCACATCTTCAAAAAGAAAATGCCGGATACATGCCTTAAAAAAAGAGATAATTTTATTGGTAGACGGAAAATCAACTGTATTTCAAGTGAGGAATACCTTCGTTTACCTTAAGGGTGTAGTAAACAAGACTTAAATAATTCGCTTTGCACACAATGGTAGTTAGATTAACAATACTTGATCTGAAATACCAACTTAGACATGGGCCTTATTTATCTCGCTTGTTGGTAGCCCATTTATTCATCCCGAGCGTTTCACATGTTTCCATAATTTATTAACTACTGAAGAATCATTCAGTTAATACTCTCGAAGACTTTAAGATTTCACTCTCTACACAATCGTTTTCAGATTAACACGATTAGTTAGTACATATTTCCTATGTAAGAACTACTTAATGCAAAAAAAACTAAACAGTAAAACAGTTTTCTAAAACAGTAATACTACCCTATGCATGCGTAAACATACAAATAATATAAAATGCCATCGTAGGAATGGGTCATATTTATTACACAAGTAGGTATCCCATTTATTCACCCCGAGTGTTTCACATGTTTCCACAATTAACTAATAACAAAAACTATTCATAACACCCTCAAAAAATCAAGTTCTTCTTAATAACCGCACCTTATAACACGAGGATAAGCGCCGTATTCTATTTAGCGTTGATATGCGAGAATTTCAAAGACATTTAAATACTGTGAAATAATTAAAACCATTAATTATTCAAGCTATAACGCAAATAATATTGACATCAACCTGCAAATACACTCGAGAGTAGAATTGTTTCAAGAAACCAATAACAATTCGTCTACCAGTCAATGCTTATATCAAATATATTTTTAATTCACTTTTAATGACGATCAACATTTACATTATAATAACATTTCCCTGAATAATCACGCCGTCCAAATAGAAAGAAAAAGATAGTAACTCACCTTGGAATATTTCGTCGGCTGGAAGTCTTCTCTTGGAATGGTAAGTATCCATTTCCTCTTCGTCTCTTCGTCCTTAGGAAATTTGAAAACGCACACTTTCGTTTCCTCCGTGTATTTTCCTTTGCACAGAGGCACACAAAACTAGTACACCATTTCTTGAACACTTATATTCAATACTGTTGCCCACAAAACCATCGCAAAAGCTTTCAAACTCCAAATAACTTAGCGTTAAACAACCCAATCACCATTTTCACCGCAATGGCTTATAAATATAAACAACTGCAAGCATTGTCGGAAGGCGTGGTTGATAACCTACGGCTCGTGACGTCAGACAATTAGAAGGCATCAGCGCTCAGGCCTTGTCTCTCGGTGGTCGTGGCGGAGGGCTATAGCTCCCCCTTGGATATCCAATAGGGTAAATTCTGCTGGTTTTTCCGGGTATTCTTCCGCGTATATCCATTTTCCAGCCATTTTCCATTTTTTTATCCATTTCCAAATTTCCATCCATTTTTCCAAACGCGTTTATCCATTATCCAAACGCGGAAGAATACCCGGAAAAACCAGCAGAATTCATCATAATCTCCGCGGAAGCCTACTTGGATCTAATAGGGTAGTTTCCTTCATCAAAGAAAACGAAAGGTATTGATTTCGATTCCTTACCCACCATTAGTGTATTCATAATATACAAATTATTTGATATTCGAAATCCCAGTTTAGACGAATGTTAATGGTTAATTTTGACCTCATTTGAAAAAGGCCCAATTGGCGCCCATGCAATGCCACTCTCGGTGACGTCACAGGGACCTATATGTTATGCGAGTAGACATGAGTTATTCATCGCCTGAGATTACCATTGCATGCATGAGGCACAAAGCACAGGGATACTTGTCTTAATAATCACTTATTAAAATTGCCTATGGTCGGAGAGTTTCCTTCGTTTGATTGGGTATTAATAATCCTTATTTAAGCCAAGCGCTACCTGCTAGCATGGAACTCTGCCACCTGCCATCAGCGTGCATTGTAGCGGCGCTCATATCCTCGTACCAAGGTGGCCTGGGCGGAAGCCGCGACCAGAATGACGTCACACGGGCTTTTCCCAGCATTCATACTTAGCCGTCGCGTTTTCACGCGCTTGAAAATTTTTACGTTTATTTTAATCGTGAAAAATGGATATCATCATTTAAAACTCTAAAAGCGTGAAATACGTACTCTTGGAGTAATAAGATTTCGATTTAGGCTATAAAAAAATAATAGGAAACCACCCTATTTACACTACATATACTGGTACTTTTGGGCGGACCCCCACTACTGCTGGAAGTCACCGAGGCTCCTCTTGTCCCTATCCTGGATCCACCACTGTGCATCAGTTATATTGCTCTTATTACACTTATAAAAGCAACTTTACTGCTATTGAATCCATTTGGAAACGTTCAAGGGAAAATTAGCGGTACCCTACATTTTGCTTACCAAGGATATTAAGGGTAAAATATTATGTTTTCACTATGTTTTTCTTTATTGTGTTGACGGATGTAGACTTAATTAAAATACACTAATTACTATAATAATTAAACCTTTTTTAAGCTTATCTCTCTCTTTTTCGGCGTTTGGGTGGGTAAGCGGGGAATAAACTCATGCTTCCAGAAGTATATCCTATTGTAACAAGTGATTGCTGTGGACTATGTTACTGCCTGGCAGACGTTTCATATAAATATTATTATTATAATTGTTTAGAGAATGTAAACGAATAAATTACTTTATAGCCTCAGGGAGCAAAGTTAACAGAGCTAAGGATAAAATTGCTTGGTAATCATAATAAGACGCTTGAATCGCATAAATATTGTTTCTAACACAAAATTTACGATCAAGAATTATTAAACGCTCACCAAGCGACAGTATTATGTAGATTTTCCTCTGTTTCCTCTCTCATAGGAATGGATTTAATCACTCGACGATCGCACAAACGGAAACTCATTCCAAATTTCTGAATTTTTAACGCCTTTAAAAAGCGATCGTTTAAGTGCGTTGTTAAATAACACTGGAATATGAATTCGTAGGTAAAATAAAGGGTTCTGTGTAAGCATGATGATATTTTTATTGGCCTATAGACGGCCCGGAGTGATTTCGAGTCTTGTTAGTTTAGACAGAGCTGAGATAAGATGCGGAGAGACAAAACAAACATATTTTAGCTCAACTGATAGCTTTATCTTTTGATGGCGCCGTTAAAATCGATCCAAGGGCGGAATGAAGTATGCTATTCTCATGCGATATTCTGTGTTCCATCCATTTTTGTCATTTTTATTGACATTTTAATTAATCACTTTTTCGGCATAAACATTGTTGGTCAAAAGGTGAATTTCCGCGTCGAGATGTACTAACTAAACCTTGAATGTCGGTGGAATTACATGACATGTACGCAGGGTCGGTTCTAGACATTTTTCTATTGTGATCAAACAACACTCCGGCCGCCCCCCCCCCCCCCTAAACATAAGCTGAGAGGATTTGTACTGAACATTAGACTGAACACTCAAACGCCCCCTCTTGCTTGGCATCCTACGCGGTTGCGTACTTTGATTACCGCTTAAACCGGTAAATACATGATTCTGAATAAAAACTTTTGGGCTATGTCGCCGCGTCAAATCTTGGGTGGCCCCAACGTTTCCCGACCGATGCTGGTCGCTTTTTCAAGGGATTCTGAAGATATGAGAATTTAAAATCTTTGATATAGGTATCTTGTCAGTTGGTGGGGGGAGGGGAGCGGGAGGTTGGAGGAGTGGGTTGCTGCTTGTTTTTTCTCACTACGGGTTGCCAAGTACGGCTAAGTTTAATGCCGGTATCCCAGTTGAAATTGTTCTTTTCTTCTTTGGATATTTCAACGACTTCTCTGACGAATCTCTGTTTAAAACCTTTTAATTTGGTAAGGATTTTGGCTTCTTTGAGGTCGATCGTGTGGCCAAGAATTAGCGAAGAATTACGGTATATGCATATACGTCCATAAAAGTAAAGAAGGATTAAGAATTAAGAAGCGTAAGATCCTGATGTCTTTGAAACTGCACCTACATGTGCAATTAACACAGATGTAACATATTACCGAATAAAGTAACATTCGTTTGCGAGCGCATACAAATATTTTAGTCAGCATGGTGTGATCACACAAAAATTGGAATTATGGGAGCATTCAGGGAGAATGACAGCGCCACCAAAGCAGCTGAAGAATTCCCTCCTGAATGCGATCGCTACTTCAAATGTAAGTGCTCAGTCATTTCACGGGATGATATTTTCGGCTGCTACTTGCATCATCACTCGTCGCTGATTGGCGTGGGCTCAAATATAAGTTGTAGGTGGCCAATAGTGAGTTGTTAGATGATTCAAATGATTTATTATAGTGTTAAAACGACTTTTCCTATTCAAGATAGTTTAGAATGTGCAACATAGCGGCCCGCTTCCTGATCGTGAGCGTTCACTCCCCCTAAATTCGCTTGTTGATTTTTCCTCTCATCGCCAAATTTCTGAATGTTTGACACTACTGTTGTCACTCAAGCAGAATTATGTGAGACAAATGATTTGGAATTGTAAAGGGAACCTAGGAAGCAATTAATTTGTATCATCATTCACTAAGAATTGAGAGACATTCATAAAGGGGGCGTCGTAAGGGGATTCATTCATTTTTCCCCTTAACCCTCTCTAACCCAGAGCTGTTTCTGGGAGAAATCAAATTTCAAGATTTTTCATTTTGAAAACTTGAAAATTTTACACTAAATGATAATTATCGTGGCAGCTAAATATTTCGTCATTAAAATTTACACTACAAAATAATATTTAGTATAGACATCTCATAGAGCTGAAAGTTGAATTCTTTTTTGATGCTGCTTAGAAGCAACATTCGGTTATAAAGGGTTAAACGTTTCCGAACGTAACCTTTCCAAGTAGATTCAATAGTGATGACATTGCTCATATGAGCGCGCAATATTACTGATGTAACCGAGGGAATAAGCATACGCAAACGATAGTTTAGAAATCGGCGTTTCCAGTGTTCTAACTTTTTAAATATTAGATATGCGGATTATTATTATTATTATACGCATGAAATAAATTCGTCGAGCGCAGGTTGGACCCCTGGTTCAGAAGAATATAACGCTGATATCAGCCACTCGCCACCTATTCTTTCCTATCACACGGTACGGTACGGTATTTGGAAGGGGCGACCGACTGCTGAGGTCATGTGCGACATGGAGAAGGAAGGGTGGAGAGAAACCCGGCGTCGGCGCAAGCGAACTCTTGGCGAAAGGCACCCAGAAGACCAGGGGTTAGCGTCACGTCCGACGGAAGGGGTGCTTTACTAGAAGTGCCCTTCACAGAGCTCTCAAGCAGGTATTACGCTGTATGAAAAATATCTACAAAAACCGGGATTGAAACGTGGACCCACTGAATGGGAAGCCGACGCTCAGGCCACCACACCAATCCGAACCCTTTCAAATATTCATTGTTTCCAAGAACGATATAAGACCACATCAGATTTAATCGCGATTCAAAACTTGGTCTACGCTTGGACATTTTTGATATTTATTTAATTTTAAACTGAATTGTAACGAATAATTTGCCAAGTAGTGCAAGTAGAATGATACCTATGCACGTATCTAACTTTTCCTGCATACCCATATTGTCTGATGCTTGTGAATGTACCGAGCCAACACTAGCCACCACACCAATACTGTCTGCCACTCATGTCATAAATGACCCAAGTAACAGTCGAGTCTTCCAAATATCAATTATGTAATTGATAAGGTGATAATTATATACGATAGTAGCATGGTAGCATTTTTCCCTATTTATAATCACTTAGACGGTGATATTTCGCTAACTCTGGAAGAGGTACTATTAAGGTGGGCGATAGAGTTGACGGAAATTGTTCCGATCAAAATAGGAAATATCGCTATTGTGCAAAGAGGAAGGTGTAATCTCTAAAAGATAGGTTAGCCATAAGAGTGAATTGAGATAAAGCCGTAATTTTCCAAACCTGTTTGCTGTATTTTTTACAGAATTATCCACAAAAAAGTTGTAGCAGGTGTTCAAATCTACTTTTAGGTGCCAGTGTAGCTTTCTGGCCTATTGAAATGAACTTTGGCGTTCTTACTACTGAGAATATGTACAACTTCATATTTATGACATGTTTTCGGTGTTCTAATAATGAAATACGAAAAATAAATAATGTCTGATGCAACCCATACCTGCGTTATTATATCTGTAAATCAATAAATTATTCGGGGGTATTGCGATGAAATTTTAATGGGCTTTTTTGGTTACCCGAGGAGCTAATTTGGCCATAGTTAGGGACAATTTCCCACAGTATTCAGTCTTCATAAAGACATATCTGGTGCTTTCCCGGTGAATTAAGTGGATAAAGTGATAATGGCATCACCCGACAGCGCTTTACCAATTTTATCTACGTACATTCCATATACGTGAGCCTTATTATGTGTGATAAAAAAATTTGGAATTTTTTACGGCAACCGCTATTTCAGCTTTTAAATCCTTAAAAACAGGTGAGTAACCCCTGTTGAGTGTACTAATTTTACACAAACCAGACCCTGAAATTTTTAAGAAGAAATTTCAATCGGGTCTAATAAAGGCCGATTTTATCCTGCAATTTGTTCATAAATGTTTGCTGTAGGAATAAATATTTAAACCAAAATGGTAAAAAAAGCCCCATTATATTTCGATATTCCTTAATTTAACCTAACGCCACCTATAATACTTTTTTGACAAATTTGATATATTTTTCATTATATTTGCACTATCTCTAACAACTTTTAAGTTAAAAGGTTGTTGCTCCTCAAATAATTTCAAAGCTACTTGAGACAGAATGAAGCTGACACAATCGAAATATACTCGTTTCACCCTTAGAGCACATATAACGAGAATATTTTGTTAATAAATGGTAAATGGCCCGAGACGTGTAATCCTTTTAGTGTTAGACTCTTTTGATTAGTGAGATGTACGGGGTTTGAGGGTGTGTTCAGAAAATAACAACTAACAGGAATTTTAGTTTATCTAATATTTATTTATTCGTCCACGTTTATAATGTCACCTTAAAAATGTTCCCAATTACATTACCATTTCTTCCACTTTTTCCACGTTTTCATCGGTTGTTCGTGTGCTGTGGCGTTCGTCATCTTCAACGTCTTCGCGGCTATCTTTTAAATGCTCATACCATTCGTGAATGTTTTTTATACTCTCAGAAGACTCATTATAGGCCTTTCTTAACATTCCGCACACTTTGTTACTCTTTATTTCATGCTTTACGCAAAATTTTATACAAATTCTATTACTTACCCATTTCTTAAAAAAAACGAAAATCGCCGATCTAGTGAAACACGTCTAAACTTAGTGGCTGCCACAGACAAAGTGAACAATAAATAAATCTGGAAATATTGTCTTTCCTTTGGGACATAGATGCATACCAAAATAGTTGAAAAATTAACAATCGGATTCTCTAAACCGGCGAAATTTAAAAATTGCTATTATTATTTTAACACACCTTATATGGCCATCATAAACCAATAAAATAGAGCGTTTTGTGTATAGAGTGTAAAGGATCTCTTCCGCTCAGAATTATCCTCACATCATTCGCCACCTCCAACCCGCTGCGGATCACCTCATGCGCTCACTCAATTTTCAAACAAAATGCACTCGTTCCATTTATAAACTCTCTTATCTCTTCGAGATATCTGACGTACCCATTCCGTTATCAGCTGTTTTATTCCAAGACTCCGAGTTCTTCCATTGAAGCTAGTGGCGCCCATTCTATAGAACAACATTTCGAAAGCTTAAAATTGAATTTCGTTTCTCTTATCTTCAGCTACTCTCTGCTCAAACTGTGCCCGTCCATCTAACTCACATTGCATCTTTAAGCTCAACACCGAAACCATCCAAGTAAGAAAAGCTACACTTTCAGCGACAATTTTACCTTACTCCTCAGTGATTCCTCGTCTACGATACGAATCATGGCTTCGTAACCGTGTAGACAGAAGTGACCAGCGCCAAATGAAGCCATTTCCTGTCTTCCCGCGGAGATGATCATCGAAGAAGAATATTGGATTTAACTCGCTGTGTGCCTAAATACACGTGCTATATGCTAATCATTCGGCCTTAGCGCTGGGATAGTGACACTTGGTTTTCTCTGACTGGAATGTAAGGAGGAATGCAGTAGGTGAGCTGATCACCCAACATGGCGCTCGGATCGAAGTCTCTACATTGCGTCCTTCTTCTGCTACACATGATCATGATGGTGAGTGATTCGCGAGAGCTCTTTTCCGATAAAGTTCCCCGAAACAGATAAAACTTATCAGAAAGAATTTTAAGAATATGTAGTTCTGAGAATCGGTGGCAGGTGACTACTTTGCTTTAATTATTAAAAAAATAGATCACACGCGATAAGTTTATTAACTCAAGGAATACACTCGTCCTAATATCCGCGTGATTTTTGGTCCCGGCAGCCAAACAAGGCGCATTGTTCTCACCCTATCTCCCCATCTGATGTCGCGGCTTTCGCAACTGACTCCCTTAGCAAATGCCAATATGGGAAGGAAAAGCTACACTCATCTCGCATTGGTTGACTACATCATGATTGCATTTTTTTCGGCTCCAACTGCCGTTAGAATGGGCTGGTTATCCAACTTTTTTAGTGCCCTTTGTGATTAAGATCGAAACTACCCAAATATTACCATTTCATTATCCGAAGACCCATTCTCGAGCTGTTAGCGGCGACAAATGTATCGGCCTAAGCCTTTCTCAAAACAGTGGATGACGTCATGAACTCCACCGAGTGGGTCGCCGCTTTTCCACCACTCCTCGGCCTTGGGAATGAGCCTAGCCGTGATTCGCTGTTGTTTACAATCTTGTAAGCGATTCCATTTCTCAGTGAATGGATCTCCTTGAACGGGTAAATGAGCCAGATCTGTAGCTATGTCACCATCTTATGAAAAGGGGGCGGTAACTTTTGCATTACCTTTATTGAAACAGATTGACAGAATGGGGGAGAGTGGTCTTCGTCGTAACTCATACTTCCCCATCATCAACCGTATTCTTTAATTGAATTGTGATTTCGTCTCTGAGTGTTA
Organism: Ischnura elegans; assembly: GCF_921293095.1. Taxonomy (NCBI): domain Eukaryota; kingdom Metazoa; phylum Arthropoda; class Insecta; order Odonata; family Coenagrionidae; genus Ischnura; species Ischnura elegans. Next base: position 126,750,533 of record NC_060247.1, read on the forward strand.
TTGCGACCCAACTGCAGTAAGCCAGGTTAGCAGATTTTAAATCAAAATAAAAATTGGACTGTGGCCATTCAAATGATCAATTACGCATCTTTCTAATACCTAATGAAAGAACTTATTTTCAAATAACCTTTCCATTGCAGTTGTATTCCCTGTAAAAACTATCCATAATCCATCTCCAGAGTTCCTTAGAATGATAAGAGAAATAAATGGCAATTATAATTTTTAAGGATTAGATCATTACCATCAGAAAATATAAAGATATAATATCAGACAATTTTTCTAGACTTTTTAAGTTATTTCCAGTTTATTAATGAGAATTTGTGAAGGAAGTAAAGTGGTCGAAAGGGTGCCTTTTATTTCCCCTTTTTTCTCGGAGCCCCATCATATTATAATCGCAGTGGTTTGTGCGGTGGCCCTGAAAGCCAAAGGTCTGTGGTTCGATTCCCGGTGCATGGAAATAGTTTCTCATTGAAATTCATGATATTAATCACCGCTGTTCACGCGGCAGGATTGAAATATTACACATCACGTGTTGCGTTGCTTTCTAATTAAAATAAGGAGACAGTAAAATATCTTTGTGTATCTTTTCCCTATGTTGCTCCACTATATCTCTCCCGAAAAATTTGACTTCATTCCCTTTTAAGTTTAAAGTAAGGAAACGCGAAAGTTCTCACCCTATTTTCATGAGTGGGTGACGTCATTAGAGTTACGATGCATTTACTCTTTCAGGGAAAGCATTTCATTGAAGGAAGGAATATCACGTAAGAGTGTAAACAACAACAAACCACTACGGGCAAGTGCACGAGGCTCTGGAGTGCTAGATAAGTAGGGAGATGCGCTCGGCAAGAGTTCGTGACATCATCAACTTATTATCAGCGAAAGGGTTAACATGGTCGGTTTTTCTCCGCGAATCGCTCAAAAAGCTGGTGACGGATCGAAAAAAATGCTGTTTTATTCATGCTTCAAATTCTATTGGCGATTAAAAACAAATAGATGAGTGAAGCCATTCCTTCCGAGAGTCAGACTATCGACCAACCTTATTTCAAATTATGTGTCGATGACTTGTTAAACGGTGTGATACAGAACTAATTGTGACAGGTGGTAAAACATGAATTTTTCTATGACTAAGATGATTTATATAAATATACCGGAACAACCACGGTGAAAACTTTAAGGAAACGCCCGCAACGCAAAAATTATCAGAAAATTTCACAGCGAAAAAAATCATTTGCCTTGACTGGGATTCGAACCCGGATCCGAATGATTTTTTTCTCTTTGGAAACTTCGCACAATCTATGATGATTTTGGGATCCACTTCCAAACAGACGTGCACGTTTGTGCGCAAGTTCTGACTTCGATTGTCTCCTTCTGTAACCGAAGATCGTGGCGCTGACCGTGCTGGTGATCTCGGCATTGTCACTGGCGGAGCTGCTAGGCGAGAGGCCGTTCCTGGAAGGTCGGATTGAGGAGTCTAAGAGCTCGGCGGTCGACGCCGCGAATGGCGAAGCGGAGGTGTTGAGGCCGCCGGCGAGAGTGATGGGAGGGAGCGACGAGGGGTCGCCCCGGGGCACGATCACAGGACCCGCCATCCTGGTGGTGGCGGTCTCGGCAGCCACGGTGCTCCTCTCCGCCTTCGCCTTCTACGCCACGCTAAAGAGGAACGTCCACCTCCTCAGCGCGGTAAGAACAGTGCGCGCAGGTTGGCGCAGGGTAACGAGAAATGTCGTGTTCGTAAATTAAATTTATTTATTTAATTATTTACCCATTTCTTAACTTATTTATTTGTTCAAATGCAAAAATGGGGGTTGAGCTTCTACGGCCTCGGAAATTATAGAAAAGAAATTCTCAATTGGCCGTATGAGTCTGCCTGCTCGTCCACCTTGCAAGTTAGAGATGTTACTGCGTTGGTGTGCGGGAAGGGGGAGAAATCCCCCGCAGGAACCAAACACCAGCCTCTCAACCGGAAAGCCCAAAACACACACACACACGCATTCACTCACAACAAACATACACAACAAGATCCTTATTATTTATTTGTTATTTATATACTTATTTAGTCAATTATTATGCCAATACAGGTAGGTTTCCATGGAGTATTCAAGAGGTACTCTTATAGTGTCCCCTCTATTGATGGACTACATATTCGATTCATAATTAGGCATACTCCCTTTCGTTCTATCTATTTAAAAAATCCTATTCTCTTCCTTCCTCTCCCTCGCTTACCCATGATTCTAGCCTTTAAGACTAAAATAAAATAATATTAGTAAAGCAAAAATAAAATATTATTAAAACTAGCATTTCATTGCATTTACTATTAAAATAAAACAAATTCCATTTTTTCCCGACTGATTTTACGCGTGTGACGCGTTAAAATAATCGTGTAAAAGTGCTGAAACATTTCATTTTAATGTGACGAACTTCCACTGTGTCACACCTGAATCGGTTAAATTTACTCAAAATAATTTTTTTAAAGGCTCTTATAGCTATTTAGAAAGCATTATTATTCGAGTTGACTTAATTTCGAGTTCCCTTGGTGTAGTAGGACAACGATCTCATATGGTGCAGCCCGCTCAAAACTTAGTTCAACCATAGTCCTTGGACCGAGTCAAGTCAAGAAAAAAATGGAAATTTTACCCTCGTGTGGCGTTACTTCTTCAAAATAGATTCGACCATAAGTACCAAAAAATGACGTCCGCGCAGGGGCTACCAAGTTTTAAACGGACAGTAATTTACGAGCTAATTCAAACGGAGGAGAATCAAGCCGTCATCGCAGAGTTTAAAAATGAGCATCGACTCTCCTGTAGTACCCGTAGAACCAAAATCATACACTCGGCGATGACCGTTACCGTTAGATGTCACGTATTTAGTTGGTGGTTCGTAAATAGTCATATGAGATCGTTGCCTCACGTCATCAAGTAAATTCGAAATCAAGTTCACTCGATTTTTCAATTCACCTGTCTCGAAGCTCAAATATTTACAGATTAGATGCGTGACATTACTCAATGCCCAATGGCTCTTTTCCGAAAAACGAACTTGATTCTTGGATGAATTGGAATGCTAATAAAAATGTATCGACAGTAACAAGTCAAACTGTCATCTTAAACAAGGCGTTCAAAATTAATGGGTCGTAGGAACCTCATAAATCAAGTAAACTTTATGAGGGCGTATAGACCCTATTTAACCCGGCTACTGTGAAATGTTTTATTTAGATCGTGTGAATGATTATATTTGCTAATGTTCATTAAATAGAATTGATTAAGTTTCTGCAAAAATAAGACAGCAAGCTGTTTAAATCGCTGAATCCTATGAACAAAATCTTTCGTTTACATTATCTCTGATAAAATTTTGAAATATACAAGATATAATAATGTGGTGTGTGTGTGTAAGCTTCAAAATGTGGTGAATTAAATGCTAATGAAATTTGAATACGCCATACCTACCTATAATAGTTTCCCTAGTGGTTGATTAATATGTCACATGGCCGTATACCTTTGCAGCGATGAGAGCCGAATATATCCGAAGCTTTCTCTTATCAGAGTTTTACTTATAGGGGACTTAACAACTTAAAATGGCATACATTTGAGGGGAAAGTGCCGCATTCAGTCCTAAATCTTGGGGTAGGATGTGCAATGTCCCATTCAGCGGTATTTTAATTAATTATCCTGGCAGGTGTAGGTTACCCTCATCCTCCGGCGAGGGTACATCGACATCTCGGATTCTCCACCATTGCCACCCATGCCAACATCCGGCTTCCCATCAATACTTCCTAAAAATCTGCCAGCTAAATATTACCACAGCTATCCAAGTCATATATTTGAAAAACAATTCTAATAAAATGCAATTGTTGATCTCATTTGCTCCTCATGTTCCTACGTTTTAAAATCTTTAAAACAATCTTCCTATTTAAATAAAATCTAATGGCGATAAATCCAAGGAATAATTAACGTCATCTGTGATCAGTATGCATTTCTCGAATAGTAGGAGTATCTTCATCTTTCGGTGTTCACGTCCTTAAATAGCCATCTCGGGGATAATCGAGGTCACGACCCATGGCTCTTAAGATCCTCGGCCAAGCGTGAATGTGAATGTGCATTCACGAATAGCAATGCCTTCGTCTTATTGCTCAATGTTATTTTCCCTCTGCCAAGTAACGATTTACGATATTTAGTAACATGTATCTTATGAGTTTTGTCGGCCTAAGCTGAGTTCTATTGGCCACTCCTCATAGTACATGTTCTAAGACAACGAGCCAAAAGAAAATTCTGTAACTTTCATAATTTTCCACCACCTGGCGGGTTTTTAGTGAATAGTTATCATTTACCATTTAAATCTTAAACGATTCTTTACCTTATTTATTACATTAGCTTTTCAAAAGCAAATTTCTGACTGCTACATACGAGTTAGTCATGTCTTACTGAGTGAATGTTATTGGTGGAAATGAAAGTGATCAGATGTTAAGAAAAATAAGGATGCCCTAGAAATAAAATGTTTGTATGTTGTTGACACAGTATTACGGGACAATAAAATAATATTTGCCCGAGGTCAGGTCCATTGAGTTCAGCGTTGGGCCACTGAATGAAGCATCCAGATTTCAAATCCTTCGTAAAGCCTTCCGCATCCATAAATAAAAATTCTCGAAGTGTGAGGTGTTCGAGGGAAAGGATTTGTCGCCCCCTACCCTGACTGTGGCTTAGTTCGGTGTGAGTTCCACTCTTTCCATTCCAAGCTTACGTTAGAGTTGAAGCCCTTAGTGAGGAAGTAGTTCCTTTGGAGCAGTCGATAACTTTGACAGAAATCAGTACATTATTACGCCCTCACTTCGCATAACCAAAATGTCATTCACGCAGCAAAATATCCATCTTTCTGTCCATCCGTTGTTCAGATTTATAATTTTAATTCTGAAATAGCGCTACCAATTCGGGTCGAATACGAACAAAGTCCATCGAGAACATTATCTTCTGTAGGAAATTATTATTACTAAAATATCTTGAAACTTCGGCGGATTTTCATTAATTGATCATTTTTTATTCATAGCATTGTAATCTCGGTATTAATACCTACACTGAAGCCCTCCATTTATTCCTATCCCATGCCAGTTCTTTAAAACCCTTAGGGTGAGGGTTTTTTCCCCTTAACCCTCTTGATCTGTCCCAGGATTTGTCCCTGGGTTTTCCTCAGGGAACTTTTCTATCAATTTTATCTCCATTCTGTTTCCAACGTTACTGCTATGACTAATTACATCCACCTTGCTCTTACTTAGCTTGCAGTGGTCTGTATTGTCCTTTCTTATCCTATTATTCTCTATACCTCCTCGTTCCTCACCCTTTACGTCCATTCTGTCTTCAGCGTCTTCCTACAGTACAAGGTCTCTCTATTGTTTCCTGATAACTTTTTCCAATGGTCCAGGCCTCTGATATATAGTGCAGAGGCGTAACTAGGAATATGCTTTCGGGGGATGGGGATGAAGAAGCTTGGAGTGGGGACCCCCTCCCCCAGGCAACGGGATTTCCGGGAAATTTTTTGAAAAATGACATCCCTGGAAATATATTTTTCATCATTTTGGCACTTAAACTTTAAATTTAAGCAGAAGAAGTTATTATACGTCAAAACTAGACAATAGTTTTTAATATTTTTTTTTCATTTCTCTGAGGCTTTGGGGGGATCTATCCCCTCATCCCCTTCATAGTTACGCCACTGCAACAGTGTGTTACTGCCCGCAAGAACTATTTCACTTAGTGTTTCCTCGTTCCCCAGTCTTCTTAAGCTCTTAGATCTTAGCAGCATATTATTTTTTTTATTTTTGCAGACCTTTGAATGCAGAAATGTTTTGACTATTAATACAGTATAACTTGGATATAACGTCATTTAAGGTACCACACAATTATTGGCGCTACATAAGAGTGACACTATAAGATGGTGATTTAACTAAATGATCAATAATACAGGAGAAATAAAAAGTTACGATTTTTCATGAAATTCATGCCTACTTAATGTGATTATTGGTGTAAATACAAGTAAATATATGAGAAATAATGTTGTAATATTTAAATTTGAAGTAAAGCATTCATGAAGTGCTTTATGCAATGTATACTGTATTATGTTGAATTAAAGGCACAATACGTACAGTATGCTAATTCAAAACTTAAAAGCACGTTTAAATAAGTCCTTATGCGGAAATAAATATGTAATTTTCTTTTAAACATCCCTTTGATGCTTGATGCAAGATATTGTTGAGGTTTTGAAATCTATTGGCGATAAATCCGAGGCTACATCAGTGCTTAATCTGTAAGTTTGGTTGGACTTAAGAACGAATCCGAGTTAACGTTACGGCCGAGGCCGTAATAACAAAGTTGTACTGTTTTTAAATTTGGCAGACCTTTGAATGTGATAATGAAAGATGAATGAAAATGTAAGCATAAGTCGTTGGAGATTTTAATATTCGCCCAATGGTTATTGCCAAAGGGGAAAAGCCTCTTTGCCATTAATTCCGCCGTAACGTGGGGTGTTCGACGGTTAATATCTGTCATACTATTACGTCCCAGGTATACCCATGGCACACCAATGATATACCCACTTGAATCCAGCGAGAGGATCACCAAGTCTGAACCCCAGATTTCGAGATTTATCGTCCCTCTTCCCCTTCTACTGAAAATTCAACGTTCAACCACAGTGGCCTTCCGCATTCCAACATAAGAACATCTATTATTATCCGCCGTGCCAAGCCTAGATCCAAATTTCTTTCTTGTTTAACCCCTGATTTAAATGAGTCGCTTTATTCTAAGTTCCAATTAATCCACTTATGGAAGGGAAATTATCATCCGGCATGTATTGAATTGTGCCATGGATAGAAATGCATTGGTTGGTAACGCAGCAATAACTTTTTGCGAGCAAGCAACATTAATTTTTTTTGTGTCCTTCTGGTAAACAATTCTACTCACTCTTTTCCAAGCTAATATTTTCCTAATTTTATTTTGGAACACAAGTCCAAATATAATTTTTTGAGAAAGGACCCATTAGAAAAACGAGATTGGGAAAATATGAGGTAATACCTTAATTATTTGTTCAGTATGATCATAAGTTCATTCAAAATATTTAATCAAGTTCAAAAAGTCCAAATTGCACAATTAATTTTTTCACGTGATAACCCATTTTCCAATTATCAGGAGATATGAATTTTTATCATTCAATTTTCCACATTCCGTTTATGGCACCCAGCGACAAAATGTGATGACTGATAATATTTTTTGCGGGAATTTTAGTATAAAAATCGAGCATATATAGAAATGTAAGCATAAATAGTTGAATAGTATTATATTTATTGCTAAAGAGGACAATATAGAGGATTAAAAGTCATTTTTAAAGAATTCTAAATTCTTTAGATATGAAAGTCATTCTTTGATGATAATCAAATTTCATGAAGTGGACTCCGTAGATCGTTCTCTGTACACGTGAATTCTCGACTGATAAGCCGAATAACGGAATTAAAAATGCACGTATACATTTGCTGTGGACGTACTTCAAAACTTGAGACGAAATGTCTAAAAATTCACGTACATGTTGTTTAGTCTGGGGTAAGCTCTATCGCCACCAATACAAGCTGACCTCGGCGGTGAATCGCCTTATGAGTGATGAGTTGTAATCCATGGATAATCCAATTTAATTAATTTTGATTTCCTTCAATTGGCAAGAGGTCTACCAGTTTTAATCTGCTCATAGCGTCCTCGACGTTTCCTCACTTGACGTTTCACCTTGCAGTTCGTGGGCCTGATGTCGGTGGCGCTGGCGGTGCAGGTATCGTCGGGCGTGTGGGCACTCGCGGTGCGCTCCAATGGCGTCGCGTCCATCCGGGCGACGCTCATCCACCAGATGGACGCGTACGAGGTGGGCGCCGCGACGCCGAGGGCGCCCAGAGATCGCAGCCCCGCCACCTCCCTCTGGACGCACCCATGGGACGCCATGCAGTGGCAGGTCGGGCCCACCATATGCTGTTCAAAACAAATACTCAATTCCATTGCGTTCTAATTACAGTTTTTAAATATTATTTCTGTAGCAGTAAAGTTTTCTCGGGTTTCGTACCGGGTCAGGACCTGAAGGAGATATGGAAGAGGTATGAAGGTGATATGAGAGAGATATGATGGAGATATGAAGGAGATATAGAGGACTTTGGAAGGAGATACGGAGGACCTGACCCGGTGCAAAACCCGAGAAAACATTACTGCATTGTTCGCCGGGGAAAAAATCAAAAAATTATATTATATGTGAATCGTACATAATGCTTTAGTGTAAAAACGTAAATTAGCTTGTGCGGAATGCAGATTATTCCTTCAATATGCTTTCACATCTCCCCCTTTTGCAGGTATCATATCAGTCTGAGCAGCCATTTTCATCGATTAAACGTATTAAGCAAACCAAGGCGTTGCTTATAAATATCTCAGAAAACATTGTGGAATGGTATCACTTTTTTTATCGTGAAAATTATGCTATGGCGCAAACTTAATCAGTTTTATTTTTCAAACGAGATGTGATATTTAAGTGGCAATATACAGTTTCCACGCCTACAGAAATATTCAGATTGCGAATTGCTATTCATTATAAATAAAGGTAAAGAAGACCAAGATTGTTTTTACCTACATTCGATTAGTAAAATTTTCTATCCAATTATTGACATTGTCGTGAAAATTACTTTAACTTGGTACGATTTTACACTTTCCAGGGGTATATTAAGTGTAACTTATTTTCGGGTCCACCGAACCAACTCGTTAAAGGGGTTTACTAAGTAAATTTTATTGTACCTAAAAACTATTAAGATAAAACTGTTCAGATAAGGGATAATTCTCAGCTAGGAATGTGTTCGCATAAACATTGTTTTTTGTAGGGCTGGAAATAATCAATTGAAAACGTTTAAGGAACGTATGCTTGAACCATTTGATAAGCCATAAAAAACAGTCGATCACAAAACTAGTCACTTCGGCTTGAATAGTGTTTTTGGTGACACATTACTCTTTAAAACCATTAAACATCTTAAAAAAATCTGGAGCAGCATTTCAGATGTAACTATTTTATGCTTGAAATGCAGACAGATGCTGAATATAGTCTACTCAAAATATCCTTAAAGTCTTAATATGGTAACTATTGTTAAAAATGGGTAATACTTCACAATGAAATGAGGAAATACCGCTGTGGTGGTCGTTGAGGATTGATGAATCAATTTCAAAGAGGATAAAATTTTAACTGTTTTTTTTGCGACGGATTACTCCCTAATACTTCCGCAATCGTATTTGAAATTTTCAGAGTACATCCAATAGACCGTGGTCAACATTCGCTTGCATCTCAAATGTGATATTTAATTTATATTATTTATGTGATTTAATTACCTTTTAATTATTTTCTCAAGTATATTTTTACATGGGAGGTACAGCCTAATTTTAAACAGTGTCTATTGAGCTTGCCCTGAAAATTTTACGCGGATTGCATGAATCTAATCTTTTTGGGGTCTTGCATCGTGTCAATTTTTGGGCGACCCCAACGTTTGCCGACAGATGCTGGTCGCTTTCTCAAGGGAAACTGGTTACATAAATGCAAAATATATAATTCTACCGGGAAGAGAAAAATACCTTTTTTTGGTAGGTGGTTCCAGTCCAGTATGGTCCTGATCAAGAAGGAGAATTGCTTTAACTTTGTCCTTTGCGATCGGCACTATATCTTGAACTAGTGATGTTTTTACCAACAAAGCTTAGTTTTATTATGTTCTGCCCAAATTATTCCCAAAGTTTTTCCTCAATCACTATTTTATAACGTTTCTATAAACTCGCTTTGTTGCTTGCCATCTTGTCCGCGTCAAATATTGCAACTCAATTTTAACCCATTCTCCCCTTAGCTATCAAGCTGAATTTCAGGATTACTCAAAATGAGAATGCAATGCAGTATTCGAACACTTTTATCATGATGTTAACTGTTTTTTGATTGTTTTCCAGAATTTAAAATTAAAAATTGCCACCAAAATCCGATGGCGGCCCTGCGATCATTAAATGGAACGAGAATATTAATGAGTCATACAGCAAATTTGTGTGCATCAAATTTCATTTAAATATTAAGTGAACAAAAATATATATGTATTCTTTACATTTCGAGATTAATACGTAGGTAGTTGTTTTAAAAAAATTACCTAAAAATTATCTTCATTCTTTATTATTATTATTTTAAATCTCATTTAAGGTTCTCCTTTTCCTCCTCTCCTGTAAACTCTCCCATTCCAGTACTGTATAAGCATTTCTGTCACGTTCTCTTTTTTTGTGTTCCCCCAACACATACCTGGCATCATTTCTGTGCCTTCTCTAAAGTTCGACACATCTAGATAATTGAACATCTCACCTCTCCTTTAATGAATTATTATGTCCCCTCGACCTTTCGATGAGGGTTCATCTAAAGTGGACAATTTGCAATGATGATGTCTGCAGATGAAGTGTTGCGGCGTTGAGGGCCCCGACGACTACTTCGGCCGTGGTGCAATCCCGCTCTCTTGCTGCGCCCCTCCCGCACCCAGCGATGTGGACTGGGAGGCGGTGCCCTCCGTGACGTCACCGCCCGGTTTCTCCTGCCACACCATCCGACGCAGCGGCTGCCTCGGGGCGCTCGACGACTTCATGCGGACCAAGCAGCTGTGGGTCGGCATCTTCGCCATCGCAGGCACAGCCGTCGAGGTGAGGCAACTACATATAAACTTTTGCAAACCCATTGAAATTCGCAGTGGGTGACAACCAGCGTTGGCGAGTGAAACGAATCGAAAATTTTACGTTTCGATCCGGAGGAAAAAGAAAATATGATGCCTTATGCTGTTTTGGAATTCATGGCTACAATTGAAAAATCATACTTTTCCACACAAAATGTTGGAACAGTCCAAAACTTTACTATCTAGGCCCCACTGAGTCTCATCAGGTTTCTCATTTTGGAAAGAATTTATCTTAGCCTCTATTCTTATAAATAGGTCTCCTTACGAGTGTAATCTGGGGTTTCAGGCGAGGTGGAGTGGAAACGTGACATAATGAAGAAGCAGGAGCTATTTCCACAATTTTAAATTTATTGGTACTACCGGAGAACCTGATGATGCTGTAAAGCGAAACCGGTAGTACCAATAAATTTAAAATTGTGGAAACAGTTCCTGCTTCTTCATTTCTCCTTACGAGGGTTACAGCCAGGGATGGCAAGTGAAACGAAACGAAAGTGTTTCGTTTCGATCCGGAGGGAAACGAAAATATGATTCCTAAGTTTAATTTGGCCCCCGCACGAAATTAAAATCACCAAGGAGTTTGGTTTCGACCCGGGACGAAACTTTACTCCCAAGAACGAAACTAAATCAATCGAAACTCCGCTGCTCATAGTTAAGTTTCGATGCTAAAAGTTGAGTGGAGGGGGATAAGAGGGAATAGTTTCGACCCAGTGCGTTTGACATACCTGCAGGGAGATTTAAACATTAAGCTTAAAAATCGAGTGGCCAGTTTGCCTTCACCGTTATCCTGATATGTAGTGGTAAAAATATGAGTGCCCCATGCATCTAATGCCGGTAGGCCGACCCTCTACTTCATTCAACCGTACTTCGCAGTCGGTGTGTGGTTCAAAACTAAACTGTTCGGAGGTGAAACACGTGATCCCTGGCGGTGCAAAACATTATCTGCGGTTCCTTTCGTCCCCGAGTTTTAGTTTAGTTTCGATCCGAAGTAGTTTTGACTCCGATTTCGTTTCGACCCTGAGTTTAGCTCCCCGGGTGTAAATCCATTTAGTTTCGTTTCTACATTTCGCTCTTGGGAACGAAACTATTGAAATTGACTTTCGTTTAGTTTCACCTGCCAACCCTGGTGACAACACATATAGAGATCGACTTGAGTATCCTCTTTCCTAATATTCGTGATTCAGTCTGAAGTATGGAATCCAATGCCGCCAATTCATAGCGCGCCAAGTCTGGTAAAGATCATACGTCTCCTTGGTTGGCGGTTTGTCCCTCGAAGGAGCATATCCCCACATGGGGAATTATTCTGTATTTCCGAATGAAAATGCAGGCCTCGGTGGAGGAGGTGTGAAGTCCTCGATTGCCAAGTCGATGGCCGCATGTTCGAGCCCCGCCTGGATTGGTGGTGCCTACCTTGGGTATGGATGTTTGTTCTGTATATTTCTCCGTTTATTCTGTATACAGAACAAACACACCCCGTTATAAAGGCCGGTATGTTTGGGGTAAATCAGAGAAATGATGGATCCTAGAATGAATCGTTTAATGAGGGAGTCGTTCATTGCTCGAGCCAACAACGATGACACGATGGAATTGAACCGTTCCAGAGGAAGTGATTCTTTTTTAGTTAACCCATCTCTCGCGCGTCCTAGAACTTATTGAACTTCCAAACGATGCCCATATTTGGCTCAATTTGCGACGTCATCCGGACAGGAACCCAAGTTTCGAAGTACAGAATAACTTCCACGACGTGGAGCCGCAGGGTAGGGCAAAGAGGTACTCACAAGTAGATGCGCGCAACCTAGATTACCAACTATGTATAACAGACTCTACTCTGTCTCCACGAGTACCATTGTTCTATGAAGCCAGCATTATCGTCAAGGTAGAGATTCAGACCCCTGGTAAGCTAACTCAAATGTTTGAGTTTTTCTCGGATAGCGAAATCACTTGGTTCGATTTCAAAAAATTCTTATGTGAACACTAATGAAGTATGTACTCAATTTTGTCTCAATTATAATATGATTTCACTAGATACCTTTCTTGTGCATTTAATTACGAATTGTGTAGGTACGGGCAAGCAACTCAGAAAATGATTAATGGTTGCGGCAAATTCAGGATAAATATACGCTATAAATTCACCATCTTCGCCTTCTTTGGAGCCCGTTCATCTTAAAAAATCCATTGTTTTACCTGTTATTTTGTCTCTGTAGTCCACTGATTAATCCACATTTCATTAAAAGTTAGTTGCCGACGCGGAAAATACTCATGATTGCGACGGAAGAGTGCCAAAACAGCCCTTCAGTTGACCACACGAATTAGTTTATTCTCCACTATGTGCAAACGCGGCAGCGATATTGTGGAGATTTTAGAATAAAATAAAATAACTTTGTTTTATTCCACACTTTATTTTAAATAGCACGACCCGGGTTTCAGCATCCAGTGCTATCATCAGGTGCAATTCGATGTGTGGGTTGCACCTGATGATAGCACTGGATGCTGAAACCCGGGTCGTGCTATTTAAAATAAAGTGTGCAATAAAACAAAGTTATTTTATTTTATTATACAATGAAGCAATTCCACAAAATAACGCCTGAGACCGTGTCTCATATGTGGAGATTTTTTAAGCCCAAATTTTCGTGCAAAATTAAAGTAATTGTGCATTATGTTATGCCGGTGACCTAACCTATCTCGCGCACTTTGATTTTTCTACCACTTAAAACCGTTTTGTGGATTTTGCCAATCATTTTGGGGATAGATATTTCCACAGGGCATCCGGAACCATGTTGTTGTTTTTGAATGTACGGCCTAGTTTAAATCAATCAACCTCATTGTAAATAGATGAAAACACAAAATAAGATGTACCATGAACTTTATGCAACTCAGCTTTGATTTATTTTAGCTTAAACCCTTTTAAAAACAAGTTTTTGATCATCGCACGAAACTCACTTTCGTCGATTTTCACAAACAAATGAGAGTTGTTCACAACAATCTGAAGCAAAATTAAAACAACTCGATGGATAGGTACAGCTGAAACTTAAATATCTGACTAATCGCAAGTGTTACTTTCTGATGGACATAAACTTTTGATACTAAGAGAGCAATTTCTAGGAGATTCTTGGGACTTATTTAACGACCTTTATACCACGTTTCTCTAAGCTATCGAGGACACAAATAGTTTGGGATATTTCAAGATTTTCTGCTCACGTCATTGGTATTTATTTTTTTAAATTGCCACTCCTAAAAGATAATTTTTTATTCTCGACACGTGTTAAGGTTGAATGATATCACAGATATAAAGTTTAGAGATTGAAATATAATAATGCGTTTTTTATCACTAAGTTTACATGATTGTTTTAGTTTCCTGTGAGGCTTTATGAGTAGATATAACTTGTCAAATACTAAGGTTAGTGCTGCAAATTTAGTACAGCCATTTAGTATTTGACATATTATATTTATTCACCAATCCTCACAAGAAACTACAAAAATTCAAATAAGCTTGGTGGTCAAAAAATGCATTGAATTTTTGTCTCCAAGTTTTCTAATTGAGTCCCTATACATAACGCTCAGAATATGATTGTCAAAGTGTTGGCGTGGGGCGAAATACTCCTTCAATGGCCAAATCTCAACGGAAACTAAAAACAATTTATACTGTTCTCATCATTTCTTTGCTTTTGTTAGACAACAGGAGCGGTGAATGTTTGATTAGATATCGTACTTTAAGGGATAGCTACCCAGAAAGTAAGAGTACTGAATATTTCTATTTTATAAAAAGAAATTTATTTTTTGAAATTAAATGATATTGACGGTGTATATGTTTTTCTTATTTTTCCACGTATTCGACTTCCGTTCTATTAATATTTAAAGCCGTTGCGCTAGTGTTTTGTTTTCCTCCTCATTGAACTCTCCCGCCATCTCCATCCTCTTATTTCACCTCGTCATCGCCTGAAATTTTTTTCTAACCATGTGAGTCTTCAGGAAGGTGAAAAGATGGTAATCTGAAGGCGCCAAGTCAGGGCAGTATATAAGGTGGTTTCTAAATGTCCCAACCAAACCAGTTCAAAAATTCCTTCGGCGACAGTGAACTTTATGACAGCGCGCACTTGGCGGGATTTTTTTATCGACGTATTTCACAGTAGCGGCCTTTCTGACGTGAGTTTCGGTACCAATGGCGGTCGCCGGCGCCCGTTGTCTTTAGAGATTATACCCACTATCACACAGTGCTGCCAACTATTGAAAAAAGTCCCACGGTACAAGAGCTCAACAGTACCCTCACTTTCTGGGAATGTCTCAAAGTATTCGTTTAATAACTCGTTTTCACACAATTTAGAAAAATAGTCAAGCTTAAAAATTGGTGAAAATCGCTACATACACGTCGCGTAATGGCATCGAATAGGGTTGCAGTGTGATGATAAAGACTATCATATACATTTCCCTTTTTTTATAGTGTGAATATAGTTTATATACGTGAGTGACCCTCTCCATAGAAACGCGTAGGGCCTGCAAGACCGCGTGAAATTGCGTTGGCACTTATTGACTTCTCGAATGCTGATATGCCTATTTAATCGGCCTCCATTTCCTGCCTACATCCATTTTTGGGATAAAATCGACAATGAGGACAAATCAGGTGAAAGGAATGCAAATCGGATTTTTGGCTATAGTGTCATTAACCGAAACCTCCCTCGGCTTGAAGATTTTTTATAAATTTGATGGGAAGTTAGTATGTTATTTTTTGTTGAAAATACGTAGCTATTTTAATAGGTACCTACGTGTTTCCATGAATCATTTTGTATTCGGAATAAATGGCTTAAAAATCGTAGGCTCCTTTTATTGCATATGTCTTGTTTTACTCTTATTTATAATGGGATATCGGACGAAGGCACTGTGTACAAAGAGAAATGTAATTGAAGCGTCTCAGTAGTGTCTCTCTCTCCTACCTCAAAGTTTTTATGTTTATTTTAACGGACGGCAGTCCCTCTGCTAATATTTAAGTCCTCTCTATCTTCCAATATCATCTAAGTTTTGCAACGTTGAGGAGATAAGACTAGGATAGGAAAACACCCCTGTAATCGCAAACGCTTTGGCTTTTTTTCCAAGGAATCGAGACTAAATGAGCACAAGAGCTTTCGCAACTCTTTCTTTTGAAAATAAGTGTTCACCAAAGTCAGAATGAAACCAAAGGTATTCGATTTTAACTTTTCAAAAGACCAATTCACGTAAAAGCCAAAAAAAGGGGCAAAACAGCTTTTTACAGCTTTAACTATTTAAAATAAAAATTACAGATATTTCAATGTCCAGGGAAAAGAAGTGGAAATTCATTCTTTTATAATAACACATGTAAAAACTTTATACATAAGCGTTTTTCTTGTGAATATTGATACACCATATAACGACTTTACCACTACCCCCCCCCCCCCCCCCAGAAGCGAAAATAAATTTAGTTCAAAACTAAAGCTATGAACACAGTTTCCTTTTAAAGAATAATGATATTACTATAAGGCGTGGAACTAAAATAAGAATCATTATTTTTTCAAGCAAATAATTATAATAACTAATAAATTGCCGTCATATTTTCCTTAAAAATTTGGTTTCATTAACCTTTTCTGTGCAAAAAAAATTGCAACTTTAACGACCACAGCTAGTTTCCCCCCTCCCCTAGTTTTGATTCTGGGCACGCCCATGGATTGGTTAGTTTGTTGCTTTTATGAAAAGTTCGATTTTTTTCAATTCGACTTTGTTTACATAAAAAATACGAGCATTGTCAACCCATGTATTCTGAAGTGCATAATATTCGCTTAAAAGCTACACAGAATAGACTTGTTGTCAGAGAGGTTTTGAATATAATTTTCACTGTAGTAAATGCCCCAAATTGAGCTGAATTAATAGTTTTTCGTGCTTATCTCACTGTTTTATTTATATTTTCAAGAATAGTCGTGAAGGCTCTTGTTTTCCTCGCAACGGAGGTCTTTTAATTAACTGATTTAAACATGAGTATTAATTTGAATTCCTTTGGTTTTTCCATGTTTCTTGGAACCTGAACAACAAGCAAGACTTGTTCGTTGATACTCAATATTTTTTTTAATGCCAACTCATCCCTTCTCCCTATCTATCAAGTCAAGAATTCGCAATAGCTGAGGCAAGTTAAGCCTCCGTTTCTTGTATTTAATCATCTTGAAGCGATATCGTATCTCAGCCATAATAAAAAGCAGGTGTAGTTGCAACCGATAGGCTCTTAGTCCGATATACGTCGTTTTCCTGGATTTGATATTTATCTCAATCGTTTGCCACTGAAATGCAATTTTAATACAAGGAAAACGACTCCCGCCTAATCCCAGTCATCTATTCTTTTGAGTTAAATACGTAGCAATACGCTATTTTCAAGGAATAGCATTCCGCAATTCCATTTTCCCGGATAAGGGGTGAATTATTGAAGTAATAGGAATTTATAGTTCTTTAAAATAGCACTGCATAGATACAATCAGCGATCACAGTGAAATAGCGATCAAAATAGATTATTGTATTCATATAGTTGTAACTGGGAATTCCTTTGACTATATCTTTCAATTTTATTCTAATTTTCATCGAAACTCAGTAAATTATTCATTGCTGAACAGTTTTTTCTCACAGCAAATCTCGATAAAATTCTGTTAATTATCAGATCCGAGTAAAGTCAAAGCAGCGTTGTGACCCATGTTACTATTTCGTCGCTTGAACTTATGCATGCTACTCTATTAAAAATAGCTATGTGAATTTTCATGAATGATTTTTTTTGATCGCGCCAATATTATTGAATTCAATATTGGTCAGTAGCGATTGGTTAATAGCTAAGTCATTACCAAGCAGGCTTCCATTTATTTTCTTTGTATTTCTCCAGGTGATTCCTATGATGCTGACTGTGATGTATTCTTTGTCCATCAAGAGAGATTTACGGAGAATATATCAGTGATGGTATGTATACATATTTTTTCAAAAATCGAAAATGGACTCGAAGACTGCATCGCATTGCAAAGTGATATAAGGTGATTGGACATAAATAAAGGTATATCCTTTATAATGTAAATGTGCAAAACATAATATATTTATTTTCATTCAAAAATGATTGTTGTCATCATTTTAAAATTTGTGTGTGACATTGAGTGCTTATTTATTACAAAATAATGAGTTCGTGCTCCCCGTAACTCCATGGATCTCTGACAATTCTACATGCTTGGACTCATGCATGAATACTTTGGACACGTCAAGAATCCTGTAATAAAACATTTTTTAATGATAAGTTTGGCATCGTTGTGTCATGCTGCTATTTTTGAAATTAAGATTAATGGCTGCGATTCGCAAACTTAACTGGTGCATGGGGGTCCCCTTAAAATTTTACCACGCAACTCCTCATTTGTTATAGTTCATTTTATATGCACTTATACTCTTTTCGCATGAAAATTAAAAATCAATGTGGCAAAAAATACATTTATAGCATGAAATATAGTAGTATTCCGCTTGAATTGCACAAGTAACTCTAAAACCGCATGAGGTTACTTGAAAATCTTGTCAGGGACTTTGACATTTTACAAAGCCAAATTTGGACATCGCCCACTGCACATCATCTAACCTCATCCCCTAAGCTCCTCATCACAAATGGCGACCAGTCTGTACACGAAAAGGGAATAAAATCTAAAAAGTTGATGCAGTAATTGAGTGTACAGTATGGACACTACCTATGTACATTATTGTAATTAAATGATAAATGTACTTTTTAATAAATAGTTTTCCTTATTTATATCAATGATTCTTCATGGTAGTTGTTAACGCCTGTAATAAACATTTAACCTATTTGGAAGGAATGAAATTATCATCTATTTCCTGCCAGCTTCTAGGTAAGCATATGTACTACATATTTATACTTAAATTCAAATCCCTGTATGTGTTAACGTATTAAGAAGCATCTTTTTGGGTCTTGACAAGAATGCATTGAAAATCCCTGTCTTCGCATTACCTTACAGAGCAAGGCTTGAAATTTCGTGTCAGTTCTGGATTTCTGTGCTCAATACAAGTATAAATAAAATGTTTCAGAGCATGCATAAATACATCCTATTTTATTTTTTTATTTAACTGATAGCCCTCGAAAACTTTTTTTAGACCTGTGGTTAAAATATGAATGGTCCGTGCAAATATTTTTCCAATTCAGTGAGGAACTTTTTTTGTTAAAGACTTGGATTCATTCCTTATTCTAGAAAATATTTAGTTAAAATCATGCTACGTTGCTTGATGAGGTTTTCCTAATGCAAATTTTGATTATAGCCCTCGGAAATTAATGGAGAGATGCATAACAAAATGGCTCTTTGTTTGAAAAGATGCAGGCCAAAGACAGTATTCACTGCATATCTCTGTCACTTTCGGCGAAGAACACACGTTTTCATATAGGTGTCCGAGTTTCACAATTGTCACCAGGGGTATAAAATTCCTCTGGACTGGGAATCGAATCAAAGATCTTTAGTTTTTCTCCTATTTTGTTTATAGTTAAGGAACCTGAGTAGCATAGCAGGCCGCACGGTGGTCCTCGAAAGCCATTATAGCTAAAGCATAATAGCATTAAAGCTATTATAGGATCCATATTGCAGGGAAAATTTTCCGTGGAAATTATTAAGAATTTCATCGCCGTATATGCGGCAGGCTTGAAATAAGGTGAAGTTTTGCCAAAGATTTTCCTTCGCAATACTTTAATTCCTCATAAATAGCCCATAGAAAGGCTTTATCGTTATGAATTATCTTATTGCAAATCAGTCATTAACTCTATCTCAAAAATCGGCGTTTAATTTGGAGATTCAGTATATGGACTGGAAATCAATCAAAAACTAGAAACACTGATTTTTAATAAATTGTGGATAATAATTAAATGATTGTGGATATCCTATTTGAATTATTTCATTAATTGTATTTTCGGCGTAATTGGCGTCGGGGTAAAGCTCTTGCCTACTAATCCTGGGGTCGAGGGTTGGATCCCCGTCCGAGTAGTCATCCCTCAGATTATGGATGCGGGTAAAGTTCTGCTGTCTCTGGCAGTGGTGCCATGGCAAAATTAACAGTTCCGGAATGCACTTTCTTTAACTTCTTTTACAAGTAAAATATTACTTTATATATTTCAATAATTTCAGTAAATATAGAATGAACACATAGAAAAAAATTTGTTTCCGTTACGAATGTATGCATTAGAAATTTTGAGGCATCAGAATTCATAAAAGTATTATTTGACTATTATATGTGTTATCTTAACCAGTGCCAGAACGGCTTTCCGGTAGCACGACACCACCTGACACCACTGGTCTCTGGATAACCTAAATACAGGTTAAGTCGTCCACGATTCCAGGAGAAAAACGGGCTAGAGATCAGAATCGTGGGATGAAATCAAAATTATAAATTGAAAGATTTTTCTATCCATGCTTAATGAACGCCTTAAATGTGTTCACTGACCGTGATATTGGTGTTATATCATGGCTTAGAATTGTGGCTGGTGAGCCATATCGTCATATTCCATTAAATAAATCAGGTTAAAGCGATGAGTGGGAGTAATATTTAGAATTGGAGTGAGCTGTCACGCTCAATGCTACAATCTCCCCCGGTAATACAAGATTTTCCCTTCGCATATAGAGTAAGTAAAATGCAAGGATCCAATAATCTATAGCTATTATATAATTTTGGAACAGTTCCTTGATAAGGATATAAAAAATGTCGATTTTTATCAACCTGCTACTTGCTTAGCAAATATTGTTCTCTTAGCGTAAATCATTACCGAGCCAGTGCAGTATTCATGCTGGCACTGATATGGAGTTAAAAAATTCATCTGTCTACAAATAGTAGGATGAAATGAGACGAACTGCAGGTAAGTTGAGGGCAAGCATTGATTTTTATCATGGATCTCAGTACCTACTCACCTTTTATCAGCGTAAAAGGGTGTATTTGTGGAACTCTTATGGAACTCAGTGTTTGCAGAAGATAATTGTCATCGGCACCAGCTGCCTTTCTTGGAGCAACGCATGAAATATCTGGTGTAATTATATTTAACTGGAAAGAATGAACCAATTAGAGCTGAAACTGAAACTGTTGCCGCTCTTCCACGTGAAGGGAAACGCTCAAATCATTTTTGAAAATCCCTTTTTCTTGGTTTGAGGTCATATCATTTTCAACAGAAATAGTGGCTATTATTCTGGAAGTATGGTAATGCATGATTTAATTATTGCCATGATTTGAAGATGACAAAGCATCCCACACGAGCACTCATCCCTCAGAATATGGATGCGTGTAAAGTTCTGCTGTCTCTGGATGACCTAAATGGAGACGAAGTCGTCTAGGGTTCCAGGAGAAAAACGGGGCACGGATCAGAATCGTTAGATGAAATAAAAATTATAAAATAAAATATTTTTCTATTATGTATAACGAACACCTTAAATGTGTCAACTGACCATGATATTGATATGTTATACCATGGTTTGGAACTGTGGTGGGAGGGCTATATCGTCTTATATCATGAAAACAATCAGATTAAATCGATGAGTGTAAAGTTCTGCTGTCGTGTGGAACTGGTGCTGTTCAAAATATAGAGCAAAAAAATCATCATAAGACTACGTTAATATGACGGATGAAAGAAGAGGTATTTTTTTTAGGAAAAGAATATATTTTTCCTTCAATTTTTGTAACTCAATGCAGTGTATCTTACCTGATGAAGAATTCCTGGTAAGCGAAGGAATGACTTTTTGATGACCAATCATTAGACACACTAGTGCTAAATTCCGGTTTATAGGGTCACCGAATATTAGAGACAGCCGCTCACTTGGGACCAACCCCCATTAATGGAACCGAATGGAAGAATAACATCCAGTTTTCTTCGGTTGATTACGACAAAACTCCGGCTCGGTTCTATCGTATTTGCTCAAGGCTTAGGTGAAGGTGCTATGTGAACGCGCCATTTTTCAGACAACATCAAGCAATTTTTTTATATTCTTAATCTACATTGGACTGGCTCTAATCGCAAATTCTTTTTTTATTATTTACTATCAGGCCAACCAGCGTTGCTTGGGGAGGAAATTTCCCGTATAAGTGGGAAACTTGAAATTCATGGTCACATAGCGGGATTTTTAGGTAAAGGAACAGAGCATTAGTTATACGTATCGATTTCCGTATGACGCGTATGAGGTCGACTGATACCCCGCTCCTAAACATTGATCGTTATGTATGTAACGTTCGTACACCAAAAATATCGTGTGAACGCACATCCCAATAAAAAGGTTTGCACCGAGAGGATTAATAGGTAAGTGTAGTATCCTTAGAGTTTTTATCTGTGAGAGTATCACCAGGTGTGCCTACGGACAGCATGTCCAACCGCAGAAGTTGTATGACGTGACGTAGCAATAGGTAATGAGATAATGATGCAAAGGACAAGTGGAATGCCACCAAAAGTAGCGCTAAAGGGTTCGATAGCATGAGATGCACCTATGTCACTAACTTCGGTCAGCTTACGTGCAGCCGAATCAAAATCTTCATAATACCCTGCGAACAACCTCTAGGGTGTTTGGCAGGGGTGACCAATCACCAACAACGGAAATCACGAATGGAAACTCATAGCGGACAGACAAAGAGACATACCCCTAAAGACATTTTGATTAAAATCTGATACCCTATCATTGTTGATTTGAGGTGGATGCAACACAATATAAGGGAAAAATGTTTAAAATGAGATAACCTAGGCCGCAAACAAATATTTAGAGCTGCCAATGGTAGTCCCATCAGGGGTGAATACAAGGGAGGGCGATCGCCCCCCCCCCACCCCCTCCTCTACCTCCCGAAATTAGGATTTATATGCACCACCGCTCTACAAATTCATACCTAGACCCTCGAAATTCCTGCACCAGCTTCAAGCTACCATGTGCGCGGCAACATGGAATAGTAAAAATTGAAATCTAACAAAATAATGGCTCATAAAATGCGCTTGTCTGTTTCAAACACTTCTGTTGGTATTACTGGGAATGTTATCGGGGATATCGTTAGATATGAAGTAAACCGGACAAACAACCCATATTTCACTTGGTTTCAATCTTTTGTCGTCCACAAGAAAAACGAGTTTTTAAACCGTTATGAAGCCTGATACTCTCATTCTATCGCTATTTTGTAGGTCATTTGGTTAGATGGCTCAAATGCCACAGGCAGTTGGCGAGGTACATTTAAGGATTTATAAAAAGAGAAACTGTAGAAATAATGGACGGAGAACTGGAGCTAGGTTAAGCCTCTAGCCATTCTTTATTCCTTCTTGCTCAGCGGAATCAAAAATACATAGGAATAAACAGGAAAATATTCAGGAAATCTTTTCTACAATTAACCTTCATTGATGACAGGAAACTTCTTTGCTATCAAAAAAATTATACTTTTTGGTGAGTTGGCAACTTCGTTTCAGTTCATTGATTATGAACATATAGCCACCTTTATTTACAGTGTTAATGTCATACTTCGGATAAGGAAGTTCCTTTATTTTGACCAAAGACGGCAAATTCCTAATTATTTCGCATCCATCTCATACAGTCACAACGAAAGCTCCTTAATCTGTGGACCCAAACACGATGGGACCTATTCATCAAATGAGATGGTTTCCGGGGAGACGGAGGTAAGAGGGAGGGAGATAGAGGATGAGGCAATTACGGTAAACAGCCCCGCCTACTAAGTCATATGATGTGAGTCACGACAGCTGTCGCCTCGAGATAACTCGCCAGCGATGAGATGGAGCAGATATTGGAATTCTGACTGAGCCCCATTTTTTCACCAACGCCCTTACGCCGGAGTGGAGTCTTGTCGGAAATTTATGAGCTGTCCTCGTAGGCCAGAGAGAGAGAGAGAGGGAGAGAAAAAAAAACGGGAGATAAAAGACTCGGAGTATTATTAGTGATAAACGCGAGAACGCAATGGCGGAGCACATGATATCACATGACGGGCCCCACTACCCTGTGACTCTGAATTTGCCTTTCTCCTTCACAATAGATTAGGCTCGTGAGTGCGGCGTTGGCTTCGATAAGGCCAAAGGGAGGGAACCGTATATTCTTTCGCGGTAGACGAGTCACCGCCTCAGAGCATTTTCGGCCTCTACTCGGAAGAGACTTTTTCCACTCCATATCGCATAACCCAGAGAAAGAGGCCGCCAACATGGATTGCGGCGCGTCCCTAGTGAAATACCTGCTCTTCGCCTTCAATCTCTTGTGCTCGGTGAGTGTGAGGCCTTATCTTTCGATCCGTTATCGCCGGCGCGTGATGATGCTCGGGATATGTTCGATCGGACACCGCCTTACAGTCCGTTCTCGTCAAGTTGTGCCGCGAGTAATTTCTACGTCATTTCGCCCCAGAGCGGTATTTTTGTGTCTCCGCCTGCGAAAACGACAAAAAGTGCGCCAAGATGGGTTTCGCAATGTCCACCGTGAAGCTAGTCGTGTTCATCTTCAATCTACTTTGCGCGGTAAGTGGACGACGGAAGCTGAGAGTGGAGATGAAGAGGAAACGGCTTCACGGCGACCACGCCAAGATGGCGCCGAGTTTTTAGTTCCATGCTTTTGTAGTTTTTTTTTGTTCAGAAGATTTTGTTTGCCCATTTTGCCTCTGGAATGCCAGAAGATGTAGCAGGTGTTTAGGTTTTCCTTGGGCCGCACCAACGGACCTTAACACATATCCATGCCTTGAGTGGTGAAATCCCCACTGATGCGGGACTCGAACCTGTGTCCCCAGGATTAGCAGGCGTGGACTTTACCCCGCAGACACGGGCGCCGGCTAAGTCTATAGTGCATGTCCCATAGCAAGGAAGCTTTACGGGCTGGACATCGACGGTGTGATTCGGTCAAGAAGCTATTACGTCGCGGCCACTGTCGTCACCAGAGTTGGTGTGGCTTATCAAGGCCGTAAAGAGCGGAAAAGATATCTAGAGAACAGTGGAGTAGCCAGGAATTTCGTTCGGGAGGGATCCGGGGGAAATTTTTGAGAAACAGGGTACTAAGTAGAGGGGTTTTGCATAATCGAAAAAACTTTATTTTTCTAAGAATATTTTTGTAAATTCAGGATTTTTTTGTTTTAGTGACAAATTGCTGGAAAGTATTTATGATTATAGTGTTACGGCCAGAGTCACAGATATCAATATTTAGCATGTTGTCGTCATCCCTTGTGATGATAGCGTCACCTTTCCTTTGCATCCCCCTCCCACTTACAATTCTTGACGTAACTCTGCGGTGGTCGGGAGCATTGGTAGTTTAGTGGGTGGAGCGATTGCCCTCTGACCGAAAAGTTTTGGGCACAATTCCAGAGTGAAGCCTTTGGACGCTCTCAAACAAAATCCTCAAAGTGAGAGGTAGCCCTTTGCCGCTGTGAACGATAACGGCCTACAAAAATAACAAAACACCAAATATTCATTTTTTGATTCATTGTACTTTTATAATCGTAACCAATAAATTTTAAAGTCTATCTCTAGCAAACAATATGACAGTAAAAAAGAAACATTGTCACTCTCCTAGTGCAATTGGGTGTACGATATTGTTAGTGAGTCCATCTTTAGCCTATACAAACAAACTGGATGGTTTAATTAAGGCTAGGGTTGGGGGTATAAGGTGGAACTAATCTGGGGGGTCTGAGGGTGTGGAATAACCACCAGGGTAAGCGGGGGCCATCCCCTAGAAAAATTATCAGTTAAATGGATGAAAATGGTGAGTTTTACGGATTTATGAGGGATATTTTATCAATCCTTACTCTATTCTATTAGTAATATTAATCCAATAAAGTGAAATGCATTAAAATTAAAAATTTCTCCGAGCTCTAAGGGGGGTTTTATCACCCAAACGCCCCCCCCCCTCGCTGCGCCACTAGATCAGGGACCATTTCAGGACGCTGTGGAAGAATGAAAAATAGTTTAAATCCCATTTTCAAAAACATATGATGATGTTCATGGTGAAACAAAACTCAGTACTATTTCACAAACTTTTATTTTAACAGTCTACTAGTTTTGACGTTTATACCGTCATTATCAAGACTAACTTAGTCTTGATAATGACGGTATAAACGTCGAAACTAGGATACTGTTAAAATAAACGTTTGTGGAATAGTACTGAGTTTTGTTTCACCATAAACATTTCATCGTTTCACCAAGTAACGTCCAAATCAGTTGATTTTATTAACATATTATGATGATGCCCAGGTCCCTAATCCACGACCTTAGTCTGAAACTTTGTTTTATTAGACATGATGAATTTTTTTTACCAGATTTAGATATAGAAATGATAGATGATAGAAATATTTGTGCTGTAAACATTCCATTAATTTTATGGTATTGTGAAAAACTGATTCCTTTTGAAATAACAACTTTTGAAAAATATTTTTTCTAGTTTTCTTTAATATCAGCAGTATAATGCACTGATTGCTGTAAAAAAGGATTTAGTGTTTCCTTAGCAATTCACTTTTTTCGGTTAATTTTAGCATTTTACCTTTTGAAGCGTAATAAACTAATCACAGTTTGATGCATTAATCGCAGTTTAATATACTAATCCCAGTAAAAAATACTGATCTATACAAGAGAAAATTCGCTGTACGTCACTCACAGCAGTGAGTATAGATCTAATTTTTAGAAAGTTGAGCTTGGACTGCACTAATTAGGATGAAGCACTTTCACCACTTCAACGATGGCACTGCTACGACTTAAATAACAGCACTTTTGTCATCCTTGTTAAACTTATTGCACAGTACATTTCTGGCACTTCTGGTGGATTGGCTGTAAAACTAAAAAAAAAAGGGCCCGAAAAAAATTGAAATTCAAAGCCATCAATTGATTTTCTAGATATAAGACAATTTTTTAAATTGGATGCAAAAATTGATACGGAGGCTTCCGCGGTGATTAAATTGATAATTGTTTTTCGGGTTAATGCCGCGTTGACTCATTTTGGTGGATGGCAGTTTCGGACGCATTCCAGCTCCCGTCTTCGGGTCTAAAAAATATACAATTTTCTAACAACATATAATTATATACATAATAACAATATGTTCCTCGACGAGGCAAATAGTCGGCCGGGAAAACGAGGCTGGGAGTCTCCTACCTAACTCTGAGGAAGGTGGATGTATACACCGAAAATTTAGTTCTGTGACAGTTTTTAAAAAACTTTTTGTGTCCTGTGCTTCTGCCCAACCTGGGATATTTTTATGTTGTATATAATATTTATGAGTGTATGAATAAAAAAATTGAAATATATGCCCAGGAATTCTTTCATTAGGCATAATTTTTTCAACTCATGAACTGGTAAATTATTTTTGTGAATCAAATATGAGGACAAAAGAGATTTTCAGTCCAATAATTTCTCATTACAATTTTATTGACTTGGAATCGCTATAAAAGTCATGGGAAGCCATGCTGAAACTTATAGTTGCATGTTTTTTTTTTCAGATTGCGGGTCTGGTGCTTATCATAATGGGTGCCTTGGTGCAGGCTAAGATGACCCACATAGTCGATGTGCTGGACGATGGAAAGTTCGCAGTTCCTTCAATAGTGGCTATCGTCGTTGGTTCGATTGTATTTATTCTCTCTTTCTTGGGATGCTGTGGCGCTGCAAGGGAAAGCCACGGAATGCTCATATCCGTAAGTTTCCTTATTTATCACTATTAAATGCGCTGATAATTATTTATGCACAGTAAAACTCACTTATAACGGTCGCGCACGAAACAAAATCCCGCTTTTAACTAGGCTGAGTTTCCGGTCCCTTGAACTTACCTATTTCCTCGTCAATGTTAATTTCCTCGCATGTAACGAGTTCGGATGATACGATATCTCCGCTAATGCGAACTATAATTTGGCCCGTTGGGGAATTCTTTCCTCTTCTATAAAGAAGTTAAGGCCATCCTTGCTAGTTAATTGTTCCTTACCTTATCATAAGTTGTTCTCATGTGTGTCATCACCAAATAGTTCTACCGTTACATATAGATATATATTACTAGAAACTATTTCCTGCTTATAACAAAACTGAACGATGGTCCCCTGAAATTCGTTATAAGCGAGTTTTTTCTGTACTTGTAATAACTTATAAGTAAGTATAATTAAAATACTACTCATAAACGCAAAATTCAAGGTAGAAGGCAGATTTTATATAAGCTCTCTTAATTTTCAAATCACTATTTTTTACCTTCCTAAGAATTTCAATGAAAATGTTTTGTTGATTTTAGTGGCATAATGATGATAATAATGAGCATAGTTATTCCATTTCATTTTACATTCCATAACGAAAAAAATGTAAACCTGAATTTGGTTAAGGTTTCATGGGGATTTCACAAATTATTTTTCCGTACCATGAACCCTGTACAGATTTTTTCGCAATTATCGATTGATACATATTTTTGAGGGGGTCACTTCCTTTCTGTGGTCATATAAATTAGTTTGATCAGTGTTAAAAGCACTTAAAAATATTGCAAGCCTAGTGAAAATATTCCAAACGTATTATAAAGAAATATACTCTTATTAAATACTTATTCTCCGTGTATAATATATTAATACACCGGCAGCATTTTAAAATTATTGTTAAAAATTTCTAAAGCTATTATTTCAATTTCAAACGTCATTTTGAAAAAATGCGATCTGCATTTTTTCAAGCTAATTGTACAGATGTGGAATGCATAGATGCATTTTTATGTTTATACTTTCGTTCTTTCTGAGATGTATTCTATAAGGCCTAACATATCTGTTTATCTTGCAGTATTCAGTGATACTTTGCGCTATTTTTGTTGTGGAAATAGTCATCGCTGCATTGGCTTTCGTTTACAAGAGTGACTTTGAGCGTGTTGCCAAGGAAGGCTTTCATGATTTGTACGCAGATTACGATAATGATATGGAGGTCAAAAAAGCTGTGGATGGTATCCAACAATTCGTAAGTATTATTTCTTCCCTTTTCATGTGGTATCATAGTGCTTGAATTCTCTGTTAAAATCTTAAAGCTAATCAATTAATAATGAAAATAATAGTACTTATTACGGTTTTACACATTTTACAAAATAATTTAATACACATAATTAAGCATAAGTAAGTGATTAGTAAAATTATTGCACAAGAATATTTCTCGGATACAAATGAGAATAATTGAACAAAATAATAATCACAAACATAAAGTAGAACAATAAGCAATATTAGAAAATATGAAATATAAAAGGATAGAGATCCACTCAAAATGTTTAAATATTGGGAACGGAATCCACATATGCCAAGAATTTTTTCAAACATTTATTTCTGAAAGAGAGGAGCTGAGTCATGATGAATATCAAGAGAGCGTTCAACTAAATTGTATGAGCGGACTACTCTGAGAAGGGGTGCATTGTCTGCGAAGTTTCTGTAGCAAAATTCCAAATGGGAAAGTTTGGTTTTTCTCGCGAAGGAACGTGAATCAGTGGCGAAGCCCCAGATTCCGGGTTGCAACCAAAAAAAGCAAAATATTTCTTGAGAACTTTTATCGAAATGAAAAATAAGTCGCATGAAAAGTTTGAGAAAGTTTCATTTAAGCTGACTATACGCATATACAAGATAACGCTATCTTATGGTATAAAAAAAGTTGCAATTGTGATTCTGCTATATTGGGAAATGCAGGTGGCCCCGCAAGGAGGGGGCCACCTGCCATATGTATCCGCCACTGGATTGATTACTGTTTATGATGATGGGTTCGAGTACAACCGAAAGGGAGTAAGATAGGGGAAAATGGAGGGATACAATATGTTAATTTTAGGATTGAAATATTTTCACTACGTATTTATTATGTTGTACGCATCTCTTTCTCACGGAAAAATTCACACTTCATCACTGCATGCCATCCCTAAGCGTTCCTTTGAAATTACTGGATTACTTACGTAATATAATACTGAAATATTGATAGCCTTTTATTTATTTGTGGTTGGGGAGGAATCATCGCAACAACAGTTATACAACATCTAACGACTAATTAATTTATCCCTATTTTGTTCATATAATGAAACTTTTTCAACTCCTGTGATGAAAAGCTATTAACGAATTAATGATGTAAGTGACAATCAGATGTTGCATCGACCGATAGGTCAAAATACATTTTTAACGTTTATGGTATAACTTTGTGGAACCACGACATTGGAAAATAAATTTCACTTCATACGTTCCACAGTGACAATTTATTGCCGACTTTAATTTCGACACTTATGTGATTATCAGCTATTAAAGTACTAATCGGGGACTGCCAGTCCTACAATATGAAATTGGTATTAATATATTTTTTAAGTATTGTTTTTTCATTGAGGAGTTAAGCTAAGAATTTTCGCTTTTAAGATGAAAAGGGTTTTGTAAGTGAATCATGATTAAGGATTGTGCATTTTTCGTCTTTCCAGTTTGAATGCTGTGGTCTAGACGGCCCCAATTATTTCAAACCCTCTAATTTTCCTGCGAGCTGCTGCACTTCTGACACCAAGAATTGCTCGAGTACTTCTAAAGGCGTCTACAAGAGAGGTTGCGTTACAGCCGTCACGGACTTCGGCTCTTGGGCCGGCACTGTTGTTGGCTGGGTTGCCATCGGAATATGTGTAGTCGAGGTAGGTTTTCTTGGCGAGATTCATCTCCCATTGCTCCACGGGATTCAAAACGCTGTCTTGAAAGTTTACCTCATTCAGAGCCGGATTTAGGATGTGGGTGGCCGGGGCCCATTTTGCAAGGTGTTGCAACCAGGGATGGAAATTGAAACGAAAATGTTTCGTTTCGATCCGGAGGGAAACGAAAATACGAGGCTTAGGTTTAGTTTCATACCTCCACGAAATTAAAATCACCAAGGAGTTTAGTATCGACCCAGGACGAAAATTTATTCCCGGGAATGAAACTAAAACAATCGAAACCTCGCTGCTCATAGTTAATTTTCGATCCCAGAAGTTGAATGGAGGGGGATAAGAGGGAATAGTTTCGACCCATTACGTGTAGAGGTTAAAATAGAGCTTAAAAATCGAATGGCCAGTTTGCGTTCACCGCTCTCCCGTTAGTGGTGAAAATATGAGTTCCCCATGCATCTAATGGTGGTAGGCCGAACCTCTACTTCATTCAACCATACTTCGTACTCGGTGTGTGGGTCGAAACTAAACAGTTTTTAAGGTGAAGCACGTAGTGCCTCCAGTGCAAAACGTTATCTGCGTTTCGTTTCGTCCCAGAGTTTTGCTTTAGTTTTGACTCGAAGTAGTTTTTACTCCGATTTCGTTTCGACCCTGAGTTTACCTCCTCGGGTTTCAATCCGTTTCGTTTACAAAATTCGCTCCCGGGAACGAAACTATTGAAATTTATCTGGTTTGGACTTTCGCTTAGTTTCAGTTGCCATCCGTAGTTGACACTCAAGTTTCCGACGATACCGCTTGGCATGCCACTAATTGCGTTCAGAGCTACAGTCACTTTCAAAAGTTTTAGGACAAAGTTTGTGGCGCCACTTCTGTTTCTCGAGGAATTTTAGTTTCCCTTACTCTTTTTGTTTTCCTTGGTTACTCACCGAAAATATTTCGTTTGTGGGTGAAGATATATGCACTCAAATGGAGATGTTACTTGTAAATGAATCATTCTGTTTCGATTTATGTCGGATTTAATGATTGATTCGTGTGCGTTTACTGCGTACTTGCCTCGGTTTTCACTGCTGGTTTGTATTCATAGTATCATAACACATTCTTTGAAAGTGGTTGCGGTGGCCTAGTGGAGTAAACGAGCGAATGAAATGGTGATGAAAGTGGGATCGAATCCTCAATGTTGAATAATTTCCTCTCGTATTATTTTGTCTTGTCGTTCATTCGTTTTGCATTTATTTACACATTTGATATCATTTTAAATATGCTGCAACAGCTATATACACATTTTTACCATAATGAACCTATAAAAGTAATGAATATGGCAATCGTGGTGTTATCCTTTTCAACAATGGCTACATGAAAGGGATGGAATTTTGAATTTTGAAGCCGGTGGTTAAGGGCGGATGAAAACCCGCCGTCAGCATTGTTGAGCAGTTCAAAGACTGGTGAAAGGAGTCTCACTTTTCGTTTAGTTAATAGAAACTTAAAATTCTTTTTCTATTGATATTCATCTTAATTATTGGTTGGAATTCATTTTCTTTACATTCTCCTTGGTTTTCTCGGTTGTGCAGTCAGATTTGAAAACTTAATGCATCTTTATGGATTGTGCGAATTTTTTGATCATCGATATTGGTTTATTTACCTTTTTGAGCGTAATTATATGATATCTCAGGTGAGTTATATAGCGTAAATATCCTTGATAATCATCACACAGGGTTTCGCGTTGAATGTATTCTCTGGTTCTCAATTAATGCAACGATCCAAATAATCTCCCGGAGCGTATTCGTTCAATTAATCGGTGGGCTGAAAAAGAAAACTTGTTGATGTTATATCCTACATTTAATGTAAAACCTAAAAAGCCTAAAGATCTCACCACTTATTGTGGTGACACACAATTATATCATTTTTCAGTATTTCAATCCTATAGGAGTCATGGATTGTTTTTAGTCAAAGTTGCTTGCATAAATTTTGTAAAACAATCTAAATACTACTTTCAATAAGCAAATCAATGATCACAATTCTTATTATTCCCTTAAGTAATTTAAACTTATCGCCGCTTAAGAAAATTTTTCTTGAAAAAACTAGTGTTTCTTAGAAAATTATAGATTTTCATTTGCAAAAAAAGTCAGCAAAAAGCCGGAGACTTCATCAAGCAAGCTAACGCTCTCACCACTAGCCCATGTCACGAATTACCAGTACGTAAAAATTGAATATTTTCATAATTTGAAGTGGTAAACATGGGAACAGGATCTTGAACATTAAACATGACCAATAGAATAGCGAACTAAAGGAAAGCATGTGGTTCACAAACAAACTTCATCGATAATTTAGAACCAGTCTTGAACTTCTGAGCTATGGAAGAGAAAAGGAGAACGCAGTTAAGTGTAGCCTTACGCGGACAATTAATAAGCATGATGGAGGGCAGCAAAATAGTTGCCTAAATAGCTTGGCTGCTGAATTTGTCTCGGAATACTGTTTGTTGCTGGGTAAGGCGTTTCAAGGAAGGCGACGAGTCGCTAATAGACTGGCGAAAGAGCGGCAGATCTCGAGCCACCCACAATTTCGAGGACATCAGGATTCGCCATTTGATCGAGGATTATCCTCTGTGTCGTTAGAATAGTTGCCTTATCCGGGGAGGCACAATAGGGTAGTTTCCTTCATCAAATAAAACGAAAGTCATTGATTGCGATTCGTTACCCACCATTAGTGTATTCATAATATACAAATTATTTCGTTTTAGAAATAACGGTTTAGACGAATGGCAATGGTCCATTTTTATCCTCATTTGAAAACGGCCAGATTGGTGCCACTCCACGTGCCGTCACAAGGACCTAGATTCTATTCGAGTGGATAGGAGTTATACATAGTCTGAGGTTACCAATGCATGCATGAGGCGCAGAGCTCAGGGAAACATGTCTTAATAATCACTTATTAAAACTGGCTAAGGTCTGAAAGTTTTCTTCATTTGATAAGGTATTAATAATCCTTATTTAAGCCAAGCGCTACCAGCCAGCAGGGTACTCAGCTACCCGCTAGCAGCCTGCGTCATATCAGCGCTCAACTCGCCTCAAGGTCACCTTACAGGGCGGCAGCGGGAACCAGAAATACGCCACACGGAGAGATTTCCCAGCATTCATACTTACGCGTCGCGTTTTCGCGCGCTTGAAAATTTTCACTTTTCATTTAATCGCGAAAAATAGATATCGTCATGTAAAAATCTAAAAGCGTGAAATACGTACTCCAGGAGTAATAATCTTCGATTTAGGCAGTAAAAAAATAATAGGAAACCACCCTATTTGGATGCAGCTACGAAGCAGTTAGAAGGCTGGCGTTGAAGCATAGTATTCATCTTCACAAACCTGCCCTCAAGCCATTCTTAACAGACCGACAAAAGCATTCGAGGCTGTTATTCAGCGGGAACAATCCAGTTAGGGAATAGACGTTTTTGAACTTCACCATTTTCACTGACGAGAAAAAGTTGCGCAGCATATAACAAGGTAAAATAGAATTTTGGAGGGTGAGGAGTACACGGTATTGAATAAATTCTTTCATTTCGTAGATTGCGAAGTCATTTGTGCATTGTTTTGTCAATTATGATACAAGGTTATTAATAGGTGTATTAGGACGCATTGGATATATCTATGAAAGACAGCCGATGACCTAATGCCTAGGGGTATAGGATAATGTTTTATATTCTTGATTAACAATGTTTGTTATTATATTTGCTGTTAAATTATTACTCGTTGAAATTTATTAAAAGGGCACAGATAAATAAAAATAAATTAGCGTAAGCTTTATTTCTAAGGAATCCAGAACATTGTGTGGTTAATTTAAAGGAAAAGAGTAACTCTTTCCCGCCGGTCTTTCAGGAGTACGTAAACGCCGAGGATAGGTTATTATCTAATCTTTACCACCTGCTAGCCCTCTATGCTCTAACAACCGCCTCACGGAGCGGGTGATCAGCATGGTGTTCATTACAGAAAATCTTAAAAACCAAAAATCGAAACCAATTGATAAATTTTCAATAATCAGCTGATAGGTATGACCTTAACACATTATGTTAACATCGACGCAGATGTTTTATACCCCCTTCATCTCCGGTCTACGGTTACCTTCTTTTGCAATTAGGTACCTAACCTTCAAAATGTTTTAGCCATTCATAGAAATTTTACCTCTAATACTACCCAATTACTTACTTTTATGGGTTCATTATGGTAAAAATGTGTATATAGCTGTTGCAGCATATTTAAAATGATATCAAATGTGTAAATAAATGCAAAACGAATGAATGACAAGACAAAATAATACGAGAGGAAATTATTCAACATTGAGGATTCGATCCCACTTTCATCACCATTTCATTCGCTCGTTTACTCCACTAGGCCACCGCAACCACTTTCAAAGAATGTGTTATGATACTATGAATACAAACCAGCAGTGAAAACCGAGGCAAGTACGCAGTAAACGCACACGAATCAATCATTAAATCCGACATAAATCGAAACAGAATGATTCATTTACAAGTAACATCTCCATTTGAGTGCATATATCTTCACCCACAAACGAAATATTTTCGGTGAGTAACCAAGGAAAACAAAAAGAGTAAGGGAAACTAAAATTCCTCGAGAAACAGAAGTGGCGCCACAAACTTTGTCCTAAAACTTTTACAACATTACATTACACATTACATTAACAACACCAACGGATAAAGCGTTTTTATCAAAGTTAGCCATTTTTTAACTTCAACGTTAACAACTTCATGTCAACCAAAAATAACTCAGCTTCACTTGGAATCCCCTCATTTATTATGTTTTTTTTCCTATTTTTTTCAATTTCGTGAGGTTTACCTCTATATTGACGGAAGACTCATTCTTGATGGGTGGCCCAGGGCCCGGATCCCTTTGGCCCCCCATTTGATCCACCTTGGTCTCATTGCGTATGGGTAACATTGGAAGATCCTACGACAGTCTGCCCGGTCGACCCCGTTGAATTTGATGTCAAAAAATAAGGCAGAAGGAGAAACGCGAGGAAGTAGAGTGAGGCTGAAGTCCTTGGAAAAGTACACCAACGGTGAAATTTTTCCATGAAACAATTTCGTCTGGTTTCGCCGGAATCAGTACCAAATTTCTGATCCGCGATTTCCAGGAGATCCGGGTTCGAAAAGCGGCAATGCCTAATGACTTTTTTCCGTGGCTAATTTCACCCCCATTGTTAACAACTGTCGGGAAGAAATAAAAATTAGCTAGTTCCACACTAATTAATTTACTTGCGACCGGTTTCGACAGAGCGTATCATCTTCTGGCTCAGTTTACAAAATTCACATACGTTAAATACCAAATTCACAAACCCGGAATTCTGCCTTCCCCACCTCTTCTTCCCCTTCCCCCCCTCCTTTCCTCTCATCCCCTTTTTTCCTTGTGCATACTCCTACTAAACGTATGTGAACTTTGTATACTGCGCCAGAAGATGATACTCTGTATCGAAAGCTGTCGAAAGTTAAAAAATTATTGCAGAACTAGTTAAGATTTATTTTTTTCCTGACAGTCATGAATGAGTTCCATCAAGTAACGCCTCAAACCATTGCATTTAGTGTTAATACTTTGCATTCGTGCGCATGACTACGTAAGGTCAATTGTTTCGAGCCATGTCTTGGTTAAAGATTTCATTAAAGAGAAGAACTTGCAGACTGGCAGTGACATCTGCCCCTGAGGACTCTTCTGGCGAATCACTCATACGAGAACCCCATCTGTAAGAATGTAGCACAAGCAGAACGATTATTTTCTGATGCTGATGATTAATCGTTTTGGTTTCTGCAAAGAAATCGATTGGATTAGGGCATCGATTTATTGTGTGAGGTGTTTAGGAGAGTGAGGGGGTCGATTAGTCTCAACCAATATCTTATTCTCTTATCTCAATTCTCGGCAAATATCACGGTTTATTTTTTTCCGGAAGAAACAATCTAAAATTGCGGCTAGTGTTCCTGGTATTTTGCTCTTCAAATTTCTCACTGTGATTCGAGATTACAATAATAGTTGCCATAAATACTGGTCTTAAATAACTTAAATTAATCATCTTACGATTTTCTAATAAATAAAGCGCAATCGACCTCAAATTAACGTATTTACACAAAAAATACGTATTTTCATAAATATCACGTGAGATAACTGGGGGGGGGGGGAGAGAATTTGGTTAAGGGTCGAGAAAAACTATCGTAGCATTTACTGAATGATCCACAGTGAGTTCGTGATAAACTACTTTCTAACGCCAAAAATGACTGAACTCATTTACAAAAGTATAACTGGAAGGAACGCCAGAAAAAAGCTCCAAAAGAAATACCAAGCCATAATGCATGCATATGCATAACAAAACAATAACCATAGAGGAACGGAAAGTCGGTTATGTAAACTATCAACCAAACACCAGTAGAAAAGCAAAACCTTACGACATCTCCAAAGTTGGAGGAAGGGTTCGAAAAATCGCCCCATGTAGTTAATGGATATCTCTTTCTAGAATTGTGTCAACATTTCTCCGCTGCTGAATAACGTGCTTCGTAAATTCACCGATAACCTAGGAAAGAATCTACCTACTTTTTTTTAGGAACACGACTCTGCGCGAGAAATATTACAAACACATGTGACTCTTGGGTTTCCAGATGAACTCTTCTCGTGTCTTTCGACCTTTCGAGCGCCATTATTGCCGTCATCTTCTATACCTTATGCTTGAAAAAAGGGTGCACTAAGAACCAAATTACCTGGGCATCTGATAACGGATGCAACGGTCAACAATGATGTTTGAACTTCATCGATATTTTTCGATATCTGCATAAAGTGTTTCGTTGTAATCACTTTTCAAGTTTAACTCTGTCCAAATTTTCTGATTCGAAATTAGTCTAACGTTTATTCTGTTTTATTTTCAGGTCCTTGGGATCGTCTGCGCTTGCTGCTTAGCCAGTTCGATAAAAAATGAGTCGAGGAGAGGGAGGTACGCGTGATAGATGTATTTTTTCAACGGACACATTTTATATATTATACGTAAGCTTGATAATTATCAATAAAGGTTGTTACTCTTTTCATATCTAACTCTATTCAATCGCAATTCTCTCCACATATCATTTTATTTCCCCATAAAATAAAATAAAAATACTTTGTTCTGTTCCACACTTTATTTTAAAATAGTGCGACCTGGGTATCTGCATATCATGCTCTCATCACCTGATAATAGCATGATATGCAGAAACCCGGGTCGTACTATTTAAAAATAAAGTGTGGAATCGAACAAAGAATTTTTATTTTATTTTATGATGAAGCAGTTCCACAAAGTGACGCCGGAGGCCGTGTCTTGCATTTTGTTTCCCAACCCATTCCCAATTCCATTTCATCTGCAGATGTGAACTTCCTTGAGTGGTGGTGGCGGTTGGTGGCGTTGAGGAGTGATAATATGAGAAGCATGGTCCACCTCGAGGTCCTTGAAGAAGTGCATTTTTATTATGACGGCAAATTTTCAAGTTAATTAATTCGCAATCGGTAAATTAGTTGAAGATGATTTTACGCAGTCAAGGCAAAAAAAATCGTGTTGAACATCCCAATTAGGCGCTCA
Organism: Ischnura elegans; assembly: GCF_921293095.1. NCBI lineage: Eukaryota > Metazoa > Arthropoda > Insecta > Odonata > Coenagrionidae > Ischnura > Ischnura elegans. The sequence goes on from NC_060247.1 coordinate 126,788,433, forward strand.
AAACCAAATTAACTTAATTTGAGATTAAAATCAAGCTGATACATTTGTATAGGGCCCTCGGAAAATTTTTCTCATAGAATGATTACTTTGCTATCTAACCACAATTGATACAATATTATGCATTTTCTTACGGGACATTAATCAAACGTTTTCACAATTCCAAACATAGATAGAGATCTTGCCCTCCTTATTAAACTTTACTATCGAAGAACCGTTTGACATAATCATTTTTATTTGATGTTGTTACATATGTCAGCATTTCTAGTTTTTTTAACCACTTACGTTAGTACACTTCAACGTGTCCCCTTGGTAGCTCGGAGAATTTCGAAGCGGAATTTCAGTTCCCGCCAGGCTTTTTGTAACGTGTTCTGTCACAGGACCCACAGCAGCAGGTATCATAGCCTTCAGTTCGTCGACGTCAGTAACTGGGGTGGTGAAGACTCTGCCCTTGATATAGCCCCAGAAAAAACGTTGTTAAGTCAAACAGTTATTCTGTAATACGTTTTTAAAATCAGGGCAAGACTTTTATGCTCACCTTATATATTCAAGAATAACGATTTTATTGTAAACCATAGGTAAGTATATATCCACATGATGCCCACTGAAAGATAACCCGATATCTGAATGATTTATTACTGCGGTAATTGGGTCATTGCATTCGATCGAAATACCTCCTCAATGTCAACGGAGGAAATACTTTTTTCTTGACCAACATTGGATAATTCAATTTTTAATCACTTGCATGGATTTCAGTTCTTAAACTTTTGAATCACAAATCTATTTATGGTATGAATGATTAATTGCCATGGGGTGATACATTGCTTTACAAATATACACCGCATTAAGTGATTTGCCTAAATAATGTCTAATAAAATGTCCTTTGATTGCAAAATTTTGGCCTTGAATAAAGAATTGTTACCTAAAAATCCGCACTCTCTAAATTTAATGGAATATTTTCATTAAGTTTGATAAAGGTGATTCTGAACTTAACTTCTTTCATGAAAAGAAAATTCACATTAAAGCGGTGTGCTCCTGCTTTTGCTGTATTGGTTGCTGCGGATCTAATGAACCTCATTGACTCTGCAGTCATAGGCTGATCTAGGGAGGAGGGGGGGGGGGCACGGAGGCGCGTGCTCCCTCCAGACCCTTAAAAATATGCAAGATTTTTACTACGGTCCCATTATTAGTGCGTTCGTTTTGTATTACGAAGTATCGTTGTGCCCACCCCCCTCCAGAACAAAATCCGGGATACGGCCTTGTACTTGTGCCCCCCCCCCCAGAAAGAAATCCTGAATCCGCCCCTGTCTGCAGTAGGAACAATAAATGAGAAAACACTTACCAGGGATTGGGACCAAACATGAGGTGATTACTTTCACCGGAATTCAATACTCAAGTTCACAGGAATACAATACTCAAGTTTTTTTATATTAATTTTAAATTAATTTAAAATTTATCGGTAGCGTAATCATAATTGGTATCACTTCATGGCATCACAGAAGCAGTGCACATTTGATGACATATGCAGAAAATTTCAACAAGGAAAAAGAAAATTATAAAGCTCAGTAATAGTGGTGGGAAAAAAACAAGTTAGATGAGCCATTCGAAAGGCAAATGCTCACAAAGGATTAAACTTGAAGCTCAGGGAGAGATTTCAACAAAGATGATAGGAAACATAATGACAGATACACTTATATTGCATGTTGCATAAATTATTTAATGTTCTGACGCAGGTTTCCACACTTAAAACTATGTCGTTCTCTCTCACTTTCGAGAATGACATACACCAGCGGTTCCCAACCTTTTTTTCCTCCCGTATCCCTCTGTATGTCTATAGCTTGTATTTTCCCTCCAAAAATGTAACGTACACATTTTATTACACAATTTCACTGCGGCTAGGTGACACTTTCAATAATAAATAATTGAAGATATGCGAGGATGCATCACTCGCGCTCGGGTCGTCTCATTTTCTGGCTTATCACTTGTTTCAAACATGTGCTATAATCTTGAAATTTTCCTGTTGCATTAATTTTACCCTGGAGAAAATTTTCCTGTATCTCAAACTTGATATTTTTTCGACTTTTTCTCATACGTATTTTTAAATTTGGGCTCAGGAAAAAAGCTGAAAAATGTGATAGCTGATCACAGAGACGACGGCAATTTATAACGAGAACTACGTCACGACAAAAGGAAAATAATCGGCAGTCTGTCCGATTAGCTTACGTATGTCCTAGTTTTTCCGAATTTATTTTTTAATTACATTTCACATCACAGAAACAACCACAGCGTAATTAAGAACTGAAGCACCATAATGAAATTACTCTAAATACTGGATCTCAAGTGGGCAACAATGCATTACTATGGAGTCATATATAGATTTGTTTGGCAATATGAAATTTTATACGAACGTGAGATACACGCCAAATGTGTGACGTAAATATCGAAATTAGATTATCTTAATTTGTTAATCTCCTTCGGTATAGTCTCGTCCACATTATAGATTGATGAAGTAAATTTTGCGCGAAAAGGCCAGCCTCGTGACTGGGCCTTTTACTCGAGAAGGATTACCATGGCCACCGGTAGAATCGGTGTTTATATACTTACCTAATTTTTCGCCTTTATTGGTTGAGGGCGGCGTGGTCTTGGTTCTGCGGCCCAGTGGATGTCGGAGGATTTCAGGCAGGTGGGAGTTCCCTGAAGTCTTGCGGCCCCCACGAGGACGCGCTCCAAGGAATTCACAACTTGTGAAACCACGTCGTCCTCACCCTTTTCATTTCTTATTTCATTTTCTTTTCTTATCATTGTAAACAAGTTAAGACTTTGTCAATACGGAGGTCACCGGATCGATACCCACTGACAACTTTTTTTTCCTCATTAAAATATTAATGAAAATTCATGGTAGACAAATATAGTTTCAAAATGAAACTTAAAAACAGCGTTTATGGCAAAAATATTATTCGAGAGCATGACTGCAATGCGTATAAGCTAGTAACGAATTTAAACTGCGATAGATACCTCAGTTTTCCATATATCTTAAGAAAGTTGTTTCTGTAAGCGGATTTAGTGACTTAGGTACTTTCAATATCCGTTGTTCGTGGTATCGATGAGGTGATCGTGGTTCGGTCATTTTTAACCAGTTTTTGCCATGATATTGCAGTAGCCAAGAATGTTATTTCCTAGTGAAAGCTCTCACTGGTCATTTTTGCGGAAGTGTTTCCGGAAGTGAAAGGCACGGCAGCATTTTAAATACAAGTATTTTAAAATACGTATTCAAGATACATTTGTAGTTTGTAATTGGTATTTAAAATACACGAACTTCATGTACCTTGTATTCTATATTTCAAATACAGATTTTTGGCTTTTTCCCGTTCTAAAATAAAAATACATTTCTAAATTACTTTTGAAGTAGCTCTGCTAACAGTTCCATAACATTATGCTTCAGAGATTACTTAGTTTTTGTTTCGTTTTCTTCATGTTTGCAACTATCCTGAACGTGCCAGGGCAGGTTATATTTTTTTTTAAGATCTCTTAGTTTCCATACACATGTATTTTTTATTTGAAAAGGTGTTTAAAATACTATTCTGTAGTTCGTTTTCAAATACTCAAGTCTAAGGTATTTTGTATTTTGAATTTCAAATACATTCGGAGCGGTATTTTGAATTTTGATTTTCAAATACTCCTCGGCTTCTATCTTGCCCAGCCCTGTGAATAGGTCAGCTTTTCAGTGGAGTGAAATTACAACCGCTCATGGAGGTTTATGATATGAAAAGGTTGCAATTGTTTACTGGCCAGGTCGGCTGGTTGGCAATCACTGAGGGCTCCCAAAACTCATACGTCTATCGTGAAGCGTGTATGAAATGTACCATAAAAGAAGACTCAGATTGAACCAAAGTTTTTTTGCTATTATAAAATTCTAAGTCTTCATTAGTTGCTTTATTATAGCATGCTCAGAGCAAATATTTATAAAAACAACAAATAAAATAAATGTGTCACGAGATAAAAGAGAACCTGTTGCTTTTTTTGAAAGGGTTATTCAAAATTATTATTTTGTAGGTTTTTAAAGATTTTTTTATGGGGTTCCCGGGTAAGCCCCCCTTGCGGTGCGCCCATGTTACCAAATGTTGCAGAAACAAAATAGCAACTTTTTTATATCATAAGATGGCATTGCCTTTTATATGTGTATAGGTGTATAATCGCATGAATTAAAACCTTAAACTTTGCATAGTGGCGTATCCAGTGGGGCTCTGGGGGTCCCGATTCCCCACGAAATATAAAAGCACAGTTATTTTCCTTCATAAAAGAAAACAAAATATTGAAAAATCATGAATTTACCAAATATTTCTTTAAGAAATTAATAAAATAAAAAAATATAAATATTTGGTACGCTACTGTTGTTGAGTCTCTTCTCACCATTATTGTTTGTACAGACTATACTCGCGTAATCTGTCACCAAAAAAGACACCTCAAGAGGTAAGTATGGTATTCCTCTTGAGGAATATAAGCCGAATTCAGTTTTGCAATTTCGACCCATAGATTTTGAATCCCCTGCCTTTCACATTTAACCTAATTAGCAGTATCTTAGAGGATGGATGGATCACGTGAACGATTTATGGTTAGGGTAACTCATTTTAAACAAATTAAAGGACACCAAATGATATTTTATAATGAAATATAGCTACGAATGATAATCATATTTATGATGGAGCATCCCTAAATGCCACTGTCTTGCCCTCACACATGATTCATTGAAATAATTCCACCTGCTGCACTTATTTTTTTAATCGATTTTCCTCATTTGGGAGGACACCCTCAGCCCCTCACACATTCGACCCTGACCGGATGGAACCTGTAAGAGAGAAGCAAGACTGTATTTGAAATTGAGTTATAGCTCAAATGACCATCGATTCATTTATTCTTAAATTGAGATGTGATCTTCAATAAACAGTTTGGCGTAGTTTTAATAATATAAATATTCCATTAATGGAATTATTATCAGCGAAACCCATTCACTCCAGAGTATCAAGAATGTCAACGGAAGAGGGATACAGGAGTATCGCACTGTAAATGGTGAGACACAAGTGGTTCGGGGTGATGTTAGTTGGACCCTTTAACTCGAAGCAACTGAATGATGAACGCTCATCAGACGCCAGTACGGGTCCTCCAAACAGCAAAGAACCATGTATTTCAATATTGTGAAATGTGGAAACTCGATCATAATGACAGTGCTTTTGAAGTGATTAAATTACCATATAGGGCCCAAGTATTTAGTAATCCAAATTTCAGTTAAGGCCGAATGACATGAGCTGGGAAAAGGTTTGATTTTTTAAAATTTTTATTGAATACAAAAGTATTTAAATGGAGTATAATGCCTAAAATCCGGCCTAAATGGCAAGAAGTACAATTTCTTTGCTTCTCTCGGGGCTTATCCTCCTACCATTGTATTCAATTCTTTGGTTAGTACCAAGCTGGTGAAGTATACGTAAGGTCATATGTATTAATTTCGTTCATAATTTATCTAAAGTTTGAACCATTTTGAACGGTTTTCTAGAATCTGCCTCAGTTCCACAATGGCCTTTGTTGACAAGTCGACGATAGGTGAATAAACATGGTAACTATGTGGTTTCATCCTTTTTCATTCAGTTTTGTTTTTCGTAGTAGATTGGATTTACAAATATTTCTTTGCTAGCAACTGCTATCAACATAAAGGCAATGCGTTAGTTTTTAAGATATTACACCTTTGTACCATTGCTGCATTATGTAGTAAAATTTCCTTGTAGTATTAGCAGAATCAATCTGTATTTCGTATTACCAATTTCCTTTTTCTACAGCAGTAATAACTGGTTGAACCTCCAATAACTATTACTTTTTCATCGCAAGAAATCTTCTTTCATCTTTACGGAATCTGAATTACTTTATGATGTCTCACTTGGACCCCAATAGCAAATGCAGCGCTCTTTGGATTTATTATAACTACATCACTTCTACAGTTCTTTGCGTAAGTTCAATTCTCACTCAATAAGCTCTCAGTTAAAGCTACCAGTGGCGCAGCGAGGGGGGGGGGTTTGGGGGATAACCCCCCCTGAGCTCAGAGAATTTTTTAAAGTTTAATCCATTTTACCTAATTTGATTGATGTTACTAATAGAATAGTGTAAGGATGAATAAAATATCCCTCAGAAAGCCGTAAAACTCACTATTTTGAACCATATATCTTAAATTTCCGCAATTTATTAATTTCGACCTACCGCTTATCTTGGTGGGTATACTATACCCCACACACCCCGGTATTAGTTGCACGTAAACCCCTCCCAGCCTTAATTCCTAGCTTCGCCCCTGAAAGCTACCATAACTATTTAATTGCCATAAAAAAGCATTATAGCTGAAACGGTACAACACGCCTATGAAGTAAAGTGTGTAATTAGAAATACCCTTATTTCGCTTCAGGTGACCGGATTTTTATACATTTGTCTTGGTGCTCTTCTGGCAGGCGTAAAATATTCGAATGAAATAGTTGTAACTAATGTTACAATACTTGGCTTTGGACTCATACTTTTTGGATTATTTCTCTTCATACTGTCAACCTATGGTTGCATTATCACGACGAGGGAATGCTTAAAATGTCTCGTAATGGTAAGATGGTACATGCTGGAAGCTATCGTATCCGCCAATGACTAAAAATATTTTATTGGATTAGTTTACGGATATATTTTCTCTCTAATTGTGCGGTGCTTCTTTCATTAACATAGAATATATTTCACGGACCAATAAGAAAAAGTGCATTTGAATCTATGGGTGAGATTGCGCAATTGTATTGTTGATACTCGCCAAAAGTTCTCATTTAATTAAGCTCAAATATTACGTATTATATATTGTATAATTAAGGTTGGACGAAATTGTGCAATTATAATTGTCTGAAATAATTAATCTCCAAATGGGTGAGATTGAGAGGTGAGATCCCCCAGCCGTAGTTCCTAGCTGCGCCCCTGGTGCTGAGGATATTGAACAGACGAATGGAGGCGAGGGCAAACGAATATTTGGGCGATGACCAGTTTGGTTTTAGAAAAGGGAAGTCAACTCGTGACGCAATAGCGATAATGAGGTCCCTGGTGGAGAGGAACCTAAAATATTACCAGGGCGTGTATGCCTGCTTTGTGGATTTTGAGAAAGCATTTGATAAGAGTGATCTGGGCAAAGTTAATGGATATTCTCAAGAAAATGGGTGTAGATTGGAGGGATAGGCGACTGATTCGTAATCTGTATATGGCACAGACTACGCAAGTGAGGGTAGCGGACGGAGATTGTAATCGTATTTTTGATACTTGCTCAAATCTCTCGTTTAATCAAGTTCAAAGATTAAAATCGCACATTTTTGTCCAACCTTTATCATTTAATTTCGTTAAAGATCCAGAGAAGTTTATAAAATGTTGAAAAGGCTTGATGGCCAAGAAAAATCGTTCTCATGGTAACTGAAGAGTGCATTCAAAAAATTTTTGTCTTGCCATAACTCAGTAACTAAGGAGTCGCGACCCCATATTTATGGACCCAAAAATGCTTCAAATTGCCTCCCCTACCACCTCTTGAAGTGTTGCAGATTCCTCCTGGAACACCCTTATCAAACGCCTGGTTTTTGTGTCTGGGAACCAGTGCCTAGGAGTATTAATATTAATCATTTTATACGTCGCGTGAGTCTCCATCATTGCGCAATCGCTCGTTTCTTCTTTTATACACGTTTTCACTCACAACAGTGTCATTGTCCTTCTTTGTTGATTGTTGATTCCCCGTTGTTTACGGGATAATGAAAGTAAATAAATAAAAGTAAATAAACATGTTCTCAACGTAAATATTTATATTTAGCATTATCTTTCTCCTTATATAATTCATATTGTATTGAAATTCTGTCAACTACCATCTTCAGATCATAGTTGCTCCATAATTCGAAGTTCGCTCAGAATAAATCACCCTTTTTCACCTGTAATTTTTATCCTTGGCAGTACTGCATAGCTCTGATCGTCGTCATCTTTGTAGAGGCTGCAGTTGCTCACTTAGCGCTTACATATGGTGACGATTACGAAAAGAGAAGCAAGAAAACTTTAGAGATACTGATTTTCAATTATCATCGGTCCAGCAGTGAAAAGGAGAAGGAAGTCGTCGACAGAATCCAACAGATTGTGAGTACCATTCAATTTAATCTTAAATTGGGGGTAACATTTTTACGTTTCTCCAATTTTTCCGCAACGTTTTCTACGGTGCAATTTTTCTTGACCAATGTAGATACGTCATTCAAACGCTCTAATTCATCCTTTTGGACCTTGAGGACGAGTAAGAGTGTCAGAGCCCTAATGACGTCACCAACTTATAACAACTGGGAGTCATTTCTTTCTTTAAAACTTCTGAGAGGATGGTTGAGTGGGGATTATTTTCGCCATAACTTATTTTCACTTACCATGTACTAAATTCTATTGGTAAAGGTCGATTTCGGGTCTGAGAGAAGGACCTCATTTTGAATGCGCCCTCGTGGCGGGAAAACACGCCCGTGTGCGTAGTACCTACAACTTTAACTTTTAATGGACTTAACAACCGGTAACTTTGACGTGTTTTCACGCATTATTTTCACGCGGGAAGGATCAGAACTTACCATGGCCAGTGGTCAAGCTCTTTTAACCCTTTCTAACCCAGAGCTGCTTCAGGGAGAAATCAAATTTCAAGATTTTTCATTTTGAAAATTTGAAAAGTTTTCTCTCGATCATAATTATCGTGGCAGCTAAATTTGTCTTCATTGCAATGTAAGTCGCAAAATAATGCGTAGTTTAAATATATTACAAATAGAACAGAAAATGTATACATTTTTAATGTTGCTCAGAAGCAACATTGGGTTATAAAGGGATAAATCGGCCCCTATTCACTTTTCATGCGCTTGCCCGCACCCAGCATTCCTGCTGCGGTGTCGACAGCCCAGGTGACTGGAATATCAACACTCCCATGCCACAGTCCTGCTGCCACAAAAGTAACAAGACCGTGTGCGGCCCGAACAGCAAGCATTTGTACCTGATGGGTTGCCTCGAGCCCACGACAGGCCTCGTCCTTCGCGGTCTCCACTTCATTGCCAGCCTCAGCATCGTATGCGCCATACTGGAGGTAAGTTCGGTTGGAATTGATGGGCTGAGGGCAGTTCACAAGTGAAGGTGGTGCCAAAGAAGAGCTGCCAATTAGCTCATTTTTTTACCCCTTGAGCTGAAATGACGAGTCTATAGCTCGTCATGAACTTATGATTCCAAATCGCGCAATTGCGAGTGTATCTCGTCATCATATTTTCATAATTTTAGCACTATTTAGGGAAACAATATATATTTTTAGGCATTTTGAAAGTAAACTCATATTTCATGAAATGTGATGCATTGGAATTAATAAAGTGATTTTATACGAGTAGCGAAAGCTGTGTTCTCGATGTAATTAACTAGAAACTTTAAAATACGAAATAATAATAATAACTTCTCATTTCACCGTTCTACGTTGATTACTAGTAACGAGGAAGTCCTAAGAAGGGTAGGAGAGAAGAGAAGCCTCATGAAAACCTTAATAAGAAGACGGTACAACCATATAGGCCACATCTTGAGACATGATGGCCTGATGAAGACAATCGTCGAAGGACAGGTGGAAGGCAAGAATGGAAAAGGAAGACCTCGAAAAAAATATATGGAACAAATAAAGAGAGATGTGAAAGAGAAGAAATACGTAGGAGTGAAAAGATTAGCTGATAGGAGAACTGAGTGGAGAGCTGCGTCAAACCAATCCTAGGATTGTTGACCAGTGATGATGATGATGACGTTGATTACAAACTACAAAATATCATCTCAATGCCTACCATTTCACTAGCAAAGAACAACAGAAAAAATAAATAGAGGGTAGGAGCACGATATTCAGAAAATAAATTGAAATGGAGGGGATAAAGTAATTAATAAGGGAGAGACTTTCGGATGTTATCCAACAATCCCACTTTTATTAAGGCCTTTGCTGTGGATTTTTTGTACACGTAAATCCAATTTATTAACGTACAAACTAAAAAAATATAAAAAATAGAGATACTTCAAATTATTGGAGAATGAAGTAATAATAATATTTGAATATGTAAAGTAACCATTCTGGTCCTTCTGAATCGCACGCTTGTCAGCAGATGTCCGTTTAAATATACAGAATGATCAGAAATTTCCACATTCATTGGAAAAATATATTATAATATTGACGACATCGAATAAACTAGGATGGGACTTAGTTTCAATGGTGAAATTGTTGCATGATAAATAAGATGGAATGGGAGTGAATTTATAACGGAAAAGATGAGATATAGAAGAGAGCGCTTACTGAGAGATCCTGGGAGTAGGCAGATGGAGTAGATGATGCGAGAGGGTGGATCGAGTTGGTATTCTACAGTTGAATGGAAAAAGGAGTTCAGACTGTCAGTAGGCGAGTTTAGGTTACTGTGGAATAATTTCAAATCCATTTTAAATCTAAGGTTCTGTAGGTTAGATAAATCCAAGGTCGGTAAATGACCTTGGACCTTTAGGGCCGTTTTACACGGGGCACGTACATGCATAATCTGACGTGTGTACGAAGGTGCAGTCGAAATTGCGTCGTGTAAAGCGGTGAATTGCTAGAGCATATGCGAGAATGCGTGTACATGAGATAGCAAAATAGCCCCTGTTCTACTTTATTTCAAGCATTCGCGCAATTCCACGCCATTTTAGAAATTAATGCAGTTCTAACCTGCGCAATTCCGTGTCCCGTGCAAAACGGCATTTACGGACCTTGGATAAAGAGAGAGAAGACTGCATAGAGGGCATATTGATTAAATGTAGAATGTCTCACTATTTGGACAAAGATGTGAGGGGTGCAATGAAGAGATTTTAGATTAGTTGGGGTGGACAGAAACCTATACGCGGATTAGGACGAAACTATAGGAAGGACAATTTTTGAGTAATAGAAAAAAGATATACAGGGTGAGCATAAAGTCTTGCCCTGACTATAAAAATTTATTACATAATAACCGTTTGACATAATGCTTGCCTCAATTTCTACCATAAGAATTCTATCACTTAACTGGTCTATGCCTACCACACGCTTACCCATCTTCCCGTTTAGCACTAAAGCTACCCGTCTTTGACTTTCCTCTCCACTACTATATATAACCCTGTACTCGTCACTCCAGTAGTCCCCACTGCCCTTCCACCTAACTTCGGACACACCCAAGATATATATCCTCACTTTCTGCATTTCCCTTTTTATATTTTCTACTGTACCCGCCCTCATCATTGTCCTCACATTCCACGTCCTTACATTCGTCGATGCCTTCTTCCTCTCCATCCTCTTGGTCTTCTTGTCCTCCTCCTTGGATGCTGTTACTGATGCTGAAAAAGATGATGATGATATGTCTCTGCAAGGATTTCGCATGATTAGGACCCCGAGGACCTTGCCGACTTATTAAGCTGCCACCTACGACACCCGCCCTTAAGGGCTGAGTCCCGCGATTCCATCCGAGGCCAGTTTGATCAAACTCCATGTTTTCAGGGAACAGATAGTTGGTAGGATATCCCACGTCCATTCAAACAGTGTTTTTTACGTGACACCATCACGTGGACTACCTTTCGTCTGGCTCCTACCCTTCGACCTATCTGACATGGGTGGCCCTACCGGGAATAATTACGAATTAATCCCGCCAGCGCAGCTCTAGGGGTCAAAGGAACGCGCAAGCCTTTCCACCGCGACAAGGTTGTAACTCAAGGGATAAGATAAAACTAATATCAAACTGAAATATAACGTTCTTTTTCAAGCGGCTTCTTTATAATCTCAGCTTCTTTAAACTTCGGTGATTATTTCTCAAAATATTTTAATACACTTAGGTACATACTAGGTGAGCATAAAGTTTAGCCCTGATTATAAAAATTTATTACAGAATAACCGTTAGACATATTAATTTAAATTTGAACGGCTATATCAAGAACAGAGCCTTCACCATACCAGTTGCTGACGTCGACGAACTGACGGCTAGGATACTTGCTGCTGTGGGTTATTTTATAGAACGCATGTTACAAAACAACTTGCGGGAACTGGAATACCGCTTTGACATTCTCCGAGCTATTAGGGGGCAAAAGTTGAAGTTCTCTAACGTAAGTGGTCTTTAAAAAAACTAGTAACACTAACCTATGTGACAACATCATATCTAAAGCATTATGTCGAACGGAGAAATAATTAAAGAAACTCCGGGTAAGAAAAATCTGGTAGTGATGGGGGACTGGAACGCTTCAGTCGGGGAAGGGAGGGATGGAAACGAAGTAGGAGAATTTGTATTAGGAATTCGGAAGGACAGTGGAGAGAAAGCGGTAGAATTTTGCAGGAGAAGCAAGTTATTCATTACAAACACTTGGTTTAATCATCACAAAGGGTTTTAGGAATAGTGTGAAAAACTCGCGCAGCTTCCCTGCAGCGCATGCGGATTCGGACCACAACCTAGTACTTGTGAAATGCAACGTCAGATTCAAAAGACTTATGAAAGTTAGAAAGGCGAAGAAATTGAATGTAAAAGCTCTGAAGGGGAGTATGAAGAGAGAATATCAGGAACTTGAAAATAGCAACCGGGAGATTGAAAGTACAGAGACTGTCGAGGAAAGATGGGATAATATTAAAACTAGAACAGTCAAAGCGGCTGAGAAGTCAATTGGTTACGTTGACAGTAGAAGGATAAAGAAGCCGTGGATAACAGAGAACATGATAAGGGAAATAAGTGGCGGCTGGTGGTAATGTATCCAGGGTGTGCATTGGAACACATACAGGATGATTAATTTATATTATGTTAATTATAATCCATGAGCATCATATTTCGTCGTAATAGAATACATAGCCTGCAAGACATACCACTGGTACATTTTACCTTTAAAACTGCATGAACATAAATAATATAAGCAATTATTCTAACCACAGCTTTACATGTGACGGTAGGTGAAAGTCATTCTCCTTTCCTTCTTCCAAGCGAACCTCTCTATCACCTTGTGATTGAAACCTTCGATACCATCCTGGAAGTTTTTTTCAATTGACAAAATTACCAAAGCAGTGAGCCTGTCCTCATCCATCTGGCTACGTAAGAATGTTTTAACAAATCCTTTCTGCTTCACTAGTTGTCATCGTAATTGTCGCAAGAATTTTCTGTAGATAATTTGTTTCAATCAATGTGCTTTGAATGTTATTCTCAACGATGAATACTAATAGGGCAACGACACTGGAGACTTTCCGGAAGTCCTCGTGCATGTAAATTATTTCAAGCTCAGTTTTCAAGCTCAATTTTCAATTAACCCATTGGTTTCAAAGTTAGGAGAGATTTGAGTTGTCTAAAACAAATCCGCCAATTTTCGTATTATAAACAATTTGTTTTCTAAAAACTGTTAATAGTAGATCTGGCTTTCATGTATCAAAATTTCAAGTTATTGGAACGAAAACTACGAGAATACCAAGCGCTCAAAGCTGGGCAACTTGATTTTACGCGCAGAAAACGGGTATTTTTTTTAGAAAAAGTTAAGTACAGTTAATACTATGGTGCGAAAATTTTGTTAAGGCAAATGGTCCAACGTAGAAATAAATTCTCTTTCATATGCTTTTTGTTGCATTGAAATTGATTGCCTCGTTAGGACGATAGAGCTTGATAGAGCTCCTCAAACTCAGGTGTCTTGCTTTTTTTTACAGACAGCAGGATCCTGGGCGCAGGTAGTGTAGGCGGCACCTGAGAGTCACTCTCCAAACATACGCGTGCGCACTCGCATCGTTTCGAGTCTGCTCCCAGCTCCCATTTGAACAGCACATTCCCCCCGCTTACCTCGTCCCACCCGAGCACCCGATCGGCTATTCGAGCGATCGCATAGACGGAATTTGCGCCCGGCGCGATGCCACGGGATCGCACACTTGCGGAGCGGTGAATTAGAAAAGGAGATAGCTGTGGCAATCGGAGCTTCATATCGCATCCAATAGTAGACTGGATTTTTATCCTTCTAGTTATATAGGAATAGTCATCTTTCATTATTCATTCATCTTTGGGTGTGCACTTGCTAACATGCGTATATGCACGCGCCGCCACTGAGGGAAATATAGGAGAGAAGGAAGTGGACGAACGTGGAAACAAAACAGGGCAAAAGAATGTATAGAAAAATTAATAATCGATTACGGTGTGAAACTAAGAGAGCAAGGGAGGCTTGGTGGAAAACACAGTGTGAGGAAATGGAAAAGTTTCAGAAGGAAGGAGAGGTAGGCGCGTTACATGCCAAAGTTAAGTCGCTATCGGGTGGCAAAAGAGGACAAGCCATGTCTACAATTAAGGCTAAATATGGAAGAATGCTAAACGAACGAGAAGAGGTACAGAGTAGATGGAAGTTATACGTGGAGGAACTATATGAAGGAAGGAACAGGCCGGAGGAATTGACTTTAGAGGAGGAAAGTGAATTGGAGGAGGATAATCTTGGGCCGGGGATCTTAGATTCTGAAATCGAGAGAGCCCTTCGTGATATGAAGGCTAGGAAAGCAGTGGGGGTGGACAATACCCTATGTGAGCTGCTGAAGAATCTAGAGATGGATAGTAAGAAAAGGTTTTTCGAGCTAGTTCGCAGGATCTATGAGGATCTATGTTGGCCGGAAGATTTCGTGAAGACGGTTCTAATTCCGCTACCGAAAAAGAAGGAAGCTGTTGAATGCGGAGACTTTAGGACCATTAGCCTAATATCTCACACGGCGAAAGTGGTGCTGAGCAGTGGCGCAGCGAGGGGGGGTTTTGGGGGTTAAACCCCCCCCCCAGAGCTCGGATAAATTTTTAAGTTTAATCCATTTTACTTAATTGGATTGATGTTACCAATAGAATAGTGTAAAGATTAATAAAAAAATCCCTCAGAAAGCCGTAAAACTCACCATTTTGAACCATTTATCTTAAATTTCCGCAATTTATTAATATCGCACCTACCGCTTATCCTGGTGGGTATGCCATACCCCACACACCCCGGTATTAGTTGCACCTAAACCCCCCCCCAGCCGTAGTTCCTAGCTGCGCCCCTGGTACTGAGGATATTGAACAGACGAATGGAGGCGAGGGCAAACGAATATTTGGGCGATGACCAGTTTGGTTTTAGAAAAGGGAAGTCAACTCGTGACGCAATAGCGATAATGAGGTCCCTGGTGGAGAGGAACCTAAAATATGACCAGGACGTGTATGCCTGCTTTGTGGATTTTGAGAAAGCATTTGATAAGAGTGATCTGGGCAAAGTTAATGGATATTCTCAAGAAAATAGGTGTAGATTGGAGGGATAGGCGACTGATTCGTAATCTGTATATGGCACAGACTACGCAAGTGAGGGTAGCGGACGGAGAATCTGGGTGGGCAAGCATGGGTCGAGGAATGAGGCAAGGCTGTCCTCTATCGCCGCTACTCCTTAACTTGTACGCTGAAGAGATGGTAAGGGAAGCGTGGGATGAGTTAGAAGTAGGAGTAAAAGTGGGAGGAATGATGTTCAAATCAGTGAGATTCGCGGATGATCAGGCGTTGATTAGCCAGTCAGCGAGGGGGCTTCAGGCTCTAGTGGATGCGTTATACGAGCGTTGCGAGGAGTATGGGATGAGGATTAATCACAAGAAGACCAAGGTTATGCGATTTGTAAAGCCTCACGAGAGAGGAATGTGAGACTTAAGGTAAAGGTGGGTGGTGAAAAACTTGAGCAGGTTGAGCAATTCAACTATTTAGGCAGTACGTTAGAGGAAAACGGATACAGTAGTAAAGATATTAGGGAGAGAATTGCATTAGCAAAGGAGGCATTCATGAACAGGAAGGAGCTTCTGAGAAGAATTTAAAGAAAATGTTAGTGAAGAGTCTGATCTTGAGCCTTACGGTGCAGAAACTTGGACACCTAGGAAGGAGGACAAGAGAAGACTCGAGGCATTCGAGATGTGGATGCGACGAAGAATAGAGATGGTGAAGAGCAGGGGCGCAGCTAGGAATTAAGGCCTTAAGAATTAGGTGCCACCAGTGCCTAATACCGGGGTGTGTGGGGGTATGGAATACCCTCCAGGATAAGCGGTAGGTGCGAGATTAGTAAATTGCGGAATTTTAAGATAAATGGTTCAAAATGGTGAGTTTTACGGCTTTCTGAGGGATATTTTATTAATTCTTACACTATTATATTAGTAATATCAATCCATTTAAGTAAAATGGATTAAAATTAAAAATTTCTCTGAGCCCTGGGGTGGGCGGCGGTGATGTATACCCTGATTAAAGGGAAAGGTCTAGCTTTTAAAAGCAATTATGTGAGGAAACTGTATTTGAAAATAATAAAGGATAAGTCGCGTGTAGTGACCTGGTGCTATGTTCCTACCGCTCTGAATCCGGCCGACTGTCCGTCCCGGACCGTCCTACCTCCCTATGCCAAGTCGGTGGCTCATTCGCGAGCTGCCGGCTGGGTATATAGGTGGGATGAAGCCTGGAACGGGCAGTCGTTCGAGATTGATCGGAGTGGGAGGACATAGCGCCAGATCTCTCTCATTGGGGGTTATCCCCCAAAATCCCCTCCTCGCTGCGCCACTGGTGAAGTGCACCGAGAGGAGGAACGAAGTGCTGGACATTGTGGGTGAGGATAGGCAGCTTTTAGGTGAGATACGTAGGAGAGAGATGGTATGGATGAAGCGAGTAAGGAGCGGGAATGGGATGTCGAAAACAGTGTTAGAGGGAAGAATGTTAGGTAAACGAGGGAGAGGGAGGAAAAGAATAGGATTTAGACAGAATGAAAGGGAGTAGGTCTTACTGTGCATTGAAGAGGGAAGTGCATGATGGAAGGGGAGGCTTCCGGAATTCTTCTTAAATGCTCCATGGAAACCTACCTTAATCGGTAGAATACTTAAATAATAATAATTAGCTTTATTCGTGTCGTTGTCGGACCACCTAGCAGAGCGGTCAATTAATGACGTTGGAGTGGTTTGCAATTCAAACATAAATGGTGAGCGCAACATAAAACCGCCTTTAGAATGCTTTTTTAACGCATATGTGCTGTTGGGGAGGCAAATGCAATACGATAAAATTATCATCAGGGGATTAAAACCAAGTGTACCCTGTGAAAGATGAAGAAAGTCGTAAAGGCTTTGTGGATGCAACTCGCAGCTGGTATAATTTACTTGTTTCGTTGGTTTTCCGATGATTTCATACATTTTTCATGTTTTGCGGTCCTTCATTTTCATTTTTTCCTCCTTGTTTTC
This sequence comes from Ischnura elegans, assembly GCF_921293095.1. Lineage (NCBI taxonomy): Eukaryota > Metazoa > Arthropoda > Insecta > Odonata > Coenagrionidae > Ischnura > Ischnura elegans. The sequence continues at coordinate 126,805,693 of NC_060247.1, forward strand.
CAGGTACCAGCCATCATCTTAGCGGCTCGATTAGCCGGTCGGAATAGCTTTGAATTCCGGAACACATGGAAGTGAAGGCGACTGGTGAAAACGATAGCCGATGGGATGAGTCACAACTAGACCATTGTGAAGCATTGAGATTAATGCATCATCCATTTAACGTTGAAAAATAATTCCTTAACTATTTTCCTAAATCATATTCCATCATCATTCATTTGCACTGTGTAACCATATTAAAATAAATAGACGCACTTTTGAACGCAGGATTCATTTTGCTGCCAGTTTTTATCCATTGACGTTTTATGATTTTACGGAAAAGCGAATTACGTCTGTGCAAGCAGAATATATTAAAATGTGTAAAAATTGAAATTTTTCTTAAAATATCCCACAATCCTCGCAGATTTTTCGTTTCTTTCGCTAGTGTAAAAGTGTGCCATAGTAGTTCCAGTAATTTTGAAACGCATGACCTACGATAAGCAATGAAAAATGCAGCTGATAATATCTATGAAGGTACCTAATTTAATGAAAGTGCCTTATGATATTTGGTGTATTAGTTGTTAATTACTTGATAGAAATATCTCATGGACTGCTTTTCTATGATGTAGATTAGCCACTACTATAAAAGTGACATTTCAACAACTGATAAAAATGAGAGAAATTAAAGTCAAGCACCTATAGTGAGCTATGAATGATACCTAAAAAAATAGCATAGTTATCAAATTTGCTAGAGACTGTAACGTCGAGATATCAATGAAGTGCTTTATCGTAATCAATCAGCAAGAAAAACTACGCAATTCCAACGAGAGTTTCCGAGAATTCCGTAGTTTTTCTTATTGTTTTCCCAGTATATGTCTCATAATTTGGCCTATTATGTTTTCCCATATAATTTTCAGGGTTTTTTCTCTCTTACTTTTCCCAGAACTCCCACATTACCTATGCCCCCTGGTAGTATTATTTATTCCCAGGGGTCCAAGGTGGCCCGCGCCAAGACGGCTGCACCGAAGCGTCCGCGCCGAGATGGCCGCGCCAAAATGTCCCGTTCCCCCATTCCCTGGATGAGTGAAGAGGTTCCTGTCGTACCAGGTCCAGTCCGGCAGGGGACAGCGAAAATTCCTTTCTTTCTTCAAACCTCTCATTTCCCTTAATAAATCACGGAACAACAGTCCGTAAACAATGCGAAAAATATTTTTGCGATGCGTAATTTTCTAACGAATGAATCCCATAATTAATTGAAAATTTAGAGGCGTTTTCGGGTAAGCAACCCGCGTGAAAGCCACCATTTTAAAGCTTTCCTGGAGCTCTCTCGGCGACCATCTCTTTCCGTTGATTGGAATATAGAGGCATATGTGTCGCACTACATCTCTCCAAAGTGTTTAATGCCTAGAAGCACCTTACAACTGGCAAAACAACTAGAGGACACCAAAAATCACCTTTTTCTTCAGATGGAATTCCTTTCAGGCATCATGGAAAACATGGTCTGCAAATACAATGCAAAAAGAATTTTTGTGATTTCCAAATTTCCTACCACTCCGGATTTCGAGTGAAACTTTAAGGGCTCTTGTATCCAGCTGATTTTGATGGTTATACAGTGGAGAGGTCATTAGTTCATTATTTCCTGCAGGACCTTGGTGGCATGCTACACATCTCAGAGCAGTTATGTGCCTTAGGTTTAATAAGCGTGTACCAGTGGCTTTTAAATGCTATCAATAGTTTTTAAAAATTGCCTGTTAAGATGGTGAAATAAAAACTTTCATTGGAGAGCCACATTATCATCTTTTCAATTTTCCCATATACTACGGGGGGCAGCCTAATCCTTAAGAAGAAATAGCCACCTGTGGTAATAATGGAGTTGTTCACCACGATCCACAAAATTGTGGATCACATCGCCAACCATGGAATAATGAATCACACACAGCAATTGACAAAGGTGTACCGCAAGCCATGGGTGTACCCAGTGGGAGTCAGGGGGGGGGCCGAGAAACGAAAATAAATTTAGTTCAAAATAAAAGTTATTAACAAATTTTCCTTTTGAAGAAAAATGATATTAGTATAAGGCATGGAACTAAAATAAAAAGCATTATTTTTTTAAGCAAATAATTATAAAAACTAATAAATTGCTGTCATCATTTCTTTAAAATTTTGGTTTCATTAACCTTTTCTGTGCAAAAAAGTTACAACTTGAACGACCACAGTTAGTTTCCCCCCCCCCCCATTAGTTCTGATTCTGGGTACACCCATGCCGCGAGCATTAAATTAGGTTGAAAAAATTAGGAAAAGAGCCTCTGGTGATACTTAATGTCTCCAAATTGATGCAATTACAAAATCTCTACAAAAGAAGAGTGGTAAATATGCCCTCCTAACCCTCTGCTTGCGTCCATTCAACCGTAACTTTGAGTGCAGAGAAACTTCAACTCTGACATGGTAGTTAATTTGGTTTGAGCCACATGAACAAGGGCCCATACAACAAATAGGTACATAGATGTTAAATATTTAAATACCATAGATACTGAAAATGCTAAATGATAGTGTGATGGTTGGTATGTTCGTAATTTGTCGATGAAAATATCTGATTAGAATACAAGCTCACCATATTTCAGTCTTAATACTATTCAGTAGCATGCGGTTTTGGATAAACTGAAGTTTTAATACGTGCCATACTCAATGGTGTATTACATATTTTCTAGCTCCAATTTTCTATGAAAATATTTTATTAAGCACATCTTTCTTTTGAAGAAACATCATAAATGTTAGATGGTGCCAGGAATTGTTTACTTGTGGAAATTTCATCTACTGCAGCTGTTGATAACTTATCTCCAGTTAATACTTCAAACCTATATGTTCACAACCGTAGGAGTTCCTTTTGTTAACCACAGCTTTTAATTTAGAGACCTTAAGTAATGCCAGAGGCTGTTTTCTTAATTCTTTGACCTTATTTAAAGCTACACAGTAGATATTGTCAATCGCTGTATACGTTTTGATTTATCATACTATGGTTGGTGATGTGATCCACAATTTTTGTGGTCAACAACTCAATTATTACCACAGGTGGCTATTTCCTCAGTTTATAACTGAAAATATACAAATCACTAATTTGAAAATAAGAATATGCAGAAAAATATTTTAAGCCCGGAGTTTTATCCAACCTGCTCTTCCAAACGATAATAATGAAAATTCATTGTCGGTCAAACGATCCCAGGCAGTCCTTCTAGGTACTACAACCTCTATTTTTTTAAATCTTGGAAAGACTAAGAAAAATGTTCCAAAAAGTTTAAAATTCATTTACTTGCAGAAAAATCAACGTGAATTCTGAAAATAGGACAAAGGACCCCCACTGTCCTTCTAGTGTAATGGAGGTGCCTGACCATGACCGCCCAGCCTAACAACCACCTTACCCAGCGACCATAAATGCGACAACCTACGAAGATGCCAACAGAAATAGTTGTTGGGGTTGATTTGAAGGGATAATTTGTACACACCTTACAAAAATATTAGGGGGTATAGAACCTCTTAGCCCACATAGCAGGCAATGGGCTTGACACACTTCCCAGTGAAAGACAGAGGAGATAGTTCCATTGTTTTCAACTGTTTGATCCCAGTGCCTGACATACACTCAGTGACGAGGGACAGTCATGTCACGTAGGGGGAGGATATAAGACATTCCATGGAAAGGAATACCCATGCTCATTTAAATATTTCCATAGAAGGAGGAGTATGAACAAATATAGGTACTTCAAAATACTTAGAATGCAAAAAAGCTTTTATTAGACAATATTAAATTCACATCACGTGAATTTCATTTGCACCTTTTCTAAATATGTACTTAATAGTAGACTAGAAATATAATATGCATAAAGGAACATATGTTTTTCTTCAAGGTATTCACATCATCATAAATCATTCATTTAATATGCTAATCCCTGGTACAAATAACAAAATGAACAAGTAAGATAATATTTTCCATTTCAAAGCAAATAAAATTATACCTTTAAGAGTCCATCTTTATGCCTTTGTTATTATATTTATTAATGCCACAAATTCACATTTATACTGATGACCAAAACTATCCTCAATCACATGCATGCTAGGCAATTAAATTTCAAACTGGTTTCTTCATTAATCCAACATGTATACCTTACATTATTGACATTGATGAAAGACAAAAATATATCAGTATAAAATTATTTTTGTATCTGTCCTATGACAGCCACAGATAAACTCCACAGAGGCCTGAGACAAACATTATAAAATCCCTGTACAGTAAAATCTCTTCATTAAATCCAATGACTCAAGTATACAAAAGTTCACTCTATACACTTTCATACCTATTGTCAAGCTTAGTCCCCTTGAACCACCAGCATTATGAGATGGTAATTCACCTCTCATGAGCCACATTCATATTCAGTTCTCTAACTTATTTTAGTAATCAAGGAACCATGTTCTAAACAGCCAATATATTGCCAACCATGATATGTTGGGATCAATCCCCATTGATGATAGGAAGCTAAAATAATTCTTTAAAAAATATTTTTCTACATACTCAATTAACCTCATTTGTTTACACCTGATTTCATGCATCACTAAAAAATGAATTTATTTTATTAGCAAGAAATTGATTTACTTTGTAACTAAAGTTAAAGTTCAGAAGGATAGAACGTGAATAATTACATTCAAAACTTCATCCAACCACAGAAACTTAAATGTAGTATTGATCATTCATTTTGAAACAATTAAACAGGCTATTTCATTAAATATTGCGTAATACGTATAATGTAGGAAATATATGAGCCATGTTAAGTATACAAAACAAGTACAAGAGCCATATATCTCCAAATTTTTCAGCAATAACCAAGATTTACACATGGAAAAACTTGTGTCATTTACTAATAATCCCAATAAGAACTCAAGACCAAGGCAGAAAAATGTAACTAATAAAATGTACTGAGACATTAAAAATAAATGATTCAATATTGAAACGCTGACCACTAAGTTGCAGCAGCTATATTTTTCTACAATAGGGATAAAGGCTTTAAATAAGAAGTGTCACCTCCATCCTACAGCCTGTGGAAACCTACAGCCTTAAGCTATATGGAACATTTAGTAAATGTTCACTCTGGATTGACCCATTTTTCAGCTTTCAGTTTACTTTATGCAAAGAGATTTATACTGCTTATTTTAAGATCTTGGGGAAAGGCAATAATACAACATAGACATAAACCTTATTTAAAAGAAATATTATTTTCCTTTATCTTCCCTTTTCACTCTGGCAAGAAAGATACTTTTCATTAACAGGTAATCTTATGACCACATTAACCCATAAAATATCATGCAATCAAATTTTTAAATGTACAGAGTAGTAGCATTATTTAATGTTTGAAATGTCAAGCAGAATCTTCTGTAAATATGCGTTAAAATATTTTAAGACTTTCCTAAACAGTGCACACACCATGAATGGTCAGCTCAGATGATCAGATGGATGAGAAAGGAACTACGTGCACCAGTTACTACATTTCTTTTGCTAAAGCAGAGTTAAAATTCCCATTGTCTGGAACAAAAACTTGCAAACTGTTAGAAATGAAGTACATAGCTGGTTTTGAATATGGATTAGAAGAATCTCTTGGAGTGATGACCTCTATGCAATGTAATTCAGCATGGAGAAACATTTTAGATATGTTTACATCTATCTGATCAGGGAGTGAATTTGAGCAATTTCTTTCACCTTTTCCTAGGCTGCTTCTTCATCCATAAAAGTAGGTGATCATTCAATACTCAAACGCATTCTTTGGAGTTAATGATTGATATAATGAAGATGAAAAACAAATCAGACATAATTTAAAATACAATGAAGAAAAGCAAACTTTCAAACAACACTCACCGATTTAGCAGAAACAATAATGATGGGATCAACAAATTGTGCAAATAAATGATTCTGAACCAGTTCTTCTTCATCAAAATTGAATATTCGGATCACCAATGCCTCCTTACAATACTTAATACACAAAGAGTCTATTTTCGAATATGCTCATAGTTTTCATTGTACCAATGGACTGTTTCTCTGATTGCTTCTGAGAAAGGAGTGAACTTAAAATCTGGCAAATAATTTCGAAGTTTAGCATTGCTTGCAGTTTTCTTAAACTGTCCATCAGCTGCACTGGTATCAAAAACCAAATCACCTTCATAAGAAAAGGCTGTCTTAATGGCCACTGCAGCATCTTTAATGGAAACTTCATCTTCTTCCCCAACTAAAAACATAATTGTGAATGTTTGAGACTCATTATACTAATAAGCTAAAAAATGAGAAAGTATTGATGAATGTAAAAACTTCATTTGCATATTCATGGCAAGCATATTTCAACATATGTTACTTTCACCATGAGTTCAGAATATTTTGTCAACCGCATAGCAAACTTAACCGATTCATACACCAAAAAATTTTCCTATGCAAATACATACTAAGGCATATAAGAATTGATTGGTGTAATCTATCATACTTATTTATTCCCTGATTATTAATATGCAAAATATAATCGAGTGAGAATAATGTTTAAATCAAGGGCCCATGTTAACTCAATATGAAGAATTGTAAAATATATTTTCAAACAAAACACTTTTGAATAGCACTATAAAATAAATGAATGTAATACATACATATGTAGATGAGGAAGGGGGTTTGGATGGAGCAGGCATTGAGGGAGGAGTGGATGTTAAAAACTGTGCAAGAGGGCAGAATGTGAAGTAAAAGGGAGGAGGAGATTATGATGAATGTATAAAAGGGAGAGATGACCAGGCACAGTCATTTGTGAAATGCTCCATATGAATCGGCATTAAATGGTTAAAAACTTAAACAAATAAAAAAAAAAATTTTTATTAACGGTGATCAAGAAATGGTGCATTTTTTGACACTTTTGATTATACTAAATCACACTAGTCACTCATATATCACTGCTCAATTTCAGACTGAAGGTGAGAATAATAATGTTTAATACTTGCCAGAGAGAATAATTGGCTTAACCTCAGGATATTCTCTGAGTGTCCAAATAATAAGTTTTGCAAGGTCCCGGGAGTAAATAAACTGTCTTAAAGGTTTTCCAGTTCCAAGCACTTGAACATTTGGCTTATTTTCAAGCTTAGCAGCATGGACCTGTAAAGCGAGATCATTAGAGAATAAGCAACCACAATAGAAACAAACCTAAATGAAAAAAACTTTCACTATTTTCCAAAATATGTAGTGATTGCAAACCTCATATCAGTGGCCTCATACAACTAAGATGTATGTAGATTATTGTGCTTAGGCTTTTGGCATCTTACAACTAAGGGTCATACAAATGAGAGTGACTTCCCATGGAAATGCATGTATTTATGCACAGAAAACCCACTGTTGTCATATAACTGAGGCTGTCTTACAATTGAAGGTCGCTAAACTGAAGTTCCACTGTAACTATTATCAATAAATACCCTGGACACGCAGTAAGGAGTAAGGTTGAAGCCAAAAAGGAGGGTTCAGGTGTTCAACCCTCCCCCCCCCCCATATTTTTTACTTCATACCCTTCACGTACATACCCCCATATTTTTTCTGGCAATGGCTATCCGAACGAGAGAAGTCCTCAAAAATAACAAGGCCATTTTAACGATATGCAAATTTTGGGATTTCATTTTCTTGGAATTGCTAATCAATGGCTAAGTTCTAACAACACGTGTCTTAAAAATAGCAAATTTTCAGGAGAGCAAAAATATGATTAATATTTTTTACTTGTACATTGAAATTAAAAACCAAAAGCTCATAAAACTGAAAAAGAAGCGTTCATTTGCAAACAGAGAGTTGTTTTTTGTTTATATTTTATTTCTTATTGTTATTTTATATTACACCTTGATTAAAAATAAGTGACATACGGGTGTATGCCACGTGTTGTAATGGAGATTGCCCGGATGTTTCGCAACCGACTGCAGGTCACTTCATCAAGTGAATGATGCTGGGATTGGTTTTTGCTGCCTTTTTTTTTATATTTTACATTTCAGGTGGGAGGGGTGGGCGGAGGGTGAGAGGAGTGAGGACTGGAGGGGGAAGATAACGAAATGTTGCGGATGACTGGGTTCCAAGTGCTGCTGATTCTCAATCCAGCATCAGCAGCACTTGGAACCCAGTCATCCGCAACATTTCATTATTTTCCCCCATCATTCCCTTGAAGAAGTGACCAGCTGTCGGTCGCGAAACGTCGGGGCAATCTCCATTACGACATGCGGCATACACCCGTACGTCGCTTATTTCTAATCACCATGAGCTGCGAAAGCTTCAATGAAGAAATTATTACACCTTGTTTAAGATGCCCGTCTCAAACCGGCCAAAGGGCATAGTCGGATTAAGAGGGCGGAAAGTCCCCCCTCCGGGATTTTTCCCGTACTTAGGGTATGCGATTTGGGATCAAATACGACAAACCTCCCCACATTTCCAGCCCGCTAAAGGCACACCAGGGCCGGCTATACCGAAAATATGATTTTCACTCTTTTTTATCTCTCATTTTCTTAATCTATAATCTTAAATTCCGGCAGTTTTTGGAGGCCCTGAAGCTATTTTCGGCACCAGTATCCATACAATTCCGTCCCTGTTTGGGCACTTTAATTGGTAGAATACTATAATAAATAAAAAGGGGTGTTATAGAAGGCCAGAGCATAGAGCCAAATGGCCAAAATCGCATATTTTTAATCGCATTTTTCGCGATGTTCCACCACCTAAAAATTATTTTTTCAATATGCCCGCCGAAAGGTATTAAAAAACACCTCCAGAAAACGTTTTTTCTTTTTGGCCCTCTCAAACATATTTTATAAAAACATGCGTTAGAAATTTTCAAATCAACGCCATATCTTCTTGTCTCGCTCAAAGTTCTTGAAAACAATTGGAAATCTGCTCCATTAAATAAGGTTTGAAATGCCGCAAACTGCATTTAAAAATATGCCTTCTTGACCGAGATATCAAAAAAAGAGTGAAAATCGTATTTTCGATCTAGCCGGCCCTGGTGGGCTTCTAGCGGGCTGGAAATGAGGGGAGGTTTGTCGTATTTGATCCCAAATCGCATACCCTAAGTACAGGAAAAATCCTGAAGGGGGGACTTTCCACCCTCTTTATCTGGCTATGCCCTTTGCGATAAGTATTGTTAGAACTTAGCCATCTTTATAGTCCCAGATCTCACATTGATGAAGGGAACATTCTGAGAGGGTTATAAGCTTTTACACTTTTCCATTAATTGTTCATATTTGAAAACATTAAAACTGCAACACACATAGTTAGGCTGGGCTGATACCCAATGATATACTAAGTTGTAAAAAATGTTAGGTCATCGACAATGGGCAAAAATTCTATAAATGGGAAACTATTAGAAATTTCAATACAATAAAACAATATTTCCATTCAAATTGATATATCTAAACAGTTATGAAACACTCATCACATTAGGGCCATTACGAACTGAAAGACGGACATCATATTCATGCACATTTAAGATTTCTATCAAAATTTTAGCATTAGCAACTGTCAATGTACTTATCAAAGACTGGCTCCAATGAGGAACATTGAAAATTCCATGAATAGTTATTCCAGTATTTAAAATGTGTAAAGGCCTGTTTACACGATACATTAACACGTACGAGTTAAGGTACGTTTGCGTGAATGATTTTTGTGGACTGGAACGGAACATGTACAAATGCATGAACCAAATTAGAACAGGTTCTATTTTCTGTGCATGCATTCGCACAAGTTGGGTGGTTACACGGTGCATTTTGGCGTTCATTCTCGCATTCATACATTTAGACATTAACCCACACGTGTTAATGTACCAAGTAAACAGGCCTTAATGGTACTATAAAAATCTTAGAAAAATTCACCTGGTTTAAAGTAGCTACATTTACATTTTTACGAAAGAGTGAGTATTTCAGCAATGAAATTCAACTTCATACCATACTGACCTTTCTCATTAGTGCTGGTATCACATGTGCATGTTCTAAATTAAAATTGTCATAGGGTCCAAACACATTACAGGGAATGACAGAAGTATAACTTAATCCATATTGTTCATGATAGCCTCGATTCTGAACATCTATAAGTCTTTTGGCATAGCTATATCCAAAGTTGGTGTCATTAGGTGGACCATTATGTACCTATTAAAAAAATATTATCGTAAATACTCATTCATAAGGGCAGACCTCAAGGGTGTAGTCAGGCATTGCACATACCATAGTTTCATCAATAGGATATGTTGTCTTGTCAGGAAAAATACATGTAGAAAGGCAGGAAACAACTTTTTTCACTCCACGTTCATAACTTGTATGGAGAACATTATCATTGATGAGCAAATTAGTTCTCTGCCAAAAAATAATATTTAAAACATAAAAAAATAACTCAACACAAAATTCCACCAAAAGAGAAAAATATATAATCATAAAATACCAGGAAATCTAAATTGTGAGCCATGTTGTGGAATAGACCGCCAACCATAGCTGCCAAATGTATTACATGAGTGGGTTGGTGTTTAGCAAATATTTCCCTCGTTTGCTCACGATCACTACAATGTAAACGTAAAAAAACTATTACAAATTTACCACTCGCATAGAGTAGACAATCCGTAGACTGTATTAAAAAGTCATTCTATTCCATTTACTCAAGAACAGATTCGGTATAGAAATATGCCATTCCCAATCTATACACTACCAGATTTTGTAAAGAGATTAATACCTCAAATTTCCGTCCTTTGATCCAATAAATATCCAAGTTTCCCCCTCAGGTTTCTCTCTTTCAACGTGATACTGGATGGCACGACCTACAAGCCCAGTCCCGCCGGTTACCAAAATCCTTTTACTGTCCCCCATCTTTGCCGTTGGAGCTGGAGAGAGAAGAAATGAAATATTAACACCTATAAATGCATCAATGAAGAAGAATATCTCAAACAGCAGCTTGAGCGTAAAGAAATAAATTTTTAATGGATCCTTGAATAATTTGGGTCAATTTCTTATAGTAAATAAAAACACACACACTCCCAGAAACCCACCAAAAAAACAAGCGTAGCAACAACTACGTGTATAAGCACAATTTCAGCAGCTATCCACACAATTAGCAAGGTACCCAGTATGTACTACGTGTTTACTCGCAATACCTGTTGACAAATGCAACCCAATGATGAAGGAAATTTAAATACTTGCCTTTAAATCAAATTAAGGAAAATTATAATGTCTTGAGAGATCTATCCAATGAACATTTTAAATCTAATTTAAAAAAATAGATTAATAAGCCTAAAAAAAACTCAAAACACAAAATCACTCTGCGGACAACTCAACAATATGACGCGCCACGACAGCCTTCTGCTTCGCCGTAATTTCCGCAACCCCCGCAACCTCCGCAATTAACAGTTGAAAGCCGCTATGCGGATAAGGCAATCGGGGGAAGTCGGGGTGGGCAATTAATTCCCAGCCTAATTGGGCTGTCGCTTTCACTTTAAGGAAGAAACTCAATTATACCTTGGGAATTCCCCGCACATTGCTTGGCTAGATGTCCACTCTTTCAGATTATGGTACCAGGAATAACAATCATGGCATAACGTTTAATGAAATGCATCAAGTTCATCTGTGATTTCCTGTAAATTTGGTGTAATTTCTTGTTTATAACGCCTTTTACGCTTCTTGGTGGAAAAAAATCTCCATGAAAACCATTAAATTTTGTATTGATGAGAATTTTCAACGGGAAGGCGCATGTCTGAGTGAGTTTTCCCGAGATAATATTTACTAGTGTCCTAATAGTAATACCAGTATAATTGAGTGATAAGGCTCAAATCCCAAATTTTAAAATGTGAAAATATTTGAAAATTGTAAGAAATAATCATTACACAGCATTTTTTAAAACCATTTATGTAATTATTGTCACTATATAAACAAATAGATGACAATAATAATGAAAGTTCGCCATTTTTTATATTTGAAAATCGCGGTCATGATGCATCAACAGTGGATTGCAACTCATGCGTCATCCTCTCATTCACAGACCGATACGGCATGGGTGAGAATAGGTGAGGAAATGTTATTAAGTTTTTTACCATGACATCCCATCAACTAGAAATATGTGGGTGACAGAAGGTCGGAGAAACAGGGATACTCCCCTGGAAGCAGGGGAAGCCCTCTGCGAACCGTGCGTATACTTACCTTTACTTTCATCGTATCCATCCCCATTTTCTTTGTGTTGCCTATATTCCATGATTTAAAGCTAGGGACCTAACGGATATTCACTCTTCTGTTTTGCACAACAACAACCGGTAGATGTAATTAAGTGTCGGGAAAAGTTTATCGAAAGTTGCAAATTTTCATTGTCACTGGCTTGTTGATGGGGTTCCTGCTTTGCCATTGTTTGTTATTTGAGTATTGTCCTAACTCCTCCATTAATATGCTGTCGATCAGAATTGAGAGCTAGTTAGGTCAAGCATAATCTCGCCGCGTCAACGTTGCAGGGTTGGAGAGGATGTTCAACAACTTGACGTTGTTCAGTCTCTCCCATTGTTACTTCGTGGAGATGATGCAGAGCAGTGCATGCAGCAAGTCGTGCCTCATGTGCAGCAGGTATGTTTACCTTTTGCTGAAGCTTTAGCCTCCACGCAAATGAGTGCAGTTAAGCTCAATATGCGTTAGAATTGTTATTTTATAGTGTTAATGGGTTGGCTGTTAGCACTCATAATGTAAATTTGGAAAGTGGCCCGTCATTCTTGTCTTTCTCGAAAACTTTCAAGTAATTTTATAAGCCTCTGTTTTTTATACATTTTAAATTGCATACATGCGTATTTTTCAGGCGCTTCCAACCTCAAGCATGGAAATACAAATCGCTGCCAGCAATACATTTTTAAGCATTTTGGAGAAAGAGCTCGTGCATCCCACAACATTCACTCAGACATTCCTTCAGAGCATTCTTTCATCTATTGACAGTACTGATCCAGGTATATTGAAACATTTTCGTCTTATCTATCCAAGTTCAATTTTCATTCAAGCACAGAAACATCATCTTCAATGAAGGGATTAAAAATTGTCTTTTCTCCTGAAACTTTAGATCCTTTTGTTTTTATTGATGAAATAATGTTTCCTCCGATGGTGTCTAGTCTTTAATTCATATGTCATACGTAGTGTATTGGCATGTTTCATCAAAGGAGACTAGTCAATTTGGATATTAAAAAACAATCATTTGCAGAGAGGTAGAATTTTTGGTGTGTTAGTCACCATTCCTTGCTTGTCACAAAAAATGTACCATAGAGCCTCCTTTAATCATCTTATGGTTATCCACTCACTGGTTAATTTGCATATTTTCCCTATTGAGATTCTCAAACATACTCCTTCGCCCCCTTTCTAATGAAATCTATATTTCCATGTCTTCCTATCCCCTCATAACATGCAGCTCTAGCTAGTCTCTCAAGGCCTGAGCAGAAAGTATGCATTTAAAGCATGAGACTTAGATAAAAATGCCAATACAAAGGTCTTGTATGAATGAAATTTTGGTGTCTCTTGTTATTTGGTTTGGTTTTTCTCTGGAATGAGTTTGAATCTTTGCTGTAAATTCTTATGTTTAAATCAAACTTTACGTTTACTTATATTTTTAAGAAGTTTTGGAAGAATTGTACATAAATATGGATTTTTACAAAGGATAACGTCTTTGAAATTTGGTAGCACTGATTTTTTCTATATTTGATTCGTAAAAAGTAGTGAAAATTTCTTGTTGGGGTAATTTGATACTGAGATATCTTTCTGAATTTTGAGCTTCAATTGACAGTGTTTCTGGTGTATCTGAAAGCATTATTGAATTTTTGAAAGAGGTGGAATAATTTTCTGTAGCTTCAAGGAAAAAGGCTCATCGAACACACCACCCTACATTCCTTCTATATCTCTCCAGATTTACTGAATAAAGAGCTGCTTTTAAATACCAAGAATTTGCAACTAAAGTGGAACTTGATAATTCGAACCTCAAGGGAAACTTTGAAATAGGGAAGTTGGTTGCAAGTGCTATCAAAATAGTCAAATTTTAATTCTAAACATAAATACGTTTTTGGAGCAATTATTATACAGTATAAACTCAATTTTACATTGATCCTCACAGAAGAATCTAGTAAATTTAAGGACCGGAATTAAACATCATTTGTGTCATCCCTACTTTCAAAATAATATCTGATTTGTTGGCTGTAGTTATCTACTTCGGTCATAGTAGGAGAAGTTCGTGAACATTTTCATTCATTAAGTTCATTACAGGATCCAAAGTATCTTGGTTTTTGGTGGTGAGTATATAGGTGACGATTTTCAAGTCTGTCAGGCCCCGAAAACTGTTACATCTTTGTCTACATTAAGAAAGTCTTCGCTTAAGATGGCAGGATCGCCGAGTATATTTTCTCAGCCATCAATTGAAGGAAAAGGTTTGGCTTCATTTTCAATGGCATTTTCTTCATCTTTTTCTTATTTAACAAACCTCACTTCTGAGTAAGCAATTCATTATCATTTCCACCCTCACCATCTCCCAAGCTTTCTTACACATTTGGGGAGTTTGAAGAAGGTACAGCTTGATTTTGAGAGCATTGTCATCTCCAGTAAGCCAGTAAGAAAGTTTTCCACCAACAATCATCTATAAAAATGCTTCAGATTTTATGATCCCCTGGTCCATTACTGAATAACAGAAGTCTTGTCAGCAGGGAAAAATGCTGCCTTCACACTTTCCATTAATGTAATAATGTTATGAGCATTGCAGTTGTCAATAAGAGGATAACCTTTTTGTTTTTCTTTCGTTAACTTTTTGTCCAATTTCAACCACCAATTCTCAAATAAACTTCCAGTAATCCATGCTCTTGAGCTGATCACATATTCAACTGGTTTCAATTTTACATTTTAAGCAACGTGGATTAGCCAATTGCCTGCCATCAGAGGGAGATTTCCACTGAAGGGCTAAAGGTGATTGCCCTGTTAACAGTTTTCCTAATTCTAGTGATGAGTATGAAACTATCCACATGTAACCTTTGCTTATATATTAAAGTCACTGCATATACTCTATCTAGATCATCAAAATTGGCATAAATTGGAAATTGTAAGTTTTACGTGTGTTGTAATTAATTGAATTAATTGTTTTTACTATCCATTCTTGTGTTAAACAAGTTTCCTCTGCGGTCTGTTAAAACCAGTAGACCCGCAAAAGGACTCCAGCTAGTCGGACATATCTATCCTTTCACCTCCTCACATCCTCTCACCTTCTTTCTATTTTCTCCTTAAAATACACCAAGAAAAGAACTTGGGTCTACCTATAATCTCGTTCTACAACTCTACAACTCTTGTATGGAACATATCTCTGTCTTCATAGATTTTTGACTAATTGTTCAGTGCCTTCCATCAGATATAAATATGTGTGTGAATGACGCTCATGACACCCTTTCCGAATTTAACTCTATATCCCTCCATCCCAATCAAGCCATCATCAACATCACCTCGCTTTACCTATCCATCATTCTTATGGTTTTGATGACTCTCCGCTGCTAACTTTCCCAACATCCCACCACTTGGTTGACCACTGACTTTCTCCTTGGCCTCACCTGCTTCATTCTCTCCTACACCTTCTCATTAACAATAAATGTTATCTCAAAGTGTCTGGTTGTGCGATCATTCCCTCAAACCACCCTCTTAAACCTATTTTTTGGCTTTGATATATCGATGACATCTTCCTCCTCTGGTATCACACTATCATTTCTTGATAAGAAAGGCTTCTCTAAGAAGCATTTAGGCAATTTACCTCTTGCTGTCTGAAAATTAAGACTCTGGCGTAAGAAGGAAAGAAAACATCCAGACACTTGCACCAATGGTAGGATGTTTTTTTTGTATTGTTTCTACCATTTTCTTTCCGTTTTTGTGAATTTATGTTGATATATTTGTGTGCTCATGATGTTATGTGATGGATGAATGATTTTATATGTATATATAACTTTGGATGGACACACAGGGAATAGTGATATGAAAAAATATTCTAAGAAATTGGCCACGAAAAAGATTCACCCAATAAAAAGAATTCATATGCAAAAGATTAATCAACTTTGTGACTGTTATTCTGGCAGTCGTCAGGAAAGAGTTGAATGATCAAAAGAAGCGTGTGTGGGAACTGGGAGCAATGGATGAGGGGATGACATGCAACAGAACCCACAGTGGTTGTTGATTGTGAGATTAAGGGGGATTGTATGTCCATCTACGGTAAACTCTGGATTATACGAAGCAGGATATTACAAAATTTTCGATAATACACGGTGATATTGTGGTCCCGGCGTATAGCCTATAGTAAATACATGGTGCTATTCGATAGTAATTCAATTTGGGCTCGGACTATAGGAGAAAATGGAATTTTTTTATATGAACTGTGGCAAAAAATTGGGGCTATGACATTTCTTTTTCTTTTGTCACTGAGCAGTATAGGGCATCACAAATGGTGGTTAGGTGGGCTGCCGTTAAAATTTCGTAGGTGTTGGAAACAAGTATCTATCTTATGTGTAGATAATCGTTGCTGTTCACTGCTGACCAAAAAATTCTCAAATTAAATTCTTATGCAAAAATTTTCCAGATGATATTTGATTATGCATCATAAAATGGACGGGTATTTCTTTAGCACTAAGATTGTTGATATTTTACGATAAAGAATGGGAAGTTTAGGGTCGTATGATTTTTTAATGATCTTTCACAGCATAAAATAAATAATAAAATTCATTTTTTTAAAGTCCTAGCGTAAATAAACACCGAAAGTGTTTAAAAAATAAAGGCCACTAAAGACAAAAAAGGGTGGTGGGAACAAGAGCAGACATTATTTCGCAATTTATTAAAAAGATTCAAAATTACGAAACTCAATATTACGAAGTGCCAATTTTCCAGTCCTGCTGATTTCGTATAATCGAGGGTTTACTGTATGTTATATTTTTATATTTACTTATACCCGTTTTATTCATTTTCTATTTTAGTTGTTGCTAATGCGTGGTTGGAAACCTTATTGGATTCAATAGATCTTCTTCCTGCGGAGATAGTGAGAAAAGAGGTAAGAAATTTGATTTTTATTATTTAGAATCACTAGCATTGTTAAAATAGTTCGATTTTGTTCATGAAATGAGAAAATATTTTTAAGTGTTACTATGACAGCTATACTCATACTTGTGGATGTACAGATTTGGTATGTCAATTTGTGCTGACCAATTGTCTTTGTTGGTGTAGTTGTGTAATATGTATTTATAAGATACTTTCTGAGATTCCTCCCAAGTATCATCATGGTTAATTTAAATGGAAGTTTAGGATATACCGGAAATTGATGTAATTTCAATGATGCCAGTGGTAGTTTTATCTGGTGAAGACCAAAATATAAGGATGATGCCCCTGAGATAAATCCATCTGTATAGTGTGATAATTTGACTTACTTTGTGGAAATGCTCAAAACCTCATACCAACACTAATCTTATATGTAGCAATAATGCCTCTCAGTAGAACAATTTAAATCAAAAGATGAAACTTAATGAGAAGTTAAATATTACAAAATTATTCTGGGCCAATTTAATAAATTTGATTTAATTACTTCATGCCATATTTATGGGGAGGGCCTGGGACCAGGTCTATGACTTTGTCATAATGAGGTTTACATTAAATTTTGCTGTACTGATGTTTGCTACTTAGGGGTTTTACTGTACCTACCAGTCTTATCCTTCTGTCTACCTTCACAGCAAAGTTATACTGACTTTAATAACTATGTATAATCTTCAAACCATCTGGCAGATGTTGAGGCTTTTGCTATGCTGGAGAAGGAATGAAGTACAGTGGAACCTCGTTAAAGCGAGTACGGGCTATAGCGACACCCCCGCTATTACGAGAGATAGCCGATGCACCGTCAATTGCTCCTATAATAAGCATGTTAAAAATTTTGTTTTTACGAGGCCCTTTTGGTGTTGGCTCTCGCCATAGCGAGGGTTTCACCCCTGGAAAAACTTACATCAAGACTCCTTAATCTCTGTAGTTGCTAGCGATCTGTTAGAAATGAAGTTAATAGAGTGCTCAGTCTCAAATTTATGTGGTAAACTGTGGTTCAATAAATAAGTAGTTAATTTTGGTGAAAATATTGTGGCATTAGCATTCGCAAATGCTTGATCTTCTTTTGTTCCTCGGGCAGCAGAAAGCTGACGTCAGCATACCCGCACGTCCATGAGTTGCATGAATAGAAAGCATTTGATGGCAGACACCATGGCCAAAAAAACACCAAACACGTCTAAGCGAGAAAATAAAGGAGTAATATGAGAGAGTCGAAATTAATTTATCTTCCTATTCGCTCTTCACAATTAAAAAAAACAAAAGCGCCCAAGGAATGCAGTCTGTGTAGAGTTATAAGGAGCTTTGTTCGGGTGGTTTTGCCCACTCCAATCTGCGGGAACTCCTGAGAAAGGGGCTACGCCTAAGCCTAAAGCGGAGTATTTCAGGGATAGATTGCGAATCGAGAATTTCAACAGTTCGGAAGGTTGATTATACTAATGCAAAGCACCAAAGCGTTATCTCCCCTCATAATTGCTGGTGATGCCTGCGGTGTAAACCGGAAGTCGTGGAAGAAAGGACTCCGATCATAAGTATCTTAAGGAGTATTCCCCGCGTGATATAACATAGACGAAACGGAACGTTTTTTTTACGTCCTACTCCCAGACAAAATCCTTGCAGTACGAGGTATTTCTTGCAATGATGCCTCTAAAGGTATGTAGTGCGCCTTAGCGATGATGTAGGATGTACGATGCAATGATACTGAGCGTGAATTGTCTGGATGGACGTATTTATTCTCCGTTGCGGATTCACGAGGGTGAACTATTCGCGTCAGTGGTCGGAGTCGTACTGGCGCCCTCTTCCGTCACGAGGGTAGCCGAGCATCCCCTGGTGGCCGCTGGAAGAACTCACAGAACAACTGACTCTCGTTTGCAGTGCCGTGGTAAACTCGGTGTATTATTTCAAATACGTCGCGAGCGTAACACTCAAAAAGGAACTTTTTTTTAACAACAGCAATTTTAATCCAATCATTTTTCAAGCTTAGCAAACTTTTTACCGTAGATAATGAAGATATTACACTATCTGATAGAAAAAGTCTTCCAAGGCAGGAACGTTATACAACCTTCCACCGTTTTCGACTGCAGAAACAAATGCAATACATTATTTCACTTCACTGCTGCTTAATGTACAGGAACAATAAACATACACCAATGGAAACATTTGAGGCATTAAATAACCGCGATACTGTTTTGTCAGTTAATTTTTGAATTTTCAGTGGAAAATACCAAAATAATAGAATGATTACGTAAATGCACTAATTAAGTGCATAGAAAAATTACTTCATTGGTTGTGCATTAGCATAATGATTGACAAAACAATGCTTTGCATGATTTTTATTCAGTGCGGGGTTTATAAATTGTTTGAATCGTAAGTCGTTGTTTGAGTAAGGAAATTTAGTGATGCAAAAAAACATCACATTTCGTCTGGATTTATACTTACGTTTATCGGATAGAAATTTATATGTCGCCGCACCACTCCTGTTCCTGTATAACTGTTCGCAACAGGTATATTGGCTATTACCTATTTGCTCCACCTCCGGTAAAGCGACAATTCACTATAGCGAGTGTTTATTGGTGCACCGTGGGGTGTCGTTTTATCGAGGTTGCACTGTACCTTGTGCACGAATGAAGTGTTTTTCGCTCTAATACTCAGAGTGGTATGGTGGAAATTATTTGTTGGTACTATTATCTGTTCATTTTATCTCTGCGGGTCAGCTTTCGTGAAACCCCGGACACTATCGGAGGGCCTCGCTGAAGGGGGAGGGGCCTCGCTGAAGGGGAAGGGGTAGTACCGAGAGAGGGAGAGCAGGAGCGACCTTAACGTTGCCAAATGTACACAGGCGCCCTAGTGTCCCACTGAAAAGGTGTGACTCATACGTGGCCACAGATATTTTGGGCCCGGCGGCGAAATAATGCATACAATGTATAGCTACTTATTTAGAGGGGATTGAGGATAATCCCATCTCAGAAGCCAGGATATTGTCCGCTAAATTCGAGACCGCTGGTGAAAGGCATACATAAGCGTAACATTCTGATAAACTGGGATTGCAAGGGAATTCATGAGGATGGGGATGCAAAAAGAATGGAGAAAAGTAGCACGACGGGTATTTTATTAAATAATTTATTTTGTAACTTATTGCTGGAGTGGTGTGGCTAATAAATCAACCTCCTTGTCTTCCCTCCCGTCAGTGTCTTAATTTTCGGAGTCACTTTCGGAGCCTTGAATAAACACGCTCTGATGTCACTCTTTTAAATCGGAGGTATACAAAACTATATAGGTTGTAATACCCAAAAGTAAATATTGAGTTGAGGAAAAGGGTTAGGGTTTGGTAATAAAGGGATCGGAAAAGTACTGAGAGGGAATAGGTGGAGGGAGGGAGTCGGTGCTGATGGGAATGCAAAAGGTGAATAAAAATTTTCTGGAAAGGCGATGGAAAAGGATTGAAGTGGAAGAATAAGGAACAGTAAGTTATAAGTTGGATTTAAATGGAAGAACTAAGAAAAAACACCCCAACTTGGTTAAGCCACACCAGCTCACCCGCAAAGATAAAGTGAACAGACCTTAGGAGGTAGATGGTTATTTGATGTACATGCTGTTTTATTTCAATTTATTTTATATTTATTTTCATTTGTTTACCTCTACTGTTTCAATATTTTTTACAGATACTGCATATTGCTGTGGCAAAGGGGCAACTTAGTCAGCCAGTTTCTTCTAGGTTGGCGTGCTGTAAGCTAATAGGAAAAATGGCCACCAAGTTCGAGTCATTCTTGTGAGTCTTTTAGTCATTTATTATTTAGATTATCATCAGTTTTTCTCGCTTTTTCTGTAAGCTTCTCAAAGGAATACCTTTCAATTTCTTAAAGGAATCAATAAGTAATCCTACTTTTGTAGTTGTCACAAAAAATTTAAATTCTACTCGTGGCTATTAACATGATGTTCATGCACCATTTAACCTCCTCTTAAGTTGCATATTTTTCTGTATATTCCTAGTATTCCAATGTATTATCATACATCCTTACCTAGTATGATATGTACTTTCATTTTTACTAAAGTCGGATTTGAGGGTAAAGAGTGCCGAACATTGCATAGAATGTGTACCAATCAAGGAGGCTCTAAAGACCTGGAGGAGCTGTTTTTGAGTTTTTGGCATGATCAAAGTTCCACAATCTTAGTTTGACAATTTTTGGACTCGGTCTCTGGCTGATATTTTGAGGTGGCTGAGTTTTGTTCTAAAAATTAACTAAATTAAGTGAAAAATGCTACCATAATCATTAGTATTTCGCCGGTGATTGTCATAGGATTTTTCTAATCATTCATGATACTTCTATTAATGTATAAGCATTGTGTGTATTAGCCACTTTACTGGTGGGAATATCCTTGAAAATATACTTTATTACTCTATGTATTATATCCTTTATTGAAAATATACAGCTGAGTAGGTTATAGAATGTAACAGTGGTGATCAATAATAATTTTTCTCTGGGAAAAGATATTTGAGTCATAACTTTGTGACGCCTACCTATGAGGTAAGAAATAAAGGTTTACATTGAGCGTTTCATAGTTTATTTTTATGTATTAATGAGTTATGACCAAAAATTTAAAAAAATAGTACGCATTGACCCTTATGGGATTGTCGAAGTGGACGTGGCTTGTCCTACCCAAGCACCTCCATTCCGGTCACACTTCGCTTCATGCTCAAAAACAGTAGTGCCCCCTCAAGATACAGTAGAACCTGGGTTATATGACAACCCCACTAATACACTGATTTTTTTTGGTCCGGTGAACAACCCTATATGTACCCATGTATTTCCAACCTCAGTTAAGAAATGTTTCACTTATGCGGCGACCTCGGTTACGAAACATATTTTTCCAGTTCAATGAGATGAAATACCTCACAAAACTTGCCAGAGAATTGCTATATGAGAATATTGCGGGACTTGCACCGATTTTAGTCATAGGAGTGGGAGTAGTATGTGCTCATTACATAGATATGTCAATAAAGAATAATAAGTTTTAATAATCAGTGATGCTGTTTATTATATATTAATTTTAACTAAAGTAGATGATCATCAATCTGGAAAAATTATGAATTACGGAATATTTATCCTCAAACGGAATTTTTTTTAGAATTTTTCCTATGTCATGTTTTCTATCACCCCAGCGAAATAAGGCTCAAATGAGCTGTTAAAAATCCTTGCGTACCAAAATTTTGGCTCCCAAGGTCATCCAAAAAAGATTATCGTATTTGCAGTTTGGATGTAAGTCGATGGTGATTCAACACGATGGCAAAAAAAGCATGCATGGTCTCATTCTGTGGGTGAATCCCACATCTGCAGGACGAATTGTGCCGGGGAAAAGTTGCTTATGTGGCGCGCAGATCAAAACTGACCCAACTTGTAACTCAGTGATTTTAAATGAGACATAGTTGGACCTTGAATAGCTATTAGCGTAACTCTGCCTGGTGGCAAGCATTTATTTTTTAACAGAGTGAGAGTTAGTATGAATGTCCTCGGAGAATAACTCGCGTCGTCAGTCATCACGTAATCCTTAAAAGTCATATTCAAAACTTGAAATATAAGGCAGTTCCTTTCGACTCAGTTATGGCTTATAACCATAATATGGAAGTACAAAAAGTTTCTGGTGTTGTTATCAGAAATGGGAAGGTAAGTAATTCTGTGAAGACAAATCACGCGGCTTGTGAGTCTGAAGTTCCTGGCACTGAATTCGCAGAAGAATGCGGACAGAGAAGCTATACCCAGATCAGATAGATTCAGTCTACTATTGCCACAATGTTATGGGAAAATTCTTTTTTAGTGCATAAACATTATAGAGAGGGGAGATTTTTCCGGGCTCTTAATCTAATTTTGTTCATTCCTCTCTGACGGCAGTTGGGCGGTTATTTAATTTGCTCACTTAAAAGAAGTGATCTAAGCATCGGAAAAATCTTAGTTACGGAATATGCCGGGTGCCAGTGGCATAACTAGGAATATGCTTTGGGGGTGGGGCGATTGTAGTACCTGGGGGGCGGCTCCTCCTCCCCACCCCCAAGGCCACTGGAATTCCCGGTAAATTAAGAAAAAAAAATGACATACCTGTAAATAGGTTTTGCATCATTTTGGAACTTAAAATGTAGCTTAAAGCAGATGCAGTTGCTATATATCAAAACTAGGCAATTGTTTTAAATACTTTTTTTTCATTTCTCTGAGGTTTATGGGGGGGGTCTTCCCCTCATTCCCCCCCATACTTATGCCACTGCTGGGTGCTGTGTGCTCCATATTATCTATGTTATGGTATTTATAGGGAGGTAACTCACAGCTGGGGTCATTTTCGCCATGAGGTAAGGGAGGGAGGATAGTAACAGTGTTGGAATTAGCCAGGTTGTAAGGATTGGCTTAACCAGGGCTTAACATCCCATCTGCCAAATAGTTTGTTGCACTGGAAGTTCCCTCCACACTACTCTCAAGAAGGAATACAGCCGAAAATGAAAAAGAGACTTTGTTCATTTCCACAAATTTATTTCGTCCGTACGACATGATGACTGCTAATTTCCGGGTTCTCCAGCCGCGTCTGTCGTTTATGGTTGACTACAGTTTCGGAAGCCATCCTGCTTCCGTCTTCAGGTCGAAGGTGAGAAGTTTTCATTTTTTGCCGTCTTATATTGCACTGGCTGATCTCCTCCTGTGCGCTGATTGGTCAGAACTCTCTTCCAAACGTTGCTGATTGGGTAGCCGTTGTCCCTGTTAATATATGACATACCTGTCCCTGTCCCTGTGGACAGATTCGCAGCTGATTGAACATCGCCCTTGTTACCCCTCCTTTCCTTGGCAAAATCCCTCCCCTCCACCCTGACACGTCTCAGAGTACGCAAGGTCTCTTTTTCTCGGGCGCTTGTGGTAGACGGATGCCGTGACTGACATGGGTGATTTTAGCAAAATTATACAGCTTGTACTTAGTTTGGTAATGCTTCCTATGGGATCATTAGTTATCATCGTTGTTTTCTGTAATAATTCTGAGTTTGAATACTTCTACTTCTGATAGAAAATGATTGAAAATAACTCGTAAATTTTTTGACAATTGTTTCTTGATGCTGATTTCTTGTTTGTGGAGTCTTTCCCTGAACCAGCTTGTGACTGACGATTGGAGTTCCCTGTGTCTGGGGCTTACGTGCAATATCTCCAAGATTTAACGACGTAGCGCCACAGTATTGTGACGGAACACGACGTCGCATACGTGATATGAAATGAAACAATCAACCGTCCCGAGCAAAGGAATGAGATAGAGTCAGACACCACATTAATCACTCTTAACCCCTTCCCTGATTCGGACGAGATATCTCGTCCTAAGAAGACGCGCAAAAACTGACGCGGCCGAGTTAACTCGTCCTATGTCAAGTTGGCTTCTTCTTTCGTGATCTGGACGAGATATCTCGTCCCCTTATTAGAAGTACGTAGTTATGCCGTGAGAGTGCATACGTGTCTTCACAATGCATGATATCCGGCAAACTTCTACGTTTTTTCGAGGTCCAAAAGAGGGGAAAAATCTATTATTTCTCGTAATGTTTATGTTTCTAAACCTATTGTGTATCGAGATGTGATAAATGAACAAAGAAACAATGCGTTTTATAAATAACTGCGATGACTTTTGCAGAGTTTTTATCAATCGTTGGAACAGCCGAAGTGAGTCGGCAGACAAGTGCCGTCTTGCTATTCTGAAGGTCGCGCGTTCGAATCTTGCTATCGGAAAGGATGTTGTATTATCTTTATTCTGTGAATAAATTAATTTGAAACATTTTATAAACACTACTAAGCAAAACTATCATTACTTACTCTTCAGTGTAGTCGACGGGACCTCGTAAATAAAATACGTCCAAGCTGCTATTCCAAAGGTCGCGTGTTCGAAAGCCATTTCTGTCAACTACGTAACAGTAGTCGGGAACTTTCTGATAATGTTCTTTTTCAGCAATATGGTGTCAAAATCTTCGCACCGAAAATCAACTTGCTCAGTGATTTTTTATTGTCTTTTTTCTTTATAATGACAAACTATATCTTTGTTTTTTAGTTTTCCGTTTGTTATTTAGCTACAAATACAACTGATTATTATTTCATTTCTGTAGGTTCGTCAATATTTGTGACCGTGCATAGATTTGACATAGAACCTTCGGCTATTCAGCTATTTCTCCCTTCCAGGGAAGACATATTTTCTATCTCCCAACCCCCTTGTTTATCCATCCCTTCTCTTCATCCATTGTTCTCTCCCCTCCGCCTTTCCTTTTACGCACTGTCTAAGCACTGTCAGGGCCGCCCTTTCATCCTTTTCATCCTCCTCCCCTCCGATCTCCCTTTCATGCAACCACTGCACCCTCATCGGTTTTTCCCTACTGCCCTCCACTTTCCCTTTTTACAGCCGCACATGACAAAAAACACTCTTTCTCACCATTTTTCCCTTCCCAATGCCTCTGACCCTCATGTTTTGGTTTCTTTGCCTCTGTCCTTCTATCACTATCTGTTTTGGGTTACTTACACTCCCATTCCATAAAATTCTAGTGTCAGTTCTACTGCGAATTACTGTACAAAGAGCTAGATTCGGCATAAAAACTTTTGTTCTCTGCGAGTCCAGCACTGGATACGTCGGGTCAACAATCATTTATACCGGGAAAGGCACTACTCTTGACAAAGACTTTGAAAGTAAGCAAATGTCCTCCCAAGTGGTATTGTCACTGATGAAACCACTATTTGAAAAAGGGTATTGCGTCACGACAGACAATTTTTTATACCTCTCCACAACTAACCGAGGAACTAATTTCTCATTCTTGTGATACTTATGGAACTGTGTGCAGAACAGGAAAGGGGATGCCAGAGGGGCTGAAGAAGAAAAAAATGAAGAAAGGAGATGTGGCAGCTTTCCGTAAAGGAAAAATTTTGGTTCTTCCCTGGAAGGACAAAAAGGAAGTAACGTTACTCTCTACAGTTCACAATAGGGAAATGAGAGAGGTGCAGAAAAGGGGGGCAGTGGTTATGAAACCAAAGGTAGTCATCAATTACAATGAGGCAATGCGGGGTGTTGACAGGGTAGATCAGCATTTGGCTGACTATCCAATCCCAAGAAAAAGAGGGAAAAAATATTGTAAAAAATTATTTTTTCATTTGATGGAAATTTGCTTATGGAATTCATATGTTTTATGTCGAAAAACAGGTGGTGATAAAACACATTTGCAATACAGGCTGGACCTAATAGATAAAATGATTGAACTGTACTTCCCAAGTGTTCCCTCCCCTAAGGTAGGTAGGCCACCTGCAAAAGCCCATCCCCTCCGAATAACCGAGAGGCATTTCCCAGACATAATCCCACCCACGGAAAATAAGTCAAACTCAACTCGGAAGTGTGCCGTGAGCTCCCGAAAGCGAGATGCGCGTGGAAAAATGGTGAGGAGGGAGAGTCGCAATTTTTGCCCTGACTGTAATGTGGGTGTTTCAAAGTATACCACACAAAAATAGACTTTTAGTTTATATAATATTTTACCGTTTCAAATTTGGAGTTTATATTAATATTTTTCTAACTCCATCGTCTGTTTTTATAGTGAGTAATTTTTGTGACTATATTTATTGTGAAATATTTTACTTGATTTTTATGCAAGAATACATGAAATTTTTTAAAAAGTGATATAATAAGAGTAAATTTTAAAATAAATGACTTCGTCAAACACTTAAATGAATGTTTTTTATTTAATATCTACCTGTAAATAATTAAAAAACGTAATAAAATAATATGACATTTTTTGTGATATTTGTTGAGAAATATCCGTCAGTGAAGGGGTTAACATTGCATGATATATTTTAACCATTCTGCCTATTACATTATTCACTACAAAAAAAATATACCCTGATGTGGATGAAAATAATGAACTGATTACACTTAACAAAAAAAATCGATGATTTGAATGTGATGTTTTTGCCCCCATTGCCATTGCCAAAATATTACAAGTTTAAAGGAAAATAGAGCATTAAATCTTTGGGCCACTGTTAACTAGTGCCTTTTGACAAAGTTTCTGAAGTTCGCTAGCAAGTCCTTTGACCTTTGCTTTCTTAGCACTTCTTACAATTAGTTGCGAGGACAGGTTGCACTGTGGACTGGGAGAATAGAGCTTTTTAGCTTCAAACTGAGGGAAGTGGTCATCTGACCTCAACAACAGATGATGAAGGGTTGCTAACTGCGATGTTCTTACAGTTTATGGTTGAAGCCGGAACAGTAGAAAACCGTCTGTAGCAAAACGGTTAGAACCAGATGATCCAAGGTGCCGGGGGTGAAATCCTCCCGCACGTGGCATGGGACACGGTCGTAACTCGTCCAGTCTCCTTACGGCATATGCCACCAGCAACACTCTGATTCCACTTATGATGGCAATCATGCACATCAGCACTTCCCCTAATCTCGCTCCCTTGGTCTTCGTGTCAATCATGCCTCGTGAAGCACACCTATTTTGGGTTTTTATACCCCTCGGGAGGGGAAATATCACTCGTGGAAAGGGGGTTTGCAGGGAGAGAGGATGATTTCTCTGAGGCCGAGGAACGTGGGTCCCTAGGTAGCCCCTGTTGACTGGGGCCATCTCACCGGCCACCACGCACCTGACTCACACACACACAAGCATGCACACAACCTCGCATATCACCATACTCCACTACGTGATCATTCCCAGCTCGAGACATCACAGTATATAATAGGACAATTTATGATTTGTTTTCATTTTCAAGTTAAGTGGGTATGCCGACAATACGGAGATCTTAGATTACTTAATTCAAAGACATATTTTACGATAATTTTACGACACTTATGCCTTTAAATTTACTGCCAAAAAGGATTTATTGAGGTAGACTTTCACAAATGGCATCTTTAATGTTTAAAGCGATTCTGTGGAAACAAATTGACTCTGGATTCTCTAAAAAGATGAATAACCTTGCCACAGAGCCTGAAAGAAACACTCATGCAAAAAATATGAAAAACCTTATGCATGCTATCTAAATAGGAAATCATATTATAAATATAAAGAGAGGGGAACAGTGTTCCCTCCTTCATTTATTTCTAATGCATATTTTGAGGTTAAATACAGTAGACTCATGCTATTACTAAGTTCACAGGACCAAAGAACTGGAGGTTTGTAATAACGAAGTTGTTATAAAGGTTTCTTGTTATGAATTGTCAAAAAAAAAAAAACATGGTTTGTCAAAATTTCTTGTCTTTTCAATCTACCGAACTTAAAGTCGCACTGTGAAAATAGCTTCAGAGTCAAGTGTATGATTAAATTATGCACAAATATATATAAAACAAGCTCATTCGTTTCCTTTTCTCAATAGAAGAATGTGGCATGATGTAATCGAAGGATAATATCTTACTGAATTCAGTAAGTCCTCGATATACGAACAAGTTGTGTTGACAAACCTATGCAAGGCATTGATGAGTGCAGTTATCCTGGAGAATGCAACAATGCATCACAATTGTGCATTAACTCATGATTGTGACGAGCTTATCAAGCTGGGTGAGCGACGCAGCCAGAAGCGAGAAAAATCGCTGTCTGCAGCAGGAAGGAAGAACGGGCAAAATGCTGAACAATTCCTGACTTCACACCAAATTCTATGATACTTTGTTTAGATTATGGCCAAAATGCAATTTCCTCTCTACCGCATCAGCCCTCTCGAAAGTTGCCAAACTCAAAATTTCAGGCACGCTTGAAATTTTCAAATGTTCGTACCTCTGAAAGTAGGTTAATCGATTGTGTGTAGTTTGAGGACTAACTGCATGTCCAATTTACAAGCGGTAATGAGTGGGTCACCATGATTCCACAGGAATGAAGCGTAATGTGTGATGTTGTGTGCATACTGAAGTATCTCCTACTGAAGAAAGAACTATAATTGACGCTCTTGGGCACAGTACAAAAGGAGAACTTAAACGTAGCATATTGTATATCCACCTAACTGCCATTGCTTTTTGGTGGAACTTTGTAATAAAGTTCATTTTATAACCCCCTGGGCCGGGACTGAGGTTTGTAAATTTGTAATAATGAAAATTTTGTAATAAAATTTCCTTTACTAAAGATTGGATAGGCTTTTAAGTTGGGACCAACGATAAACTTAGTAATAACGAGAACTTCGTAATAATGTTGTTCATATTAACGAGAGTCTATTGTACTGTGAAGCTCTGCCTGTTACTTGGTCTTTTTCTCTCCGTAGGATTAAAAAAGAGCTGTTGCCAGTGGTCCAATCCCTCTTTCAAGATGTCAGCCCAGAGGTGAGGTCGTGCCTATGCAGCCAGCTTGGCTGGGTCGCTCGAGGGCTAGGTCCAGAGCTTGCACCCTCCACCCTTCTTCCTCCCTTGGTTGAGCTTGCCAATGATGAGGAGGTCATGGTCCGCCTGGCTGCTGTCCATTCTGTAGTTGATTTGCTGGGAATCGTTGATGAAGGTTTGACCATTCTCAGCTGAAGCTGAGAAATAATATTTTTAGATGAATATTGTCAGTTTTCCTCCATCTCAAAAATCATTTTCATATCTGTCGTTGTCTTTAGTATTAGGTATTCCCATCACAGAGAATTCTAAAAAATGGTGCCGGTTAGTGTTTGTGGGAGACCTCTCCCCAAAATTTTCCCCAAATTCCCCAAAAATAAATTCAATGTTTCTTTCAACAACCCTTGCACTCTCGGTAAATTTCACTGTCATCACAAAGACAAAATATAACCCATCTATCAATCCGGCATTTACAAAGTTAATTGTGAATCATGCCACATGTGTTATATTGGTCACACTGGCAGAAGTTTCATCACCAGGATGAAAGGACATAGAATGAACAAGTGTTTGTCACCCACTCTCCTCTCCTTGACCCCTTCCAATTCGATTAATTTTCCGAATATCGTGCTCCTATTCTCTATTGTAATCCTTCCAATGCATCTATTTTCTTTAAATATGAATTATTTATGTATATTATTTATGTTTGAATATTTTTAAGCTTTCAAAATAATTATATTGTTCCTCTAAATAGTGCTAAAACTATGAAAATCCGATGACGAGATACACTCGTCATTGCGTGGTTTGGCGTTGAAAGTTCATGACGAGCTAGACTCGTCATTACGGCGCAAGGGGTTAAGACCCCCTTCCTGAAAACAAATGGTCAAAGTCTTTCTTCACTCCTTAACCAACCCCAACCTCCACAGGGGTTTTCCGTCTGCCCTACCTCTATCTGTATTGTGTTGACCATTTTCTTCTGCCTGCAATCCCTTCAGGGTACCCCTGCTAATTCTCACTCCATTCTTGGGTACCCTTTGGGGACTCCTCACCCCCGCCTCTTTCCTGGTTCACTACTTCCTCCCGCCTCTCCATTTCTAACGGCACGCAGCTTCTCTTTTACCCTACTCCCCTTTTTACTCCACCTTCCTTCCCCCCCAATCCCTCCCCCCATGCCCTTCCACTTTCTGTGGTTCTTCCCAGGTGTCGTTATTCTACAGTTATAACTAGAGTCATCCTTCCTCCTTGGGTGTCCCGTATCTCTTTAGTTGTATCTTTTCTCCCTGTCTCCACTCTGTACGCCTGTTTCCCACCCCTTCTTTAAACATGTCATATCCTCCCCCACCCCTTTCTCAACGGTATATAGGTGATGTTCATATACACAGTGTCTTGTGCCAGAGGATGGCTCTGTGAGCGTAAACACGTCGTATGCATAAAAATATTGTGGAAAAGTGCAACCAGCTTTTATTTCAAAAAAGTATTAAAGGCCATTAACTTTGAAGCTCATGTTTAGTGAATGGTGTTGCATGACGTGTGTTTATTTTGTAATGTTGGCAGACCTTTAATTCAGTGTTTGATTTCACAGAAACTTGTAAGCAGACAATCATTCCCTTGGTTAAAAAGATCTGTGAAAATGCTCTACATACTGAGGATGCTGTCCTTGCAACCATCTCTTATCAATTGGGAAAATTATGCTTGGGTCTATCAGGTAAGTTAAAATTTTGTATGTTTATCAGAGGGATGGACTCCTGTGCAAGTTTTGTCTGGAGTATTGTGAGAAATTGACCTATGTTTCTCTTTTCCTTTGCGTCTAATCGATTTCGCACATGATGTCTTTTTTAGCCTACTTAACTGTGGAAGAAAAGGAATGGTTCATTGATTTTTTCCAACAGTTAGCCCTACTTGGTGTATCTCATTTGAGCCAGAATGAAAATATCCATCTTAAGCCGGTAAGTTCTTCATTTTCAATCCTAATATGGTAACTTAAATATGTATTTTATTTTTTATATCTTTCATAAAATAGTTAATCAGAGGTTATTTTGTTAGTAGTCTAAATTATTGTGATATTGTACTGTGCATACATTTATGTAATATATGTACCTGTTCTGTTATTGTTACTTTTCAGTTCTACCTTCAACAATTGGGTATCATAAATGTTGATGTGTGAGAATATTATCCAACTTTTGGATTACTTCTGCTCGATTTTTCAATCATCCTCATTAGTTTCTATTAAGCAGTTAAAGTGCAAAATCATTAAGATTTCCACATTTTAGCTCAAGCTCTGCTTGCGTGTAATCTTTTATTGCTACTTTAACTCAACATTGTAGACAGGTTTGGTTATTTTTTGAACATGATAATTTTCTTTGCCTGCTCATGAGAAGTAGATTATGCTTATCACTCTACACTCTCATCAATGTTCAAGCATGTAAGCACCTCTGAATACTTTGTAATAGATTTCAAATGTTTATCAAGGGATTAAAAATAAGAACTAGGCTAAGGATGGAAAATTTTGATGATTTCTCATGCATTATATGTCATACATCAACAATGGGTTCCACACAAGGAGTTTTACTTAGTGATGAAAATGATGATGAAGAAAATGTGATTGTATAATTATGTATGCATGTATTACCAAGAGTATACAATATCATAATGTTAATTTGTTCAATAACTTTGCTACTTTAATAAGCATATTGAGGTGAAACCTCATGGACTGTCATCCTATTGAAAACTTATGCCCATGATAATCATGTCTGATGTTTGAAAAATCATTGTTGTGAACATTAATTGAAAAATGTTTTATTAAGAATAAATTCTTGTGTGGGAAAAAATTTTACTACATAGAACATGGAAACATTAACCCTTACAGGTCACTGAAGTTAGTGCATTCCCCCAGGCTCAGAAAATGTGAAATTATAGGTCTAAAACGTTTGTTAACACGTTGCGTACGGATGGCGAGAATTCTCATCATTTTTTTCCCAAACGTTCCGGACGGATGACAAAGATTCTCGTCATTTAGTTGCATCAACCTAAACAATTTTAAAGCGTATCGCAAGTGAAGACGTATTGTACGCTTTAAAATTGTTTAGGTTGACGCGCCTAAATGACTAGAATCTTCGTCATCCGTCCGGAACGCACGGGAAAAAAATGACGAGAATCTTCGTCATCCGTACGCAACGTGTTAATAAGTAACTACATCAGTTGGTAGAAGACAAGTTCGACTTATGATCCCATAATATAGGAACCTGAAAAAAATATGTGGGGGCACTTTTAGCGTTCCATTTATGTGTGGGGAAACTATGTAGTTACCCCAATGTGGCCGCAACTGTTGCTCAAATCAGGTCTTTTTTTTTCAAAACAGCTTGTTGGTAAAGTCAACTGACAAATAAAAGTGAGCTTTTAATATTTTAGTGGTTACTGTGCAAGCAAAAGAAGGATAGAAAAATGTGGGTTGGATGTTCATCCTGGAGAAGGCTGGCTTGTGAGAAACATCAGTTTCCTCTGTGCATGTCGTGTGGTGGTCAATAAATTATTTTTTAAGTATCATGAAAATAATATTTCTTCACTTTTCTATAAGTACATAATTATGTATTTAGAAGCCATTCAAAGCCCAAAAAAAGCAAATTTTAAGATGTATGAGTTTTATCTATTTTTCCGGATAGTGATTTTGTAAATTAATATACTCTTTGCAAGAACGGTGGATACTATTATTTTTTATGATATTAGTATATCTCAAGCATTCAACATGTAAATTTTAGCCCTTAATATTGAAAAATAGTGGGGTAATAAATTTTTTCTGAAAAACAGTTTTTTTTCAGACTTCTCACATATATGACCTGTTCCTAGTGTGACGACTGTAAATTGACTGAAAAATATCATTAGGATTATTGAAAAACCGCTCAACAAAGATGAAGCACTTGGTTAGAATTCCTTAAATAGCTGTATGTTTTGTACAACTATGCATGGTCACATGGCATAACTCATTACCCCATATCAAAAAAACATGAAAACTGCTGTTTTCATTAAAAAATTCACTACTCCACTATTTTTCAATATGAAGGGCTAAAATTTACAAGGAGATGTGGCTGGACTGAGGTGTGGGCAATAAGGGTTAAATTAGGATTATTTTTACATTGCTTTAAGAGGGATTGAATTGAGACCTCAAGAAATATACGTTAAATCCATGGACATTAATTCTTGATTTGAGTGTGTTTCATTGAGGTTGAAAAGAAGTAGGTGTGTGCTATATAATTACTTTCTCTCTTGGATTGGTAGGAAAAAGAAACATCTATTATCCATTTCAAATTTATTATCTTGTAGCTTTAATGACAGAGCATAGTAGGAAATTTGAACCAGGCTGCCCTGCTATCCACATGCCTATGATCTGTAAAGTATCAACATACCACCTATGGTTTTTATATTCTTCTGGACTTACAGTTCCCCTTTAAATAATTGTGAACTTATTCCTGTGATGAGATCATCGTTTTTTTGTTGTACGGTTTTCTTTTGCATATAATGATTTGTCATTTATGAGGTGCTGTGTGTAGTGTTTCCTCCAGTTTTTAATTTAATCTTCCAATTTTATTTTCAGATGCCTGATGTGGTTCCTGTATTACAGGAGAATGCTGATATGTATGTTGAAATAAGACGACATTGTGCTTACAATATTCCTGCCATGTTTCTGTTTGCCTCTTCGCGTGATGATTTCCACACACGGTTGTATCCAACTTTCTGTGACCTTGTTTGTGATCCGCATGTTCATGTCAGAAGGACTGTTGCTGGTGGGGTCCATGAGGTATGAAATTATTTCTTTATCTTGTCAAGTATTTCCTTATGATCATTGTAGTTGTTTAGGAGTTGTGAAAATTACATGAATTGTCATTGGCATACAAATGAAATTAGGAGCGGAGGAACTTGATAATGTCATCTAGTTACCCATCATGAATAGCAGTTTAAGAGGGTGCAAATTTCCCAGTAGACCTGTTGTATTTTGTCTTTTTTGGTTCTTCGTATTTGCCAAGAATACATTCTGATTATAGAAAAAAGAAGCAGGAAGAGCTTAAATATTGTGATATTGGTCTAATTTAATGCAATGAAACTGAAGACAAATTTCAGTACCATTTGGTCAATTTTTGCTCTAGTCTTCCTCACAAAGACAATTAATCAAGTGAAGTATTCATGGTGCACCTTTTCTTGCGCACTGTATAATATTAATGCATGAACCATTGATATATGTACCCTGAAACATTTCCTTCATTTGGTTTTATCAGAAATTTTGTACTCTTGAAATAGTGTGTAATGTTATGTTAAATGCTTAAAAAAGTAAAAGCAATTGTCAAATGTGCACCAAAAAATAATAAAACACCTAGAAATGTGCAAAAATTTTAACATTATAATTACACCGCCAAGATTGTCTATAACACCGAAATCACTTAGTTTTAAAATGGTTTTTAGCAAAAAATAAAACCACTTTCATGGATCTCTACTGATAAGTAAATGAGCAGATTCTATAGAGTGCACATCTAACTTGTTAGCAACATTTTTTTTATACTGTCGGGATTCTGCCTTAGACTAGTAATTTTATGAAATCAAAAATTTTGTAATTAATTTCCTTTTACCCTGTATAAAAATATCCCGTTGGTCAGGACCATGACTTTGTATCAATGAAAATAAAATTGTTTTTATTAACAGGAGTCTACTGTATATACATTATGCTGATATCCATGATAGAATGCAAGCCGTGTGTGCAAGAATCAATATCTATTTTGGAACTCTTTTTCAGGACTGAAATTAGTTAACGATGTCTATGAGAAGGTGGTCATTGTGGGAACTTAAGATAGTGCCTCCATAAATAGCTAGAGTTGATAGTGCTTGCTATTTATTTCTTTTGTGGAAAAAGTATGTATCAATGTGCCATTTTATATTTAATTTCTTTTCAGGTGGCACGCCTCCTTGGACCATCAAATCGTATGTTGAAGAATGAGTTGGTTCATCTCCTATGTGACGAGACTCAAGAAGTACTTTCTGCTATTGTTCCTAATCTCACAACTATTCTGCTGCTAATGACAAAATTCAAAAACATTGGACCAGAGTCTTTGGTAATAAGCTTCTTAGTGTTTACTTAAAATTTGGAATCAACAGTACTACAACCTGTTTTGATATTGTATCTTAGGTTAAATGGAGCACCATAGAGATGAAAAATTAATTCAATAAACTCGTTATTATGAAGTTCACAGGGCTAAAAACCGGAGGTATGTTATAATGAACTTTGTTAGAGCTTTTCTTTTAGGAATCATCACAAAAAACACACCTTGCCAAAACTCCCTGTCTCTTCAATCCCCCAATGTATTAATAGTCATACTGCGGAATAGCTTCAGAGTCTTGTTTATGATGTA
Source organism: Ischnura elegans (assembly GCF_921293095.1). Lineage (NCBI taxonomy): Eukaryota > Metazoa > Arthropoda > Insecta > Odonata > Coenagrionidae > Ischnura > Ischnura elegans. The sequence continues at coordinate 126,841,443 of NC_060247.1, forward strand.
TGCAAATTAATTAAGAATAAATACAGTAAATCCTCAATATATGAACAGGATGCGTTCCGAGACCTTGTTCGTAAGTTGATAAACCTATGAAAGTCATCGAAAAGTTTGGTATCCTGCAGAATGCAACAGTATTTTGCAATGCGTTTACTCACGATTGTGATGAACTGACTGCCCGCGTGGGCTACATGGCTGGAGCTGAAATAAATTCACTGTCCGTGGTAAGGAGGAACGGGTGATGCGCTGAACAGTTCCTGACATCATAACGGATCAATTGATACTATCTTCATATTGTACTCGTAGTATGGGTTTCTTTACGCCAAACCGCATCGCATCGGCCTAATCCAATTTGAAATTTCGGTCATCCCTTAATTTTTCAATATTCGTTTCTCTAAAAGTATGTAAATCAAATATTCACAAGGAAAGGACTGACTGCACGGCCTATATACGAGGAGTAATGAGTGGGTCACCATGATTCCACAGAAGTGAAGCTTATTATGTGACGCTGCGTCGATACGGAAGCATATCCTACTGAAGAAAGAACCTTAATTGCCGGTCTTGGGCACACTGTACGAGGAGAACTTGAACGTAGCCCAATGCTTACGGTAGGGTATATCCACCTAAATGCTGTTGCTTACCCGTGGAACTTCATAATAAAGTTCATTTTATAACCACCAGGGCCGTGACCGAAGTTCGTAATTTTGTAATAGCAACCATTTCGTATTAATTTTTCTTTTGGTATAGATTGGATTAGCCTTTTCATCGGGACCAATGATTTACTTTGTAAAAATGAGAACTTTGTAATAACATTGTTCGTATTATCGAGAGTCTATTGTATGTATTTAGCCTTCAGTGGAGTGTCATGTACTGAAGCAGTTGATATGACTTGTTACTTTTGTGTCACAGGACCAACCATTAGTGTAATGTGTGTACAAATATGTTAAAGCATATCTTAGTTCCACCTCTAATTTAAAAACAAGTAGACTTTTTCTTGTGGTTGATTGACGTTTGGTTAACTTTGTTTCTTCCAATTTACGGTATAAAGACATGTAAGAGATGCATCTTTTTTCCCAGAAAATTGAAGCCGAAAATGGGTGTGCGTCTCTAAATTTACATTTATACTGCAAATAGCAATTGCATACCAAACTTAGAGAAAAGTGTAGGTTTGAAGGACAATACCAGGTTTATAGTCAACATCTGTCTTGCTGAGTAATTTCCATTATGCTAAGGGCCTGATTTGTCAGAAATCATCTTCAGACGCTATTTTAAGGATTAATGCAATTGAAAATTATGTTGGTGCTAAAACCTGCGGTGTAAAAAATTCAAATGAGTGTGTACATTGTTGGACTAAATGGCAGATAGAAATCAGAAATGCTTGTTGGAGAAAATGGCTGAAGGAAAGGTAGACGGGAAGGAGTGCGCTACCCAATGAGTTAGCTACGGTGAGCTAATGATTTTTAGTCTGTGTGGTCTCAGAGAGGCATGGGCTGATAGAGGCCCAAGGGTGGTTTTGTGAAACCTACTACGTGCTTACTTTTGACGTGGCTATTATCCGAAGGCGTTGAGATTCCTCCGATTGTTGTTCAATATCTAGGGAAGATTCAAGCTATCTGCCTGTCGTTTTTTGCCTTAAAATTATCCGTGGCTGAAATTCTGTTGCAATACTCCTATGACAGCTTTAACATTAAATTTCTCATGAGTAAGACAAGCATCGCAGTGCAACAGCGTATGTGAAGAGAGGATTGGAAATATTTCCACTCCTTCGTGAAAACATTAATATAAAATTTCGAATCTAGGTTCGATTTCTTTTACAAATTTAAGTCCCAATTATCCAGTGAAAGGTATTATCCATGGATATTTGGATCCGAGGTATCCAATCCGACCATTCCTAGTAAGCATCATGAGGTTAAGACTACAAGTGAATACCTACTAATCTCTTAGCACCATACAATTCATGTAAAGTTAGCTGAAAAATGCCACGTAAATTTTTAGCATTGATGGTGGAAATTTTGATAACTGTCGAAAGTCTGCAACACTGCGATGGGATAAAGAAAAATGCCACAAAAGTTTTTTTTCCCTAGCTCTGATACTGAAAACAGGGGTGCGTCTCTTATACGAGTTTATACGGTAGTTTGGGTATTTCATACAATAGAAGAATTTATTTGCCACTCTTCATAAGTTATGGTTGTGTGTAAACTGAGTTCTACATGGTGTTTTTTTGACGTGATGTGTCAGATGTGGCTTTAGAATATACTTTTATTTGCTGCATTCGCAAGGCAGCTGAAGGACTACCTTATTGTGAAATGCAAGTGGAGCAAAGGTGCATTTTATGGTATGTGCATTTTTGGTTTCATCTGGTATTAATTGCAAGAAATTTTGATTTGTATTCTCATTTTAAAAATAACTAGAAAATAATTGCTTGTTTGAAGTAGATCTATGCAAATTTATCGTTCATAGTTTCATGTCTTGACTCAAAGTGAGTTCTTATGTAGGGCCGTATCACTAGGTCAAATACAGACAGCAGCTTGCAAAATTAAACCCATGTTATGATTTAGAATAGAGCCCTTTGGAGTAATACACATTTCAAGTTTCATTTAAAGATTATACGAATGCCTTAAAATTTTTCCTTTTGGTGTAAAGGTATTGTTTTTTTATACTATTCTCGGTTCTTGGTCACCCGCCATTTTTTAGATGTATTGGACAAATTGTTGGTTTGTTAGGTGTGTGAAAAAATTCATTGTGATATGATTTTTCTTAATTGTTTTCTTTTCTTTTTTTTCATTAGGGTACAACTGTGGTTGAAATAGGGCGTGCATTACTCAAGTGTGAAGAAACAATATCATCTACAACGAATTGGAGGTTGCATGCCTCTTTTCTCTCCCAAATGGAGTGTTTGCCGCAATGCCTTCCCATTGACTATATTCAGTCACACCTGGTGCCAGTACTTTTTTTGAGGATCCACAAGGCTGTGAGTTTCCTCTGCTATTGTTGAAGTCTGTTTGATTCTTTAATTTTTGAAGCATCCTATCTATTTTTTCTTATTTTTATCCTTTCTTTTGATAATCTAATGCATAACAACGAAGGGAATGAAATTCAGCGGACTCCCGATTATCCGGCTGTGGTTTATCCATATTGTGGATTATCCGTACAGGAATTCTCACTCCTTCAATGTTTTCCATGATAAATAAAATAAAAATAAAATCTGACAGAAAAGTGCCAGAAACTTTGAATTTTAATGCAAGGCTACATCGGGCTTATTATTTCCATGAGAATCCCATTATAAAATCGAACTATTTTATTTATTTACTGACAGGGAATGTTTCAAGTTTACTTGGACGTCTGCTCTAGCATTGCTGACATCACAAGCATTGCAGTGGCAGAAAAAAAACTCTTGTTGGGGAATAGGTTTGGTGTGGTGGCTAGAGTGTTGGCTTCCCACCTTGCAGGCTTGGGTTCAAATCCCAGTGGTGGCAAAGAATTTTCACAGACTCCCCAATCCCTGCTTGAATGTTGTGTGGAGGATATTTCAAGCGCAACACTCTGTCCGTCAGATGGGACATTACCTAACAGTCAAAATGCTTCGTACTTTCAATAATAAACCTGTGGAAAAGTGCCATCTCTCTGTTCTTTCAATACATATAGGATGTTATTCCTCTATATCTCACCTGCTTCTGTTACTTGTGTATTTCATATCGCAAGTGTGCAATCTAACACCTTGTATGCAGTTGAACATGGCCCAAGGGAACTGGAGATTTGGTCGCACCCGGGCATGTTTACGCCGTGACTAGTCAAGGTCAAACTGGAGAGGAAGGGAACAGTAAAAGTGAGGGCAGTGGGGGAAGTGGAAGTAGAGATGGCAGGCATCGTAGCCAGGTACTAGCCTGCGTAGACAATTTGTCTCAAGTGCTGCTTTTCTGTAACCGCTGCTGCATGATGGTGTGACCGTGTGCCCATTGCCTTCGTGGGAGTTCCGTCTTCCTCTTTTCCAAGCATCGCTGTGCACGGCTGTGCTCAGTCATCTGGAATCGGCATCCCCAAGTAGTTACAACCCGGGCAACTTGTGCCAAACGAGAACACATGAAGTGGTGCCTGACAGTGTAGTTTCCAAATTCGCGCAGTGGTTTCGAAGCATTCGTGAAAACCACTTTTCTGAATCCGTGACCTTGCAGCCATGAGTGCCTGGTTTTTGGAAACCAGGAATTACCTGAAACAGTAGGAATATGAGTACAATCAAGTTATCGCCGCTAAACAATCGAGGTCGGGAAAAGGAAGCTCTTCAAGATTCTGGGAAGCAATCTAAAATAATAGAGTGTGCTTAAATATTAAGCACTCATTCCCTTATATAATGAGATATTGTAAATATGTATTAAGATTGTTTGATTGACGAAAATTAAAAGGAATTAAAGTGAAAGTTTGGATTATTAGTGTTTTCCGAATATTCGTGCCATCTCTCCCCATGATTACCCTGATAATCGGGAGTTGGCGGTTCTGAATTTTTAATTTATGTTGTTATAACTTTTTTCAATCATACTGCAGTAGAAGTCTGTAAGGACGGCCTAAAGCAAGGGCAGTGCTATAGCTTGTGATTTTTTTGTGCTGGTTAGTCCATGTGGGAAAGCTTATGAAAACCATCCACTTATAATGATTGCTTGTGATTGCACTAGTATTCAAACGAGTCCATTTCTCCATGATGTTTTATGAGCTTTATAACTTTTAGGATAACCTAGTTTAACTCTTACAGCAGGATGATTGTCAGCCCATATCTCCTGTGTGTCCAGCATATGGCACAACAGTGTGTGGTGCTGTTGCTTTAAGAAATATGTACATGAAGTGTCTGCGGCGATCATCCTTGTTTTTAGAGGATTATTAAGTATATATTTAATTTACAGTGAAATATTTATGCGAATACTTCTAGATATATTGTTAGAAATTTGTTAATAAGTCATATTTTCCCTTTTTTTATGCTATAATAACTGGAAAAAGGAGTGCTTTTTACTGCACATTTGCTATAAAAAGTTATTTTCCATCAATATTGAGAACTTTTTATCATGGACTTGCACTGAACATAAAACTCTGTAACTAATTCTTCGATGCAGCTTTCATCTGAAGTTTTTTGTTTTTAGACCAGTAAAGAATTTTTGAAAATCATACATTAATGAGGATCTAATGCTATGAAATCCTCTTCTGAGAATCTTGACATTATTATTGTTGATTTGTCTTCCTGTAGAGGCCTTTACCTTGTCGAGTTGCTGCTGTGCAGACTCTGCTGATTTATCTTCGATATAGTGTGAAGCAAAAGGACCATCTCCTTAGCAAAATTAAAACCGGTGAGTTAGTTTTTCACTCACTTCATTTGTATGGTTCCAAACTGTATTAATTTGGAGAAGTTGTTCATATTGGAAAATGACTCGTGTTGGTTGTACTTATGCTCATGAATTTTTTTTATACTGCTCATAAAAATATTTAAACTCGTAATGAACTTCATGATAATTGTTTAATGCATTTTTTGAAGCACAAGTTTATTTATGCTATCATTTCATCTACCTCGGCTTTTATCATAGAAGTTTAACACATTTGGCCTGATTCTTGCATCATGATGAATCAATCATAAGCATGCAACAATAAAGCTTTTCTAGAAACGAAAAAAAAGAAAAGAAATCATAATCCAAAAGTTTTTATGTGCATCTAGCTACATATGCCGTGCAGGTCACGTCATAGGTGTGGCATAGAATTAGCTGTGACCCACTGGGTGCTGTGAGTGGGAGGTGAACTACATATTTTGGTCATTATCACTGAAGCAGCAGTTAATAACATTCACTTTATGGACAAACTTTTCTATATTTGCAAGGGTCCAAAACGATTTTTTCCCTAATTGCTGTTGTGAACCTCATTCTATATCCAAAATGTTATTTCTTGTGACTATTCACCAAGCTCCCTCGGTGAAGCCAATTGCCAATTTTCTGTTTTCAGTGATCGAATGAATGTCTCAATTTTACTGATCTACATCTCTTCTTTATAGAAATTGGTCATGCGCATAGCTGTCATTTGCGAATGCTGTACATGGAGATGTGTTCAATGGCCTTAAAAATATTCTCTGCATCGTACTTCAAGAATAATTTCTTCTCAGGTGTCTTAGAAGCTGGTGGTAAGTTTATGCTTGTTATTATTCTTGTTTTGTTGTACACTCTATATCTTGTTATTGCACGGAGGATATTTTACAGTTAGTTGTCAAGTTATGTTGAAAAGAAATTCTAGTGATTCACCAAATTTGTCAAAAATTTACTAAAGTTGAAAATTGCTTCAAAATTAAGTTATCGATTTGCCTAAAATAACGTAAATTTCACTAGAAACTTTCATTTTCCAAGTGTAACTATAGCCCCTGACATACTACTGGTAACAGCCATTCATATAAAAACTTAAATTTATCGATGTCGATTTATTGTCGTACCTTAATTTTATGTGACAGCACTTAAGTCTGTCGGATGAAATATGTATATGGAAGAGGTAAAGAAGGATATGAAAGAGAAGAAACATGTTGGTGTGAAAAAATTATCTGATAGGAGAATTGAGTGAAGAGCTTCGTCAAACCAATTGTTAGGAAATCTTAGTATTGTTGATCAGTGATGATGACTTAAGTCTGGCAGGGAAACATTGGAAATTACAATGGTGTAACTTCAATTTTATGTATTTTCTTGATTCTACAGTTTTTTGATTTTGCACCCAATAACCTCAGCCCATAGGAGCCAAATAATCCTGATTTTGTGCAGTTCTTTCACAGGATAACCTCAGTCAATTCCTTGGCATTTTTAAGTGATAAATGATTTATGTGCACACCCGTGATATCTCTCTTTACTTGCATTAAGGATCTTTAAATTTTGTTTTCATTCACAGTAGCATTTAACCATATCCAACTCTATACTCTCACAAGATAAGAATAGCTAACAAGCTAGTTTAAAAGATTATCATCAAATAATATGCAAAGGTGCAGTAGTTGGTGTGAATATTGTGGAATTCATTGTTTTCCCGCATTGATCATTTGCCTTTCCTGGTTCCAAATAAAGAACCACACAGACAATGTAATTTTTTCCCTCACCTATCATAGAAGAAGGAACTATCATAGGGAGAAGCTCAGTGCCGTAGGATAGTAACACAAACATTTGTGCATTTCCCAAAATCCACTATCTCCCTCCATTCAGCACTCTCCATAATCATTAGTTTCCTAGGACATAGGCAACCTAGACAAACATTCCCGCATCGATCGTTTTTCCCCCATTCATCGTTTTTGTTTCGTCCATCCCCTTGAAAAGCGAAAGATCAAGGAACCACTGCATTTATGTTGAAGAAATTTAATGAAGGGTACAAAGGAACACTGTTAACTTTGATATCATATTAACACGTTGCGTACGGATGGCGAGAATTCTTGTCATTTTTTTCCCGAACGTTCCGGACGGATGGCGAAGATTCTCGTCATTTAGGCGCGTCAACCTAAACAATTTTAAAGTGTACAATACGTATTCGTTAGTATGTTTTCAGTTGTTGTTCGTTATTCGTAAGGAATTGATGCATCATAATGTTTGATTGGGTAAAGTTATATTCTAAATATTAGCTTTTTAACCATGTTTAAAGCAAAGGCATTACGCCCTAATAGGCACATATTTCCAATCTCAACACCCAGAATCGGCATTCCTAGGAATTTAAATACCCCGATATGCAACGTGTTAATGGTAGTCGATAGATGTGCATTTTCGGCAGCGTTCGGTCTTGAGTATTACTCTTTATTAGTGCTGCTTGATTCCTGGACGTCAAAGTATTTAAAACTTTTATTGCACCGGTAAAAGTTTTTCTTCATTTTTTTTACAAAACAAAGTTGCATTCACTGTTGCCATAGGCCATAAGGAGGAAGATTTAGGGCATAACTAATGCTTCTTAAGCTTACAAGCCGTGCTGTTGAATTTGGCGATCCCCGCATTATTGGAGAAGGTAGTCTTATCCGTTCTGCGGTGGTCCGATTCTCTTCCTGCTGAAAGCACTAAAAATCCATCACAAATACTTAGCTGGAGACCCTTAATCACAGACAAAAACACTTAACTCTTATGACATTACAAATAATCTATTGCTCTGGATTCTTTTTGTGTAAGTAGTGGGGTTTGACAATCACACAGTGATAGCCACTGTATTTGATGGTAAGAAATAAATATTGTTTATCATCACTATAGGAAAGGTTTTCAAGGTGAATTAAGCATGATTTAGAAATTTACTCGACTTGCATCGTAAAGACCACAGAACATTTGAGTGCCTCTGCAAAGACGCAACCCGCATACCGCCTCCATACAGCAATTCTCTGTACTGCAAAGTAATGTTTTTTCCGGTATTGATAAATTCCTTGTGTAGAGGTTTTACTGTACTTAGAGCTGGGCCTGATGGCACTTTTTTAGGCATCTTGCAGGATGGTATATAGTAGATATATGGCACTATGATGCCACCTTCAAATACTTTTGCACTTTGCTTTGATTGGCTGATTCAATTTTTAAAGGATAAGTTGTCGATCAAAAGAGTTGAAATTTAAAAAAGTCTGCAAAACTTTGTGAACTGCCTAATTGTCTTGGGTATTTTCTGCTTCCAATTGTAATAAAATATATTTTGGCTATTTTTTGTTGCTTTTTTTCTCTTCCTCTCACTCTGTAATTTCTCAGTTACAAGGATTTTATGATAATTGTGTTTTGTTTTTATTTTCATAGATGATCCTGTGCCAAATATTAGGCTTAAAGTTTGTCACATGCTGCCTCATTTAAAAGGAGTGCTTATTATATCTCCTGACAAGAAACTTTTGAAAGCCTTAGAGACCTGTATTCAGTCACTTATGTTGAAGGAATCTGATCGAGATGTTTGTTCTGCCCTGACTGTGGTCATTGACAGATTAGATGCCATGGACAAGAATGCAGAAGTGGTCAGTATTAACTAAACATTTATGTACTTGAATGCGTGATCTTTTAAACCATTTTATGAAGTTGCATATGAGAATGTTAATACTTTTGATATTACCATTGCTTATGTTGTCATTGAATGAAAAACAATAGAGCCAAAGTAATCATCCATCATAATGCTATGTGGATGATGGAGATGAGAGAGTTACCAGTACTGGAATATTTTTCCCCTATTACTTTTCCCTTGGAGATTTTGTTCATGGATATGGGGACAGTATTTTGAGATATGTGGTCAATTTAAACCATCTATTTACTGTCAGGGGTTTTAACCGTTTCTAGGCCTGCCCATTGTGGTGACACAAGACTGCCTAGGTTATTTTACGAAATTTTGCAAAAAAAATTATTTTTGATGAAAAATTGTGCTTAATGCATTTTTTATGATTTGGTACTACTTATTGCAATTTTTTAAATGATAAATCTTGGTACGTAAAGTAAAAATTGTTGAAAAAGTTGGGGGGCATAAATATCGGCCTGCTGGCAGAAGAAGTTACACTTATGTGATCATGCATTTTTGTATCTCAATTCATATTATGCGTAATCTTCCATAATTTTAATTTCCTCACCTCTTTTTCTATTGAATTTGCATGATGAAATTCAATACTTTTGAATTTGCATGATGAAATTCAATACTTGAATCCATGGATTCAATAAAATCTCGAATTTGTTGATTCTATCGTATTTTATAAAATCTTAGTATTCCTTCACTGTGCATGTTGTAAGGATTGAATGAGATTGATATATATCTAATCTGTCAATGGAAACTGAAATCATGGGGCAAGTGAATAATTAATAGGGAACTGCACTGATTAAAAAAAATGAAAATTGAAAAATGTCGCTCAGTCAGTAGTTATAACTTTGTGCTCTATTCCAATTACTGATCTTGGGACTAATCTGTTGAAAAATAATGTAATCTTTGACAGAGCTTATGCCAATAGAAACCATAAATAACTTTCTGAGATGTTGGAAGGCATGATCTACTGGTCATCTATTTTTCAAACAAAAAGTGTGAATCATTGTTGTCTCACCTCTGAGAATGAGATGCTATGTTATCGTTAAACCTTTTTTTCTGTTTTTAATCCTGTAGTTACCACCAGAGAGTGCAGAGGAGGATAAGCAGAAATTAGATGAGGAGGAAAAGCTTGAGCGCATACTTGGTGATAAAAAAGGAATTGGAAGTCTTGTCCCAAGCAAAAGTGGTCCTCCTTTGATGGAGAAGATAAGTAAAGGTAGGTTGTATTTCTAATTCATTTATTATGTCGTTAGCATTATTCTATTAAGTGAAATAGGTCAGAGGTCATTAAGTTTTTATCAACCATAGCCTTTTCAGGGTGAGCTTCAATTTAACAGGCTTTGGTGTTACTTAGTCATCAGTTGTAGCTGATATTTTCCATCCTGATTCTAGTGTTTTGTCTGGGACACTGTGTTAGATACTCTCATTAAGTTGGGTATCACTGTTATTGAAGTACTAAGCTGGCTCTGTGTGCAAAAGTATCAAAATTTTACTGAGGATTTTTGTTTTCTCTATGGGGTTCAGTGAGTTAAAAAATTGTTAGTTCAGTACAACTATATCTAGTTAGGGGAGGTGCAATGCTATCGGGTATCAAATATAGTGAAATTTAGTTGTTCAGCTAATCATATCTGGCAAAAGGATTGTTGGTAATGTAGCAAGCATGAGAGAAATCTAAGAGAACTATGGACCCTGAGTGCCTCTGTATCAGTAACTTTTAGCTTAGCTGTGTTGAGGTTCTACTGTAGAAAATGAAAGGCATTAAAAGTGATAGTGGGGAGAGTAGGTATTGAAAATCCAGTCTCTTCTGACCTTGGAATTACACCTTCATGAATAATAAATGTAAAAGAACTACAAAGTTTTCATCTATAAGAGGCTATTAATTCAGGAAGTGCAGAGAGTGATGTTTACAAAAGGAGGAGCTTCTTCTCTTATCGTTTAAAGCTATACCTAGAATAGTAAACACTTCGGGCTTTGAAGTTTTTAACCTGGAAGTATATTATTATTCTTAAGTCAATAACTCCAGCTAAATTGCTGCTGGAAGACATTTTTGGTTTTTGAAAGTTTTTAAGAAAGCTCAAAATATTTGTAGGTGTAAACTGTTATTGGGAAGGACTGTATATTTAGAGAGAAATTCAGCATATTTTTGTGTATTATTCAGGGAAGCCTCAGTGCAACAGACCAAACTTTAATTTTTTTAGATTGATATTGACATAGTAAGCAGGGTGTAGAACTGGAGTAGAGGATCTAGTGCCGTAACTGCTCTGCTCCAATCTTTACTTTCTGCGGTGCCTTGATGGTATGCAATACCTCTCAGTGATAATATGTCTGAGGTCAGGTATATGTGGACAAGTGGTTTGTAGATGTTCAGCTACATTTTTAAACTATGTTCGTTGGTGAATTAAAAACTTAAATGGAAGAACCTTGTTTTAAGATAAGTGTCTTTTCAATTTTTTCAAAATTTATGGGAGGGAGAATTAGAGAGGAGAGGGGTCTGCCGCCTACCTCCCTGTGCCCCTCCTTAATCCACCATTGGCTTCTGTCACCTCTCTGTGGAACGAATGGAGATGGGGAAAGTTACATAGCTAATGCTGAATGCTGATAAATTGACTTGCATTGTATCTTAAGAGATGTAGGGTTAAATTGGAAAAAGGTGGAATATGTAAAACTATCAGCGAAACTCTTGAGATTGAAATATTTTTTCCTTCTGCATCGCAAAATTATAGAAAAAAGTGGTCTGTGCAGTAGATGCCTTGGTATTCTTGCTGAGTTGTTGTATTTCCCCACATTCGTCTTCTTTATCTAAATCAATGACCATTGACCATTGATGTTTTATCCATTATGAATGATAGAATTTTCTTCTGGACATAAATTTAGATGTCAATACCTTTTTTTTTCAAAACCTCTTTTGATTCTTTTCGGACAGTAAATAGCTGTATGTAAATATCCTTCAATCAGTACAATTTCTAATCGTCTTCCACATGTCGTAACATGTATGAGATATCTGCATTATGATGTCATGTGATGTTAATCCTCCAAGAAAGAATATACATATTCTACAAGAAAAGAAATGTCTGGAAAAACACTACCTCGGGTCTTCCATGGTTCCTTTGCGAAGATTAACTTTGGAATGGATCAAAGAAAAGATGTTTGGGTCATTTGCACAATAAATTATGGGCTTGCTGTTTTGAAAAGGACTAGAAGAGGAGTAAATACATATGTAATTATTTGAAGAGTGGCAGACCACTGGGCCACGCTCGATTAGAAAAACATAAGCTTTCAATACTTTAGCTGTAAATGAAGCTATTGAGGAGTGGAAAGGACAAGGGAGAGCTCCATTTAAGAAAGGAACATAGAAGGAATAAAAAAAGATTGAGAAATTTACTTTAGTTGCATAAAATAACATTCCAATCATTTGTGGCCCTCTACTGATATGCAATCTGAATGTCATGTCCATACAACGAATCCTCCTACTGCAAATTCATGATTTTTCCTGTCCCAACAAATTTGTTGTATGAAGGTTTTACTGTGATATCATGCAATAGCCCTTTTTAAAAAGTAAATGCAGATCACTTGATGGAAAGTTTTGTGCATAAGGATCTGCTATTAATTTATGGTACTGTCTCTAATTAACATGGCTCATGTCTGCATGTGAATGAATTATCACTAAAAATGTTAATAACAGTTTTGGAACTCACCTCAAAACTCACAAGTATTAGTCCAACTTGAATTGCTTAGCATTTGGTGCTGCCAGACTTCTGATTAAAACCAGATTTTTTTGAAGAATCAATACCAGGTTGTGTAAACAATTGTGGTATGAACTGACACTCACCCCTGGTTAAAACATGATTTATTTTGAATTCCAGGAATACCATATCCCAAGTCCATCTCTGGGAAGGAGAGCAAGGCACAGTTGATTTCCAAGTCAGGATCAGCCATCAAATCAAGTCCTCTTGCTCCAAGTAATACCAGTTTGCGGCAAATTCGAGCTGAGGATGGAGGGTAAGCAAAAAGTAATCTTGTATGGTCTTTGTTGGTTGCCGTCATTTTGGTGAACTTGAAGATTTTTAAAAATATTGTTTTAAAATGATGAGTTGTTAAAATTATTTTCTGATTTAGCGACAGGAAGACTCCTCCTACTTCCAAAATCCCTGGAAATGCTTATGTGAGGAAGAGTATCACTAGCATAGACTTGAAATGTGAGTTTTTCTTTCCCATTTCCATTCCCAAATTTGAAATATGTATCCTTTAGATAATAAGAGCTTTAATTTTTGTTGTTTTAATTGGCTAATCTTTTGTTTATTCAACAGCTCAGAAATCAGCTGTGACTAATTTATCTGCTCCATCACCTGCTTCCGACTACAGGTATGTATCTTAACATATATCAGTTTCACTAGTTACCCATTATGTTTTAATTTTTTTTAGTATGATTTTTCTACGATTTTCTACCAGCACAAGGGATGTATTCCTCCGGATCTTAGCACTAATCGAGTTTGCATAAAAAGAGACCATTTTAAATATGGGAATATAGGAATGCATTCCCAGTATAGGATATCGAATAGGTATTGAGGTGAATAGGTATCGAAAGTAGAATAGGTATTGGATATCGAATTTCCTATAAATTATATACCATATTTGTACAAGTCCAAGACAAGATTTTTTTCTCCCTCCCAACTTCTGCACAGAATCGGATGCAGATTTCTTGACCTCAAATGTGGATTGCTTAAGCTAAACTATGGATACACAAGCTTGAAGCTGGATAGCTCTTCGACAAAAATCAAATTAATAAAAGATGCACTGTTATTTAAATTATTTTACTTTGTGTTGAAAGAAAAGAAAATCTTTTTGTCTGCGGGTTAAGATTCGGCGGGCACTGATCAGAAGTTGGGGTGCCCTCTGGGAAATCACCTAAATTATCCCAGGTTTGGGTTAGTTAACACTAGAATGCCGAAGGGTGTCATTTTGACACCCTACGCGTACATTTTTTACAGAGCTGGCCCTCAGAGAGTGTTCTAGAAAAAAATCTTTCTTGACTTTTATTGATTTTTAGATATTAACAAAACGACAGTAAAAGGGATACCCCCCCTAATTTTTTTCGTCTCAAAAATTCAAATTTACCTTGAATGCCGGAGGGTGTCATTTTGACACCTAATATCATTTCTTCCTTCGGTTTAGGTGTCTCGTGGGATGCGGTTTAATAATTATATGTCAAATTAGTATAGTTTAGTACATTATCCTCATGTGTAGTACCCTTATGTATAGTTTAGCATATTTTAGTATAGTATATTACCTGCATTATTGTTTGTTTTACATAATTTCAATGAGCATCGGCTGTATACTATTTTTTTCGAAAGTTTAGTAGCTCGTAAGGTAAGTATACTCCGCTGTCTTTTGCGAGTGATTAGCCTTGAAACCAGCTAATTAATTTACCGCGGTGACACTTATTTTCTGTGAAACATAGCAGTGAAGTGACGCTCGCGACAATGCAGTTAGCTGCTGCCGAGTCTCTGTGTTGGGCTGCCTGGCTCGCTCTCGTGTTTGGCGGACCAGGTCGCTATTGAGTGCCTGTGAGTTACCTGCTGCTTGACTTGCTTTGGCAGTTCTGTCTTGATAATGGCGCTGCATAGACGTGTTACGACGGAGTAAAGCATTGTAATACTAAACGATATTTCTGGAGACGTGTCGGAGAAAGGGTCTGATGCAGATGTTGAGTCAGACAACGATTGGGTTTAGTTCATCCAAAAGTGATGAAAATAGTGAGCACGGTCAGTTTCAGTGTTTTGTATATTTCAGTTTAGTAATTAAATCACGAAAGATAAACATATTTATTTTACAATACACATATACACATAATTGAATTACTGGATCTGCACTGGCTATCGGACAGAAAAGAAATTGTACGTGATCATGACGTGGTGTGCCGACGAGGAAGGGGCGCTGGGTAGACTTCAAGGCGACGTCAACTCCTTGTTCAAGATCCTGCCATAGAAGGAGATGGCCATACTGAGGAACCATAGCCTGGGCCTAACATAACCATTGACGAACAGCTGTTTCCAAGCAAAGGTAGATGTCCATTCAAGCAATTTATGGCTCCAAAGCCTGATAAGTATGGGCAAAAATACTGGTTTGCAGTTTATAAAGACAGTATGTATTTGGTAAACTGATTTTTGGTAAACGTCAAGGACGGCTCTCGTTAAGCTGGCGATTGCGTTTCAGATCATGTTGTATTGTAACGTATGCAACCCTACATGAGCAAGGGCAGGAATGTAACCACTGGCAATTATTTCACATCACTTTGCTGGCTCTACTTGAAACAAAAGGGTACATGCCTTTCGGGAACCGTAAATTAGGGAAGAAAGGAAATACCTGGTGAAATAAAAGCTTCTCGGGAAGAGTTGTAATCAACTAAATTGTACAAAAATGGTGACGTAACACTTACTGTTCATCAGGGCAAACAGAAAAAAAATGTGTTCTTGTTCTACGATCTCCTCGCCCTCATATTGACAGTAGTAACAAATCGCCCGAAACTGTAAGGTGTTGTAATGAGATAAACTTTGAAGTAGATATTATTGATCATATGGGGCAGAAATATTGGGTCAGAACTAGAACCAAGCGATTGCCTGTTTTTTCTTTCCAGAATACTTTTGACTTGGTCACTATAAATGCCAGGATAAAATATAAGGAAATAACTTCACAAAAGATGTCCTGAATTATTTTTAATAAATTTATCAGAATAGCTTGCTTTTACTTACATTGCATCAATGAATACCTGGCAACCAAATCCAGAACTGACTAGGGATTGTCAAGTATTGATAAAATGCAATAAAAACAGAACTGTTGCTTTTTGTAAGCTTTGTAAGAAGTCAGTAATTCTACGGCCGAAACATACCAAAAGTGCCAGAAATATAGAGACTCTACTATTTAGATAAAGCGTTTTGTAAGTCTGTGTGAAAAAGCATTTGATTTTTTTTGGGTTCTTACGAAGTTTTCGTATTTTTTTTAAATTTTGTAGTTTAGTGGTAGCAATTGTTTTTTATTAATTTTCGTCTTTTGAAGCACACTTCTACATTCTAAGACGAAAACCTGATGAAAAAAGCTAGAAATAATAATGAAAAGAAAAACAATCCTGTCATATTCATTTTAATTGTTTTATGCTCATAAAATTTAACCAATTACTGTGAACAATAAATACTCATTAGGACACAAAACCAGCATTGAAAAGAAGTTGACACTATCGGCTCCGGAATAAAACTTATCTGCAACGTAACATGCATATAAAAACATGGGTGTCAAAATGACACCCTCCCGGCATTCTAGGGGATACAAATTCCATGGCATTCTAGTGTTAAGCACCCATTTTTTAATTGTCTCCTTTGTACTTCTTGTGACTAGATGTTGATTTCATTAAGTATGATTTCATAAACTTAATTCCATGACTTCCTTTGACCATATGTTTGGTATTAACTTTTCTCGGTGATGAAAGATTTCAGAAAAGTGCATGTCCTCTTATTCTCTCTGTAATCTTGAGGATAGAAACTTCCATGAAATAAGAAAATGTGCAAGAGATTCTTGCTTTACTTAAACGAAAGAATCACTGTGTCCAACTATGATTATGTCCATGATGCTGTATTTTATTCCTTGACGGTAATGTTCAGGTTGCCTTATTAGTTACTCAAATACTTGTGCTCCAACACAGGCATTGCCGCCTTGAAAACTAAGTGACATATCAAAGGAAGCCATGATATAAGCCACTTATTACTTTTCTTCCAGAGATTTTAGGAAAAACAAAGAGGTAAATTCATGGTTTGTGTGGAAATGAGTCTCAGTTCTACTGATTGCATAATGGCTCAATGTTGATACTCCAAGTACCCAATTTAAGTTTGGGTGTCCCCATAGCTTGAGATAAATGTATTGTTGTTGGTGATTATTGGAAATTTTCTCTTATACTGTAAAGGATTTCATTACTCGTACGCACACATTTTGATTATTGATGGTGTGTTGAATTAACCATCACACCATCTTGAGTCTAAACCAGGTGTTTTTACCTTCCAGGAGGCAGCAGCAGCAGCAATTGTTACCCCAGCATGAGCAGCATGTTGCTCATTACCACTCATCTTTTAGCTATCCATCTTTGGTGGAAGGTTTTTCCTCTCTTGCATTAAATCATGACTCAAACAGATTGGGAATCTGCAGCAGTGGTGGTAGACATAGATTGGGAAACTTCCTTCTTCCCTCCTCTTACATTGGGAATCAGGATAATTGCAACGCAATAAGGTTCAGCAAACATTCAGATTTTCCTAAATTGTCTGCTTTTTTACTTTACCAATGCTTTGTCACCATATAAAAAATTTATTTTGGTGTGCTATATTCTAGTACATTTTTACTGTATTGCATGCTCCTCTTCATTTTTCATTCTGCATTTTCTGGCTACCAATTATGGCTTTTTGTTGTAAATGTGTCCAGCTTCCACCAATTAAGTTCTCATTAGAGTAGAAGCACAGTTTAATAATCCCTAGGAAATTGCTCGCTGTATCAGGTGTATATGTCCGAAGATGCAGGATAATGCCCCTCAATTACTATACTCACCTTTACTTGCTGCTTTTCTTTGTATCAGTGTTATTTTGCTGAGGAACAGGATCTGCATTTGCCAAAACTTTTGCATTTGCATGTAATGCTTTAAATGAAATATCACAAAACAATATTAGCGCTCTTTTCCAAAAATTACAGATCGGTGCTTTGTGTTGGTTGATGTGTACCATTCAATTTCTTAAAATGGAGAGCATTTTGAGTATTTTAAACTCCTCACAGAAGCTGGACAGAGTTAAAGTTAGATGGTGCATCATGGATTTTCAGCATGTCTGGTAATCCCATCCGTGCCGACAATAGTTAATAACTTTTTCAAGTGATGATAGTAGGATCTAGATTGTTGTAAAATCTGAGTCGATTAATGAAATTATTTTGATTCTATTTTCTTTCTCTTGGGCTAATAAATTATGTATTTGACAAGATGAACGAACTTCACTCAACTGAATCCAGCATTTTGTTGAGATTAGGCTGGTCGGTTGGTTTCAACAGTTATTTCTTATTAGAATGGATTTTATATGAAGTAGGTTAGCCAAAAAAAGGTTTAAATTATTGCTGTAATTAAGCTACATGTGCTGAAACCTAATCTAAAATGAATTCATATTCCCACCAGTTTGCTAAGAATATTTTCTGTGTCGTGGAAGAAAGAATAAAATCATTGATATGATGCTGAAGTCCCAATTTTTTACTATGTCAGAGCACCAATGGGAAATATAATGAAACTGAAACATAGTTTATATGGTAATGATCTCTTATGTACCTTGCTCCTCACCTCAACACTTCGTGATAGCAAAAAACTTACTTTTGATTAGAGATGAGTCGACTCCTAATGCCAAATCTTGATTCCACCGATTCTCAGGCACGGAACCAAGAATCGATTGGCTAAAGTCGGTTTCGATTCCACCAATTCCTGGAAGATAGATATTTTGAAAATCGACTGTGAGATTGGGGCTTAAGGGCCGCCACACACCTGAGCCATTGTGCTCTGTATATAATTAATTTAACAGTTCATGACTGAAGCAGTTGAAAAATTTATTATTTTATTAAAGCTGAGGATATATTACTATAATACTAATTCACTATTTTTAATATATATACTCTTTGTGCCTTTTGTCTTCGTTATTTTATTTCATTCAATTATTAAATTTTTAAGACAGCAATACTACTGACAAATCCTACCTGTTAGTATGAACAATAATCGATGGTATCGAGAATTGATTTGAAAGAATTGGAATTGGAAAAAAAGTGGAATTGACTCATCCCTAATATTGACTGAAGATAATGCAGTTTAAATTTTCCTCAAGTCTCAGGTGCACGTTAGTCTGCATAAGCTCCCAGGGATATCAGTGATTGAATGAGTACTGCTGATTAAATCCGTCGATTATAGTGATGTGCCACCAGCTACTGGGGTGCTTTGTCATCTTGTGTTATGATTTTGCTAAATAGCCTCAGCACCATATTGACACTCTGATTACTCTAAGATCACTTGAGCTATGAAATTTTGGCCATGGGCTAATTGGTAACCATACCTGAACCTTAGTGCCCATATCTCCTGTCAAGCATTCCTGCTTAATATTATTCTGTGCTTTGACTGCCTATTTCACTCTATTCTATTTCTGTCCAAATTTCACTTATTTAGCAATAAAAATAGATAGCACAAAGAAATCCCCTGCCTGCTCATTATAGTCTTAATTTGCATAAATTTTTCTATTGGTAATTTAAAAGGCATAAGCCTTTAATAATTATCTTTCATTAGTTGTTTGGGAACTCTGTGGTAATATGTTTTATTGCTGTCATATTTGTCTCCTATTTCATCACTCCATATATTATTCCATTAACAAGATTCTCTGTGTTGTGGGTGGAAATCTTTGCAGTAACCATGAAAACATGAGCATAAGCATGCATGCATGAATTCTCATGTTTGCATGATCTTAAATTAGATGAAAAGCTATAAATTTTATTTTAACTTGCTCGTAAAATACTATGCATTAGTCATACTTCTCATTGAGTGACTACCGTATTCCTCCGAATATAGTCCCCCTCTGAATATAGTACTCCCGTCCTAATTTTGAGGCTTGAGTCTCGGGAAAAAATAAAAAAAATGGGTTTGAATATGTTTGAATACCCCCTTAACTTTTATCACGGGCATTTTTGGAAAAAAAAGGGGGGACTATATTCAGACATATACGGTAAATTCAAGTACTAACTACTTATGTAAGTATTGTCAGTGTGTCTTATGAAAGCTATTTGAATGTTTGTAATTGCCTTTCAAAATGCTTGACAAATTAGTAAGAATACAATTGATGATATTTGCAGATTTATTGATGTATTAATTTACCCGTGTGTGTGCATTTAATGGATGATGGATGAACAGGGGATGGTGTTATTGCCTTAAATATTTGGCTCATAATTAAGAAATGAGTAAGAAATTGAGTTTCATGTATTTCATTTTGTAATGTATATAATTAAATCCATGTTTTACTCCTAAACTTGATTATAGTCATGGGGTCTTGAGTTATATGCACTTGTGCTAATGTGAAAATGTTTGCTTTGAGGCTCAAGTAAAATGATGATGAATTCGTGGGAGGGCAAAAAGTTACAATATCAACTTGGTAGTACATATTGAAATTCTCTACTTAAAGAACTTCTGTTTATTTATTTTTTGATTTCCTTCCTTCCAATTACAGTTCATCTGTTGGACCTGATAATGTTGACCCCTCTGCAGATGAGTTTTACATTGATGCTGGTGTGAGGATACAAACCACAATGAGTAACCGAGCTTCACCTGCACCAGTTAGCACCCGCATACCTCTACGTGACCTTTTGTTTTCGTCACGGAAGCAGCACTCTCTGGAGGATTATCAGTTAATTGTGGGTGTTAATTCAGTGTGTCCTTCCAGCTCCATGCACTCGGAGCGTTCTCACCTTTCCAGCCATTCGTCTCCCCACCTTCACTCGTTGTATAGGATTGGCGGTAACATGTTAGGAAATATTAAACGAGGTAATGCGGTAGGGCAGCCAGGAAGCACATCCATTGAAAAGCAGGGAGTTGGGAGTGCTCATAAGACCAGAATGGTTGTTGCAAGCTGCTCCGACCTACCAACTCCATCCCAACCCTACATATTTCCTATAAAAGTGAGTCATTTTGAATAGCTTACTGGGAATCAGCTTTCCAAGTGTCTGTTATGTAGTTGCTTTTCCATGTGAGCTTGAGCACGTATGTAGAAAAAAAGTAGTCATTATGAAGGGTGGTCATCTGTTTAGACTCCTGAAGGTGCTTAGCTAAATGTTTGTGATGTTATGCACTTATTTTCCATCACTTCCCTCTTGACATATTTTAATAGTGCATCTGAATTGGTGCTGCTTAAATCTGTGTATGAATTTGATGCACTTGATTATTTTATCTGCTAGGAGATATTTTCCATTATTATTTTACTTTTACTTGAATATTTCGTAGTTTGCCTGTTATTTGTAGTGACCCCTTGAATAAAAGCGTGCCTGCAGTAATCTTTAGTGATGAAAAATTATATTTCTCATTTTATTAGTGGCTGTACTTGCTTTGTATTTAAAGAATTATATGCACATGCAAACCTAGGATGCACTTATTTGTATAAAATATTGAAATAAGATTTGCACCAATTTCCACGGAAAAAAAATCCCCTGAACCACTGACTCTAACCACTGACTTTTGGCTTTCCAGGGAAAAAGATTGCCATGGCTATCAAGGAACCTGGATAGCACAGTGGTCTATCCAGCAGTCAGGATAGCCAAAAATCCAAAGTCCCATTCCTCTAGAATTTTTCCCCATGGCTATTAATGTGAATTTCAGTGTGGCTCATGCACAATTGAAATAATCCATTTAAAATATGATGTTTATGGGAGTGCATGCTTTATGCTAAGAATCTATTTATTGGTTAGCTAGTTAGCTACTTCTTCCAAGTTTATTTCTCTAAGATAGACAACTTCAATCACAATCACAGTGCATTATAATAAGAAAAAATGTACCTGGTGTTTTTCCACTGTAACTTTTATTTTCCAACCAGTTTCAGCACTCTTTACGATTTTCAAGGGGCTTGCAGTCCAGTACATAGGAGAGATCTTACACAGTGTACTGAAATGGGGAGGGGAGGGATAATACAGTGAATTCAAAGGTAAAATGATAGGCAAATACCATTGTTTAACACACTCAAAGTATACTTTTTTTAAACAGTGGGGATATTAGGAAGGGAAAGGTGTTGAAGTATATGGGGTGAGAATATAATTGGAGGTATAATGAGCAAATGTCAACGGAAAGCATTTATGAAGCAGTGAATTTATCAGCCGAGTTACTATAGGTATAATATCAGTTGAACTCACTGTTAATAAAATTAAAATAAAAGAGATTTTTCAAAGACTCACTTGTTCTAAAAACAGTATGAAATGCAAAACTGGGGGTTGAGCTTCTACGGCCTTGAAACTGTGAAAAGGAAAATACTCAGATGGCCGTATAATTCTCCCACGGCTCGTCCACCTTGCAAGTCAAAATTGTCACTGTGTTGGTGTGCAGGGAGGGGGAGAAATTCACCGCAGGGACCATACACCAGCCTCTCAACCGGATAGCCCAAATCACACACACATTCACTCACAACAAACAAACAAAACAAGATCCTTTGTGGGGGCTGTATGGACCTCCGCTACGGATACTTGCTCCACAAAAGTTAGTGGAGGTCCCTACAGCCCCCACAAAGGATCTTGTTTTTTTTGTTTGTTGTGAGTGAATGTGAGTGTGATTTGGGCTTTCCGGTTGAGAGGCTGGTGTCTGGTCCCTGCGGTGAATTTCTCCCCCTCCCCACACACCAACACAGTGACAATTTTGACGATGAGGAGAAAGACAGCAGGTACCTACTGGTAATTTAGGTCAACGGCGAACATTCAAAATCAGTCAAATCATTTAAAAGTTCAGTTGCAGGTGATTGCTGTCATATTGCAATTTCAACCTTGTGGGCTGTCTCCTCATTGGACGGTCTCTATAAGATGCTTGGCATACATCTATGGCACAGAAGTGCGTTACCAGTCTGGAAAATACAAGTTATTTTGGAAAAGTACCCAGTATATTTTTTCTTAGTTTATTTATCTCAATTGACAAACTACTAAGCATAGTGAATTGGTGGATGAAATGACTTTATGATGAAGCTTCAAATAAGTAATGCGATTGCCTGTCATTTGTTGTGCTGTAGGAGGTAGGATGCTCTGATACCATGCATAAGAAAAAGTACACACTTAATTGCAAATTCTAACTAGCTGGAATGTATGATACTAAAAATTATGCCTGGTGATTATCAGTATTGCCCGTGTCTCATGAGCCTCATTATATTGTAGACCTCTAATTAGTCGAGTAGTAATTTTTTGTATCATATTACTTTGCATGGCTGGAATATGCCTATTATGTATGTTTCTTTGCCGCAAAAAAATTGTGCCTCATTAATCATTGTAGTTTAAAAATTAATCACAACTTAGTACAAGTAGTGCGCTGATAGTCACAACAATGATTAAGCTTTGTGTAAGGCTCAATCAATGTGGCATGTTCTTCTACAATATATCTAATCACTATTCAAATTTATTTTTATAAAAATTCTGAATCAGAGATAAGCATTTTGGCTTGGTAGGTAGAAACATGAAGAATCCAATAGCATAGAATGTGTAAAACTGAGTACATATATCTTTGTTTCAAGCTGCTGGGATTTTACATGGAGATTTATTTGAAACTTTTTAATTTAATTAATACTGAATTTTCCTGATGTTTGTGAAACACATGATTTCTTAGATTTGGTACTTCTCAGTGTACATAGTATTTCCATATTTGTTTTATCGTCTCTCGTTAATAATGAAATTTGCTTTTTTCTTTTTGAATTGTCTGCTTCAGAATACTGGGGAAGATATTGGTGGGCATCATTGTGAAGCTAGTCATACTTCACCTCGCAAGGTGTACACTGCAAACAAAAGATTGCAGTCTTGCACTGAAGGATCAAAATCAGCCCTTGACAGGACCAATAATGACATAAAATCCTCTGGTATGTATATTTTCTCTTCATCATGAAATTACTACTTGTTTTCCATGCATTCACGTTGGGTCTCAGAGACCCCATGAACTTCCCTCAAATACTTTCGAAAGCACCCAAATTTTTTTATGCTTGCAGCAAACACGGAAATGCAGGTGTAACTGTGAAAACTACTGCAATGCATTGCCCATCCTTTTCATTTCTACATACCGTAAAACCTCTATGTAGTGAACCTCTTTACATCGTAAACCTCCATACTTCGTACCAACCCTCCGGTCCCGTCAGATTTACATGTAAATTTATAGGCAAACCTCTATATAGTGAACCTCTTTATCTCGTAAAACCTCCACATATTTTACCAACAAGACAGCCCCGAGACGGCCTAACTACCTCCGCAAATCATACCGAGACAACTAGAGACCATTAATGCAGCCGCGATTACCTACATGGAATGACATTTTCAGTGATAAATGTTTCACGCTTATTTTTTTCTTATACACCTTTAATAATTTTCACGTTAACCATTAGTTAGGGCATCCAACTATCCTAATCATATTAAGTGACGGTAAATGAAGACAGAACACATCGTTTTCTCTCGAATCATGGTCAAAATCGCACGATAGCACTCACTTTCTTTTACTGATGGCTTTATTTTCTTGTAAGTGCCTACATTCTATGTTCAGTTAATAAAAGAGGCGACCAGCGCAGCCTATAATCACTTACTGACGGAAATATTTCAACTAACTTCACTTCCATCCATGGAGACAGAATTACTCGACCGCATTGCTACTTTCGCTTCTAAAATGAAAATATTTCATGAATTTTCCGCGACTTGAAATAAATCAAATACAGTTTCGCAATTATTTTATTCCATATTTCCCGGTGTAGCACTTTCTTACTACCGCCTTGGTAATATTTTCGATGCTTTCGTGAACCATCGCATTTTAAAATTTATTGCGCTTAGCTACAGTCATATGTCTTGCCTGCGTATTTATGCCGCGAAATCTGACTCTTCCATCGGGAGCCCGGGACGTCAATTTCTAGCAATACTGAACGAACATCAATCCATGCGTGACAGTGTTAGGTGAAGGAAATAGCTAATTAGCTGATACACGGTAGGGCAATGAAATTTTTTACCGTCGCCGCCGCATTCTGAAGTAGTTCGCCCAGCATTCTCACCGGGAAATCACGTCCTTTCGCAGACCTAGCATTTCTGTGTGCCCTCGACAGAGTTTTCCTTTGGAATGCTACGTGCATTGTATTTTGGAGTTAGGGAATTCAACAAAGTTTTCAAAATTACGCTCAATTTTTTGTCTATTTTTTGCAGTAATCACGTGATTACTTGTTTTTTCATAATCTTTAACAAGTCACATGTTATAAGAATGATAAATCAATTCTTAAAGATATAATAAGGAGTATTTTCAATTATTTGCCATAAAATATGAAAATTACTTAATTAATCATAGGCTGATGATGGATTCGAGAAATAAAAGAAGGCGACTGCTTGATATTACCACATAATTAGCAGTTTCCTAGCCATCAACGAGGACAGGCAGAAGGCAGTGACCTTTGGAATACCTTCATTCACCCTCACATCTATTTTAAACAACCGAGGAAAAACAGAAGAAACTGTTTATCTAGGCTGCACAAATAAAAAAACTCAGGCAGTTAAATATGAGGATGAAGAAATTATGTTTAGAAATGTAAAACTATTGTTCTCTCCTCTGAACACTATTAGTAAATTACAACCCATAGACCAGTGAATTATTTCTTAGGTCAAAAGGCATTAACGAAAACAGCTAGTGATTTATTTATAGTGAAAATGACATTAAAAAGTGCTCGTAGAACTGAAAACATTATTTCGATAGAGTTTGAAAAATATTTTAAGCAAACCCATTAACTAATTTATTTTCTAAAAAGGCCTCTTGAACTAGTTACTTTTACCTTTGTGTAATCATTAAATTGTAAATATATGTTCACATATGCATACCTATATGTTTAAATATATTAATATAATGGCTTAAAGACAGTAGCACCTTTCATTTCCCAAGGATATGAAAAAATGGTGCCTACCACTAAAACCTCTCTACAGTGAACCTCCATACATCAAATTACCCAAATTTTGGTCCCGTCCATTACGATGTAGAGAGGTTTTACTGTAATTGCTTCTACTTTCCCCTCCTCTTTCTTTCCAGCACAAACACCGTCATATATTCTGTTCTTTCCTTCAATCCTTCCAAGGTAATGACTTGAGCTTGTTCTCGTCATGACTTTCCTTACACCGCCTCCCCTCCTTTTTCTTATGTCCCCCTCCTCATCTGGCATTACATAGAACAGCTACTCTGCTGTTGCAGAACTTGTTATTTACTTGACCTCATTATGAGGCCATTCATTGAAATGAATTGTAAATTACAAATTTTTACCATCAAAAAATGGACAATATGTAAAGTTTTATTTACTTTGATTACTTAAATGCAGCTAATCTTTGTTTAGCATTTTTTCTCATTTTAAATTTAAATTTTGTCCAGCTGGAAAATTTTTTAATTGGATTCCGCTGAAATTATGTTGCTGTTTATATATTGTTTCTTCTGTGTGATATTAGGTACCCTGTCAGGTACTACCACCACTGCTGGGCTGCAAAGTTTTCAGCTGAATAAGCAACGCTACGGAAGAACCTCCTCTTGGACCAACTCCCCTCAACGAGGCAGCCCAGCTGGTGCCTCACATTCCATGCGTCCTCAGTCTTGCATCCTGCCTAGATCTGGGGAGCCAAGCATCACCAGTCCATACAGGGGATTAAGGTATAGTTCTCGATCATTGTCGCAAGAGGAATTGCGCCATGGTGGAGGGATGAAACAGCAACCAGGCCTGCAGCGTGGCTCAACTGTTAGTGGTCCAATAGGACGGAGAATCTCATCAGCATTCATAAAATCCAACATTCCTCCCCTGCCATCTGGGCGTGTGCCTAGAAGGACTTCAGCTGGAAGTGCTCATTCTAGCCCAGGCTCCAGCCGGGCATCCAGCCCGGGTTCTCGGCTCCAGGGGACATCTGGGTACTCTGGGGGTATCCAGAGCCTTCGTCATGCAGGGAGTGGGTCATCGTTGTTGGTGAGAGCCTTGCCTACGGTGAAGAAGCAGCAGAGTGCCCCTGGTGGAATGGGTGGCGATGTGGTGGCAGCACATCCTGTTGAGAGTCCAGATAAAAGGATTAACGGGTGAGAATGAATGATATTTTTCGGATTCAAGCGTATCCAGTGTTAAATGTGAAAATGACGTTGCAAAAAATGGCTCGCCGTGACAGTACAGTGTAG
Source organism: Ischnura elegans (assembly GCF_921293095.1). Taxonomy (NCBI): domain Eukaryota; kingdom Metazoa; phylum Arthropoda; class Insecta; order Odonata; family Coenagrionidae; genus Ischnura; species Ischnura elegans. The sequence goes on from NC_060247.1 coordinate 126,868,363, forward strand.
CTTAGATTACACTTACCTTTGAAGTTTTTGTTGCTGCCATCCTGTATAGTTTTCTAGAAGACTTTTTCATTATGAATGAGGATATAATGTCATTACTCTTAATATGTCATATTTATTAAAATTTTATTTTTTTGTCATAGTTTTTGCAGTTGTTATGCATGGGCTTTACTGTAGTACTTTTAAGAAGAAATGGGCCCCGAATGCCTTAGAGTAGTTAACTCATCTCTTATTCTCAGTTGGGATTTCAAATTTTTGTTGTGCACTAGAAGATTTGATGAAGTGCACGGATTTGAGGTTTGAGTAAGTTTTACTGTATCATCTTTTGAGCAGGGGAGTAAGAGGCAGGCAAAGGCAGAGGATTGGCAGCGCTGTTCCTCGTGATGATGGGTCAGCGGAGGGTGTTGGCAGAAGATGGACTCCCAAGCAAGAGAATAGTGAGGATGCACCCAACTGGAGGAGGAAGTCTGCAGATGGGTCTGCACTGATCGCTAGCGGGGGTCGCCGAACCTCACCTCGGCCTCTCAGTGTTGGTGGAGTTATTAATTCTAGTACTAGTCGCTTGCCAGTGCCAACTCTGCGGTAAGTGAGGATGTTTGCATATGTATGCTCGCAAATATTGTGTAATATAATATTATAGAGAGCTGTGTCAGGGTTACTATTGTGAAATTCTTACATGTAAATAAATTAAAAGTTACCGGTAATTTTCCGCTAGTAGGTATTTCAATTTCAAGACTGGTTTCAATGTTTATGTTTTTTTGTAACTTGAAGTAGCTATGTACCTACCTATATTAACTACTGTGGAAGCCTGGTATAAGGTGTGTTCACAATCCCTAGGAAATCCCTCGCTTAAACGAGCATTTGTAATATCTCAAGGTGTTGAATAATTTCCGGCAAAATAGTGTCATCGAGTATTTATTTACCCTATTAAATGCCTCACTTGGAGACATGGATGGTGATGTTCGGTATCTGAATGCCATTGTAATTTCCTGGAACTATATAGGAAATGTAGAAAAAGTATCGCAGCTTTCATCCCCTTTTGCCTGGGTTTGAGGGATAAATTCAAGTAAAGATTTTGCACGGCATCATTCCGCTTCTGATAATGTAATTGGATTACATTATCAGAAGCGGAATAATGGTAAAGGATTCAAACAGGAATTTAGCTGATTAATGGAATATTTTTATTTTATGGAAACAATTTGGGCAAATAGTTGATTCAACTAACATCTCTCTCAAATATCCGAAGGGGAAACACCACCTCGCGAAAAAATGATTTCATGCCGTCTCTGCATTGACACTGCTACGATGGATTTCTGTCTGGTGTATGCATTCTTATCTACCAAACGCCATTTCAGCAGCACGCCCATCTGATACTCGGCTTCATCCAGCTTCTTATTTTCAACAGGTAGCTCGCTTTACCCCCTTCCTACGGTCAAGTGCTAGCGGACAATCCGAGGCATTTTGCAAAATACACGCGCTTCTCCACCGGATTTTCTTCAATTATTTTCAGTCCATCTTTGGAAGTTCTCATGAGATGAGCTGATGAATTCGAATTGCTATCAGGGAGAAATCAAATATCCTGAGAAAATATCCCTTTGTCTGTGACTGTGACAATAGAGATTTATAGCATAACTCATAAATTGTAACTTGATTTATGTTTTCGGAAAAATACCGCATCAACTTCCGAGGAGCTCAGTTACGAGGATATCGAGTTCGTCTTTCCGACATTTATTTTCTTGCGTAAAATGCTTAAATATAGTCAGAAATACGTTGTGTTTGGTCTTATCCTTTTTTAAATTACGCGCACATTACTGATATTTCAATCCAATAAAGGTGTAATATCAATTGCCGAAAGTCATTGTTAGACATCTTTTGGGCTAATAGATGACTGATGCAGCAGTTGACCTCCAGAAATGGGGACCTTCCAAGCAGGTCGGCAGAAAAAGGTCAGTGGGGGAGAAAGAGGGAAGGGTGAAACACAATTCTATTATTCGCCTGTAACTTGATATTTTCTTTTGAAGCTTTTGGTTTATGGTCTTCGTAATAAAAACCCTGTGCAAGCTGGGGCCTTTTGTTTGATTTCGGAGAGGAGGAAAGCATTAGAGAAGGGGCCGAGGGCTGATGGATGGAGGGGGTAGCAGATTTTGGGAATTGTGCTACGTAGTTACTATCCCATGGCACTGAGGTTCTCCTGGTGAGGGAAACCGGGGATTTTCAGATTTTTTCACCCGATTAATTTCGGTTGCCCATGTTGAACTCTTTTCACCACTCTATTCCGCGAATTTGATGTAGTTTGTCAACTTACCTAAAACGGTGCTGCCTGCATTAAAAGACTAGAGTTCTCTACATTTTTCCGAGTCAACTACCAACGACGTGCATGCGACGGTGTATGACATGAAATTCAAAGTATTCGAGATAGTACCTTTAGAATAATTATTCAAGACCTCAAATATCGAATACTTTCTAGTATTCGAGGTATTTCAGTATTCACGGATACTATTCGCACATCTCTACTCGCTAATGTTCTTCTTTAGAAAGACTACTAGAACATTATCGTCTGTTATGCCGTTATTTATAACTTGTTGGTAAACTTGAGTATGCTTAAGTGGATTACACTAAAATATATTTCCCCCCCTTCTTTTTCCAAGAGCATTTTTGGAAAAAAAGTGGCTCTTTATTAGGATAAATACGGTATATTTTTAGTTTCATAGACAGATAATACACTACACAATAATTAATTTTTGCTCAGCAGTGTGATATTTATTGTAATATCAAGCATATATTGTGGAAGGAACTTTTTGGCCTCGGTATATCCAATTTATTTTGCATGCAAAACATTAGGCGGGACAAAGACTATGACTCGCTATTAAGTGATCCTTGCAATATGATGTACTCGCTCTACTGGGCTTCCACTGCCTGTAGTTACCTATAGAAATTACGAATATTTTAATTTATTAATCTGTGGCATACTGTTAAGTAATATGCTCATAGTTTTGTCCTTATCTTGCCACTTATGTATCATTTATTGATATCTGATTGCTTTGCTGTTATAAAGGGTCCCCTCAAACCAGGTCAATAGCTTACAAGTGGTGCATCTGCATTGTCACTGTGTTACATGTAAGGTCATGTCCTGTGGCACTCCTGTTCTGCATCCGTGGGGCATCTACTTGTGGAAGTGCCTCCAAGTTTAGCGAAAATCACGTGGAGCATACTCCTGATTATCGGGGCTAATGATGGGGAGATTTGGCACAAATAATCGGAAAACACAAGTAATTCAAACTTTCACTGTAATTTCTTGTAATTTTCATAAATTAGGCAAATCAAACTATAAATTATTAACTACCCACATTGTCTGTTATTTTAGATCGCTTTCCAGAATCATTTAGAGCTTTCTTTTCCGGTCACAATCTTTTTAGCGGCGATAATGCGATTTTACTCATATTCGTATTGCTCCATGTAAAAGCTGGTTTCCGAAAATCGCACACCTGTGTCTGCGAGATCACGGGTGCAGGAAATTGGTTTGCAGGAATGCTTCAAAACCGCTGCGCGACGTCAGAAACTACACTGTCAGACACCACACTACGTAGTCGTATCTTGCGCAAGTTGCCTGGTAAGCAACTGCTGTGGGATGCAGTTCCGTGATCACTGTATGTAATCACGCTCCATGATGTTTATATAAAATTAACGCAGAGTAACCATGAAGGTAATGGGCTCACGATCATCCCATGCGCAGTAGCAACTATAGGAAACTTGGACTGTTGGCAATTTGTCTATGCAGGCGAGTGCCTGGCTATAAGATATGCTTTCTCTACTTCCACTTCCCTCGCTGCCTTCACTTCTGTCAATCCTTTCCTCTCCAGTTTGACCTTGATTAGTCACAGTGGTAATATGTCCGAGTGTGACGGAATCTCCGGTTCCTTGGGGAGGTATTCAACCAAATGCGAGGCCATGGTAATAATTTGCGATATGAAATACACAATTATAGACAACATATTTCTAAATTTGTGATTGGTTAACCATTGAAGAATCTTCTAAAATTAATCAAGAGTTTTTTATCTCACCTCTGATCGTCGTCCGCATGCTAGAGCAGACGTCCAAGTTAACTTGAAGCATTCCTTGTCTAAAATTAAATAAAATAATTCCCTTTTACTGAGACTGTTCTAATGGAAATAATTATCCCATTGTAGCCTTGCATTAAAATGCAAATATTGTGCTTTTGTGTCCGATTGATTATTTTACAAAGATCGCAGAAAGCATCAATGAATTGTAAAACTCATGCACGGATAAGGTGCAACACAGATAAATCGCTGCCAGATTATCAGGAATCTGCTGTACATAATTCATTATTATTTTCACATGATATTGGTACATTGAATCCTTATAATTCATCATTCTTTCAATCTTTGTTAGGTTCACCAATGTATTTGAAAAAGTATGAATATGTTGGTGAACCTATCAATGTTTATTCTTTAATTTCTTTTTCCTAAAGGGAAAGGTTTCATACAGTTAAGCCTAAAGTAATCACTTTCAATCCTCAATCGCTAAGAGCAGGGCCAGACCTTTTGCTCAATTTGATCAGTGTTCTCTTTGATATTTGTCAAGTCATATGAGTTTGTTCTCAATAAACATGATCATTTTCTTTTCAGGAAGTCTTAATGGGTTGGAAAGAATGAAGAATGTTGGTGCTACAGAAGTTTTCTTGTAAAATTTCTGTAATAAGGTTGTCTGCTTTATCGGTGCCCTCTAATTGCTACTCAGAAGATTAATAGTCAAATATATTTTTACTTCATTGCCAAAGCTTTATTAGAGCTTGTTTGTATATGGATAGTGTTTAATCAAAGAAGAAGATATTTTTAGAATGCTATTTGCGGTAGTATGCTATTTATCATCTACCATATCATTTCTGATGTGAAGTTACCTAACAGGAAGTCTAATAACTACTTACTCTATCTGTTGTGCATAGACTCATAAGCATGTATTACAATCATGGTGCTCGTATCATGTGATTCATAAAGTGCAAATATATTCAATACTTAGTATGTGTTGTGAATTTAACAAAAGAAGGTGTGTAATTATGATCTTCCTAATGCAGCTATTTAATTTTTTATACCAATGTACCTGCTGTCACAGATTTTAGAGATGAATATTTTTCTGAATAATTTGTAGGTTTTTGTGAAAAGGGCTTTTGTATCATGTGTTTTCCTGATCACTACTTTTTTAATGTGTATCAATGTAAAAAATGAACTAGAATTATTTCAATTCGATTTGAAATGCGAGCTTTAATTTGTTGTGAAACACTTCATTTATCTTGGCAATATGATTAGGTAATATAATACTGATTACTTAATGTGCCTTTTGCACAGTGGATGTACTTATTTGTTATGCTTGTTATTGAAATCTATGGCTGAATATTGAGAATGCCTTGGTCACATTAATTGATACATTACCTAATATGTTGGCGTAATGTTTGCCCTCCAGACTGTATTTTGTTGTTGCTTCAAGTATCTCGTGAAGTTGGACTGTTGTAAATGATTACGAGAAGTGTTTCTTCTGTCTTAAAGTATACATAATTAACAAATGGTTAGTTTATGTCGCCAGTTCAAAGATTTTTAATTATATATATGCATAGTTGGAATTCTCCTTTAACTGCACTCTATTACATATTTTTATCAGTGGAGAAAGCCAATCATGTATGTACAACTTTATCCCAGTATGGTAATAGAAATATCGTAACTATTTTAGGGAAAAAACCAAAGTTGATGAACAAGAGGACTGGTTACCTTGTTTAGCATTCTCTCTTTACTCATTCATTCTTGATTCAAACTTAATGTTAAAAATGCTCTCCCTTAGGGTTACCAACCCATCTGCATTTTCTGTGAGTTCCCGCTTTTGTAATGTTATTTTCTGTATATATCCTCCTTTTCTATTGATTGTGTGTGTATCCTGCGTGATTTACGTTCCAGTTACAATACTGAAAAAGTTTTGCCTTCTTTTAAAATTCCCTTTCTTTTAAAATCCAGTCCCTGATTTCTTATATTTTTGATTTTTCAAAATACTTGGCAACCCTTCAATCTCATCAATTTTTTTTGGAGCTGAAATAAGAGATTTTATTGTAATTTTAGGGTTTAATATTCCCTATATGAAGAATATTATTTAGAGCAGGAATCTACTCTACCATATATTACCTACTTAGAATGCATATAATGTGAGTATTTAAAATGAAACAGGGTTGTTTTAAAATTATTGCATTAGTGTTATAAATGGCATGGAATGGGATGTTATTTAGAATTTGATGCATAGTTAATTTAAATTGACTGTTGCTTATTTTTAAGAATTATCTCAAAGTGGTGTTTGGAATAACTTGTATTCAATACGTATATTATTATTCTGTGGAAAGTAATGGCTAGGTATTTTTAAATGTCCTTGACTAACAAACCTGGAACTCATCAAGGATTAGTTATTTTGATATTGTTAGTCTAAAGTTCTGCGGGTATGCTCTCCTTTCTTTGGGGACTGAGTCTTGTAACTGGTATAATGGTACCTGCACTCATATTAATATGAACAGTTTTCACCTATTTCATGCCATCTTCCATGCCATACTATTCCATAAGCACTGTAATCAAACAATCATTATTGTCTGAACTCTTCTCCTAGATAAGATGTGTGATGTATTCCTGGGTTAATTTGCTGTTCTCTGTAATTGTCGAGGTTTAACTTCAAGATGAAACTTTTTCTCTAGTATATTATGTACTGCTGAGTATTTTGCTACTTCTGGCATTTTTATTCCTACAACTTTTCTTATGCAAACTTTTAAGCAAATTATTGATCATTTAATCATATCAAAATCATGCATTTTTCATAAATTATATTTATCAAGTTGGTTGGTTTTCATTTGTTGGTCTTTTTTTCTGAACAGAATTTCATTAAGGTAATGATATAATTATTACAACAATATTCATGAAACAGTAATTTTCTGCCATGGTGCATGTTTAATGCTGGAATATGGAGGCATTGATTTTATTAGTAGATGAAACCAAAGCATCATTACTTTCAACTTAATCTTATGATTCAAACTGAAAATGTTGATAATTGTAACAAGACATTTTCTGAATGCGTTATGGAGAGCCTCCTGTTATTTTGAACAAAAAATAATGTGACAATTTGGTGAAAGGGTTTGGCATTCAATGACACTAAAGGACATTTTTACAATTTATAAGAATTACAGAAATTAAATGTTTTGGATATTCCATGTCATTGTGTGGTGGTTTGCACTTTATCATGATCTGTCATCAAGGTATCCAAGGACCCTTGAAATCCAGGAATTGGGTATTTTTCAATTTTCAAAACCAGGAAACATCTCTTGGTTATTCCCGAGTATTCAAAATTGTCATTTCAAGGCCTCCTTATTTCAAAAATGAACTCTGCTGCAAAAGTAATAATGAATGATGTAAATTATAGCAGTGCAGATAGACCGAATTTTCTCTACAATATCTTTGTGGATAGTGTGTTGAAGGTTACATTATTTTGGTATTATTTTTTTCTTTGCAGTTGATAATTGTTCACCATTACTATTTGACCTACCTATTTCTTCAGTGGACCCTTGTGTCTTATTCTCAGTCAAACATGTTTGCTTACTTCTGGTTTAGTCTTCTTCAATTTCCAAAATATTAAATATACCGTCATCAAAATGTAATATTCTCTTGCTTTTTTTACCACTCATTGCTGTTAATTAATTGAATATGTAATGTTGTGGATAATTCTAGGAAAGTACACCATTGATGCAAAAATTGAAAAACATCATGTTAACCCGTAATATTGGAAAACCTGAAATTAGGTTTGAAGTTTATGTTTCTACTTTTGAAGACACAGTTATCATCGTTGAGGTATTATCCTGGATTGGTTGTTAAGTTGGCAACTCCAGCATCCTAAGGATGATAGAATCAAAAATTTAATGGAGTGTGGCTCTTAATACTGCAGAACGTTGTTACTGAAGGATCCAATGGGTTTGTTCAGCAATGTTTTTGATCGTTGACCATGATTGAGTTTACCAAATAGGCCCATATATTTCTGTTCCTCTATCCACCACCTACTTCTTAAGCTATTTAAAAAAATGTTAGGCTTAAATCTTTTGCATATAATTATCACTAGCACCCACCACACAAGCCGCTGCTTTTCCAAAACTCCTCAACCTCGCTCGTTGCTTTTATAGTGTTCGTTGTTGTTTACTTTTTGTGAGGGATTACTTCCCTATATGATCACTTCTTCCTGAATAAGTTAAGGAACCTCTACTCCAATTATGTCACAGAGTCATGAAAAGTATCTGGCAACTTTCACCTTTTTTGATTTTAAAGTTATGAGAAAATGGCTGAATTACATTTTTTTCAATTGTGACTTATCATTCCTGTCTGTCCACCGAATTCTTTTCATGAATTGCCATTTTAAATTTTAATAATTACTAAGGAATGTCCACAACGCTATTCGGAGATAAAATCTTACTTCTATACCTCATGCCTATTTAAAATGCTTCTTGTTAGTTAATCTATGGAAGAATTTTTGGTAAGACTCCTTTTTTGCCCTAAAACATTATGGTCAGCTAATTTAATTTGTTTTCATGGATTTAACTGTATATTATATATTTATATTTTGCATGTATGCAAAGATAAGCATTCTAATAATTACTTGCATTTATTTAGCCTTTTAGATTTTATCAAGCGCTCGATAAGATGTTACGTACTAATCACTAGAAAAACTATTTGGAAGTGTATTTTTTAGGGAATCAATAGTAAGGAGGCCTCCATAAAGCTATAAAAGGAAGCTCAAATTGTAAAGGCTGCAAAATATATCTGTATACCAATGAGAAAAGATTTAGAAATTATTTTCTGTGATACCTAAGGATAAAGGCAAATATATTTGCTCTTTTACTATTATTTTCATGACCATGTGATTATCACGTTGCTATTGTCTACATAATTCAGCATTCTAATTATGCCTGATTGTCTTCCATGTTTAAAAAAAATCATATTTTGTTTTATTAAGAAGAAGAAATAAGCATTTATTATACTCAATGTAACTTTAAATAAATCAATCCATTGAAAAAAAAATTGAAATAGAATCCAGATTTAGTTGACCAGAGGGTATTGTGATGGTTGATTCATAGTCATCGGCTGATGACGTGCAGATGAAAATAAATGCATGAAAAAATTATCTCTTCTCTGAAATTTGAAAGAATACCTTTCAAGCATGTACAAAGAATAAATTTTAATTTAAGAAACAAAATATTTTTAGCCACCAGAATGATTTTAGTTTTGGTAGACTCAAGGCAAGTGTGCCTATTACCGACTTGCAGCTTAGTTGTTCAAAATAATGGCTGGAACAGTTGGTTCACGAAGTTACAAAATACCTTATTCAAATTTTCAGAATTTTGAGATTTAAGAAGATGAACCGTGTAAACTAATAAGATGTGTAATGTTCCCTTTAAAAAATCATGTTTTTGTGAAAGACTTGTATTTTACATAAGACTCCTCTTATTTTTCCACAAAATGGTATCAAAATTTTTTCATCTCTTCATCTGCCATCTTGTTACATGATATTTTTTGTGCACCCTTATTTTTTAATATGTACTACAAATATTAAGTACGTATGCAGTGGCAAATTATGTGCCTCAGGTAGTTCAATGGTAGTAGCTACTTGATATGAATATACAGTATCATTTCCCATAATTTATCTTCTTGCTATCTTAAAGCCAACTTGATATTTTCAGTATTAATAGTGTTTACTGACACAATTGACTATACTATGCATGTCCGTGTATTTCGTACAAAATACAGAATAGTTTACCTTCTAGGAATGGTTATGGATTGAAATATTTGTATCTTGTATGCAGCTATTTTAGTGAATGTATGATGTAATTATGCCTATTTGGACTAACAGAGTGAAAGCTGTTGTGTGGTATGAACCAACACGATATCTCTGCCAAAAGGTTTTTCTGGATATTTATTTGAAACTAGAGGCTCTTAAATGAGTTAACATTTTTTTAAATGGTTGATCTCTGTTTCATAGAATGCCTTGTGTCCATAGTTTAATTTATATAAGTCGATTAACTTAAATGATTATGCATGTATGTATATGCATCTTGCTTAGTCTTACTTACCATACTTCTCACTTTTATTTCTGCACCATTACTTTCTTAAATGTAGCTGAGAGCTGTTAATTGCTTTGAATGAGTTAGTTGGATTTAGCCACTTTCAGGCAATGCAACTGCTTGCCATGCACCATGGGCAGCACGGCACTTTGTCATGAAACCATGGGCTTATACGGGTGCCTTCCTACACATTGCAATGCATTGTCCACAACTCCCCGCTTTTTACAACAGCCATGGTTCTTACGGTGTTCATTTCCATCTGTTTTGTGCAACATCCTCTGCCACGTAGAATGTATATGGGCTCTCAGCCATGCCGGCTGTTTCTCACAGCATACTTCTGAGCATAATGTATGCTCTATGGGTATAGAGCATCGTAAAAAGCTGGATTGTCTGAAAGCAATCCTAAGCTGGCAGAAATATGTTTGTTCTAGCAGGAATTTGTAGTTAAATCAGTTGGACTTTTCAGTAAAACTATTGGAATTATTTTTAGCCCCCTCTGGTGGAGGAAGTTTTTGATGTTTTCAAGGTTGGAGGTTCTTGTGCTGGAGTATTCCAGTTACTGGAGTGAGTTGTGAAGAAAGCCTTACAATGTAAGTATGTACTGGCAATGTGTGTGTAGGTGGTGCCTGCAAATACTGTGCATGGGCTCTTAGGGAATACACATTCTTGTGTCACATCAAAAATAAAAACTGTTAGGTATTAGGTATGTTAGTTTTAAATATTGCCTTAAAATAACAATTGCATTTGTAATTCTATACATATTTACTTAACTGAAATTCCTGTGGGCATCATGGCTTTAGCTTTGCTGCCTTAGTCACATCCAGAAATGTTTTAAACCCACAATCCAGGGTTCCAATGTACAAGAATTGTAATAATAATAATATAGTTTTTATCAAAAGGCCTAATATCGTTTCCATGAGCTATTAAATTTTGGTGGTAGTGTAATTGGTGGTAGTAAAATTCAGTAAATTATGAAAGAAATATCTGTGAAACCATAATGCATGTGTGATACGAAAGCCTGCATTCTACACCATTCCTATTGGTATCATTTAAGTTTGGACCATGCTATTTGGAAAATTTACTATCAGTGTTTCAATTTCTAGACCATACTACCATTTTCTTTTTTGCATGTCTCTTTAAAAAAATTTCTAAGCTATTGTTAACTTTACTGTGTTGTATTGTAAAAACTTTCTTTACCTTTTTGCAATTACGGTAGTATAAGTCAATTTAGTGATTATTGTGGATGTTTTGGAAAACATACATGACATCTCCTTTCATCAAGTATGTATACAGTATTCTTTATGGTGTCTGTGTCTTACCTTTTACCATGCATTAACCTCTGTGTGGGAAATCTGTGGATAGAATACCATTTAAAAGTTGTTGATGTATTTAGATATTGGTGGGTGTTTCTTTCTTGAGAGGTGCTGTGCGAGGCACGGAAATGGAAGCATCATTGATTCCATAAACCCCTTTGTCCTCGAAAATCAGCATTATTATTTGCTACTGGACACCTTAAGTAAATTTAAATCTTTAATGACTGATAAAATAAGGTGATTTGCACCTTAAAAAATTAATGTTCTTCATGCACTTGAATCACATTATTTAGTCCATACATGGAATTCAAAATGTCGAGCACTTGCTCAATAGATCTCCAAAATCTTTTTAGCCTCAAGTAACTTAAATTTTACATGTCATCAAAAACAGGCAATGGTTGCTAGTATCATTCTCACATATTCAAGAGCGGTGATTAATTAACGCGTTCGCTGCCGCGGATTTTTCACCCATGGCTCCAAATGTCTATCTTTTTCCTTTTGCTTTGATACTAATTCCTGCGTGAAGATGAAGTACACATTTCGGTCAGTATGACCGAAGCAGCAGTGGATGTGTTTATAAAATATGCAGTTGCTTGACATTTTTTTTCTGTTTCGAGCTGTTCGAGTTGGAAACATTACAATCATTCAAAAATAAACAAAAAATGCATGCAGTTTAAAGACATTAAATTTAAAAATTGTCATATGCATAAATGTATATTACCCTGAATATTTTAAATACTGTGTTTCTCCAAATATAGTCCCTCCCCCCTAATTTTGAGCCTTTAGTTTCAGGAAAAATAAAAAAAAATATATGCTTGAACATAGTCCCAAAATAGTCCCCTTACCATTAACATGGGCATTTTTGAAAATGGGGGGATTCTATTCAGATAAATATGGTGAATACCGCTCATAAAGTTAGTGACACTGCTCAACAGCTGTTGATGGGGAAAGGTGATGTTAGTTTCCCTTGTGAACACACGTGGGTTGTCAGATGAGTTATTGACCTACCATGTGTAAAATGGTAATTTATGCTTTCAAGCACACTTTCATTTTTCAAAATCATTGACTCCTAGTGTGTTAATGTATTTTCTCCAGTGGTGTGTGTTATTCTCATTATCTCATCTCTGGAGTGATCTTCTGGAATTACTGAACTATTCTATTATCAAACTGCTGGTCTGTGTACAATGCTGATACTCAGTGTGAAAATAAGAATGTTTAACCATCTAAGAATGTTTTTGAGTTTTTGGAGGAGATTTGGTCCTAAAGAAGTCAAATATTGTATTGCTAATGGAGTGGATATTAGGGTGGCTTATTTTGCTGTTTGTTTCTGAGGGCAAGTTTTTATACCTAGCAAAACTTGCCTGCCATTCAGTATGTATCAATATTACAGACATGAATTTTTCACAAATCAATTTATATCTACTAGCATTGGTGGGGCATAGTCCTTGGGTGCCGAACTGAAGGTCGAGGGTTCGTACTCTGCCTTAGTAGGTTTCTACTATCCAGGGCATCGGTGTTTGTGATAGTCCATCGTTATTAATATTTAGAATTCCCTGATGTAAAAGGCCTTTATTGCTCTGTTTTGGGGTCAGGTAAAATAAAATATCTGTCAGAAATTTTGCCTCCTGAATTTCAAAATTTGGATTGACTGACTTGAAAAATTTTTTTCAGGTGTGTGTATTTTAATGGGACATGCCAAGAAGTAGTAATTTGATAGACCAGTCCTGGCTTGCCAGTTTTCTCTTTTTTATTATATTTATTCAGATTTCAATACTAGCTGTTGCATAATCAAGTGCTTTCCTCATCTCTTTGACTTATTTCAACAACTTGTTTCCATAACTTGGTGACATTGACTGGAATATATATCGTCATTTTGTTTTTTTATTGAAATAGAGAAAAGATTGTACAGTAATTTGTGTAGTGGTTTGCCTATTGTTATGAAATTTTGGGGCACCATACATATTTATGTACTTACTCAATGAAAAATGGTTATGTAAGTGTCATATTGACGTTTTAATATCAGTATTCAATGTCACTTACTTGTCTTTTCCTAAAAGTATGGTGTCTGTGGTCAAAAAATTTAGTTACAATTGAGTTGTGTTTTTGTCAAATTTTGACAAGAAATTAACCAAGCATGGCAAAATTCACATTAATGGTATGAATATGGGTTGGCAAGTTTTACTGGTTGCTAAACTTTGTTCTGAGAAAAAATGGTAAAATTAGTCCCCCTAGTGAATATCATTGGAGTTATTAAAGCCCTATAAAACCTTCCATCATTCATCAAAAAATTTACTCATGTGTTACTTGATTTCTTTGTTGCTATAGAATGTGCACTGCTGCTGATTCAAGCATCTGCCTACTGACAATTTCTCACCTGAATGATTTGGAATTTTATTCAGTATTCACAATGCAGTGACAGCATGAGAAAAATAATACTAGGATATTGCAGTAAAGCCATTAATGAGTGGGACCCAAGAACTTATCTGACAATCCATGTAAACCCCATGTTTTTTTTTATTGAGCTGAAATTTTCTTAACTACAGTATTTTAGTGCATCAGTTGCATAGGTGTTATCTCCTTACTTCTTCTATTTTAGCAATAGAGGTATGAACTTTAAATATAAAAAGCATAATCATAGTACTGTGGCACAGAAACATGTACATATAATATCCCACGTAAGAGGTCAATGCAAGAAATTTTGCATTTTGAAGGTGTAGATATGCATGGCTTTGGCTGACTTGAGTCGTCATTACATGTTGTCAAATGTTGAAGGATTTGTCATTTGCCTGGATTTCCTTTCATAAACTTTTCTTTTCCATGCAATACAGCTCATGTGTGAGACTGTGATTTTCTTGATAGCGAACTTCAGAATTTGTTAAATAGGACTTTTAATTAGACAAATTTTGTAAATATAAAAGTGTTGATGTGTCTAGATGGGTCTAATCAAGGCTGCTGATTTTACTCAGCGTGCTGCAGGGTTTTGGCTTCCTTTATAATTGACAAGCCATATGGTGGTATACTTATGTGTGCAATTTATTGCAAATGTTTGTGTGTATTGATTTTTTTCAGGAAACCTTTTGAGAATTCATTTTTTGTGCAGTAAAAATTGTTTGTCATTAGGCTATTGCAAGCTCTGTTGTAATGCTATACTTTTTTATCGCTTGTGTGTTGCTTTTGTCACTGTCCAAAGACAATTGCTAAAAGGTGATATATATGGTGATGTGGTGTGTTATCAGTGAAAAATTATGGATTGCTGTACATACCGAAAGTAAGATTCAGTAAAGAAGCATAAAGTATATTGTAATGTATTGAATCCATATTCAGAAATTAAAATACTATTTTGAAACATACCTAATGCCCAATATTCATATCTACGTATTTGTGTTTGAATGAATCTCTAGTTATTTCTACCCAATTTTTATTTAGGATTTTAAACTGCATTCCTCTATCAAGATCCTAATTTTTTAATCTAATTTCATTTTCCTACACATTAGGTTCTCTTAATTGAAATGTGCACCTATGTATGTCCAAATTATATTTTTTTCTTAAGGCCGTTTTATACGGGGCACGGAATTGCGCAGGATAGAGCTGCATTCATTTCTAGAATGGCGTGGAATTGTGCGAATGCATGAACGAAATTAGAACGGGCTATTTTGCCGTCTCGCATCCACGCATTCTAGCATGTGTTCTAGCAATTCACCGCTTTACACGATGCAATTTTGATTGTGCCTTCGCATGTACGTCAGATTGCGCGATTTCGTGTACTGTGTAAAACGGCCTTTATACCAAGTCTTCCTTGCAAACAGAGGAAGACTGGCAATGTGTAGCAACCATCATTGGAGATGCATTTTTTTAATTGGTAATATCTTTCTGTAATGGCTTAAAGGGATTCAAATTTGTGTTATGGAGTTGCTCATTCTCATTTGATGAGAAGGAGCAACTCCATAATCTTTTTTTTTAATTACAATATTTTCAACAGATGCATACCCTGCTAAAATTGTGACTGAAACAAGAGATTACATTATCTTTCTTAATATGTGATACGAAATGAAATTGCTACCATGCATGTTGAATTGTATATTCCTTTTATATCTTTAATCCATAGTGTGTACCTTGAATGACTCAACTCTTCAAGATAAAATCCCAAACATCTGGTTAATATGCCAGCAAAGCCCCAGATCCAAATTTGTATGCTTGCTGCAACCAACATTGCTAGAGATTGAAGGCTAATTGATGTGTAGATTTATCTCCTCGAATGATGAACTTTTTAAGTGAACAAGTTAAGGAGAATCCAATAAATTGAAAAATGACTCCATGAGGTAACATGTTTTACAGCTGAAAATTCTCACAAATTTATATGCAGCAGGAAAGACTATGGGAACCTTGATTACGTTACGTTACGGTGTTGGCAGGAGTAGGCATAAAATATAATTGCACAAAGTTCACGGCAAAAGGGAAGTTCTGCTAAAAGCAGGTAACTAGGCAGGCTGAGCCATGAAAACTGATGATCCTTCTTTGCCTGGAACACTTATTTTCCCCTCACTCACAATTAAAGGGAAAGATCTGGCCTATGACCAACCAAAGCTACTCAAAAGTTACTGATGAAGGACGTGCCAGTCAGTGGGAGCATTGCAATACCATGGTATCATAAAACTGCTGTAATCATAAAATCTACACCTCAATTAGCCTTCAATCTCTAACAATGTCGGTTGCAGCAAGCATACAAATTTGGACCTGGGACTTAGCTGGCATATTAACCAGATGTTTGGAATTTATCTTGAAGAGTTGAGTCACGAGTACTTTTATTTTGAGGTCCAAACTAGTTGGTCCCCATTATCACGTAAAATACATCTTTCAGTTCAGTAAGCAACTTCATGAGGATTGGGAAGTACATGGTAGTAATTATATTAAATTCATTGGACATCCCTTACAAATTTTATACTAATTAGCTTTAATAATGCCGACAAAACATAGCATACCTATTCAGGGGCGCAGCTTGGAAATAAGGTTAGGTGGGGTTTTAGGCACAACTAATACTGGGGTGTCTAGGGGTATGGCCTACCCACCAGGGTAAGCGGGGGCCTTCCCCAGAAAAAATTAGGGTAAATAGTTAGTTTCACGGCTTTCTGAGGGATATTTTATAAATCCTTCCAAAATTTTATAAGTAATATTAATGCGATTGAGTAAAATGGATTTAACTTTTAAAAATTTTCTGACCTCTGGAGGGGGCTTTATCTTCCAAAACCCCCCCTCACTGCACCACTGTACCTGTTGTTAGGAGTAGTTTCCAAAAAATATTAATAAATAGCTCTAACTACTTTTTTTAATGAAAGATAGTAGCACTTTTCCACAGTATTTTAACCCTTTTAGTGCCGGCCTTTTTCACCTCGTATACGCGAAGAATGCCAGGGCTTTTTTGATGAATTTGCACGATTTTACTTAAAATTTTATAAAAATTCTAATATGAATGTGTTGAAGCTAATTATTTTTATTTAAACTGCTAATACTTACATCATTGATTAAAAAGTTCACCTATGTTGTTATCTCTTCTGTACAACTTGGGAAAAATATTTAATTTCTAAATTAATTTAAATACACCTGGCCGATAGATCGGCCCGTGGCATTCTTTGCGCATACCCCTCGGGCTGATAGATCGGCCGGCTGGCACTAAAAGAGTTAAAGGGTGCGACACATTTCAGCTCACAGGGTCATCATCGGGAACAAGACATCGGGTCTTATACCAGATGATGGCTCTGAGCCTAAATGCGTTGCATGCATTAAAATATTGTGGAAAAGTGCAACCATCTTTTATTTAAATAAGTCAAAATTTTACCATGTAACGCCTGAATCTGTTGAGCTTAGCTCTAATTTTATTAGTCTGAATCTGGTGAGGCAGGCGTGGGAGAGAAGGTGGCTTGTAAAAAAGCTAAAAATATTCTTCATACACAGGTGTATTTGTTGGAAGTTCAACTGGAGTATTTTAAGAGTTCACCATTAAAACTCAAAGAGGAATTCTGGGAATTGTACCTGGCCATAGCGAGACTTCTCATTAATACTGTTTTAATGTATCCTACTTCAATTCACTCAGTTGGAACAGTTGAGAACTGAGCAAACGACCTGGTTGGAGAGAGGCTGATCAAGTACAAATTTGTTAACACGCTGAGTGCCACGTCAATCATCGGTGACTGACACGGAGCTTTCTTATCAGGCTAAGTCAGTCACCAGTGACTGACAGTTAAAAATATGATAATAAAGGTAAAAATTGATCATCTTTTTAGAAATAGTAATAGATTTTATTAAAACAAGGCAAACATAAAAATGGTAGTCCCTCCTTGGTGTCAAAAAGTATTATAACTTTTTTGGTCAAATTTTCTGCTATTTTTCTGCCGCATTTTCTTCGTAGCACGATTTGCAATATTTTTGCACTGCTCAAGCTCATAAATTCTAATTTGCCTTCCACCTGCTCAGGCACTGGTTTCTGTCGGATGAACCAGGCAGTCTCTCCTGGGCCACCGAGTTTGGATCATCCTCACAAAATGAGAAACCTTGTACATATATCTTGGCAAGATAACTCTGGTTCTTGCTATTAAATATTCCTTTAAAATATGGATTAAAATGGGCATGTACAATATGAAGAACCAAGTTTGTTCCACGTCTTACTCTTCCCCATCCGCAGAGCTCATTGATAGTGTTTGCAATTTAACTGAGAGCACCTTTTTCCTACTTGCTTTTACCCCCACCTCTCAAATACCTTAGTACCAAATGTAGTGCCCCCCTCTCACCTTAAGCTACGTCCTCACTTGAAGAAATGCTCTGACTTCAGCAAAAAAAGAAGCACATTGACGTATAAAACTGACGATCGCTAAAGAATTCCTTACCCATGATATGGCTAAATTTGTGGACCAGGCTGACATGAGGATGTAAATGAAAATGCAGCATTCATTAGGCACTTATCACAGGTTTTTATTATGTAACCATTTAAATCTGAATATCATGAAGGCTAGATATAAATCCTGTACATACGTCTCCTTTTATCAAAGCTTCAATTCATTAAAATGTCTATGAGCAAGGGCAAAAGATAAGGGAACATTCTTACACCATTCAATGTGAGAAATTTTCACAATATAAACTTTGTGTCTCACATACTAATACTTGAAGACCTCAGCTTTGAGTGTGAAGGATAATGACTAGAAACATACTCAGATAAAATTCTGACCTCTGGAAAATAATTTTAGGCTTGGTTACTTAACACTTTGATCCGTTTGCTTAAAACCATGAAAAATTGAGCTACTCCATAAGGTACGAGATGGGTCAGAAATACCACAATATAGGGAGACTAACTTCAAAACCAGTAATAAGAAATTTTCTAAAATAGCATGTTGTCTATAGATATGTTATATTCCAAACAATCGGGATTCACAGTATTTAAAACTTTGATTTCTATTTAACGCTTGGCTACTAAAATTAAAATTGAATAATCGATGCAAAATATTACAAATACACGTGTAATAGATCAAATAGGTAATCACTTCCATTTGAATTGTATAGGACTTGGAGAGTACAAAAGCTGTGAAGCAAGCTAATAAAAAACCATTAAAATACTTTATACACAACTTTAGCAGTAATCCTGAGAGAAACAGCTCCTCAGTGAACTGAGCTCTTAACTTATTTATAAACTAAGCACAAGGGAAAATTGGCTACGAGAATGTTTCAATTACATTATTAAGAAATGCAGCAATGACCAAACTGGCAATTCTCAAACATAAAACATTTTGGCCTTACGTAAGTTCATACATACAAAAAACCTTAATCATAAGATGCATTCCGACCGGGATTAACAACCACATAAATATAAAGAGCATTGCTGTTTCAAGAAATGGATGTAGTGCAGAACATGTAAATATTGCATACTACATCAAGTAGAAAACGTTATCCTGAGAGCTTTTACAATTAAATACAGCTGCAATCAGGGAACACATACCTACAAATAAATCAACCCTTATTAATACCTCTATAGCTGAATTAAATCCATTTTAAAAGCCCTCTACATAGCAGGAGTATTACTTGTTTGCCATAGATTGCCACAGCCTAAAGCTATAGCAACACTAAGAGCTCTGAATATATCTGAATTGAGCACTGGAGATTTTTTGTGCAAGCAGACTTCTAACTGATCTGTCCATCTCATTCATCTTTGCACGGTCACATAATATACTTATCACATGCATTATTTACAAAATAAAGTACCTCTCTCTCTCTCTGCGTCTACCGCTCATTACTGAATCTCCTATGTCGGCCGCATAGGTTCTTTTAACTCTCATCAACACCATCGTTATTTTCCGAGTCAACAAATTCTACATGCGTGAAGGGAAAATGCCCCACTTTTCCATTCAATTCTCCTTCCCACTGACCATTAATGTTCATTTTTGTAACCTTAATTATATCCCCAACTTCCAACTTAAGGGCTGTCTTGTCGTATGCGTTTGGAACTCTGGCTTGCTTCACTCTGGCATAAGCTGGGAGTTTCCTTTGAATGTTGGTCCTCCGTACTGCGGCATCTTGCTGCTGGCTAACAGCATTACTTCCCCCAGAGCCAGGGCGATTTCCGTCATTTAAGCAATGTTGTCCGTCCTCCAGCTTCTGGACATACGGTACAGGTATTGAACCAGTGCGACCACAACTGTTTCTGGCTGTCCACCACTGTTCTTCATCCTTCGAAACAACAGTTAATATATCTCCTTTCTTGAACGGTAAATCATCGGCATCTCTGCCATCAAAATCATATTTTGCAACGATTTTCTCGATGCGACGTGGCGCGGGTTTTATGAGAGGTGTGGTATCAAGGTAGTGTAACTTGTAAAAAGCTAAGAGACCAGGCAAATCAGAAAACATCTGATCACCGATTCGGAAGTTAGTCTGTTCTCCCTGTTGTATCTTGTTTATGATGTAATGACTCACTTTACTGTCTTCTTTGACACACAGTACATAATCTCCATGGATGGTAGTGCTGTCTCTGACAAGAAAAACTCCTCCCTCCTCAGTAAGCAACAGATCAGTTGCATCCTGACGAGACATAGGCCCAAAATACCAGCTTGCTCTATCACTAGGGTCAAATGATGCCGCCATTTTTAAACTATATATTCAATTTAGTAACACGAATGTATACTATCATTAACTAATGATCACCGAGTGGGTTAGTATAGAAGTGACAAGAGAAAAAGCACATTTGTCCTTAATTTTGTATGAATACCGGCTTCTACCAAACACCAGCATCACAGAACCCTAGCACTGGCATTAGCCCAAAAGCCACTGGCATATTTAATATCACCTTCTGCGATAAAAAATTAATATTTACAGTTAGTTAAAAACGATGATATGATTGGAGATGGAATTAAAGACACTGTCAACTTCTTCCAACAGCAACTTCTTTCACATCAACCGCTATTCAAAGCGAAACAGGCATAAAAATGCAATTGGAAAGCGTTAAAAACACATCACATGTTGAGGGGAACGGTTAGCGGCCGCAACCCCACCGATCAGGGAGGCGGAGAGAGTTTCAGGTTTCACAATTAAATCTCGCACATACGAATCACTATCACCAAACACACACTGACGAAGAATTTCCCCAGGTCTTTTGTACAGGAGAAATGACCGAAGGCCAGACGGAAATGCAGCAATTTCTCAATTCAACAAGTTCAGGGTGTTACCCACACTTCACAGGTTACTGAACTACCGACGACCACCTGAGAAAACACAAAAAAGGTGAGAAAAGTGGTAATTTATACATTAACGTGAACATTTTTTCCAATTATGAGACATTAAAATTCATAAAATATTTCCGTGTAAAGGAATAATAGCGTAACTATTACAGGATGTAACCATTACTAGCTAAGATTCTTACATTAATATTTCCTTTATCCGCCGTGCATGGGAGCCGACTTCGTTATTACGCGAAAATTATATAAAATATAACTTAGAAGTCTAATTTAAAAACTTATTTCTTCGAAGCAAGCGTTATTCCATCATCAAAATGCTTAAAATTCGGGAATTTTACACTGTAAGTCCCATAATAATGCCACTGACTTTTCTCCTTCAATTGTTTTCCAGATGGAGCCACAGAGGCTCCATTATGTGTCAAGAGTGGCCTTTGGTAATTAACCTTTCATTTATTAATTTAATGGTCTTGATTCGTCTGCCAGGTTTAATTTCACCAGTCTACATAGCACAATTCTCAGTTTTTGGCTCTGTTATTTTCATTTATTTTATAAAACGATGACGATTCAAGTTAAATACCCTGTGCTCGATAGCTTCCCGGAAATGTCATTTAAGTTGCTCGAAGACTGACGCCGTAATGTGCACCCTCTTTTTTTGGGCTAACCCTCATGTTATATTGCCTCGTCGAGTTACTCCGCTGTTACTCATTGACAGAATAATGTTTCAGCTGTCTCTCTGGAGTAAGGGCAGTAATTCTTAAGTTGGTGTTGAACCCTGTTGTTGAACACTGTTGCATTAGCAAAGCTCGTTGGTGGTGGACATATGTTTCGCAATATTGTACTCGTTACAGAATTCAATGGGTCATGAATGTGCTGATTTAACGTATCTCCTTTCAACTGTGGTATGGTTTTTATTGGGTAGTTTCTCATATTTCTGGATACTTCCAAACGCATCGTTTCGTTCCGAGCTAGTAGTGGCAATGAATCGTGGAAGCGTGGAAATATATTTGCGATGAACGATAAATCTTTGCATCAAACGAGCATTCATGAGATACTTATATAAGTAAGTCTTATATCTGTGCTACTTCGTCGCTTATATTTCGACGATTTCTGTCGTTAGAAACTTTTTTACAGTTTCACTGCCTAAAGTTACGGTTTTTCCTGTTAGGTATGAGATTTTTTACTCGTCATTGTATCGAGGAACCCTGAAATGTTACCCAATACCCCTCAACCGTGTTTTTCCGTTTACAGCATCTCTCTCCATGATTCGTCCAAACCTGCTTCCTGTTTCATCTTCTCCTGCAATTTCCTTATCCTCTGTAGTGCTTTCATCAATTTTATGACAACTTAGTTGAATTGTAATTTGTCAGTCTTTTTACCGTGTACGTTTTAGCCCTCATCTTGAAACCTGCATAACAACTTCCTAGTCTTCATTGCTCTCAAACCTCTCAAATGGGTTCCTCACAGATGGATCTCCCTTAGTGGTGTGTATGATGGCAAGAAACCTCACAGCCAAGCAAAAATGCTGCATCCTCTATTATTAATGAATTAGTTAGTATTTTTGCATGCCTAGGGTTTGTGTCATCCCACAAGTTTTAATGTCCACATGTTGTTACCAAGAGAAGGAGGCCACTATGCTTACTTGCTACTGATGTGTAGATGGGGACATTTCCAGGTTTGGCACTACTCAAGAAACCAGTATGGATAGAAAGCAGGACACCTTGGGTGCTTTCCAATCACCTTGCGCAGATTAGCTCGCATCGCAACAGATTGAAACACACTAGCGCAGACAAACAATGGTGCAGGATGTGTTCCCATCTGTTTAGCGCAGATGACGTCACAATTGCGATTGGAGCACGCCCTGAGCTGAACAGTTTAAAACAGATCAGCACAGATACGGGATTGGAAAGCACCCCTTGTGTCTGGCATGCCAATATGTGTCAAAGAGGTGCAAGACTTAAAAATCCATCTCTGTAGAGTTGCATCCTCTACCCCTTTTTAACAATGCTTATTTATCCATGTACATTTTGAATTTGGAAAAGCATAATAAAGAAACTGTAAGCGTGGATAAGGTCATAATAATTCATCTATATTAAATTGTCAATAATTGTGTATACAGGGCCGGATTTACCGTAAGGGAAAATAGGCACGTGTCTAGGGCTATCGCCGTCCAAAGGGCACCTTCAAGGGTGGCGGTTCATTCAGTTAAAGCAGTATGCAATGTTTTTACTTTTGAAGTTACTCTTCTTTTTTGTTGTATGAATTAAGGGTGGACATTATTTTTGGAAAGAGTATCCATAAAGTGTTTTAGTTGCATAAAAGTGAAACTGTTTCATGTAGTTTTATTCCAAGCTGTTTTTCTATTATTGAATCGTCTGTTTTCCCTGCGTATACATTCAAGCATAAACTTATTCTGTCAGCCATATATTCGTGTATTCCTTTTTTCGAACCTTACCTCATGGGAGTGGCTATGCCTTATTATAAAAATCAAGGAGGGGGGTAGGCTCAAGTGAGGAGGGGCGCTCAATGGAGAGGTGCCTATGGTGTAACTTTGGGTAAATCGGCCCCTGCATGTATACCCAACATGGTGGACGGACTCAAGATACATAACCCTGATCCTTTTCCAATCCATGAATTTTAACTTGTTTTTTCACCCTAAATTCCACACATCTCATCGACCTTATATCTGTCTCAAGCAGTGCTACCCTCCATATCAATCCTCCATCCTCCTTTGATAGCCTTAAGTGCATTTATAATAGGGCAGTTTCCTTCATCAAAGAAAACGAAAGGCATTGATTGCGATTCCTTACCCACCATTAGTGTATTCATAATATACAAATTATTTGGTTTTAGAAATACCAGTTTAGACGAATGGCAATGGTCAATTTTATCCTCATTTGAAAAAGGCCAGTTTGGCGCCCATGCGATGCCACTCCACGTGACGTCACAGGGACCTTGTTTCTATACGAGTAGATAGGAGTTTTACATCGTCTGAGATTACCAATGCATGCATATGGCACAGAGCTCAGGGAAACATGTCTTAATAATCACCTATTAAAACCGGCTAAGGTGGGAAAATTTTCTTCGTTTGATAAGGTATTAATAATCCTTATTTAAGCCAAGCGCTACCTGCTAGCATCCTGCATCATATCAGCGCTCAAAGCCTCGCCCCAAGGTCACCTCACTTGCGGCAGCGGGAACCAGAATGACGTCACACGGAGATTTCCCAGCATTCATACTCAACCGTCGCGTTTTCGTGCGCTTGAAAATTTTCACTTTTCATTTAATCGCAAAAAATAGATATCGTCATTCGAAAATCTAAAAGCGTGAAATACTTAGTCCAGGAGCAATAATCTTTCGATTTAGGTAATAAAAAATAAAGGAAACCACCCTATTGAGCTGTAACAGTCCCAAGTTCTTGCATGTGCAGCTTGCTTATTTTTCAGGATTAGGTTTCAATATTTACTCTAGCCAGACTCATATTTGCAAACCAACCCTCAGTTAACCCTTAGAATGCTGGAACATTTTAAAACATTTTGCACGCTGACTGCGGACTTTATCCAAAATTTTTATTCCTACCTGGATATAAGGGCACTTTCACTCACCATAAGGACCGCTAAGGGGCTTAACTCTATCAGACCAGCCCTCGTTGCAGGGGGTGCCTCCTGCACAGGGGGTTTCTTCTGCACTGGCTGGCTGCTAAAATCGTGAACTTCCGCAGCCGAAGGGTTAAATCTCACTCCAACTAATTGCTAGCTTTTAGATGCAATTTTTTGTATCTTGCAATAGAATATTGTTGTTCTCCATTTGCCATTGTATAGCCTCACTCTAGTCTATGATGGGCTTTGCCATGTGTCAGTTACATCACGTCAGTTGTACTCACTCCACCTTAATTAAACAAACTTTGATTCATATACTTGGCATTCCACCTTGATTCAGCAAACATTTGGGCCTTAGATTATGGTAAAATTTTATACATGCATGGATATCTGTCTAAAATTAATTTATGGGATACATGTTTGCTATAAAAATTGTGATTTATGCACGTTTTAATTTTTGCTCTTCATTGGAAAGAAATGTGCAACAAGGAATAAAATTCCTTGTACCAATCCATCTAACCGTCAGAAATCCTTGATTGGTCTCATTTCAAAGGTAATACTTTGCTTAAGGCATTCTATATCAAATAAATTCATTTAATTTCCCATTATTTTCAGCTTTAAATAGCTAGAAATGGTTAATTTACTTTTCTCAAATAGTGTACCTTAGAATCAAGATAAGCTAACATTTCCTAACCAATCCAAAAATAAAACAGAATGGCAACTCACAAAATAAATTCATTTAAATATTCAGGCATTTATATTTTATTAGCTGAGCTTCTCCTCCTCCATTTGTGTTACATACAGTATGGGCTTATTTTTATGTTACCTAATTTTATTTTTCTATACCACCAATATTTGCTTTTTATATTATTTACAAAATACTTTTGGAAAAATTTATGGGAGGGCCAAAATGAAGGCTTCATAAAATATCAATCAGTATGCTTTGGTTATCAACTTGACTCATGCCATGAACATGAAATTCATTTCTTGATTAAAGCTTTCTCGGCTCATGGTGATCAAGGAGAGATGTATGGGTGTATTCAGTGTGATGTATCAGAAATTGCCGTGACGTTTTGTGACCGACTGCTGGTCACTTCTTCAAGGGAAACATGTCAAAACCTGACTCATCCGTGGAGCCATAGATTTAAAGAAAAAAATAACCATAACAGAGATGCCGGATTGAGAATTAGCAATACATGGAACCCAGTCATCCATTACAGTTCTTCATCTTCCCCCTCCAGTCCTCACTCCTCACCCCCTATGCCCACCTCTCCCACCTGAAATAAAAAGGCAGTACAACCAAACTCCAGTACCATTCACTTGAAGAAGTGACCAACAGTCGGTCACAAAACGTGGGGGCAATTTCCGATACATCATGCGGCATACACCTGTATGCCTCTCCACCATGAAATACATTGTCGGTAAATTTTGTCTTGCAAAGATGAGTTATTGTTTAAACAAATATTGATTTAAATATTGCCTAGAGTATTTCCAGAATGAAATGTATACACTTCATTTAGCTCTAAGGAAACACTAGGTCACATTACCCCATGCTTATTGTACTCAACCTTGAATCAAGGCACAAATGTTTCTTTTGTTCAAGAATCTAATCCCTAGCCATTGGGCTAGAATATATTTTTTAGCTTGTTGTGATTGTTATGCTGAATAATACTCTTATGAGGTTGCTGTAAGAGGAGCGTTTATTGCCTCTTCAAAATACAGACTGCCCTGTAGCCGAGATGGCTTGCTCATATATTGGCGGCAAACTCTCTCGAACGCCACATCGGAACTTCAGCGAACATTCTGGAATTTTTCTGGAAAGAGACAGAAAAAATTGTGGATGGCACCGAGAATCGAATCTGATTGGGAGTCGAACACCTAACCTCCGGTCCAACTCCATGTTGTGGTGGCTAATGTACCATAAGCTCAATGTTTCATCTCAGTAATTTTTTGTGGAAAACACTGTCTCAGAATTTCTTTGTAAGACCCATATTGCCTGCACAAAAGCTTTCAAATCCTAAAACTTATTTTGGATAAAAAATTTCAAGCATTAGCCTAAAACGTTGTGAAAAAATCTGCCAAAAAATTCTAATAATAACCTCTTGAAGATCAAGTATGAGTCAATTCAAAATCTTGGCTCAGTCTTCCCACATGTTATCGCTTCACCTGCAGTGTGTACTGGAGGCATTGTGTGCATCCGCAACATTTCTTGCATTTTGAAACAACGTACATGATACATATTTTATGACTCAATTTGACCTCTGTCAGTGCACTGCACAACGATGGTATTCTTAAAATTTTGACACTGATATATTTTCGTGCTTGCCTCACACAATTTTAAATTTTTTTCTTTAAAAATGTGGGGTGAAAATTCTAAATAAAAATTCTATAAACCTATCATTACTTTTGACCAATGCATTGGCTGAATATAAATATGTACACATATCAATGGGAGCAGGCACGTAGCCAGTCGGGGCTTAGCCCCTTGAAATATTTCCCTTGCTGTGATCTTCAGAGTTACGACTTAGCAATTTCACATGGGCAGAGCTGAGATTTTGTTTGAGTTGATTCATATTGCTGACCTTCTAGAGGTTATTTTTACAATTTTTCGGCAGACTTAAGGAAAAATCTTGACCCGTGCTATTCTGATTTTCTCTGAACTATTCAAAGTTATGGACCGAGGATAGGGTCTGATATCCAATATTTTCTCAGAATTGGATAATATAAAGTGAAGCCACCAAAGCCCTAAGTTAAAAAGTTTGCAAGTTAATTGCAAAATCAGGTGGATTTCTGTAAAAAATATGACCACAAAGACCAAACCACGATAACTGCTACCATTTTGTAAAAGAACCAGCAATGGCTATAAATTTCAGTGCTACACAAACAAAATTTGTAGCTTATCTAATGAAAATAGTGATTTTCCAATGCATTGAAATTAAAAAAAAAAGAATGCAATTACCAGTGTAGACAACCAGAACATCACCCATGAACCAAATTTATGGTTATGTGCCTGAATGATTGTGAGCTGGGTTTTTGAGATGAGGGTATAAAATGGTAAAATAAGAAAAAGACCTTTAACATTAGGAATTTGCTAACAGTAATGAGGGGTGCCACTTAATTTCACTACCCTGCTTGTGGTTTTTCCAAGTATCAAGTAAAGACATGATCACTTTGATTATTTTTGGATGTAAATGTCCAGAGGTATTACCCAGAATGGTAATGGTCAATCAGTAGTTTACTGGCAACTACTATACCCTTTGAGCTACCATTTTGCCAAGTGAATAATTATGTAGGTAGTATTGCAAAATATTTGTAGCATGTTGGGCGAGTACAAGCATACAATGTGAAAATAAGTTAATGCCTGCTTGGAGAAAATAAGTTTATAAATTGGACTTCTAGCTAACATTCCTTTCAATTACCTTATGGCACTGGAGTCAACTCTCATGCGTGGTGAGCATAGGGAACATTTATGTAATGATCTTAGCCAATATGGTTCAAACAGTGGTACATCCTGTGATAGTTAACCATTATCCCTTTCCAGTGAAATAGTGAATGAATTTAGATAGCTCAAAATTGTGAAAATGTATGAAGTTACTCTTAAGTAAATGATCAATGCAGATCTGTACTTTCAGAGAGCATTCCTTTCCAATTTCAGTAGAATGCTGTTCAACCATTCAACTTTCAGCCCCAAGTAGTACCCCTTACCTCCATTACTCATCTGCTACTACTTGGCTGTCAAATTGTCCGTGTTGATATCTGCGATAACCACATTATTTTAATTTTGACATTTTTTCCCTCAGCAGATTCATTTACATTTAAAACTATTGTGGATTTTGCCCCTTTAAAAACTGTTTTACACGAGGCACGGAATTGCGCAGGTTAGAGCTGCATTCATTTCTAAAATGGGGGGGAAAATGTGCAATTGCATGAACGAAATTAGAACAGTGGCTATTTTGCCGTCTCGCATCCACGCATTCTCACATGCGTTCTAGCAATTCACCGCTTTACATGACGCAATTTTGATTGCGCCTTCGCACCTACGTCAGATTGTGCAATTCTGTGTACCGTGTAAAACGGCCTTAATACTACTCCTTCTCGAGAAACCTATGCAAGTAAGTTGATATTATTTCTTTGGCCATGTTAAATAGAGAATTTCATCCTGCACATTCTGAAATTAATTGGTAATGCATTTCTCACTCAAGAGTGAGAATGTCATGCTAAGAATTCCAGAGAAGGTCATCATCATCATCCTAAGTCAACAATTCAAAGATTGGTTTGATGCAGCTCTCCATTCCACTCTCCTATCTGCTAGCCTTTTCATGGTGACACATTTCTTCTCTTTTATATCCTTTATAACCTGTCCTATATAACTCATTCAGGGCCGTCCCTTGCCCTTCTTCCCTTCCACCTGTCCTCCTATGATTGTTTTTATCAGGCCATTATGTCTCACAATGTGGCCAACTAAGTTGTCCTATCTTCTGCTCAAGGTTTTTAGAAGACTTCTCTTTTCTCCCACTCTTCTTAGCACTCTCTTGTTACTTACATGGTCAATCCAATTTATGTATCTTCTGCATTCATCATTCGGTAGCACCACTTTTCGAATGTTTCCACTCTTGAGCTCTCTGCTTCTGTCAACATCCAACCCTCACTTCCATGCAGAAAAATGCTCCAAATGTAGCATCTGATGAATTGTTTCCTTACTTCTTTGCTTGCATTCTCAGCTGTTCTTCTTTGTAGAAAGCCCTCTTCGCCTGCACTATTATATTTCTTTCTTACTTCACCCATCGCTGGTAATTTGGCTTTCCAGGTAAGAAAACTCTTTCGCCTCTTCACATTTATGCTTCCCTAGGCTAATTTTTGCTTTAGCCTCCTCTCTTTTGCTGCACACTAATATCTAGGTCTTCTTTTTGTTGATTTTCAGCCGATATCTGGCCATTGTCCTTTCCATATTTGTCAAAGTTTTCTTTGAAGTGAAGTAATAAATGTCAGGAAAGTAAAGTGGGTCTTCTTTTAAAGGCAGTTGATGCTGAGCCTCCTTCAATATTTCAACCTGACAGGGGCGGATCCAGGATTTCTTTCTGGGAGGGGCACAAGCAAGGCCGTATCCAGGATTTTGTTCAGGGGGGGGGGGGGCACAAGGTTACCTTGTTATACAAAACGAACGAAATTATAATGGGACCGTATTAAAAATCTATCATATTTTTAAGGGTCTGGGGAGGGTACGTGCCCCCGTGCCCCTCCCCTGGATCCGCCTATGCAACCTGACATGCTTTTTACAAATTTCTTCAATTTTTAAAATTGTAGGTGGCATTTCATCATAACTAAGTTATGGTCACTGTCAATATCTGACCCTGGGTAACTTTTGCATCCTTTTCCTGGTTTCTGAATCTTTGTTTCACTATAATGCAGACGATTTGGAATTTCCTGAGGTCTCCTGGCATCTTCGACGATTATCTTTGGCGCATGAAATTTTTAATATATATTTAATGTGTTGCCAACTACTAGCCTGTACTCAGTGCAAAATTCAAGCAGCCATTCTCCTTTTTCATTTTGGTTTCCTTATCCATATTTTCCAGTTATAATTGCATTTTGACCTTCACTGATGACAGCATTCCAGTCACCTGAAATAATAAGATTTTCTTCCCTTCTTACCTGTTTGATTACTTTCTTTATAACTCGGTAGGCATTGTCTACTTCTTCATTTTCATACTCTGATGTAGGCATGAAAACCTGCACCACTACAGTAGCTAAGGGTTTAGTGTCAATCGTCACCATTACTATCCTTTCATTAAACTGGCTAGCTTTTCACATACATTCCAGCCCTTCTATGCATTATCCTTACTCCAGCATTTCCATTTAGCGATTGTGTGAGTATTATTCTGTGGCTTCCACTACAAAAATCTCCTTCTTGGTGCCACTTCATTTCCCTGATGCCTTATATGTCAATGTTCATTCTTCACATCTCCACCTTCAAATTCTCTAGCCTACAATACCTACAAAGCAATCTAACATTCCATGTTCCCATCCTTCCAAATGCAGTTAACTCATCCCCCAATTAGGTACTGTCAGATTTTCCTTCCCTTTGAGCTCAGGAGCCCTATCTACTAAGACAATCTTGCGGATAGTTTATGGTTGGTTCTCGGAAAGACGTCATTATTTTGGAATGATCCACTAAGGTCTATCCTAACTTTACGTCATGGAAACTCGTCCCAGAGCAGCCGAAATGACAGAGGTTCTTGGATAATAACTTTCCGTTTCTTGGAATCGGAAAGTGATATGCCAGCTGTTAAGTTAGTACTGCAGAAGCTGGTAAGAAGTCACAATTAATTTGCAACACTAGAACATTAAGTGTGCTAAAAATTATGGAAAATCGATGGTTATGCTATTAGGAATTAAATTAAGTTTCATGTAATTAGTGAATTTGTGTTGCATTCCAATTTGTGCAAATAAGTCTCCTTAAAGATGCATGTATACTTCTGGTAATTCATCTCCCAAATGGTTGGATGTTGTCATGATCACCACACTATGACTGCCTGCTAAGTGCCCTTACATGTTGAATATGATTTTTCTTTCACACTGGGTAGAGACATGAAAAATTTGAAAACTATTATTTTTTTGATCACCTTAACATAAAGGCCCTTTGGTCTTATACTCTCATCTAAATGAATCCCCACGACTGCTATGGAAAGGAAGGACAAGACCAAAGAAAGGTCAAGACTGCAAAAACAGAGGAAGGGCAGAATAGTTACATGAGAATATATTCTCTTATAAGAGACAAGATATATTGTAATATGGGCATACCCAGCTGGGGGAAAGGGAGCAGCTGTCCCCCCCTAGAAGAAAAAATTGCAAAAGTCTAACCCTTTCGAGACGGTGGAGTTCTCGCCTTAGCATGATTGATGGACTGAGCCACAAGAGATGCTTTCGTTCCCTCTGTATGGAGCATTTTAGCAGGGCATTTGTTAAGAAGGGTCTCGCGGATAATCACACACTCAACAGCACTAGCCATTTTCGACCCTTCCTATTGGGGACTCCGCATTATCTCGGACTCCGAGGGTAGTTAGGCTCCCTCCTTTCGGGGTTTATAACCCTACCAGCTGCAT
Organism: Ischnura elegans; assembly: GCF_921293095.1. NCBI lineage: Eukaryota > Metazoa > Arthropoda > Insecta > Odonata > Coenagrionidae > Ischnura > Ischnura elegans. Next base: position 126,900,226 of record NC_060247.1, read on the forward strand.
TGGTTTGCGGTCAACTTATGTATTGCTTATATGAATTAGCTATATGGATAGTTGTTGCTTGCATTTAAATTGTAAACTTTGAATTGAGTTCCTCTTTTTATTTTGAGAATTGTCAAATTTTGAACAAAGCTCTACCATCAATATTAACCCATGCAACAACAACATGCAACATTTAATGCAACAACACATGCACATTTAATGCAACAACAATTTCCATGTTGATGTTTACACTAAAATCGAGGTATTAGTTAATGTATTTATCATAGAATTTCGTTTAAAAATTATAAACGCTGCACAAAAGGGAAAAAATTCAATTCTTAGTTTAAATTTTTTGAGAAAGGAACAAATATTTATCTCAAACACTGACAGAATGAACAATTGAATAACCATGGTCCCTTACCACAAAGAGGGGAAATATAAGATGAGGAGTCCTGGTATGTGTTCCCTGATTTCGAGGGTACGGCCGAAGTCCCGCTTTGTTTGGTCCTGAAACTAAGACCTTGTGAACTTGCGAGTGTCATAAAATGGTGGGAGCAAGGAAATGTATATTTTTGGCATTTGTTCGCCTGTGTATGAAAACTCTGATGAAAATTTGCGGCTTTCGTCTTCTGAGTGAAGAAACGTCCTGCCGCATATTTTTGTCGTTAGTAGCGAAAGTCTTTAAGGAAAATCAGGACTGGAAGTTTTCAAAAATTTTTCTTTAACCTCATGAAAAATGATATTAATATAAGACTTGCAACTAAAACATTTTATTTTTTCAAGCAAATAATTTTAAAAACTAATAAAGTGCTGTAACAATTTTCTTAAAATATTGGTTTCATTCGCCTTTTCCATGTTTAAATATTACAACTTGAATGACCATGGCCCCCTAGTTTTGATCCTGGGTTTGCCCGCTTGTATTGTAAAGTGAGGAAGGCTAGAGAAGCGTGGATGAAACATATCTATGAAGATGTATAGAAAAATCTTTTGTATGGAAAAGTAGAGGCTGACTATAAGATAGTGATGAACCACTTTTAGGAAAGGGACGTAAGATCTAATACCCTTAGGGACAAAAGTGGAGAAGTAATGATTGAAATTGAAGAGGAAGTAAAGAGATGGAAAGAATATCTGCAAGAGTTATAGTGTACAACGGAAATGGCCTAAGAACGAATGCTATCAAGAACGAGTGGGAAGTGGGTAAAGATGATATGGGAGCCCCGATTTTAAGATCAGAATTTGATGCGGCAGTTTGAGACCTGCGGATGACTAAAGCATATGGAATGGATTCCTGCAGAGCTAATTAAAATTATAAGAGAAAAGACATTGAACTAGCTGTGAAATATCATTAGTGAAATGTTTTCCACAGGTGAGATACCAAAGGACTTCGAGAAGAACATTATAATCTCAATTTCCATGAGGAAAATAGTGGAGAGCTGTTAAGATTTTAGGACCATAAGCCTGACTATACATGTGTCGAAGATACTGAGAAGGATCATCTTTAGAAGAATAGAACGAATTGCAAAAGAGTATCTGTATGAGGACCAATTTGGATTCAGAAAAGCAGAGGGACAAGGGAAGCAATATTGGCTCTTAGGCTGCTCATAGAGAAGAGATTGGAAAAGAACGAGCCAACATTCATTATGTTTGTGGACTTAAGAAGGCATTTGGCAATGTGGATCGGAACAAAATACATAGCTGGAATCGTAGAATAAATTGGAGTTCTCTACAATGACAGAAGAATCATTCACAAAATATATAAAAACCAAGTAGCAATGATAAAATCAGGGCCCAGCTGTGAAGAAGTAAGAATTAAGAAAGGAATTACACAAAGCTGTGCTTAGCCACCCATGATTTTCAACATTTACATCGAGCAAGCTATTTATGAAATCAGAGAAAAGGCCTTGGAAGTGAATATCAATGGAGAAAAAAATTAGCATGCTTGGATTTGCTGATGACATAGCCATCATAATAAAGCTGGAGAACGAGTTGAAAAAGATTCTGGTTAATGTGGGTAGGGTAATGGGTATATATCAACTGAAAATAATAAAACCAAGATATTAATTTGCAGCATCAGAGAAAAGTCAAGACTAACATTAAAATTGGGAAACAAAAACTGGAAGAGGTAGATGAATTCTGTTATTTGGGAAGCTGGATATCTAACTAGCAATGGGAGAAGCAAGAAAGAAATTATCAGCATAATAGCCCAGACAAAGAGAGCATTCCACTAAAAGAAAGATCTACTTACAGTGGGAAATTTAAACATAGAAGTGAGGAAACAGTTTATCTGAACTTACATTTGGAGTTTGCTTCTCTATGTAAGTGAGGCATAGCAATGGAGAAATCAAGGATAGTGGCCTTCGAAATGTGATGCCTCAGAAGAATGATGAGGAACAAATGGATGCAGTGATGCAGCAAGGGGGGTTTTTGGGGGATAAAATCCCCCAGAGCTCAGAGAAATTTTTTAGTTTCATCCATTTTACTTAATTGTATTGATATTACTCATAGAATAGTATAAGGATTAATAATATATTGCTCAGAAAGCCGTAAAACTCACCTGCATTTTCAACCATTTATCTTAAAATTCTGCAATTTATTAATCTCGCACCTACCGCTTATCTTGGTGGGTATTCCATACCCCCACACACACCTGTATTAGTTGCACCTAAACCTCCCCCCCCAGACTTAATTCCTAGCTGCGTCCCTGAATGGATGGAATGGTAAGTAATGATGAAGTCCTATGAAGAGTAGGAGAGAAGAAAAGCCTCATGAAAATCTTGACAAGAAGACAGAACAACCTCTTAGGCCATACCTACCTTAAGGCATGATCACCTGTTGTAGATAATCGCTAAGGGAGAAGTAGATGGCCAAAATAGAAAAGGAAGAACTCAAATGAGATGTATGGAACAAGTAAAGAAGGATGTGAAAGAAAAGATATAAAAAGGTGTGAAAACATTAGCTGACAGGAATTGAGTGTAGAGCTGCATCAAACCAAGTCTTAGGATTGTTGACCAGTGACAATCTGTGGCATAGTGTGTCTGGCAATGCCTTGATGAACACCCTAGTGTTCTGGCTTTAGCCTTGGGGCTGTGGTACTATGCTTACAAAATGCTGCCCTCAAATACAGAAATATGTTTGGCAGCATAAATAATCTTGTCTTCTTAAGCCAACAAAAATTCTGCTGGGGAAGAGGCCTTGATAGTCCAAGCGGTAGAACATCTGGCACGAATTCAGGAGATCATGATTTGAGCACTGGTCTAGGCCTGTGTGGAATATTTGTACCCTTTTTTTGCACTTTCAGTTAGTTCTGTGAAGTTATGCCTGTGGCTAGTCCATGGTTATTTTCTTTAATGTCTGGTGAACACCCTAGCCTTCTAAAAGTACTGGCTTTAGCCTCATGGCTGTGGCACCTTGTGCACAAATATGTTGCCCTGTGGTGTTATATGTCTGGCAGCATAAATTATCATTATTAGCATTACACAGTAAAATTTGGAGCTTATATGGTAGACTGAAAATTCTCTGTATCATGCAATGAGCGGTGACCTCAACACCATATGCTCACTGTAGTGTTCAAATTATGGCGCGCTACCGCCGAAAGGCAGCACCATCTGAAGGGAGACAGGCGGAGGACCCTTGGTGCCGGCAGGGTAACGGTACCCCAGGGATTTGGCACCCTTCTCCGGGAGTAGCGTCCCTGAGCCCACGCGAGTGAGACCTGCCAGCCATAGCGTGAAACCGTGACTGAATTCGCGGCCATCACGATTCTCCGATTCTCAGTAAGTGCGACTCAATTGTATTTGCGATGCAATAAATTTATACATTGTTCATTGTTACATAGGGCGTAGTTATTTTGCACGAAATAACCCAGAAGAGACCCTAAACTCACCAACATGGTGAGGTCACCATCATCATGAGGTCATCATGACATGAGGTGACCAGTTGTAGATTAAGGTCCTTCTTTCTTTGGGGGGCAGTCCCAAGTAACAATTTTGGTTGGCCCTATGTTGGCAGATGGTGGGACGCAACGGTTGGCCCACAGTATGATTTGGCCACCTCGCCAACAATAGCCCAACCAACGATTCCCTAACGATGGGCCAACAGAGCATTAGAGTCGGACCTTCATATTCCCAACCATTAGCCAACCAGGTTCCAACAATGTATCTTTGGCCCTTTCAAATTCTGCTAACCATTTCCCAACAAAAGTTGTCATTTTACTGGCATTGATCATTTTGATAGAAAAAATTTAAATTAATTTATCTTCTTACTTAATAGGGATCTGGAAGATAGAAGAATCTTCACCTTTAACTCCATAAAATTCAAAATGAAATTGAATACATTATTAATCAATGCAATTGGACAAAACAAGGTTAATGGTTAAGAGTGGCAAATATAAGATATTAACAGCAGTTCAGAGGGTCCATGACTTTTATTTTCCAGGACACAACATTTCATCAGCATCCACCTATATTACAATATGGTATATATAAAAACTGACCTTCTTTGTATGGCAACAAACACACTTAGACAATGTCTGGATGGATTCCACTTTACATCCAGGTACTATGTTTTTCACTAGAAATATACCAATACTCTGAATAGTCTGAGGAATAACTCCAGGTACTCTCTCAAAATGATGAATCGAAGTTTTCACTGTCACAAACAGGCAGGGTCAGGCAAAGCAACAGACTCATTTTCAACTTTGATTGGAGAAGTTGCAATTGTTTGAGAACAGCCACTTCTTTGCTCATGTTTGCTCCTATACTTCATTCAAATTTTACCACCTTTTCTGTAGAAGTGTTCTGTTTCTGTAGAAGCCTCACTTGTGTTCAGAAGAATGTGGTCCTCTTGCATCAATAGCTTTGAATTATGTATCTTCATCAGCCTCCTCGTTACCGTTTCTGGGGATAGCATGATCCATTTGTACCTCCTCGGGCTCTTCTCACTCCTGCAGGAGCTCGAGAATTTTTCTCTTCCTAATTACGGGGCAATCTGGAGAGACTGGGATATCCTGATCTGTGCATTCTAGTACCTTTATTCTCAAAGGGCCTCGCAGCATTTTCCAGTTCATATAGTCTTCTGCATCCTCTTCCAACTGTAAGGCATTTGTGAAAAATGTACTGAAGAACAAATCAATACCTAAATGATAATGATCAGAGAGAGTTAAATTGATGGCTATGTTTTGAACAGCTTATCAATTACTCCATTTCTTTGACATATTCCCAATGGTTATTCATTTTCAAGAAAAACCCTTCATATAAGAGTTAATTGAGATTGAGACTAATACTTTAATGTCATATAGAACTGCTAACAAAGCGGATTCTACTTCGAGAACCCTGATATTTCAACTTAATCGGTCTGAATGGATTGTATTTTTACTATGCCCGCAAAAGCAAAGATCATGCTAAATTGTAATTACATGGCATACCACCGAGACACTGACGTCAGTTTAGCCTCTCAGCATCAATGTAACCACTTATAGGCAAGTGGCTTTTTGATGTTCTCTAATTTTCTTTAAATTGGACATCTGAAAGATCATCTTCATTTAAAAAACATAGGTAATCTTTATCTTGAAGCTGGTCCTATCTTTCATTCCTTTCTATATTCAACTTTGATCATTAAGTAGTTCCTCAAATTTATTCATACTTGTTCAACTTCTACCTTCTCCTTTCACTCCCCCTCCTCCTCACCAATGGCCAACTCCGCCTCCCTCCTGCTCCATCTCCAGCACCTCTCCCCTGGGCCAGATTTAGAATGTGGGTGGCCCGGGGCCCATTTTGGTTGGAGTGCGGGAGGCCCACTGTTTCAAGGTGTTGCAATTTGTAACGTAATAACAGGAAATGGAAATAACACAAATTTCAGCAAATTTATTAATCATATTCGTATATATAATGAATACGTTCAGAATTACATTAACAATGCCAACGGATAAAGTGTTTTTTTTTATCAGCAGAATTAACCATTTATTCACGTCAATGTTGATGACTACATGTTAACCAGAGAACAACCCAACTTTACTTCAAATCCCCTCACACATGGTTTTTTCTGTTTTCCCAATTTTGTGAGATTTACCTTTAAATATATTGGCTGAAGACTCACGCTTGGTGGGTGGCCCTTAGCCCAGACCCCTTGGGCCCCGCTAATGATCTGGCCCTGCCTCTCCCTCCTCTGATTACCCATTTATTTTCTTGAATTTCTGCTATCTCTTACTTCAACTTCTCCGTTAAAGCAAAATATTTCATTCACCATGCTGAAGATGGTCACATTGTGACTGAAATATGGATGTGTATCATAAATTTCCTTTTCCTCCTGTTGCTTCCATATTTCATTGCATGGCATGTGGTGACTGCCATAACTATAGACTGTTGGTGTGTCATGAGCTTTAGTTCAGTATTGAGGACATGCTAACAGCTTACATTCTTCGAGTGACTCCTGCTGGACGAAGCAGGAAACAGACAAAATATTTTTGCATTCATATCATGGGGATAAAATCTTGGAAGAGGAGGTTGAGTGAAAGAGACTGAATAAAGCTATTGTATTACTGGGGACAGGGGTGCAGCTAGGAATTAAGGCTGGGGGGAGGGGGGTTTAGGTGCAACTAATACCGGGGTGTGTGGGAGTATGGCATACCCACCAAGATAAGCGGTAGGTGCGAGATTAATAAATTGCAGAATTTTAAGATAAATGGTTGAAAATGCATGTGAGTTTTACGGCTTTCTGAGGGATATATTATTAATCCTTATACTATTCTATTAGTAATATCAATACAATTAAGTAAAATGGATGAAACTTAAAATTTTCTCTGAGCTCTGGGGGGGGGTTTATCCCCCAAAACCCTCCCCCTCACTGTGCCACAGACTGGGGAAAAACTCTCAGAAATACATAGTACCAGGAGGTAAACATGAAATAAGAGACTAAATGAGGATCTTTGGAGCCAAGGGTGATAAGTACAATTTTTTTGAAGATAATGCCAATAATTGTTGGTGGGTACACAATATTGTTGTAAAAAAGAGATATATTTTACTTTATTTCACTTTTAATGTATTTCCACTTATCTTGTGAGCAATACTGCATTACTGCAGCCTGATGCTGAGTTGGACGGGTGCGCAGTTAAGTCTGTGCAGGCAGTTTTGTTCAGGGGCACAGCTATAGGCATTAAGGCTAGGGGGGTTTTAGGTGCAAGTAATACTTAGGGGTGTGGGGGTATTTCATACTCGTCAGGGTAAGCAGGGGTTGCGGGGGCCTTCCTCCAGAAATTTTTAAGAATAATGGTTCAAAATGGCGAGTTTTACGGCTTTCTGAGGGATATTTGATTAATCCTAACACTATGCTATAAGTAATACTGATCCAATTAAGTAAAATGGATTAAACTTAAAAATTTCTCTGACCTCTGGGGGGGTTTTATCCCCCAAAACCCCCCCCTCGCTGCACCTCTGGTTCTGTTCGCTCCAAGTGACAATCATAAGAGGCAGCTGGAATGGATAGGGCCAGGGGCGGATCCAGGATTTTTTTCTAAGCACAAGGGTCTGACAGGCAAATGGTCTTCTCATAATTGAGATTTAAAAACAACATAAAATAATTACCAGATTACAATCGGATGGTACATACCTCGGTATTATCGGTGAAGTCCATATATGCAAGAAAGAATGTTTTCACATAATTTAGGCGACACAGACTATTAAAATTTGATGAGTTTTTGAACACAAAAATGATCTCACATAAACCAAGGATGAAATTCGCCAGGAAAAAATCAATTGACTTTACCAGGAATCAAACCCGGATTTTATATGGATACACCAGATTGCCAGTCAGGTATCCTACCAACCCACCACCAGACCTTATTTTTTTTGCAAGGCCTAATCTCAGACTCAGCTAACTGAACATGTCATTGTCGTGTTCACACTGTGGTGCAGGAGATGGAGATTGTGCTTACTAAACCACTCTCGGTAAATAAACCCATCTTAGTTACTGTACCACAACGGATGGTTTTCAAAGCACTGCATAGAACAAGTGAATTTGTCCGCTGCAGTCATGTGCAAAGGTGCAAAGTTATATGCATCAAGGATGGAATTCGCCATGAAAATGAGCTCACCTGTGGGTCATCTCCTCCAAAAACTTTACCATCACCCACACCGAGACTCTTATATGGAGGTATAATAGGATACATAATTGAGGTTAGAACCAGGGGTGGATCCAGGATTTTTTTTAAGGATCAGACAGGCAAATGGTCTTCTTAACATTACATTCTTAACATTGAGATTAAAAAAACATAAAATAATCACCGGACGAAATTTTCTCTTTATTTTAATATGAAAGTTATTAATGTAAAATTAAATGATTGAGGCTCCGTAATACACAAAAAAAAACGAACCATATAAAATATCTCGTCAATTTTTAATGCATTTGGAGGGGCCCCTGCCCACGTGGCCCCACCCCTATTCCGCTGATCGATTTACAAATATATGTGAGGATGCATCATTCGCACTCAGACGGTCTCATATTCTGGCTTATCACTTGTTTCAAACATGTGCTATAATCTTGAAATTTTCCTACTGTATAAATTTTACCTTCACCAAAATTTCCCTCTATCTCAAATTTGATTTTTTTTTTGGCTTTTTCTCGTATGTATTTTCAAATTCGAGGCACTCTTTTAAGAACTGAAGCACCATAATGAAATCACTCCAATTACTGAACCTCAAGTGGGCAACAATAGTCCATCACTATGGAGCCATATATTGATTTCTTTAATTTCTTGAATTTCAGATGGTATTTCATCATTACTAGATTATGATCGCTATCGATATGTGCCCCTGAATAGCTTTTGCAGTCCTTTATCTGGTTCATAAACCTCTGATTCACTCAAATATAGTGTAGTTGAAATCTTCTTTTGTCTCCTGTTATTTTCCATGTATATCTTCATTGCATATGATTCTAAAATAACGTGCTGGCAACCACTAATTTTTGTTCTGTGTAGAATTCCTGGAGCCTTTCTCCTCTTTCATTTTGATTTCCTAATCCATATTTTCCAGTTATTCTTCCATCCTGGCCTTCACCGACAACAGCGTTCTAATCACCTAAAACAATAAAGTTGTTGCCCTCAGCCCAGGCTGATGTGAGGCATAATTGTTGGTGGCCTCGCATCACCAAGTCATGGCATCTTTACAGGTTTAATGTGCAATTTAGATAGCCTATATTACTCATGGATAGCCCCATACCACTTTGGAATGCCGCCTCTTTTTGTCCATGACTGCTTATTCGACAAGTAAACTCACTTATATCACAGCTAACATCTATATCTAGAGGTTGACCCACCATCCGCAAACCAAACCAATCATGCATAGCACGAATGAAATGTGACATTTAGTAACTGTGCGGGGATTTTGAATTTAATAATCTGTTCAGGAATTATTCATAACTAGCTATGCATAAGCCATTCACAAGGTGTTCCAATCGTAGGCCGTTCATGGGCTGTAGGATGGAGCTGTGTGAGCAGTTCCCAAACACTTTATTGATGGACCAAGAAATTTGTCAACCATTTGCACAGTTTGTGCACAGCCAAAGAGCAGTTAAGTGAACAGTTCATTTTCACCAGTGTTAGCCAGGCTGATTGATTTAACCGATCGCTAGAATACCTTCTAAGATTCCTTTAGCATCACCGCCATTACTACAAACTACTTTTTTTAAAGGAATTCTGTGTAATTTTTCTTGTTTTGCTCTTTCTGGCCTTTTGGTTTGGTTTGGCCCTTTGCCTTTCTGGCATAAACATGCTTTTTGAATTTATCACTTTGCTAAAGTTGAACCTTGTGGTGAAAGAAGAGGAGGCTACCTGGGCTAATTATTCCCAGATTAAATGAAACTATAATGTTCTTATATAGTGGTACATAGACCACTCATGTTACATGATGCTTGCTCCTCGTGGTGCATACCCTTAAAATAGCTCATACTGGCCTCTCATGGCGTGTGTCCTCAAAAATGCATATCAGAATGTACGTACATATATCTCTTAGTGCGCCCACTTCTTGGTGCCTGCCCTGGTAATTTGTGGTACACACATGCTCCTTGTGGTGCATACCCCTTGTGGTGCTTCCTGTTGGATGCCCCTCAATATTGCTCCACCCTTGCCATGGTGCATTTATTAACATTGGTGCAAATGCCATGTGGTGTGGGCTACTCTTTCGGCCTACTGTCCCCAGTCATGATCCTTGTATCTGCAACAGATGCCGTGCTTAATTAGGTGTAGACCAAAAATGTGGCATTAGTGTCCCCTTTTTCTCATAAATTTAACTCACACGTGATCATCCTTCAAGTGAAATTATTGATCAACAATCAGGGAGTGTCTCCATATCGCAAGAGTGGTGGTGGTGTAGCCAGGAGGAAATACACACCTATGATGGCTATCACTCCAAAAGTTAAAATGAACTCAGTGCCCCCCAAAGAAATTGATTTTAGCAGAAGGATAATTACCTATAAAACAAATTTATTCTACTACACCTATATATTTCAGCGAAACAGCTTCCCGATGACCCATCAATTTTGTAATTGGGAGTGCCAAAATAGCATAAAATGTGATTTCTGGAGACAAAAGTGTTCACATTTTCTCCTGCTCCAGAAAAAGCTCCTGCAATGCCAGTGGCACATTAAGGAGGGGGGGTTTTGTGGGTTAAAACCCCTCCCCCCCAGAGTTCTGAGAAATTTTTAATTTTAATCCATTTTACGTAATGGGATTGATACAACTAATAAAATAGTCTAAGGATTAATAAAATATCCCTCAGAAAGCCGTAGAACTCACCATTTTGAGCCGTTTATCTTAAAATTCCGCAATTTATTAATCTCGCACCTACCGCTGATCCTGGTGGGTAGTCCATACGCCCACACACCCCGGTATCAGTTGCACCCAAACCCCCCCCAGCCTTAATTTCTAGCTGCGCCCCTGGAGGGGGCGACCAGAATCCTCTGGATGGCAGTTCTCTGCACTACTCCCTTATATGTCGTGTATTATCAACAATACAATCCAGAGGACTGTGGGGGCGACTACCCTCCCCGTAATTTCCAGAGACATTGCAAAGTTGTTAATCTTTAAATTGTTAAGGTGACTCTCCAATTTAAAATTTATTTCACCAGCTTACGAAATAATAAGAAAAAATAATTGATGAATATCTTAAAGCTACGTAACCGCGTAGCAGACGGCAGGCGTATTATCGGTGAGATGTATTGCATACCACCAAGGCGCCGCTATCAGTAATAAAACGACGAAAACGACTTTAATAAGCCTCTTAGTAGTGCTTGGAAGGTGAATTTTGCTATAAACATTCAAGTAATATAAAAAACTCACATAATCACATTTTGGTAAATGAAACGAACTCGAGATTTTCAAGGATACGCAATGAACGAGATTATAGTCATTAGGGCTGTTTTACGCCACATTTTTTTATACTATTTTCGGTATAAAACTTAATTTTTATGTGCCAGGGTCTATATCAAAGCAATGATTTGAAGCAAAACAAGTATGAACAACTTTACAGAATCAGTTTTTGGTGGGTGTAATTTTCAGATTTTTGTATTTGACCTTCCATCCTGCGTATGTGATTCTATTAAGACATTTCTGAGGCTTATAAACTCCGGATAAGACCCCATTTGAATCGATAGTAAATACATCAAACTGCTATTCTCCCTAATGATGCTCTAAATAAGATCAAAATCAGAACAATAACTTCGAAGAAGATCAGTGGCGGATACAGATGGGGGGCGCAGGGGGCGCGCCCCCCCCCCCCCTTGCGGATCCGCATGTATTGCCGAACTTTGCAAAACCACAATTGTAACTTTTTTATATCATAAGATGGCATTGTCTTTTACATGTTTATAATCACTTTAAATTAAATTTTCATATACTCTGCCTGTGATTGATCATCTTTTATTACGATAAAATTAAAGACAATTCAAGATATGTTGCGCCCCCCCCCCTTGAGTTTTTTCTGTATCCGCCACTGAAGAAGATACATATTTTTGCCGTTCGTGTGAGCAGAAAAATGACAATTTCCCACGATATTCCCATTTTACGGTAATATTTTGCGAGTACTTACCTACAATTGCGGGCTAATTTCATGGAGTAGCACAATTGTACTGAGACTCGTAATTACATCATAGGCTTAGCATTCGTTTGTAAAAAGAGTGATGAGCGACATGAAAGTTTCACGGAAGATCTAAACATTTCCCATTTTTTTGACCTTCCACATGTCGTAAAGGAAATGAAATATTCATTCAATGTAATCGCTCCGAGCGCGTCAACTCACCATGTTTTTTACGAACAAAATTTTGTGAAAATGACATGTGGAGCCGACGTGAAAAAAATTAATTGCGGAACCATCATTTTATCAACTTCTCGTTGATTATTTTGTAATTTTTAATCGATTCTATCATTTATGAGCTTTCATGCATGCGATTGCATTTACGATTTTCTTATAGGGATACGGATTACAAAGCTAAAAACCGTGAAATCAACGCTATAATCTGTACGATTTTGAATAATGATAGCTTTTAAGAATGCAGCTGGCTCGAGGTGGATTCAAATTTGTTTCTTCCGTTTGGTATATTATATGACGCGATTAAAAATTTATCTCTCATTTTTCTCCTTTCTGTATCTTATTGTTAAAAACATAAATGGTTTGAATTAAAGGACTTGATGGGAATTCACGACTTGCTAAGTTTAACTTTGCATATGTTTCGATCGCATTTTTACTTTATAATTCCAGTATATGTGATCAGAATTTGCGAATCAGTATATCATCATTTACTCTTGAAATGTACCTTATTTAAGTAAAAATGTTGTCTAGAGAAACGTCTTGCATGTGTATGTGTGCAAAATTAATTTTATGCCATTTTTAATACCACATAATTTTGACGACGGTAGTAGGCAGAGGCAAAAGTACCATCCATCATAATTTAAACTTTTATCGAAAAAAATTTAAATGGCGAGTAGAATGTATGGTTTGGATGTTAACAAGCAAGAAAGTAGACAGGAACTCTCTTCTGACCTATATATTTCGTCCTCTCACCACGGTTATCCTTTTTAAATAATTGGATATCAATAATTATCAATCGCATTTATTTTTGCTCCTATCAAAACATTAAATATTTCTTCCTCCTCGTGACGTATGAATCGCATGTGGCACCCTTCGATGAGAAATCTTTGATCGATGAGGTAATTTTTATGTGGGACTGCATAACATGTTTTCCTTTGATATGTCGCTGTCCCCTAACAACTTGAGACTTGAGTGATCTTAAACGTTAGTGAGTTATCCATTACGGAAATGAGCAATTTTTCTCCAGCTAGCGGAGATTCCCCTCTTTTATAGTGGCGCATATTAGGTGCACATCGATCATCTGATTCCTTCCCCGCATGCTTTTTGTTCCATGCCGTTTACATCCTCCTTCATAGGCGGATTTATTGGGGTGGGGGGGGGGGGCACGTGCCCCCCTTCTAGACGATTAAAAATAGACAAGATTTTTAATACGGTCCCGTTATCATTACGTTCAATTTGCTTTGATTAATAAATAAAACATTTAATTTAGAGGTCACTCGCAAAGCTATTCTTTCTCACGTAAATTCAGGCATCAAAAGTTATTTCCATGGTAAAATAAAAAGAAGAAGCTACCGCGAACCGAGAGGATATGACGCGAGAGCCAGAAAATCATAGATTATTTAACTATTAATATGTTCATATTGATAACTTTTATATTAAAATAAAAAGTATATTTCGCACACTAATTGTTGTTTTTCTTCTTAATCCCAAGTATGAGAATACTGTTTGCTCGTCAGACCCCCCAGAAAAAATCCTGGATCCACCCTTGTTCTCCGCGATTGCTCACCCGCTGCTGCATTTCTTCCGCGTCCCCACCATTTTAAGGTTCCTCCTCACCCCCCCCCCCCTTCCTCTTATTCCCGCCAATCTCTCCACCACCTTTATTTAAACTTTTCCGCCTTTGGTCTTTCTCTCTTCCCCCACTCTTCCGCGAACTGCCATTCTTCGTAGCATCCGGCCCCGTGTTATTCGGACAAGAAGCAACTTTTGCCAACTTCCTTTTTTTCTTTTTTTTTTTAACCCTTTGAAGAAGAAGAGGAAGAGGATCCGCCTGTTACGTCCACCACCTTGCACCTGAGGGATGGAGGGAGGGGAGACGGCACTAGGGGGTGAGGAGGCAGACAGTATACCAAGGTTTTTAATTAGGGTCCATTGAAGAAAAAAAATGGGAAGAACAACCGGGGAGGTGAGTTGGGGGGGCGATGTAAAAGTTGGGTAAATGTTCTCTGCGGGGAGAAAAATAAATGAAAGAGGGGTTAAAAGGGGTTGGTCCGCGAGTAGAAAGAAATAAGTGTTAATTAGGTTTGAGGAATGAAGTTAGATAAGGGAGGGGGTGGGGCGGAGGTGAATCCATTTGATGCCGGGAAAAGAAAACTTGGCGCGGAAGAATACAAGCGGAAGACTGCGAGTTCCGCTCGTCCCTTAAAAGTCTCGGAGACGTTGTGGCCCTCACGATGGAAATACTACGATCTGTTACGTTGCTGCAGCATGTAGATCTTGGGCCAGATTTCATCTAAGGCACAAAATAGTAATTGGAAAAACGTTTTAAGTGATTAACATGGAATAGGTAGATCTGAGTTCATTTGGCATTTTGATGGAGAATGCACGCAAGAAAGCGTGATGTGGTACATCACGCTTCGCTGCTCATACCAAATATATATGTCACGCAGAATATTATTGCAACATTGTCAATTATTTTTAGAATGTTACTCATAACTTATTCTAAAATTGCGTGCAAAGTCACTCAATGGTTATGTTTTTGGTAAGTATCCGTGGTAGGTAGTTATTGTGGCATGTTCATGGTGTCCATGTAACGATAGGACAATTGGAAAAAATAGCACAAGTCAGCATTAAGTTTCTTAAAAGGGAGTTTTGGATCTCAAATTAGCAATCGCGAAAGAAAGAGGAGTAAAATCGAAGAAATACCAGAAAAAAATGATTTTCTTGGAACAGGAAAGCGTATGAGCTCAAGATGAACTTCTCGAACAATTACAAGGAACGCACTGTCAGTCTTAAGGAACTTTTAATGGCTACAAAATGTTTTACCAAGCGTGAAGATCCAAAATATTAGTACATCGATGTTTATGGCTTCCTTAAAGTTATATTGTCGGAATAATCTAATTTAAACAAATATTAAATGATTTTGCGAACAACAAGTCCTACTTTGGCATCGTTCTTATTAACTTGCCTTAAAATGTGTACACTACTTTTAAGTGGTATTATTTTATCTAAAAAAGTTTTTGTCCGAGATTTCGTATCGGGAAGTGTTGCTAAGGTACGCTTATCTGTTGCAGCTGCAATATTCGTGTCGTTGTTATTCGAGATTTTGCGGTCATTGCGGAAACGTAATTGGGGGTGGAATTCTTCTTCTGGCTTGTTAAAAAAATGACATCACAAAGAATTCTGATGATAAAATTGATTCTCTCGATCACATACGCACCTTGTGATCATGTTAGTCATTAAGTTGCGATTGAAATTCAGGGATATTTCACCAAAACCTTGTTTGAAAGTAATCTTAGGCGACGACTACACTTCCGCGCCCTGTTTTCTTTCCCACCATCAAATGGGTACAACTCCGCCTCCCATCTCTGTCTCCTTGCACCGCTTTTCACTTTTTTTCCATCTACTAGCAATTTTGTTTTTATATGCATTGTTTCATCGTTTTTGATAGTAATTTTTTTCATCGTTTACCCTTTACTCAACCCTCTTTCAGGATGAAAACTTCGACGATCAATGGCGGGTAGAGAAAGCTTTCTTTAAAAAAGTGTGAATAGCCCTTATCAGGATCAATTCATGAAAATTTAGTATCAGAGAATGAATTTCTTGAATAATAACTCGGATTGTATACAGAAATATCTCTACCACTGCAACTGGAGAAATTCTTCCGTACATAATCCACTCTTCCCTTTAGAAATTCGGTTGGATGCTAATATCAGCATGAAAGTTGAGAGAAAATTAGACATTTTTTACGTGATTACAACTTTCCTCCAACTGTCGACCTGTTAATTGGCCTTGAGTTTCCCGTTCTGCGCAATGATTCCTTGCTATCATTCAATTTTTTCCTCTAAAACTTCAGTCAAACTTATTTTCTCAGCCTACGTAACTGGTATGAAATAATTTGTCACACTGTAAATATTTCATTATCCCTTTATCAATTCGCCTCATACTGAAATAATCAAATTTCCACTTATAATGTACTTTGTACTTTAAGAACAAGGGCGTACCCAGGATCATAACTAGGGGGGGGGGGCAAGTCATGATCTAGGGGTGGGGCAAGCCATGGTCTTGGGGGGCTAGCCAAGTTGTGACATTTTAGCATGGAAAAGGTGAATTGAACCAACATTTTAAGAAAATTATAACAGCGCTTTATTAGTTTATGAGATTATTTCCTTGAAAAAATAGTTTTATTTTAGTTACTTATCTTATGCTAAAACATATCATTTTTCGTG
The DNA here is from genome assembly GCF_921293095.1 of Ischnura elegans. Taxonomy (NCBI): domain Eukaryota; kingdom Metazoa; phylum Arthropoda; class Insecta; order Odonata; family Coenagrionidae; genus Ischnura; species Ischnura elegans. Next base: position 126,916,727 of record NC_060247.1, read on the forward strand.
GGTTTAAAGAAAATTTGTTGAATACTTTCGTTTCAGTACTGATTTTGCTTAAAGACTTTTGCGATTTTTGCTTCTGGGGGGGCAGCTGCCCCTCCTGCCCCTCGCAAGGCATGTTAAGGAATTCAACTAATTGTGTCGCACTGCAGTCTAAATTCTTTAACACGAGTCATCCCCACTAGTTTTTACAGATATTCACTTACCGCGTTTTAACCCGACAAATGATATCAAGTAGAGAACAGTCCCTACTATTTTAGGATTTTGAGCATTTTCTTCACGATGTGTCCCTTCCATCGAGTCAATGATTTCATATGCAACCTTTAGGCTGGGGCGGATCCAGGATTTTTTCTGAGGGGGGGGGGGTCTAACAGGCAAACGGTCTTCTCATACTTGAGATTAAAAACAAGATACAACAATTACTGTACGAAATATTCTATTTATATTAACATAAAGTTATTAATATTAAATTAAATGATTGAGGCTCCGTAATGCCTACAAAAAATAAAACGGATTAATAATAACCGTATAAAAAGTTTGTCAATTTTTTAATCGTCTGCCCCCGTCCTCCACCTAAATCCGCCTATGCTTGTAGGGTGGAAGATTATGGAAAATCTCGCTGCAAAAATGCTTGGATCATCTACCGCGGGTTATTGCCGAAGCCGGCGGACTGACTTCTGCATTTGATGACCATTCACGAAACACTCCAGACTCATGTGTCAGCATGATCCATATTGAATGAGACTTGATGATGACTGTGAATGTCGAAATTGTACAGATAATCTCTATTTATGAGTAATTCTCGGTAATCGAGCCGAGTGAGAATTTTAGTGAATTTAGTTTCAATGGGACACCCTTCCATCGTTCTCAGACTAATGCGATGGGGATGATCCTTTCAAACGTTTGCCGCAAGAAGTGATTATTCGCATTGAATTCCGAGAGTTATTTAAAACTATTATTCGCCGATAAAGAACTAAATATAAGTGGCGCTTTGGCGGATTGGCTTTGGGAGTGGGGGTCATATCGAATAGCACGCCACTTCGGGGTATTATATACGAAATTTTGTTTTGTAACATGAATGTAGGTATATAAGAAAGACATGGTTGCATTTAACGTTAATTTCAGAAAGTTGCAAGTTTCTTTTGATTTGTCTCCAAGAGCGTACCTAGGATCATTACAAGGGGAGGGGGGCAAGCCATGATCTAGGGATGGGCAAACCAAGTTGTGACATTAGTTAATGAGATTGTTTCCTTGAAAAAATAGTTTTATTTTAGTTACGTATCTTATACTAATACATATCATTTTTCGTGGGTTTTAAGAAAATTTGTTGAATACTTTAGTTTCAATCCACTACTGATTTTTAAAAAAAGACTTTTGCGATTTTTGCTTCTAGGGGGGGGCATCTGTCCCTCGCTGGGTACTCCCATGTTTGTCTCATTAAAATGAAGTCAAACAATCAGAATTTATATGTGGGACGAGAGTCCTTTGAGGTTTTTTAGTGGGGGTTTCTATCCCCCTCATCCTCCCATAGTTACGCCACTAGACTACTCATATTTTTTCGTCAATGGCAAACTTCAACCTTTTATATAGCCGATTATTCGCTCCAGTAGAGTTCAAATCGTCCCTGAAAAATTTCCTCATCATCCGGGCTTAGACCGTGCATCCCTCTGCTACGTTATGACCCTGTATGCCATAGTAACTACTCTGGCCGCGCTAATTCAACCCCTTGAACGCAATGTTTACCGACGTGTCTGAATCAATTCGGATTATCTTCGACGCTTTGTTTGCGAGTCAAACTCTCCGCATTAAAACCCTTCCAATGGCGAGGCCGGCGTCGGAGAGCAGAAATCCAGGGAACTTGGGCGCCGAGCAGTTCAAACTAAAACAGCGATTCACGCAGTTTCGCGCGCGGCATCTTGAGAGTACGCTCGGCAGAATTTCACGAAAACTTTGATTGTGTTTACACGTGGCGCCGCGATTCCGACACAGGGAATGGAGGGGGGACGCATTTGTGAAAGGGGCGTTGCCCCAGGGAACTATGGCTGGAGTGAAGTGAAAGAATTGCCATTGGGATAGTAGGATGCGATTTCGCACTATCCGCCTCTTCTCTGTTTATATATTTATCGAGTTGCGCCCTTAAGTATTAGCAGCAGTTACTTAATATATGCTTACTTAAAATATACTTACGTAATACGGTGCTTATATCCGTTGGCCATATTTTGATTCAACTTCTTCTGGTGCTTTTATCTGATCTTATGTATTTTCAAGATTCGTTATGAAACTAAAAATATAGTCTGTAAAATTTGTTATTTTCTGTCGAGTTGCGCCCCTAAGTATTAGCAATCCGCTTATGTTTACTTAATATATATTTACTTACTCAAAAAATGCGGTGGTAACATCCGTTGGCCATGATTTAACATCCTCTAATGGTTTCAACTGATCTTATATGTTTTTGATGATTGGTAATGAAACTGAAAATATAGCCTGTAAAATTTGTTATTTTCATATAGTGCTTATCTCGATCATTACTGTCACACTTTCATAGTATCTACCTTTTCAGGGTCAGTGTTTAACTACGCGACGAGGTAATTTTTAATCTGAACGAGTAAGTAAGCAAAATCTCAATTGATGTCAGCCACTCATGGATGGCAACTTACGCGTTTCTTTCTTGTAAGATTAAGAAAGATTTGCCAAATGAGGAGGATTTGCTTTTCACTATAATCTATCTTTATTTTTCACCATAACCTATCTTTCCCTTTCATCTTTTCCCTGAGGTTATGTCGAAATACAATTCATTTGACATTCATTTTTTCAACAATTCTCCGAATTCTATGAATGAGTTGCTATTTCGGGATTGATTGAACGACCCGACTATGCCTAACTTACACGAATGAGTACTTTTTGCAGCGTTAAAACTCTCTGCTGAAATGATTTCCCCCTTGGTCTCAACGTATAAATTAAAAAATCGCCTGGATCGGGATTCGAACGGCTGATTTTGCCTTCAAGAAGTTTTTGAAAATTTCAACCGCTATTAATGGTGATATTTCTGTGCTCTCTACGAAAATCTCGTCATGTCCGTTTCAATGAATTAGGAAAGGTTTTTACTGGAATATATAAAATTAGATTCCGATAAAATGAAGACAGATTAGCCCACAAAAACGTAATTGTTTGTCTATAATTAGGTTTTGATATTAAACTGGTCTCATTGGAAGCATATGATGCTTAAATATTTGTATTCCAGAATATTGACATTATAACATCATATATCATCGTATATATCATTTATATGCATAAATATCATATGAATTTTTTTAAATTGATAGTTTTCTGGCCAAGAGAGGATAACTTCAAGATAACCCACAGGCGATGGTGCACATCACCAATGGCATAGGCAGCTATGTACTTAATAATATACATCTTTTTAACGAAGATCATTTTTTTAATTCGTAAATTTACATGAAGTCGTTCGATGTTATTTTATGCAAGTGCCTTGAAGTCCTAGTTAAAATTTTGCGTTGAAGTTAACTCGCAAGTAACCTCTTCTGAATTTTAAACATGGAAGCCTTTTCCCCTTGCTTATTTAAAACTCTTTCGTGTAAGTTTCTCTTGAAAATTTTAGGCAGCTTTTAACTACTTGAAAACTTGCAATAAAATAAGGGGCTAAAGAAAAACTACTGGAAAAGTAGTTTCATTCAGTAGGTCACACGTTCTTCCGACTCGTGTATGGGATTTTGAAGATTGGCGTATGACGCATAAAATGTGTTTTCATTTTGTCAACCAGACGCAGCATGCGAATTTTTCTTTTCTTTGAGACGCAGCGCTGCCAGATGAAGCTATGCTCTATGGGACCCTTTGATTGAATGCTTCCGAGTTCACGAGGCGTCTATTGGCGTAGAGGAGATTCCCTACTAGCATTTAGCTTGTG